>NC_086227.1:31747500-34147500 GCF_036321145.2 Pelmatolapia mariae | reverse complement strand
TTTTTTTTAAAGATGTGTTTGGATGAACACTTGTCTTATAATATTTCTTGTCATTCACTTCCTACTCAGTTATGTGGGTCTATTTTCTTAACATCATCAGTGTGTCAACATGCAAAATGATGACCTCAGCCATAAAAGCGGACAGTAAAAACAGTATAGACCATTTTCCAGTCAGCAAACATTAAACATTTAGTTCATTTGCATGCAGTCCAGTATGCTCTCCACTATCTGGTCCTGCACACCCACGCAGCTGTTTTCAGTTGTTCCTGTTAATTAGACCTGTTATCAGGTGGAGAGGTGGAAATCAAGAACTGACATTCCAGGCATTATATGAGGTCATCAAACCATGTAAACAAATATTGATAAAGAATTAGGTTTTCCCGGCCTAACGGGTTCAACAGATCGAGCGCCTTCACCACCACACCTACACAGCCCTGAGACACGTGAATGCAGAAGCGTTAAAAGAAAAAATAATTATGTGAACTGGAAAAACAGCTTTGCTGCTAGTGTTGTGTGATTATGTGATACTTACATACAATGGAGCTTGCTGTGGATTGAGTTTCATGTCCCTGGACACTGTAAAAAGAAGAACAAATTAAGGGTTACAACTCTAATTAGGCATCTATATTGTAATATAAAACAAAATCATGTCTTAAAGCGGTACTAAAAACTGTCTGGCCGTTAGGGGCACCACAGCAAGCTGTAAACACAATATTATCCTATCAACAATTTGTAAAACCGATATTTATATTGTATTACATTTGATGCAGGCACTGAGCAAAATTAGCATATATTGACATCTAGACTCTGGTGGGTTAAAATTGACTTTGTGTTTAGCTCTGTTTTGCTTCACTTTTTACTCGTGCAGGCTGCCTACGTATATTAACAAATGCCTAAATATATGTGGCGACCAGGTCAGTGTTATCCATACACTAAATTATTTGTGGCAGCAACCTCGACTGCCACGTATTGATTTTTTGATCTCCTTACTATTTAAAAGGGTACGGTTTTATTCCAGTGCTGAGCTGCATCCAAAGAACCAATTTTGCTCAGCTCCTTCTTGACCTGCTCTCACACACATACACAAATACAGACTGACACATTGACTTTCTGTGAATAGTCCTTCTTTGTAGTGCACACAATCTGAATGTATTATCATGCACTGAAGGAAGGATTACTATTGGTCTTTCTCCACATAGCGACAGGTGACATCATCATAAAAGACATAAGTTTGTTCAAAACTGGTACATCGAAGTCTGACAATGCTCTTACTCCTCAAATAAGTTATTAACATGTTTATGCCCAGAAAGAAAGAAAGAAAGTGGGTGGGTGGGCATTAAAAACTAAAACAGAATTCACTTCCATAACCATATTACCTTCAATAATCTACAGTCAAGTGTGTCAAATAAGGAGCCAAGCAGTCAGGTCAGATATGGTTTGAGGAGATTAGCACTCTGTTATTAACTGTTAATAACTAGACCTGCAATCAAATATTGCTAAAGTTATTTAACTCAGACGCTCAGGGCTTACTGAGATCCAGACATAGTCTGAACCAGAGCTTTTAACTAAACAGAGTCCATAAAGTGTCTAGGAGAATATCCAAAAGTCCAACCAGTGTGATAGCTTATCACTTAAATTATTTATTTCAGTATTTCCATGCTTCAGCCAGCACTGATGTGGCAGCTAAAGCAAACGAGGGTCAGAAAAAGATATCTATAGCTAACATGAGGAGGAGGACAGCAGCCAGCATGCCGCTGTGGGAGAGCCAGAAAGGGCAGAAGCAGCAGATGAGATAGGCACGCACTGAAAACGCCTCCTTGCTGCAGCTGGTAATTATCCTCTGAGGGTTCATCAGTACAGGCGACATCTTTCACTTTATAGAGTAATTTAGTCCAAATGAGAAACTGCTCTGAGGAAGAACTATACGCTGCCTGCCCAGACAAAGGTAGGTGTGAGCTTGTGTACACATATAATGGAGGCCTTTAGCTTTTAGAAAGCCTGATATTTCCCTAGGGTATTGACAGATACCAAACAAATGATTCATCAGGTGGCCAGGAACTCAACTTCACATGAATGCCTTTACTCCTCCATGCTCACTGGTTGTATAAATAAGCAAATATTTTCTAACATGTCAGCCATAACAACTTAATGAATTGATAATGTATCAGTCACAGCTCCAGAGCTTGTCGCACAGTTCAAAAAGGACAGAAAATAATTAAATAATGGAGATTACGACATGTAAGCTTAGTGGGGTTTTGTTTATTACCCTTTTAGAAAATCCTTTAAGTCTGTGTCAGACAAATACTATCCAGAAAATCATACTGAAAATTAATTATTGACAAATTTGTTACATTGACATTGCTTATTTTTGAAAAAGCCAACAAAATGCAAAATGGAATAAACACTTTATTTCCCAAAACATTAGAATATTATATATCTGAAAAAAAAGAAAAAAATTATATTAATGTGTAAGACCCTTTCCTTCCTTAGGCCTTCCTTTTGCACAGTACAGACATTCATTATTAATAGAGAACATGGGCTACAGGGAATACATGTGTAATATATATGCCTGATTAAATAAAATCCCAATTTATAAAACAGGCTAAAAAATAACTTAATTCCAGTACTGGTTATTTATTTATTTATTTGGTTAAAATCTCTTTGGGGTGTCAAAAATTACTTTATGCAGAAAAGACCCTCGTAGCTAGAACATTAAACCCTATATATATTTTGCAGTACTTTGGAAAATGCTAGCAAACTGCCACTGGGACTACTCTATCCTACTGATGCTTGCTAACTGAAATAGTCTGGATACTGGAATAATAATACACGGTAAAAACTATGAACAGGAAGCATGTACAGCAGCTCTTCAGAACATTGCTGTGGACAAGGTGGCAGTTAAGCTTGGCTCTGGCGGTTGTCCCAAAACTCGGTGGGAGGTTAAGAGTGCAGAACAGACGCACACTGGATCACACGTGGGTTCCTGCCTCCTCTTATCACTGATTAGTCCCTCACTAAAAAAAAAATAAAGCAAGAAAAGAAAACCACCAATATATTTTGACTTTTAGTTTTTTTTTTACAAGGATTTGTATGATCAGTTAGCAGGATTTATCAGCTTATGTTCACATTTGATTCCTCACTCCCACTCGAGGATGCGGGCCTCAAAGCCTTTCTCTGGGCACAAGGTCAGAGGCAGTGGGTGTGTAATTACATCCAAACAAATGCATAACAGCTTTAGACTTGAGGATGAATGGATTTGAAACCTTTGTGTTGAACTTTCTTGTGGAGATATTGGGCTGCTTGTGTTCATCAATGAGTCAAGGGACTAGTCGCTTTTGAGACCAGTCTCCTTGGTTATTTGCAGAGAAAATTTTCTCTTTTGTTTGCTGTTCTTTGGCACTAAAACAAGTCCTTGCTGCTGGCCTGCAGTGGTCAGCAGTGCATTAATCACATGAACCCCACAGCGGGGGAGGCAGCGTCAAAAAAGGCCAAGACCTAATGAGTTCAGCAGAGAACTCCAAAGGAGTCTATGTTGGACTCAACAGAGCGCTCAAGTGCAGCGAGACCAATTCACTTTCTGTAGCCCAAACCAAACATTTTTCCACTTTTTCTGCTAAATAAATAGGCTTGAACTAGAATTAGGCAGATCAGGTAAGGGGATAATCAGTAGCTCTAATAATACTCTGGAGCCTAATCCTCTTGCCTTAAGTGCACTGGGCCAGAGACCAGCTTCCTCACTCACCACATGCACAACTTTGACTGATAAGACTCTCACGTAATGTCCTCAACAGTCCCACTGCTTCTTTTATATTTTGATATTTGGAACATTTGTCATCTCCTAGTGCTCTTTTTATAACTACTCCAGGCAAGACATGGGTAGGAGTCTTTACTCAAGGACATTTCAACAGGGCAGACTGACAGCTTTATTGACTTGTGCAGCCAGTGGGTCCTTGTTATTTTGCTAATGTGATATCTAAGTGACCACTGACTTAACTCAGTGCACAACACAACAATATCTGGTTGGAAGTAGAGGTTGTGCTACATTCACATTTTTCACTACTGAGGACAGAGATGATAACACTTACTCATCCAAAAGCAGGTTTGTGTGCCCTTTATCAGCTGTGCTGTGCTTTACATTTGCGATGCCTTCACACCTGGCAGCTGCACACAGCAGCTTATTTTGCTCACTTCTTCAAATTCATTAAGGGGGCCAAAAGTCCTTGTGACACCCTGATTTTGCCAGCCAGTTATGGTAAATGTTCCTTTCCAAGAAAAAGCTCTTGTTAGGCTCTTGTTTTGTTTTAAATCAATCTTTAACATCTACAGATCTCAACAACAAACAGAATAAGTGGCCGTTCGTCTGTTTAGAGCGAGAGTGTATTAAGCAGCAGTAAACTAGTAAAACAGTTCAAGTTTACAAATATATAGTTAAGAGAGAAAATAAAATAAGTGAGTAATCGGAGTACAAAAGTTAAGCACACTTGAAACACACTATCTAAATGCACTTTGGCCATTTCCCTTTTGAAAAAAAAGCCAAGCTAAATGCTGGGTAGTGATATGGCCATCCACCTCATTCCATACTCTGGTCACTTCTGTTTTTGAGTTCTTTATTCCTGATATAATGTAGAGCTGTGCACACCAAATAAAGGAAATTGACAAAGATCTACTGCATCATCTCAGGATGTAATTGCTCCACCGTCTGCCTAGAGTTCATGGAGGGGCCTTTAATATTACACCAGACCTCCAGAACTTCCTCTTGGGTGATTTTTCATCTTGTCATGGCAACTAACTTCAGCTTTATGACTAACAGGCAGCACACACACAGAAACACAAACCCACTAGTTAATGCAGCTACCCAATACTTGTCAGTTAGCATGTTTGTAAATAATTTCCAAAAAACAAGCTACATGTCACCAGACCAAAGGTGGGAGATATGCTGATGTCATACTCTGCCATAACAGATTTACAATACTGTCATTACTTTGAGAAACACACACACTCAGGCACGCACACACTTAGGTTTTAAATAAACTGTTAAATGACTGTCCCTCCCACTGATTACCTTATTAACAAAAGCGTTCACCTTTAAGGACTTTTGGATAACATGATCTGTCCTGAAGAACAGTGAAGGCTGGGCCCTAAAACTAATGGCTATAAACAGTGGGTCAGTTTGCCTGTATTTATATCTCAAGACAAACCATCAAGAGGAAAGATTAAACAAATTCTGAACAGGTTGATGGACGCACAGCCTGTCAGGGGCTTACAGAACTCACAGATGGTAACCTGCGTTTAGCACACAGGCTACACTCCACTGGTTAGTTACTATATTCAAAGTCGTAGCTAAACTCAGAAGTATTAAAAGTACCCAGTTTTTGCTAAAGGTAGAGTGATAACACCACACTGAAGAAATACTAGATTGCAATTAATATCCAATGAATCTCCTTGCATGGCTTATATATTTGTGGTATGTCACATGACATTCAGATGACATCCACTGAAACAAGCTGTTTTAGCTCCTTTCGCTTTAAGACAGCTTCTTCCTGATTGGCTGCCTCTCACAAACACAGGGACCACTATCCTCACCGACAGACCTGGAGCCTTATTGCATTTTCACATCTATAATTTGCTTACTCTGATGCAAATCAGTTGATGAGTTTGAAAAACTTGTAGGTTTTCCTCATGGTTTAGTTTCTTTTCACAAAGAAAACACAAACGAGTGAGATCTAAGTTAATTTTAAAATGTGTTCAGAGTGAGGTATCCATTTAATGTTTAAATACCATAACAGAATACAGTATTGATGCAAAGGAAAAACTGTGATACAAATTTCAGATCACATCATCTGCACAGGCAATATCCTTTATTCACCTTATCACAACTGTTTGGTATCTTGACAAACTCCTGAGAAAATATTTGCACCTTTATCTAGCACCAGTTTACTTTGGCTCTTATTTGACATTTTGTGCTACAGATCAAGGAACAATCAGGTTTCTCTGAGCTTTGTCCACTCTCTCCGTTTTTTTCCAGGGTTCTTAATAGAGGTGGGATTCAGACAATAACAGTAAATCAAACCAAAACAATGAACTAACAATTCTCTATGTATTTATGACCCCAGGAGGCCCTTTCACAGGGAGGATAGGGAGTCACTTGATTAAATGTAATAAAGTATAAACATATTACTGAATGCATGTCTGGTATCAGTTCATCAGATTGCCATTGATCTGCTTTCTTCTGCTGACCTCGTGGTCATACAATATAGTGGGTGTGACAGTTCATCTGGTCTAACAGTTCCTCTTGGCCAGCAACAGTCATTCAGAGAGAGAACACAGGGGACTTCTTAAATAGCTACATCTGTGGGTCATTTCTGGTGCAGGAAATTACAAAAAAGGTTCACACTGAATGCATTGATTTCTGCATCGCATAAGGCTGCTGAGAGGTAAACAAGTTCCAGGCAATTTACTGCAGCAAGACAGTATGCTGCTGTGAATAATACCTGGAGTTCTGGGTCAAGTTACAGAGTGCACATACAGATTTCGTCCTTAATAATGCTAAAACCTGACAAAACAAATACTGCTTGACATTGTTTTAATTAGATTAAAAAAACAACAAGAACAACTGTGTCATTTCCAAGTGTGAAACTAAGCGAGAGTAAATATTAAGTTAGAGCTTTGCTTCATTTAGACAGAAATGAGCCTAAACAAAACTTTATTTTGCCTGTGCAATCAGATATTAAGAAAAAATAGTTGACTCAAAACTGCACTAAATCATACCACAAAAGAAAAAGAAAATATTCAGTGAAAGAAAACTCTGGGAAAAAATAGTGTATAAAGCAAACCCTTTCTCTGGTAACAGAAGAACCTTGAGAAATGACATCCCCTAAGCTGGCCCTATGGCCACCCGACACCTGCTTATAGAGATGACACAACCCATTAACTCCACCTAAAGCACTGGGTGCAGCCAGCCTTTGGCCAAGCTGCTTAAGAGTCTCTTTTACAGCAGAAACTGCCTTTGAATTGCTACTAAAACAGATTTTTTTTTCCCCTCTGTAGCTGAAAGGCCGCACAGACGCAGGGCATGAGCCACGTTCAAGTGCACAGCCGTCACAAATGGACCAATGAATCAAGAGACAAAAGCTCCTGAACACTGTTATCGGGGCAGCGATGTGACGAGTCAGGGGTGCTGAATGGACCTGTTATGGCTTCCGCTGATCCCATGGCTATCAAAATAAGCCATAATAGCCATGTGACTGCAGAGTGAATGGGAGGATGAATAGGATTAGCTTCCCAACTCATTAATCGGACCATCTCCTACACCCTTCCTGATAATCAGCTGAGGATTCTCCAACACAGCCATGTGCACAAGACACATAATGACTGTTTATTAGCTGATTAAAGAGCCTCATTCTTACGGGGCTGCCATTACAAGTGATTCTCCCTGAGGAAAAAATGTAGCCAAAGAAGGTAAATGTCACAAAATGACTAGTTTAGTTTTAATGTCATCTTTGGACATCCCCGACCCGGCCTGCATCATCACATCCACTACATCTGGCTCAAACAATCATGACTCAGTATCCCAGAAGAGCTTCCGACAGAGAAGGAAGTTGTTATAGTGTCTAGTTATTGAGATGCATTCTGACACATGTTCAAAAACCTGGAATAACAAAGAGTAGAACAACACAAACCCAACTAAAATTTAAAGTTGTGAAATAATCACACTGTTTTCTTTTTTATTTCTCTTGGTTTTACTCTGTACTTTAACCTGGAGTGGCATTATGTTGGTAGTCCACAGGTGCTGTGCAGAGCTTTGTAGACATGTCTACATAATGCAGTGGTCAGCTAGGGTAGTGAATAGAAAAGAATATGTGGAAGAAATTATAACATGCTACTTTTTATTGTGCTTTAGTTGGTCCTGGATCAAAGTAGAAACAAGCATGAATGTATGTGCAACCTTTACATTTTTAATCTTTATATTTCAAGATTTTTAAAGGATTTTTTTCGTTTGTTTCAAAATGCCTGAGATTACTATTGATTGGGTGAACATGTAGAAACATGTAAAAGCCCATTGACACAGGCCTAGGGAATGTTGGTGACCCCACTAGGCAAAAATATGTATTCCTCACTGACTGAATGATTACTGACAGTGCTACACCAACAATCTCATTGCAATTACTTTTAACACTAGCAGATCACTATGGTTACCTGCAGTTTGCATTTAAGGCTAAGTTGTCTACAAAAACTCACCAACTACTTGCCAACAGGAAATGAAAGTGTTAGAAGTGAGGCAAAAAACCAGAAACAGAGACAGTTTATCTTTGAAATGAAAGTTGCACCTTCTGAAATGCGTGGGTCAAAAGTAGAGCTAAATGCAATCATAAATACAATCTTTTCCATCTCTCTCTGAGAATTCCTGTAGGACTACAAGAATATATTGCCCAAAGGCTGTATCAACACTGGCAGAGCATTTCAAAAACAAAACGCTTCAGGAAATAAAGACATTATGGTTTCATGGATTATCCTAAGGCGTTGACCTAGCCCCACCCCACAAGTATGATCTACGTGCCCATTCTCAGAGAAGCACTGCTCATCATTTACAGAGTTATTATCCCGCCTCAGTTTAGTGACCTATAATCTTATTCATAAAACTGAATTAGACATAAAGTTCAGAACATGTTTACAGTGCTGCTGTATTCACTGGACAAAAAAAGAAAAAAGTTTGTATGAGATTTTATTAATGTTTTTAATTGTAGTGAGTTTTAAAGAATTATGGTCAACATTTAAAGCATCATTAAAGCCAGCAGGCTTGAAGAGAAGCGGTTTGCCTCTTAAAACCACTAATTTCTAAATATTTAGCAAATGCTGCCTCGTTTAACAAATGTCATTAAGCAGATCAAATTTGGTTGTATTGGCCTCTTCCTGAGTCTGTATCTTTACCTGTGATGTTACAAAATGCAAAAGACACAACAAACCTTTCCTGGATACTAATCCCAAAACACCAACATGCACACTCTGGTGCAGAAAACAGGTCAGACCACTGGACATGACAGACATGTATAGCTTTGCATTAGCATTTAATAGCCTTAAAGCTTCATACAGCAGCCTTTCTAGGCCAAAAACCTCCCATTGGCCATTAATTAACTTGAAGAATGTCAATGAAGATCCTTGTTATAGGGGCAATAGTTACCTGCGGCTGCTTCTTCACACAGCTTTTTGAATATGGCTGTGCAGAGGGAGCTGCCATCAAGGACATGGAGGTACTCTAAAGAGGGACAGAAGCCCAATATAGACCTGAGGTGTCACCCAACACCCAGGTTCCATGATGACAACATAGAAAAGTCTCAGGGAGGGGCAGAAATGAGTTTGTGCCTCACCTATAATACAAAGGAGATGAGGACAACCTGGCCTGGATACTTTATCCTTTCTGCCCTTTTGGTGTTTTTTGCTTTAAACACACAAATATATATACATATATATATATATATATATATATATATATATATATATATATATATATATATATATATATATATATATATATATATGTATATGTATGTATGCATATATGTATGCATATATATATATATATATATATATATATATATATATATATATATATGCATACATATATGCATACATACACATATATATATATATATATATATATATATATATATATATATATATATATATATATGCATACATATATGCATACATACATATACATATATATATATATATGCATGCATATATATATATATGTATATATATGTATGTATGCATATATGTATATATGTATGCATATATGTATATATGTATACATATATTGGTGGGAACTAGTGCGTTAGCCCAGTTAGCTTGTTAACGTGTTGACGCTGTCCAGCCCCACGCACGGGCGATCCGCGGTAACTCATTAACCGAGATTTGCCGTGTTATGGCGTTAATGTCATTTTAATGAGATTAACACTGACAGCACTAGTGGGAACACAACGAATATGACTGCACAGCAGACAAAAACAACAAGCACGCATGCTACAAACTTTACCCGAGTCATTTAGACAGCCGTTAGCACATGATTCTCATTATGGGGACCTGATATGTTTAATATGCTCCTGAGAATATACCCCAGAAGAAGCGTATAGTATAGCTTTTATTTTGGAAAGAGCCATTTCTCTGTAATAAACTCTCTTTTCCAAAGATGAGTGATTTCTCGATCAGATAGATTTATTTTTTTATTACTTTGTTGTTTCAGCAACATTAAATTTAAAAACTGTACTTTTGAGTTAAAATATATATTTATAATTTTAATAAATGACAAATTAAAAAGGTATGAACATTTTTTTGTATCGAAAAAATATCGAACCGTGACACCAAAGTATCGAACAGGTTTCCCCAATCTTATAAACAGTACATTTGCATAATGACTGAAACTAGCACCACCAAGTCATCGGTTCAGGTATGTGATACCTGGGATTTTTGCGAGGCAAACTAAGATCACTGACACTAGGAGAAAGTTTACAGGTTTACAGCTGAAGTCACGCTTGCTTTAGTGTAAGGCAACAAGGTACAGTAAGAGGCTTTGAAAGAAAACCTCCACCAAATGGCATACAAGAGTGCCAGGGAGACAGCTTTCAGGCTGGTTTTAAAGTCTCACGAAACACAGGCATTAAATGTTCTTGATCCCCACGTCAAACGCTTTGTTAAGACTTAGAAATGAACGTGCTCTGAATGAATATTGAATCAGAGTTTACATGTTAAAGTTGCTGTTTAAATACTAGGCCTTTTAAGGATGAAGGAGTTCAAGCAGTTTGTCCAAATAAATGTTTCATTCCAAACATGAACAATATCTGACTCACAAGGCCTCTAAAACTCTAGACGATGATATCAGTCAAATTCATGAAGAATTCACTGGAACATTTGGGCCCGTTGAGAGTTTGCTGCATGAGTAGAGCTGTGCCACATTGGAGGAGGATTAAAGCGCCGTATGGCTCAGCTGGGTTTGATGTTTAACCCAGAGGTTTGTTTAACCTCTCACATTCTCTCCCCCTGGTTAACCGCTAGTTACTGACCTACTGCTACAACATGACCATTGCTGAGAGAGAGCACCTGCTTTACGCTGCACCCTTGTCTGGTTCTTTTTATGGTTCACTATCAGCCCTGCTCCTCTGAAGCACTGCTAAATTAGTCAGGGCTACGTCACCTCCTCAACAACCCCACCACAGTTACTTCGACACACCATGTTGACTACCACTTAGGTAGTCACGGCTGTTTGATTTAATCAAACCGGGCTATTGTCTCTATGAACAGATATGAGACCGCGGTGGTGACGCGACCTCACCCTGCCTCACAAAAGCTGCCTCTGTGCAGAGACAGCACACAAATGCTGGCTGACAACACAAGGCCAGGGGATGAAAGGTCTCCTCAGTGCGTGGTGACAGTTATTACCCTCTCCACTGAAACCAAATACCTGTGAGCCCAGATAGCATTATCTTATTGTGAGGCACACTGGGGGCCAGCCTGTAATCAGGACCCAGGCCTTCACCAACTCTCCTCCTTAGGTTTAAAGCCATCCCTTCCCTTCTGTTTCCACACGATGGAAAATCTGTCTATTTGATTCTTCCCTGACACCTAGATGATTTATATTTATTAGGAAGTTTAAATTCTCCCAGGACTACATGAAAAAAATCTATTGAAAATGAACAAGAAAGCTTTTACGCAATAAATTCAGCTGCAATCCAAATGCACAATCCATTCACTGGCAGGGCGATGGGTGAGCATTGCACAAAATCTTTCAAAATGATCATCTGACATTTCATGGGACCACAGTGTCACCACAGTGTTAGTTACAAAACGAACTACTACGGAGTACAAAACAGAGGGTAAAAAGCACACAGAAAGATGGGGAGACAGCAAAGTTTTAGAAAAGGAAAGTGCTGGTTAGTCTCATTTGGGAGGTAAGAGGTTTAGCCAAGAGAATCCTGAGCAACGCTAACCCCAGCTTCACAGCAGGCATGATCAGATTAATATTACATCTACTGCGAGACTGATGCACATTGTTAGGTAACTGCTACATAAAGTACCAAAGTTACATGTGAAATTAATGTATGTAAATACTTAATTCTTTGATAGCACAGCAGCTTTTTGGTTAGTGTTAGCATTAGACAGTATTGGCTTGAACCTAAGGTTTGGTACTCTCTCAGTCAAGTTAAGACATGTAAGTTCTGTCAATCAGACCCTCTAAATTGCTCCCAAATATGCATGTGTTTGTGTGTGTGTTTACACTCCTGACCTCTCTTGGATCATTTCGGTGAGTTCCGCAATTCAGATAACAAGTAGCTGTCAACCTTTTCACCACTTCTTTAGAAATGGTTTTAAAATAGGAATCTACAGCTACTGCAGTTTGTTTGGGGAACTGAATTCCCAGTGGGGCATGCAAGTTTCTACACAAGACACTTTTAAGTTGCACTATGAGAAATAAATGACATCCACCCCAAAACGGATCATGCCTGCCATGTGATCAAACTAGGAGACAACTAAAAAAGAAACTGAAGAGTAAACCATTTAGAACAATAATGTGAATGAGAAAGCCGTCAGAACCCTGTTTTCACCAATTACAGGAAGATTTTGGAAAATAAAGAAGTGAAGCTTCCATATTCTGTCTCAAAGCACATCTTTCACAGTATTCCTACCGGTTTAATGATGCCCTATAGAATGTATTAATTTGCAGCTTTAAAAATGGCTTTCAAGGAAACGTGTGTTGAGATAAATATGTAAATTCCCGTGAGGTGAACCTAAATACAAGTTTAACAGCGGTCATATTAGTTGTTATTGAACGCATTATCAGTGAGGCAGACATTGCTAGGTGCATCACAGTCAGACTTTGCCCCAGGGAATTGCATCAAAACAAACACGAGAAAGACAACCTGCAAATTCAGTGTGCCGCTTCACACATGGCAATGCTTTTATTTAGTCGTCATCACCGCCTACAACATAAAAGCTGCTTGTTGAATTGCTCTTATAATTCTGTCACATCACACTGAGAATCAACTTTCAAAGCTTTTGTCTCAGCCAACTAAGAAGCACATGAAGGCATCAATGGAAACCTTACCCACAGTTTATTTGACGACACCGGCTGTGAGCAGACTCCTTCAGGTGATCATTAAATTAATTTTAAGTCCATCAGAGAGAGCAGGTGTGTTTATACTAGGCAGGTATTCTCAGTAGGCATGCAAGCTCTCACCACACTGATTACACTGAGCTAAATATGGCTTTGTGCTAACACAGACAGTAGGCTGATCAAAGCCCTGATGTCACAGGGCACAGGCGGAGCCAACAGACTACAGGTCAGGTGTATGCTGTAACTGCAGTGGCATAACTGCAAGCGTACTCTTTTTTTAGCAATGCTGCAGTTTTGAGCATGTGCAGATACACAGGTTCTACTTATGGCAACATGTTTGGGTATTCAGATCACTTAAATGTTGTGATGATTTTTATATATTAATGTATATCCTGATATTGAACCAGAAAAGAATAGATAGTAAACACACTGTAAACTGATTTCATCTGGTGGATGATACATTGGTACATTAAAAGTCCTGCAGTCACATTTATAAATCAAGTGTGCAATCATCAAAAAAATGGTTTATGACTTGATTTATCTGCTACGTTTGGTTAGCTAAATATAAGAATATTTAGTTTTTCAATCATTTAAAAAGAATTACAGAAAATTTGGGGGGAGCTTTCACTGTTGAACAGATTTTACATTTTTACAAAATTATAACTATTTAAGTCACAACATATTCAAAAACAAAAATAATCATTAGCTGCAGCCCAATTCAGCTACAGGGTATTTTTTATTTTCTAGGTACAGACACCATCTATCCCCACACTGTTCCATCTCTTTTCCCCTCCTTGTATGCTGGTCAGGTCTTTGTGTGGAAAACCTCAGTATCATCCAGATCCATCTACAGCTAGTTTGTCATCTAATCGACAGAAACTATAGACTGTATAAAGGTTGGAGGCAGCCACCGTGACCTCTTCTATTTTTTCTGAGCACCTGAATCTTAGCGTTTTGGTTATTAAACTACAAGAAACCAAACTTAGACAAGAGGGTGACATTCCTAGTTATTAGCTAATGCTAGTGAGCTAGGTTAGCAACCTGCATCAATAAACTGTAGGATTGAAATGTATCTGCAATTTAGTGCTTACTGACTAAAAAACTAATAAAATAATAGAATTTTAACAAAAGAATCTCCACAAATATCTTAGACTATCTGCACCTCGCAGAAAGTCATTATTTCTTTTACAAACAGCAAACACTGCTGAAATACCCAGTTTAGTGACTACACTTGGTGGAGGTGAGGTAGCTAGCAGACATGATGGCCACCTCTGTCATGACACCTGTCCAGCAAGAGTCGACACTCCTAACTGAAGCTTCCAGATGAATGGCATTATAAAGAGAGTTCACTCCAAGCACAACTGCTATAAAGTGGGGAATAAGAGAGGCTAAAGTTATTTGGGGGTTTTTTTCCCCTGGCTTCATTTTTCAGCCTGGATGGCTGCCGCTTGAAGGACACATGAACCAGCTCTGATTGGACTGGCCCTAAAACTCAAGTCCACTTACAGAAGGATGACAGGACTGTGCAACAACACAGAATTAGCTAATCTGCCAATTAGCTAGTCAATCATACGATGGCAACCTGCTTGAGACGAGAATGACTGCATTCTGGTTACGTTCCTATATAAAAGCACGTTTGCCAAGCGAATTTATGTTTTCAAACCTATGTAAGTCTATGTAGTACATGTGAATTTCCATGTCAGACTTCCAATTTTCACATATTCATCATTTATCACCATATTACAACCAACAGATTGCATGTAATTGCCAATTTGATCCCATTCAACTGCAAATCAATAGCTGACTAAGACTTCGTCTTATTGCCACTTTATCTCCATCTAGATGCACCAAAGTCACTTTGAAGACGGCGACTGAGCGTGAGCGGTCCCAGACCTGTTCCCTATTTTTGAATCAAGTGCTTCAAAGGAAACAAGATCACAGGTTTATTGAACACGGTCAATAATTTTGGTCATCCCTCATTCTTCAACTACCGTTTTCTCCAGTGCGACAGTAGCATAAAGAAGACACGACACAGGACTGGTTTAGCAGCGACAGAACTTTCAGAATAAAACACATGTAACACCTTACAAATAAAGAAAACTGCTGCAATTTATCCTTCTACATGTTAACTATGAGGTAGAAAAAAGCAGTGGACCAACATTCAGAAAGAAGTGTTGTAGAGATATATCTCATGACTTCTGGTCAGAAGTCAACTAACAGTGATGTTAGTTGGTTTGTATCCTGGCAGGCTTTATAATCTGTTAGCTAGTTTAAGTAAATCAAGTAAATTAGCAGAAGTTGAGGATCATCATAACCTTTTGACTATCTCGCACACCTTTGTTTCACAAGTACGGCTCCCAAACATCACCTGCATACTGAAATCAGATTTCACTATGTAAACACAAGACCTCCTCCAGATGCCTTTAAATCTGCTAGTAAATATTCAAGCTGGTTTGTTCCTCATCCATCCAGGCAATCCAGTTTTTGTATGTTGTCTTCTGTTTGTTCTGTTTGTCTTCCCGTTGTGTTGGCACACAAAGGCTTATTTCTGTTCAATAAAGAAATTCCCAGAGTTATATTTATTATTAGGTTTTTAATAAAAGGCTATTCTAACCAATTCTCGAGGTGATTTAAATTATCTGACATCTGTGTCATTAAAAAGAGCTAATCTGATCAAACACAAGTAAATAACAGAGGGTTTAGCAGAATGCATGCAAATGGAGAAACCGCTACGGTTATACTTGTTTACAGGATTATAAAATCCTGCTGCACATGTTGGTAACAGAGAGAGGGTTGTAAATAATTCATCATAAGCAAACTTTAAGAAATCAAAGTTAGCATTTTGTCACAAAGCTGGTACTTTTCATGATGTCAAATTTTGATATCAACATAGGCACATTAACAATTAACATCAAAGCGTGCTCAATAATTTCCAGGAGAAAATAAACTCTCCTCCAGGGCACAAAGTTTGGACAAGCTGTGGAAATAGCTGCTGTTTTGGAACAATGAGTGCGGCTGCTGTTTGGCGTGCTGAGAGGATTCCAGCGATTCCAGCCTTAACAAAAACTAAGTCAAGGCTTTATTGTGAATATCAGTGGGGAATTCAGCAGTCGCCCTCCCAGGCATACCAAAACTTATCCCTGAGACAGCACTACATGATGAACTAGTACCTGTAAGACTTCCTCTAATGCTTCCATTCTATAGCAAATACAGTGTAATTACAAGGCCCACACTGTGCGTATCCTCCATCATCATTAAATTAGGGGGTTTGTAAAGATGAGAAATTGACGGGGTTCTGCTTGGAGCCAGCAGGATCCTCATGGAAATTTACAGTACTCAAAATGGGAGGCCAACTCCTCTTTCATTTGTCTCTCATAACGGAGCTAAACATATATCGCTAACTAGGACGTCCTAAGAAATAAACCTGAATTTTACAGGGAAAGACGCAGAGAGCAGACTAATAAGCTTTTGTTTAGTGGAAAAGTTGCACAGTCCTCTCCTGATAGCTTGTGTCTTATGGAAAAAAATGTGGAATGATGTGTGCTGGTTTTTAAAATGTGTTGGCAGTGAAAGAGCTCAGCTGCAGCTCGGTTTACTGTTGCACTCACTTTCTGTCATGCTTGTTAATACCATCATCTGAAGATGGATATAATACATGGTTTGAGACCATTTTTAAAAGATGACATATCCAGTAAGTGCCACTCTAACAAAATGACGATATTAACATTTCATTCTGGTTTGCAAATCTCAAGTTAGTGTTTTAAATTTCACACTGATCCTAACATCTAAATCTTCAAAGGAAAGTGAATAAACATGTTTGTAAAATATTAAATGAGACTTATTATGCTTTCGCTTAAATTTATAGATGCCCATTAAAAATATGCCCAAAGTTTCAAATAATGAAGAAACTGTTTGTCAAAGTAATCTCTGCACCAAAAGCTCAGGCTTCATACTCCACTCAACACCCAGTTTCAGATCGTTTTTTCCCCATTCTTAGAGTTTTATGACAGCAAATATGTATGAGAGCAAATATCCTTACCAGTCATTTCAGTCAAAAAACTCTGGATGTGTGCACAAAGCTAAACTGACCTGCTGTTCAAAGCTAGTTTAAAGGGAGGGTGCCCTTAAACGGAGAGAGGCCGCAATGGCTTACTTCATACAGTGGAAGAACTGAGGCCACACCAAGGCCCAATATTAGTGAAATAAGGATTATTTTAAATGGCAAAACATACAAAGCTTCTCTAGCAGTGTCCTCAAAAAGACCAATATGGAAGGTGAAAATGAACAGGTTCCCATTAAATTCACAAACAGTCGTGAAAATTTGGATGATTTTGAATTACTGCAACTGAAAACTTGTTTGACCAACGCCTGACAGGATAAGCAACTGCTCAAACACTGAGAAAACAGTTTAACATTATTCAAACACACTGACGCATTACACAAGTACAAAGCACATTTGAAGTATAGAAGTGTTAAGTTAATGAACTAGGTGAGTTTGCAGGGCTGATTCGAAGTCTTTATAAAGCTATTCTGTACTCGCTGTCAAAGTACTAATAATTAAGGCACTGCAATCTCACATCTCGACAATATATCTGCTCCATATTTATCAACTTGGAAATTTCCTTTTGCAACATAAAAGTTCATATCAACTAGGTGAAGCGATACTGCAAATGTGACACACCCACTGTGTAAGAGGTTTCAAGAAGGAAGTCGCAACAGGTCCATTTCCTTCTTTCTCTCTTAGTCAAAGAATATAATATGGGGGTGATGGATACTTGGCCTACATTCATTGGCGCTGACTCATTTTTACAGGACAACTGCACAGTCAAAGGCATGCATGGAGCGATACAAAATAGATGAGTGGGCTGCTTGATAGATAACAGAGCCAGTTCTACCAAGTCAACAATGACAGCAGGAAATCTCTGTAAACAAGTCAGATTACCAGGGTCACTCCACTATGAAGGAGTGACAACAAATGTGAGCAGTGTCACCTGTTCTCACTTTTACTCTTGCCATTAAACTAGGGCTTATTTAAAGATGAAACACTAGTGTGGAATCCAAGGATCCAACATTATTATAGACTGGGTGTTAGCGTGAGTATTAAGAAAGCGTAGAATCACTTGTCAGATTAGTGTTGATGTTGAGGCCAAAGATAATCCTCAAAGACACTGGAAAAATGTAAAACATTTAGCACCCGACTCTTTTTAAGAGAATAAGAAGATTCTCTTTAAACAAGCCACTGATCGGCTTCACTGCTTGTACCCAGGCAAGTGGGATAAAGTCAAATTAACCAGGAAGCGAAGACGATGAGGCTCGTGTTGTGACTTCAGAGCAAAGCTATGGGTGTGTTACAACATGGGAACCCAGAAAGCAGCCATGCCTTGGTGCCTGGCCCTTTGAACATGTTCAAATGGGTGAGGTCAAGCGGGTGTAAGTGAATTAGTAGGCCACTGCTTTTGCTTACATGTGTGCAGACCTTCCCAACAAACCAGGAAGTAAAATCAGCTCTTGGAAGCAAGCTTCCTTAATGAGGAAAAAAATTGCCCTGAAAAGATTTTAAGTATCTGCCCAACCCAACAATGACTTTAATTTGTTCTTGTGCTCTGTGGGGGGTTATTAGGTGTAAAGTCAGTATAATTATTGACAGTTAACAGGTTTTCGGCTTCATACAAAAAACAAAAGAAAAATGGTGCCAAAGAGGTTTTGGCCTTCCAACAATTTTTTTTTAATGAAACCGGTTGATTTATTTTTGGTTAAAGATCATTTTGTTAATTTAATAATTAACATAATTTAATATAAATTTCGATCATTTAATTTAATAAACAGCCAAAATAGGTGTAATCACCCCAAAAGGCCAACTTTGAGCCGATAAAAAACCCCTGATAACAACTGGGTAATCTGAGTGTTCCTCGTTAAATCCTTAAGAGTGGTAAAGGTCAATCATGTGAAAATAAGTAATCATACAAATCAATTTTATTTCTCTCAGAATGACAAGGTAAATATAGCTGATTATTAAATTACATTTCAGGCCTTTTTTTGAGAACCAACTATGACATCACTGTTGAGGATGTATCCATTTTGGATTCTTTTTACATTTGCACATAGATACACCTTACCAGAGCTACCTTAATTTTCATGGCACACATTCATCCAGGTGCTTATGATTGGCCTCCTATCAGCTCGAAGCAATCAGGTTGTTCTCCTCTATGGTACTTTGAACCAGAGAATGGCTACTCACGCTCACCTTCCTTCCTTTTTTACGACAGTGCTGAGATTATTGTAAACAATGGAGAATATGCTATGCTAAACAAATTATGTAATGACATCATTTCGCATCATTCCCCCGCGCACACACACACACACATATATAGATATATATATATATATATATATTCATTTTCTTATTGCCACATATCAAATAACCATTTAACAATTACTGATAAATCTGTGTAAGACAATAATAGCTGATATTGCTGGTTTAGTTCTTAATTTTCTTATCTCATTTTAACTGGATCTATGATACTTTTCCTAGTCCATCTATCTATCTTATTCCACTTATCCAGTTCAGGGTTGCAGTGGGACATGCTACTTAGCCAAGCTGCAAAACGCAAGAGCCAGGGTACACCTTGGACAGGTTGCCATTCTGTCACTGTACTAAAATAGAGATACAGACACACATTCACACCTTTTGGCATTTTAGAATTACCAGCTGAACTAACGTCACTACCAGGTTTTTGGACTGTCGGAGGAAGCCAGAGAGAACCCATGAGGAGAAGATGGTCACTAGATGATGGATACAAACTCAGAACCTTCTTCTATGAGGCAACAGTGCTTACCACCATGCTGTGTGGTATTAATGTGGCACATTGGTGGATGCTTATTTTAAACACGGCACGTATATATTCAAGTAATCTCTATGTGCCAAAAAAAGCTCTAAATGCGTGGTTTCTGACAGTTTTTTCTACCCTTAAAACTGTATCATGTCAACAAGAAGGGATCTTTTTAAAATATTCATCTCAGATGGAAGAGATGAGAGATGTATCTTATTTTTTTAAAAGATAACTCAAGCAGGTAGCAGACCCACCCACCTGCTTTCAGACTTTCTGTTTGCAACAGACAGCCAATCACAAAAAAACTAGTAGAAGAAGCTAAAACAGCTTCTTTTCTGGCAAACACGAACCAAAGAGCTACACTGAGGCCCAGTATGAGATAAATAATGATTACTTTGAACTCTGAATCATGCAGAGTTACTCTTTGACTATTTTATGACTTGATCTATTTAAACTACATACACCTGAAGACTTTTCTAACCAAGCCCAAACACCAGGAAAATTTGGTTTAAAATTCTCTTGGTGGGGGTTATACACTGCACAAAGTACAAAACAGCCTGAAATCATGGTAAAAGAAGGTCAGCGAGCTGGGTGGTGGAAATGAGGGGCCTAGTATAAGATAAGGGTTAGTTGAAATCATGCAAAGCTACTTTAGTAGAATTAACATATAAAGAATAATAGGGCTCCTTAAATAATACAATCCTAAATACTATTATCTAATGAGCACAACATTTAATGCTAGTATGAGACCTTTCGGAGTGGTGATATAAGCATACTTGCATAAGTCACAAGCATTTCTTCTTTACCTCCTAAACTTTAGCTTCTTTTGTACAGTATCATTTTACACGTCTATGTTGGTCTTCGCCGTTTTAAAGCTAGCAGAAACGTGAGAAGCTCCAGCTTTTGGCCCCACAGGCTCTAAGTGAAGATGTCATGGCTACCAAGCAACACGTTAACAAACCCACCCAGCAGCCATTTAACAACTTCTCTCAATGTAAAAACAACCCCGATACGTACAAAGCCACGCCGGGCTCCATTCATAGTACAGCTGATAACGGGTTTACATTGTAAAGGAGTCCTCTTACCTTCAGCAGTTGAAGCTCAGCGTGAAGAAGATGAAAAAGAATGTTCTGAACACATAATAATCCTCCTGTTGGTGAACTCGCAGTATTTGGATGTTTAAAAAAAGAGTGAAAAGTTGCGCAGCGATCAGGTTTTCAAACCAAAAGTGTTCTCTTCAAGGAACAAGACTGACTTTCTCAGAGTTGTTAGTGTTTCCCAGGACAACTCAATGGGGAGGAGTCTGCACGAGGACTATTAAAAGCTCAGTGGTTTGTTTTTCATGGAGTAGACTTTCAGACAAGAGGAAGTCAGTGTAAACTCGTGAGGGGGGCTTGAGTAACTTTAGTGATTTCCCAAAAATTACTTCGAGAGGGAACTAATATTGTGAAACGGTCACTGTCCGGGTTTTGTGAAAAAGTATCGTGGTCGGTCCCCAGAGTCGAAATGAAAAAACGGAGGAAGCTGGAAAGATCAGATTAACATCCCGTCTGTGCTTTTCACAATAAAGGAACACGAACCCTGCACGCTACTAGGACCAAGGTGTCATGGACCGCATACCACCGAACCAGTAACTAGATCACTGAATGAAAACACATTCAAAGTTACTTGGAAAAACTTGAAAATGAAAACTACGTGAAAGTCCGTGTCATAAATAAGAAAGGAATACATGAGAAGGACTTTTCATTTTTATTTTGAGAATAAAGTTGAAATTGTGATAGCTATGAAAATAAAACACATGGTTGGACCTGAAATATTGCTTTGAGAATAAAGTCAAAATGTCGGAATAAAAGTGAAAAGTTACATCCAGATGAAACAGTAGTTTTTTCTTTCTTTCAAAATTAAAGCTGAAATTACGAGACTAAAACTCAAATATTAAGAGAATCAAGGTAATATTCCAAGAATACAGTTGAAATGTTACCGGTATTAAGTCAAATTAGGGGCAGCTAGTGCAGAGCTGCCCCTGAAAAATGCCTTGTGCTTAAAAATCATTTAATCACACTACAGAGTGACAACTTTGGGAGCTGATGTTATTCTTTAAACTTACTTTATTCTTTACATACATTTCCAATTTCACTTTCAAAATGTTGACTTTACGCTCACAATGCAAATAAAAAAATACTTCTAACATTTTTCTTAATTGTGGCCTTAACAAAACTTTGAATAGAGCCAAAAAAAGTACATTTACATTACTGTGTAGTAACAGAACAACAGGAATAGTAATGCGTTTAGTAACAGTAATGCATGGAAATGATTTCAAGGATGACTGCATCCAGTGGTTTCCAGTGTGTTTGACACCGCCTGCTCTGGGAGACATCGTCTTAAATACAAACACACAAACGATAATGGTTTGGAATCACTTTGCCATGTATTTGAATGAATTTTTAAACTTAGAAGCTAAAATGTGTTTGTATGGCCCAATGCAATAGTCTGTATTGCATTTTTCTAATGGAATGGTTGGGAGTACTACAACATTTATTGGTCCTATGATGGGTCAGATTATTTGGGAATGATGTCCCTTACATGGCAATTATTGTAACTTGCAACATAATTGTATTTTTATTTTTATTTTTCAGTAACTAGAAGGGAGGTAACTTTGATTTGATTTTATACAGTAAAATTCATCAGCATATTGAAAATTTAACTACCCAAAACATAATCACACAAATCCAGATGATTTAACTATAAATGTAATCTTGCAGTTACTAATTTATTTGTAGTCAAACACGCTGAAACCATAGCAAACCCCATCTTCCACCATATAAACTTTTATTTTGAAGGGAGCGCTTCAAGCCACTAACTTTAACCACTAACTGCTGCTCAGCTGACAGACAGTGATCCTACACTGCTTTCTGTAATAAGGCTAAAGAAGAAATTAAGTGAAGGTTGCTGCACATTTGGTTTAATTTAAGTTGTAGCTTCTCTGAACTACAGTGACCTTTATATGCTGGACGGACTCTACTTTTCTATTATTACTTTGCTGAAGTCACAGAACTGCTCTGCACAGGGCTGCTATAAATCACGTCTTGTAGCAACATTAGTCGTTAGTAACACTACACAGAGATTAAAATGCATTACACAAAGACACTGAATTCATTTTATCCATATTGGTTGCATGCCATACAGTACGGTAAAGGTCACTGATTCCAAACACATTAAGCTTCCTTTCTTGCTTTCCCCTTTTTCAGTTTGGTAATGTATCAAAAAGTGATCTATGATTTAGACTATCTATGATCTATGATTTGGACCCAGTGATGAGAGGTGAAAAGTACAATCTCCTGACATTACATTGTGAATCACAGGCGCTTTCATTTTTCAGCAGTGCAAACATTAGGTAGATGCTTATAATGTAGAACAGCGAGTTTCAGTGCTGTCTCATCATGACTGCAAATCCCTTCCAGGCAGAGGGGCGAAGAAAAACTCCTGTGGTTTCAGCTGCCCTCTGCAGGCACAGGAGGTTTTCTGAAAGGATCTCTGTTCCCAACACATTATATACAATATACTGGTAAAGAGATGCTGTTTGAAATTTTTATAACACCCCCCTCCAAAATGCTGGAAACGCAAACATAAGTTGAATTTCCAAACCCATGAAATACATTAGTCTCTTTCTGTGTCAAATGTCAACAGGAAGAAAGAAAAAAAAGAGCACAAAAACAAGACCTTGTGTGCTCGGTTTACTCAGTCTTGTAAAGAATGCAATGTTTAGAATAACCTTACCTTTCATCATTCTTATACATACTGATACAAAGCAGGGCAGCACTGAAAAGGAGCTTTCATTCCCTCTGGCTTTAGCCGGCCAGATTTATAAATAAATAAATGTATGTTGTTTGTGGCTTCTATTATTTGCCTTCGGGCATCAACAAAATGAATTAGAGCTTGCAAATACCATCACATATCCTCATTCAAAAAAAGGATAATGCATGCTTATGTGTTTAAAATCAAGCCAGAGTTATTTCTGGATCTTTAGAATGACATGAACTGAGCTCAGATTTTATTTATCTGCTAATGAAAAAAAAAAAATCAGTGTTTTTCAGCTGAGCCTTGCTGGCATGTGAGGCCACGCTTCTGGAATCACTTTTAATAATGTCACAGTGTCCCTGTGGCAGGAAAAAAGAAATCTTGATAAGTGAAAATCTTTAAAAAAAAATCTACTGTGTAACTTCATGAACCAACTAAGAGTCTAGATAGATGACTGGTTCCCTGTATGGACAGACTGACCCGTCAGAATGAGAAAAATATTTCTGAGTATCAGTTCCCAGCTCAGAATTTGAGTTTGAGGCTGTTTCACTCCATCCTCAGCACAGATTATCTGCTGTTATGGATCACAGCTGTGACAAAAGCATTACTGATAAATCAGACCACTCTGCTGCCTTGTGCAAGTAAATGTCTCTTGCCAGAAAGAGAAAATCACAATAAATACCCCATAATCTCCAATGGTGTGTCTTTGGCTGCAGCAGAACATACAGACTTACATTAGGCCGGATGGATAGATGGGTGTAAAATAAATAAAACATTTTTAGACTAAATTTCTGCACAATTCTGGGAATCATGGGTTATTGTGCTTCCATTTTTGTCGTTTCACAAAAATGAAAATACTGATCACGCTGAAAAAGATGAAAGCTTTGATGTCATAAACATACATATAAAAACACTAGAAACTAGAAAATGTTTAAATATTTAATGCTGAACCTGAAATAAAAGCTATCAAGATTTTACCTGAAACTCATACAAAGACATAAAATTGTACTACCATCTTTAAAGCTCACCTTTCTGCACAGACGCTGGTATCTGGCACCTCATCAAACACATGTGTACGGTGTCATCAACACAACAGGCGTACTCTTGCCATCACTGTACGTGAAATCGAACCACATAAAAGTTGTTTTGGAGGCCCAGCAGGGATCCAGGCCTCCCAGCCATCACAAGCATCTGGGCTCGGAGCTACGCCTCTCTCCTGCACCTGTAACCAGCCGAGGGTTAGATAAATGGCAGGTGGTATTGAAAAGGGTCCCCATTCACAGCCATACCGAGCTGCACTTAGACACATTATTGCAGCCTGGAGGAGGAGTGGAGGGATGTGGGGAGAATGATGAAGCAGGGGCGGTCTACAGAGTGCCAGAACACGAGTGAGACGGGGTAACAAGCATGACACAAAGAAGTACATAGCTGCCTTTGTGTGGTGATAAAAGAAGGTTTTGTAAGTTGGAGGATTTGGATGGAAGAGATAGAGCTGGAAAAAAAAAGCCCCATCCTGAGTAAACACTTGGACAGAGAGACAAAAACACACTAGTTGCAAGAGGAGGGAGGAGGTGGCAGAGAGAGGAGCGAGAGGCATATCATTTGGCTGAAGTGCCTTCAGAATAAACTGCCTCACAGCTCAGTGGAAGGACCCTCTCACTCAGCACCAGTGTCCACAAGTCTTTTAACTCTGACCTTTGTTGTTTATATACAGTTAAAGCGACACTGGGAAATGTTTGCAGTCCAAACAGCCACAGTGACGAGATGTTTGAAAGTGTTTTTAATACTCAAGGTCAATTTAGCAGCTCTTTTGTTTGTGGTTTTTAAATTTATAAACACATAACGCTCCAGGGATCTTGCTTGAGGTTCAATTTTTAGTTTTAACCTTGTTTAACAAAGCAGTCATAGCTGCCAATTTACAAAAACTGACTCCACAGGACACTCGTGCACACAGCTCATCTAAGCCACTTGAGGCTGCCTTAAAAAGTCATTCAGTCCACACAGACCCCAGTGTTAGAAAGCTCATCTTCAAGACCCAGCTGCACACACCTAGATTTCAGATGATGACCCCCCCTGGAAACCCCAAATCTGTATAACCTCCAGCATCTGATAAATAACTATTAGGTGGTTGGCATAATGAATACATAATGAATAATGAATATATATAGACCACCGGTTCCCAAGGGTCTCCAACCAGTCTCTAGGCCTTTGTGTCTGGGACTTTACAGTAGAAATAAAACATGCCTATAGTACAAAAACGGTATTCTCCATAGCTATACAATAGGGTATTTATTTGCTGACGCATCTATTTAGTTAATAAAAGGTTTAAAGTAAGGAATGTGGCCACTCCAAGTGACTAGACTGCTAAGTCTTTTTCAAAAATGACCTGAGCTTATTTGAGGCACTGAATTGGACTGCCTGTGTTTGCAGTGTTGGTGGCGATTTCAAACATATTAAAAGCAATTTCCTGACAAATAGCATGGCAAGTTGTGTGGTTAATTATAATTAACTGCCTCGACAGCCAGTCAAAGAGGTCTGTGTTCCAGATTGGATAAATGAAATTGTAATATTTTACCGTTACGTTACTTACATTTAATTAGAAGGTGTCTATGTCTGTGCAATCCACCCATATTGACTGAAGGTGCAGTGTGCTAAGAAAGCTTGCAAGGCACAACTAAAACCACATCTCAGCCAGATATGGTCACCTTTAGGTAAAAAACTAAACAAAACAGGAAATTACAAGCCAACCTAGGCCATTTTAACACACCCTTAGTGACATTATCACAACGCCATCTAGTGGCTTTGATAATTATTAGAAAGGTGAAAGTTAGTAAACTCATATTATTATTATTATTATTATTATTATAATCACTTGTGGTAAAAGATTGATTATGAGGGTTATTTTTACTTAATAAAATAAGGCTCTGTTATATTTTTGTCCACCTGTCAACAACACAAGTTAAAGACAAAATGTATGTACTACCACTCTATATGGTTTCTAAGGTAAACACTCAAGCAAAATTTGCATTCAAAATTTGCATTTTTATCAAGTCTTCAGTCATTTAAGTCACTTCAGCCAGTACACATTAACCTACAGGAGCTGGTTACCCATGGAAACATGACATGATGCTCCTGATACACGCTTTCATGCAGATGTTAATGCCAGATGAGGCCGGTGCTCCATAGTTGTAGGCAACAGCAATGCACCATGCCTCTCAGCACTCAGCAACTCTGCTCTGTAACTTTGCATAGTCTGACACTTCTCAGCTGAGTTGCTGTAGTTCCCAAAAATCTGGGAACCACATCCACATCAGATTACACCACCATACTAGGTTTAAATGAACCCACAAGAATTACCCATTATTTTTCAAATGTTAGTAAAGAGAGGCTGCGTGACTAGGTGTTTGATTTTATATACCAGCAAGTGTAAACACCTGAATTCAAAGATGAAGAGGTTATTATTTTGTTTGTTATTTTTGATTATGGCTGATCCCTCAGAAATAACATATAGCCATTTAACCTTTAATATAACCATATTGATAAATACAGTTTTAGATTAAATGTAAGGAAAGAATGAATAAAATCTCTATGTAAATACACAGCTTGTATGTTAAAAAATATCACGCCATAAGATGCCCTGACTATTGTTCTTTGAAGTTTCATATCATTGTTACTTTGGGAAAGTTGACACATGTTCAGCATAAAAAGTTCTGACACCATAAAGATAAAAGCTTCCTCTGGGCTGTAGCTGTCTGTTTTCTCAGCAGCACTGTTCACTCAGCTGCCACCCACCATTTGTTACAGCAGAGCTTTTCACATGCTTACCTTACAGGTACAACAATTCTCAGGATACTTCATACCAATTCTCTGTAACTGTCAACTTTAAATTGACTCTGGGTGTGAGATTCTTGCCATCAGTTCCTTATTTTCTTCATCTCGGTGTGCAAAAAAAGCTTCAAACTTCAAAGTGTACCTTATTATCATGATACTGTGTGGTATAATTGCACAGATAACAGTGCACCAGTCATGCTGCTGTCATTCAGCTGAATGGACTCGCTGACATCCAAACTGCCACCCCACAGTCATTGTGTGTGATGAATATGTGGATGCTTGTATTTTAGCATCAACAAATGCCAGGAAAATACCAAAATTAACATTTACGAGTATTTCCTGTGAGCCTGACATGAGGCCTCGTGTAGCTTATTTCCACGGTGTTCAGTGAAAGGTCACAATAAAGATCTCGATGACATAAATCAATAATGTTTTTGTAATTAAAAGCATTTATCAATAATCTCAGTGCCCACAAGATGTCAGTATCTGTGGCGCTGCAGGTCAGTAAGTCCATTTGATCCTCATCACCTGGGATTTACTGTCTCTGCGCAGTCGAAACACACCACAGTACAAATCACTGTCGCATAAACTCAGTGTGTGTTCCACCAATCAGAGCATGCACACTAAGTTTCTGGAGCAGTTTTTGACCAGTTCAAATGACTCCAGCGACGCAAAACCATGACTGGACTTTGTTCACACCCGGAATTGAAGTTAACCAACTGCTTTGTTTCTTCACACTTCTGTGTGTCTTTGCATGCAGTCCTGGATCCGTGCCAGAGAGCAGGTCAGGTGACTTAAGCAAAGTTGGCGTGTCCAACCAGATGATTGGGATTTGGGGTGGTTAGACCGTGGCCGTCTCCCACCCGCCACCACATCCCACCTCCATTCACCAAAGCTCAGCAGATTAACTCCCTCAGATCTTTCCTCTTTAATTAGGAGCAAACAGGAGGCATGAAGGCACAGCGACTCCATACTAATAATTCATGATAAGCACAGCTGGGGAAATAAACAAAGAGGCTTCACTTAGATTTCACCAGAAAATTTGTATGTAAAACCATTATTTTTCTGCTTCTGAATATACTCCACAAAACAATGTTTACTCAGCTGGGAGAAAAAACTCATAAATTTCATCTATTACCATTTCTACAAGTCGGTTGGATCACATTTTTTATATATAGTTTTTTATCTTTCAACTATAAGCAAATATGAAGAACAGGGGAAATGAGCTACATATAAGACTCGGCTTTAACTTGGAGACCCACAATCATGTGGAGCGTCCTCTCTAAGCTATGTAGCACTGACTCCATTAAGACCCAGTCAGCAGATGAGAAAAAACACCAAGCTATGTCGCAGTAATTGTACCAGCAGGGTTTTGTTTGCTGCATTCTTCTCCGCCTTGTTATCTTAAAGTTATTTTGCGCCCACATATATGGAAGATGAGGCACTCAACAAAAGGAAACTGCAGTGCTGAAAAGAACTGACACTTGAACGGAAGATGCAGAAACCCTGAGGGTCTTATAAACAGTATTTTAAGCAAATCAGACTGTAAACAAACAGCTGCAACAATTGAGTTCGCATTAGACATGAGAAGGAGAGAAAGCAAAGAATTTCCTTAACCCAAGTCAATACCTAAGTCAATGCAAAACATATAGTAGCATGTAGTTATTTGTATGACAATGACTCAAAAATAAACTTTAATTCCACAATAATGCAAGGTTGCAAGGATGTCAAAGGTCACGGAAATAAAAATTTATTTGGTCCTGCAGTCTATACAGATTTCATAGGAGGTAAAAGCAGTAAATAGTGAGTTCATGTTAGACTAAAAAGGATGCAAGAGTGGGTTTATCACGCCTTCCCAGAATCCTCCCCTGGAAACCATTCATTTCCTGGATATTTGCATGAGACGTCTCCTCAATTCATTGCAGGGATTGCCCCTCCTCCTGAAGCAGGCGTATGGCGGGCACCATCAGCTGCAATCTCACTGTGCTGCCAGAGGACACAGCTCTGCAAATGAAGGACAGAGACATTACAAAGTGTAAAACCCAAGCACAAATTTTCACTCTTAGGGTCTACATCAAGTGTGCGCAGCTGTGACACAGTATCATTAACGCTGACAGGAGGCAGGGCCAGAATAACAGGCCGAGAGGGTGGATTATGTGGATGCGCATGTCTGTAGATGTCATGATGGCGTAATAAAGAACTGCAATGTGTGATTGGAGGATAGTGTCCCTACATGGATGGGTAAAGGCAGTCACAGGTGGGGCTTGGAGGAGGGGTTAAATGGAGACTGGTGAAGACAGAGAGTAAGGGGGCTAAATTTAGCCAATGGCTCTTCTGGGGTGGAGCTAATCCTCTTTGCACTCGAATTATCTGGCCTTCGGATTAGAGAGCTTTGCCTCTATGTAAGACATCTACTCTTTATAATGATGTCCCATAGCAGGCCGTACCAAGTCCTCTGATGGGGGTGTGAGAGTTGACAGACTGACCACAGGAATGAATTTTGTGTGCGCGTGCATGTGTGTGTGTTTTGTCGTGGTATTCACACAAATGTGTGTTATATAGTAACAGCAAGTTAGTAACAGCTATCATATATTGCTGCATATAGTGCATTTACTATTGGATCAAAATTTCAATTTAAATCTTAACACAATATGTACACTAGTGAGCAAGGCACAAATGATCTCTGCTATATACAATGCACAACTCAGACACCATACATTCCTTAATATATAATTCCATCTTGTTAATGTTTAATAATGAAACTCTTACATGTGTCTGTGGAAAGAGATTTAGAGTTGTAAATGCTGCATAATTATCTAAACAAGCAGGTAGGTATATGGTTTACATATCAGCTGTAGAGACTCCAGTTAAGGCATAGAAAAAGTAATCTGATGGGTCACAAAAAGATGACTAACGAAATAGAAAAGCAGTAAATAAATATTGGTATTACACTGCTGGATTTTTATTTTGCCAGACTTTTCCCGGAAATCTTATTTTCACGTGAATAACTGGGCAATTTTACCTCTGAAAGCTTCTTGTAAACAAACTGCATTTATATACCACTTTTATCCAAACTACCTTAGATTGTCTTCAATTCACCCACTCAACACACACATTTTTGAAAGAGAGCCACCACCACTATCTTGATTTATCAGACCAGTCATTGCAGCTGAGGGATAGAGCTGACTGAGAACCTTCAGAATTTTTACATTCAATACTTTATCAACATTTTATTCTAAACGGGACCCTAATTTACTAAATGAACACAATGTATTAATTAAAAATGACACTAGCAGCTGAAACCATAAACTCACTCGAAACGTTTTTACTGAGGTCATAGATCAGTAGGTTCATAGATAGTCCAATATATCCACTGTCCCTTCTCTGCACATGTCCAAATGAGCCTCGTCTCTCATCTCTCTAACTGCTCAACCTGAGATTTTGTCCATCCTGGTCAGTCCCAATGAAAGCCTCAACATCTTCAACTCTGGCACTAACCTTTATTAGTGCCATCCTCTTACTCTCCAGGTTTATGTTAAACAGTCTGGTCAAAAAGTCCACTGCTCTGTCTTCTAGACATCTCCATATTTTCACAGGTATGTTTTATGGACCAACCCAGCAACATGATCAAGGAATCCTGCACATTTCACTGAAGTAGTGTGACTTGTTTCACTGACTTGTGTGGCTTCAGAGCATAGCTGCCATGGTCCTGGGTCTTGGACCCAGCTTTTGGGTTTATGACCTTGTGATTCATTCTTTGGGATTTAAGAGATTTTTCATGTTTTAGTTCTGCACTAGTTTTCTGTAGTTAGTATTCTCTAGTGCATCTGAGTTTGTTATTTCTAGTTCCTGGCTCTTGTTTTATTATGCTAATTCCCTTTTGTGTTTAGACTGTTCCTGGTCTTGTCTTGTCATCAGCATCTCCTTTTGCAGTCTGTCTAATCTCCCTGGTCTTATCATTCGTCTCCCTGGTCATAGTCCCATGTCTGTCTGGTGTCTCTTGTCCTTTCATGTTAATTCACAGGTCCAGTACCTGAATCCAGTTAATGTGTCTCAATCTAGATCTCAGTGTGTTGTTGTTTGCTGTTTTATTTTGATAGAGTCCTGTCTCGTGTGCATGATGTTCAGTTTTGCTTCCCCTGCCTCATCAGTCAGATTCTGTTCGGCTTTGTTCCCCAGGTGTGTCCTCTCTGTCTTATCTTCTCCCTGTGTATATATTATTTGCATCTCCCTCACGGCGTGTGAGTTTCTGTCTGCCCAACCAATAGCTTGGTTAGTTAGTTCATTTTCTCTGTTGTTTTTCCAGCATTAAATAAAGCTGTGATTCTTAGTTTACTTCTGTCTTTCAAGTCCTGCACTTTGGGTACATCCTCTGCCTGCTATCCACCTGCATCACATCACAATAATAAAGTGCATTGTATCATATCCATCTGGGTAAATAGATCTATACAGAAGTGTTTTAATGTCTTGCTCAAGCAGATTTGGACACTTTCAAGCCTTTCACTTATATATTACAGGACAGTGTAAATACCCTCAGTAAAAACAAACTATATAAAGATGTTTTGGCCCAGGGAGACTGCAGATAGACGGTGGAGAAGGCCTCTTGAGGCCTATGTAATACATCTATATATTAAAGGCCTTTTATATTATATAATCTACTATCTTTTGGGAAATGCCGGGCATCCATATACCGCACCGTCAAACCATAACTGCAGTTTTTTTTCTGTAGCATCAGACCTCTCTTCTATCATAGTCAGTATATTCTGTGTATGTAAACCACAGGAATGATATGTGGAGCAGCAGAGCTATGATTATCCATCTTCTGCTCTAGGTGCCACTCAGACACATCCATAATAACCTCTACACTCATCCACACCCAGAGAAATAAAACTGCCAGCCCTTCCTTCCTGCTTCAGCGGAAAAGGAATATTTCATCCAGTTTTGCTGATATGCTTATCCAGAGTTTCTCAGGATGGATGAGCAGCCAGCAAAGCAAGCCAATGTCTCATTCAAGGATACTTTGGCATACAGCTGTTCCTCAAAGGAAGCAGCTCTTCTGCTTCTGGGACAAAAAGGAGCATCCCTGACTGGGGTTACTATAGATAGTCATTATCCTAACATGGCATAGACAGTGAAAACCACTTGGTGTGGTGATTAGATGTAAACTAAAATGTGGAACTCTTGGAACTTTCTTCATGTAAATTACTGAAACCACATTCAGGTACCCATGACAACGAGCATCTGCCCTGCTGATGTGTCCTTGAGCCAAAAAGAGAAAAGGAACACAGAAAATCTGAAGGCTGCTGTTCTGACAGCTGACTATAAACTCTGACCTCTGTTAATACAGATCAGCAATATCCCAAAAATCCTGCAGAGCAACTACACAGTTTGCAGTCAGTGTCAGTTCAGCCTGTTGCTATTTAAACCTTTAGGACTGTACCATTACCTCCCAGAGGGGTGGTGGGGTTAATTCTGGGGAGTTTCCTGTGGGGATGAGCCCTGGTGAGGGAGGGGTAGTGTGTGGTGTGTATGTGTATGCGTGGGGTGGGGGAGTTGTGAGCTTGGACCCTAATCCCTTAGGTTTGGCTACAGCACGGCCTTAGGATAAACTGACATGTAGGCGATCGACATTTGAAAATGCTACTTGGACTTTAGCACATTTTTAAGTTCAGAAGTCATTTTATATATTACAGGAATGCTTTCTCTGGTAAGATAACATTTGTTATTTCTCAATGCTTGCTGCTTTGTGAGATGAACTAGTGAGGAAATAGATAATAGTGATGGAAAAGATAGCTGCAGTATGAGTTTGATCTGGTGCAGCAACACAGGCCTGATGAAATGCAGGAAATGCTCCTTTATGGTCAGCACTAATTCTGATTTTTATAAAACAGAAAAATTTCAGTCTGAAATTATTTGTGTCAACTGGTTTGTCTTTTACAAAAAGATATAAAGCTGAATGCTTGATGAGATTTTATGTGTTGAGTGGAAAATCTCCAATCTCTTGTCTATCAGACATAGAAACGGGTCAGTTAGCAGACAGTTGTCCCAAGAAATCAAACGGGATTCTCCTTTGACCTCTGGAGATCAATGCAGAATTGAGATCCAGTCGGCAAAAGGGGCCAAATTAAAAAACACTATTGTAAAACTGAAGGCTAAAATTTAATTAGAGGACAGTGACTTGTTGCAGACAATTAATAAGCACAACGCTGTGGGTTCTAGGGTTGATTTGTGATTTTGTCAATTTCTACATTTCCTCAAATGTAATTAAAACATAGATTAAAAAGCAGGAGGTTGGACCAGCTGGGTATGAAAAAGTGAATGAATAAAGCTAGGCTCCTACAGCTAAACTGGAGCTGCCTGCAGTGGTACTGGTAACTTTGGTAACTTAAAAATTAAATATAAGAATTGTAACTATCCACTGCATGTGTATGTGTGTGTGTGTCTGTAGAGCTATTCTTCCAAAGTCCATTATCGCAGCATTAATATGTAACTCCACATGAGTCTGTGGTTCCATTGCTCTCTGTAGAATGAGCTACAGAGTTTGGCTCAGTCAAAATAATAAATGATCTGAATGGTAAAAGGTCATTTGTGAAATTGAAATAGCTTTCTGTAAATTAGGTGGCGACCTCTCTGCTTCCTGTTAAACCTCAGACTCACATTGATTTTCGTGATTTCAAAGGGGCTCTCTGACTTTTCAACAACGGGACACACTCAGAGAAAGGCAGATTATGACCTATTCAAAAACTGCAGAGGCACAAATGGCGATTTGACATCTGTGTAACTGTGTATGCAGTGTGAGTTACGGCTGTGAACGCAAACCTGGATCAATAGGTTAGAAAACAAGGGAGGGAGATAGAGGGGAAAGACTGGGCGTAGGCAGCCCAACTGTTATGTAAGCGCCAGCTGTGTGAGAAAAGGAATTGCAGCAGGATGATGAAAGCAACTTCTCTTCCCTGAACATGACTGCGCATCCATCCTAACACATTCCCTCTCATGAACTGTTCATGTATTATTCACACCGCTTGAAGAAATAATAAATAGATGATGGTGATCCTATCACAGTACTCGACTTCTTCTCATTACTCCCGACAGTAAAACTGATTCAAGCGTAGGTTTTAACACAGACTTTCAGATTTCAAAAACCTCGCATCCGAAAGCACCAAACAGCCTACATTTCAGGGCTTCAATCCAGACTGTGTAATCCACCGCTGCTACCAACCACCTCTGTGACTTTCATGATGAAACAATGATGTGAGGCAATAAGGGCAGAATAAAAAAACCTGCTGTCGTAATCTGGATTAATTTACAGTATTCGTCATCCTGCTTCCAAACCAGCACAAACCAACCCAAACCAAACCAAGCACTCTCACATGATAGGACTATAAGTATTTCTGCTTGGGCATATAGGGCTAATAACCACCAGATGAAAGTTAGGCAGTTAACACTTAGGTGGACACAAATGGTCCATTAGGAAAACTGCAGTAAATCGGGATTAAAACGGTTCAAATCACAATAAAAATTATGTGAAAGGATTCAGGTGGAAATACACCACTGTTATTTCAAGCAAACTTATCATTCATCTTATTCATTGAAACTATTAAGGATTCTATTAAAACGCATATGTGGAATGTATGGCTGATGAAATTTAAGGACAAACATGCTAAAACCTTTAGGTATAGTTTACTCTTGGAAACAATCAGAAGTCAGAAAAACAGAGATTGTGTGGAGATCTGGGTTATTTAGGTGATCTAGGTATTTATTAATTAATCATTTGCATTAATTAGTGTCAGGCTAAAAAAAAATCAATTAATATATTCTGTTATTTAAGGTGAACTTTGTGGGTTACCTTTTGAAATGTGTTTTTTAATATTTTTTAAAAAATATATATAATTAAGCAAAATCTTAAAAATTATAATACAGTTGCAAGTACAGCATTACTTGGTCTGGCGTGGCCACTAACTTGCTCCTAATGCTAGTTTATGCTAATGTTAACTAATGCAAAGAAGATTCAGTTTTCTAGATTTACTCCTTTACCAGTTTTATGTAATTTCTGCAGTAAAGGTTTAATAGGTTGCTTTACAGTACTATATACTTCATAAGTAGTACAGATGTGGTAAAACATGTAAGTGTGAATGTGAATGTGAAGCTGTAGCTGGAGGAGGAATAAAAAGCTAAAATTCGCCTGTGACTATACAGTTAGAGGTTAAATAAAGGTTTGTCTTGTTTAAATGTTTAACTGTGTGACTGAATTGTGTGCTGTGTTTGGTATTCAGCTAAGCCATTTAGTTATCTGACACAGAGCATTAAAAAAAAAAAAACATGACATCATATTTTATCTCTAAACTACAGAGGATAACAGCCTCAGGTTAGCAATTTCTTGATTTTACAAGCATGTGTGTGCCTGGCTTCTCTGTGATACTCATTTAATCATGTCAGGAACGGATGCAGCAACAAAAATCCTAAAATTTAATGGAATTTGTGTTTCTCTGTTCGTCGGTATTAGATGCTCTGGCCTCTGGTCACCAGAAAAATCAAGACAGATCTGAATGTGTCATTGCAGCAGTGCTGTGTGATGGATCAAAATGGCGCCAGAGCATTTGAGCGGGGAGACGATGAGATTATCTGCTTGTGTGGAAGGACAAGCAGCCTACAGAGAGGGAGAAAAGCATTACCAAACTTGTCTTTCCTTCCACAAGACACTTTGAAAAATTTAATTTTTGGAAGAAGGATAGGATTTTAGTTCACAAGCAAGTTTTTTAAAAGTTGGAAAAATAAAAAGGAAATCAACTCAAAATCTGTTTTAATAGATGCAATAAATACGATACAAAGATAAAAACAGGTTTAAAATTTTTTCAAAAATTAACACGTTTAATCAAAGTTTAGCCATTAAATCTTATTCTAGTACTTTCCCCGATACTTTTCTAGAATTTTGATGTAAGTTTTATAAAATGATTGTTTGGAAGTCCTTTGAGACATTACCTGTTACCTGACTTGTCTGGTCACATGTTGCACCCAAAGGGAACTGTTGCATAGCAATGGCTTTTCCTCTACAAGTGATGTGAGGCTAACAGACAATATGTAATGTGTGGTGTTCATTGTTTTTCAGGTTCAGCATGCAGCACTTTACGTATCAAGGAAGGTAACAGTCTTTCAGCATACTTGTTGAGGCCTTAAACCTGAGACCTAACTACAGAAGACCTGCAGTTTTCTTCTGACACCAGGAGACTGCAGCTACACGAGAGCAGCTCACGGCTTCTTGGGAGGATTATGCCATTATAGCTGACAACTTGAGCTTCCTCAGCACACGACGGCTCCGAGACAAAGTCACTCCTGCTCTCCTTACATGCAGCAGGAACCATGGATGACCCCTATCACAACAATGTAAACCAGCAGATGACCGAAGGTGGAGATTACACCTACACCCAAGATGGTGGAGGTCAAGACGGCTACCCTTATCAGACGGACTACCCTCCACAGGACGAGGATGCTGCTAGTGATGCCACTGAAGGGGCAGATGAGGATGATCAGATGTATGAGGGGGAGTACCAAGGCATCCCGCACCCCGATGAGATCAAGGAGGCACGACGGGCAGCTCGAGTGGAGGCCAGGAGGAAAGCCCGGATGGCTGCCCAGCAGGAAGAGGAAGAGGAAAGCCTGCCAGAGCAATATGAGACCATCATGGAGGACTGCGGCCATGGACGCTTCCAGTGGATGCTCTTCTTTGTGCTGGGCTTGGCGCTAATGGCTGATGGCGTGGATGGTTTCGTGGTGGGCTTTGTCCTGCCCAGTGCTGAAAAGGACATGTGCATATCTAACGCTGACAAAGGATTACTGGGTGAGTTTAACTGAATTTCAAGTAAATTTTATGTAGATCAAGGGTTGTTTAGAGCCAAATCAAATCAACAGTTGGGTCAAGGTAATATAAGTAATGTTGACGTTGTTAAACAAGAAAAAATAAGGTCACAAATGTGAGATATAGTGAATATTAAGTGTATCCGCTCACTTTCTGAGCCACTGATGATTAAGAATTGTTTTTAAAAACTGCAGTAGTTTGCTGACTCGCCTTTTGGGACAGTGTTTCAGGTACAAAATATCTGGATAGTGGATAACACTGATCTTGTCCAAATGTCCATCAGTGTGGAATTCAACAACTGCAGCTAAATTTGATCAATGACAACAAATGCAAAAACTTGTTTATCTTTTTTGTACACAGCCGCTTTATCTGCATGGCAGCCAGAGTATGTTTAAAAATGATTAATCCAGAAAACTTTCAGCATAAAAAAATCTTGTTCCTTCTTGACAGTTTATCTATATTGTTTAATATGATAATGATAATATGATAAATATGCTCATATTGGTTATTAGAGATTACAGATGGTCAGAAAATGTAACTTTTACCCATATGAAAGGCCCGGAGAGGCCTATAATTCATCCAAAAGATAGCATTCTCATAGCATTCTGTCCAATAGCTGCCATAATTCTCAACTTCACGAGGCTACAAAAATATCAAGACATCCCCAAAGTCAGTAGAGTTAAATCTATTTAAAAAATCAATTCAACAGTTGCTGAAGTATGTCAGTTTGAACAGACTAGTGCTGACAAACTACTCCCTCTGCCATTATTTATCATATGGCTAGCATGACAAACATAAATTATATGTAGACACATAAAAACCTGCAAGACTACCTAATTACAGTCATCTGTCGAAGAGTTTCACTCTTTACCCAGGGAGGAGGATCTCATCAGTGAAATGATCTGTTGTTGTGCTTGGCTGGAACAAAATCCTGCATATGCTTGGCTCTTGACGGCACATGGCTGCAGACCACTGCTTCAGATAAAAATATCCCCCAGTCGCTGGAGCAAATTAGGGGAAAAAGGCTTGGATCTTTCTAGGCAAATGCAAAAATAAAGAACATAATGAACATTGTGTGTCCTAATGGAGTTTGGGTCCACTGTGAGCAACCAGATTAGCTTCACTGAGCCTTGGCAGTGGTCCTCCATGTGTCTGGGAGTTGGCTTGAGGGTGCCAACAGATATATTTTAATTATTTAGTTACGTTTAGAACTGAAATTTGTATGCAGCGTAGACTTATGGGGAAATTTACCTTGAAAACGTCTGTTCCTCACTTTCTGTGCACACAACTGAACTGCAAATTAAAGCCTTTCACCTTATTTCCCAGACCTCGTGTGTAGCCAGGCGATGTGGCAGATTGCACATCGCTCATTTCATCTTAACAACAGGCTCCTGGGATGAAGCATTGCGAGAGATTGATGAGGAACCCGGTGGTGATTGCATTCGGTGTGTGTTCCCAGGCTAATATGGAGCATGTTGCAGCAGTCAGAGATCCTGGCGGCCTGCGGAGCTGGTGCAGAGCTGTCAGATATGCTTCAGGCCTCTGACAGGCTGCGGTAGCAGGAGGAAGGCCTGGCGAAAATGAAATCACAGCGTCTGTTTGTGCAGAATGGGGGCAGAGAGCTGATCATTGGCTGAGAATATGAAGTAGATCTGCAGAATGATCCTGTCTGATTCATGCTCATGCTCTGTTCACTAGACACACAGGAACAGAAATTACTTTAATCTGCTTTAACCTTAGTCTTGGAAAGCAGACAGACTCCCAAAGCTTTTGTTAAACACAGGAGGGTTAGCACACTTACCTTTAATGACAGTTATATTGTTTAATCTGCAGGGTGAAGTGTTCAATAGAGGAAGACACAGTGGTGGACACAAACAAAAGGAACCTACACCTGATTGATGATATCAGAAATTCTGCTCAGATTTAATCTCAACCCAAGCTGCTATACTTGATCCACAGCTACTGCGTACGTAGATAATTTTATGATACCTGCCAGATTGTCTTTGGTGCTTTATGTCTATTACTGAAATGTTTTGGCAGACTGGGAGAAAACACGCTAATCGTTCAAAATGTCAAGGTCTGTGATGCTCAGAATGTGAATTTTCACATGTTTCTAGAGATTTCTGAAAACAGCAGCTTCACTGCCCATTCAGAGCCTTCAGTTCTTATTTTCTTTTTATCTCGCAGATTCAGTAGTTTCTTTTCTATTTAGTTTAGCAGAAAACTTTGCTAATGTACTCAACAATGTTGAATAACTACTGCCATAACACATTATACATTTTTCTTAAAACATAAATTCAAATACTTTCAGTATAGTTTGAAAAGTATTCAACCATGGAAACAGTCGACACAGGATATAAAGGAAAAATGAACATACTAATGCTAGTTTTTTAAATTTAGTTTGGTTATCTTAACAACAGTTACACCTTTAATTGAAGTAACAATGTATATGAGAACTCATTTGTAATAAATGTGTTTTAAAAAGTGAGGCATTTAAACATAGTAAACAACATAAAGTAGCTGAGCCAGAAGCTAACAATTAAAATAACTTCCATCCTTTAGTTTGGTCCCTGTGTGAGATGGCATCAATGATCAGCATTTTCACTTAAAGGCTTTTCAGTGATTTGAAACCATTTTGTAAAACGTTGATAATGTTGGGTCTAATGTTGGGTATTTATAAAAGTTGATATTCTCTTAAACAAAGTGCAGGGATAGACCCACTTGTTTCACAAGTGCTGACGTTTGCTTCCCAGTTTTCAAGGGACTCATGGATTAGTAAGTTAACAAATGATCAAATATCATAAAATCACAAAGAAAAACTGCACTGATTCATGAAAGTAGGTAGCAAAAATGTGGATCATTCACCTGGTTAGAGAAATGCATCGATATAACAGTTGAAATAGTCACAAATGTGCTATCTGAGGAAGTGTAGAAAAAGTAGCTTTAGCTTTAGCAGTGGGCTTAATTCATTTTACTTGGAAATTAATTTATACAGCATCTATTCACGTTCAAGAGCACGGAGTCTCTTTTACTATATATTTTGTATCTCTGGCATCCTTTGCAGCTGTATTTTGTTCTGTGCCTGCAGTTGTGATAAAAGCACTTCAGCACAGTGCTTTCACTTTTAATACAGGAAGGAAAAGATAAATTCTCCCTTTTCCTCCAGGGACTAAGTGTCTTCACTGTATTCAAGGACACTTTTGCAAGCTTGTTGCTGCCAGGACAGATCCTAGGCCTCCAAGTGAAAAATGGGATTTCTAAATGCAAGGCCATCCTGTTAACTTATCCTTGCAGATATCTGCGGCATACACATTTCCTTAAGCAACTATTTGGCCAGCATATTAGATGGTATGATAGCTTTTACTCTTCTTTCCCCTGTGCAGTCTCGAGTTGAATGGGATATGCAACTTGGCGTGTGGAGCATCAGAGCATTTGGATAGTCTAGTAATCCATGGGGAAGGTGCACACTATGGCTCCACGTGCTGTTAAGCTGCTTAGTTCCTCTGTAGTTATGGCTGTGTAGTAAAAACACAGACTAGGCAGGAAGTATGCATTGTTCTAGTGGTTTAAACAGCACGCTGAAGAAGATGGCTGAGGCTGTAGATTTGAGTCCCTAAACAGCTAAGACAGGAGAGCTTGTGTCTCTCCCCAGAGACGTTAAAGTGAAAAATGGAGTATGCTCTTGTGTGGAGCTGTGGAACTGCTTCAGAACAAGAAGAAATGGCAGGCTGGACCACCTGCCTGCTGCATGCTGACAGATTCCAGACCGGCCTGACTCAGAGTGGGAGTCTGCAGTGATAAAGCATGTAATCAAAGAAACAATAAAATGTCAGAGAAAGCCCAAATAACAGAAAAGGTGACTGGCGCTTGTGAACAAAGCTGAAAGCAGGTTTTAAAATATGGAAGGTGAGTGTTGTAAAAGCGAAACGCTCTTCCTGGGAAATTATTGTGACCTTTATTTCTTTGTCTCAAATGTAAGAATGTGTCACACTGAAACACTGTGTGACGATTTCTCTTCTTCCTACTTCATACAAGGGTAAAGGGAGCCCCCTTGTGTTTGACTTGAGTTTTAAAAGTGAAGCGTTTGTTTGTGTGTGGACGTGTGAATCTGTAAAGGCCACATTTCAAGTTAACCAGGTTCCCAAGTGATTAAATATGTGCCTGTGTATTTGCAGGTCTCCTGGTGTATGTGGCCATGATGGTGGGTGCACTGGTGTGGGGTGGTCTGTGTGATAAAATGGGGAGGAGGAAGTGTCTGATCTACGTCCTGACCATCGACCTGGTCTTCTCCTTCCTGTCCTGCTTCGCTCAGGGCTACGGCTTCTTCCTCTTCTTGAGGTTCTGCTCCGGCTTTGGGTGAGACACCGACTTAGCCAAATTTACATTTACATTACTCGAACAAAGAAAAAAAACATCCACAGGCTTTTGTCAGACTGACTGACCTTTTCTATAAATAAGTTAGTAGAAAGAGATTTCAAAATAATACCCCTGACATTTAAAGAAAAAAATGTACCTGGTAGAACTAACATTAAAAAGACTGTGGTCTGTGGTACATTTAGTCAGACTGCTCAGAAGAAAGTAACTGATATGCATGTTAAAAACATTACATGTTCTATTGTATCTAACCTATTATGCTTCTTAGTGCTTTAATAATGGAGTGTTTTAATTTGGTGGGCTACATTAGACATTTCAGACTGCTAAATTAGTTTAATTGGTATTCTAAAAGAAAAACTGACCCAGTGTTTGAGTCTAATTGGCGTTTACTGTGTTGGACAGTTTGACATCAGTTCTTTACTACTATGCAATGTCCTCCAACTACATGAGGAAGTGTAAAGCAAAAACTGTTGTTTAAGCCATTTAACAATTGCAGGAGACAGCCAGGAAGATTACAGTAAAGTAGGGGTCTTACAGTACCTTCTACTCTGCATGCTATCATGTGCAGCCTGCTGGCACACGCCACGAGAACACACTGTTAACACCACCTCAAAGACTGCATGCTGCACACGAGGAGATTTCTGCTTATTTACTTCAACAGAGCATTTCTTTATTACATTAATTAAAACAAGTAAACAGTGCTGTTTGATTGTTCTTATTTTCAGCTTTATTGCTCAGTTCCTGCTGTTGCCAGCACCTTACGGTGAAGCTATTGGTGCGCACTGATTGATTTTGCAACTTTCAAAGACACATTTATTTTGATAATGGTTCCAGCCAGATCTGCAATATTGATGTCTGAGCTTGTTGTTCAGCAACAAAATACAAGGTCACCAAAATAAACTGTTCTGCTGTCGCTGATTCGCGGTGATAATGAGTCCCACGTTAGTCATTAACACTCACATTTGAAGAAAAACTATGTGCATTTTTCTGGCATGCTAACAGGAGGCTGACTGCACATCCCTGTACGAAAAGATTTGCTACAGTCATAAAAAAGGGAGGAATCTTCTAAAATGCCAATAATCCTTGAAGTCATTTTAAACCTACAGATATGATAATCTGATTTTTTTTTTCCACAGTTCAAAAAATGTTTTAATGTCCCACAAAGTATGTAAAAGATCTGAGAAATGGAAACAGCATTGACCAAAATGATCAAATATCCCTGCTGATGCCGTTATTAAACTGTGACCATCGCCAGCACTGAAACTTCCTTATCGCAAGGCTCCAGAATTAAATCAATAATCACCCTCATGATAGGAACCAAAATCTTGACTTAACTCATGCCTGTTCAATAAAATGAGCTCTAAAAAATCTATCAAATATTCTATCAATGCCAGTAATTCTGTCGTTATATAACAAAATGTTTTTAAACACGAGTGTTTGAAGCTTGCATCATCATGAGTTTTAGATAAGAATTTTCCAGTTGCAGTTAGGGTATGGCCTTGCATAATTTTTCATTTAAAATGCAAATGTGTGACAAGTTGTCTATAAAGCAAATTTGACGAACATCCAAAGGAATAGGATGTCCTAAAATCTGGACAAAATCACATCAAAATCAAAAACATCTGTGTAAGATTACACTAATTTTATGTTTTATGATCCCTCCTCCAGAATCGGTGGCTCCATTCCAATTGTGTACACCTACTTTACTGAGTTCCTGCAGATGGATAAACGTGGAGAACATCTGAGCTGGCTCTGCATGTTCTGGATGTTTGGAGGCCTGTACGCCTCCTTCACTGCCTGGGGAATCATCCCTCATTATGGTAACGCACAAACTCTGATAAAACAGACAAACACATGTAGAGTATTAAAACATATAAGATGAATAATTGAGACCCCCACAAATGGAGTGTAATAACAGTGTCCTCTGTTAGTCTCTCACGGCTGTCAGTTCAAATGCCTCGTGCATTAATGTTTGCACAAGTTTGCAAATTCAAACATTTTCCTTCTAAAAATATAACATTTAATAACGTAGTATAGTGACGATACCCCAATTTTGATATGTGATAGCTGTGTTAGGAAATCAAATGCAGTATTAGCAATTCATAATGTGTTTGTAGGGAGGACAGCATTACTATTTCAGTTTTAATCAGTGGCTGAGACCATTGCTTGCTGAACAGAAGCTGATGTCTTAATCTTGTCTGCCGTATGGGAAGTCACTGCAGTCCAAAATGTCACATTTTTTTGCCTCTTACTCCCATTTGCCAAAAATTCTTGAAATGCTACTGAAGTTCATCTCTTTGCTTAATAATTGTGTTCATAAGATTACAATAAAATGTATTTGCGCTATTAAAATGTGTTCATGTGTGACAGTAAAGAGAAATGACGATGACAAAAAAGTAGTTACTGAATGTAATTTCTGGAGGCAATTTATCTGAAGTTCAACAGCAATTTGACATCTCATACACTCGCCTTTTAACTTTTATGTCTATGAACACCATCCTGCCCCACATACCCTTTATTCACAAAAGTACTGGGCCATTACACTTAGAGGAGCTGCCACAAAGCCCCTAGTGCATGGTTTCTGTGCTGCTGTTTATGCCAGAGGAGGATTTGAACTCTGAAGATCATTGCTTACTATCCATCCTTGATTCTCTATTAGTAAATGTCATCTAATCATGTTTGAGAATGTAGTTCTTGCTTTTGAAAATTGTGTGTAGCCCGCTAACAGGTTTCTGCTCGAAAGAGAACCCAAGGCCACCACTGGGCACCCCTTGGCTCCTCCCTTGCTTTTTGTTGGAATTTTTCTCATAGTGGGAACATTTTGCTTCTTCTTTTTCTTTCTCAGTCTGCATAATGTGATGAAATGTATTGAATAGCTCATTTTGGTGCTCACTAATATGGCTGATCTGGAACCTTATCTAATCAGTTATGTTCTGAATTAATTATTCACAATAAAACCAAACATACCGCCAGCATCCAGTTTGAAAAAGATTCCCAAACAGCCTCACAGTTGGCTGCTTGTAATTGACTTTTGATGACTCAAATGTAAACAACTCAAGAAAAAAAATACACACATTAATTCTGTGATTTCATAATTAAAGCATTCCAGAAAACAAGGTTTGTGGAAATATTAACATGTTCTTCACTGGGTGGTTTTTGCAGGTTGGGGCTTTGCCATCGGTACACATCTTCAGATGCACAGCTGGAGACTGTTTATCCTGGTGTGTCTCTTCCCTGCACTGGCCGCACTCATCGGACTCGTGTTCATGCCGGAGAGCCCGAGATTCCTCCTGGAGGTCAGATACTGGAACCAGTGTAGCCAGTTTGTAGTAATAATATTGATTGTCAGGATTAAGCATCCAGCTGTGATTGGTTAAGAATGTTGAGTCATCACCACACCAACATCCCACTGCTGTGCAAAGGTAGCGATGAGCTGCTAAGACAGCACCAGAACACCACCCACCCCTGTTTCTCATCCTGGACAATATCAGGGCTTTAACCACATGTGGTATTGTATTTGTATGCTACTGCTGCACCACAAGTTATCACACATTACCCCTTCTGATAAGAGGCAGACCTAATGGGAACATTCATCTGGCTGCAGTGCTGGTGGGAAAGTTTAAGCACTCAAACCAAAACCCATGATTAAAAGAGTCACTCTTATATATAGTTCACTGAACTTTATAATTTCAACTACACATTGGAAAACCCTGAGAGGTTTCACAGGGTGCTCTTTAAACTTGTTTAAATAGATATTTATATGTTTGTATGTGTGGTTTTTCAGAATGCACGACATGATGAGGCGTGGATGATCCTGCGACAAGTTCATGACACCAACTGGAAAGCCAAGGGGGAGCCAGAGAGAGTTTTCACTGTAAGCCCTCATTTACACTCATGTTTGGCTCAGTCAGTTGACAGAAAAGTTATCTACTTATTAACAAAATAAAATAAATGTAGCTCCAATCTCCCTGCATTTGTGCAGGTGACATCTCTTTGTAATTTATGTAAATACCTTAGAGTTAGTCTTACATCTCTTCGTCCATCTATTCATTATCTGCTGCATATCTTGGTCCAAGGGCAGCAGTCTAAGCAGAGATTCCCAGACCTCCCTTTCCCTAGCAGCCTCCTCCAATTCTTCTGGTGGGACACCAAAGGGTTCCCAAGCAAGCTGAGGAACATAATCTCTCCAGCATGTTCTGAGCCTGCCCTGGGGCTTCCTCAGCAGGAACATTTTTGTCCAGTTGCACATGCCAGCTGGAGAAGCCCAAAATAACTCATCCAGGAAGGGCCTGTGTGGATAGGGTGGCAGTCAGAGGGAGCGGCCTTGGTGAAATGAAGCTGAAGACGGTTCTTGGACTCTTGATTGTGCAATAAAGTAAAAAATCATTGAGGAGAAATCATTTGAAAGAATCAAAAAATAATAATTTATTGACCCGAAGAGTTGACCATTCAGCAACTCCAATGAACTAACATAACAGGACCTACAACTCTAGATACTGGTGGTGATGGACTTGAAGATTTGATTGAGGTTCTCTGTGCAACTAGGATGAGGTGGAGATGGGGGCGAGTCGGGTTGGACAAATGAGAGTCTGAAATTCAGAATAACTGAAAGGAACACATGCATGTAAGAAATTAACTAATTAGACTAGAGTAATGATGAAGATGCTTCATAACAAAACCAAAAAAAACAACATAAATCACAGAGCCCCATCTGTTAAAATACTGATGAAATGTTATTCACAAGTCCTGATAATCATTTGTTTTTATTAATTAATCTGGTTAGGAAACTTTGATCAAACTTTCCAATGTTTGTTTGCCTGTGTGCAACAATAATTACCATGAATATCCCTGACAGGTTTTTGTTTTTGTTTTTTGTTTGTTTTATTGTTTCAACTCAAGGATCTAACACAAATTTTTTTTTTTTAAAAACTCGATCATATATTAATTTACATGTTTTCTGCATAAATTAAAGTTTTGTTTTCTTTTAAAAATGAATTTTTTTATGTCACACTTGTGTCATCTGTATTTTTACATGAAAAAAAAAAATCAAAGAATTAGAAACCGTAAGACATAATAGTAATTTAAAAACTTGATGCCTTTGTCAAGGTAACCAACATCAAGACTCCACAAACTCAGGAGGATGAGTTCATAGAGATCCAGAGTGAGACTGGGACTGCCTTCCAGCGCTGGACTGTCAGAAAAATGACCATGCTGCAACAGGTGTGCAACACTTTACAGTAAAATAAAACAGAATTCAATAAAAATAGACAATTTTTTGCTTTGCTTCTTTTTTAATGCAGACCTTGCATGTCAAGTTTGATTGTCTGTCGGTCTCTCTATCCTTCCTTAGGTGATGGCCAATATCATGTCGCTATCAGCGCCGGAGCTCCGACTACAAGGCCTCCTTCTGGTTATTGTCTGGTTCTGTTTGGCCTTCAGGTAGATCTACATTGAAAGCTGAGGTCAAAACACACCTGTGCTTTCATCTACAGAAAAAAAATCAAAATTTTCTATCTCAGGCGGATCATTTTAGTTTTCTCCACTCATGCTTCCAATCCTTCTGTGTGTATCAGCTATCACGGGCTTGGAGTGTGGTTTCCTGATATGATCAAGTACATGCAGTATGAGGAGTACGAGTCCAAAGTCCGAATATTCCATCGAGAACGTGTGGAACGTTTCCACTTTAACTTCTCTCTGGTCAACCAGATCCACCGTGAGGGGGAGTACATCCATGACAAGTACATTTCCGTAACACCTAATTTTATAAATGTTTCTCAGTTTCACAGTTTAGTTTGTTTGTGCTACTGCTTCATGTCATTATTTTCATTTAGGTTCGCCAACATTGAAATCAAGTCGGTCAAGTTTGAGAGTTCTCTGTTTGAAAACTGCTACTTTGAGGATATCAAATCCACCAACACCTTCTTTGAGAACTGCACTATTAAAAACACCGTCTTCTATAACACAGGTACCAGACCAGACTGCACTGAAAATGTACCATTAGCTAAAGAGATAGGTTTCTCCTGTAAGCACTTTTTACAGTCTAACCCTCTGTACTCTTCAGATCTCTGGCAGGAGAAGTTCAAGAACTGTCGAATGGAAAATGCCACCTTTCTCCACCCGAAGAAAGGCTGCCATCTGAACTTTCAGGAGGAGAATGACATCATCATCTACATGGTTAGCTTCCTGGGCAGTTTGGCTGTCTTGCCTGGGAACATCATCTCAGCGTTGTTCATGGACAAGATAGGAAGGATCCGCATAATAGGTGACCTCAGGAGAGAGCAGCACAGGAACGATGAGCTTACGTAGTCAAATATTCAGTCAAATATTTGTCAGTATGTCCTGATTTATTTGTCTTTCTAGGTGGTTCTATGCTGGCGTCATCGGCCTGCACTTTCCTTCTGCTGTTAAGTTTCAGTCAAGGAGCTGTAATATGTTGGCAGTGTCTCTTTTATGGCGTCAGTGTGGCATCCTGGAATGGACTAGAAGTAATTTCTGTGGAACTCTACCCATCCTCTAAACGGTAATATTATTTTTACGTGTAATATAAGCTCCATTATAGTACAGATAAATTATTATGACTCTTCCAAAAGGGTAGGGCAAACCCACCATTCAATAAAGGCTAGAACAACAAATATGCAGCTGCATTTTAACCAAAACTAGCCTGGAATGCACTTCATGCCTTCTTTGTTCAGTAGTGGCTCGTTGGTTTTAAATATATAGTCTCCCCCCCTGCTGGTACTGCAGCTTAGGCATGCATGTCCATTTTATGCTTGGGAGAGACAAAATGTAACATCCACATCCAGGTTTTTAGAGTAAACCTGAAGACTTGTTGTTTCAAATGGAGTGAGATATTTACAGCATATAAGAACTGTAACTAGTAAAGGCAGGACTTTAATGAGTAACTGAGTAATCGCATCTGCTGGGGGAGAAAATGAAAGAATATGCAACCAGGAGCTTCTATGTGAATTTAATGCCTGATATAAAGGGAGTTATTTTTGCAGTTGATAACAAAATTATACATATTATATATAGAAAGGTAGCTGTTAGTACACCAGTCTTAGCTGTGTTACTGTGGTTTGCTGAGGAATGAAAAACAGTATAACATTACTGCACAGAAACACACTGCAAATGTCAGTGTTAGCTTAACTAAACTCAGGCTACTCAAAATGTGGCACCTGCCCTTAGAAATGATTGAAATAAGGAAAGCATACACCAGTGTGTACCACTGAGATGAAACGTGCATTATTCTTTGTGGCCTGCGCGCATAGCTGGCTCCCTAAATCATTTTTTCAGATATCAAAACTCTGACACCCCCTAGTTGTGCAAACCTGACTTGGATATTTCACAACATCGGTGTCACAATGCTTGGTACACACAGGCTTTTTTGCTGTTCTTTCTGCTGATGCCTCATGTCCTATTGCCTGCATTCTGTTTTGTCTTCTGTGAGGTTCAAGCTTTCAGTTTGGCAGCTTTGTTCTTGGTTCCTAACGTTGCACCTGTGCGGCATATTTGATGTTTTTTCCTGGCAGACAGAAGTGAACGTGTGGCACCTTTGTGCAAAACAATGTCAGCGGAGAACAAATGAACTCAAACGTTGACTTGCGTCCATTGCCAATTCGGTTCTCCACGCATTCACTTCATCAGTAAATCAGCCAAGTTATGACTCTAACCCTTCTCTGTCTTTCTGACTCTGCAGAGGAACTGCGTTCGGCATCCTGAATGGCATCTGTAAGTTTGCGGCCATCATTGCCAGCTCTATCTTTGCCGCCTTCATCGGCATCACTAAGATCATCCCCATCTTCCTGGCCTTCGCCGCCCTCGTCTGTGGAGGCATGGTGGCTCTTAAACTGCCCGAAACCCGGGAGAAAATCCTCTCCTGAAAAGCCAAACTCCTGCAGGCTCTGGGCCCCAAACGCAGTCTAGCTATGGGCGAAGCCGCATATTCTGGGGAAAGTATCAGCTTTTTAAACTGAAACAGAAAGATAATAAAGAAAGGCCACGTTGTGCTAGATGTGTGTGTCATGGTTATATGAGTAAAACTATTGAAAACCTGTCTGGTTGCCTATATAAACCTGTGGTTGCTTTCTGTTCTGTCTCTAAGTACCTCAGGCTGCCCAGCGTTTCTGTCACATTGAATAAAAAAACTAGTCTTTGTCTTCCCTCCATCTTTCTTCCAACCTGCGTTTGCACACAGTGTAGTAACATTTGTGTTGTTTGAGGTTCGTGTAAAAGATTAATATGAGATGAAAATGTGTACTTGAAAGGTGTTGTAGTTCTTGTTACCATGTCGTGCTTTGATTTCATTCCCTCTCAGAGAAAGAGAAAGGACTTGTAGTGATAACTTGAAATGAATTAGAATCCTGTTGTATTCACCGCTGAGACTCAGCAGCAATATCACTGCAGGTGTTGTTATTCAGAGAAAACACCCATTTCACCCACACAGTCTTTGTTTATTCTGCGGTGTCCTGTGGTGTCTGTAGTCTTCTTTAGTTGTTGCTTGGTTTGTTTTCTGTAGACTTGAATCCAGATTCACCATTTTCAATAATGTAAAAGATTTTTTCTTTTAAATTAAATCCTCTCCCGTCCATTTCTCCCAGCGTATCCAACCAAAACAATTCTCCTTGTTTGTCGTCGTGTCCTCGACTCTGAGACGTCGTGTCTGTCCTCAGTTGTAGAGCTGTGTTTTGCTGGTGATAATGTAGAATCAGAGTCTTGTTTGTCACATCTTGCCATGACAAAGTGTAAGGAACTGTTTAATTTGTTTTTGTCTGTTTTGGGTTTTTTTTAAAGAATGACTGTGAAAATAGATGTTTTGATATGATGCTCTCATTTTAACATACTGATGAAGAACTGATTTACAGAACTTGTTGCATATTATGTTTCAAGACTTCTAAAGAAGGTGTTACTTTTTTTTTGGCGCAACTGAGGTGTGTATGTGCGCGTGGCTGTTATCCACACATCTGTGAATTCACTGAATCACAACAGTCTGAATACCAGTATTGTATTTGTGGTTGTACATATAGACCTGTGTATATTAGTTGTAACATAATAGCTGCATCATGACTTGAATAAAGCTGAGGGCTCATGATCTGGTTTCCTGGTTAATGAACATGTGAAAAATGTCATACATTTTAAACTTTATGGAATACTGTTAGTACCTGTTTTGTGTTGATTTAGAACTCACTGACAGATGCATATAAAAGCAATGGAGGTGCTCTTCCTTCTGGGGATTAACATGTTTTCTATGTGATCCAATGACCGTCTAAGTACAGGCGTGATTGGCTCAAAGACACACCCCATCTGATTGTGGTCACCCACTGGTTTGTGGACTTGCATTTTTAATCTTGGAGCCAACAGTGACCATATTTAAAAGACAGGGTTGATTCCAAACCAATAGATAGCTCAACATAGCCCATGCGTGTCTTTGGACTCTGGGAAAACCTGGAGAGACCCCACACAAGCAGAGAGAACATGCAAACTACACACAGAAAGGCCCTGGTATGAATTCAAACCCATGACCTCACTGCTGTGAGGCGACAGTGCTTATCACAAATTAATAAATAAAAACTTGGAGACTTGTGCAAGACTGGTTCCCGTAGTAGAGAAATAATGTAGGTTATGTGCTTGTTTGCATATAAAGGGGAGCTGAGATCCACATAGGCAGTCATTCCAGATGTCTATGAAGCTGTGTGAACTCAAGTATTTTGAGCTCATGACCAACTCCACCCTGAAGTACATTCCCCATTTCTCTCTGTTTGTTTATCCTCATATAATAAGCAGCGAGAATGCATTTTGGTGTGCCGTAGATTACAACACCTTTATACTAAAAACACATATAAGGAATAAGAAGCGTATTTAAGGAATAGGCTGGCCAGCCATGTCAACTGGAACAGTGATTATGAATCTTTCTGAAAACTGTCACAGAATTTCAAACTGCTTTGATTTGAGCTGCAGAAAGTGTTTTCAGTTTCTCAACACTGGATTCCTTAGTGCTCGTCTTTCCACTCCCTGATCCATCTCAGACTTGATCCATCTCAACGTTTTATAATGAAACGGGATATTTTCTTCCATAACCATTTATCATTTATTTATTTATGTTTTATTCAGACACAATGTGCATTTATCATCATCACACTAAAGGCTCACTTTTCACTGTTGTCCTGTTGCCAGAGGTTAATCTTAATCCTCAGTAAATACTGAGCTTCATTTTGATTCACCCTGCAGAAGTGTCCCAACTCTAATGTTACATCTCATTTGATTTAGTCACACAAAAACAAAGCAATAATCACAGGGGGGTTGTGTGTCAGCGCTATCAGTCTTATCTTAGTCTTGGCAAGAAAGCAAATAAGCACATTTCTCAAAATGTTGAGCTTGTCCATTTGATATAATCTGACAATGTACAAAATACCCATAAGAAAACATTTGACAACAGTGTTTTGCTTGACAGATGAAGGTGTGCTTTCAGTGGAAGGTGCACTCTGAATATAAACTGTGACACAGTGATGAATACTGGCAGAACATTTAAAAATCTGTTAAGAGATAAAGAAGAAAGATACAATCAGCATAGCCTTTTTAAAAAAAATGTCATTTGAATTTATTTATTTGGTCATGTAAACATGATAAAAAAAAATGAAATTATATCTTGCTTATTTTTTAATGTAAGCATTTGTGACCTCTTCGAGGTCATTTGATTGTTTTCTAGCAAATTGTTTTCTCCTTCAGGCACGATGACTGAGAAAGGGATCGGAAAAAAATAGCTGTTCCCATGTCAGAGCCAGCTGTGTGATTGTGGGGAACTAGTAAAAACATGGCAGCACACAAGTGTGAGCAAGTGCCAGTAGTAGGAGGATGTGTTTACTCTGGCTAAGGTGTGAAAGACACTCTGCTGATGCGTCTACCAGGCTTATCGGGATGTCTAATGGCTGTAGAGGCCAGTGAAATGTTGACTCTGAAGTTAATATTTAAATTTAATCTCGTACTGACTTTTGTGCAATTTGACCTATTTCTGCAGCCTGACAGTGTCTTCCTGCTTGGAGAAGAAGTTACCTCAGTCGTGTTGGCCAGCTGGATTCTTTGATGTTCTGTGAACGTCACTTTCTAACAACTAGATGAAATTTACTGTGCACCTCTGGCTGACCCCTACGGTTCCAGCACTGTTTCACACCTAGGGTGTAAAATGTGCTCCGCTCACATGCCACCTCACCCACTGACACACACACACACACTACACTACACACACACACACACACACACACACACACACACACACACACACACACACACACACACACACACACACACACACACGCACAGAGAATCTAACAAAATAGCTTTTATTGCCGCATGAATTTGGGATACATAGGACTAAAGTGATACTGCTTTTCACAACTTTGTTTTTTGCCATGTTTAACTGCCTCTGTCAACTCCATCAATGCCATTTGTGTAATAATGAGACCTCTGAGTTAACCTGTGAGCTCTCTAAACCTATTATAACTAAAGCAGCTGTGGCTCTTGAAGACAAACCAGACTGACATTTTTTCGGCACATTAGAGTTCTTCATCCTCAGTCATCATCATCATTTTCTAGTCTCTTTGTAGGACTCATTTACTCCTTTGGCACCCTTGCATTGCAGCTACATGGGTGTCCACACAAAACCATAAGTGCACCCTATAATGACAAAATGTATGTCATTCAGACCCAAGCAAACCCCCACATGCCCACAGTAGCAAAAAGTGTAAATCTAGGTTTATAATGCCTTGTGGATGTCCACATGGATAGTTGTAGACACCACAGATAAGTAGTTACTCTTATAATACTAATTTATAGTCCACTTGGGAGGACTGACTTTCAGTGTAGAGCATGATTGTGAAACATGCGGCCTGACACCCAGAACCTCAATTTTGTTTCCTGTGAAGTCTTATTTGATTGCTTTGTTTTTCAAATGAATCTGTCACCCAAGTGAACTGTGTGCACTGCCATTGTGATAGCTCATACTCATGTTTCTGCTTATAGAGCAACATCCATTGCCCATTCTTGTAGACTGTTTCGAGGAAACCTATTTTAAACTGGAAACCGTAGCAGGCACTGGGATTTGTTTTTAGGATTGAACATGTCCAACATCAATACAAACAACAACAACAGCAACAAAATCCCCCCAAAAACCAAACCTATCCTCTGTCAGTCCAATAATATTGTGCAATTTAATCTTTCTTGAAGATATTTGGTGTTTCACAGTGAAGGAAAAATCACAGTAAGACTACCCTAACCCTGAAATTGTTTATCTCAATATCAAGAGAACCTGAATTACATAAAACCTTTGAGAGCCATAATAGTCGTGAACTACAGCGTTGTGCACAGTGATATATTTGCTATAAAGTTTTCTTTTACTGTTCCTTCTGAAATGAGTTACACATCAATGAGATAAAAGTCAAAATAATGTAGTTATGCAAACTATTTTGCTATGCATGCATGTATAATATGTTTGATTTCTACTGTGTTCTACAGTGATTCATCAAATTTCATATCTCTTATCTTTTTTGTAATTTTTCATTTATATATGTCACTACCAGAATATCCAAACAATGATGTTATAAATGATGTCAAACTAGATTTTAGTCCAAGCAGAGGGAACACCCTGGGGGTCGTGGTGGGGTTGATGGAGGCACAGACAGGTGGCAGGCAGCCCAGCCTCTGAGCCTTCTGTGGGTGGGCATCCACCCAGAGGTGCAAAACTCTCAGCCAGGCTCCCACAGCCTCACCTTGCTCAGAGTGACTGGCAGGGTCGAGCAGCGGGTTCAAACCCAGTTCACTCTGCCCGCAGCCTGACATAGCACATACCTATCCATCACTTTCTGAGTTGAGGCCACAACAGTATCATATTATACACTTATGTCCTTACCGTTCATTTTATCTGTCATATTTAAGCCTTCTGGAGCTTCCAGCTCATCTGTTTTCTGGTCAGAACAACTGAATGTGCTCCCAGCTGGAGGACACTGTCTACAAACATGTATTTATTTAATTACCTGCTTTACAACATGCCAGTTCTCCATCAAGGAGAATACGCCATTGACACAAAGCCAACTGGAAAGAACAGAATTAACTGCTGTGTTGAACAGGATTTGGATTTATGACAGCTTTGATGTTTAATAGATGATTTAATAAAGAGCAGACAATCCAACACAGACAGGAAAGACAAATTGCCTCCTAGCTCAGAAAAGGGGATGCATCCAACTGGAAAATGCTGTGAAAAAGCATAAATGCACAGACTCAGCATTCACAGACAATCAGTAAACATGTCATGTTGTTTTTTTTCAGTGAAGTTGTACGCTCGAATAAAGCCTGAATGTTTTATTATTTGGAATAGGTTTCAGATTTAAGATGCCATATTTTTTTAAGACAAGAATGCAAAGTTTAGTTTTTTACTAAAATGGGAAATTTATCATCTCTATTATGTTCTAAATTTACCCCATAAAAAGCCCTCAGTAGGGCAATCGTTTGATTTAAGGGGACAGAAGACACACCGGTCTCCCATTTGGGAGATATGAACTGGGGAAATGATGCCTTCTCTTGAATATATTGGAACTAAACTGTGCTCACCTTGCATTGCTAAAAGTGTACAAACACGTAAAAATAAATTTCAAAAACTTGACAGAAATGTCTCTTTCCAAAAATCAGTTAAAAATCCACAAACTTACTGTGAGGAATCATTTCTACCAGCCTTATCACTGAAGAAAAAGCCATGTATCTATATGTGTGGAGAGGCTGTGAGTCTCACCCATCTCTTGGTTGGTGATGTGTAGTGGAAAGACAACAGTTCGTACGTGAAACTGTTTACAGTAAGATTTGTGTATTGTTTTGAGTAAATTAGCTAAAATTTCCAGAAAGATAAATTCTGTTTAGTTTTTCAAATGTCTTAATTTGGTACTTTTAGCACCATAATGCAAGCATAATTTCTCAAAAACTTGACAAGTCACATCAAAATAATGGAAATTACAGACCAAAGGAAAAAATTGAACACTTAAAGGGAATTTTGGGTTGAACTGTTCCTTTAATACCGAGCTTTTTCCAGGGAAAACACAGAAAGACTGGGGACACAGGGAGGTTACCAGCGACTATATTTTCCAGCATTCCTGGTTCTCACTGCTGAGGTGTGAAGTGACGCCTTCAGACTCATCAGTTCCCATGAGTGTGAAATAATCACACCTCAGCTTTAACTGGATAACAGAGGTTCATTAGGCTCCATTAAACCTCATTATATTTACATTTTAGCCATTTAGGACATAATTTTTCTTCCTTGAAGCACATAAAACAAGAGCAGCGGTTTCAGTTCACCGATCGAGGTAAAGACAGAAGAGGATTGGCGCTCACGCCTGATTTGCTGTGACAATAAAATGATCACACAAGTGAGAAATGGTGAGATGTAAAATGAAGGAGATAAAGTGAAGAATAGAGGACGCTGTCAGGTTCAAGGCTAGAGTGAGGTGAGGAGAGGCAAAGACCTGTTGAAGCAACACATCCACTGTTCAAATACGTGCCACACATGATTAAAACAACACACAATCCCAGACTCGTGGATTAGCGTTTTCAGTCTGCACGCCAGCTTTTAATATTTTACTTAATGTCATTCATTAGTGTTGTGTTTTAATAAAGTCATAAACAATATTCATACCCAATTCAAACCCTGCACAGGCCAACCTGCTACATCTGACGTCAAAATGAATCAGATAATAGGAGCAGTCTAATATCTGGGCTTGCCTCAACTGGTTTAAATCCATAAAACATGCATTTAGGCATAAGCTGCACTTCTTAGAAGAATTTAAGAGCTGATCACACAGGGTGTCGGGGTTTACAGCCTCATGCAACATATTGATTGGGTGCTGAAATACATGTTTATTAAGACTGTCAAGGGAGTCAAGTGTTTGCATTATAAAAACCTGTTCTGAATGTAAATCTTGCATGTTAATACTAAACTGTAACTAAAGAAGAACCCAACTTTGGAAACGCCAACCGTAAATTGAAAATGGAAATGGAAAGCTAAGTAGAAACTATAATATCAGTACTATAATAACTCTGATGTTGAATCAGATTTAGAAAATGTTATTGTTTTAATACTATCTATCTTTAATACTATCTGTTGTGCGGCTGTTTAGCACATTGATACATATTTGATACATATTTGCTGATAATGGATCAAAATCCTGATTAAGCTCCACATACTTCTAATTTATAGTAAACATTGTTGACTTTTCTTGGTACTTTTGCAGATTAGTGTGAAGTACATATGCACATAACATCCATCTTCAGGAGCCAATGTAAAAAACTGTGGTTAAGTCAGCATACAGGCAGTTCTTTCTGTATCGTATATCATTGCTTTATTTCAGCAGTGTATGTCTTCTTCACACTCTTCTGTCATATTGTAGAGTGTGCTGACCTTTTCGCATGTTTGCCTGTGCGTGTGTGTTTGTTAGCAAGTGAATGTAACAAAGAGAAATGAGATTATTCCAAACAAATCCCTTAAACATGTGCAAAATGCATCTGGCCTGCTGCAGTGACAAAAAGCCAAAAAACCAAAATCTGTTTACTGTTTTCAGGAGGAGTCAAAATTCACACGTCCACTGCTGTAGCTGAGCTTTCCCAGATTCAGAGAAGAGGGAGAACCAGAGGGAGAGGTACATAGACAGGGTCCCACTCATGGTGTGTGTGTGTTCAGGGGCAGTAGCCTCTGCTTAGACAGTGATTGTGAGAATCTGTGGAGGTGTCACTTCGCACCTCTGTGGCCTGGCCTGGGCTTATAAAGCACTGGAGCAGAGCTGAGGAGCACTTAAAGCTTTCCAGTCTCTCTGGTCACACTGTTGAGCCCCTTTAACACAACATGGATACCTCCTCAGTTCCTCATCTTGACTACAGTCTGCAGTACCAGTGGTGTTCCGACTCGGACCTCTCCAGCATCTCCTCCCCAGAGACACTTTCTCCTGTCCACTCCATGGACTCCAGCCTCTCTCCTGGCTACCAGCAGCTCCCACAGTGCACTCCCAAGGGAGCCAAGACCGGTTATTCCCAAAGCCTCAAGTCCTCACCGTGCTCCTTGTCCGGACGTGGGCGCAGGACTGGGAGGCCCACTCGGATCCGGAGCAAGCAGAGGGAGAGCGCCAGCGAAAAGGAGAAATTAAGGATGAGGGATCTGACTAAGGCTCTACATCACCTCAGGTCCTACCTTCCACCTTCAGTGGCACCTGCCGGACAAAGTCTGACAAAGATAGAAACCCTCCGACTCACCATCCGCTACATCTCCTACCTCTCATCCCAGCTGGGCCTCAGCGAAGAGGTGCTGTTTCAGAGGAGGGAACGAGCAGACACCTCAGTCAGTGACACGTCATCCACTGACATCCTCAGCTACTTCCAGAGTGCTTCCACAGGAGGACAAGTGACTGAGACGCAGAGCCAGAATCTGATCCAGAGCAGCCTGTATCCAACACCATGTTATAGCCAGAATACTGTGCTGCATTCTGGGAATTGTAGTATTGGAGTGGATCAGCACCACAGACCATACAATGAAGCTCCCCAGAGAGATATGAGCATGGACGGTATCCTACAGTCGCCTCCAGTGCCACAGCCTTCCTGTCAGGTTTGTGAATATTAAATCAGTCACATAATTCAGAATTCACTGTTTGTACAACATTGTTTTTTTTTTTTGCATGTTTCTAATACTAATATATCTTCCACTTTCTTCAAAACAGATGTGTGGCAAAGACTTCTGCACCCCGCTGGTTTCAAGGGAGTATTGGGGTTGAACACTCCAATCTCTACGTGATTGTCAGCAGAAAAAGACAAAAACTTTACTGTGTTTACTGCCTCACTGTGAATCAAGTTATTTATTTGAAATAATCATCCTAATTCTATCTTTTATTTATTTTCTCCTCTGAAAAATTCCATGTAAATATTGATATGACTAACAGTTATTTTTCTATTTCTCTATACCACTATTTATAATAAACCATTTAAATATAAAATATATTGTCCAGATTTGAAGCTTCTCTCGCACGATACACCAGTCAGTTTCTTTCATTCACATTTCATATGAATGGATTAGGTGTGCACATGTGAAAAAGGAAAGACTGCGATAACACACAGCTAAATAAAATATAAGTGAGCACACTTTTGAATGCACTTTTGACAATTAAAAAAACATGTATGTTTGTGGTTGTATTTTGTGTTTATTTTTTATATAATGTAGTATTGAGAAACTATATTATACATAAAAAGCATCATGGAGCTCTGGGGATTTACCAGAGGGCGCCCTCTGCTGGTAACAGATACAGAGGAGAAGAACCGATCTCCCACACTCATTTGTAGCTGTAATACTTTGAAAGGAACACCTCCACAAATGTGAATTCAGAATAAAACAACAATCTACTCGGAATAATAGAGGGAAATATCCACAAACTACTCAGCCAGTTTATCTTAATTAAATGTGAGGCTGCATCAGTTTGAGTTCTCTCCTACAATTCAAAATAAATCTGAATCATTGGATTATCAATAAATATGATTAGCATAAAAAATACTATAATGGTAAATATTATCTGTTTTAGTAAAATATATATATTCAATAAAATATATAATATTTCACAGAGCTTAAAAAATAATTTTAGATGGGAATTTCACATTATATTATATTATATTATATTATATTATATTATATTATATTATATTATATTATATTATATTATATTATATTATAGCACCAGTTGAGCTTACGTTCATTTGGGTTCAGGATTTGTTTGTTTTATTTCAGTTTTGATTTGTTTTTAATATTTAACAAGTTTTTATTATGGTTATGGTTAAGTTTTTATTACTTAAAATGTTAGCTGTAGGCTTTTTAGGTATTATAACATAGTAGATATTTGCCACTAGCAAATATAACTCATATATAGCAATATGGAAACATAAAAAGTCATGCACATGGCAGGTACTCCAGCTTCCCCCACAGTCTAAAAACATGCATGTTAGGTTGATGTGTCATGGTTGTCTGTCTGCGTTGCCCCTGTGACAGACTGGCAACCTGCCCAGGTTTACCCTAAGCCACCTGGGAAGGCTCCAGCTGGCTGCAAAAATTAACTTAACTTATATTTTTATAGGGATAAGTATGTTACGTGAACTATGCAACACTGAATGGCATTTATAGCCTTAACTAGTTTGCAAACGCATACAGAAAAATATCAATAACATAAAAAGAAAATGATTTCCATAACAGCACCTCACATCTTCCAGTAGATGACAATCCATAAATAATCATTACTTTTCATATGGATTCATTTCTCTTTTATTATTTTAGCCGTCATCTTCAAATTGAATCATGTTATCTTCATATCTTATTTACTTTTGCTCTTGTATCACTCTGTCATCATTTTTTAGGTTATGAACACCAGACTGTAGTGGTGTAAGTTTGAATTGTGCTGTTTTGATTTCATTTTTTAAACTTTGGTTTTGCTTTAATTTCCCTGCACAACGTCTGTGTGTACAAAAGCTCTTTCTATATGAAACTGCCTGGCCTTATATTTGAATAACAGTCGTTTTTGTTTATTTCACATAAATGATAAAAATAAAAATTTCATTTGAATAGTACAAGTTCAGTCATCTTACTTTAGTGCAAACACACACATATACCCCGGAAACTAGCCTTTCCAGAAGCCTCTTAAAAATGTCTCTGTTGGGGGGCTAAAGTACTTGAAAAATCTCCACAACATGTCAGAGATCAGTCTCTGTGACTGGTTATCTAGTTTTCTTTTAGTGTATCTTTGTTAATGGGGCACTGCAAACACAGAGAGGTTCCTGGCACCACTGAGTCTAGACTAGGATCCCTCCCTGCTCTTTCCCTTTTCTTTCACCTCATGCCCTAATTACCTGCTAAGCCCACTGAGAGCACTTTAATATTCATAGAGAATAGTGGATCTGCATATCAGGCTGGAGAATTAGGCCCCAGTGTTTCATTTGCCACCTACATGTGCTTCATTTGATATGCGAGCAGTAAGCCTAACACAAAGCCTAATATTCTCACTGAGGTCTTTCATCGTGGTAGAGTTAATAAACTCTCTGGGCTAAAAGGGTTTGGGATGAAAGGGTTAGCACCGCTGTGCTGATTATTCACTCATTACATGTGAGTAAACAACATCAGAGCTAATGTGGATTAAGAGAAGGAAGATCCTCTTTATCACCGGCCTGGGAGGGAAGAAGACAGTTGACAGCCAGGGAAAATCTGCAGAAGTTCAAAATGAAAAAGAAATTAATGAATAAAATGTGAATACAGAGTTGAAGCGAGTTCTGTTAAAATATATATATATATAGCACCTTTGTGTGCTTGTGCTAAAAAAGTAATTTGTATGTAACAAGAGCACTGGACCAGCTGGTAGTTCATTCAATATGTAACAGAAACACATGAATGAATAATAAAACATATATAAATGCAAACATATATAACTGCAACGTTTCTCCCACTGAAAATGCTACGTCCAGATGAACAGAATCAACTTTTGGAGATTTACTTACCTGGATGATTGAGCATGCATCAAGACATAAATGCAATGTTGTTTTTTTACAGTGACTCATGACACAGGGTCAAAGGTCACTGTAGGCTTTAGTTGCTTACAATATGTCCATTGTCTTTTCCTCAATAACAAATAAAAATTCATGAGGACTTAGAGAAAAAAGGTCAGCCCCAATCAACAGAAAATTAAAATGCTTTATGTAACGTGCTGTAATGAAATTACAGTGTTCTGAGGGTGAACTGCAAAAAGTACATCTAAAATTTAAGGTTGCAACTGTGCCAACATTATCTTCACATGTGCATTTGCCGGTATGTATGTGTTTTTACAGACTCTGTATGCAATTTTACTTGTGCCAACCTGTAGTGCTTCCCCTCTTTTGAATGTTGTCATTATGAATGTTGTCCTGAAGTGTTTTTGTCTTGTCTTTGTTATTGTTGTTAACTGAACTGAACAGTCTGTCAGCATAGTTTTGCTACAACTAAAGTACAGTTGTACAGTTGTTCTACGAAGAAAAGAAAACGGAGGGCATGTAAATATAATTTTGGCACTAATTTATTATGCACCTGTCTGTACTTATTGTGTTGGTGAATGAGGAAAAATATTATCCAGAGAAATCATAAATATATAACAGTGGTCACAAAATAGAATGAACCAGTTGTTACAGCGTCACAGAATTTTCACCTCTCCCGGACTTATTCCTTCTTCCAGCTGTGGACTTTAATGTCTCTTTGATCATTTCAATATAGCTCAGAAACTTTATTTCTAAGCAGATCTGGTCACATTAATGTAGCATTCATAGTTTACCCAGTTTTGGGGAGTTCGAAATATATCCACAGTTCAGCAAATGATAAAATAAGATGGAAAACACAACAGTAATTTATGTGAAACACTACAACTCCTGCCAGTGATGTTGTGATGGTGTCTTGCTTTGGATTGTGGGATGGCATTATTCGCTTTCTTCTGGAATGAATAAATACCGACACTCTGTTCATCTAAGATCAGATGTCCAACTCATATTGTGACTGTCACTTTGATACTTTGTTGTTCCCTCATTAGGAACCTTCTTAAGCACAAAAGACTGCAATGTTTAAGTGAGCTGACCAGCTTAGTGTCTCCTAAAACCCTTTGAAGCTTAATTAATTAAAAAAAAATCAAATCAAGTTTCAAAATAACCAAAGTTGACCAAACTCTCAAACACATTATTCAACAGGCAACATCAGAAATATGTACAAAACAAAAAACATTCAAATGTAAATGTAAAAAAAAGTGTTTTCTTTGAATTAAGGTGGCTGTTTTTCTTGGGGAAGTGTGTTGGTGGGTGCTGTGCGAAACGGGTTCACACTTCCTAGACATAGGTTTCACCTCTGCTGCAGAAAAGGAGACAAATGTGACACGCTGGTTTGTGGGAACACTGCTCAGGACTCAGATCCATGGTTCATGAGTGAAAACAAAACCCACCGATGGGCAATTAGTGGAGGGATGTGATTGTGTGACTATTATATGTTTGTAATTATAGGTGTTATTGAGCATAATTTAAGATGAATTTCAGATATATACTGCACAGCAGCATGAAACAAAATATCCACAATAATATCATACCTGTTTTTATTGTCTTGGCAGTAGTTCTTGATGATCCACAATTTTACCTTCCAGAAGCAGTGAGTACTGCTGCTGTCCAAACAGCTCAAGGTGCAAAATCCTCACACCTCACAGCTGCCCAGACACACTTCTTCCAGCCTGACCTCTGTTACCACATGCCGAAACTAAAAAACAGTCAGTAATACACACAGCATTTTTAAGTAGGATCATATTTTGAATGGTCATTCAGTGAGCGTCTGTGAAGCAGAAATGCTGCGAGTGAACATTTTTCCTTTTGTGGAGAAATTGAGATGCGTTTTTGGTAACGTACACATTTGCTGCTTCCAATCAGTACCTTTGGGTTTTTAATAAAAATCTAAGATTCAGAGAAGAACCTGTGACCCAGGTACAACCCCAGCCGTGCCAGGGTCATGTTCCCAGGCTGTGGGAGCATGTAGTGTGAACCTGTATAGTTTATAATGACCACGCAAGTTGCCAGGTTACACCTTGTGCTGAAGCATGCCAGATTCCCATGGGACCCCCTAGCCTAGGTGTCATCTGTGGTCCCAGAGTTTCTCAGGACCAGAGGTGGCTGTCAGAGGTGCAACCTCACACCTCCCACCACATATATGGAGCAGCCTCCATGTACCTCCTCAGTATCCTCTGCCTGCCTTACCAGCAACATACTAACAGCTGACTTCCCAAAGAAGAGCCTACAGCAGCCACAATGGAGGTATCCTACTTTTCTCCTCTCCCACTCCAGGAGAACTCTTTCCTCTTTGACTGCGAATCTCTGTTAGAAAAATCTCTGGCTTCTGATCCTGCCTCAGACGCTGGTTACAGCAGCACTGGCAACAGCCTGTCTCCTACTTCCTCTGTGGACTCCTGCTTCTCCCCTACTTCCCTCCTAACATTTGGAAGTGAACAAGATCCCTTGGACTGCTTAATCTTTAATACCCCTGCAGCACCTCATCTCACTCACCAGACTCCACTCTGCTCCAAATCCTCTTCCGCAACAAAGAAGTCCAGATCCAGGTATCCGGGTAAAAAGCGCCAGACTGCCAGCGAGAGGGAGAAGCTGAGGATGAGGGATTTGACCAAGGCTCTGCATCACCTCAGATCATACCTCCCACATTCAGTGGCACCAGCCGGCCAGACTCTGACCAAGATTGAAACTCTGCGCCTCACCATTCGCTACATCTCTTTCCTGTCAGCCCAACTGGGCCTCAGCGAGGAAGTGCTGGAGCAGAAGAAATCCACAAACTCAATGGAGCATATCCAAACCTTCAACAATTTCCTGGGTCAGCCAGCAGCCAGCTACAGTCCCGAAGAGCCAAGCTGTAACACCATGAGCAAAGCCCAGCAGCCCTTTCTGCAGAATTCATATCAGGTATGTTAATATAATAAACATAACATATATTAATTGAAAAAATATTTTATATAAAGATTTGCAGCACAATTTTTGATTACATTCCAAAATGTTCTCCAACATGTTAAAGCTAAATGAGTTTCTAATAAAAAACTGTCTTCTGTTATCAGGTTCCAGGTGGAATTTGCTTGAATAGCGAGCAGTACTGGATGCTACAACAACAAAACCAAAATGTCACCTTCTCTGGATTGTGTTGAGAGATGTGGTGCTCAATCCACTGAACCCTTTTCATTGCAACAATGACAAGATTTATGCACAAAACCTATGTTTTTTTGTTATTTTTAACAAAATATGTATTCTAACATTTTATTTTTGTATATAGATCTTTGTATTTATTGAACTTTCATATTGTGAGCAGAATAAACATTATTTATCAAATTAATCCTTGCTTCTTGGCTTATTGGTGCATTTACTTTTGGCATCATGAATGATGTAGACTTGTAGCTTGCCTGCCACTTCCTTCCTAAACAAACACTGCGGCTGCAGGACAATGAGGTGCTAAACAAGGAGCACATCCCATCTAAAGTCTTTAAGGAAAGACCCCCACTGAGAGAAGTGACAGCTGAACTAGAACCAGTCAATCAGCACCTTTTAACATCCTGTGTAAACATTACTTGATGGCTGAGATCCTTTAAAAAAAAAATTAATTAATGTTTGGGTCTGATATAATTTCAGACTTTACTGTTAAACAGACTGAGCGTATCTCATTGGGATGCTTTATTTATACAATTTTGCCCCATCCCACTTGTGAATTGATGCTTCACAGTGTGATCTATGATGCTGAACAGATGTCTGGAGCAAAGAACAACTAAACCTTTTCAAACATTTATTTCCAGTGTGGCATTTTGCAGACAAACTGACTCTTTTATCTACCCTCAGAGTTACAAAAAGTAACAAATTAAGACTTCAAAACATTTTTTCTATGTACTTACATCCGCCTAATTTTTAAAAATGGGGAAGACAAGCTAACCCTGTAACATATTAAAAGTTAACGTGCCAACACACACAAAAACCAAGAGAATTAATCAAATCCTTTTTTATTCTTAAAAAGCCTTTTTTAATCAAAAATTTACAATTAAAAAAACCTCCATTACATTTAAAATATAAATATTTCAAAAATACATTTGCTTTCAGCAAAGTTAAAGATTTGAACATTTCCTACATTTAAAAAGTGAAAACTGTGTTTCAGTTATCAAACTGTCCCCGAGATTTCACTGGTGAACCAGTCAAACACTAGTTGCTTATTCAGAGCCACCCAGTCCATGTTGGCCTTGGTTCTCTCAAGCGCCTGCTCAAGAGATGAGGCAGCTGAGCCAAGTTGGTTTATGTTGTCTTCTTTAAACTGCAGCAGCTATAGAGGAAGAATGTGAAAAAACTGACATTTAAAACTGACACTAATTTGCTGTAATTGTAGCAATGTTAGCAAGTATTTAATTTTATCTGAAAATATGAAGGTGAAAAGAAAATGTACCTGCTTATACTCAAACTCAGAGGAGAAACGTTTGGTCACTCCATTAATAAGTCTTCCAAAGGACATTGATCCTCCACCATAGCTGAAGAAAAGGCAAATATTAGAAGGCTTTTATCAGTATGCATACAACTACGTATGACACCAGCTCTTTGGCTGTAGACGTTCATCCAAATATGCCTCCAGAATCAAGGAAATATCCATTTTTAATTTGTATTGCCAAATATTGTGCATATCACATGAAATGTCATATGCATTTGCACTACTAGAAACTAGTGCAACTACAATTAAAGCGCTTTAACATGGTCCTTTGTCAGGTAAGTCCTGGAAAAGTTCAGGGATGCAATGCATGTGGGAAACTGGCTATGCTATGTAAAGCAGGGATAGCTCAGTAGGCAAAGTGGTTGCCCCATTAATGGAAGGTTGGGGGATCAAATCTACAGAATGGCTACCCTGAGGTACCCCTGAGCAAGGTACCGTCCCTACACACTGCTCCCCAGGTGCTGGATTGGTGGCTGCCCACTGCTTCACTGAGTGAATGGGTTAAGAGAGAGAGTAATTTCCTTACAGAGGATTACTAAAATATGCATAGTATTATACATATTATTATTAAATAAGGAGAAAACTCACTTATTGAAAATGTGATCCCAGTTGGCTCTAATAAAGTCCCAAGCCAGGGGCTGTCCAATTGGATTACCGGCAATGTAATTGATGGTAAAGGTGGCATCCTGCTTACGGATCATCGTTGGGTCCAGACAGTATTCCAGATACCTAAAAGATCATTTACATAATAATAGGGATTAATAAAATATTCCGACTCTGATTCTGATTCTGATAAAACACAATTACAGTGAGGCTGAAAGACAAAATGCATCATCAAAGGTGTTGTAAAAGTCACTCAGAGCAGTCTGTAAAATGTTAAATTACCTAAGAAGTACCAAATGAAAGGGCAGAGCGTTACCCAGCTACTATTGCAACTGACCTGTTCAGCAGCCAGGGCTGTTTGGTGCAGGACAGAGCATACAAAAGTTTTTCAGCCTCCGAGGCAATGGTAGCATTCCTATACATTCCCCAGGCAAAGTCCCACTCCACCGCTCCTCCTTCAGAAATTGCACTGCAGTACACTGTGGTCCTCAAGTTGGGGCTAATCCTGGATGGTTTGAACAAGAGAGGAAAAAAGGTGATGACAATCACTGCCCAAAACAGAATCATAAATGTCAGATCAGTGCCAAAATGTTTGGGAAAAGTATATCTAATAAAAGTTAAAGTATAATAGTGGTTACCTATAGTGTAGGCAAGCATATGAAGTAATAATATATGATTATACAAGAAGCAAAGGGAATGAATATAAGTAATAATTGTTGTTTAACATACTTGTTAATATCAGGGTTGTCCATCCACTCTTTGAACCACGCAGTTGTCAGTTCCTTACAACCCTCTACTCCCGTGCTACAGCCCCAGGAGAGTGCATTCACCTGATTGTACCTGGATGTAAGCGAGTCAGGAGAATACAAACATTAATGACGCTATCCACTAAGACGAGGCATAGCCAAAGACACATGGCTCAAATTGCATTTCACATTTCTGAATGCTAGAAGTGTTTAGCATGCAAAGTGTTTAAGTCTGACTGCATTCAGGGCTCTGCGAGTACCCAAAAGATGTTAGCCTTGCTATGTGGCAAAAGAGAATTCAGGGACCACCAACCAGTGTTTTGACACCAGGAGGAGTAAAAGTTGTCAAAGTCATGCTAACCAGCTAGCTTTCAGCAGCAGAGACAATGTGAGTTTGTAGCCACACTAGAGAATACTCTGCAGATAAGCAGATAAGCTCTTTCTTCAGTCTCCTTTTCCACTCACTATAAGTTTATACACCTCTCTGTATTTAATCATTTTTTATTATTAATCTCTTGCTCTCTTCCACAGCATGTCTTTTGTCCTGTCTTCCTCCCCTCACCCGGCCTGAGCCTAGTTCTATGGCAGGGTTCTTCCTTCCCACTGTCGCCAAAGCATTTGATCATGGGGGGGGGGGGGGGGGGGGGGGTTCTGTTGTATTATTGTTGGGTCTACCTTACAATATAATGTGCCTTGAGGAGACCGTTATTGTTGTGATTTGGCGCTATATAAATAAAACTGAATTGGATTGAATTGAAGCTAAATGCTATCTGGCAGTGCTAATATGCAGAATGTGTTTAACGCATTCACATCACATGGTTTATTATATCGTCATGCTAATATGTGCTAATTAACAATATAAGTTCAGTATAGCTGATTTACTAAGAAAAATGAGCTGATAATACTAAAAAGTTCACTGCAGCACTAATATCTCAAGTTAATGGAAATCGTTAAGGACACACAAAGCGAACTTGATGATAACTGACCAGATTAGGTTAGCTCATAGAAATGCAGTGGTCGGAGAGAAAGGGAAGAATTATGTGCAGACTTGATCAATGATTGTTGTGAACACTTTCAAGAGATATGTGAAGTACTGTGTCCTTCACACAGTGTCTTACATGACATTGACGGCACATTCTTTGCAAACTGCAGGCTTTTGCAACTGGGATAATAAAGTTTATCTAGCCTACAATGTAATTGTTATTCATGGCATTTATAACATGTTCAAAAGAGTAAAAAAGACAGGCAGCAGGTTAACATCCTTACTGGTCGGTGTGCTTTTCAGGGATCTTTGTCCAGTTGGCAGTGAGTTCTTCGAAGTGTTTAAATAGAGGGCTGACCTTTTTATTCATGTATGCCTGAGGAATGAAGATGAAACAGTTTGTTTACTGTGCAGAAAAAATGATCTACGTTTGATTGCCACTGACTCTTCTACTTCTATGATTAACTTACACGGTTAATCATCATTGTTCCAAAAACTTGTTTGGATTAATTTATTGATGATGTACTGATGATGATGAGCCTTAAAGTTTTCCTACAAACCTGCATGAGTCCGTACACTTCACTGCGGTCAAACATGAGGACGAAGTAGTCCAAGTTGCGAGTGGCAGTCTGCCAGGGCATGTACTCCAATTCCGTGTTGAGGAACCTCGTAGTGCTCAGAGCCAGAGTTGTGCTGACTATCTTTGCCCTAAAAATAACCCATACAGCTGTTCAGTTGTTTATTTCAGTATTTAGCAGTACTGCTAAAAATAAAATAAAATACAAAAGCATGGCCTCACCTTGCCAGGTTAAATGCGTCGTCAATAATCTGAGCGCGGTTGATCACTGGAATATCCTAAAAGGCACATTAAAAAATTAGTCTGGAGGCAGTCGTAGCTATTAAGAGATAACACAGAGGTATTCTAGGTGTTATACCTGATGTTGGGTGCTCAGCTTGGTGAGGATACGATCCCAGTTTTCAGAATCATAATTTACTCTATAAAAGCCCTTCATGTCTATGTTGGCTATCAACCATTCACTAGCACCAATCGTCATGTCTGAGTTTGTTGCTGTTTGGGTGAAGATTAAAAACGAATTAATCATTTTAATTTATCTTTGCCAAACTACAGTGACCCGAAACACAGTAAATCTTACCTTCTTTGGTAAGAAGCCAGTACTGCTCTCTAGCTGCACCAGTCTTAATCCAGGTAATAGGAACAAACCACTCATAACTGGAGCCACATCAGCCAGACACACATGTAAGTAAATAAGGTGAGAGAGGAGAGCGGGTGACTTTAACATGACATGATCAGAACATGTTAAAAAATGTGCTCATGAAACATGAAAATTATTAGTAAATACTTGAACTCTGAAGGTACGTCCACCACAGAATCTGGGTTCAACAGGAAGTGCTTCTGAGAGATTTTTCCAGTACTGGTGTCGATGGTGACCACTGGGAATCCCATCTGTAGGATCCACCGGTTCATAATCACTTCCACAGAGTGGGGCAGCTGTATGCCAGCATTATCCACTGCCTGATAACAAGAACAAGTTAATTAATATAATAGTATAACAATGTGTGTGTCTGCTCCTTTTCACATTTCAGTATGGTCTGTAACAAAGAATATTTTTGATATTTTTTCCAAGTATAAGTCACTAGTTCAGCATTTTTTAAGTACCTTTAAACTGGGTGGAAAGCTATAATATAGTAGAAACAATGTTATTTATACAGAAATGGAAGGAGGCCAATTGTACAACATTTGTATTTGTGTATTCTCCTAGAGAAGCTTTGCATGTTTCACAGTTCAAAATAATCCTAATTTATTTTATAGCAGGGCTTGGGGAAACGCATTCACGTTCTGAAACACGGTCTGAAACAATTTCTTTTCGCTCCTCTCTCTCTTTTGGACCCATTATACTCACAACGCACAAGCCTCATTTTGGAGTTGTTTTGGCTGTGCACCTCTCAGTTTTTGTAATCTGACTTCTCCTTCTCTACCATGTGATGTGGAGGTTTAAAACCTCCACATCAGCTCCACATGAAACCTGTTATTCAGGTAAATACTGCAGCAGTACAGCCAGTTTGGCAAATTTTTGCCTTTCCCTCAAAATGCTCCAAAAACATTTATGTCTTGTCCTCTTTTCAAACAAGGGACCTTTCCATTAGGCAGAGGTATAAACCACCACAGAGATGTGGCACCCTAACTGTTTATGCACAACACGACTGATATGGTGGGTTAATGGACCCTTAAGGATACCCTGCCTTTGAACTCACTCTGTTCTGATCGGTTACCCATCACAAACAAAAGTTTTGAATAAGACATTGGTGGGGTGTCTGTACTCTGAGAGTGTGCCTGAAATAACCTCATTAACATTCAGAAGCAAGAGAAGAAAAAACTGACTGAAGTGGAGTGTGGAGCAATCTGAAGCCAGATCTTTTAGCTTAGTTTGATTACTTGTTCATACATGGACCTCTTTCTTTAAAATTTGGCCATCCTTAAAATCAACATCCTCCTGTTTTAACAGAAATGTAAAAGAAAAAGAAAAAGAAGTATGCATGTTTGTTCCTGGAATAAAAAACCCTGCAAGAACCCACAGACTCTAGACAGAAGGTTTCTGACTGGGTTAGACCGAGGACCCACTTGTGATGAGGCAGCAGTGCTAACACTGAGCCATGCTGCCCATAGTCCCACTCACTACAATACCCATAGTTCTTGGCTCCATCACACAATTTGCTTCAGAGGATAATTGATCCAGTTATATTAGGACATATGAGGAAACATAAAAATAATAAATAAATATAATAAGACATTTTTCTTTTTAAATCATATTTTCATATTTAAATATAATAAATGAATAAATAAATAAAATAAACCAACAAATGAATTAATAAATTTTAAAAAATACACATTTTTTCAGCGTTACAAACTTACCGTTTGCAGGTTCTTCCACAGGTCTTGGTAGACTGTGTTTTTATATTTGAACTCTTCTAAATACATCTGTAGACAAATTATGAATGATTTAGATTGATGCATGCCAATAAAATGCTGATATGAGCATATTAACATTTATTCTGATTTGTGGACAGAACCTTATAAGTTGAATTAACAGTACTCACATTGAGTCCATTTGAAAAGACCTCCTCGGTGATGAAGCTGGAGAGCATCCTGAGAACTGCAGCTCCCTGTGAAGAAACATATCAGCTGTTAAAAGAACTACCAAAAAAGTCCAGTTATGCTCATTTTTAAACTCTTGGGAAAGAATCTGCCATTATACCCTTGATTGGAATACTTTTTTGTACATTAAAGATTCAAGTTGTGATCCTCTAGTGATAGCTATGTAGCTACTGATTATACGTCGATGCACATGGAAGTAGATTTGTATATGTAAGTAACAGTCTAATCAAATCTCCAATTTGTACCTCATTCTGTGCTAAAAAGATTCAAATTTAGGAGTAAAATTCATATTTCACTGAATTCTGTTCAAATATTTTATCTGTTCTGTAAAAATCTAGAAGAAATGGTGAAATATGTCTTCGTTTGTTTATCTAGTTTTTAGGTTTCTTGTGTTCTCTCATTTCTGTTATCATGCCTCCTCCTGTGTTCTGTGTAGTCTGTCTCATGCCCGTGTTTGTTTCCCTTTCTGTCTGTGTGGATTCTGTATTTCCCATCTGATTTTGCCAGTGCTTTGGTTTATAGACCTTGTGTTTAGTTAAGTTTCTCTCACGCTTTGTGTCCACTTCCTCCTGTGTCATTCCCTTGTATTTAATCTTTCCGTTCCTGTTACCTTTGACTAATTCCTGTGTTTCGTTCTTTTGTGTCTGTCAAGTTCATGTGTCTCTACCTCAGTGGTTATGCTTCCTGTTTTATTTTGGTGGCCAGTCTCTCCTGTGTGTTATGCTTGCTTTTCCTTCCTCTGTCATGTTATTCCTGAGTCGGCCCTGCTGTGTTCTCAACTGTTTTCACTCCCTTCATCACCCTGCTGTGTATATATTGTCTCAGTCTCCCTTTGTCCCTCATCAGAATATCAGCTTACTTCTTCTTGCCACTCGTTTAGAGTTCTGTAATTTGACGTTTCCAGTTTCTTCTGTAGTTCATGTTTTGCCTTTGATATCCTCATTACTGGCCAAGTAAACTGTTCACTTTTTATTAAAGTATCCTTCTTCTGAGTTTCTGCATTTGGTCATCTCAGTCTATAGTTTCCTATAGTTTTTGAGTTTTATCTTCCTGCCGTTGTGTTCCCCATCTGTTTGCTCTTCCTTCATTACCCTTAATTTAAATTGTCTCAGTCTCCTCTAGTCCTTTGTCAAGTTGACCCCATATAGCTATGTGTTCCTAGTCATGTTATCTCTTGTTTTTGTAATTCATTTCTTGGATTCTGGACTTTGTTCTTGTCTTTGGGTCTGCAAATTATTAAACCACTCACACAGGCTTAAATACGACTATAGTAGTCATCTTCAGGTCCAGTAATTGAACCCATATTTCTGAAAGTGAAGTTCCTAATGAGGCTGTCCTAAAAACACACTGGGTCAGTAACTTCATTAGTAGAGCTTGAAGAATACAACACACTAGGTTACTGTAGTTTAGTTCTGTTGTAAATTATACTGCACCTTGCTGTATGTGATGGAGTCAAACAGTGCATTTATGTCCTCTGGTCTCATGACGTCCGCCTCTTTGGATGAGAGGGGATGGGAAGAGGCCAAAGCGTCCACAGCCATCACACCAATGATCTCATTCAAAACTATTAAATCGCTCTGGAAAAGACATGGAGAAATATTTGCACTGTGTTCCAACCAGACGCATTATTAAATTTTAAACTGACCTCTGCGTAAAACAACAACAACAACAAAACGCACCATATTCCAATCTGGCTCGGCGTAGTTGGCTCCAAGATAAGAGACGTAGGTGGCAAATCCCTCATTAAGCCACAAGTCATTCCACCACCTCGTGGTCACTAAGTTTCCAAACCACTGTGAGGACAAAGCTTCATGTCACTGTATTGGTTTGTAAACATATTTGAGTCTTACCATATTTACAGTTAAGGTTTGTTAGGTACCATATGAGCCAGCTCATGGGAGATGACTGTTGCCACCCACTCTTTATCTCCGTTAGATGACACTGCAGGATTGTATAAGAGTGCAGTCTCTCTGTAGGTGATCAGACCCCAGTTCTCCATGGCTCCAGCACTGAAGTCAGGCAGAGCGATCTGGTCTAAAATTGATCACAAAGGTCATTTTTGGATTATATATGGTCCTTTTTATTGTTGTTTTTCTAGGTATTTGTTTGTTCTCACCTGACTTTTTAAGGGGGTAGGGAATTTTGTAGTAGTTCTCAAAGAAAGACAGTATGGGTCCAGTCTTCTCCAGGGCATATGCACCCTGGCCCTCCTCTATGGCCTTCCTGCGAGCCCAGATCCTGATCTGAAAAAGGGAAAACAGCTTTATTAACCAGACAGAAGGAAACGGATGTGGACCTGAGAGCTGAAGTGAGCTCTGAGTCCAGCAGAGGGCAGCAAAGAATCACTGTGACCAACAGAGAGGGAAAACAGCCGCTCTCGTGATTTAAAAAATCCATTACATTAAAGGCCAGGTTTAGGTGAAAATAACTGAGTATTGCTGTGATTATTTTCAGTTTAATACATTTCTTCCAAGAACTAATGCAGCAATTAATAGCACCTATTATCGCTGATAGTTTACTTCAACATCCATGATTTATCCATTTCAGCCTATGCACCAGAATCCAGAGCAGAAATGAGCATTGCATATATTTTAAAATCTTTTATATGAGGCCTCTCTACTGCTCTAATTTTAATTCAAACTGTCATGAGCACAGATCAACTTGAATTATCTGGCATAACATAGACCAGAGATAGTAGTTTATTTATTTATTTCAATCTATTTTAAAGGAACTAAAAATATTAAATAATATGTTGCCATTTGTTTCTGTGATTCTAACTGAAAGCTTTAGTAAATACTCACCAAAACATCTGCACCTAGATCTGACTGAATGAATCCAAAGTCACACACAACAAAAGCCAGCAGGTATGTTGACATAATCTCTGTGGGTCCAAAGCTTGTCTGGATTAAATTCAAACCATCCGGAGTGGTGATGTTTATAGGTTCTGTTTTGGGGTCAAAGACAGCTCCATATTAATGATAAATGAGGAAAACAGAGGAAAATAGACATTTCTGGTTGAAGCTGTAATGATAAGAGTGTGGTAGTGATAGATTTGACACTAAACAATTAAATATACAGTAGTGAAATATTTTAAATAAAGTGAAATTAAGAGTGTATTTCTAAAAATGTTACTTAAGTGAGTTTGCCTTAAAAATTACATGTCCTGTAGTTGGTGTCTAATAAAATGTAATTAATTTAATTTAAAGTCGTCACACGGGGACAGCTGATACGTACAATGTTGCTCTGAACATTAAACAAGAAAAGAACTTGCCATAGTTCATGGAGTTAGACAGAGCTACAGTCCCGTGGGGGTGAATGAGAGTCATGTGGAAGACGGCTTTCATAGCTGGTTCATCGAAGCAGGGGAAGGCTTTCCTCGCGTCCGTCGGCTGCATTTGAGTCGTGGCCAAAATTCTGATAATGGAAGAAGATAAAACGTAATAATTACATACACACAATCGAGTCAGGTGTTCCACAAAGTGGTTGAATTCTTTTTGACATGAATTCTTCTTGATTTCCTTTAAATGGAAAGTTTAAAAGAAACTTGACCGTGAGTTTCATTAAATCCTTATCAAGACGAGTGTTTTGTATTTTAAATCCTACACATATCAGCTTTAATTACAGAGGTCCAAAAGCAAAACTTGGTTTTGTATTGAATTCTTATTTGACTTCATTTCATAATATTAGTGGTTTTGTTAAAACTACATTAATTGATGTCCACGTATCCGAATAGCCTGGCTGTGAAGGTGCTTGCATTTAGGGTGGAAGTGATCATATACAATACATATGTTTTTGTTTTTTTCACTTTCATAAATATGTTTAAAAGGATCATAAAGTGATTGTGATTAGACAATTAAATCTTTACATTTTTAAAATGAATTAAAAATGAAAACATACAGTGGTTTGATTTAAACTAAAGTTATTCTAAATGTATTAATTCATCCATTTACTTTTAAACTAGTGCACATCTTATATTTCATTAATGGTGGGAGAACAGTTAAAATTAAGGAGTGGCTATTAGGTAATACTCGGATGCAACAGTCTTAAATTTGGGAATGAGGCAACTTGTTAGACATTACAAATGAATTTGTGAGCTTTTAGCTGTTTCCCCATGTTTACAGTCTTAATTTAACATTCTGTCATTTAAATATTAGAAAGAGCAGAGTACTTGTCCAACTTGTAACACTTTGCTCATTTGAATCATGTCATGAACTTAAGCTGAATAAAAAAGAACTTCATACTTTCGCACGCCGTCTTCATCATATTCACTCCTGTAGAATCCTCCCAGGTCATCAGCCAGCTCTCCGACAAACTCGGTGAAGAGCTCGTAAGTGCTGCCGGCCTGCAGAGGGCTGCCCAGCTGGATCACCAGATACTGAGTAGGAACCTCCAGCCAACTCTTTTTCAGCTGGGGTGCAGAGGCTCCATCCACAGCTTTCAGCTGTGCGTGGTATCCGTCAAACATTGTGAAGTTCAGTTTGTTGGAGTGGATGAGAATGAGGTCAGTCTCCTTCACGCATGTGAACAGCACCGTGGAGTATCCACTGAAGATGTAGAGGCCATCAGCGTCGGGAGTCAGCCGGGGCCACAGGGTCACATTGTATGAGATAGGAGAAAATGAATCTGGAAGTCTGTAGCGCTGCCAGGGCTCTTTTGGGGTGGAGGGTGTGGTGGTCTGGGTGCCAGGTTCAGCAGTCGTTGCAGTCGTCGGAGTCTCTTGATTCTTTGATTTCTCCTGAGCATAAACAACTGAGAGGGCTATGATGGTGGCCACAGCACTGATGGCTACAACCACGCAGACCACTGCCACCACTTTGCTGATGAAGAAGCCTTTACCCATGTCTTCACCAGAGAAGAAGAGAAATACAGAAATTAGGGAGTGATTGTAATTTATATCCTACCTTGCTGGATTCAAAGTTAATGATTCATTTCCTGGGCGGAGAAAATGTCCTAAAGTCCAAAATATTGAGTTGTAAAAAGTTCCAGCGATAAGAGTAAGCTCTACTAATCTTTACACTTTTTATCTGCATAAAGGCTCTGAACAAAGGCCCTCTTTAGAAACTGGCCTGTTTCGTCTCTGTGTGTTGTAAACTATGTGGTGGGAGATCTGCGGCAGAGCCTCCTATGTGTCTGTGCGCATATGTGTCTGTGCATAATTTTCAAACGTCAAGTCAAGAAGCCAAAATTACATAATGAAATAGGCTAAGTATGGGTTTACACAAGGCCATAAACTTTTATTTTTTCCCAAGATGCTGTGAAAAATCTAAATTTACTCCAGCTAAGTGACTGGAGATGTTAAAAAAGAGAGAAATTGTAGGGTTAGAAATGAAAACACATGCCTTTTAGATTAGTTCAACAGTATTTTGTTGAATTTCTGGATTTAGGTCAACAAGGAGAAGGAGAAAAGCAAAAATTGTGTCACTTAAACAAAGCATAGGTATACTGTTGGCAACGTCATTTCAGCGTAAGTGAGTCATGTATCTTTAAACGTTTACTGTAATAATGAGATGTGGTTTATGAGTCAGTCAGTGCTGAGAAGCAGCTCAGCACCACTGTAGTTACTACATCACCCACGCCACACCCAGGATGCATTTATTCAGGTTGTTTTGCCACCAGCACAGGGTGGTGCATTGCAAAGCAAAATAGTACTGTGATCACATTACATTTCTCTGTAATACATTAGCTATTATGATATCATATTACATCTACAATAATCTTAGTAGTCACATCTGAGCTACTTCAGATCCATGTGACATAATGTGACATAATGTGGCATAATGTGTCACAATGTGTCACATGGGTCTGTTTCTATTGGCCTAACAATGCAGGAGTCAGAATAAAGGCTTACAGAATCGGTGTTGGGGAAGCTGGTCCCCATCTGAAAATATTCACTATTCATTGAGGCACAACTTTATTTTTATTCCATGTTATTTGGCGGCTGTAGAGCGTGCATATGCCACACAGTTCTTTTCATAACTGCTGCATACAATTATACGGTATTTGTGTTTATTTCACAACGGTTTTGTAATGTTTTCCGGTATGTCCTCACAAAGGCAAAACTCTGCATTCAAGGCTCCAATAGCGCTGCATGAGAAGTCCAGCTACATGTTTATTTAACTTGAGCGATTTTCAATTTTTTCTTACTTATTATCACCAAATCCCGTAAGTTTCACAACCAGAAAGTTGTTTCTGGAAAGTGAGAGTGTAGTCATTTTTCTTCTCTGTTACTGCTTTTTAATAAACTGGTTCCCATATGTTCAACATGTTATCCATTGTAACTGTGAATCAAGGGAGCTTAACATATTTATTGCAATTCATTGTTGGTTTTGGCCTTTTAGTGATATTTGTCAGCTGGAAAATGTTGTGGTTTTATCTGCAAAGGATGGCAACGTGCTGTCACCATCCACTGAGGCAGATCAAGTTCACGCAGTGGCCTCTGTTTAGGGTAGATTCATAATCACATTGTGGACATAATATACATTTATATTATCCAGCCCCCTCTGCACTGAGCAACGCAAGCAAAATAATCTTTTTTTCTTTAAAAAAAAAAAAAAAATCAAATTCACTATTTTTAATCTAAAACACATAACGGGACCAAAATCTTACATGTATACAGGATCATATTTACCAGCTACCCATGTATTTAAAACAATTCATGAGTTTTTCAGGCTATTTTCCCTAAATTAGTGTTTTTCTCACACTAGTCAAAGATCTCCAGTTTCCATGCATGAACCTAAAGTTCCATTTTGTCTAAAATATGAAAGCTGTACATACAGTGGCTTGCAAAAGTATTCGGCCCCCTTGAACTTTTCCACATTTTGTCACATTACAGCCACAAACATGAATCAATTTTATTGGAATTCCAAGTGGTGTACACTTGAGAAGCGGAACGAAAATCATACATGATTCCAAACATTTTTTACAAATAAATAACTGCAAAGTGGGGTGTGCGTAATTATTCAGCCCCCTGAGTCAATACTTTGTAGAACCACCTTTTGCTGCAATTACAGCTGCCAGTCTTTTAGGGTATGTCTCTACCAGCTTTGCACATCTAGAGACTGAAATTCTTGCCCATTCTTCTTTGCAAAACAGCTCCAGCTCAGTCAGATTAGATGGACAGCGTTTGTGAACAGCAGTTGTCAGATCTTGCCACAGATTCTCGATTGGATTTAGACACCAGACAGGTCAGGGATAAAGTTATTGAGAAATTTAAAGCAGGCTTAGGCTACAAAAAGATTTCCCAAGCCTTGAACATCCCACGGAGCACTGTTCAAGCCATCATTCAGAAATGGAAGGAGTATGGCACAACTGTAAACCTACCAAGACAAGGCCGTCCACCTAAACTCACAGGCCAAACAAGGAGAGCGCTGATCAGAAATGCAGCCAAGAGGCCCATGGTGACTCTGGACGAGCTGCAGAGATCTACAGCTCAGGTGGGGGAATCTGTCCATAGGACAACTATTAGTTGTGCACTGCACAAAGTTGGCCTTTATGGAAGAGTGGCAAGAAGAAAGCCATTGTTAACAGAAAACCATAAGAAGTCCCGTTTGCAGTTCGCCACAAGACATGTGGGGGACACAGCAAACATGTGGAAGAAGGTGCTCTGGTCAGATGAGACCAAAATGGAACTTTTTGGCCAAAATGCAAAACGCTATGTGTGGCGGAAAACTAACACTGCACATCACTCTGAACACACCATCCCCACTGTTAAATATGGTGGTGGCAGCATCATGCTCTTGGGGTGCTTCTCTTCAGCAGGGACAGGGAAGCTGGTCAGAGTTGATGGGAAGATGGATGGAGCCAAATACAGGGCAATCTTGGAAGAAAACCTCTTCAAGGTTCAAGGTTCAAGGTTCTTTATTTGTCACATGCATAGTTATACAAGTATAACACACAGTGAAATGTATCCTGACACGCTCCTCGACATGTGCAAAAAGGGGGGGGGTAGAGGAATAACATTATATATATATATATAGTATATACATTGGGTGAATGTGCAGTAGTAGCAGCAAGCAGGTGAATTCTGTACATTAATAAGAATAGACATCTGACTATTTTACAGAATAGACAATATAAACATATTTAAAGTTAAAGGAATTTGAAATGTACATTGTGCCTGGGTTTAGAGTGTCAGTGTCAGTCTTGGAGTCTGCAAAAGACTTGAGACTGGGGCGGAGGTTCACCTTCCAGCAGGACAACGACCCTAAACATGAAGCCAGGGCAACAATGGAATGGTTTAAAACAAAACACATCCATGTGTTAGAATGGCCCAGTCAAAGTCCAGATCTAAATCCAATCGAGAATCTGTGGCAAGATCTGAAAACTGCTGTTCACAAACGCTGTCCATCTAATCTGACTGAGCTGGAGCTGTTTTGCAAAGAAGAATGGGCAAGGATTTCAGTCTGTAGATGTGCAAAGCTGGTAGAGACATACCCTAAAAGACTGGCAGCTGTAATTGCAGCAAAAGCTGGTTCTACAAAGTATTGACTCAGGGGGCTGAATAATTACGCACACCCCACTTTTCAGTTATTTATTTGTAAAAAATGTTTGGCATCATGTATGATTTTCGTTCCACTTCTCACGTGTACACCACTTTGTATTGGTCTTTCACGTGGAATTCCAATAAAATTGATTCATGTTTGTGGCTGTAATGTGGTAAAATGTGGAAAAGTTCAAGGGGGCCGAATACTTTTGCAAGCCACTGTATCATTTAGAGCTGGATTTATATGAAATATTTTTCACTCACAAAAATATTTTCTGATTTATGTAGGAACAGAAAAAAATGCTTTGACTCCAATATAACAGTAAACTGAAATGAGAGTTTTGTGCTTGTCTCTATCCTTTGCTTAAATTATTTTTCTGGAAAAGTATGCAAATCGTTGCAGTTAATGAGATAACTGTCCAATGTTTCTATGATGCAAAATAAATTGTTTAAATGTACATTTTATCTTTGATCTTTCTCCCCACCAAGTAGCAGACACATGTGGACATTGTTTTCTAACCTCAGGCAGTGATAGCCTTTAAAAAGAGGCCCTTTAACATCTAAAGTTTATTAAAAGTTGTCTTTCTGGGATTTTACAAAGACTTTAATTCAGTCCAGTTCAACTGATTGTCAATCCTTTGTGCCTTGTTTACTCAGAGCGCAATTTTTTGTTGACTAGATGTGTGAAAAAAAATCTCCAGATAGTACAAACCCATCAAGACTAAAATGGGGTTAAATATGGTTCAAAAACGTTCTGGTGGTCATCTAATGTGACGCGTCCTTAAACCTTTAAACTTTTAGACATGTTCTTCAAAGGTTTTTCATCTTTCACGTTTAGATATTTGGCAACGTTCTCTTGATCATCTTATGAATGAGTTTTGCTGTGTGGGTGGTCTTAAGTGTGAGATCTAAAGTGATAACCCAAACACTACTCTCAACCCTCTCTTCTGAAGAAAAGCGATAAAGATCTTCTTTCTCTATCCTTTTTTTTCTATTTTAAAGTAGTTTTCGCAAAAAACCAAAAACATTTTTTGATGCATATCACTTCGTCTTGCTTTTTTCATACTTCACGGTTGAAATGGTTAAACAAAGTGCGCGCACACACACACAGACATAAAAATGACTAAAAATACATTGCCACTCTAAACCTTCAGCTAGAAACACAAACAGTAGAACATTTTTCTTACCTTGAATTTACTTAGCATCAAGTCACTGGTTTCAGTTTCCTTTTCACCTGTGGATCCAACTATCTTGTTGTCTGCCAAACTTTGAGCAAAGCGGCTGCTTAACCAGAATAAATATGTCCTGTTACTTTGATGATAAAGGGAAATACTTACTGAATCAGCTGGGACTTTCTCAGATTTGAGCCGACAATGACTGCGTACAAATAACATGGGAAGCTATTACACAAGCACTGATGTCATAAAGCTAGAACTGCAGATACTTCTGGACTTGTTGTGTCTTGTCTTGATAAGCATAATGTTATGTTTACTGGCATCTCTCCAGCACACCTGTGTTCCAGGTAATCGATGATAGAGGTATTATTACTATTACAATTACGTTAATACTATAATGTTATATTATAACGATTTCCATCTGTATTCCCATCTTTATTGTGTAGATATTGTGTAGATTTCAATGTGCACTATATTACAGATGCAGGAATACACCGCATAGGGGGTGGCCGAGATGATCATACGACAACCATGACTATGAGAAGAAGATGATAATGATTATTATCATTGTTGCTGTCATTATTTGCATGCATTGTTTGTTCCGCTCTTGTCCTAATTTGTCCTGTTCTTTTGTTCGTTCAGTAATTAAAATTAAGCTAAGATAAGCAAGAAATTAAGTTAAATTAAATTGAAAACCAGCAGCTTCACCGTCATTGCAAACAGACTCTACATGAGTTTAAAAAAATCAATAGAGTGTAAAAGGAAAGTGAATAATGTTTTATTAACCTTAGTGTTAATGTTAAACATATTGGTAAAAACTTTCATCAGCTCATCTTTTCACCTTGAAGTGTAACATCTGTTTCAAACAAGTAGAAACAAGAATGACTAGTTAGATTTCTTTATCACGTATATCTTTTTTGACAGATGCTGAGGCTTCCAGTAAGACTGTAATTACACAGAAAAAGTAACAAAAGCATTTCAGGCAGCCGGCAGATGATTCCTTTTAAAAAAATATCAGAAAAGACTCTGATCACATACTCTGTTTTCCATCTGATTACATTCCTGCGGCTAAAAGTACAAGCTTGTATTGTCAGGATTAGACCTGCAGTGAGATTATCCTGACAGGGAAAGTTCATCCAAGTGCTCAGCTTAGAAAAACAACCTTTCTTATGATCTATTATGTTTCTAATGAGATATTTTATGGGAAAGTTTTTAACCTGTCACTGCTCATTGGGGAAAAACGACTCCATTCATCTATGTTAACATCTATGTTTGCAGGTCTTTTATTTTGATTTGGCAGGTGATTAAAAATGTAACAATTAAGTTTAAAAAAAGCCAAAATGTGTAATAAAACATGTACTATTATTCTAAATGTAAACTCATCCACTATAATTAAAAACTTAAAAGCTGCAGAAAATGTCAGTAAACAACAATGGGAAGAAAAGATGAGTCTATAGTTACTGCCTGTTTGCAATAAACACACCAAGAACAGGTACAAATCCAAGTTTATTCAGTTTGAAATGTGACATGAAGTCTGTATTAAAGGCAAGATGTTTTCACACATGAACTTTGGAAAATATGTACATATGTAAGCTCAGTGTGCTTAACACAGAAGATGAAAACATAAAAACACGCTTAGTTATTGAGTGCAGGTCTGTGTGAACAAAGAGATTTGGAGTTTGTTTTTGAATGTCAGCGCAGATATAACTGATCTCAGGTCAGCAGCCGGCTTGTTCCAGAGAACAGGAGCACAGTAACTGAGGGCGCCCTCATCATACACCTTTGTGAATCAGATCCAGATAAGAGATATTTGCCTGATTGCTAAACAGGTCTGACTGGCTTATGAATCAGGATAAATGATTCTTATTGATAAACACAAGTGCGGGGAATCATCTGGAGAATCAGAATGATTTTAAACTGATGGGTTCGTGCTTGTTATCTGCATGTTGTCACCTCTCTTTGTAAGGAAGAAAATTGTTTATCTCACTGGGAATCATGGAGGAGACATGAAGGTGTTGTAAGGAAAGCAAAAAAGCTGATGAATTTGACAACTAAGGAAAATAAAACAACAGTATCTGAGGAGGAAATCAGAAAACCCACACCCTTCCAAAATGTCTTCTTGAGAATGATGGTTTAAAAAAAATTAAACTTGATTAATAAAATGTTTATCCCTGAAACAGTTTGTAGGTGCTGGCATTTACTTTTGTGGTCCTATCCGCCAGCCTATAGATATAAATAAAATACTGGGACTTTTTCCCCTCACTTTTTGTTTCTGGGGCAAATGTAACCACTTCTTTGGACCTTCCTTCACACCCATTCCGATAGTTTTAGCAATCTCCCTGCAACAATTTGCTGAAGTTTGTGAGCCCTTACATTGGTGCTATGATCATTATTTCTCGCATTTACACAATGTTATTCTTTCGCTGATAAATTCAAAAACCGTAGTAAAAAAGTAGCCAGAAATGCATGGGAGGAATCGACGGTGCTGAACTGGACAATCTCAATAGTTGTGAGCTGCATCAGCCTGATGGTTAGTTACATTTCTGGGAAGATGCACATTCAGTTAAGACACAGGTTAGGCTATAGAATTTTAGATGGGTCTGCGGTTACAGTGTAGCTGCTGAAGCATAAACCCCCAGGCCCCTCCTCCAGCTCTTCAGGAGGGCTACCAAGGTGTTCGCAAGTCTCCTCCCAGGGAACCTTGCCTGAAACCCTTCACCTAAAAGGTGTCCACGGGTCCTATTCTTTCTACGACCACTTATTTTTGGTTGGTGTTGTAAAGTTAGAGAAGGAAGGCTGAGATGGTTTGGGTATGTACAGAGGAGAGATAGTGGATATACTGGACAAAGGATGTTAAATATATAGAGCTGCCAAGCAGCAGGAGAAAAAGAAAAGTATAGAGGAGGTTTATGGATGCAGTGAATGAGGAGGACAGTGTTGGTGTGACACATGATGTCACATGATGGAAGCAAACAATCAAATGATGATGAGCAACATAAAATTACAATTTTGTGAATGAGGTCATTTGTCTAAAGCTGTCCTTTTTCACAGGTGACAGGAAGTACACAACTTTAGATGTGCTCTTACTTCTGGAAATACTTTGTGTTTAGTGGTCAGCACTTGCTGTAATTCAGTGAATTATTTTAAGTATAATTCTACCATGGCTTCAACCGCACATCATATGCACTTTGTACTAGGAAGTTGGCAGGATAGAGACTGTTTAATGTCTGATCCCACCACATCAGACATTTCTCCCATGCACCTCTGTGTGTCTAGAAAAGTTCAAGCACATGCATGAAAACAGCTGTCGTCAGCAGATTTTAACCACTTGTAGAATTGCTGCCATTAATCTTTGCCACTACTGCTCTACATCAAATTTACTGGCTTAGGTAATAGTATAAATCACGATAAGCATCAACTTATAATGTAAAATATGTAGAAAAACAAAAACACGCTGTCTTGGTCTCTTCCCTTCCCTTTCACTAAAGCTGATGTTAAGTGGGCTATTGTGTGACAACAGCTAAACAGTCCTTGTGCATTTGTCAAGAGAAAAGGCTTTTGTTGTTTCCGATGATTATAGTGATTTTCATTAATTACATATCACTGTCAGTACTGAAAAAAGGACTGTGGTGGCTTTTGGTGTTCTCACGTGGACTCCTGAGCAAACCACCGCTGCACTTCAGCTTTGTTTTCTGTCACCCACTTGATGTTAGCCGTTGTTTTCTCTATGGCCTGCTCTAGGGCCATGGTGGCAGAACCAAAGCCAACACTGAGGTTTTCTTCTTTGAATCTTTTAAGCTGGAGAGAGGAGCAAATACAAACAGACAAAATCAGAATTTTAGCAATCGTTGTATTTATTTTCTCCCAAATGCCCAAAGGGAAATTCTGTGTTTTTCTGTGTGGTTGTGGTTTTGTTGGCTCCATACCTCCTGTAACTCATACTCTGTAGAGAATCTCTGTGTGATTCCACTGACAAGATTAGAGAAGGAAAATGATCCTTTTCCATATCTAAAAAAAGAAAAGGAAAAAAAGCTGTAGTTCAGCAGAAGGAATTAGGAATAGGTAGGTAGTCATGCTTGAAAACTCAAACTGGGCAAGTAAGTGGAAAAAAACAGCAGGGTTTGCACCTAAAGAAATGTGATTACTACTTAAATCCTGCTGTGGATTCAACTTTTAAAATTCTTTTCTGTCTTTAACAATTACCTTGTGAGTACTGACTATTTAGAAACAAAAGGATAGAGCTCTCACTGTTGGAAGATGTAACTCCATCTAGCTTTGACGAAGTTCCATGCTAGCGGCATCCCCACAACATTTCGGGCAATATTCTGGATGGTAGAGGTGGCGTCTTGCTTACGGATCTTAGTTGGGTCTAGTGTGTACTCCAGATACCTGAGTCAACAATATACCCACATACAAGGATTATTTCCGAGGGAAAATGGAAAATTTCTGAGATCATTAAAAGTTGTGACTGCACGATTTGTAATGCCTGCTATAGATATTGCTCAGTTTAATTCAGTTTTATTTATGCAGCACTAAACTATAAGGGAGGGAATCAACAACCAGAGATCAGGAGATAAAGTAGCATTAATGGTATATGGGAACTGTTTTCTATTGTGACCACATTAATATTTAACAAAATTATAGCACATTTATAGGCAATAACACACATCTTGGAGGTGTGGGGGGGCTGCTAAAGGCTTTCTTTAATTTGCATGGCCAACCTCATTATTTGGAAAGGGGTCCTTAGGGAGTGTAACCCACTCGCTTACTGATCGAACTGACAAACTGATTAAAAATGAATTACCGTGCATTTGTTGATGAGTTTATGGGACTGCATAAAAACAAACTCATCCCAGACAAGATAAAAACACGCTTGGTGGCCAGCATCCACAAGCAGGATTTATTTGTTTGTGAGGATATAATTAAAATAGTACTGTTTAGATAGCACCATGATGGGTGGTAAATAGAGTACAAGCCAATGTGGAAAGCTCAGTTCGAGACACTTGTTTTTCCTGCTATGATGTGAATCTCTTCACCACCAGTTCACAGTGTTACATTTACTGTTTTTAACGGTTCTATCATTAAGATGTAATTGCTATAATTGCTCTTTCTCTGTGTTCAAATACTCAATATATTAACTGTGTTTTATTCTGAATAAACAACCAGTTTAGCTTCTTTGAAAAGCATTTAGATTGCTAATACATTACTATACTTCCACAACACACCTGTTCAAAATCCAAGGTATTTTGCTGCAGGCCAGTGCGGACCTGAGCCTGGAAGCTTCAGATGCCAGAGTAGCATTCTTGAACATGTTCCAGGCAAAGTCCCACTCTGCCACACCACCAAAGGCTATGGCGTAGCAATAAACTGTGCTTTTCAAGTTGGGATGGATCCTGGTGAACATAAAGAAGATTATGCAATGAATTTCAAATGAATCCTAGAACACTGGCTCACTCCTCTCCCTCTCTCTGAATGCACACACACAGACATACTTGGCATATAGGTCGCTAGCTAGTTAACAGTTTTGTAAACAGTTCAGCAGTCAAATTTAAGAGGTCTGAATTATGGCAGATTATAAGAACTATTCATTCTCACACCGCTCTAAATTCCTTACTGCTCTTGCAGTGGCCAGGGCAAGAGTCTTTGGACAATTGCAAATTGCCAGTGTCTGACAAAGTGTGGCATGTCTGAGGTCGGCATGGGAATGACATATCTTCTTGCATGTCATGATCTGCTGGATTTGTAACTATGAAGATGCATTAATTTAAATTTATTTATTACGGTGGCCCCTAGAGACAAAGCACGTGCAAACTCCAAAACACGTGCAAACTCCAAAACACGTGCAAACTCCAAAACAACGGAAGTGCTCCAGGACGCTAGGGGCAGTGTTGAGCTTTTGTTACCTAGTAACTACACAAGCCAGGAAGTACCAATGACCGGATTTGGGCTGTCTGCAGCCTTAAAGGCCGCATTTTAAGGCCGATTACGTCACAGCGACACGACGAAGGCTGTCCCAATTCAAAGGCTGCTCGAAATGCTGCCCTCAAATGCGTCCTTAAATTCCCTGAATTTTAAGGATGAGTTGGTGTAGCCTTCATGGCCCAACATATCCCAGATTTCATAGCGCAGCGGTGGTGTGGATAATTTTGCCGAAAAAAAAAAACGGCGGAAGCGGAGCCGCCGAAGAGTAAACTTTCAAAAGTAAGTACTGAATATTATGTCACTTATTTATGCGCAAATGTTTTTATAATGAAGAACATTACTGTTGGCCACATGTCGGGAAAGTTATGTGACATTAGCGATGTTTGTACTAACTTGGTTTTAAAGCCTTTACTTCAAAATATACGCCGTTCAGTAGTCGACCTTAATCTTACAGAGAATGTGATGATTTTATGGATAATTAAAGTCAGTCATATATCCACAAACACAACAAGCTGAAAGTCAGTGATGCTGCTCGGTTTGCAGTCCTGAATATCACGGCACAAGCAGGATTCACTGCACTGTTAATGTTAGCTATGTTATATTGCTGCCTCTGTTCGGTGGTGTCGAGCCAAACGGACTTTAACGTGTGTTTGAACGAGCTGACGGTTCACTCGTTAAGCTGAAAGAAAGATGCTTTAATCACAGGAGTCCCACATGTGTCCACTGTACCATCTGGGAACTCTTCTTGTTTAGCACTCGTAATAACACAAACACTAAATCCTCCTTCTCTTGTGCTGTTTTGTAGCAGTGTGTACACCTAAGACTGTCACCTGTCTGTCTGTCCTGCACTCTCTCTCTGTTTCTTTCTCTCTGATTGTGTAATAAACGTATGAACATGTATTTATAAGTTACACTTGTGTTTGAATCCTGCAGCTTATCACACATTTGATTTCCATGTGTGACAACTGCAAGTGTCCAGAGTGAGGACAGACTGAGGGACCCACTGCTGCACATCATCTGTGAGGCTTTGCACCCCTGATGATCCACCAGGACAAACTCAGCAGTGTGTGAGGAAGAGGAGGAGGAAGAGCCAGCAGCAGCTGACAGATGGAGAGAATAGACAGACTGTTCCCTGTTTGTGAAGGACTGCTAGGAAAGTTTAACATAACTAATTGTCTCTCCTGAATCAGTCTTATTAGGTAATGTTCAAATAATGTTATCATCCCAGTGTTTTCAGTGTGGGAGAAAGTACTCAGGGCCTTCAAGTTACACACTATGAAAGGCAGCAACAAGTTTAATATTCAGAAACCTAAAGTATGTATCAGCAGCAGAATGGAGCTAAAAATAAATGTTTGTTTCAGTTCTATGAAGCTTTGAGTATTTTGGATTAGTAGTACTGATGTGTTTGTTGCATCATATTGCTGTAATTGTTTATATGCTTTATATATTCTGAGGTAAGTTGATCTATAGTATTACATCATATTCTATAAGGATGTTATGTGTTTGTATACTTTCTGCCCAGTTTGACCCATTTAGCAGAAGTCAGCCTGTTTAAGGCTCTGATATCTATTCTGTATGACTTAAAGCAGTTATGACATGGTCTGATTTTCTCACCCAATAAAGGAATATTTAATATATCAGTCTACTCTTCATTCTATCAGAAACAGTTTTCACAGCTTGTACATTTTCTTTTTATAAATATATGTAAGCAATGAGCCAAATTTAGTAATGCCAACATACTGAAGGAACAACATTTGTCTCTTATATATGATACACCTATATATGCACTGTCAAAGATACTTGTCTTTGAGTGAAGATTTAAGGTGATAAGACATAAATAACTGCAACTTGAATTTGTACTGAGGCTCAGTATTTGACACAGAGTTCATGTTCACTGCTGTAATAGCTAATAATGATTAATATAATAACTATAATATTGGCCATATTATATTTACATTACCAAAGTGATATGACATTAGTCTCATGAACAACATTAGCTAATTGTTATTTACTAGCTAATCTTAAATGACTGTTCAGTACAGAAATGAAGCCCAAAAATCATGTTTTACTGTCCTGTGGTCTCAGCCTCAGATACTTATCAAATCACACAAAGCTCTTGTAGAAACAAACAAACAAATGAACAAAATATGTTCTCCTTCATTTCTGTCAAACAAAGTAGTATGACACGTTTCCAGCGGTTAGTATCATGGTTGCTAGGCAACCTGGGAAGCGCGACAGAGACTAGACAAACTTGCCGTTTATTTTGCAAATCGAGCTCAACACTGCCCCTAGCGTCCTGGAGCACTTCCGTTGTGCTTTGGAGTTTGCACGTGCTTTGGAGTTTGCACGTGCTTTGGAGTTTGCACGTGCTTTGTCTCTAGGGGCCACCGTAATTTATTTATTTTATTTAGAAAGAGGGGCAATACATATTAATGAACATTTTAACAAATGTAAATATGCCAGATTATAGCCTTAGGCTAATTTCCATCTGCAGACCCTCTGGCAGGTTGGTGTTAAACACAAGTTAAACATACAGAGACACTATTTACAGATCATGTGACAAGGACAAAAACAGTGATCACATTATACTAGAACAAACAATGACAAGAAGAGTGGACACAGAGGACAATATAGATAACAATAACGGAAACACATCAATTATATTGCACAAACCCCAGTATTGCACATGCCCTGACTGTCCTGATATTGCACTGACCCATTACACTAATGGGTCAGTGCATTTGACCCATTACACTAATTACAGGTCTTGTTTCTAAAATCTGTGGTGTCAATCTCAATTTCATGTTGCTGGTTATGAGCTGCATCATAACCGCCTAACCCTAAAAACACCTGTGACTGCCAAGATTTGCCAAGACTGAGTAGTAAAAGACAGATATAAAAGCCTTAAACGTGTATGAGAACGTTCATAGGCTCAAAAGAACAGATTGAAACTACTTTGTACTCACGGGTTGCGACTTGGATTTTTCATCCACGCTCTGTACCAGCTTTTTATAAGCTCCCTGCAGCCATCCACTCCCACACTGCATGCTATCCCAATAGCATTTATCTGATTATACCTGAGAAAATTTTTTTTACAGAGACAAACAATATATACAAAATCTTAGCTTTTTGATTTTATATCAAAAATCTGTGTTTAAAAGAGCCCTTACTGGTCAGTGTGTCCTGTAGGTACTCTTGTCCAGTTAGATGTAATCGTCTTGAAATGCTCAAATAGAGGTTGTATTTGTTTCTTAAGGTATGCCTAAAATAAGAGTTAGAGTTAGTTTTTTTCCTGTCAGTTGACTCTTTTACTTAAAACACTCACAATAGGCAAGAATAATAATTAGCATGTAAACTAAAGTAGGGCTAACCTGCAAAACTCCATAGACTTCATTGCGGTCAAACATGAGAATATAGTAGTTGAGGTTTCTCAAAGCTGACTCCCAGGGGATGTAGTCTCGCTCTTTTGACAGGTATTTAGTAGTTCTCAGAGCCAGTGTGGTGCTGATTATTTTGGCTCTGGGGAAAAAAGAAAAGGATGCTTTTTCACATATAACTGTTTAATACTTTAACTTAAGATTTATTTTTCTTTACCTTGCTAAATTGAATGCATCATCAATAATTTGTGCCCTGTTGATGATTGATACAGTCTGAAAGAAAGAAAAAGTCACATGCAAAGGCAACAAAGAGTATAAGACAAAACAATTTAATTTAACATTTAAAATTATGAAATGTAATACACTGAAAATGCAATATGAAAAATGACAAAGCCAACATATTTCTGTCAGTTAAAGCTCTGAAACCTTGGGCTTTATCAGATCAGCTGGAAGGACTCTCTGTTCTCATGTGTTTGTTTGTTTTGCACTCCAGCAGTTGAAAAGGCATTCACAAAGGTTGCCTGGTAGCTAAAAGTGAGATTGTTGACTTGACTGCTTGGTTTTTTAAATTGCTTTGCCACTGAAGGGTAGCCTGGATGACTTAGATTGTGACTGATTGTGATTTTACACGCTTGGGTACCGACCTAAAAAGTACTATGAACTCATTGTCATGTTAAAGAAATCAATTTGAGATGATCTCAGCTTTGTAAATTAGCGTCTCATACTGCTGAAAGCAGCCATGAGGAGATGGATGGACATTGTCAGCAGCAATACTCAGATAAGCTGTGGTATTTAAATAACACTTGGTTGCTTCTAATGGGCCCAAAATGTGCCAAGAAAATATCCCTCACACCACCACCAGCTTATACCACCAGCACCAGTCTGAACTGTTAATCCAAAGCAGCATGATCCATGCTTTCATGTTGTTCATCACAAATTCTGACCCTACCATCTGAATACTGTAGCAGAAATTAAGACTCGGATCAAGAAACATTTTTGTCCAATTTTGGTGCAAATAGTAGCCTCGGTTTCCTGTTCATAATCGATGGTAGCGGTACCAAGTTTGGTCTCATGCTTCTTTAGCCCATCTGCTTTAAGGTTCAATGTGTTTTGTGTGTATTCAGAAATGCTCTTCTGTTACTTTTCAATCTCAAAGCAGCCTGGACATCACCCTCTATTATCAGCAAGGCATTTTCACCTAGAGAACTACTGCTCACTGAATATTTTCTCTTTCTGACCATTCTCTGTAAATCATAGAGACAGATGTGTGGGAAAATCCCAGTAGATCACCAGTTTCTGAAACACTTAGACCAGCCCATCTGACACTAACAAGCATGCCTGTGGCGGGGGCGTGGTCTTTGGCCTGCTGCAGAGGAGGGGAGACGCAGTGAGCTCACAGGGCGGCGCAGAGGCGGGAAGGAGCAGGTGCCCGGAACTGACTTGATGAGGAGAGACTTTTCTTATGTCTTGCAGTGAGAAGGAGCGAGAGGGACAACGGGAGTGACGGAGTGGCTGCGTCCGGGGCAGGAGCCAGAAACCGCAGGGAAAATCACGACTGTAAATAAAGCACTGTTAAACTCTCAAAGGCAGAAGTGTCCATCTGTGGGTCGTGTGTCACAATGCCCTTCTCAAAATCACTTAAATCATTTAGATTTAGATGCTCAGTTCTATTTCCACCATGCCTAAATGCAAAGAGTTGCTCCCATGTGGCTGTGGATCTGATAGTTGCATTAATGTGCAGAACGGGTGTACTCAACAAAGTGGCCAGTGAGTGTAGTCTCAGAGCTCAAATAACTGACAGAAAAAGCAGCAAATATCAACATGACAGCTGATACGTTTCTGAAATGTAACAAATTCAGCTCTTGTCTTGTCTTCCACAACAAACTTTGATCGGTGCACTCAAAGATAAAATTTAGTCAAAAACCAAGAGTTAGACATACTGAAAGCAGTTCAAATTGTCTACAGCTCTGTGTAAATTTGGCAAAAATGCATAGATTGTACCAAATATCTTTTTTCTGCTAAGACTTTTATTTGGAGTTTTTGTGCAGTTATTGTGTTTTTAAGATTCTTTGCCTAGTCTGGTGCTGTCTGCCTTAAGCCATTTAAACACACGAACCTCAGTCAAATTCATGAGACATGGATTCAGATATTTTCCAAATTATCCTTTCTCACATGAAGGACAGCAGGAAAAAACACCCTTGAAGTACATTCATACTACTGATAATACTGTGTTTGCTTCATGCAAAGGAGTCTGGAGAGCCTTAACAGGAGACAGCACACATGATTCTCACTTGATACTGTTAAATACACAATTGTTGTGCTATTTTCATATCAGTGCAATAAGATGGCACACAAAATTTGACCCAGGGGCAGGTTGAAGATCGCCTAATACTGGTTCAAGAGTACCCAGACCTTTATCAGGTGGCATCTATAAAAGTTCAGGGCTGCAGTGCTATTGTCAGGAAAGTGTAAGATACAGCTAAAAGTATAATAACCAGTCACAGCAGAAAGTCTTTGTCGCTGACCCAATCCAGCACAAACCGACCTTGAACAAAGGTAACAGAAACTAGGGGAAATTCGTAGATATAGTTGAAGTAAATCTGTTTCTTAAATTTTTTAATCTTATTTTGTTTTATTATTTTAGTTTAGTTTAGTTTTTTTTATTTTTTTTTTATGCACCTCTTCCATCCAGTTTTGGTTATTTGAATAGCCGTTGTACAGTCTTTAGTTGTCATACCATCTAAATGTGGACATAAAGCGCAAACAGGAAATGGCTTGTGACTCACCTGGTGGTTGGTGTTGAGCAGGGAAAGGAGACGGTCCCAGTTATCAGGATCGTAGTTCACCCTGAAGTATCCAGATACGTTTGTGTTTGCGAGTACCCAGTCCTCTCCTGACACTCTCATCGGAATATGAGTGTCTAGTTAAAAAAAAGAAAAGAATGACACGCAGCAGATTTGATTAATTTAATGAGCTGTGGTTAAACCAACTAATCTAGTAGGAAATGTCTTGTTTTGTAGTGTATATCAGGGGTGCCCAATCCCAGTCCTCGAGAGCTACCGTCCTGCAGCTTTTAGATGGATCCTTGTTCCGACACACCTGAATCAAATGAATGGCTTGTTATCAGGCATTTGCCAAACTTGATGGCATGCTGAAGAGGCAATCAAACCATTTGATTCAGCTGTGTTGGAGTAGGGATGCATCTAAAAGCTGCAGGACAGTAGCTCTCGAGGACTGGGATTGGGCACCCCTGGTCTATATGCAGAACTAATACAGCACCATGGTATGAGTGTACCTGTTTTTTGAAGGAGCCAGTATTGAGGCTGCTGCACACCTGTCTTCATCCATTTGATAGGGACATACCAGGTGTAACTAGACGGAAAAAACATAACAGGAAAAGAATAAAAATAATTTATTGTTTGTCATTTCCACATTATGATTTCACTGCCAGTGGGTACACTGGATTAATACATCAGATTCTTATTGGCTGCTGTCTGAAAAAGATCAGCTTAGGCAGAAGCAACACAAACAAATCAGAGTCACATCTCATGTCAGCAACACACGACATCAGCCCCTTCAAAGTGAATGAGAACCAGGAGCCTAAAGCACATATGTGTAAGTGCAGCCTAAATCCCTTCATTTCTCAACTGAGTAAAAATTGCACCATAAGGTTAAACAGTTTCCTACTTGAACTGAGAGGGTCTGTCCACTGTAGAGTCTGGATCCAACAGGAAGTGTTTCTGTGTGACACTTCCTGTCCGGGTGTCAATAGTGACGACTGGGTAGCCCATCTGGAGAGTCCAGCGGTTCATGATATTTTCCACAGAGTGTGGAATATGTATTCCTGGTGTGTTTTCAACTGCCTGATAACACACACACACACACACACAGGAGTAGCAGGAAATTAAGATAAGTGCGCACACACACACCCAAAAAACACAATACCAGTGAAGTCATGCAGGTTAACCAACCTGTTGGAGATGATCCCACAGGTCTGTATATACAGTGTTACCGAAAGCGAATGTGTTCAGGTAAGACTGAAGACACAAAACGGAGATGAGGATCATATGATGCAATCACGAGGAAAGGAAAATAGTGTGAATTTACCAGGAAACATTTTTTGGCTTAAATAACCACAGACACAGCATCATTAATTCCTAGTCTGCTGACAGTCGCACAAACATCATGGCAGCAGAGATGAAGTGACGATATACTCACACTGAGTCCTCTAGCAAACACAGGCTCGGTGAGAAACTCTGACAGCATCCTTAGCACTGCTGCACCCTTGGAAAAACAAACCGCCAGAATTTGGTGAGCTTGAATTTCTCATAACGGAAAGGGATTTTCCACAAATCCCAAAGCAAACATTAAAACGAGGTGCTGTCCTGATGGTGTGATATGAATCACACAGACGCAGGAAGACTGAGTGAATTGGGAAAACTGAGTGTTTTACTGCAAATTAGCTGAATATAAAGTAATATAATTTAATAAACATGACAGTTTAAAATCATATGGGCTTCAAATCTGGCTATATTGTCTGCAAATGTGGGTGAAATTGTAGAATATATACTTAATTTCTGTGAATCAACTTGCATAAAATGTTGTGTAAAATTATCGGAGGAGCAGACCTTGCTGTAAGAGATAGTGTTGAACATTTCACTGATCTGAGCGGGCTCATTGACTTCCTCTTCTCCACGTGACAGTGGGTGAGAGAAGGCCAAGGCATCCACAGCAAACACCTTCTGAACATCATAAAGGACGATGTGATCTTTCTGCAACCAAGCAGAGAAAGAGAACCAGGGTAGGTTTTATAAGCCAACAACATCTGTGAAAAGTTACTAATCTGTGACACAAAAGTGTTCATCTGTTAAGAACTGTATTGAACTTTGCTGTCTGTGGAGATGCAAGCAAGCATGTCTCTTACAATGTTCCAGGTGGGCTCGGCGTAGTCGACTCCGAGGTACTCCACATATGATGCAAACCCCTCGTTTAACCACAAGTCATTCCACCATCGCAGAGTTACCAGATTTCCAAACCACTAAATAAACACATGAGGAGTAAACAGATGAGCATTTCTGCCATGACCAGGGAATTATTGTTTCCATGAACCTAGACTTTGGCCAACATTAGCACTATCGGTCACATCCAAGCAACACAATAACCGAATCAGCAGGGGATTAAAACATTTCAAACCACAGGATTTCACATCTGTTATTATGTGTCGAGAGCAGAGTGAAATTACTCCTCTGTCATGATTTGTCATCTGCTTTTGCAAAAGGGAGTAACACAAGTACATTTATTTTTACAGTACTTGATGAGTGAAGGAGGGAGACTTTGCTGCAATCAAGTTCATTTCATAATATAATGTTGCTTTAGTTTGTGATTCCTAAAGCTTTGAGAAAAGTGACCGTCTGGGTTAAAAACCAATGCTATACCATGTGTGCGAGTTCATGGGAAATCACAGTTGAGACCCTCTCTTTGTTTCCAGTGGAGGAAAGGATGGGGTCATAGAGCAGGGCCGTTTCCCTGTATGTGACCAGACCCCAGTTCTCCATTGCTCCAGCATTGAAGTCGGGCAAAGCGATCTGATCTGTGGAGACGAAGGGTTAAAAAATGCTGTGCTCAGGGAGATCATTGAAATGAAATGATTTAGCAAAATGGTCTACCTGACTTGGAGAGAGGGTATGATGTGTTGTAATATTGCTCATAAAACCTCAGGATGGGTCCTGTAACATTGAGAGCATAGCTCCCCTGCCCATCATCTATTGCTTTTTTCCGAGCCCAGATTCGAATCTGCAAAAAGTAATTTAAATCTTTGAGTCCAAAGAAGTGGAGCTCCTTACCATTTCATGCTCATTTTAATTTTCCAAGATCATATTTGGGAAAACATGAGCTGGGAAATGCTTTTTGGATCCTGGCCTCACTGGTGATTTAAGTGAATATGTAATCCAGGTTTCTTACCAACAAATCGTTTTGGTTTGACTCAATGGGAACAAAGTCGCTGACGATAAATGCCAGTAGATATGTTGACATTTTCCGCGTGGGCTCAAATGTTGTAATTTTGACAGCCACACCGTCAATGACAGCCTCTGAAGTTTCTGTGCAGGCAGAGAAAAATATTAAACACTCTGTTAGCATTAACAGTGTTTAGTTGCTTATTTACTTTAATAACCTGGACAAGGTGTTTTTTATTAGTTACAACCAATGACTGTAGAAAACAGTCACTGGCTTTTCTACATTCACTGGTTTAAAAAGCAATCACATTACCTACTACTTACAACATGATATCTATTCTCATTTTGAGCTTGTTTTTCCATTTTACAGTTTCCATTTGCACTGAAAAAAAAATAAAAAACTGAAATGGTTTTGTTTATCCAACGAACCCTTTTCCTTGCCATTGGACAGAGCCACAGTGTCTCGTGAGTGAATGATCGTGACAGTAAAGACTGCTTTCATGGCTGGTTCGTCAAAGCAAGGAAAGCTTTTCCTGGCGTACGTTGCCTGCATTTGTGAGGTAGCAACAACTCTGCAAAACATTGGAAATAAACGTTAATGCAAAACATTCACCAACAAACCAAAAGCCTTCAAAAACTGACCAAGAGAAACATTAAGCAAATAATACTGCGGCTTTATCACAGACACTGGCAGCTTAAAATTATGCACAATCTCATTTGGTGTTTGCATGTGATTCACTAAATATTAGACACAAATCAACACATATTAAATAAATCAGAACATTAATAACACAGTCATTCATCCAGCTAACAATCATAATTCACAAGTTACTGTATTGTGTGAAGTACAAAAAGAAAGTGATATGTCTTCTTTTGATTGATTGGCTGTATTGCACAAAATGATGAAAACTGCAATCTACTGAGAATGACAAATATGACTTTCACATACAGTTTGGGTAAAGACTCATTCTGCAACTTTCACTCAAATCTGACCCGTCCACTGGAAGGAGTAGAAATTCTTGCGATAATGGAAATGTGCATGTTAAATGACAAATATGACCTTAATCTTGACCTTGAAATGTAGCTAGTGAGTAAAACCATAAGCAAAGAACAGGGTCAAAACATAAAGCTAACAGTGGTTACCTGTCTGACAGCTCTGTGATTGCAACCTCCTAACGCTGAAATGTTTGCTCTCCAAAAAGAACCCAATATCTCACCAGCAGCATCTGACAGAACAGCAGTATTTGACACCGTGGAATAAGAATGTGTTGACAAGTCTTACTTCTTTACGCCATCCTCAACATATTCACTCCTGTAGAAGCCCTCCAGGTCATCCGCCAGCTCCCCGAGAAATTCTGTGTAAAGTGAATAGGATTCTCCCGCGGATAATCTGCTGCCTAGCTGAATAACCAGAAACTCAGTTTTCTTCACAAGCCAAGAATTCAGTATAGTGGGCACTGGGGCCTCACCCTGGCTGCTCAGTTTAGCATGGTGCCCAAAGAAGGTAGTAAAGTTGAGTTTTCTGGAGTGGATGATGATGAGGTCTGTTTCTTTCACACATTTAAAAATTACTGTTGAATGTCCAGTGAAGATGTACAAGCCCTCTGCATTGGGCTTCAATCGTGGCCACAGGGTCACATTGTAAGAGACGGGGATGAGGGAATCTGGAAGTCTGTAGTGGTCCCAGGGTTCCTTTGGGGTGTCAGGGGTGGTGCTGGGTGTAGTTGTACTGGTGCTATCTGATGCTCCATCTCCTACGTTACCTTGATTCTTGGACTTTTCCTTGTCGTAAGCAACAGAAAGAGCTATAATTGTAGCCAGTCCACAGACCGCGAGTACAAGCATCCCGAGGCCCACATTTTTACTTATGTAGTAGACTTTCCCCATGTCTGATCAGAAGGTTAATGCAGGAATCAGAGGGATCTCAGTCTGTTTATGTCAGCACGGCAGAACTCCTCCTTCTCAGTTAATGGGTGAGCTATTTACATGGCACCTGCCGAAGAAAAAGAGGAAAAACAAGAAAACCTCAGCCATTTAATCTATAACTTGGCATCTCTATTTTTTGTAATAAATTGTCAAGGATGCTTAACAAGCCATGTAGTTTCATAGTTACTGTTTTGAAAGAGTTATGTAACATTAATAAATCATTCCATTTCTGTGATTCATTATAAAACCAGACTTCCAAACTGGTCTCCAAACAGCACTTCACTTTATGTGAACAAAAAAAAATCTGTAAAAAAAACCTTTTTGCTTTTAAATTCATATTTGCATTCCATAAAGGTGGCTCATAACAATATGGGGCTCATAAAACAGTTCTCAGTAGTACTACTTGAAAAACGTGTCATTATTCCTCACCCTGCAGGCAGCGGATTAAACACTGAAAAAGACACCTAAGGGTTGAAGGTGTTGTTACTCAGACTTCTTGGCTTTGGTGTTTTGCGCTGGTCTCATGCAAAACAAAAATGTTTCAGCATCACAAGTTGATCCGAAAAACAACTTTATGTATCACAACGAAAATGATCAGTCGTACTATAACGTTAAAAAAAATCATCTGAGAAATATTGGGTGTAAAAATTGTCACAAAGGCAGCAAGCTGAATAATGAAGCATTAAGCCAGAGCTCATCTTTTGAGTGCCTTTAGCTTTTCTGTGGGTAAATTCAAACTATTCCTGTTCTATTTTCTGAGTCTTTTCCGTTTTCCCACACTATCAAAACATCAGTGCTATTCGATCACCGAGCTGAAGAAAACAGGACGGGAGGAAAAGGGAGGAACTGTCTGCTGTAATTGATGGTTGGGGTAGTTTGGGTCAAAGTCAATCTCTGTCAACCTCTGAAGATAAAAAATGAAGCCAGTGTGCAAGTGGGAAAAAACTGCAGTTCTTGTGAGTATCACTTGAAGCTGATTAATTAAACTAGACCTTTTCACTCTGTTGTTAATGGATTACCTGACAGATATCATCATTTGCTGCAAGTTAAAGACCGCCTAAGAAATTTTTGCTTCAGTTTGAATAAAATTCTAGTGTTTAATGAGCTCGTAGTACTTATTAGACCAATATCTGTCTGTGCCTTGCACCCATACAGTTTATAAATGCAGCTTGCTAAATTTATATGATAAATAACACCACTCTTTCATCAATACAAGGTAAGTTCTGGCTACAAAACGTGGCAGTGGCCAAAAAGATAACAATACATGTTCAAAAAGCAAAAATTAGACCAGTGGGTAATATCACCATGGCTACATCCAGCTTTTAACCTGTCTACTGTCTATGGTCAGAAAATGGAAAGCTGATCCAGTCAAGGACCAACCCTAGAAAAAAGCCCACAAATCCAACTTCTACCTGAATCCAGGTAGTACCCGATTGGGGTTCTTCTGTCGTTTCAAATTTCAGACATTACCCAAAATTGACCTTTTTGTTTTTGTAACCAAAATTGCAGTCATGTGTGCCTAAAACTCTAGCAGTAATTATTTTAAATGAGTCAGAGATAATGAGAAGAAGTTCTTGTTATATTTAAAACTTCACCTACAGACAACGAGACGTGTAGCTCCTGTATTCCTTCTTGTTAACTCCTGTTTGGTTAGGAAGTAGCAGCATGCATCCAGCTTCGACTCTGAATTCTTTCTAATTTTACCAAAACACGTTGCTGAAATCAAAAGTGTCATCCCAGTTCCTGTTATTCCTTTTGACATGACAAAGAACACTCATTAGTTGCCAATCCGGTTCAGCTTGCTCTGTTAGATTACCTTCCAGCTACGTCTCTTCCTTGCCTCATCAGTATCATAAAGCACTCTGCATGCAGACCAGTGTATCCTATCTCCCTACATTATTTGCATCAAATGGTTCAACTCTTCACTCTGAATTCTCTGTATTTTTAGCAGGCAACCAGCAGGTTTTCCTGCACTACCTGCAAAAGTTACAGTCATTTAGCCTCTTTGTAAACAAGAATGCCTTTCCAATGAGTTGTTTTCACCATATGTCATTTATTCATATCATCCTGTCTTTCAGGCCTATAATCACACAAACCTACTCCTTCTCAACACCACCTTAACTTTAGCTCAGGAAGTTGCAGCTCACTGTCCACATTCTTGCTTTTCTTCACCACAAATCCACAGAATCCTGTCTTATCGCCATGACCTTTTGTGACGTCTTTGCTGAAAAAGGAATTTTTTTCTGTCACAACCTCTATGAATATTATCATACACTTCCAAAGACTGTAATCTTGCCTTATAGTCATCTAAATTTAAAAGCATTTTGGTAAATATGCTTGTTCACGTTCTTTTCAAGAGGTAAAGAAACTGACAGAATACTCATGTGTGTACAGTAAACATGAAATTGGGCCAGTGGCCAGTTAGCAAACAAGGAAACAATTTTTTTCACAGACAAGAGTCACAAGATGCTTTACAGAAAACAGTCTAAGACAATACACAAAATGAATACAGTGCAAAAAGTGACATTTACCCTTATATGAAGCAAGAACTGCACAATAATTAAAACGGGGTTAAAAGAAGACTCAAAAGTATGTTACACAAAACCTCAACTGGCACAAAATGTGTTGCTAAAATGCTAAAGTAAGTAGATATATTGTCAGCTCTCAACAGGATCGTGCTAAGTCCTCTACAGGTCGGGCCAAGTGGCTTCAAAATCTCCGTTACCCCGTGTCCTTATGTGGGTGCAGGGAACAAACCTTTAGGTAGGCCAAGCTTAGCACAAAGACTGGAAACACAGGAGGAAAAAAAAGAAACAGTATTAACTGGTACTTGCAGTATATTAAAGGATGCCTCAGGTATTTATTTGAGCTCCTTTTTAATATTGGACTGTCCGTTTTGGTTTTAAGCATTCAAATATATATTTCCATGTAGTAACCTTTCCCACTTCACTTTGTCATTAACTCATTTCCATTTGTGTCATTAATATTTAACAGTAGGAGATCGGACAGCCTTCACCTCTACACCGGTAGATATGCCATGACATCATAAAAACACTCTAATGAACCTGCTATCAATAATTTCTCAATATTTACAGCTGATTCTTTCAATGGAAGACTTTGTATCCCGAGTTTTATGGAGTCTTGGCACAAGAGTTCATAAAGTGTAACAGGGTAACAGTTATAAATGAAAGTGAATATAAGATTTTTCTACTAATTCTTTCTGCTTCACCAGGTTTTGACTTGAAAATGAAAGAGAGAAATGAAAGAGAGTAATGTAACAATAACACCTCCGTACTATTTAGACATCACAACTGGCAATAGAAGTAATAATACCTTGTTTACCAGTTAAAGAGTAAAGAGATATAGAAAGATATAGAAAAGAGACTATTTTCCTTCAGAATCTTCTCGCATTATCGGTATCTTCAGTGAAATTGAGTCTAGTTATATCTGCTAGTGAACAAACAAACAGAATACAACCCAAAGTCAAAGCACTCTGTGTCACTTATGACTTGTACCAAACCAAAAACCTGACCATGTGGTTATTTATTTCATAATGAACGGTCTCATTTTTCTTTCCTGTCTGACAGCATATGCATGTGACTGCTCATCACAGTGTCCTGAAACACAGGATCATCATGATGTTGTCACAGTCCTGGGTTGTGTAACCTAGCACTTTGAGTTTTCTTGGTTTTTTTAAATTCATTATTTATTTTTAGTCTTTTTGAAATTAGCACCTAGGTTCCTCAGTTGTACTTCTTTGTTCATTTAGAGTCCCTTGGGTATTTACCCCTGTGTTAAATATTAACCACTCTCTTATATTTAAGTGTTCATTTGCTATTCATCGAGGGTTTGAGAGTAACGTAATTTCTATTCTCTGTATGTCCTGTACATGTGGTAGAATTGACAAATAAAGTTGACTTTGACTTTGACTTTGACTAAAGTTCCCCTTGTTGTTGAGTGTGTCTTGCCTGTCATGTTTTATGTCTGCACGGTTAATGTTGTCAAGTTCGTGTCATATCTGCGTCTCGCCGTGTTCATTTTTCTGTGCGTCATTATGTTCATTCTAGTCATCTGTTTCCTCATGTGTCTCCACTTCCCCATATCACCTCATGTGTGCGTATTTAAGTCTTTTGACTCTTACTGTTCGTTGTCAGGACGTCTGCCCATTTTCCTTCATGTTATCTAGTCATAGTCACAGTTTTAGTCACAGTCAAAGTCATAGTTCAAGTCATAGCCCTAGTTCATGTCATACGAACTTGTCTGTTTATCTTCGTGTAGACTTGGTCTTGTTTTGTTTTGTTTTGTTGAGAACGCAGCTCCTTCCTTCGGTGTCTGTTTTTGGGTCCGTGCAACAAAACACACCGGCGTACCTCACCGTGACAGATGTGTTAAATATCTCATGACTTGTTCTGTGTTAAGAAGGCTTTTCATTCTCTATTTATAACAGAGCATTTTATATCCATATATGAGGTTGTCATATAGTGTTTTACATTTATTTATAATGATTTATATGCTTTCAATCGCATCTTTTTTTAATAAAGGTAGTTGGATAAGAGTGTGGTGATTAGCGTTGTCACCTGGGTTTGAATCCACCAGCCAGCTCGGGCCTTTTGTGTGCCGTTTTCATGACTTCCCTGTGCTTATATGTGTAAACTCTGGCTCCTTCCTGCAGTTCTCTATGTGTTAGCCCTGTGACAGCCTGGCAGTTAGTCCAGGTTGTACCCCAGCTTTTGGCCTGTGACAGCTAAGATAGGCTGTAGCACACTGCAACGATAAGTTTAAAAAGAAATTGATGGCTGAATGGAGTTTTGTGTACAGAAAATACCTTGTCTTGGAATCTATCATACCATTATAACACCATGATAACAGGGCACTTTGTCACGCTTGCAACTAGTGCAAAATGCTGAGGCACGATTTTTAACTGGCAGAAGGAAATTTGACCACATCACTCCGATTTTGGCCTCTCTACATTGGCTTCCAATTGAATTTAGGATCCGTTTTAAAGTCCTTTTATTGGTTTTTAAATCTCTAAATGGTCTGGCACCTGTTTATTTGTCTGACTTGTTGAAGCCCCATGTCCCCATTCGTTCCCTTCGATCAGCTGAGCAGTTGTTGCTTTCGGTCCCAAAGTCACGGCTGAAACTTAGAGGAGACCGAGCATTCTCTGTTGCAGCGCCAATGCTTTGGAATAACCTTCCTCTCCATATTAGACAGGCTACATCAGTGCCAGTTTTTAAGTCCTAATTAAAAACCTATTTTTATTCCCTGGCCTTTAACTCTGTGGGTAACTGACTTTTTTATTAATTTTATTGCTGTCTGGTTTCTGTTATTTTATTACTATATTTATATTTGTATTGTACAGCACTTTGGTCTACCAGGTGTGTTTTTAAAGTGCTATATAAATAAATGATGATGATGATGATGATGATGATGATGATGATGATGATGATGATAAATTCTTAACAGGAGGTTTATATTTTAAGTTGAAGGTTAATAATTTTGTTTTTGTATTTGAAGAAACACATCAGTGTTGTATGTGAAAGTTTTATTTATGACTTGGACTTTGACTTAAATTTGATACCCATTACAGGATGACATCCGAGCCTATTTTATCTGTTTACTTGTTAGAACAGCTGACCTAGGCCATAATGACTAACTTTCCAATCAGTCATAAAAGCTAATAAGTGATTGAAAACGAGTCATGGTGTTAAGTGTGTATTAAACCATCATTATTTAAGATGCTATTGTCCATTTTGAGCTAATAAATTTTAGTCTGAAATTGCCACTTTTTCTGCTTGTGTTATTTAGTTTAGTTTGGATGTGAAGTGTTAACAAAGATCAGTTGTATCTTCCCCCAGTTAAGCAAACACAGAGCTGTGTCTTCGGTTTGTTCACACACGTCTAATTAAGAATGACATAACTGATGGTTAATAATAATCCATGGCCTATTGTAATGATAGCTTGTAACACTCATCATGAGGTGAGTCCAAAGCCATGATAACATCCACATCATGATGATTCAGCTTATTTAGAAATGACATGCTAAAAAAATAAAATGCAACAGCTTTTATGTTTATAGACCAAGAGAGGGGAAACAATGATAAACGTTTACCCCGCTTACTTCATTCATAAATTCATTTGTAGAATAAATTGATTTAAAAGATCAGTGGGTTCCTTGAGTATGCAAAGACCCACTGCAGTCAGTGGTATGTGAACTCAACAACCTACAGGTAGAGAACATGAGGAACATACACTGGAATGCAATACTGCGGGCCAGGACAGAGAGTTATTCTTCGAGCTGGCTTAGAAAGCCTGCTCTCAAATGTCTGAGCTTTTCCCACGCAACAAAAATGAACTAAAAGCCAACTGTTTTTGAAAGATTGACTTATAGTTGTAGACTATACACAAAAAAGGAACAGAAGCTCAGGCTGGAAGACACGGCAGCATGTAGAAAGATTGTAATTTGTAAGATGACTTTTTTTACAGAACAGTAATTGCCACATAACAATAATGCACTCAAATTATTATTGTCTATATCTCTTTCAAAGCTTCAAATACCTTTTTAGTGGCAGAGAAATGGAGCAGTGCCTCTTAGGCGCCAAAGAAAAAGTGCTGATGGAGAAACAGCAAGCCGCAAGAGCTGAATGTATCGATGGAAATAACAAGAAGAATTCAAAAAATATTATTGCGTCCCCTTTACACAGTTTACAACTGTGGCTTCGGAACACTTAGTGTTGTGTTGAATAAATATTCAATCGAGGGTTTGGGTAGGTCACAGAAATTGTTTTATCCAGCGTGTGGAATTTACAAAGCTTGTTTGGGAGCACGAGTTTGATTATTTACAGTCACTGGGAGGTGTTTGTGTGACTATTCATATTTATATTGAGAGTGACATGTGGACTGTTGTGGAGCTGTGAGTACATTAGCACCTTGCTGTTATAAAACTGGATGTGACAAAGGTGAATTTTCCAAGAAAAAAGTATATGCTCGTACGGTAGCAACTTCTCAATCCTGACATAAGCTGAATCTTTTTGACTGCAGTTGGGACTTTAATTTGTGATGTTTAATAAGACTTAAAACCATAGATTGGAGTCATAAAAACAACATATCCTCATAGACTTCTAGGTTATTTGATTTAATTTAGCAAACAGTGGAGTTGCCCCCTGCAGAATATTAGAAAGAATATAGATTTAATGAAATAAAGCTTTTATACATTGTTTGTTTGTTGTTTCTTATTGGTATTGCTGTCATTACAGCATAAAGCTTCAAAATCACACAATGTGTTACATTTTAATGACGGAAAGGTTTCATAACAAACAAAGAATTTGTTGGTGCTAACTTATAAACAATGTTGAATAGAAATCAAATTTTCATACAACAGGATATAAAGGCTATTCTTTCCCATTTCAGCAGTGGAAGGTAAATCAAATGTCTGTGAAATCAATCAGGGAATGAATTTTAATCATCAGTCTTTCAAATAAATCCCCTTACAGTCACTTTAGACCAATTCAATAAGAAATATAATCCAAACAAATCACGAGAACGTTCCTCTTTGCCAACTGAGAGCCGGAGTGGGAATGTTTATTGTGGGGAGGGCAAAGTCACATATTTTCATGGAGTAATAAAATGACCGTGAAAGAGCAATGTGACAAGGCGCATTTCGTGGTGTGATTTTTAAAAGGCCTCCCGCTTACATTCTCTGTAAGTGCTGTGTATTCTTTTTGAAGAGCCACAGAAGAACGTCTTTTTTCTATCATGTGATTAACTGGGAGACTGAGAAATGCAGGACAGCGCACCTTCTTTTTTGTGTGCTTCATCCGTGTCCTATCACACTTTAACCTTCAGCTTTTTTTAAAAAGATTTATCATTATCCATCAATAAATTTCGACTTATCTCAGACATTTAAAGGTAAAAATACATTTTAGCACTCATGCAATCATTCCACCTGTTCATGAACCTGTGACCGACACTATCAACTCTGTGTTTACTCACTTCCACACTGAACAGATAAGCTACAGTCAGTTTATGGGGGCTGCAGAGTTTACATCCAGAACAGCCCATGCTGGATGTTAACAGATGACTAATAAATCCACATCACAGCCACTAAAGCCAAACGCTGATTTATCTCACAGCTGCTTTACTAAAGTATTTACTTTGCACTCACTGCAAACTGAGTTGCCGTTGCATACTTTGGCTTTTGATATCAAGTAAGAGCAGCGTAACTCAAAGTATCGTGGATTTTCTTAAACGGCATCACAAGACTGTACTTCACAGCAGAAAGTCTTTGATCCATTCAGAGACCATTTGTGAACAATTACACCAACTTCTTGCTGCACAGAAACTCTAAGGGAAAAAGCAGTGCAACAATTTACCAGATGGCTGTAAAACTTGCACAAAGGACAACTAATGTTACTTTTCTTAGAAGAAAAAAAAGACTGGATCAACAAGACTGGTCTCTTTGGTCATATTTTTACTAAAGATATAGAAAACAGTACCTACCAAACCTTGTGTAGCTGCATGTCCACCGCTCGCCCGGAATTAAGTCCACAAAAGACGTTCAAGTTGAGCTGCAATGATCCCAGGCTTAAAGACTTGCAGTCGGCATCTGGAAGAACGGAGGTAGGAGGTGGCGAGAGCTATGACAGGTTTCTCTAGAGATGTAGGGAGGGAACAATCTCCTCTATCCCCCAAAATCCCTAAATTAGTGGGAAGGGGGGACTGAAAGAATGTGGCTGTATCAACACTGCATTGTGGTCAAGCAGAAAGAGCTCCGATCCTCAGAGGTACAGAGTGTCCTGATCATTCTGATGAAGGTTTCATATGACGCAGATAAACCACAGCCCCAGTGCCTCAGCTTACCTGCTGATATCCAAGAAAAACTCAAGGTTTGTTATGTGCAAACCGAATAAAGCACAGCCACAGGGATTTCGATTTTCATTCATTTAATTTACCTTCGCAAGAAATGTCTTTGACACCAGGACACATTTCCTTCCTAAAAAGGATTTCATGATAAAAGTCTTAATTTAAACATACCTGACCACTAAATACAGCCAAAGAGACACAAATATACTTTATACAAACATGTCGATGATCCAAAAATGGTTATAGTCATTGCACTCTGCTGTCTCTCCTAACAGATGTTGGCAAGATCTTGCAGTAGCACATTAAAAATTTGGGCATAACCAAACATCATTTGCATGTTCTGCACCCTGGAGAACGACACCACTAGTCACAAGTCGCAAAGACATCAGGGGAAAAATATATAAAGGAGATGGAAAATGAAAACAAGAAAAATTGGATAAGTGGCAAGAACCAAATAAGTTTTTGCCAGAAACAGAAGCCTAAGATCATATTTCAGTGAACTGAATGTAGTCCAAAAACTCAATCCAGAAAGGAGGGAATGCTTTGAAAACTGAGATTTGGGAGAGCTGTGTAGAAAAATACACACTCAGCTAAGACATCATTCATTTATCCTTTAGAAAAGGAAGGAAAATCAGGTGGCACCAAAATCCCCACAAACAACAGTGCATATATAATAATAGCACGCATAATGCTTTCTAGAATCAAACCTTATATCATTGTGCAAATCCTTCAAATAATCTGTAACATGGATACAACAGACATCAAATATCACTTACAGTTTACCTCCCATACATACAGGAATAAAGGTGAAAGTAAACTGATGTGGTTTTATGGTACATTTATTAAAAAATAAACAAAACAGTGTTCTCAGTTTTGACCAGAGAGCTGGGTGGAGAAGGACTATATCAGTAGTGCACCAGCCCTGCAGAGCTCAGCGGGAAAGCTGTTCAGAATGGGGAGAGGCTCGGCACTTTGATATTGATGTCTCCAATGTTGATATTGCGGGGAATCTCGGGCAGGTTCATGTTCTTCACAGCAGAGACAGCACGAGCTGGAGCCGCTGACAGACCTCCCTGCCCAGAGAAAGATGGCACAGAAAACACCTTTAAAGCCTTCGTGTGTGGAATCATCACGTTTCATCTGTAATACTGCTGTAATGGCACAAGTCTAAGCATCTGCGGGGAGGAATCCTGTAGTAAAACTGCAACAGTGTTAAGTTACACATGTTGTGTATATAGACTTTACTATGAAAGGATCATGTGACTAAATGAGAACCTCATTAACCTCATTCAGTCAGACTGACACTGTGTTCATGCTTTGATTCCCATAATTTTGTGTACATGTACAATGACAATAAAGGGCTATTCTATTCTATCCTTTACTATTCTAATTCAGTGGTGAATATCACAGATTCTGTAATGAAACTCCACTCAGGTCTGAAGAACCTGACCATTTCAAACTAACTGTCTAACTGAACTGCTACGGTCTTGTTTTGGCTCGGTGAGATGAATTGCTCAATACCCAAGTAAATACAAATTGCTGCAAGTGTGCTGTGTAAAATCTCCTTTTGTTTACAGTAGTTTTATTTGTGGTGCACCTTTACATGAAGCATTTTTAAAGTAAGGTCATCTTAATCTGAAAAGCTAATCTTAAAGCAGACGTAATCTTACCTTGTATAGGAGTTATATTTCTGTCTACTTGTACATACCCGTGCCATCTGGTGTAGGATTTTAGCCAGCTGGTAGTGGGCTGTTAGCAATGCGATGATGTCATACATCAGGCAACATTCAGTTTTTTTTTATATAAATTTGATTATTGTTATTGTTGTGAAATTAAAATTATTTATAAGGTGTTATAGGTGCAAAAACACTACAAATGGGTCATTTTAACCCAAAATTGGATGCAACATAATAAGATCATAATGTCTAATATAGATACTTCAGGGGCTTAAGATATACATATGTGCTAATTTTGGTTACACAACTCCTGATCATGTAGGATGAGTTTGCAAGAAAAGAGGTTTCGTATATTACAGCAAGACTAACTTCTTCGTATTATGAGTGGATGCTCAGTCATCATATGTGCAAATAGTCCCTTTGCGTCAAGTGAGTGCTCACAGTGCTCTTATTCTAAAAATGAGTTAAATAAACACACACATTTAGACGCCCTTGGTGCATCATTTTCCAACGTATTGTGACAAGAGATATTGTAACTAAACCACAATTTCTGAATGGTGACCAAAACAGTACGCCAACTCTCACAACGCAACACCGCTACTTGCCTACTTACAAATTCCAGTATTATAAACATCAGTTTTGGTTCTAAAACAACCATTTAAATCATGTTTACATTAAACATTTACAAAGTTTCATAATCAGCAAGTAACTTTACAAGAACCATCAATTAATGTTTATAGAAGGTTTGAAAATCAATTACTTGTAATTCATTGTATGCTAACAGTAAATCATTATTACTTAGTTCAATTACCAAAGTTATTATGAAGGATTACTTTTAGGGGTTCACAAGAGTTTCAGTTTGCAAGCTAAAACATGCAATAACCCTCAAGTGCGCTCCTTTAACAGAAAGGGTCTGACCTCTGACTTCTCCATGCGGTTCTGCAACTCCACCTGAGCTACAATCTCATTCATGTTAGTCTCCAGTACCATCCCTCCCATCACCACCTCCTGCAAAATGTAATGGACCTGCAGAAAGAGCAAAACACGGCAATTAAAACTAAGCAATGCTGAAATGTATACAGTTTTGTTGGAAAGCAAAGCAGCTTTCCATCACAACCTTCAGATGTTTGAATTCCTGTGGTCACAAAATGCTTACAGCAGCATAAAACTGTCTTCTACTGCAAATCTGTCAGCCTCTTTTAAACCCCTGACTATAAGTATCAATGACATTTTTACAATGCCATGTAGGTTAGTTGCGTCTATCCTCCAGAGATGTACAAGAGCATTTTTTTCTTTCAAGAAGAAATACTTCCAGGTTTCACTTTGGGAAAATTCCTTGGGCCAAACCTAACAACACCACATGACATCCATTTCCTGCTGGGAAAATTCAATCAAGATGGCCGGGGATGTGCCTGATTAGTTTCCAACAAAACGTCTAGCTAGGCTCAGAAGAAGAGAAAAACAGATCTAGCCTGAAGCACATACATACATCTTCAATTCTAAAGAAGCCCTGCACACAGTTTAAAAAAATCTTTATTATGTACTGTGATATATATTATTTGAAATGCAATCATTCATTTCTGAGGTAAAAAGGTTAAGTAAAGAAACTGTTCCAAAAAAGCATCTGGCTGCACAGCTAAGACTAATAGACTGCACATTACCTGAGGGTCAGGTCTACAGTGCAGTCATAAATACAAAGTTCCCTTTTATCTCAACCTTTTCATTGAATGGGTAAAAAGAAAAAAGCTTTCCTTGAATACAGCTCCTACACAATTATTCTGCTACAGTTTTACCGTCAACATCAAGACAGCGTTTATTCTGTAATGGCAGCATGTTAATGTCACATTCAAATATTTATGGACAGTTTCCCACAAGTTCGAAACACCAGTGTATGTTGCTCCGATATGGAAGCCTACTCCTACTCTGTGCTTTTAATTCAAGACAGACCCACTAAGCTGTGCCTGACCAATGCTTTTTTTAACATTTTATATCATTGTCTTTAAAATTCTTGAAAATTGAGACGGCTCTTTTTGCCAAAAACCGCCAGAAACCACATTCACACATTTGGAAAGCTGAAAACATTTACTGACACGTTTAGTTTTGAGCAATTATTCAACTAATACTTGCAGCTCTACAGAAATGCATCCCTATCCCCCACTTACCTTATCCATGTGGAATATGAGGTCTAGTTCGCAGACATTTTCGAAGCATTTATCCAATGTTTCCACAAACACCTGAAGTGAAGAGAACAATGGGGTCAAAAGGGGAAATATTTTCAATAACAGATTTGTATTACTGTCTGAGTGCTGATTAAGTACATATAGTTAAGATGGTCACAGGCCAAATGTAGAACAACTTCCAAATTTCCCAAAGGGACCATAAAGATGTGAAGCCAGATGTCAGCCCTAATAAAAGTGAGTGCATCAGCACTTTGCGTAGCAATGTTGTTGAGAGGTCTGTACAGCCTGTATCTGAGATAACAGGCTTTCTTTTTAACAAGTTACTTCTTTAACACAACCACCAAATGAAATTTAATACATAAACAAGTGAAAATTTACTTGTCTCCAAGGAGACACCCTGATGTCAGTTTAAAATACAGTAAAAGGAAATTTTTTTTAAATGGTTCCGTTTATGAACATTGTCCAAATTTGTTCATTAATCTTGGATGTAAACAAAATGACTCAATCATATTAAGCCCAGGGTTCATACACCTTTTTCAGGGTCAAATTCAAGCACTTTTTAAGCACTTTCAAGTAGGGCTGTGCGATATGACCAAAATCTCATATCCCGATATAAGAATTCTATCGTCCTGATAACGATATAAATCACAAAAATGTAACATTTTCTGTAAATTCTGTGAATCTCGGGCAGCTCGTCTTGCGGGAAGTGTTTCCAGCTGCGCGTCATGTAGCTGGAGTCGAGTGTTTTAACCGATGCATGAAACTATACATTTTTAGACATAAGTTGTAACGGCCGCCGTTTTCTTTGTGAGTATTTATTACACAGCGTGCTGCGAGGAAAAGCCCGTTCTAACGTTTTAGTCTAAGGTTTATTTTTTAGCACCTGGCGGCTCTTTTTTGCTTCTCATCCGTAAATAATCTGCTCTTTCACGTGATTCAGTTTATTTTGAAAAGTCTCAACAGGATCTTGAGCTTTATTGTGAAAGGTTTATGTGGAACTTAAACAAGCGGACACGCGATGCTGTTACCGTCGTTGTTGCTAACCACAACGCATAAAAACAGGCGCTAGTCTGTCTGTAGTGTGGTTATATAAAATATAAGAGAAAGAGAGAACTTTAAGAAATTAATATAGCCACTACAGTGACCATCAAAACGATGAAAAAATATTGCCGTAAACAGTTTATTTTGCGACACCACGAAACAAACGATAACGTAAAATGAAACGATAGACGTTTTTATATCGTCATCCAATATATATCGTTATATCGAACAGCCCTATTTTCAAGGTCCCCTTTCAAACTTTTCCAGCACACCCCCCACACATTTTGCTTTTACATTTTGCGACTCATTTTATTTCTCTATCTGATAAGAAAACTATTCAATCAGATAGTTATTTGTTGTGAATGAAATACAGTTACATTTTCAAGCACTTTTAAGCACCACATCTGAAATTCAAGCACTTTTCAAACCTTGAAAAGACAACATTAGAATTCAAGCATTTTCAAGGATTTCAAGCACCCGTACGAACCCTGTAAGCCATTTATTGTTAAAGCAGCAGCATCTTAGAATACTGGGAACACCGAGAACAGTGAGTGTTGTACAGTGTGTTTTCACAGACACATTCCCAAACTTCAACACTTTTTCGGCTGAACAGGGACAGTAATCTGAGTGATAAGATAAAATGTGGATACACCAGTTCTGATTGAAAAGTGGCATAATCCTAGACACCTCACTGCAAAAGAATGTTTCTCTGGCCTGGATATTCAACTGTTAGCTGCTGGAATGCATCCATGCTTGCAATAGATGCTGAAAGAATTTCCTCGAATCATTTCTGTTTGAATTCCGTTTGGATCAACACAGTGTTTGGATTCATCCATTAGCTGAGGTCATCCAAATAACTGTGCCTCTCACCTCTCACATCTGTTTCAACTCTGCTGACAGAAGCATAATAACAGAGGGATTTATTTGTAAGATTTTACTCATTAGGCTCCTTCTTGTATCATACACCATGTTGCCAAAAGTATTCATTTGTCTGCCTTCACATTGATATGAACTTGAGTGAAATCCCATTCTTAATCCATAGGGTTTAATTTTATGTCAGCCCATTCTTTGCAGCTACAACAGCTTCAGCTCTTCTGGGAGGCTTTCCACAAGGTTAAGGAGTGTGTTTATGGGAATTTTTGACTATTTTTCCACATGTGCATTTGTGAGGTCAGACACTGATGTTGGACAAGAAGGTCTGGCTCACAGTCTCCACTCTAATCTCGGACGTGTTCTATTAGGTTAAGGACAGGACTCTGTGAAGGCCAGTCAAGTTCTTCCACACCAAACTCCCTCATCCATGTCTTTATGGACCCTTCATTGTGCAGTGGTCTGCAGTCATGTTGGAACAGGAAGTGTCAATCCCCAAACTGTTCCCACAAAGTTAGGAGCATGGAATTGTCCAAAACATCTTGGTATGCCGAAGCATTAACAGTTTGTTTCACTGGAACTCAGAGGCCGAGCCCAACTCCTGAAAAACAACCCTGCACGATAAACACCCCCACCCACCCGTGTGTCTACCTTTACACTTGGCAAAGTGCAGTCAGACAAGGACCGTTCTCCTGGAAACCGCCAAACCCAGACTCATCTATCAGATTGCCAGACAGAGAAGCATGATTTGTCACAAAAGACAACACACCTCCACTGCTCTAGTCCAGTGGTGGCATTCTTTACACCACTCCATCCAATGCTTTGCATTGCACTTGGTGATGTAAGGCATATATGCAGCTGCTCAGACACAGAAACCCATTCCGTGAAGCTCTCTGTGCACTGTTCTTGAATTAATCTGAAGGCCACATTTAGTTTGGAGGTCTGCAGCGACAGACTCTGCAGAGAGTTGGCAACTTTTTTCACAAATGTTTGTAGAAGCAGACTGCATACCTAGGTGACTAATTTGACAGACCAGTGACAATGGATGTGATAAGAACACATTAAGATTTTAAATCAGTGTTCTCTTGGCTTTTTTTGTTTGTTTGTTTGTTTAATTTTCTATTAAAGTGAGATCTGTTATTTGTGTAATCTTTACCTTTCCAAGCTGTTTTGTTACATTGCATTTATTTTATTGACCTAAGTTGTTTTTTATGTTAGTCATGCTACTGTAACACAGTAATTTCACAACTTTGTGGATAAAAACAAAGTATATCTTATCACTGGCCATGACACTTTTTTTTAAATACAGATTGAGCCTGTGTGCCAGGGCCATAAAAAAATATTCTGATCAAGCTGGTTAACCAGCTGCTGGTCAATTCTTTTAATGATAACATTTTTAGGAAATTATGAGAAGGACTTTGTCATTTTGGTTTAAAAATAAAAATCTTCAATATTATTCTTTCAGGCTGTTGGCTGAGTTTTCACTGATTGACTCACCAGAGAAGCAAACTGGTTGAAACACAGTCACAATTAATTTGTTTTCATCTTTCTTGCAGTCAGTATTTTCACAATAAAACACCAATTAGTCCATATCCAGTCACATGTGTTGATAGTTTAAATGTGAAGAAAAGCGATATTTACCTCTTCCCATCCATTACTAGATTGTTTTACATAACACACTCACAGCTATCATTCATCATTTCACCTAAGCTGGAAATTGTCTGTGTGAAGATAAAATGATATGGCACATGTCTTATAAACCTGCAGACAACTGCCAGCACCCACCTCTAGTCTCATGGCACAGTACTCAACACTGATAACTCTTCCCCTTATGACTGAAAACCAGAATTAATTTTATTAGAATATTTTAGAATATATATTATAGATAAGGAAAAGAACATATGTATTATAAACAGAAACTGAAACTGACGAATGATCCCACCTGGTCATTTTTGTAACTAGAATAGTTTGAATGCTTGAGAGTTAACACTCCTAAGGCCTTTAATGGATATTTGTGTATTTAAGGACCAGTAGACACCCTGCAATTGTACTTTTTGCTCCAGCGTCAAGTGTCTGCTTTACAAGCTTGGTGTAGTGGTTGTGTGATTCCATGTCAAATATTTCCAAAGAGCCATTCAACAAAAGAGCAGCTGACCTGGATCAGGTCCAGTATGCCGAGCTCACTCTCCGATGAGTCGACACAAAAAACAAAGTAGAGAGTGGCGTAGTGTCGGTAAATCAGCTTGTAGTCAGAGCCACCAATGAGACTGAAAGCAGATTTAAAAAAAAACAACTTCAAAAGGCATTCAGGAGTAGCTTCATTCTGAAATAGACCAAACTTGTTTGCTGTTAATTCACTTGAAAGATGTGATGGAGACTTTTGAATATTTGTCTCCATCTAGTGGTTAAAGCTAGACCACTGCATCCACAGCTGCTGTAAAGTAATGTCAGAATGCCCAAACCTGGCTCAGGATTTACAACAGTTAGTATTTGTCGAATTAAAAAGAGACAACACATAACTAGTCAAACAACAAATGTGCCTCTCTGCCTCTGACAGAGATCCCAGGTGAGCATGTATCAAGACACTCTGACAGAGATCTATTAAACCAGCTTTTGTGACAGCTGTGCCTAGCTAAGCAATAACAACCTTATCATTTATAGCTGTACTTAGAGTACACAGCATGAGCATGAGCATATAGAGAGTATATAGAGGATTTGTTTCATTGTAACCTGTGATACAAACAGAAATGCATAAAAGAACACCTGACTTACCTTCCACCCTCCAAGAAGTTGCAGACGTTGTCATCTCTTTTAGATACCAAATGAAAAGTCTCCCGAATGATCTGCTGCTGCATGTCCTCCGCCTGCAAGCAAATACGTTACAAACTCCATTAACTCCAAAATTGTCAAAATAAATAAATAGAAATTAATTTTAAAAAGTCTAAATATATTTGCCAATAACACATTACTTAGAGTTTTACTTATTTTTAACAACGTTAAGAAGTAAAACCTCTACAGTAGGACCTGAACAATATATCGGTTAGCCAATATTGCTCCATCACAGATTTGATATATTTGCTGTTCTATACAATAAGTTTTATAAATATAAAATAATGGAGGAAAAAAAATGCACATGGTTATTTAGAGATGCCATCAGTTGGTTTAATGAGTGGAGCAGAGGCCTACACTTCATGGAAGGATTAGGGATTTAGCCAGGTAACTTCAGGTTTTAACCCTGTGGTTTCACTGATGGGAAGGTGGCTCACTTTGTACATCTCCGCAGTAACTTATGCTGAACACGTAACCTGCTCCAGAGCAGGCAGTTCAAAATAACTCATAAACACACACAAAACTACCTCACACTGACTAATCAATTTTCTCTAAAATAATGTCATCACTCCAGGAAAAGCCTGTGAACCTCAGTAACCTGATAGCCCACTGAGGTTCATTCTCTTATGTACATCAGTAAGTAAATAGATCATGAGGAGTAACTTTATTCCTCGTGTTCCCTACAGCTGTCAGCAACTTTGATGTCATTTAATTGTTAAAAGTGATCGCCCTCTTCCCAGTGTTGCCAAGCACTTACTAATAGGAATTGTCTTAATGTTGGGGTCTTTACCTTGCAGTATGAAGTGTCTTGAGATGCCTGATGCTGTAAATTGTCATTATATAGATACATTTAAATTGAATTATGAACCTTAAAATAAGAATATGAACCTAAGACAAATCACCTAAGCCTTGTACTTGCTGACTTTATATAAAATTTGCATGCAAGCCTACTTAGAGTTAATTGGTTACTTTCTTTAAAACCACTTTGCATCCAAGAAACACTTGAATGGAATACAAACTGTAGATACGGAAAGATCCCTCTAAGCGTATAGCTTACATCCTATACACTGCTCACACACATACACCTGTTGCCTTTAGTCTACATAGTGTGTTTGAAATATTATTTTTTGTGATATTAGCACATATTAGCAAAATGATGTTAGGGTAAATGAAGCCAGAGAAATAAGCAATGGCTTGTATACACTAGGCATAATAAAATCCTAATTCCTTTCCCATGATTAAAGTACACTCTACACTGTCATAATTTTTATATTTATAAATAAAAATATATAAGATGATATAAACCCATATCATATGTTTTAGAGGCAAGTCTACTTGATCTCTATTATACAGTAAACAAATGAAATAAACCTACTTACAGACAAATCTGCAGTCACTGAAGCACAGCCGCCATTTTTAAATGAGAGTTTTGATAACTATGATAAAAGAGTTCTCTTGGTAAAACCATTTATTTATGTTGTATGTTATGTAATTAAACAGACAACGATGATGCAAAGTCAGTGATTTCAGGACAGCTAGTCCGGCTAATACATACATATGTACGATTTAGGTGGATTTATCTTCACAGATAGCTACTCCTTAATTATATAACGCCTATATACTTTTTAAATAGAGAGAGAGGTCTATTTTAATAGAAAGGAAGTAAAACTGAAGAGCGACTGAGCTCCAAGTTTGTTCCCTTTCTTGCTCACGTGATCCGCTAATAGTTTTACTTGGCTACAGGAAAATATCTCATAATATGTCAGGATTTCTGAAATATCTGTGGTGCTGTTCATTACACGAAAGGTCACAAACGCTAATCAAATACAGATTGTAAGGTAAACAAATTTTTTTCAGCAGCATTTGCTACAATACTCACAAAATACTGATAGAATCTGATCAGCCGCGGCTTCCCGTGGTTGTTAAAAATTAATATGGCTTTAATCATCTCTGTTCTTTGGCGTTATCAAAGCACAGCGTGGAAAATTCTCAAAATGTTACGATTTTGACTCTGCTCGACGTTAGCTTCCGAGCTCCCTGCAACCGGATGTCTCGTTCAGCTACATCCGGTTGCGCCGCAGCGGTCAGCCAGACCCGCTCATGACAAAAGGTTCCGCATAGATTTTCGTTCTGGGTCTGTCTGCCTTACAGGCTGTCCAAGAAATAATTAACGTCAATAAACCCAAAACCTGAGCAAGTACGTTTGTTGTAGTGTTGCTGATTTATGGGTGAAAGCTAAACTAATATAAAACAAAACCAGGTCTGAATGCACATCACATTAAACCTTAAAACAGCAGAAGACCACACTGGGTGCCACTCCAGTTGTGTAAGAACAGGAAACTGAGGCTATAACTGTCAGTGGCATACCAAAACTGGAAAACAGAAGATTGGAAACAAGTTCCCTGTTGATGAATCTCAGTTTCTGCTGTGACATTTAGATAATAGGGTCAGAATTTGGTGTAAGCAACATGAAAGCATGGCTCCATACTGGCTTGTATTAACAGTTCAGGCTGCTGGTGGTGTAATGGTGTGGGAGATATGTGCACCTAATGAAGTGGCCAGTGAGTGTATTTTGTAAAACCACTTGCATAACTTTAGTAAGCCTTAGCCAAAAGTGCTTAAAAACATAAACAAAAACCTCTAAAACCCACATAAAATCACATATTAATTTTTTATTGCTTAAATATGTCTGCAGTTTTTGGCTTCCTATCAGACAGCCAAAAGTTTCTTGGGATTCAAATTTTATTGCAGTAAGTATGCCCAGTTCTCAGTCTTCACAGTGGTGGTCTATACTGTTCACTTTATGAGGCTATCCACCTGACACATTATGTAATATTGGTGTCTTCGTGACTAATGCACCATCAGCTGAGGCACCATGTTAATTATTGGAACCTTTGTACTTGGGTCAGCTGCTTCACACCGCCTTGGAAACTCTTTTTCCTTTGATCTACAGTGGGTGGTCAGAAAACCGGATCAAGACCCAAATTATGTAATATTGTAGCAAAAGTTCTGAACAATTACCACATGTGTGCCAAACAGGAAAATTTAATTACCCAAATGGTAAAAGGGTGAAAGATGGCATGTTAGCATGCTTTGAAGATGTTTTTTTGTTTTGTTTTTTTCTGCCGAGACAAAATAAGATGTTGCTGAGTTTTTCTTTAGGGTATTTAAAAATTTCTAGTACGCTTGGAGGTTTTAATCATCTACTATAAAATATGTTTCCATAAAGAAAAGCTGTCATTGTAAGATGACATTAAGATTATATCTCAAGTTGTATCTTCAAAAAAAGCGTTTCATTTTGCATATTTTGAATCCATTGTTTACTTTTTCATTTAGTTTGACAAGAAGTGGCGGTCCTAGCCTGTTTGGCGCCCTGGGCGAACACTCCCTCTGGCGCCCCCCACCCCACACACACACACAAACATAAAACATATTAAGGATTGTACATTAACATAAAACTGTTGTCAGAACCATACTGAATTTCACCAGAGAAACATACACACATATGAAGAGAGAGAGAGTATGCATAGTATGCAAACGGCTACCAAACAGCCATCATAATTTGTCATACAATGAGAACAGGACAAATCAACAATTGACAATGACTAATTAATATTAAAATCTGTAACATAATGTATTGTTTGGAGTTTAGTCTGTTACTGTTACTATGTTTACCATTTCTTCTTGGAGCAACTGTAACCCACATAATTTCTTTAGGGTTAATAATGTCACGGTTTGTGGGGACAGACCATGCGGAGGTGTGTGTGTGGTGGACCCAGGTGCGAACACAAGTGAGGAGACGGGAGTGAACTTAAACAAAAAGCGAGCCTTTTATTGTGGCTGATGAACACGAATAAAACAAACGAGAACGAGCAATAACTAAACAGAAACTTAAACTGGGAACAAACTATGAAAGCTAACTATGACAGTGACCGTGACTATGGCGAGGAAAACAAACGACCTGACAATGACACACCGAAAACAGAGGACTTAAATACACGGGAGGTGATTAGGGGAAGAGGAAACACACGAGGGCAACAGCTGACATACATGAACCTAAAGACAGGACAGGGGAGAGTAAAACTAAGCACATGAACACAGAACACAAGACCTTTTTTCAAAATAAAACAGGAAACACACCGACTGAACGCTACACACGCAAACTTAACACAGACTGGGGGACACAGAACATAGGAGGCTGAAAAGTGGAACAGGGGAGTACAATGGACACAAAACACTAGGGATAATCATAAAAAGAACACCAAAATAAACAAGACCACAGAATAATAATAAACTTAAACATAAACACGGAGTCCACAGACTCTGGATCATGACAAATAAAGTATTCTGATTCTGATTGTTTCAGGATACATGACCTGCCATTATCCAATGACACATCTGCTTACCTGTATCTTTTGCTCATTTCTCCAACTCCTCTTTTCTCTTTTTTCTAAACTGAGCACCTGATGGCTTTGAACTTTTCTTGTCCATCTTGGTTTCAATTTTGCTCTCCAGTGAGCCCGTTCTCACTCCCGAAGCGTAACATCCCGACGTTTTGTCACGTCCTGCGGCGTTCCTGAGGAACGCGAAAGGTGACCTTCCACGTTGTTATGGTACGCAGCGGTTTCCAGCCCTTTACTGCAGCCCTAAACTTAACCTTATCACTAAGCCTAACCATAACCTTATGCCTAACCATAACCTTATTCCTAACCTTAACCATAACCGTATCCCTACGCCTAAACCTAACCTTATGCCTAAACCTAACCATAACCGTATACCTAAGCCTAAACCTAACCTTATCACTAAACCTAACCATAACCTTATTCCTAACCTTAACCAGCAGTTTAATGAGGTGAAATAGTGTTTTCTAAAGCGATTTTAAGGGAAAAAGCGAAGATGTGTAGATTGAGTCCAAACGGTTCTCATGTGTCCGCAGTTTTCCGATGTCGTGACGTAGGAACGCCTTGGGTGCCCGAAAACGTAATATGATGACGATTTGTCACCTAGCGTAAAATGTTACGATTTGGTAGTGAGAACGGGTTGCTCCAGTATGAACACCCATTCCCCAACCCGAGAATCACCACAACATAACCTAATAAACCTACACCTTAGTTCACAGATTCAGTTTGTCTAAGGTTTATTTCTGGGATTTCACACAGCCCAGGATTCAAATCATGAATACATAATGGGCTTGGATTTACAACATTATGAATGAAATGTGCTCTATTTGGAAGCAGCAGGTCTCCCTCCCCTTTCGACGGGTTGTGTGTGAGACTTTAAATCATCAAACTATAAAATATAAATTTTAAATTGTTATTGATCCCTTTACCCCTAGTCCTAAAGTGTATATTTATTTTCTTACTCTTCTTATATTTATTGTTTGTTTACTTGCACTGTTGTAACTGGAGCCTCGTCGTCTCGTCTCTCTATATACTGGACTGTATGTAGCGGAGATGACAATAAAGTTTACTTTGACTTCAGCAGCAAGCAGGCGCACCGAGGGCTCTCGCGCTCACTTTTCGTGTATAGAATTTCGAAAAAACATCGGTGCAAATTATAAGTCTGTATCATAATGTCTGGTGTTTTCGTGTTTGTTGGTTTGTTTTTATTTTGTTTTATTTTGCAGGTTGGTTATTAGATGCTGCTCCAGCCAGCCAGAGAATCCCCCGCCGCCCCGCCCTCTCCTCTCTGTGCCGCAAGCAGCAGGAGCACCTCGTAAACGGAAGGCGCCCTTACTCCCAGCAAATGGGCGATAGAAAACCGATCGGTGCCTATGCCATCCCCAGTATGCGCTGGCATGACGTCGGGGCAGCATGAGTACGAGCAATTTCTTTTTCTTTTTTTTCCTATGCCATGATGCCGCCCCCACCACAATGCCGCCCCGGGCAACCGCCCGTGTGGCCCGTATCAAAAACCGCTACTGCCCACCACAATGCCGCCCCGGGCAACCGCCCGTGTCGCCCGTATCAAAAACCTCTACTGTTGACAAGGATTGCGTATGGAAATTAAATTAGTTTGGGCTAGATAACGAATTGTACTGCATGACTCCATGCAACAGATGCGGGTAGACCAGGCCTGAATTTTAAAGCCATCAGCCTGCATTCTATATATTGTCCACCAGAGGGGAAACTCTGATTTCCAAAAAGAAGTCCAGCTGTACAGAACCCTTTAAATCAGGGGTCTCAAACTTAAGTGAGCTGTGGGGCACTGCTGGCACTTTCATCTCATGAGGGCCACTTTAGTATTCAAGTAGTACAAAAAAATGGCGCGTGTTTTGTTTTGTTTTGTTTTTTGGGGGAAGGGGGGGGGGTTGCTCTCTCTAAATACTTGTACTAATCCTGTTTTCTCTGTCTTCGCACTAGTGTTTTCACGGTTTCACCCTTTGTAATAAGTTATTGCAACGTACATTTCGCTTCTGTGTTGGATCTGTTCTGGGTCCAATCTGTCACAATCGCTGTGACACAAACAAACAAGAAAACACCTACAAATATTTCTGAAAATGTAGTGTTTTGTTTTGGGGTTTGTTTTTTGATTTTTTACATTTCAAATCTTGTATAACAAGACAAAACTGTAAACGTGAATGCAATTTTTTTCCCTCACTCTCTTTCTGGTCAGACACGTGGCAGCACTTATGCTATAATTTTGTTCTTATTTAACAAAAAAATGCAGACATGTGTGTACACATTAGTTTTTGACCACTAGTGAAAATTGTTTTCTTTACAAATTACTCTCCTACTGAACTAACACGGCCAAACCCTTAACATGTTTGTACTGTGCTCATATTAAGTATTTTTTTTGCTTTTTAAAGAACTTACTTTAGCATTGCACTCAGCAGCAAACAAATCCTCCTCAAAAAAGTAACTTGAAGGGCCAAATTGCTATATATTTCTTCATGTCAATATACAGGCTGCAAGTTTGAGACCTCTGCTTTAAGTCCATTGATATATGATCTCAGAAAAAACTTTCCTGATAAATTTATGGAATCTAGCTAGTTTAAAATCTTACTGGATACAACATAATATTCATTTAGAAAACTATGGTTCCAATTAGAGTAAAAACGCATAATAAAGCAGGGTAGGTAGGGTAAGCCTATATACATTTTGATACTACAAGTTCCTCAGGTGTGCGGTGTTCTTGATAAAAGTGAAACAGACTGTGTTCATGACATCCAATTTTAAAGCACCAAGAGGTATATTTTCACGGAAGGATTCACAGAGGGTTTTGGGTGGCATCAAGGTGTCTATGTCCAATATACAATTTAAATACATCACGTGCTTAATGTTAAAAAAACTCTTTACTTTAGGTTTCTAAGGGCCACGCTTTCAACATATCTAAGAATGACTAAACCAACATGCATTTTTCGTGCTCATACAGCCACTAGAAGCTGGTTAATTTTAAAACAAACAGGTGCATGTGTTTACACTTTTATATAGACTTTTTTTCTTGTAATATGCAGATTCTCCTTCTAGAGATATATTTAATACCTTTTTATGGTCTTTCCCTATATTAACAGTGGGTAAATCTATAGTTTCCAGGAATACATGCATATAGAAAATACCCCAAAAGGGCTCAAAATATTAATAGCCGCCTTTTTTCTTCTTCTTTCAGCTGCTTAAGGGTTGCCGCAGCAGATCATCTGCCTCCATCTCACCCTATCCTTATGCATAATCCTCTAACATGGCAACTCATTGCACACCAGCTCTCACTCTATAATTTGACAGTGGGGAAAACCTAAAAGTCCTGACTTACTTACCAGGAAAGCACCTTAACATCCACAATCATGGACTTTGGGATTGGGCAGAATACTTACAGGTATCCTTCGCTTCATCACCTTTCCTCCAGAATGAAATGAGCTTAATATAAAATAAAATAATTCCTTTGTTATACTTTGTTAAAACATACAAGCAAAAAGACAAGAAAAGAAGTGATCAGTTTGGGAGCAACCAAAAGGTATAAATAATGATTTCTTATTTTAATTTCAGGAAGAGACCAAATGCAATCAGTTGCTTTGTCCTCAAAATGAAAGGTTTTACATTGCTGCAACACATAAGAAAAAACAGTCCCCATAAATGTTTCAATGAGAATCACAATAGATTTTCTTAATTCTAATATTACCAATGAGAGAGAAATCATAAACCAAGGTCAAAAACACAGATCGGAAAATCCCTTGAACTACAACCTGAAACTCCAAGGCTTGTCACTTTGTTTATGCATGAGGACACTGCTGATGATGAAATACCCCTGAGACATCCTTGCAGCTGCTTCCCGAGATACTGCTCCGTCACACAAAGGTGTCCAAGTGGCAATGCTGCTGCATAATGTTTCTATTCACGGGATGCTAAACCACTTTCAAACTATCCGCCTGCTCCAGCACAGATTTAACAGGTGAGGATGACAGAGGAAAAAGGATATCACAAGATTTAACATCATAAGCAGGACACGAGTAAGCCAAGCTGTGAAAAAGGACACACATAAGGAAATTATTCAGGACAGAAAGAAGACCAGGAGTGGGCGGACCAAAGTCCAAAAAGCAAATGACAAAACCTCTTCACAACCCACCTGTCCTCACAGTTTTCTCTGAGTCAGCTTCAGTGGGTACCAGAACTTTAGGAGAGGCATAAGTGTTTCAAGTAAGTTCTGATTTTTTATTGCAATGTCTTTATATAATACCATATGCTTCTGGGACTAGTGCCTGTGCACTTCTCATTCTCTGATCATCTCGAGTAGCATTCTTTAAACAAGTTGCATAAAAATCTAAACTCCTTCAAAAACAAACAACAAAAGAGATTTTTTTTTATTTTTGTTGTTGAAGTTTCAATGCAGAATGTATGAAAGGAAAGTGAGGCATGTACCTCAAGGTAATCCCATTTCTTTGAGTACAGCTCAATAAACCTCCATGTTGTTTAGGGCGAGCAGGTGTCCGGGTTCAGGTGGGACTGCACAGTATTTGTCTTCCCATAACACAAACTGAGATAATATCCTACATTTTAATTAGCTCTAGTTTGCAAGCATTAACAGATAAATCTCACGATAAACATGTAGCTAATCTTTAGAAGTTTTAGAAGAATTTAAATAAACTGGAGGTGGGAGTTAGGCTTTTGGATCAGACCAAAGTAGCAAGAATTATTAGAGTCCAAAGTTGATGAGATGAAAGCATGGGTGGCTTTTTTTAAGGTCAAATAAAAAAAAAAGATCTTTTGAAACATGTCTTAACTAAAGAAAGGATGAGAATGTGGTAATTTGTAAGTAAAAAACAAAGCTCAGTTAAAGATTACACGCAGGTGTTGAGTTTGAGTAGTAAAATGAGGAAAATATCACACATTGTGCAAGACAATGTCCCCACCTCTACAGTATACAGTGAAAAGTAGTTTCTGCCTTCCTGTTTTAAAATTAGACAAAGATGACTCAAGTAAATACAAAGTGCTGTTTTAAAATAACTGTTTCAATAATTTAGGGGGGGAAAGCAATCCATACCTTCCTGGCCCTGTGTAAAAAAGTCACTGCCTCCTAAACCCAATCACTGGTTGTGCCACCCTGGGAAGCAAGAACTGCAGTCAGCATTTACGATAACTGACAATCAGTCTTTCACATCGCCGTGGAGGACTTCTGTCCCACTCTTCTTTGCAGAATTGTTTTAATTCAGCCATATTGGAGAGTTTTCCGGATCATGTGCTCATATGAAAGCCTCTCAACTCCAGACTTTTACTGGGCCACTCCAAAACCTTCATTTTGGGTTTTTTTGAAAGCCTTCAGAGGTGGACTTGCTGGTGTCTTTCTGATCATTATCCTGCTTCTTAACCCAACTGCGCTTGAGCTTCAGGGCATGAACTGATGGCCGGACATTCTCATTTAGGATTTTCTGGCAGAGAGCAGAATTCCTGATTCCATCAATTATGGTAAGTCATCCAGGTCATGAAACAGCAAAGCAACCCCAGACCATCACACTACCACTTATGACATCCTGTGTTAGTTTAGCCAGATATAATAGATCTTGTCAGTCGGAATATTTTCCTAAAAGTCTTGGGGATCATCAAGATGTTTTTGTCCAGTGTGAGACGAATCTTTGTGTTGTTTTGGTCAGTTGTGGGGTTTGCCTTGGACCTTTTTTATGGAAGCCATGTTTTTCAGCCTCTTTCTTACTGCAAAATCATGAACACTGACCTAAAGAACGAAAGAAAGAAATCAGCAATGGGGCAAATATTTTTTCACAGAACTTTCTTCTTGATTCTTACTGTCCATCCTTTTGGGGCTATATGACGTACAGTATGCTGGCGCTGTGGTTCCCAGAGAGTGTGTGGGTGTTTGCCTGTGAGGGTTTACGATATCTACCCACAATAAAAATGCACTGGCTCATTAGTGTATTCCATTGTGCATACAAGTATATAATTCTGCACAGTATATTACAACTTATTTGTCACACACACAGTCAAAGGTGCCTGACCTGCAGCTACTACTTTCACATGGGGCCAGACGCCATTCTGTACCTCAGGCCCAGACTCATCAAAATGTCACACCACATTTCCTGTTCTGATTTCATTTCCATTAATTCTCTGTTGTACGTTTTTCATCATTAGTGCTGCAAAGCCACCCAGGCTGTTGTCTGCATATCATCTATTATTTCCCCCCTAAATTCCCTTCCTCCTGCATGAGCACAGTGGAAAACAAACAGACGCTCATTAGCATGTGTGACCCGTTGGTGGTAAACAGGCTTATTTCCACATGAGTGAAGTGCGAGAATGGATTCCACCGGGACAGTCGAGGTAGGTGGGCCCGCCGGCTGCCTTCATGGGGACTTTAATAGGGACTTAACAAATGCAAGTGGACAGGCACAACATTCTCTGGCACAGGGGGTCATGTTGGTACAGTGAGCACTTGTTAGAGGGTGACTCACTGTATTTGGACTCTTGGGTGGCCACTGATATTCACTTCATTTTTAATGTGAATTTTTTTTTTCTCCTCAGTGCTAATTGTTGGATTGTGACGGATGCTGAGTGCTGTCTGCCAGAGCTGAGGTAATGCGTGGCTTTCAAATAATGCTTCTGTGCTCTGCTCTTGAAGTGATGAAAGCGGCCTGTAATTATAGGGATAATCAAAACTGTCAGGGGCTCTTCTATGGATGGTTTTGTTTACTGTCTGCTTCTCTCACAGCGTCACAAGCTGCTGGCCCTCCACTTCCTCCGGTTGGGCCTCAGACCTCAAAAGATCACAGCAGTTGTACCTGTCTGAGAATCAAATGTAAGTAAAAGTCAGTTTCATTAATGGGTTGTTTTAGAAACCTGTTCGGCTTTCCTGTACTCGGCTCATAGGGCTACAGTATAACAAAGATGCAGAACAAATCAGGTGGCTCTTTTATCATTTGTCCCTCACAGGGATTAATCTGTTCATATCAGTACAAAGTCCTGATGGGAGTGGTCGTTTTCAGGGTGCCAATGCCCCCATGCAGAGGACACCGGAGGTCCCTAAACTATATGAAATTGATCTGAAAAACAATTATATGCTACTTTACTAATACACTGTTTGCTAGTTTTTCTTCTACTTGTCACCTGTCTACATTTTTCCTCTTAGTTATGCTGCTTTTTCAAATACAGATCAATATGTTGTCCAAGGAAAGGATTATAAGGATCACAAGGTTCTACATACACTCCAGCTTCCATGTGGCATGTAAAAAAGGCACATGTTACCTATAAATTTAAGAGGAATATGTCGGGTTCTTTTTGTTTTTTTTAAAACAGCGGTATAAAATTTTCCATTCAGTCTTTTTTTGGCCCACACTCAGTTACGTCTGTTCCCCTCAAGGTGGCAGCATTTCAGTATCTTTTCATTCCTTTGTTGTTGCAGGAGATGCTACAACAGTCTCCACAAGCCATGACAGCATGATACCTTTTAGGCACACACATTAGGCATTTAAGTGAAAGTACAGATAAGTATCTGTACTATTAAAAAAAACTACATTAAATATAATTGTGTTAAAAAAAATACTCTGATAAAAGCTGAAATACTGATTCTTTATTCAAGTAAGCGTGATAAAGCACAGGTCTGAAATTTGTTTTCGTTTTTTTCCTCAAGCCAAGTCATATTAATATCATAATAAAACAATAGTAATATAAGAGAAACTTCAACTTTAATTCAAATTTTAATGAATTTACCAAGCTTGAACATCTGTTATGGAGAACATAGAACATAGAATGAAATTGATTATAATCAGTACACACCTAGTATAGCGCTAGTATAAACCACAAGTGAATCTGATCAGCATCATCAGCTTGAATTTGTGTGCTACCCTTGATGTGATATCACACTGACTTTGAACAACACAACTGCCCTGCACAAACTTCATTGTGGTTTTGTAAACCAACCAGTGAAGCCTGCACTAAACTGGCCAGCATTTTCATGCAACCTCTGAATAATAACATTAGTACACTTCAGTTTGTTTAGCAGGGTGTTTCACAATATGAAAAAAAAGAAAACATAACTTGAGATATAAAGTTGTATTTTAAACAAACCCTCAAATTAACAAGAACATCACATGATATAACCTTTAAATTTCCAGTTCATCAAATGTCACTGAGCAGTCCTTAAATTTTTAAAATAACCTCTCTTCTTCCTCTCTTGTCTTTCATACATCTTTCTCTACCTCTGAGTGATGTTACCTCTCATTCTTTTCTCTCCCTGGGAAATGTGGCAGTTGTAGCACTAGCTAGCAGACAAATTTTGTGACAAACTGCACAGAAACAGCTATGTGAATGCCGATATTTGTTGAGCTGGTAGAAATGTTGCATTTTAAATTACCTACCACTTAAAAAAACATGTCACTGCCTTTATGCTCAGTCCTTTTCTGGTGTGCTATTTTGTTTGGTTGTTTTTTTCTTTCACCTATCTCTTTGCACATAATAAACATCAGTGATGCATACACTCGTGTTCCCTCTATTTAGGTTTAAGTGAATTTGGTATTTCAAGGTGTGAGGTGAGAGGAAATAATGATTCCCCTGAAATGTCATAAGTCTAAAGTAATAAGCCAGTTTGGAAAATATAAGAAGTAGAGAGTCTGGATATTTGTGTTAAAATGTGTTGAGTAAGAATAAAAAAAACTGTCAGAAAAATAGATATCTGAAATTCTATTTATATACAGTAACAAAGTACTTTGCTATTTATCACTATTGGTTTTAGAGGTTAATTTTCCACAAATTTCAACTTTTTCCATCTGTTGTTTTTATTGAATAATTGGTATTAGGTATGCTAAGTAAGATCAAGTCAATTTAGGGATTTTAATTGTTGTAAAAACAAACAAACAAAAAAACAACCCAAAACAATATTATTATTGTATTATTATTATTGTAAAACACTAAACACTAAATACCTGAGCACCATATCGCTATCTAGTAACACCTATGTTTACATAGGTTATCATCCTATAGGAAAAGACAGATAGCATTCATAGATATGTGGAAAAATTGGTCTATACAGCTAAAGATACACAGGTGGATTTGTTTTCCCTACGGTGACCAGGTTAGTATTTTTGTTCTGTGTATTTGAACCCTTGCTTCCCCTTGTGTATTTACAAGTAACTGCTAACAGTATAACCAGTAATTAACATTTCTGAAACACGACACAACCTTTTCAGAGTAAACAGCTTGAACTCTGTGGGTTTTTTGGAACACAAATATTATTTCCTTTGGGTACCAGTGGCAGTAAGAACATGGCAGAAAAAAGCGTATGTTTTCTTCCCTTCTGATAATTTGATTCTTAATGAGGGTCAAGTGAAGACCACAGAAACAGCATGCTGTGTTCACTGTAAATGGAAATCCTCTTTAAGGTGCAAACTTATTAAAGTGGTAGATTTAGAAATCTTTTAGCAGGCTAAGCACTTTATGAGCTTATCTTTTGTTGCATCCTAGGGAACATGGGAAAACGGATGCTAAATTTATAAGCCAGGTAACAAGTATCATATTTGCAGTCCGAGTCCAGCCTCTGGTAAGATACCGTTTCTGCAAATTATTACATTTGTGTCATATTGCACTGTCTTGGTCACAAATTGTTGGCACGCCACTGTTAGATCCACTGATGCGCACCCCCTTTACAACTACACCTCTGCAATCGTGCAGACAGACACGGTCATTTTATAGGTGGCCCTCCACTGTGTTTTTTGAGCGGAAAACAATCCTGATCCTGGATTAGTATCCCTGATTTCCTTCATACCTCATCATCGTGAAAGTAGTTGCTACGGCGGTGCCCCGAGAGGTGACGAGAGGTCTCACTCTGTTTACATTTTTCCATCCGATTTTTAAATAGAAGCTCCAACGAATAATTGCATCCCCCTGTAAAGCCATTTTTCTTTAGAGACCCGCTATTCCTTATAATCCCTGCTGCCGTGTTTGATGAGAATGATAGCGTAGCGAACACGCCTTGTGTGGATATTATGCACTTAAAGTAATCCGATAGGGTGTGCAGTGTATGTAGTTTTACGCTTAATTCGACCAAAGATGCTCGAAACTGTTAAAAACTGAGGATTTCTCCCAATGAGCGCCACAGCAGTCACTATGGTAACTGCTCTCCATGGTGGCTAAGCTGCAGTAAGAGCGACGCCCTCTTTCACCGAGGCGGAGTGATTCATCACACGATGAATATACGATCTGTACGCATGGCGCCGTGTTTACGGCTAACACGGCAGACTGCAGACTGACCGAAGGAGACTGTGTGTGTGTGTGTGTACCTGTGAGTTATTCCATGTAACTGCGCGAACCGCTCACTTATCTATCGACCGAGGGCATTAGAAAACCAAAGAATTTGACCTCAACCGCAGCAAAAAGGTCAAATTTTCATTTTAGCCCGCTGGTATGAAGGTGAATTACCACAACAACGCGGTGCGTGTGTGCATGATGAGCGGCTGAGGAGGAGGAGGAGGAGTAGAAGAAGGAGGCTGCGGTCTGAAGCCAGATTTTATCCTGGATATTTCGAAACAAACGCCGTGTCGTATACTTAACGGGGCACTGTACAAGTGGAATATGGTACTGTATGCCCCAGTCCGTCTCGGTCCATCCCAATTTTAGGGGAGGTTTGACCCGTTTTCTGCCTCCTGAGGATCCTCCAGCAACAGCAGCGGGACGGTGAACGGTTTTTCCTCCAGATATGGAGTGTGAAGATGCGGATTACAGAGGAATCCCCGCCGCTAGTTTAGATACAGTGGTTTTATACTTTCCAGTGCGGCGCTATCCAAGAGAAGAATAACTATGAATACATATTTTCTGACCACGGGACTAAATCGGTGATATATATATCGCTCTCTATATGTTTTTTATTTTATTTTTTTGGAGCACGACTGGACTCCCGTTAGGAAACGTGAGAGTGCAATCCTGCTAGCCTGTTTGTAGTAGCTATTAGCTCCATTAGCCGGCTAACAGCTAAAAGGTGCTGGCTGGAGCTTAAAAGGCGTTTTGATAACTCTGACTGGGTTTTCCCCACGTTTCCTTCCCACAGCGTATTTATTTACAGGATTTAAAGTGTGATTCACTCATTCGGGGATGAGGTCTCGAAAGGAAAGGAGCCGCTTGACCTTGTTTTGGGGTCTGATGCTGGGTCTTTCGTCCTGCCTCCGGCCCGCCACCGCAGAGAGTAAGTAATGCCTCTCTACACTACTACACACACGGGCAAACTCTGTGTTTTTCCATGCTTCGTTAATGTTCAAACACGAGGAAAAGGGTCATTTTTGTTAACCCGAAAAACAGTGTTTTACTGTAAATATCGCACATGTAATACTGCACTGTGTAAGCAGAATGTTTTCTCCGCTATTTGCACATTATTTTTATGCATTTAAAGTGAAAAACAGGTGTGTTGTTACTAGAAAACGAAAAAACATATGGAATGTCACTTATGGTTTCACTATAGTTTTGCATTATTTGGGTCTAATAGATCATGATTTACTTTTCTACATTAAATTTGCGGTATTATTGCTTGATGATTTTACTGAAATCGCTGTATATATATATATTTTTTTGTTTAAGTTGTTGTATTTATTTTCATTTCAAATGGGATTTTAAGTCACTGAGAGATTTTTGGGGGCTTTCTACATATGTAGGCTAGTTTGTTATGTCGAATTTATTTTAGAGGCGATTTCCCAACTTTGGAATAACTAAACTTTATCTTGTTCTATCCGACACTTATCTTATTGCATGGAATTTGCGCTTTACACCTTGAAATATTTTTATGAGACAAAAGGAGATATAATTTTAACCCTTGGTGAAAACTTTTTTTGTTTTTGGTGTGATTATAATAGATCGTTTTAATATTTTACTTGGCTTTTCTAACTACATCACAAACATGAGTCAGCGTTACGACTATTCATTTAGTTTGTTTTTAAATACATCGCTGTGACTCATAGCATGATGAATCAGAACAAACAAAGTGGAGGTATGCCAATATAAAACCCCATCAAACAAGTGGAATTTTAGGAATTTTAAAATTTAAATTTTTGAGTATAGTTTGACCCTAAAATTGAGAAATAATATTTTCACATTCAGGTGAGAAAAACAAACAAGATCTCAGCTTTTATATATCTTATCATATATCACATTTAGAGGATAAAAAGAAGAAGCACACCCAAGCATTTATTTCGTGTAAACATATTATATTTCGTTAACGTTTCAAGTTTTCCAGGAAAACGGCGTCCACCTGAAACTGACTTGGTTAAACACGACCCTTACATTCAGTTAGGCAATGTTTTGTGTGCATGTTATTCACAATATAGGTTGTAATTTTTAGTAATGTTCCCTCAGGGCTGAGTGAAACTAATGCAGTTTGGGTTTTTTTTGTTTTTTCCCTCTTGCTGTACAGTCATTTATTCTCCTTTGTCAAACAAACCTGGGGATACCTTGACCTTGGAAATGCTTTCATGAATACCAGACACAAATCATTTGAGCGACAAGAGGCCACAGATAAGAATATTAGAATATTGTGGGGTCTTTTTTTATTATAATACATTTTTTAATGAAAAGTTGATAGCACTTTAAGGAGCGCTAATCAGACTGCATGGATTTTTCGCAATAAATAAAACTTGGTTGAGCACATAAACCTTACGATTTCTGTCAGCTTGTAAACCTTTTAATCTGATGCAGTTAAATCGTCTATAAATTTATATTCCTACATTTCTTTTTTATGTGTTGCCATCTGAAACGTTTCCATGTTTCCAGCTAAACTGTAAACTGGGCTTCCCGATTCATCCCATTCATGGTGACGTGCTGGGGAGGGCTGGGTTAGGTGGGTTTTTAACCAGGGTCTGGGTTTTAAAATAGAACAAGCCAAAGTACATTCACAAGCAACACAGACCAAGTTCTGTTGATTGGAAAGAGTGAGGAGCTTGTGAACTGTGTGTTATGGGGTTTTGGTTACAGGACAAACCTGAGAGCTGCAGAGAGGTTCTCCCATCGAAGTCCTGCATTTATTCTTACTCTGGTGTGGAGCTGTGTAAAGGTTCCTTGTGTGGCTTAACTTTGAGCCTTTTTACTGATTTACAGTATCAGATGGCACTGAAGTTCATCTGGCATGAAGGGTGTACTATGAAGCAAGTTCTGCATAGCAGGGCTTTCTTTGTGTTAGCTAGTTTGACAGAATCTAAAAACCCAGTTGGAGATAACGGGTATAACGTTTTTGGTTACCCTAAACCTCCTATTTTAAACTTCTTCACATAAAGAAGGTGCGTTCGATGCCCTGTTCAGTCATTTAAGCCAATCAGAAATTATAAGAGAAAAACGTAATAAAAAAAACTCAGCAGTGGGATATTTAAATAAATCAGAGGCAGATCCGACATTAGGAAGAGCGCAATCATAAATCTTGTGAATTCATGCATAAATATATTTATTTTTACATTCAGAGGGCTCTGGGTTCTGGATTTTAATGTCTAATGAGAAAGCACTCAAACTTTAAAATTGATCCAGTTAAATGACAGTCAGGTCTGAAGTGGATTTCAGGTTACTGCCTTTGCTTAGGTGTTTGGCTTTTGCAATATGAAGGATTTTGGATATGGTGTGCTTGCACGCAGTTGTGCATAAAACAAAAGCACACAGCCCGACGGTGATGACAGGTAAATGAGACAGGTGATGACAGATGATAGGTAGACTGCTGATCGATTGAAAAGTGGGTTTGAACAGGAAAGAGGATGAAAGCAGAGTAGAAAGAAATGCAAATAAATAACAAACAAACAAACAAACATACGAAGCACTCACAGTCTGACGATGTAACCAGAAGTTGGAACTTATGCTGTAACTTGCATCGTAACTTATGATGTAACTGGAATCTTCTGTTAACCCTACGCTGTAACCAGTCAGAGTCATTGTTGGCATTTGTCAGGTGCATGTCAGGTTACGTGGAAGTTTATGCATTGGGTCAAGAGGGGTTTCTGATTTGTCGTAAGTTATGGCATAGATTTCCCAGGCATAATTCAAGCATAATGGATACGTGGAAATCACTTTAGTTGCCAAATTATTTGTTATATCCTACAAATAGATCGATTCATTTTTTTCCCTGTGTTCTGATGGCTGCAATTCCAGTTGTGTAAAACAGACTTAAAAGCAGCAGATTAATATCACACATAACAACATTTATTTTCTGTATCATCAGCTTAGTGCATGTAAATTCCTATTACTGCTCCATTTTGCACTGCTGTACCTTTTCTGCAGTGCTTCTTTATGTGATAATAATTAGACACGGCTCAAAAGGTTGCATATAATGTATTCTTTGAATGAACAGAATAGATTGTCTGTATCACACTTAGAGCATGCTAAAGATTAAAAGTAAGGGTGAAAAGGTGGTGCTTTCAGCTGATGTTAAACCAGAACTCTGAACAAGGCTATGTGCTAGGCATTAGTTACTAACCAGGTAAAAAGAGAGCTATAAAAACTAAATAAAATAAAATACATAAAACTCTGATTTTAAGCTTGACATACCTCCGCAACACCTTAATCTTAATTGGTAGCACACCCTTCTGATTAAGTCCTGCTGCAGACGGAGCTTTCACATTAACCCAAACAAGTTTTATCTGTCACCGGTGATCTCTTTCCTAAAGCTTCCCATCACATTTCTTCTCACCTTGCCTCTCATGTGGAAAAGTATTTATGACTATGCTTGCCCCTCAGGCAGTCTGTCACTAACGGGACGGAAACGAGGAGTAAACAGACTTGCTGCAGTCTAGTGGCAGCGTTTGAAGCACCAGCTCAGAGGCCTGTATTGCTTCCTATTTCTTGTCTCATGGAGCTTCTAGTGGATTTCCTCTGATTGTCTGTGGACAGTCTGGATGCTGCAGGCGGCTCGGAAAAGGTTATCAAAAGTAAATATGTGATCTGGAAGCTCATCAGAGCTGCAGAGATAGGCTTGTGTACTCAGCTGTTTAAAATCTGTCAGTGTGGAAGGAGAGGGAGGGGGAGTTATTAAGCTGCTACACCTGCTATTGGTATTTTCACTTAGCCGATGCGCACAACATACATTTTGATCACGAGCTTTTGTTTTTCACAAGCGGGATGGGAGCAGTTCCCATGAAAGATGGCTTTGCTGGTGCTGCAGTGAGGCCACAGAGGGTGAAGTGATGAGGCCGCCTGTGGTGATGTAACGTCACCAGGCAGTGTGTCTTTTTACAGTCCTGGGTGTTGGAAGTGTATTAGCAGGTATGCGGCTCACTGAAGCCTGCTGACAAGTAGATTACAGAGAAAGACATAACGATCATGCAGCACACTTCCTGCTCTAAATCACACCAAGGGCTCTCAAGCCCTGCCTAGAGAGGTCTTAAACTCTACACACTAAGGGAAGCACAGTGTTTCCACTAAAACTGGAAGATAAAGAAAATAGTTTCTAAACTTAAAGGAAAAAGAATATCCATCAGATTGTCATAGATGGTATATGTCCGTCAAATAAGTTAACAGGGTTGGTGCCTTTACCGGTACTGTACATTGACCAGTCTTGTGTACATGTGCAGTAAACCACCACAGATTTTTCCTGCATTAAAAAGGAGGTTTTGACCTCAGCTCATCAACATTTTTTAAGTGGGGTTTAATTTACATAAGCTTTAATAAATTTGTATTCATCAAATGGCTGAAAATATGAAATGCGAACTCTTTGCCTTATATGTGGACCAATCATCATGACTGTGATAGATAAGGAGCTTAAAATAGGGATTGTAAAAATTAACATTGAAACTGATGAAAAGCTGAACTACAACTGAAACATTTTCAAACAATAAAAAGGAAGCCAGCTACTCAAACTAACTGAAACAGAACTAAAAATCAAAATTAAAGAAAAAAATCAAATTCAGTTCAGGTATTTACTTTAGTTCACAGAAACCTCCAGCTCCGTGTGTAGCTCATGGTTTGTATCCAGGAGATGTTGGTTTCACTTGTACCCTTGTATTGGCAAGTCTTTTGTAAACGTCACGTAGGATGACATTGTCACTAATATATTTTCCAACATATTTTGGAAAGCGTAATTATCCAAAGTGAAAAGTACTCTTTTTTTTTTTTTTTTTTTTTTCCATTTTCTGTCTTTTTTTTTAAGATTAGCAGGAATATTACCCTTCTTTATCAACAAGTAGTTGGTTTACAGTTGGAGGGAAGTAATGCTCTTGCTCTGGTTTTATCACTTGCCTGCAGTTTGCATTGTGATAGTGTCATACAATGATTTTTATGACCTCTGAGCATTTGTTCAGTTGAGGTATTAAAAATCCAGAAAATCCAGATTTTCTTGGATCTGGTTTCATTGCAAAGTTTTTCAATTTTGGGTGATTTCAACTTTAAATACATGTCCTCATTCAAAGGTAAATGATTAGTTATTGTCAGAGTAAAACCTGGAACACTGGGTTATTGCAGTATTGCCAATATTATATTATGCTATGCCACTAAACTGCATTGAGTGGTTTGGGAAGACATTCTGCCAGCAGAAAGGTTCATGGTGTTCTTTTCTAAATTAAACTTTGTTCCACCTCAATAGCAGCGAAGAAATACCACATATGTTTTGTAGAGTTATATATTTTGGTATCGGCGGTACTGTCTGTAACTGATCCTGTGACATTTTGCAGAGAGCCATTTGCTGGGGTTATTTATTCAGTATCACTTTGTAGCGCACCGTCTGTCTACTCTTTATGATAATCATACATAAAACATGATTTGTTAGAAAACTGAAGGGATGTTTAAAGTGAAACAATGCATTTGTTATAGCTATACCTTTGCTTTTATGGTAGATTAAAAAAAACAGAACAACACAAAACTCTCCTTTCTAGTCTTAAGTAGCACCAGACCTAATGTTTAACCACAAAATGTATTAACTCAGAAAACAATAGTTCTTTTTCTGGGAATGTACGATCTCCCCCTCTCGGTGTTGCTTTCGTACAGTAAAACTTTATAGACCAGCAGTAAAGTAAGTAGCAGTGTGACAACCTGTTAGCTGGTTGGTGTGAGTTTTCCATGACTCAGTGCCCTCCAGCTTTTTGAAGTCTAAATCCTCCTCACAGTGATGTGTGATAATGGCCTCCGCGTTTCTGTGGGTGCTGCGGGGCTTGAGGCTAAGTATTGTGCACACCTAAAGTGAGAGGAAAAGTTGGAAAGGCAAAATCAGTCTACCGATCATCACCTGTTTTGCCAAACTATGCCTCATGCTGGTTCGGTTTTATTCCACATAGATTCCAGCATAAATCCTTCACTTTGTAGTTTGTTTGGTTTAGAGGTTGTCTTTGTCTAAAAAGAATCAGCCCACTGACTGCCTCAGTAAATAAAATACTTCTCAAGAGGTTAAAAAGAAAACAAATGTGAACAAATCTATTTTTACACTGAACATAAAAGTACATAAATGCATGTTTTTGCAATTTGTTCTCATCAGAGGGGCTGGCAGCTGTCCTTTGTTGTCTGTGCTTTGATCAAAAGCCCTAACATTTCTCTTCTGCCCTTGGTAAATACTTGTAATAGTTATAATACTTATAATGTAGTTCACTACATCTTGGTGTATGTAGTGAATACTAAAGGGCGAGACATGGATCACGGCTTTTAGGGGGTTAGAGGCATTAGGGGTCCATCTTTGTTTTAGAGCTAAATGACACTTGTTGGGAAACTTTTGTCACAGGCTAACAAGCTAAGGGGAACTTGCACTATTCTCTTATGCACTACAGCTCTGTGTGCTCTACTTTATCCCTCTCCCCTCTCACATACACAAGGTGAAACTACTTGAGAAACTGGTAAGGACATATATGAGTCCAAAATGCCTTAAATGCTGTGACACCGCACTGAAATTAAACAAGGACACACAAATTAGGTAAAAAATGGGGTGACCCAGAAGACAGTGGTGAAGGAAACTGATCACTGGATTGCCATTATTGTCAGTGTGCCCTCAGAGGATATAACCTGTTACTCTTATCCCCTAACTTTTTCCTACAAGTTCCATGCTCACTCCCCGTTTTGTTCAGATGACTAGGGATAGGTGTCGTTTAGGTTTTATCCGATACCAGTACCAAACCGGTACTTTTGAAACGGTGCCGGTGCTTAAACAGTGCTTGAACCGGTGCTTAAAGAATGGAGAACACACACTTTGTCCAAAAACCTCTTATGTTTAACTGTTATTTTGTAAAAAGATAACAATGTTAGCCTTTTCTGCAGCTATAGGGCATATATGGTATCACTCTTGGCTGGAAGCAGTGCTTCAACAATGGAAAAAAACACAAACTTTGTCCAAAAACCTCTCATGTTTAGCTGTTTCCCTCTTTTTCTTTGGTCATTTTAGCCTTTTTGGCCAGGGTGAAGGGAGTACCTGCCATCAAACAAGAAGACAGCCGCATGTAACTACGATGGTGTTTGCTAGTTCACCTTACATGCTTTCATTTAATAACGTGGTTAGCCTACTCAACGTAAATTACACACGAACGACATTAAGCTACTCACGCAGAGAAGAACGGCTGCTGCTGCCATCATCAATTGCATCATTTCTGCTACACTGGCAGGGCTAGGGGCCAGGACTCTCCTCTTCGGGTTCTTGGGGGATGTTGCTAACTACATTTTTAATCTGTAGCTCTGCTCTAAAAGAACGTACGTACCTGGGCCCGCCTACTACGCTTGCAAAGGTAAAATGATTGGCTACAATCCAAAGTGTATGACATCTCAGGGAAAAAAAAGCACCGAAATGTGCGCTGCTTTTCGGTCTGGTTACTACCGTTTATGTCAGAACCGGTGCCATAATGGCACCGGATACCGGTACCCATCCCTACAGATGACAGAAGGTTTCTATAGGTGCACCTGAGGAAGGGTAATTAGCAGTTGCCTAAGGTCGTTGCTTTCAGCTGCTCTTGAATGAGTTGTTGGTTAGTTGTCATCTTCAGCTTGTGTGGAAAATGTGCACGTCTCACAGGGAGTTTGAGAGAGACAGTTGTACATCCCACTGACATCAATTAGTCCTTCTTCTATTGCCTTCACATAAAATATAAAAATATCTAGATAAATAAACCTTATATGGAAAGATACCAATACATTTAAATAAAAAAAGACTGTGTGACTTATGTGTGCATAGTGGGAAAGGGGCATTGTATACCCAGATAATTGCCAAGAAAAAGAACAGAACAGAAGTACAAAGGATGCCCAGTTTGTCATTAGTCACACTAACTTCACCACCTTGGCTCACCTACTTCTAGCGCCCTACTTCACGTACTCATGGGTAGGACCACATCATCCTTGAACTCAATCTTCAAGTTTCTAGATGTACCTTGCACAACATACTCAACACACACATGTTGACCAAAGGTTTCCACAGACTGTCACATCTCATCTCAGGAAGCATCAAAAGTGGCAATAAATGCCTATAAAAGTATTCAAAACTGCCTTTTTGTAGTAATTTCTTGCTACTTTAGGTTTTATTTTATTTCATTTCACTTTTATTAAACAAGGAATTCTCTTGAGATTAAAATCTGTTGGTCAAGGTACAGCTGGCCAAGAAGGAACACCATTACAAAATTATGGATTATAAAATCCGTACACCTTGAATGCACATTCACAGACAAGGTAAAGTCATAATACAAAATACAAAGTCCACCTTATGAATAGAAATTAAACTCTTTAGTTACAGAAGACTTTACAAGAGCACTGAACTCTCCCAGGAAGACAACAGCATTCAGCTTTAGTGTGCTCTAAAGGGTATTCCACAACCAATGTGCAAAATAAGAGGATGATGTGCAAATCATAGCAGTTGTTTGAATTTGTTAGGAGTTTACACAAATAAGAAGGGAGTGTGACTTTAAATATAAAAAATATACCAGTGCTGTTGTCTATTTAGGCTTAATTAAGACCAAGAAACCAAATTATAAAGTACCCAGTGATCTGGACTATGATGGCATGTTTTTGCAGCTGATTAAAAAATCTTGAAAGTCATAAACATTATAACTGCTAAATACAGGTTTTTGGCATTGTCATCATGATTCTGTTGGTCTGGAGCACAGCTTCACCTCACGTAATTCCAGACTCTTGTTTTATGAAGAGTTATGTTACTACAGTACTTGTAAAACCTTGTCATCATTAATTATGTCCTTTGTTTGACAAGTTATTTTATCGCATAATGTATTTGATCAACTGACACGGTGTACATGTTTTATGTACGATGTCTTTGATAGTCGAATAGTTTCTAACCCTTTGATGTTGATGTGTTACGAAGGGTTGATAAAAACATACAGCGAAACTAAATACTGTGGTTGTAATAAATGGCTGCAAGTGTAACAACAATCTCAAAGCAGAGCAATCAAAACTTTATTGCACTGTTAACCTAAGCTCGGATCGAACGTGACTCAAGTGTTTACTTTGTCACACCATGTTAAGTTGCCATTGAAATGAGAGCTGCAAGGCAAACACGTTCTGTCAGCAACAGCACGGCTCAAATGTACTGTCAATATTTAAAAAATGTACTGGATAAACCTTTAGGTATCGCTATTGCAGAGCTGGAAACCACTGATATTCTTAACAGCTATTTATTGCTAAGGGTGGGTCAATGAGTTATGAATTCTCCATCATTTTTAAACGAGGTTTTGTTGTCTAGCTTCTAAAGATCAGGCAGGACCGTTTTGATTTAGCCGAGAATGCAGTTGTAAAGACGAAATTGTTCTGGTTCCTGACCAGAACTTTAAATTAAAGGACACAATACAGCTTTAGTTGCAGTTGTGGCTTCTTCTAAATATTCTTAAAAAAAAGAAGCTGGGATAAAAGTTGCTTTTTTTTGCATTAATTCTGACACAAACCTCATTTTCTATCTTGTTATAATCAGATGGACCTCTTTGCTTCTCTCTGCAGTGCCTTTTTGTCCTTGAAAGCCCATAGTCACTCCCAGTTTAGTTTTGACCTGGTCAACTATATCTATTTGAAGATGTAAAACTCGCAATGTTTCTGTAGGTTAAGTTATGGAAAGACTTAAAGGTTGTTGAAGTTCCGTTTTTCTCTAGATGGCTCAGCTGCTCTGATTACTAAGAGATGTTTTCATGGTTGAAAATTTTCTTCAGACTGGGACAACTACTTCACTCATGTTTTTCATTTGATTTATATTTAACATTCAAGGAAATTCCCTGCAATAAGATTCATATTTTTCACAATTTTGTTATTGGCAAAATGGTAAAATAATAAATAATGAAAAATACTGGGATCATGCCTTTTGCTGCAGTTGAGCAGCTGTATTACATAGCAGTGAAATACCTGAGGTGTTACATGTAACTGATACTGACCTATGTTTATTTTTTTGTTTTTTGTTTTTTTTGTTTTTGTTTTTTCTCCTCCCCTGCAGTCTGTGGACCCAACATTGATATTGGCAATGACATCACTGAATTCAGGCGTCTGGAGAACTGCACAGTGGTGGAGGGCTACTTGCAGATCCTCCTCATTGGTGACAAAAACAACAACATCAACAACCAGGAAGTCTTCCGCTCCCTCAGCTTCCCCAAGCTGACCATGATCACAGACTACCTGCTGCTATTCCGGGTATCCGGCCTGGACAGTCTGAGCACGCTCTTTCCCAACCTCACTGTCATTCATGGTCGTAACCTCTTCTACAACTACGCCCTGGTGATTTTCGAGATGACCAGCCTGAAGGACATCGGCCTGTACAACCTGAGGAACATCACCCGTGGAGCCATCCGTATTGAGAAAAACCCTGAGCTCTGTTACCTGGACTCCATTGACTGGTCCCTCATCATGGATGCAGAATTCAACAATTACATTGCTGGGAACAAGCAGTCGAAGGAGTGCAGTGATGTTTGCCCAGGTATCATGGAGAACAACCCCCAGTGCAGCAAGACCATGTTCAACAACAATTATAACTACCGTTGCTGGAACTCCAATCATTGCCAAAAAGGTAAGGAAAGTGTTACAGAGAAAAGCTTATCAGGGATTTAAAATGTAAATATCATCCAGGCAGCCTTTGGTCTGATTTGTGTAGATTTGAATTTACCTACCTGTCTGTTTAACTGCTTTATTGTATTTTGACGCAAGGAAGGAGGAAAGCTGGGAGGATGTTTTTATGCAAGATTAACTTGTCTGCAGATCTTTGCATTACAATTTCCCAGATGTTTATCTGCAGAGCTCAACAGTGGCATCATTTCAGACTGCACTTTTGGCTCAGCCCATGGTTTTGTTGTGTAAGGTTTAGGAACTACTAGTCTGTCTAATGCTAACATATACTTACTTGTTTACAAAAATATATTTAAAAATGTTTCCAAAAAGAAACAGTAGCTCACATATCGCAGTCAGGTGTTTTGTCTAGTCCAGTAGTTCTCACCTGCCTTAAAAAAATGAAAACACTAGATGAAGGAGTAAAGGTTACAGAGCTTAATTAAACTGCTCTGGTTACGATGAGTGCGAAGGCGGCCTTTAATTTTGTGTTTACGACTGCAGCGTTTTAGATGACTTGTTTTGCTGGTGCTTTTCAGACGATGTGTTTTGGCTGACTGTGTGCGTGTGTGTCTGTCTGAATTGTTTCCCTGGTGACTGGCGCCTTGCTGCAGACTCAGCATGTTGATGTTTTCTGCCTTGTGACATAGAACTGTCACTGGGCTCGCTTGGACTGTAAGCATGTCGGTATACATGCGCGCACACACGGTAATGATCATCAAACACATTCACAGCACATACAGAGATATAGACACATAAACAGGTAAATTACATATGCAGATATCTCTGACAAGCACATCTACGCATGGCCTGCTTCGTGAGTTGTTGGATTGACAGCGTGTGGGCATGATGGGAAAGAAATCAGAAGGTGAACTGAGCTGGAGGAGGATGTGTCGGATGGATGAATGGATGGATGTGGATGGAGGAGGTGTTAGGTGGATGAGAATAATGCTTACTGTTTGTCATTCCTCTTGAGAAATGGACAGTCTTTGTCTAGAGACTTTTCCTCTGCTTGCATTAGACACAAGGAGAAAGTACAAGATAATTTTATCATTCAGTACTTTATGAATGATGACCTAGAAAATTTACCACAAGCAATCTGTCTAAAGTTGTGTCTTGCAGGAAGGCCACGTGCTGCCCACCTGCTGCTTCATGAAGTCAGCAACTTTTTTGTCTTAGTATACGAGTTGCACAGTCAGCGAGGAGATCAAGTGTCGTGCTGTACAGAAACAATAAGGTTTCTTCCGATAAAAGGCCATCTTTCTGTCTTCACTCGGAGATAGTAATATTGTTTTTCAAGGGGCAGAGGAAGATGAAGGACAGTAGATTAGGTTCACTGATGAACATCGGCACTGGGTAATATTTTATACATCAAGTCCGCTTACATTCAACAATGCCATGTTTGTTTTATTGGATCAGTGTATTAGTAAATGTACTAGGAATCCAGTTTCCTAAACTTGAATGTTTTGAATTTGTGCTTATTCAGAGATGTTGTGATTAAGGGCTTGAATCCTTATTTTAAAGATTAAGTTAAAATTTTGTCTTTGTCTTCTTGGCTTAAAAGCCAGAATATATGTCACAATGACTGCACAAATTACATTGTATTTGTGGAGACAGTAGGAAAACTGATAATAACAATTTATAGTAATGCAGTAATCAGCTGTCTCTCAACTAAGTCCAGTGCTTTAAACTGCAGCGGTAGTCTTTGTTCTGGTCAGGCACATGAACCAGTTCTCCAACCTCTCTAGTTGAAGGAGCTATCGTCACCAGCTGCAGTGCACATTTCTCCAGCCACTAAAGGAGGGACACTCTGGAGCTGCCTACACATAATGCTCACTGTCGCTGCCCAACGGCACATGCCTAAAGTGACATTTCAACTGCTGGCAGGCACTTTGTGGTCTCTTCAGCTTGTCTTACACCACTTAAGTTTTGTAACCTGGTACATGTGGTGTCTTTAGGTGATATATCATTGGAGGACAAAGAGATTGACAGATAACTAAGAGGGAGACCCTGCAGGAGCTGGAAAAGATCAGACAAATAATAATAACAACAATAATAATAATAATAGTAATAATTCTTTATTTAAAAGGGACAGTGCAGTTTAACATAGTCCAAGTATAAAACATGAAACTGATGTACTGCACAAAAGTTTATAGCTATTGCTAATTTCCAACCATTGTCCCTTGTTGGGCTGCCTTTATGGAAAATGCTGATTGTCCAAATTTAAATCTGCGATATGATATTTTGCAATTATATTATATAGTATAGGGCTGTGCGATATGACCAAAATCTCATATCCCGATATAAGACATCTATCGTCCTGATAACGATATAAATCACAAAAATTTAACATTTTCTGTAAATTCTGTGAATCTCGGGCAGCTCGACTTGCGTGAAGTGTTTCCAGCTGGACGTCGTGTACCTGGAGTCGAGTTTTTTAACGATGTATGAAACTATACATTTTTAGACATAAGTTTTAACGGCCGCCGTTTTCTTTGTAAGTATTTATTACACAGCGTGCTGCGGGGAAAAGCCTGTTCTAACGTTTGAGTCTAAGGTTTATTTTTTAGCACCTGACGGCTTTTTTGCTTCTCATCCGTAAATACTCTGCACACTCTTTCACGTGATTCAGTTTATTTTGAAAAGTCTCAACAGGATCTTGAGCTTTATTGTGAAAGGTTTATGTGGAAAATAAACAAGCGGACACGCGATGGTTTTACCGTCGTTGTTGCTAACGACAACGCATAAAAACAGGCGCTTGTCTGTCCGTAGTGTGGTTATATTAAATATAAGAGAAAGAGAGGACTTTAAGAAATTAATATAGCCACTACAGTGACCATCAAAACGATGAAAAAATATTGCCGTAAACAGTTTATTTTGCGACACCATGAAACAAACGATAGCGTAAAATGAAACGATAGATGTTTTTATATCATCATCCGATATATATCGTTATATCGAACAGCCCTATTATAGTAATGCGATTACTATCTTGTCTTTGGATGTATCTATTAAGACACTCTGGGACCAGCCTATTTATACACTTGAAGACTAATTTAACAAAACACAAATGATTGAAACTCTTAAAACTAAGGAAATTATATTTCATTAAAAGTTGTGATACATAAAGTAATTAAAGTAGGGGTGGGTATCATCACTGATTTTTAGAATCAATTTGATTCTGATTCAAAAGGTCCTGATTCGATTCGATTAGATTCAATTTTGACTCAGACAGTCAGAAATATTATAATTCTGATCATTTATCAGTACTGACACTTGTGAGACTTCATCAGAGGTGTAAGCATCATAGCAGATGCCTTTGTGCCAAAGTAACTGAGGATAAAACACAGAAAAACATGAAGGAGATTTTCCTGGCCTGGCTTTTTATAGTAGATAACCTTAAAATATTCTGCAGTAGAACAAAAACAGAAGAAAACAAAGAATCAACACATGAACATTACCTGATGGTGCTGAAGTGAAGCAGAGCAAAGTTAAAGTGGTTTTATTAGAGACGCAGCTAAGCATTTTGCAATTTGGCATAATTTTAAAAAAGTTTAAATTTCTTTGGTATTGAACAGCAGAAATTAGGCTTTCTTGTTGGAAGTCATTTTTTAAAAAAAAGAAAAGAAAAGAAAACAGCGGCCGACAGTGCTGTGAACAACGGTACACTGGTGGTTAATAAGCAAGCAAATAATACAGAAAACAGAGATTTGAGATGGGAAACTGTTCTTGAAGTACACTGAGAGAAAAAGAGAGAGAGAGCTGTGCAGGAATTGTGATTTTATCGCGGTGGAAGCAAAGCAGCAAAAGTAAGAGGGAATTCATGACGATGTTTATGTGAAGCGTAGTTTTGATCTTCTTTTGCTGCTGGTTCAGTCAGTTTTGGTTGGAGAGTGACAAAACCTGCAGCTTCAGAATCTGTGAGCTGTTGGCTTTCAGCACCGACAGCGTGCCTGTGTACGTGCTGTCGGGTGAAAAAGCTGACAGCTCACAGATTCTGATGCGTCGGGTCCGCGCTTTGTGTTTACGTCTTTTTGCGGAATCTGTCTGGGATTCAGGTCTGGGGAACGGATGGGCCAGTCCATAGCATCAATGCCTTCGTCTTGCAGGAACTGCTGACACACTCCAGCCACATGAGGTATAGCATTGTCTTGCATTAGGAGGAACCCAGGGCCAACTGCACCAGCATAAGGGGTCTGAGGATCTCATCTCGGTACCTAATGGCAGTCAGGCTACCTCTGGCGAGCACATGGAGGGCTGTGCAACCCCTCAAAGGAATGCCACCCAACACCATTACGGACCCACTGCCAAACCGGTTATGCTGGAGGTTGTTGCAGGCAGCAGAACATTCTCCACGGTGTCTCCAGACTCTGTCACGTCTGTCATATGTGCTCAGTTTGAACCTGCTTTCATCTGTGAAGAGCACAGGGTGCCAGTGGTGAAGTTGCCAATCTTGGTGTTCTCTGGCAAATGCCAAACGTCCTGCACAGTGTTGGACTGTAAGCACAACCCCCCACCTGTGGAGGTCAGGCCCTCAGGCCACTCTCATGGAGTCTGTTTCTGACCGTTTGAGCAGACACATGCACATTTGTGGCCTGTTGGTGGTCATTTGGCAGGGCTCTGGTAGTGCTCCTCCTGTTCCTCTTTGCACAGAGGTAGAGCTGGGCGATAAAATGATAACGATATGTATTGCGAAATAACTTTTTCTCGATAGAAAAATTAAACTATTGCAATAGACCTCATCTCTCTCTTGCTCTTAAAAAAAAAGAAAAGAAGAACAGCCAATCCAAATTAAGTAGCGCAGAGCTGAACCAATCACAGCCGCAGCGTCACGTCACGTGACTTGTTACGTACAGCACAAGTGCCAAGCCGCACATTATTATTATTATTGTTATTATTATTATTATTAGTAGTAGTAGTAGTATTTCGTAGTGATGTGTTGGTCGTGAACGAAATGGCTCTTAGAGCCGGATCTTTGACGTGAACGATGCGAGCCGGCTCCTTATCGCGACCCGTGGGTTTTTTTTTTTTTTTTTCCTTTCTTTCTCTCACCCTCTCTCTCGCACTTTATTTCCGCTTCACTCCGCACACGAGCCTTGCGCTGGGAAGAGGGGGGAGGGGCGGTAGTTACACTCGCAGTAGCACAGGAACAGAGCGGGAGGGAGAGAGAGAGAAAGAGAGCCAAGGACAACGACGTCACATTAGAAAGGTATAGTAATCATCCACAACTTTTTTCAGTTGCGGATGATAAATGATTCAGAAAGTTCAGAAAGCTATACAACAAGGAGAGATTGAAAATTTCCTTTTAGTTCTCAGTTTATTTGATATTGACAAAAGTTAGTCAATTTTGTCTGTTCTTCTGTAAAACAAACTAAGATTTATTTTTAGAATTAATATTTTGTTTCTAAGTGGAATTGACAATTTAGTAGTCTGTTTTGTTTGTTCTATTTTGAAACTTAAACGCTTTAGCGGCTGGCTTTTGTGTAGTTTGCAATATTTGCCTTTATTTATCTGAAAAAGTCTGATGTTCCTTAAGTACATCTACCCTGTTGAACTTATTATGGGAAATAAATAGTAAAATCAAGACAAGCTGCTGATTATTTCACATTTTACTTGTGAGCAACGGCACATTTAAATCTTACAAATATAGTTATTTGGCTTATATCGTGATATATATCGTTATCGCCTGAAATGAAAAAAACATATCGTGATTAGGGCTGGGCGATATGGCCTAAAATTCATATCGCGATATAATTTGAAGCATGTGCGATAACGATATATATCACGATATATTCTTTTCTTCTGTATAACGTATTTTCCACACTATAAGGCACACTTAAAATCCTTTAATTTTCTCAAAAATCGAGAGTGTGCCTTATGTATGAATTCTGGTTGTGCTCACTGACCTTGAACCGATTTTGGCGTGTAGAAATCTGTTAAAAAATGTTTTAGTACAACTTTGGTAAGCCTGCTGATGGACTGCTTGATGGATTGTCAGAGCATTACGGCTGCCGTAGTGAGGAGTAATCTGGGTCCAAAACTCCGTCACCTTCAGGTCCCAAAGTCAAACGAACACTGAGAGTTAAAAACAGTCTAAATTCTTTCATCTTTAATTAAATCATCAGCGTTGCTGCTTTATCGGGTGTAACAATTAAGTTTAACATCCATGCATCCATGAAAACAGAATTTATTAAATTTAACGGAGTTAGAAGTTAACAGGAAGTTAGCTCGTTAGTTTATACCTAAACATTTCATACCATGTTCTGACTGAGAGATTTTTGAAACTAATTAAAACGTACAGCTCTGCTACCACTCCCAACATAAATGAAGACAGAAAACTAAACAGCAGTGGCGTTTGCAGGGTTACCGAAGTTGGACTACCTGGTATATAATGTTGTGCTACGTGATTGCTAGCGACACAGCTATGTTAGCATAACATTAGCACAGTGAAGCTGGAGGATGAACGGCAACTTTTTTTCCACTCGATAAAAGTTAACGTGAGGGATTCTGGTGGTCAGGGACAAATGCAAATGCTGGGTTGTTGCCCTCCTACAGTCTCCTCCACGTCTCCTGATGTACTGGCCTGCCTCCTGGTAGTGCCTCCATGCTCTGGACACTACGCTGACAGACACGGCAAACCTTCTTGCCACAGCTCGCATTGATGTGCCATCCTGGATCAGCTGCACTACCTGAGCCACTTGTGTGGGTTGTAGACTCTGTCTCATGCTACCACTAGAGTGAAATCACCGCCAGCATTTAAAAGTGAACAAAACATCAGCCAGAAGGCATAGGTACTGAGAAGTGGTCTGTGGTCACCACCTGCAGAACCGCTCCTTTATTGGGGATGTCTTGCTAATTGCCTATAATTTCCACCTGTTGTCTGTTCCATTTGCACAACAGCATGTTAAATTGATTGTCAATCAGTGTTGCTTCCTAAGTGGACAGTTTGATTTCACAGAAGTGTGATTGACTTGGAGTTACATTGTGTTAAGTGTTCCCTTTATTTTTTTGAGCAGTTTGGTTTTGTGAGGTTTAACCTGAGAGTCTGGCGTCTCGATTTTATATTTAAAAATCGATTCAGGATTTTAATGAATCGATGTCACTTTATTCAAGCTAAAATCGATTTTAATCAGAAAATCGATTATCGAAACCCACCCCTAAATTAAAGCATTCAAAGTAAAATGCTGCAAGAGTGTGACGTTAACATAATAGGACTTGTAGTTTAAAGTGCTTTGAATGGTCAGTAAGACTTAAAAATGCGAGTACATTTCATTACAGTTTGCGCAACCATTGTTAACAATAACAGTGGCGTAGGAGTGCCGTGATCATTCATGGGTGCACAATAAAAGTTAAAATCTGTTGAAAAATAAACTTAGGTGGCTGTTACTAGACCTCAGCTGTAAAGTAAGTGTGTGTGTGTGTGTGTGTGTGCTGTATCTACAGCAAATGTATCTGCATATTTTTTAAATTAATAATTTAATCCTAAATGCCTCAGTACGTAATTTACCTGTGCCACTCCGAAAGTTGCTTCCACTGTTACTTCAGCTGCTAAACCATCTGCTGCTACAACTAGTACTATTACTTTTGCTTCTCCCACAAAGACTACAAGTTCTGCTGCTAAAACCACTGTTAACACTACTGTAAAAAGTACTAGTACTCGGGGCCACATTCCTCTTGTTTGCAGCTGTATGAGGTCAGAGCAGAACACACAGACACAGACAGACAGAGACCTCTGCTCTGCTATACTGTTGGCTAACTGCTGCCAGCACATTTAACGTGGTGTCTGGGTGAAAAGTCTGTTGTTTTCCAATTACCGGTAATTTCACCACTCTTGTTCCAAAGCATCTAAGTTGCTGTTTACCCCCAGCAACAATATTTCAGAACCTGACTAACTGGACACTTTTAGTCATGACTTGTGTATTTTTGTTCAGCTGGCATCTTCGTGCCTTTTTGTTAACTAGACTAAAGACAGGGTGGCGAATGACCCTGCAAAGATGCGTAAGTAGTCTACCAGAGGCTCCAGAGGGAGTGTGTCAGCCAGGGCAAATGGGCCATCAGTTGCTGCCACTGCTGCCTTAAAACAGAATTGATCTCAGACAACATGAGCACTGCTGCTCTCACTGCAGAGACTGCGTGTTGTGCTATTTATTAGACACTTTATTGGAAAAGTCTGCTGGTAGTAAAGCTAGGCTTCATTAAGTGAGGAAGGCCAATGGCTGGAGTAGTTGAGCAGGCTGACCAAGCATGTTGTCTGGCCACTCCACTACCTGCAGCTCAGAGGCTTTACGTGCAATCCTGTGTGTTAATAGTATGTAGCAATAAATAGAGCAAAACTTGGTTCTGTTTATGCAATTGTAGCAGCAAACATTGCGGCCACACAGGATCATACTTCATCATCATGATTTGTCTCCTGTGATAACGCCCTGTATCAAGCTTCAGTAATCTTATCTGGAAGCTATTGTTTAAATATGTGTCTGGATCACAAGCCGGCACTTTGTATTCAAAGGCATTTTATTTCCAGACACAGTCATTCATGGGATCAATATATGACGAGAGAGAAGAGTGCTAACCCTGTTTTCAGAGAGTTTATATAAAGGACGTGCCTTTAGACTGAACTCATTCATAAAACTGTTACAGCGAAAAGAAGGTTCAAAGCCTGCTTTCTTCTCTGGGAAAGTTTGGTGGTGGGGGGGGTGGGGGCTGCATTCTCCTGTGTTTACTTCCTCATTTGTTTTTTGGAATCTGGTTTGGGTGTTTTTGTCTCCTTCATAACTCATGGGCTGCTTCTAAAGAAGAGCCATGTCCGAGCATGCTGGGAAGCAAACACGTTGTTTCAGTCGCTCTCTCAAGCACACGAATCCACACACTCTCTCACACATTGAACAGCATGGGGGATGTTTTCCGGTGCTTTGCACGGTCTGAGGAGATGAAAGCACATCATTAAAGTACAAAGTAGGACTTCTGGGATTTACTGGAAGGAATTTTTGTCTTTTGTTAACCCCTGGCTGAGGGGATTACACATTAAACTAGAAGGATTGTCTTTAGCGGTGCTGCTCATTCAGTTGCTAACTTAGTTTACCATACCTGGCGTGTCAGTGTTGGAGCGGTTATATTTATAGTCCTTAAGCTAGCATGCCCTCCTGATGAGGCAGTGTGCATTGTGCTTTAATATTATTAGTATATATACAAAAGGAATGTGCTTATGTACACATCAAGATAAAAATCAAGGATGGAAGCAATTTTCCAAACCTGTTTGTAGAGTTTGAAAGTTTCTGTCTTTGGTGACCTGTAGCGGTAGACTCAAAAATGCAGCGGCATAGACTATTTGACACAATTTCACAGACATTTTGAGAATACTTTTTTGACTTCTTAGCATGAATGGGGAAAATAAATGATTGTGGGCTAGTAAAACCTAGAATTTGTATCACTATATATTTTTTTTAACATTCTGCTGTTTTTATATGGGATCATCAAAATCAATATTTGCTCAAGTGATTCTTGATATAATTTTGCAGGCCCATTACTCTGTCAGGAATATATAGTCTTAATTGATATACGTCTTAATTCAGAGTAAGCAAATGGTTCAGTGACACAAGTGAAATAGAACACCAACGTCCTCACATGTACAACAAAGCAGTGGCTGCCTGATGATTCCATTGAATTTTTTTTCATAATGTAACCAACGGCAATTCACAACTAAATGGTTGCCCAGAGGTTGAGGATGTGGCACGGTCACGATCACTTTTGATTGCCAGGTGATTGCAGAGGCTGCCTGACAGGAAGCAAACTTTCTGCAAAGTGTCGCAGTCTGTCGAAGGCTGTCTGCAGTCACACTCAGAGAAATTGCCGAAGGTTTGCAATTAATTGGCGTCTAATTTATGAATGCAGACAGAATGCCAACATGTTGCTAACAGTTGAGTCTTTTAATTAGCACAACTCGATGGCACTGCCAGGTGATGGTATTTTGGTTATATTATTATAGAGCAGGAAGGTTGCTTAGTGCAATAATAGTTAAATGGGAATTTTTGTCTGCAGACAGTAATAGATATGTGATTTTTGATAATGCATCACAGTTAATTGCTGTATTATCAGAAACAAATTGCATGTAATTGCCCATTTTACCCCATTCAATCGCAGACTAATATGAGACTGACAGCAGACTGTGTTGGGTCTGCGCTTCCACAGGCCCCGCTGGTTTAGAGACTTGTTCCCGTTAATGAAGCAAGACGAACAGCAATCGATCGTTTGTACTTGCTAGCAAGGGAGGCTGGTCGGAACCAGACTCTTGGAGCTGATCGCTCCTCACCTGTTTCCTAGCCAACTTCAAATAAACAGCCTTCCTTGCAGCCTTTTTATTGAATACAGTTACAGTTTACACAGGCACCACCCATTGTAACACCCCCTGTGGTGTGTCGGGCCCTTGTATATGTGTGTATGCATGTGCGAGAGTGTGTGTGTGTGTGTGTAGGTGAGTGTGTGTGTGTTTGTGTTTGGGGGTGCATTTGTGTGACCTCCTGCTCACCAAAGGGTAATAAAGGCAGGAAGTTTACTAAACAAGAAAACGGAACCTTCACCTAGGATGCCTATAATAAAACACTACAGCCTCCCCCACCATTCAACAGGCTGGGGAAGGTGTCAGAAACAAAGGAATGTCTTTGATCGTACAATTTGAACCAAGACTTACAAATTTAAGTAACACAATGACAACATTTAACAATTTGACTCTAACAGACTGACTGCTTTATTTGGCAACATTTATTGTTTTTAAGACGTGTATATAAGCTGAATAAAGGTTATAAATCGGAATGTATGTTGCAATAACCGGCATGTAGCAAAATGTTCAAAAGTGCGATAATATTGTATCATAAGTGAAGAATTTTGATAATATTGTATGGTTGACTACACATGCTCTCATGTAATGTTTTCCAAAATATTCCGTTACTGTAATTGTTCTATATTTTTAGTATTAGTATTTCATTCTAGGGCTGTTTGATATAATGATATATATCGGATGACGATATGAAAACGTCTTTCGCTTCATATTATGATATCGTTTGTTTCATCGTGTCACAAAATAAACTGTTTACGTCAATATTTTTTCATTGTTTTGATAGTCACTGTAGTGGCTATATTAAATTCTTAAAGTTCTCTCTTTTTTTCTTATATTTAAAATAACCACACTACGGACAGACAAGCGGCTGTTTTTACACCTTGTCATTAGCTACAATGACTGTAAACCCAGCGTGTGGCTCTACGTCCGCTTGTTTATTTTCTAAACCTTTCACAATAAACCTGAAGATCCTGTTGAGATTTTTCAAAATAAACTGAAATGATGACAAACAGAAAGACCAGTCAAAAAAAATCAAGTACCTTATTTCTAAACGAGGTGCTACCTCTATAGCATGGACATGGTTTGGTTATGAAAAGTCTGGCACGGACCAGAAAACTGTACCATGCAAATTATGCAGGAAACCGGTCCCCACCTCACACTCAAACACGGCAAACCTCTTCTACCACCTACGCAAGAATCACGTGAAAGAGTGTGGAGAGAGTTTACGGATGAGAAGCAAAAAAAGAGCAGTCAGGTGCTCAAAATAAACCTTAGACTCAAACGTTAAAACAGGCTTTTCCCTGCAGCATGCAGTGTAATAAATACAAAGAAAATGGCAGCTGTTACAACTTATGCCTAAAAATGTATAGTTTCTTGCATTGGTCAAAACACTTTACTCCAGCTACACGACGCCCAGCTAAAAAAACACTTCATGCAAGTCGAGTTGCCTGAGATTCAAAGAAAATGTAAAAAAATTTTCTATATTCATCATTGTCGGGACGATAAATGTCTTATATCAGGATATGAGATTTTGGTCATATCGCACAGCCCTATTTCATTTATCTCTGAAGGGAAGACCGAAAACAAAGCTGTACTGCTAATAATAATTAATGTAGGCAAAGGATAGAAAGAGTAGAGAGCTCTACAACTCTGGAGGAGATATGAACATTACATTATTTCTTATTGCACAAAAGGGTAAGAACTTGATAGTAAAATGCAAGTTAACCCCAGAAAACAACCTCCTGCTACTGTAACACACTCTTTGGCATGTTGTCTCTGTAGAGATGCTTGGAATTTTGTTTATACACAATCTATAATGCTACTGTAAAAATAGCAGCAAAGACCTCAGCTAAAACTGAAGGTGCTAACAGCACTGGCAATTAAATGAAAGTTTATATTAACAATGTGTGACGGTCCATATCAGGCTATATTGTGTCGTAATGAAGAAGCAGTGGAGTAAATCAGTAACTTAAGGCATTATTTTTATTGATTAGTGTTCCCAACACTGACCATCATTATCAATAAATGAATGAAAATGGGAAGGGTATTTATTTTTGCTGCAGTGTAACTGTGTTTGCGAAGAGGTAGTAAATCTGTTTCTCTGCAGTGTTGTGGAGGAGAGACTGGTGAGCCATTTTCACATCATTAAGTTTAAAAAAAATTATAAAATAAGCTAAGCACATGTGATGACGAGATACCATTTCACCTGTGGAGCACATAGCTGCCAACCAATAGTAACTAATTACAACAGGCAGGAGGGCTTTCCTGCTGGTGTAACTTGTTCATTCATTTTCTATCGCACCGGTAGCAGTAGTTGTTTGAGCCACACAGTTTGCATTATGGTAGGACAACAGAGCTAACTTAACAGAGTGCATTCTTAGCCCCCTAATGCAGTTGTTTTCAGTTACTGGCAAATTTACAGGCATTGGTTCTGGCACTGTACCCACCAAATATTGAAAACAGTCTTTACAGTTAAATTTACTGTTGAGATTTTTTATTTATATATTTTTTAACTACAGATTGCAAAATGCAGATTCTGAGCACCCGTCTGTAGTATCAGTGAAACTGTGCATGTTAGCTGGCATGTAGGAAACACACTATCAGCTGTCTAGCAGGAAAACGCACTTCCACTGTGTGAAAGAGCTAAAGAGAGTCCAACAGTGTGTGAGTCACTGAATCGGTGGACTCAGTCCCAGCCTCTCCTTCCCTCTCCTGTTTTCTGGTTGCTTTTGGATGTCGTAGATCCAGTGTTTATTTGCCCAGTGCTTCTCTAGTGCTAAATGTGAGGCCATTTTTAAACACAGATTTCCTTAATGTGAACTAGCCTTTTTCAGTTTTTACCTCAGACATTTTGGAGTGTTCCAGTAGTAAGTTGTCCCCGTTGAACTCTGCCAGTATGATTTGTATGGATTTTTATTAAAGTCTTGATTTTATTTTTTTATTTAATTATTTGAGACATTTACCTTAATTAGTTTGTTGCAGTGTTTGCAGAAGTCCACATTTCTTTCATGATAGGATGATTTCATTGCTTCATGATACTTCTTTCTTCCTCCCTTTTCTGACAGTTCTTTTCAGATGCAACAAAAACCTGGTTCAGGTATCAGCATGGCTACAGCAACTCAATCTGTGTCACTTTGAGAGCACATCTGCTTTAAATGTGCGCCTTTCACTCCAGAGACAACAGAATGATCTATTTTGACTCTTAAATTGCGAATGAAAGTTACGAAAGGAAATATATTTACCCTTTTCTTTTTCTTTTTTAAATTGATGGGTTACCTTAATTGGGTTAAATTGGTCTTGTTTTGTTCTGAACATTTTTGTCATTGACTTTAAAAAGAATGAAGGAAAGCATGTGAAAATTAATTTTAACTTATTTCGACACAAAAAATAATCAAGGGCTTATAATTGTGTGGATTACTTAAAATATCTTGAAAAGGTACAAATGTTAAAAGATACATCAATATTTTTAAAAGAAACACAATAAAACAAGTACCAGATATGAGCTGCTATCTAAATAGGCTAATGTAAAAAAACAAACAAACAACCAAACAAACAAAAAAGCAGGAGCTAAATATTTAACAATCATTAATTTAAATAGACCAAAGGTTACTGGAAAACTTCATTTTTAGGATGTATTGCACTGAAACTAAACTAGTTCCTCCAAGCTCAGCATGGACTTGAGGGACTTGCACTCATAGTTAGTTATTGGACCGAGTTTGATATAGCCTTCAGCAGTGGTTGATGGATTTGCAGCGGTATGATGCTGAAGGTGAAGCTTTATTGTTTACATAGTCTTTCGGTGTGAGATTATTCAGAGTAAAATGACTTCTGGGTGGAGGATGAGGTTGGGCGATATGTAAAATTTTTCCAACCGACATTCATCAGTCCAATAACTGACGATAGGCGATATATTCGCGCAGGTGACTTTTTGATGGGCAGAGCAATGTGATCATGCATGGCTGACTTGCACGTTTAGAATTTAGAAGTTTTGTTTGGAGGGAATATTTGCTTTCTTTTCTTGTTCGTTTCAGTATTAATATAGCTACTTTTTGGATTATTCGTTTATTTATTCATTTATTTATTTGAGATGCGCCAAATCGTACAAAACACTTAACATTAAATTTTTTTATGTTCACTCAAAGAGACATTTTGATTTTTAACCTACTTTTTGTTTAATTTTGTATTTGTTGTTTGGTCGAGTGTGTATGACAGATAAAAACTGGAACGGCCTGTAAACACGGTTATAGTGGGAAAAAGAAGCAGTTTCTCTTTGTTTCCCTGTGTTTTTTGTTTGTTTGTTTGTTTAAATTTAAATAAAACGTTTTTGGGTTTTTTTGGTGTTTCTGAACGTAGACTACTGCCTTTCTTTCTTTCTGTTATGAGTAAATGAATGGCTGCATTTTGCACACTCTGATGAGGGTGCATTTGCTCACAGCTGGAAGAGGGTGCCGTTAGAACAGCGCTATTATTTTGACTGCGTTGACTGCTTCTCTTAGCGTCAACCAACATTATTAGCAAATTAACCACAGGCAAATAAATAAATAACTAAATTGCTCTTGTAAAAACGATTGGTTGAAGGCTCAGCCTATCGCCGATGGTCGATATATTCATCAAATCACCCAGCCTCAGTGGAGGAGGTATTAAACCAATTCCTGCACTGCAGAAAGGATCATGTTTGGATTTATGTATGTATAAAAATGTAGACAATCCATGGCATGCTCATTGGCAAACGATTTGTCAGAAATTGCTAGCCAGTGAACACAAATCAGATCCACCCAAGATGCTGACTGCAAAAACACTCACCTGGAGGCTGCATAATGAGACTTTACTAACTGATCAATAACAACATCTATCTTTTAGACATTGTATGAATTTAGCAAGTCTGGCTTTCAGCATGCATGAGTAAACCTTATTTGTGTAATACACTAGCAAGTAACACTCATAAAATACTACAGTTTTGAAGTTTTTGCTCTATATTCCAAAAGGCACCATCGGCACAACACACTTCTCATTTCAGTTGGCACATGTGTCAAAGTGGCCACCCCCTGACTTTAAGCATTAATAATATCCAAATTCACACAATGCTGGTTTTTATACATGGCTGTAAATACCTTTTCCTGCAATCAGGTCGGACCCTTTACCGCGGGAAACTATGGGCACAAGTGGCTGCTCCAGGAGCTACAGTTTTTGGCACTTCCACCTGAACCTATTTTTTTCAGCACCAAAGGTTGCTGCTTGCTTCAAAACCACACACATATATGACAGCAAAGCCTCTAGTATACAGCAGTAACAAAATGCATGCTGACAAACAGAATAGTTTTAAAATATTGTAGTAAACACATTATGTAAGATAATAGAAGTTACTGTGGTATTTTTGATCACTGTAAATAAAAGTCAGAGATACCTGGGTCGACAGAGAGGTCATCTTATCCAGTCTGACTTGTGTGACCCAGTGCTAGTGCTTAAGGCTTAAGGAAGCCCAGTGACTATAAGTTCCTGCTGAAGTCTGCCTAATCTCTGCTATGATTAGCTCCATGCCATCATGCACAAAGTACAGACATCCACTCTCTCACTTTATACTAAGCTGGAGATGGATGAAGAAGCCCTGGGACCATGTGGTTGCTTGCTTGTGGTTAAATCCCTGACTTTAAAGTGAATGAGAGATCTTCTTCTTACTTTTCACCATACTATGAGATGTACCAGTGCTACAGGCTGAATTTCAATCAGCTCGCGATTTTGTGAAATCACCTTGACTTTTTCAACAAAACACCTTCTACATTACCTTCTTTGGGTCATTTGTGGGTGTGTCCTCACCATTCATAAAAGAGCTTTTGATTGTCAGTGAACACCCACTCCCATTGAAGAGCTGAGCATTTCTGTCAGCATGCAAAGCTGGATATATTTAACACACAATAGACTCTAAAAGTGCTGCACACATCTTGGACTCTTGATTAGATCTTTTGGCTTAGACCTGTGATGGCATGCTGAGATGTGTTTCTTCCACCAGAAATTCTAATCTAAGTTTATCACAGTATTTTTCTCAGTCATTGAAAACCAGTGAAATAGAGTGATTTTGAGTCTTACTCTGTTTTGCAACTGCAAAAGCAAAAAACCCTTGTTAGACCAAAATGCCTCAATTATAGAGCTTTATAAGGCAGGTAAATGGGTAGTAAATAAATATAATTTAAAAGGCATATAGGAAAATGTGGTAGTCAGGGCTTGTGCAAGGGTTTCAAAACTTTAGGTGCTCTTTGGCTTCTGGGAGACAGTAAATTTTATTATTATTGTTTATTTTTTAATCTGTTTACTTTTATATTTTTACTTTGAATTTTCCCCGACATCATATTTCAGATTTATTGATTTACAAAACCAACAAAAGTAATAAACAAAAAAAGAAAAACCCTGCAAAAAGTATCAAAAAAAACCAACCTTTTACTGAATATTAACTCTATCATAGGTCATGTTACTGTCTTCTCATTCAGGAAGGTGCTTGTGTGGGTAACCTGTGTGGGACATAGATTCTTGTTTTGTTAAGTGAGCAGCTCTCCATTGCTTCTTCTCCACCCTCATGGTACTATTGGGGGTTGCTAGTCTGGAGCCAGTTCTGCCTTGATTTGAAAACCAGCCCGCATTTCATCAGGCTTGAGAAATGATTATTGTGTAGTGTTGTTAGCAGAGGTTTGGGTAATTTCTGTTGGGGGAAAAAATAGTGTACAGAATCTGTGGGCTGCATCTGCCAATTATTGAATTTCCCGCAGTAGCATCACAGCCACACATATTAGCAGGCCAGGGGTGTTGACTGCCCATTCCTTTTACTTCTCTGGCACAAAAGGGAATAAATAGATAATAACAATTAAAAAAAAATAGCCATCGACCAAACTATTGTTTTAGACACTGATATTTGTCCCAGTTCATCAACCATAAAGTGTCTGTGCTGGCCCATGGTTTAACATGTATATTTATATGTAGTAATCCAAAGCAGAAGTAAAGCTTGCCCTCCTCTACTGTTTCATCACTGCAAGCTTGGTCCGGACAGCAATGGCTGGTTGCGAGCTACGGGGCAGCTTAGAGTAAAGTCACTAAGCCTAAAACTAGATATCTCCCTACCACAGTTGGGAGCCGCATATCTGGAAAGGTAACCCTGGGGCTTTGTCTAGACCCTTCTTGCTGAATTTGAGCATCTGTCATATACCAGTCACACAAACCTTGATCCTGACACTGATTGTTGATTGGCAGGTCATTCCTGTGGCCAGCCTACCTTTCAATTTCGATCAGATCACCTGTTGTTTTCTATTTTGTCAGCACATAGCAATCTCATAGTTGTCTCATATTCATTGTGATATGCTCCCTATTTATATGTATTTATATTTACTACTTTCTATGTTGTAAACACATACTGAAGACATATTATAATATATGAAACAACATATATAGAATAGCAAAGAAAAAATTGATAAATAGCTCTGAATATGTCTTATTTTTTGTATTCCTCAAAGTAGCCACCCTTTGCTTTGTTGACAACACTGCAAACTAGAGCAGGGTGATATGACCAAAAATATTTATCACGATATAAATTTGAAAATTTGCGATAACGATATAACTGACGATATAATTGACACTAGACAAAATACTTTACAACTCCACAACTTTATTAGTGCAAAAAATCCCCAAAAACATCAATGCATTTTCACTTAAACAAGCAGCTGTTTTTTATGTGCATTAAAGTTATATAAAAATTCAACAGTGCAAATGCAAATTCCTTGCTGACATTTTAACCAAAAGACATTTCCAGTGCAAATTGGCCGACATATCCTCAGCATAACCATGTATAATATCCACAAAACTTAAAAAGAGGTTATACACACACATAATACCGTAATATTACGTTGAAGCACAGTAGGTATCACTCCGCGAGGCTCCTGACTACAATAGCCGTAATGCTCCGACAATCCATCAAGTGGTGCGGGTTCGTAGCTTAGCAAAGTCGTACTAAAATATTTGACAGATTTTCGAGCGCTGTGTACCACATAAAATCGTTTTGAGGTCAGTAAACACAACCAGAATTCATACATAAGGCACACGGGATTATAAGGGGCACTGTCAATTTTCAGAAAAATCAAAGGATTGATTTTAAGTGTGCCTGCTAGCATGCTCTACCAAAAATAGTGCTTTGTTCTGTATCTGACAGACAAAGCTCGCCCTTCTCCTTCTCCGTTGCCGCCATGCTTTTTCCACCATGTGCGTATGAAAACAAAGGCACTGCGCATGCACGTTTTACCCATATTCTATCGCGATATTTCATTTTCTTATCGTTGCCCTACATTATACCGGTATTACCGTGAAAGGTATGATATGGCCCCGCCCTACTGCAAACCCTTGGCTTTCTCTCAATAAGTTTATGATGTAGTCACCTGAAATAGTTTTCACTTCACAGGTGTCCCTTGTCAGGGTTCATATGTGGAATTTCTTGCCTTCTTCATGGGCTCGGACCATCAGTTGTGCTGTGCAGAGGTCAGGGCTGTCAGCTGTGTACCAACCTATTTGACAACTGTTAGAATTCAAATTATGGCAAGAACCAATAAGTTAAGTAAAGAGAAACGACAGTCCATCATTACTTTAAGAACTGAAGGTCAATCAGCTGGAAAAATTGCTAAAACTTTGAATGTGTCTCGAAGTGCAGTCGCAACAACCATCAAGCTCTACTATGAAACTGGCTCACATGAGGACCACCCCAAGAAAGGAAGACCAAGAGTCACCTCTCCTGCTGCAGGTAAATTTATCCGAGTCACCAGCCTCAGAAATCACAAGTTAACAGCATCTCAGATTAGACCCCAGATAAATGCCACACAGAATTCCAGTAGCAGACACATCTCTACATCAACTGTTCAGAGGAGACTGTGCGAATCAGGCCTTGATGGCCTATAAAGCAACAAGCATAAGAGATTTGTTTGGGCCAAGAAACCCAAGTTATGGACATCAGAACAGTGGAAATCTGCGCTTTGGTCTGATGAGTTCAAATTTGAGCTCTGGTTCCACCTGCTGTCTCTTTGTGCAACGCAGAAAAGGTGAACAGATGGTCTCTACATGCATGGTTCCCACCGTGAAGCATGGAGGAGGACGTGTGATGGTGTCAGGGTGCTTTGCTGGTGACACTGTTGGGGATTTATTCAAAATTGAAGGCACACTGAACCAGCATGGCTACCACAATATCCTGCAGCGACATGCCATCCCATCCGCTTATTTTTCAACAGGACAATGACCCCAAACACACCTCCAGGCTGTGTAAGGGCGATTTTACCAAGATGTAGTGCTGCGTCAGATGGCCTGGCCTCCACAGTCATCTGACCTAAACCCAACTGAGATGTTTTGGGATGAGATGGACTGAAGAGTGAACGCACAAGGGCCAACAAGTGCTCAACATCTCTGGGAACTCCTTCAAGACTGCTGGAAAACCATTTCAGGTGACTACCTCATGAAGCTCATCAAGAGAATGCCAAGAGTGTGCAAAGCTGTAATAAAAGCAAAGGGTGGCTATTTTGAAGAATATAAAATATAAAACATGTTTTGAGTTATGTAAATAATCATGAAAATAAAGAAAGACCATTAAATTAGAGAGTCAGTACTACTAACTTTATTGTGTCCAGCTATAGCAGTCAGCAGTAAGAGGAGGAAAAAAGCAGTAACTGATCACCAAAACAAAAATGATGCATGACTACTTATGCACCCCTTACCCTGACCCAGAACCCGGAGGCTGTCAGGGCTGGTAATTATAGGGGCTGCTTTGTAAACCAGGCACATCCATGACTGCTTTTAGTGAACGGACACACCCATCCCTGGAATTCCTGGAAGAGAACATTGCTGGTTTGGCTGTGTTTTAGTGCCTACTGTAATTATGTGGCCTTTAATTGTGCTCTGTTAACACCGTTAGCTTTGGATGAGCGGTGTGACCAGGGTCTCAGGTCTTGTTCGTGAATTCAAAGCTGGCAAAGAACACTCGTGGGAAAAAAAAAAATATAAACAATCTGTATGGTGACACTCGTGATGTGACTTGAAGCTCCTTCCTAATGCATTTTTGTATTACAGGCAAGGGGCCGGTGACCAGGTCCTATCCAGTCTAGCAGTATCAGTTTAAAGTAAAAAGAGCAATCAATGAAAGAGTATTAATATCAAACTACATGCCATCGTTTCTCTGATCTCATTAGGTGTGCTTATCGGAGAAAGCTTGGCAAAAAAGCATTCTGGTTGTGATGAAACTTTTCAGCCTGTTTTAAGGCTGTCGGAGAATCACTGTAGGTCCTTAGCACAGCCAAACAGACCAGGATGCCACAAGGTGAATGGGAATCTTATACTCAGCCTCCTTCATCCTTTCCATCAAATTCCAGGGATATTTCTGTCTTCCCTCGCCAAACACACAAACCCATAAACACAAAGAATCAGGAATGTGGACAACTCCTTCTGATGCTCTGTGTGTGGGGAGGGCATGCGTGCCTGGTGGTTCTTGCCAGAAGAATTAGGAATTAAGAAACTTTTCAGATTTTGAATCTCTTCTGACATGTTTGTGCATCCACTCATTAAATGTAAGTTTTTCAACTCCGCAAATTTACTATTTAGGAGGTTTGAGAAAAAGACATTGTTTTACATTGATTTTTCTGCTTCGCTCTGTAGGTCGAGAAATAATAATAATAAAAAAAAAACCCAAAACAAAACAGCAAGCTTGATGAAATAGACCCAGCAAAGACGAGTCCTCGTTTGTTTTCCCTATTTTGACATTTTCCCACAAAAAGGCATATTGTTAAGAGGGGAAACAGTGAAATATAACGTTTAAGGTTAAAAACATTCCTGGTTTGTATAGTAGTAATGGCCATGTGGACACGATACATACCAGGATGCCGGCATATTTACTTATACAAACTATAGATCTTGCTTCTTCTATTATGTATTTCTGTTTGCATGTAAATAGATAGATGGACGACATTCATGAAGTGTTTTTCCAGTTTCACTGATTGAGCGGCACTCCTACATATGGTTACATTGTTTTTAAGTGGGATGGCACTAAACCTGGAGTTAAATTCCATTTGTTTGTACATTTACTTTGCTAGTAAAGACTACGTTCAGTTTTAATACAATGTGCTGGGGAACTTAGCCAAAAAATTCAACCCCAACTATTTTTTTTTTTAAATTTTATTAAATTTTATTTTTTTTAAATGCCTTTGTGTTGGTGACAGCTGTGGCAAGAGCCATTTTATGGTTGTCTATCCATCCACCTCATTCTTGTAAACCCGCTCAAATTTCCCCTAATATCTTCTCAGTGCGTTGAATTATGAGAAGCCAAACAATTCAAAAGCTTGACCAAAACAATACTGCACTCATCCAGCTGGACTCTGCATGCAATCCAGTAAGCATACCGCAGTTTCCAAACCGGAAATACCCAGGCTTTTACTTTCTTTTCCCTCTTGATAGCAGTTCTTAATGACACGATTTATGTGTTAGAGAATTAAATTAAACTTGGTCAAGGAGGCAAGCTGAAGAAAAAGAATATCAGAAAACGGATGACATAAAATATGAAGAGCACACTTTGTGTATTTTTACTGCCGTTGTTCTGCAAATGACATATAAACTTTAAATATTTAACTTTAAATATACTATGTTATGTTGATCTTTTGAACTGAAGGGCACGTAGAGTTTGAATGTGTACAGCAGTCCGGCACATATCAATATCGTTGCCGAGCTTGTGAGTAGAGTGAGATAAAGTTAATTCAGTTGCACAACATTTGTTTCTTGTATAGCATTAGGTTATGGACACTGTTGCACTGCTTTTGTAATTTAATATTTTTTAAGCTTGTTGCTTATCAACACTTGTCACCACCCTGGGTGACTCAACATGCAACTCCACCCTTATGCAAAGTAAACAGACTTGCTGTGCAGCTAACACCTGGACTGTATGCAGTATCGTTTGTTGTCGCAGCTTAACCGGATAAGTGGTGTCTTTTTTGTGCAAGCGTTTGAATTGTTTTTGAATGTCCTCACAGCAGCCTGCAATTCAACAATTCAAACATTAATAGTAAAATTTAAAATGGCACATGCAGATACTTTTTTCCCCAGTCATTTTGTTTTAAAATTGTACTGTCTGTCCTGTTTTAAAGGCTTTTAGCTTTTCATAAAACACTTTTGAGAATTTAGGCATGATATTTTATCAGGCTTTCAGTCAGTTCTAAAATATAAACCCTCCTCAGCTCTTGACTAACTGACATAACATAACTATTTATTTGTTGATTTCTTCACATATTTTATAACACTTTTCAGTGAGATCATTTCAGTTATTATTTTGTTATTCTATGTCCCTAGTGTATTATCTTCAGTATTTACAGTGGAATTTTGAGTTAATCTTTAGTTGTTTCATAATGGGTACAAACTCTTATTCTCTTCCCTTTTCACACAGTGAATAGTTTCTTGAAAGGCTGGCATGTAGACTATGTGCTAAGGCCAAATCTTCTGAGGCTAAGGTTTCAGCAGGCTTGTTTGACCTAGACATAACTCCCAGAAGTGGCAGACTCCTATTGTGTCAGTTGTTACTTCTGTAAAACCATTTTTTCCTCTGCATCTGTAATCTGCAATATCAATCCTAATCTGAATTTATCGTGAAACTCCAGGTACCAAGAAACTAATGTGATAGATCCTCTGTTATTGTGTGCCCTTTGGGGGACCAAAGGGGATTGGCTTTGTGCTTCTCAGGTCAGTCAACAGAGGGATACCAGAAATTCCTTTTGTCTGTACTTGTCTTGTACTTATTTATTTAACTTTTTTCAATAAGAGTCACAAGGTTAACGGTTGGCTCTGTTTAGACTACCTTTAACCGACTATTTTTCTGATGTTATTTAGTAATTGCAAGAAATGTCATTATCATTTGTTCTGCCAGCAGCCATTGTTATTGTGTTGCTATGTCTTGATAGATAGAACTTGATAATCTTAAAATTAAAAAATTGTATTAAATACATTATTTAAATGCTGCTTATGTGCCAAACCTCGAATGAGAATGGTGTGTTACACCAAAAAGCAGTGTTTCCTATGGAAAAAAACTTCAGTTCAGCAGGTTAGTCAGGTATATTGATGCCTGCCCAACAGAATCCGTGATGGAAAATACAAGTGGGCAGTCCCCGTGTCTTATTTTAAACGATCAGTCATTTCTAACATGCTAACTCTATCCCTTCCTGTGTCATGTTTTCCGTTCCAGTTGTCTCCCTGGTCAGGTTACTGTTGTGATGGTCATTGATGTCATTTAGTTCTTGTCTGATTGTTCAATGGGCTTACCCACTTCACAGTGTTGTATTAAATCTAAGTCATAGCTAAGGTGTAGCCCTAAAACCTATATAGTTTGGTATGCACTTCCTATGAAATGTAACTACACATCATATCGACACAGACCTCAACAAGTATGTAAACACAGTATGTTTATTTACACAAGGATAACACCTCTGTGAAAAAATGTAACAGGTTGTAATTGTATGTAGCCCGCTTACTATAATAATATAAAAAGCTCGTATTCTGTCGATGTAGACAGATGTTGGTTTTCTCGGTTTCATAGCTCCAACAGTCCATGCATAGACTCAGAGTTGACCCTGAAATATTTTCTCCTTCCCACAAAGTTAACTGTTGATCAATATTTAGCTCCATGTCCAACGTATACATCTTAGTTTCACTCATGAAGGCAGATTGCTGAACACACCCCAAGCACACAAGCGTAAATGCAAATGACATTGTCCACTACAACACTGAGTCTCCAGGGATTTTTAAAAAAATACTCGAAATGAACTGTCTTGGACTTCACCTGGTTTGGTAGTAGGGCCACAACTGGAACCTGCAGCAGGTGGAGAACTGCCAGCTGTAGTCTAAGAGGATGAAATAAAGTTTAAGATTTACTGGAGAAGCTTCTGGTTATATTGCCCAATTATTTATTTGTTAAAACTTACTTTGCAATAAAAAACATTTTACAGAGAAGAACCTCCTGTTCACAGGATGTGTGCATTATGATTGATGGGAGAGCTGTGTTGCGTGTGCACATTGATAGGCTAGACCTGTGGAATGGTCATTAGTAGGGATGGGTATCGTTTAGGTTTTATCCGATACCAGTACCAAACCGGTACTTTTGAAATGGTGCCGGTGCTTAAGCGGTGCTCGAACCGGTGCTTAAAGAATCAAGAACACAAACTTTGTCCTAAAACCTCTCATGTTTAGCTGTTTTTTTTTGTAAAAAGACAACAATGTTAGCCTTTTCTGTAGCTATAGGGGATTTATGTTATCACTCTTGGCTGGAAGCAGTGCTTAATCAATGGAAAAAACACAAACTTTGTCCAAAAACCTCTCATGTTTAGCTGTTTCCCACTTTTTTTTTGGTCATTTTAGCCTTTTTGGTCATTTTAGCCTTTTTGGCCAGGGTGAAGGGAGTATCTGCCATCAAACAAGAAGACAGCCGCATGTAACTACGACGGTGTTTGCTAGTTCACCTTACATGCATTAATTTAATAACGTGCTTAGCCTACTCAACGTAAATTACACAAGAACAATATTAAGCTACTGACCCAGAGAAGAACGGCTGCTGCTGCCATCATCATCCGTCATCATTTCTGCTACACTGGCAGGGCTAGTAGGGGCCACGACTCTCCTCTTCGGGTTCTTGGGGGATGTTGCTAACTCCGGGTCCGATAACAGGCAACCCACCCGCAGTAGATGTGCACGGTGTGAGGTCTCGCAGCAAGCTATCAAATACGGTGCATTTCTCGGCTTTTAAAAAAACGCTATGCTTCGCCAGGTGTTTCATCAGATTCGAGGAGTTACCTCCTTTGCACAGTATCACAGTATCACCTTAAAGCACTTGTTGCAGGCTGCTGAGTTTGCATCTTTTGCTGTGAAGTACAGCCAGACTTTTGACCGCTTCGCCTTGGGCATTTTTAATCTGTAGCTCTGCTCTAAAAGAACGTACGTACCTGGGCCCGCCTACTACGCTTGCAAAGGTAAAATGATTGGCTAGAATCCAAAGTGTATGACATCTCAGTAAAAAAAAGCACCGAAATGAAGCACCGAAATGTGCGCTGCTTTTCGGTCTGGTTACTACCGTTTATGTCAGTACCCATCCCTAGTCATTAGACACTAGAAATGTCTAGTGTCTAAAAGTAACATTCAAAACTGTGGAAAATATGGAGGTAGCTGTTTTTAAAAGATATTGGGGAAAAAAATAAATGCTGCTGTAATCACTTTCCAGAGGTCTGCAGTCCTGCCTTGAACAAAAATAAATAGTCGTCCTTGTATCTAATAAGCCTTCAAAGTGGGCCTCCTGCTTGGTATTTCATCTTCTCACCAGTGCATCTTGCAGGTGTTTTTATCATAGCTACACAAAATAAATCTTTAGCTCTTTATTTTGACCCATTTCTCTAACCTGTACCACCACCCACACGGGCAAAGTAGACACTTAATGCAATGTATTCTTCTCAGTAGAGTCTTGACAGATGTGTGTGAATCCACTCTGGTTGAGAGTGTGAATTAGAAAGAGAATCCAGTTTAGCCTTTTATCGCTAACAGGAATAATGATCTCTTAGTGTTTTGCTTTCAAACACACTGTAATTATCAACAGGAAGCTTCAGACCACACATCTCCAGTGGGGGACTCCTCTCACTAGGAGGAGCGAGGGAGGAGGAAGAAATCCAGCATGTCGTCTAATATTCCTGTTCCTGAGCAAATTAAAGCAACCGATCTGTGTGTACTTAGAGCGAATGGTGTCATTAAAGGAACTTGGAAATGTTATTCTTCATTTTGAGTGAATGAGTTTTTCACGAAAGAGCCAACAGAGCCAAATTCTATTTAGGTTTTAAATTAATCAAATAAATATCTGCCATTTGATTTCATTATGTCTTAATTACTCCATCAATGTATACATTTTATTTCCATTTTACATGGTACTCTGTCAAAGTTGGTTTGTTTTTTTGGTTTTTTTTTTTTAGATTTTTTTAAGCTTTTTTATTTTGTAATACTGCATTTTATCAACATATTCTGCTTTGTGGAAGGTATGTTTAATAGACTTTTTAAGTGTAGCCAAACATTTTCCTGGTTTTTTTTTTTTTTTTTTTTGGGGGGATAAACAAAGTTCATCAGATCTCATCTTCAGCTAAAGCAATAAATAATTTTAAAGCATTTTTGTTTAGATTTGTACAAAATTTTAATATATTTTTCTGTTTATATTTTAAGCCTTGGGTTTTTCCAAAGTCTTCCTGGTAATGTTTTGGGTAAACTTGTGTAAGAAAACAAACTGATTATGTACTGTACCGTCACTTCAGCTCTCGTCTTTGTGGCAGATATGTTCTCAAGATTGCTCTACAGAGTTGCACAACTAAAACATTTCTAGGAACTCTAACTCCATTGATGGTTAATGGATGTCGGCAGCCCAAACACAAACACAGCTGTTAAGGTCAATAGCGTGCTCTGTCTTCATTGTTTTCTCTATGGCGCTAAGCACTTTTTGAACAGCCTGTTTGTCGGACTGAACTGACAGGCAGGTTGTCACATGTGTTGGAGGTCTCTTCTACTTGACCACTGGATGGTTAGTTGTGATGTCTGTTATCTACTTGGAGACTCAAAAGATGAACAGCACAATAGTGGCCAGCCATGTAGAGCTGTGAATGGGCTGAATGAATCAAGACCCTTGTTCTTGCTTTTGTAGACACCACACAGATTTTTGACTGGCTGGTTTTCTGAATGACTGATTCACTGACTGAACCTTTACACTGACAGTCTGTCTGGCCAGTACAGAATATGCATTGTATGAGACTGGAAACACAGCAAGATTGTTGTGTTTTCTGTACATCATCAAGTTCTTCTCAAGAAGAACTTCCCAATTCAGCCTGAGTGCTGGAACACACTGGGAGGCCATGGAGTGTGTGAACTTGAGAAAAAGGGCGGGGATGCTTCCACTCTCACTGGATTCACACAGCTTGCACGGACACCAAACCTAAAAAATGGGGAAAACAGTGAGTGTGGAAACATCTGTTGCCCCAGTTTCTCAGTGGCCACTTTGAAGCTGTTGTGTATGGCTTTCAAATCAAATCAAATCAAATCAAATCACTTTTATTGTCACATCACATGTGCAGGTACACTGGTACAGTACATGTGAGTGAAATTCTTGTGTGCGAGCTTCACAAGCAACAGAGTTGTGCAAAATACAATAATGTAAAACAAGCAAAATATAAAAATGGCTAATCTAAAAAGTAATAAATATATGTACAGTATGTAAAGGTATATACATTACTGAATGTGTATACTAAATATGTTTTTCTACGTGTGTGTGTTTCAGAGTTTTGCATTTGGTTATACTTAACGTATTAGTCAAGGTGGCTTGGTAATTATTTAATATGCATAAAGAATGAGTAACACATTGACCTAAAGTGGGAAAAACATACAGAAAACAATGGTGTGTCAGATGAGGGATTTGAATAAAAGCATTTTATCTCCAGTGTAATTGTTAAACGATATTCATTATACCATTAAAGTCATTTGTCATTGATGACAAGATAGCATAACCTACAGGACACCAGTGATGTGCGAAATGATTTTGGTGACACTATGCTACATAAATATTTTGTTTTATCTGCATCAAGCAACTATTTTCATCAATATGTTCAAGCTGTATGAAAGTGGTTGGAATTTTGTGCAGTTGGAAAGAGAGGCATTGTTTGGGTTTTTACAGCATTTCTGTTCTGGAATCTTGATCTGAAGAATATCTTACCAAGTGCCACTTTACTAAATGAAATAATGGTGAGTTGAGCCATACTGTATGTGTGTGCATGTAAAGACAGTTGAAATGGTCTAACAATAGCTAAGATGGTGACCTAATTCAATCAGTATCCAAATGGTGTGTTTGAGTCTGGTTGGTGGTTGCCAGGTTACACTGACAGATGGATTGAAATTGTCTGTAGTGTGTGGATTGTGTGTGTAGACTGTGTTTCATAGACAATCTGGCAACTCGGGTACAATTATGAACATGAGAAGCTTACTGATGCATGCATCCTTAACTTTCATAATAAAGTTTGAGGTCAGATGGTCTTGAAATATTGGGAAAATCGAGGAGTGTTAGAAAGCATGCACAACAAGATATGTAAAATGAAGTACTGTTTGATCCTGTGGTTTTTACTGGTAGTGAAGTAGAGGGGTAGAGGCAAAAATCCAGACATTTTCCCGCCATTAGGGTGGTGACTGGTGTGAGTTTCCCAGCCTGCCTTCCCACTGGGCTGGTATTTCTGTTTCCCTGGAAGCGCTGTATTGGCTTTTTGACGCACAACAAGTGATCTTTCTCCCACAGCCAGAATGCTCTATAATGACGGAGTGGAAAGGTAAACCATTTCCCCGAATGGACATTAACAACTATACAACTGCCTACAACAACTTTTGACATCCCATCACTTAACTCTCAATTACCCCCAACAAACAAGCCAACAAACAAACTAATCCTTACTGGTTAATGGGAATATGAAGCACAACCTGTTCCCATGCAAATGCTGTGATAACAACGAGAACCACCTTTGCCAGCAATCAGCATGTTTTGATCAAACTGTTAATTCATTGTTTTTGCAGTTTTATTCCTTTCAGCTGCACTTCCATGATAATTTACATGATTTTATTAACCAGCTTGTTTTCTGAGGTTAGGGGAAATGCTGACATCACTTAAATACAGCAAGACACACACACACACACACACACACACACACACACACACACACACACACACACACACACACACACACACACACACAATCTCTGCTGTGTCTGGTAACTTTCCACAGTAAGATATATGTAGCACACACTCAGAACAGCTGGCTAATGAGGATTCAACCAGATTACCACACAGCGAACATATACTTGACTTTTCTTTATTCCTTGGTCACCAAGAACTCAAGTGTTTGTTTTAATAGTCTGCTAAATGTTTAGAGTAGATCACCAACATTGCATTCAGGTAAAAAACAAACAAACAAACAAAACTTTTAAGTAAAATCACATTTAGATCTTCTCTGGCTCTTTTGACTGAAGGACTGAAGAGCTCAGGCGATAGCAAGATATCTGTCATCCAACGGCGCACAATCCGCAAGAATGGCTACTTGGTGTACATTTTTTTGTTAGACAGGCTTGTACACAATAATCATTAGATGAACCGAAATTGAATTTTGCTCAGAGTCAAGGTCATGTTTGTTGTTCTCAGTGGATTTTAACTCTCATTAATTTTTGCAACATAACCAACCTTTTTTTCTGTACTTCCCACCTTACAATAATTGTTTTGGCTTGTTTTGTTTCTGCATTAACTACTACATCACTGATGTTTTGGGGTGGTGTTAATGTTGTATAGAAAAAAGATTAATAAATAAACCAAATTGTCATGCTTAAAAATGGTAAGGGATTTTTAAAGATTAATTTAATTGCTCTCTGGTGATCTGAAACTCAAATTGCTTCACACAAGATAGCGGGACATTTTATTTTATTTTTTTCCCCTCTCTCTCGTTTTGATTTACTGACCAACAACTTCCCTTCTCCTGTTGTTTGGGAAAGCTGCCCCTCTCAGCCCACTGGTTCTGAACAGCCACATTTAGAAAAATTGCAATAGAGTTGATCCTTTTAGCTTTCAAAATGGATGCCTGCTTGTGATGTGTTTAGAGGACATCTATAAATTGTAGCTGAAAAACTCATTTCCTCATCTGTTAATTTGTGGTGTGTAGATTACACACGTAATGCAGCGTGTGTATGTGTGTGTGAAAAAGATGCAATATACATCTTCATTTCCATCTTAAATTCCTTCCTTCTCTACTTCACTTCACCACTTCACTTCTTCACACTCTGTACCTTGCTCCCATCTCTTCCTCCTCCTGCAGTTTTTCTTTCTCTGTCCTTTACGCTTTCTCTTTTTCATTCTCTTCCTGTTTCCTTTTCCTTGCCTTGTGCTGCAGCGCTGCATCAACCTGTCTCTAAAAGTGTAGTAAGGGGGATAGAAAGTGAGAAGCTTTATGTTGCAGATGTCCAGCTGAATGCTGATCTGCACTACTGTATGCACCCACTGACCTCTCCACCTCCCTCCACTGGTCAGTCAGGGAGTTGTGTTCAGGGGTTTGCATGCAAAAAGCCCCAGCTTGAGTCAAACTTTAAGCAGAGACTCTCTCTTTTTTCACCCAACCCTCAGTGGACCTCAGGCTGTACATTATTGCATTTCAGAATTACACCTTTCCAGCTCACATCACCCCATTGTAAGAGGTCAGAGGGCAAGATGGAATTTTGGGGGACTGGCAGGGGCTGTGAGCAGAGAAAGAACATTTTGTGCCTGTGAAATGCAGCACTCGTTTCCTCCTGCTGAGCACAAACAGCCTGCTGAATGGTTGGTGGGACCACACAGTCTGAAGGTTCTGATTGGCTTTTGTGTCAGTTGGGAGATGGGCTAGAAGGTCATCTCATGGTCACTGGCCAATCGGGGAAAGACAGCAGTTTTCAGGAACTTCCTGTGTCACCCAGGAGTAAATGACAAATAAGAAAAATTAGCCAGTGATACTTAAAATACCTGACAAATGGATTCTGCAGTTGATTTTTGATTTGAAGTTAACATTACAATTAGGAATTTGCTAGGCAAGTGTACTGGAAGGTTTCTGTATTAGATGGTGTCAGTATTGAATATTTGGTCATGAAGGGTTTGCAAAATATACAAACGGTAGTAGTGTTAAGGGTAAAAATCATAATCACGAAACTGAACAACAAATAGTTGGCAGCTTATGCAAGTTGTAGGTCACTGTGTTGTTGTTTTTTTGTTTTTGTTTTTTTTGGTTTCTGTCTCGCATTTCTGATTCTGTAAACAAAAATAAATGCGATATTCATGTTTAAACGTGTTGAAACTGAATGGAAAATACTGAATTTCCCGGGGGAACGCACCTGAGGGATTAATAAAGTTTCATCTAATCTAATCTAAAAACCAAGCAGCAGCATCTGGAACTGAAAAATGAAGCAAATGCAGAATTGCAGTTCCTCCAGTGGCCACTTAAAGCTGGCTCCAAAAGTGAGTCACTCCCTATAGACTATTACGGTAAAATGTCCGACTTTCTAATAAAAATAAGCCGGTTTTCACCCTGGAACAAAACTTATTTAAAGCCTGGTGATCATCTGCAGGTCCCCAACACCATGGAATAGTTGTGTATGCTTGGTGTAGTGATTAATGCATTTGCTTTGCAAGCAAAGGACCTCTGGTTAGATTCTGGGAGGAGAAACGAGCCTCAGGAGGTTACAAGCTAGTGTACTACTAGTGAACGTCCCAAGCTTGGATAAATGGAAGATTTATGTCAAGAAGAGCATCATGCGTAAAATCTGTGTCAAATCAAATATGCCGGACCATCTGCTTCAACGACCCCTACCTTTACTGTAGAAACACCTTTATCTAATGCATCATATTAGGCTACTGTGCCTCTTAACTGCTTTTATACATACAAATAAACAGCTTGATCTAATACGGTTTTAAATGTTCATGTAAGGAAGACTGACTCTTTTATCATTGCATTTAAACAATGTGATCTAAGATTCAGTGCTCTTTGCATAAGGTACTTCCTTTCTGAACGTGGTAAATAAATTCTCCAGTGTCTCCCTCCTCTCTCCTGCTGTATGCAGAGCTGCCGGTCTTTCAGTGCCCCCACACTTTTGGATGTTTTATTATTAATCCTCTATTTATCCAGGCAAAATCTCAGAGATTCAAATCTCTGGCATCATGGCAGTAAACATCAAAACACAAACAACACATAACAACATAACAATTAAAAACAAATACAACGGTCCATACAAACAAGTACAAACATGTGAAAAATATACAATAGCTGATCATTAAGATTGACATTAAAACAGTCACACTGACTGAAAGAGTTATTCTCTCGTTCCTTTAAAATGGACTTAAACTCCCTCATGACAACCATTTCTGAATCACTGTAACTGTCACTATAAGGGGTGGATAGCAATACGTGGACATACAACAATGGTGTGTAATGCACCCATACACTTTATGAAGGCATCTTATTTACCAGGTTTGTTAGTGTTGAGGCTTTAAAACACGACTTCACAAACCAGTAGGTAGTGCCAAAGTGGATGTAGTTTCACAGTTGAAATGTAGTTTTGGTGCATTTCAACTGTGAAATTGAAATGCACCAAAGGTCAAATGAATTGATTGGTTGATCATCTAAAAATAAAACTAAACTATTTTGTCAATTACTATGGCACTCTGTTTTTAATCATATTAAAGCAGAAAAGACGACCTGTATTGGTTGATTTCCTCTTTCCTGAATACCTTTGCTTTTCTTTCTGCTACTTAAACTTAAAGCGCCAGCTGAGAAAATCAAAAGCAGATTAACAGTTAATAAATACAGCAGTTTGGGTTTGCTTTTCTAAGTTGCTGCTTTTTAGTGTCTTAGAGTTGTTCAGAAATCGTATTAATGCAGCATTAACCCCTGAACCAAACACAAACTTCCTAATCTTTATTCTTTAAGCTCAAACATAAACAGGTTAAAACCATCTGTTCAATCTTTCTTTTGTGTTTTAGTCTGTGGCTATCATCCACTACGATCTGTCTTGTAATGCTTTATACTGTGTGTCCAGGTCTTTCAATATAATATAACAAGTCTCTGTGGATAAATCATTGAAATATAAATAAAGTGGAGTAGCCATACGCATCTGCTCTGGCCTGTTGTCTTTGGTTTGTTTGACAGAGTTGGTGGAGGCAGCATGTTGAAACGTGTTCCAGTGTTTTATTGCTCAGCATTCTATAAACAACACATCATTTCTTATAACTTTGTGTTGTTTGGTGCTGGTTTAAACAGCCTCTGGCTAACCTATGTGGATGACACAATCAAAATTACAGTTTCTTTGGCTTGAGAAATCACTGTCCCTTTGTTTATGCCTCAAAGGACACACAACCAAATAATTTCAAGCAGGGATTTACAGTGTTTCCATAGCAGTTAGTGTTTGTTTCTGTGGCAGACACGTTACTGTTTAGAGTCAGTTTGAGCCAATCAGCTTATGTCTCTGTACTGTCATGTTGAAGCAGTGAGCCGCCGACAGTAAAGGTGGGTTAAAGGCTGCTGTTGCTCAGCTGCGTGATAGTGATGGTGAAAGGTATGTGTCAGCTAGTCAAATAAGCTGCCTTGGTGTTTTGTTGTCTATCACGCTTCATTTAAATTCCCCCGCCGCAGAGACAAAGGCCATGACGAGGTGTGGCTGCTCTCTATATCTATGTCAATATGGTGTTTTTCTTCTGGAACTCCTCAGTCACTTTTTCCTGTCATCAGTTACAATATCCTCTTATTTAGAGGAACACCACAGCAACTGGACGAGTTATTTGTAGCTCTGTTGGCTGGAAAATCCGGAGTGGATCAGGGATGAAAGCACAGCTGAAAGCACCTTTTTAGAATTCTATAATTATAATTATTCTGTAATTTTAAGAATACTACTACTACCACGACTACTTCCTTTGGCTGCTCCTTAAAGGTTTGCCACAGTGGATCGTCTGTCTCAATCTTACCCTATCCCTAGTGTCCTCCTCTGTCACCCCAACTTATCTGATATGGAAATCTTGTTCTTTGTAATCTGTGTGTTAGATTTGGCAAAGATTTTACAGTAGATGCTCTTCCTCACACAACAATCCCCATTTTTCCAAGATCGAGACATGCATTAAGAGTACACTGGCTTGTGGCTCCCCGTGGTTGGGTTGCCTTTTATAATAGTGAGACTAAGAAAACAAAAATTCAAATGTGGTTGGTTGGATATGAAGCAGCTTGCATGAGTACCTCATGTGTGGCTCTTGGTGTATTTAAAAGCTTTAATCTGAGCGGGTGTGCATGCATGCATTGTCAGTCATTCACTGGTAAATGCAAATCATTTGTTCAGAACTGAGGCCAGTAGTGTCATAAAAGAGGCATGTTCACACTGAAGGCTGTCTGGTTATATTTATGTGTTATGGTTTTAGGTTCACTGCAAGCTCTGTTTGGTTGTTAAATATGGATTTGCATCAGTGGGAATAAATCAGTGTTGTTGTTTGCTCCAAATTTTAACTTGTTTGTAGTGGTATTAAGGGCGAAATATTACATTTTGAATGGTATGACTTTAGAATATTAAATAAAAATATTTTTAAAAGTCCAAATTAAAACATAGAGGATATTGGTCTTTTGCAGTAGCTGCTCCTAAATGGTGGTACACACTCCCCCTTCACATCTGGAGTTATTTTAAAAGTCATTTAAAACACAATGTTTATTTTTTGGCTTTAATGCTTTTTGCTTTTCTTCTTCTTCTTCTTCCTCACAATTGTTTGTTAAGAAGTTTATGTTTGCTTTTTTGTTTCATGTTGATTAAAAGATTTACATTGTTCTTTAAGTGTGCCAGGTAAATAATAATGGCACATGGCACTCTACGATTGTGCTAAAACCTGGAAATTTGAAAACTTTTTTGGTCTGCCTTCAGGGTGTGATTATCTTTCCTGCTGCAGCAAACCTACATGTGCATCATCTGTGCAAAACATTCACATAGGAAATGTATAAGGGAGCACTTAAATCTGCAGTCATCTTTAGTAAATGACCACTGGGGCTCGAGTAATAGAACATGTTATCAACTAAACTCAGGGTTGGCTGTTGGAACCTCAGCCTCTCCATAGGCCAGAGTGTCTTTGAGCAAGATGATGGGATAGCACAGCAGCACTGCCATCATGTATTTGAGTTTGTGTGGATAGGTATATGAGAAACACTGAAAAGTGCTTTGAATTCTTGTAAAGCAGAAAATCAATTTTTAACTACAGGCCATGTACCTAAAAATTAATGTCATGTTCTGATGTTTTGTTTTTTATTGTTTTTCATCATTTTCTGGAGAAAATTGTCTGACTAAAATACCCCCCTTTCTTTCTGTCTCCACAGTGGGGTGCCCAGAGAAGTGTGCACAGCGAGCGTGCACAGCAGACGGCGAGTGCTGCCACCCTCAGTGTCTGGGCAGCTGCACAGTCCCCGATAGTGACACAGCATGTACTGCATGTGTGCATTACTATTACCAAGGCCGCTGCATGGCTGACTGCCCCCCAGGCACCTACAAGTTTGAGGGCTGGAGCTGCATCAGTGCCGAGCTTTGCTCCAAAGCCCAATTTACCGACCTTGACAGATACGTTATCCATGGAGGAGAGTGCATGCCTGAATGTCCATCTGGGTACACACGCGCTGCACCAAACAGGTGAGCTGCTGTTCAACCTGAATTTACCCTGGTTTAACACCCTCCTTATTGTTGCTTGCTAATATTGAATTTTGTTCAATTCTTACTGTTAGCTTAGAGACAGCCAGCCATCATAGTCTCTGTATGGCCTTCAAAATAGTGAAGGCTGTTAAGCATGCCGAGGAATTTCACCTAGACATGCTTTGGCTGCTTCTGTGAAATGTTGACGTCAAATCTTTCAGGGACAGAAATGTAAAAAAAAGAAAGAAAAAAAACAACAACAACAACGCTAAACCAGTTTGGCAAATAGATGTCTGTCAGGAATGACGCTGTACATTCACTGTCTCCTGCCTTTCTCTCTGTCTGTCTCCAGTATGTTTTGCACAGCTTGTGATGGTCTGTGTGATAAAGTATGTGATGGGAAGGTCATCGACTCCATGACTGCTGCTCAGTCTCTCAAAGGCTGCACTGTTATCAAAGGCAACCTGCAAATCAACATCCGCAGAGGCCGTAAGTACTGCGGTGTAACACAGCAATACGACTGTTAATACTCGCATTTCTTTGTGAGGGAGGCCTGAGGAGTTTCTCAGCTGGTGTAGAACATTATAAAGATCTGTTATATTCACACCATTAAATCAGACGCAAAAAGAAGTTATCACAGATTTTGCTACTTGAGAAAGTCACATGAGAACTCAACAATTTGAATATATTTCATTGTCCATTCAGGAAAGCTATCCTCATGGATTACAACAGTTTAAAAATGGTTCTATAATAACATTATTTTACAGTAACAAGGTAATTTATAGTTCAAAATAATCCTTATTTGTCTCCTCTTGGGCCTTTGTGCAGCCTGTGATTTAATCTACTGACTGAAACAACCTGGTTCAGTTCCCCTGTCCCTACCTTTAAGCTACCTTTGCTCTTATTGGCTTCCCTTCTTAAATAGAAGGTTTGTAAATAGTAGGTGGGTGGAGCTTTTGTGCTCACAGCCAGAGCTCTCAGGGTTTAACCCATATGAAAAATGCTGGCACACTCCAAGGCAGTTTTAAACTTTAAACAAAGAAAAATAACCAGGTTTGTTTTTTGTAAGCGGGGCTTAATGTTCTCAAGCTTAACGCATTTATGATTATCATATGGCCAGAAATGACAGGAAAATGTTGATACCTCTGTTAATTAGGTTCTACAGACCTTTTGGATGAAACACACTTGTTTAGGCATATGTCTGAAGGTCCATTTTGTTCCAGGAATAAGTCCTGGCCATGTGCCTAAGATAAACATATTACATATATCTGCTTACTTTCACACAGTATAGAGTCAACTGAAATGGAGCATTTAGCCCATTTTAGTCTGAGTTTTCACTCATGGTGATTGCTTGTACACATGCTGAAATTTGAGCCATGTTTAAAAATTAGCATCCATCATTGTAACAGCATATATATGACAGGAAATGCGTAAAATGATAATAAGTCCCCTTTAAGCCAGCAATGAAATACTAAAGGCTAAAATGCATCAATAGATAAATGAATGTGTTTGTGACGGTCTGTGTCTTTAGATAACATGGTGGCAGAGCTGGAAAGTTTCACAGGTCTGATCCAAAGGGTGACTGGTTACGTACGGATCATACACTCGCACACACTGAGCTCCCTTGCATTCCTTCGGAGCCTGAGATACATCGATGGAGAAAACCTCCATGAAGAGTAAGAACACACACACTTCTCTACATGGATAAACATACAGCCAAGGTTTTAATCTCAATGCCTTACAGTGGAGACGGATGTTTGTGCATTGGGACACTCTGAGCTCATTTCTTCTCATGTACTTTTCTCAAGGATTCACCTGAATATTAATTACTTCTATTCATTTATTCAATTCTGTTTTATTAGTTTAGTGCCATTTCACAGTAAACATTGCCTCAAGGTGCTTTATAGTGTAAGGTAAAAGTAAAAGACCCCATAGAGAAAAAAAAAGTGGTTCTCTCTCTCATTTTACTTTTGAAAACTCTAGGAACCACAAAAAATTAGTGCTCAACAAACACAACTCTTGAGTAACTACATTTTTAGCTAATATACAAGAATGATGTGATCCAACATCCTCAAGATGTTCAATCTTTAGTGAAAAAAGTTAAACAAAACTTGAACAAGTGCAGTTGTTTGTTTTTTGTTTGTGAATAAGGTATAACCTCCAACAGTCCCAGGAAAGGTTCTCTCAGGGTCATTGAGAGGCCTTCGTTTCCCTCCTCCATCTGTTTGTGTTCACAGGAATCTTACTGTCCCAAGGCCCACATTACAGTCATTCCTTGATGTCTGGGTGTTACCCAGAGAATCATAAAGAAAACCTCCTCTCCAGCACACAAAAAAAATGTCAGCCCCTGGTTAATCGGATTTGCCAGGTGATTTTTATCCTGCTGTCAAGCAGTCCCTCTGCTGTCTAACTGGGTCATTAAACCTCCAGCTAGAAGAGAGATCTACCGAGAAGAGTAAAATAGCTACATTTTGTTCAATTAGCATAGCTTCCCCTAATAGACAAGTCACTAGTGGATATGTTGTGTAGTTTTCCATTACGTGCTGAAAATAAGGCCTTAACCTTGGTGGGAAAGTTGGCTCTCAGCCTAGCATGAATCACTATACACACAATACGCTCATAGATAAACATACACGAATGAATGTAGAACGAAGCAGCATATTGATGACTGTAATCCATTCATCTCCTCCTCTTTCTGCCCTCTAGCATGTATGCCTTCTCTGCATTCGACAACCAACAGTTACAGTATCTTTGGGACTGGAAGCAGCACAATCTGACCATCAAAACAGGAAAGCTGTTCTTCAGAGCCAACCCGAAGCTGTGCATGTCCGAGATCCGCAAAATGTGGAACAAAACAGGCATCCAGGCCCGCTTTGATGAGAGTGATTTCCGAAACAACGGCGACAGAGCCAGCTGTAAGGGTCAAAATGAGCTTCAGTTTGAAAACCACAAACATTTAAATTGCTATGTCCAGTTCATGTGCTGAAGTTACTCTAGTTTACTAGAAGTTTGCAAACACCTCTTTTGAGCGTGATGCTGTTCTGCTTCTTATGTCAGTATTTACTGCACCACTCTGTCAACACTAATTGCTGAATATTAATGCACACATACTGAAGCGCTTTTCTTTCTTTTCTTTTCTTTTTTTTTAACTCCTTGCTCCCTCCATAGGTGAAAGCACTATTCTGAAATTTAAGTCTAACAGCACCAGCAGCACAAGGATCAAGCTGACATGGCAGCGCTACCGGCCCCCTGACTACAGAGACCTCATCAGCTTCATTGTCTACTACAAGGAAGCGTATGTTTTTTGTTTATTTTAGTTTATCTGCAGGCTGAGTGTTACTGAGCTGAATCTTAATCCCACCACTTTATCAGCCAACATGTTTTAAGTTAACTGTCAGAGGTTAGGTTCCAGAAACATTAACAGGACTTTAAATACAGGAAATTTTTCTTTAATCAAGTTTCTATATTAACTTGGTACATAGTTTCACAAATGTCCAGAGAATCAGCAATAGGAAATCTCACTTAATGGTTTTCCAGCCACAACTATCGGGCGAATATTAGGAGCTGACTTTAAGTGGACATTTAAGTGTTAAATCGTTGCAGAAGAATGAGGGGAAAAACTGATGCAAAGACATGATGTATTAAAAATGGTGAGCCGGGCAACAAACAAATATAGCAAAGTAAAAAACACGATGGAAATGTGGTCTTTCTGTCTGTGTTAACTATTATTTTGAGGAAGATGAGATTTTTGTGTTTTGCTGACATTCTTCAGTTGTGTAATAAAAAAACACATGAATAAAATAGATGTACAGTAATAAATTAATAATTCACCCTTTTCTTCCAGGCCCTACCAGAACATCACAGAGTTTGAGGGACAGGATGGCTGTGGCTCCAACAGCTGGAATATGGTGGATGTGGAGCTGAGGCCTGACAAGGAGTCAGATCCTGGAGTTCTTCTGTCCAACCTGAAGCCGTGGACACAGTATGCTATCTTTGTTAAAGCTATCACACTCACAGTGGAGGATAGACACATGCCAGGAGCCAAGAGCAAGGTGGTCTACATCCGCACCAGCCCCTCAGGTAAACACCACAACAGCACAAATCAAAAGTTACAGTCTCTTACAGTCTGTACTTTCTTCTCTCTGAAAGTGGAGAAAGTACTTGTTTTTGTTCGTTAGAATAACCAGGGAGTTAAAGAGCAAAATTGTTGTTTGACTAAGCCACCACTAAATATCCCCAAGTAATTTGAAGTCTCTGCCTTTGTTTTCATTCAACATAAGCAGCTGAAATGGGAAGGAAATTGAAATAAAATGACATTTATGTAGCACTTTTCTGGTGTTACTGACTTCTCAGTGCTAGACACTGCAAACCCCATTTTCACCCACACCTTCATATACTGCTTTATTCTTCAGTGTGTTATCTATTTCAAAACCATCTGTCCAGGGTAGTGTACATCCTGGACAGGTCACCAGTCCATCCCAAGGCCAGCACAGAGTGACACACAACCATTCATTCCCACGATCAATTTAGAATCGCCAATTAATCTAACACGCACGTCTTTGGACTGTGGGAGGAAACCAGAATATGCAGGGAGAACCAACATATGCACAGGGAACACAAGCAAACAGCACAAACCACAACTGGTGCCGTTTAACCCAACCCAAAAATAAAGATTCATCATTTGGTTTTAGTGCCAAAGCTAATCGTAAACTAGTCAGTCAAAAAAAAACAAACCCCAAACATATTTGACTGGTCCATATCTTTAGTTGCAGAATTGCAGGTATCCTGCTGTGGGCATGTTTTCACCACCACTGCATTGTAGCTTTGTCTGTGTTGTTCGACTCCCCTCTATCGTTCGGTCTAAACAATCCCAGAGGGGCATTACTGTATCCCCACCAATGCATAGCATTGTTTTCAGCTGGCTTTCTGGCCTTACTGTTTGGCTGTTGCCAAACTGTCACTGACCTCTGGTGGTTTGAATTAGCAACTGCATTATTTCCCTTATTAGTTTAACAAAAGTAGCAAACAACTGTGATGTTACTGAAAATCATATCCTTGGAGTATATTTTTATACTAAATGGTTTGGTATACCTTAAAACCATCGTACAGCATATGCTCAGTTGCTACTTGTTTTGCAAATAGAAGTGGATTAAAGCATTTCTGGATTTTATCCAAACATACTGTAAGGAGATGGAGAGGAAGACTGTTTGAAATAAACACAGCTGCAAGTCAAAGAGATGGAGAAAATCTGATTTAAACAAACTGTAATATACTGCAGTAATTAGATGAAATGGAAAGCTGCTTTAAATAAGTCCAGCTGCAGTGTAAAGACGTAGCAGCACTGTGATGTCAGAGGATCACATCTGCACTGGCAGCCTGAAGGAGAAAAGAGTTTACTCAAACGTTGTTAGAAATCAGTTTATGTCTCCGTCCTTCTCAGCACCCTCCATGCCTCAGGATGTGCGAGCGTACTCCAACTCATCCACTCAACTGGTGGTACGCTGGTCGCCCCCTGTCTCAGCGAATGGGAACCAGACATACTACTTGGTAAGATGGCAGCAGCAAGCGGAAGACCGAGAGCTGTATCAGCACAATTATTGCTCCAAAGGTACGTACACACACACACACGCGCACAGGCACAGGCACAAACTTCCATTGCCACCACTGCTGCTAATAATTAAGTCACAAACGGACTACAAATCTTTCTCTTTCTCCTGCAGAGTTGAAGATTCCCATTAGGATCGCTGCCATAGGGGTGGGAGACCAGGAAGAGGAGACAAAGCCGACTAAACTAAATCCCGATGGGGCAGGTAAAGGCTGTTGTCCCTGCCCCAAATCAGTGGAAGACCTGGAGGCTGAAGCTGCTGACGCCTCTTACCGAAAAGTCTTTGAAAACTTCCTGCACAACTCCATTTTCACACCAAGGTGATTAACCCAAGATCGTTATTTCTCCATGTGGCACAGCCGTTGTGTAGCTACGGCAACATTTAACTTGATTTTTACCCCTATGTGAACTAACCAAATATCTATGCATGCACAATTTGAGTAATTTTTCAGGTTAGCAAAACAGAGATCAGTTTCTTCCTTCGGTCTTTAGTCATTATACAGTATAATTATGCATAGCAGTTACAAGAACATAGCCTAATGAGGAGTGATAATTCAGTCTTTATATTTTTTTATCCTTCTTGCAATTTCCCTACAAATGTATTTACTTTTTCTTCATTTCCCTGCATAGTGGCTCAGCCTTCTGTTTGATTTGGATAGTGATAGGTAGTCACCCTGCTGCATTGCACTTCGGACATCTGCATCACATTATTTCTTTATGTCTCAACACACATGTGCATGTCCATTGGGAATAATTAGTTCTTGGTGTGTTTTGCCAGGCCAGAATAAAGGGATTTGTGTACTTCCATCTAAAGATAAACGTCAAGTGTCATCATATATTCTGCACTTACTTTTGAGCTTACCTTTAACAGATGTGTGCAAACCAACATGAATGGGACAGTATCTGTAAACTCTGCTGATGTGATCATTACACGCCTACCAGAGTCTTTTACGGATTGGCTGGAACTGTTTAACTATAATTAGCCAAAGAAAACATTTCTTTCTTGGTGTTAGAAGAAATATAATTGAGGATAAATTGTCAAAAGCCATTTAAAAGGTGTCCACATTTCATTCTGGTTGAGACAAAACCATGGCAATAACATTGTCTGGTATTCCATCCAATGAAATATTATGAAATAAAGGCACATGTGGGAAACTACTTGGTAATCTCTTGTTGCTCAGCTGTGTTAGTGGGTCTGATATATCACATTTTGGCACATACTGTGTGCTTTGCCTGTAAGAGTTTAGTAACTAGAAAATTAACTGAGCTGTTCAGTAATTCTGTTTACAGTGTTCCTACCATGCTTCAGCCGAGCTGCTGAACCAAAAGCCAAGTGGCAACAAAAACAAAACAGATCACTTAAAACGTCAAGTTTGAGCAAAGTATTCCAGTAACTCTGGAATCAGCACAAAACTAAAGCGCTAAGAAGTAAACAACAAAGGAGACAGACAGGTTTCACCGCCTTGTGGTTTACCGCAGTGTTTCACATCCTGCTCCAAAGTATGAAAAATTGGCTTGTTGCACTCAGGTTGGGCTTAATGTCACTTAAAATGCACCTGTTTCACACTTATAATTTCTCCTCTGACTCTACTTTTCAGGCCAGCAGATCGTCGCCGCAGAGATCTGTTTGGCATCGCCAACTCTACTCACTCCCGCCGCAACCACCTGCACGGCAACAGTAGCACTGCCCCTCCTCTTCAAGCCGCTGGCAACAGCAGCACCCCCGAACAGGATCCGGCAGACCAAGAATTTGAATTCATTGAGCAATCAGTGACAGAACGTGAGCTGCAGATCTCTGGCTTGCAGCCTTTTACGGTTTACCGCATCGATGTTCATGCGTGCAATCGACAGGTCGTACGTTGCAGCGCAGCGGAGTTCGTCTTCTCCAGAACCAAGCCTGCAGGTCAGCAATTTGTTTTGAAACATTACAGGCAACTGGGATGCACATGACCAAGCTGTGATTTCTTTGATACCCATTGTAATTAAACTCTGGCTGTGATTTTTCCAGAAAAAGCCGATGACATCCCGGGTCCAGTGACCTGGGAAGGCCACGAGGACTGGGTGTTTCTGCGTTGGCCCACGCCGCCTCGTCCCAACGGACTTATCCTCATGTATGAGATCAAGTTTAAACTGGGTGCTGAGGTAGGACAAACTGCCTTTGTTTCCAGTAAATTCAGTAGTTTATTCAGAATTCTTTTTGCTCGTAGATCATTTTCTCCTCTGTATGAAGTGATTAATCTGAAGTAATACTTATAATACTGATAACTTTTAAGACCGGCAGGAAGTTCACAAAGTACATTGAAGCAAAAAGGACAGATGCTAATAGCAAACAAAAAACACAAAAGAAAAACAAAAAAGGGATGTGACATAAAAGCAAATCTATAAAAATAAGAGATAAAAGAGATTTTTTATGTTACCCAGTCTGACTGTCTGCCAGTCATTTAGCTAGAGCCAATTCACGTTTGCAAGTATCAAAGTCAACGCTGTAATCTCTCATTTTCCCTTTAATGAAAAACAAATGATCACTATTCCTTTAGTCTTCACTGCACAACACAGAATTTCAGTTTAACCTAATGCTCTGAAAATGTTGGGAAGTCAGTTCTGACACACAGAATGTGATGCAGAAGTGTGCTCATGTTAAAATGTGCTCATTTTAAATGCAGAACAGATTGAACCAACAAACAGGAGTTAAGTTTTAGAAACGCCATAAAAACAGTGGCAGCGCTGGGTCTCAGAAGTACATGTTAGCCAATCAAATACGCCACTGACCAGACATGAAACTTATTATTTATTCATCTTGAGGCAGAATGGGTCTGGCACCCTAAACCCTGTCCTTACTATTTATTGCACAGTACAAATTAAAAACAGCAGGCCCTTGGATGTTTGATTTGGATTTAGTAAAACGTACTCCATAATAAGCTCTCTTTTCTCTGTGTGTGTGTGTGTGTGTGTGTGTGTCAGACTGAGAAGCATGAATGTGTATCTGGTCAAATGTATCGGGCCCAGCGTGGCGTTCGGCTGTCCAACCTCAGTCCAGGAAACTACTCAGTCAGAGTGAGAGCCACGTCTCTGGCTGGCAATGGCTCCTGGACACAAACTGTGGATCTGTATGTGGCTGAACGTAAGTAAGACGCATGCTGTCATGCATCATTAGAGTTGATTGCACCTTTTTTTTTTTTTTTTTTTAAAGTTGTGCCTTTTTGTTTTCTAACAACTGAATGACGTCAAAACTACCAATGATATTAATCAAACTGTTCGACCCAGCAGGATATGAAAATATCTTCTACGCCATGATCTTCGTTCCCATCTCCATCATCATCTTCATCTGCCTTCTGATTGGAGTGATGGTTGTTCTCAACAGGAAAAGGTTTGTGCACAAGAAGTGTTTCATCACCTACGAAAGATCTATCCTGAGAAAGAGAATGCCATACTTTTCCCGAAAGAAACGCGACCCTGTATCAGGAAAAAACCCAAAATGAAAGGCATATGGGCATGTACTTTTCTTCCTTTTTCTTCCCCAAAATAAACACTTAAACAACGTACTAATGGGTGGTGTGGTCACACTGTGATCCACAGTCACTCAACCAACACACTAACCAAAGCAAAAATGCTTTTGCCAATTGTAGTCCATAAAACTAAGTGGCAAATAAAGCTAGAATTCCATCTGTTACGTGATTGGCACCCTGTTGTGTGTGGGGTTGTAATATTTAGTGTTTATGTTGAAATACCAAATTATCCTGAAGAGAACTGAAGATCATAAATTTGCATGATTTGAACTCAAAACAACCTGAAGTAATGAGTCTCCAGAAGAAATTAGCAACACCTGTCATACTATGATTTTACTTTAGGGCCTATTAATCTTTTTTCTGAGCCAGCCACAGTAGGTTTCCAAATTGAAATACTACAGTACTTGTTTTCACACGTGCACTGCAACAACTTCTCTAGTTTGTAAATCAGTCAGTCTTTAACCTGTCCATTCCTTAATACGAAGATCAAGTGCTAGAGAGCTGTGCATTGCTGCCTCCTGCTCTATCCAGGCACTGTTATGCCTAACAAATGCCAAGTATATCTGGGAGTGTAAATGCATCTGAAGCAAAAGTTTACTTGTGTCAACAGTGAATGTTGCATTTTACTAGTATTCTTTGTAAAATAAAAAATTTGATGTGCATGATTATACCCTTATGCACGCTCCCTGTTCTGTGTCTGTAAACATTTTTTTTTTTTTGTCAGGAACAGTGATCGGCTCGGAAATGGAGTTCTGTACGCTTCAGTGAACCCAGAGTACTTCAGCGCAGCAGAAAGTGAGTGAAGTTAAGCATTCCCGTCCATTCAGTGGCCTTTAGTTGAAAAACAAAACATTTGATAAGTACCTTTCATCAGCACTGCTGAGATGGAAATCTTGGTTATTAATAAGACTGCCTCAGCTTCAGCCACCATACACCTATAGGAATTTGGGTTTAAATCACATTTATAACCTATGCACATTAATAATAATGATGTTGGACCAGGGAGCAAAGTAAGCCATTGCAGCCAGTTTCTACCTAAATTTATCACTAATTTAAAGCCATGAAAATATATTACACTTGTACAACAATCACAATCGACCAGAAAACAACTGCAGTAATAACTAATAATTTGTCAGCTGGACTCTCTCCACTAGATTGAGGCTAGCTAATGTGTTGTTGAAAGATTCAATCTTTACATCACTATCTCTCTGTCTGCTTTGTTAAATAGCTAACACTGGATGTTGATAGGCTGCACACCTCAAAAAGTAATCATGCTTCTTTTGCTAACATAGAAATGCCTTTTTCTGTGCAGTGTATGTACCAGATGAGTGGGAAGTGGCACGGGAGAAGATCACCTTGAGCCGGGAGCTTGGCCAAGGGTCATTCGGCATGGTGTACGAAGGCATAGCCAAAGGTGTGGTCAAAGACGAACCAGAGACGCGTGTTGCCATTAAGACTGTTAATGAGTCGGCCAGCATGAGAGAGCGGATTGAATTCCTCAATGAAGCCTCCGTCATGAAGGAGTTCAATTGTCATCATGTGGTATGTGCTCACATAAATTCAGATCTTACGGAGAAATCAGGGTAGTTCATATTTTCTGACTAGTTAAGAAGAAATGGCCACATGGTTACATCAGTTCCCTTTGTTACCTGTGTTTGAATCATCCTTTGTTTGTTGCAGGTTCGTCTCCTGGGAGTGGTCTCTCAGGGCCAGCCCACCCTGGTTATCATGGAACTGATGACCCGAGGAGATCTAAAAAGTTACTTGCGCTCCTTGCGACCTAAAGAGGTAGTAAATTGTCGTCATACTGATCCGCAGAAAATGAGTACTGAATAAAAACAAAACTAAATATTTAATCTGTAGGGGTTTTTTTTGCATGATAGTAACTTAATTGTATCTCTATCCAGTGTAATGCAATGTTGTAATTAAGTGTAGTCAGAGAGTTTCACCTGTGGGTCAGATAATTCATGTTCACTTGTTCTCCTTCGTGTCTCCAGCAACAGTGGTCCAGCCTATCTCTCCCTCCTCTGAAGAAGATGCTTCAGATGGCAGGGCAGATTGCTGATGGCATGGCTTACCTCAACGCCAACAAGTTTGTCCACCGAGATCTGGCAGCCAGGAACTGCATGGTGGCCGAGGACTTTACTGTTAAGATCGGAGGTAAAGGATAAGTCTGGGGTCACTGTCATGTCACTGGGAGCATGCTCACTAAGTGTAAACTCAATTACAGAGTAAAGTAGAAAACACACCACTAGCATCATTAGCTATTTTCTAGACAGTTATAGCTACAATGCCTTGTTAAAATGTCTAAGGCTCATGTGATGTGCTGTCCAAGGGTGTTGTCACATCTTCTGTGTTTAGTCAGTTTACATTGAACTCTGTTCGTTTGTGCAGATGTTAGCACAGTAATAGCACTCGGCAGCGAACCAAAACAACTGCGCTGAAACCCTTTAGAGGAGGTGGTCTCAGTGCAGTTCCAAATGAACTCCAGAGCGGTTCGTTTATGGTGGGAACGTGATCTGACCCCCATCCGAACCAACTACAAATGCTTTGGATTCTGAATGGGGCAAGGCACTGTTAATGTCTGTACGAGCTACCATGACATGAGCTTAAATTCTCCTTCTTCTCTGATAGTCCAGAACACATCACTTTCTTCCTGTATTTGCTTTTGTTGCTTCCATCCACAGAAACTTCTGGCCAATGAGCGGACTGGGTTGTAGTCATGCATTTTGCTTTGCTTGGAGTTTACTTGGTTTTTTCTCTGTGTGAAAACAAACCAAACTGCAGGGAAAAGCTACAAGTTTACAAACTGATTAACTGATTCGGACCAGAGTAAACAAATCATAGGTGTGAAAACACCCTAAGTGATGGCAGTGAATGTAATGCTGTTTTAAGAGTTATAATACCAGTAAACAGCACCACTGTATGAAATACAAACCCACTCAAATTACACCAAGAAGTCAGGAAAAATTTTGCTTCACTTCCTTACTTTTGGTCTGTGTGCGCTTGTGTTTGTGTGTGTGAGTAGATTTTGGCATGACCAGAGACATCTATGAGACAGATTACTACCGCAAAGGTGGTAAAGGTTTGCTCCCCGTACGTTGGATGTCACCCGAGTCCCTGAAAGATGGAGTCTTTACCACCAACTCGGATGTCTGGTAAGCAGACGCATGAAAACACACATGGTGACTTCATTCTGTGTGTATACCGCTTCCAAAAATATGTCATCATTGTCATAAAGATAATGGAAAACACACTTTTTTGCCCCCCTCCCCATTTCCCACTATACAGGTCATTTGGGGTTGTGCTGTGGGAGATTGCCACTCTGGCAGAACAGCCCTACCAAGGTCTCTCTAATGAACAAGTTCTCCGTTTTGTCATGGAGGGGGGGCTTCTGGAGAAACCTCAGAACTGTCCCGATATGCTGTAAGACACATAAACTCCACACTGCACATTCACATACAATGCTCTCATGTCTGTTTTCCTCTTCTCTGCTGGTTAATTTTAATTATCCACTCAGTGAAGCGGCACTGCTGCCCTTCAGCCTGTGGTCTCTGGATTTGCTGAACTGCAGTACTGATTGCCTTCACAGCCCATCTATATTTCAGTGTGTGAACTTGTATTCTTTAAGATGTGTTTCTTCTTAATGTGAAACAGCCGCAGTATAAATCCACATCAAAAGAGTCATGAGTGTCACAGACAAATTTGGCCACCAACAAGAAAACACTGAAGGATGCATCAGATGGTGAAGTCATGCGGAGAACAAATGTGAAGTCCCAGGGTTTGCTCTCTTCCCTAACAGCAACAATTTTATAAATAATATTATTCATTAGCATATCTAGAAAATACGGTCTTACTAGTGCACTTCCCTGGTTAATAATAATATGTTGTGTCCTAATTGTTTGGTTTGCAGCGGACCTCATCTCTTGCTTTACAAAATAAAAATCAGCCCCAGTTTGACATCCTGGAGCTGCAGTCAGTTATACTCATAGCTTAGCACACTTAGCACAAACTCAGGATTGACAGTTCAAGCAAAAATACCATCTGATATTCACTGGGAACAATTCCCCCTCCTGCACTTCAGTTAACTGTGCAAAGCTGGGGCAGATTTGTGATATGTCAGCTTTACCTGGTAAATTTTGCACCGCACTTGTTGATTACTGTAGAAGCCTTCACCTTTGCTTATTCTTGTTTATGCATTTGGTGTTTTGGTGTTCAACAAACCACTTCTAGGTGCATTACTGCCCCCTTCTGGTTGTAGTAGCATGTTTGATACTACCGGGTACCAGTAAACACAAGAGAAAACGTTGATTCTAAGAAGATAAATATTGGTGTAAATTATTATTATAATTTTTTTTAAGTGACCATTTTAGAAATAGCGGAATCCACCTTACAGCAACTCTAAAACAAGTTAACATGCTTCTTTAATCCACTCAAACTGCAGTGTAAGTTTGACAAGTTATGACTGCTTGAGTCACAACTTGTTTGTCAGAATCAGGTTGGCTGCAGAGCTCTCTGTGCTGGATGCATGTGAAGGCAGCATCAGCTCAGCACTTCATAAACAAGAAGTGAGTGCACGAGGGTCATACAGCCATTTTAGCAACAGAAAGCAAACATTTGGCAAAAGTAAATATTGGTTTGTTGGTAGGAAAGTACAGTTCCTCTGGATAGGGTCATTACTGCAGGAGGACATGTTGTTGCTGAATATTGACCTGACCTATTTGTGTGTGTATGTGTGTGTTTGCAGGTTTGAGCTGATGCGAATGTGTTGGCAGTACAATCCTAAGATGCGTCCATCCTTTGTTGAGATCATCAGCAGCATAAAGGATGAGCTGGACCCGTGTTTCAGGGATGTCAGTTTCTTCTACAGCGCCGATAACAAGCCACCCGATGCGCCGCAGCTCCACCTGGAAAAGCTAGACAACATGGAAGATGTTCCTCTGGACATTCCTTCATCGACACAACTGCAGCAGACTCCAGCTCCCCAACAGACGCCCCCTTCCCCAAGCTCAGAAGCACCACCTGGCCCATCGCTAGCTCCCAGCTCACCTTCCTCTCCCTGCACGTCGAGAGCTGCCATGGACAAGCACCCCTCCGGCCAGCAAGCAGCTAATGGGCTGTCGGGGGCGGGGCACGCAGCGGGGTCGGGGCTCGGGACAGGCTCGAGCGTCACAATGCGTCCGTCTCTGGACGATCTGCCACCATATGCGCACATGAATGGAGGACGCAAAAATGAGCGTGCCATGCCTCTCCCGCAGTCCTCTGCCTGCTGATTGGACAACCCACCAGACTGCAAACCTTCCATCTGCTCGACATCTCAGTGGATGGAATAAAAATTTTTTTGTTGTTGTTGTTTTGGGGAATTTTTTTTGTTTGTTTTTTAAATCAAATACAGCAAACCGCGTGGTCCACCAGCTGGATGTGACCATTCAGTGAGACTCACAGGAAGACGGAGCAAACATGTTCTTCTTTTTCTTTTTTTCCTTTTCATAAAGTTTTGGTTTCTACCAGCTGGCTGTCCAACGTGACACTGCCCTCGAGTGGGAAGATCAAAAACACTACAAATAAGAAAAATATCAATAATTTGGGAGATCTCTTTCTCTCTCTTTATGGCTGAACTTATTTTATAATTCATCGTTTGTTACTTTTTTATATGTATTTACAAATGGGAGAAGAAAAATCTATAGGCCTTTATATAAAACGAGCGGCGTTTTGTTTGCTTTTGAACGGGCATTATGGTGAAAACATTAAGCATATCTAATGAAGAAGAAACTCTTAAGAGTGGCTGGCATGTCTCGTCGGTCGTTCAGTAGTGTGGTTGCTCTGCAGGCTGGGTGTCAGCTTAATGCCGGATCAACAGCCAACTCGCTGAATCAAACAACCAGAGGGGGAAAGGTCAACTCTGCCAAATTTATTGCCAAATTTATACTGTTTGTCAGATTCTCTCTTATGCAGTTTTGCCCTGTAATTCTCCAACACACTCCATTGAAAATTAAAGCAAAACAAATCTGCTACTGCACTATCTTGAAATAAAAGGGATATTACCTTCCCTCTACAGTGCTACACTACAGTAAATCTGACATTATAGACTTTGAAATTATCTGAAATTGAGCCACATCTTTTCACAAAGTGCTGTACCATTACGGTTAAACCGCCAAATACAGTCCATAAAGAAGCAAAAAAAAAAAAAAAATTAAAAAAAACAAACAAACTCAAAGCGAGGACTGCGGATGGAAAAAGTGTAAATGGGAAAAACAAACATAAACACGAGTTGTACAACGTCTCTCAGTCGGGGTTCTCCGAGTTCAGAGACGTCTTTGTTGTTGTATTCGAACAGGTATTTTTTTAGGCTAGTCATCGGTCTCCAACATTTACAACATCTCTCTGTGGGCAGAGCATTTATGTACACACCAGTTGTTTGTGTCACTTTTCTAACTTTTCTACAGTTGGAGACATTCATCGTGTACAGAAAGAAGCTGCTATTCCTTATTTCTCTTTGTGGTTGTAATATAGTCAATATCTATATATTAAAAAGAGAAAAAAAACTCCTTCAGGTTGGATCTACGAACGTTTCAACTACAGTCCATTTTTTTAATGCTTGTAACTGTGTAAAGTGTATCTGAGCTGGTTTCGTTTCTGTGTTTGCGTATAAGGTACGACTATTTGCCTTGTGTTTTGAAACACTTCCCCTCCCATCTGATTAGGGGACAGCGATGGGGGGCGACGACCATCGGTGTTCTTGTGCTCTCTCGGGACCCTTTTGCATCAGTCCTCTATGGTTTGGACTAAACCGCTTCTACCCATCATTATCACTCTAAGAGGCCAGGTGTCCCAACTAAATCTCAGGTCAAAGAGGAAAGTTTAATCCTGTTCTACTTTCCCGTTTGTTTTCTTCTTCTTTTTTTCCCCTTGTTCTGTCTAACCCAGAGACATCCAGCCTGGTGTGTGTTAAACCTCGGTCTCATTCTTATTCTCTCTGACTGCTTTTCTTTTTTTAAACAATACTCAAAAGCAGTGTTTTTACAACCGAATGGTTGTCAGGCTGCGTTTGATTTGACCTTTACACTTATGTATAGAAACCTAATACTGACAAAATGTAGAAGTGAGACATTTCAAAATGTAGCATTAAACACTGATAAACAATACTGTTAGTTAAATAATTCAGAAATCATATTAAAGGAAAGAAATATGTAATTTATGATAATCTTCTATTATACCAGCTCATCACCTTAGTTTCCCCCTTTTTTTGGAGGGTTTGTGCACACTTGCTGTTTGTTTAGTGCCTTTTAGCCACCTAGCAGCAAGAATACACTAAAAGGGGACACGCAGCGGCGTCGGGGCGAGCTAATCCTAGTTATCTACCTGAGCCACCTGGTTAACTCAAGCTAACTTATTATAAAACAAACTCCAGAGCAAAAAATAAGTTACTCACATTAATTACTCCTTTATTTGTTACCAACTATACAGGTGATAAGTACAGTTTACATTTTTACCTGAAGCATTTTACCCAGCAAGAAAATATTAACACATTTTCTTGCTGGCTCATGCTAGTTATACCTTTTTTTTTCTAGTTTATTATGAAAGAAAAGTGTTCATTAAATCATATGCTGCCATAATATGCCCTACTTCATGATAAAAACAAGAGCCGAATATGAAGATAATTGTGTTAAAAATGTGGTATTTGTACCAGAAATAGTCCTCATGCTAGTTTAGTTGGGGGGGGGGAAAGGTTAGCTGTAGCTAAGTGGCTAGCAGCTCTGTCAGATGATCCCCACACATGTATAAAAGTCCTGAAAAAGTGATTAATGACCAGATCAATCATTAAATGTGTGCCAAAACCCTCCCAAAATCTCGGGCAATGAAAGATAAAAAGATGTGTAAAGTGTTCTTTTTAGTCCACATTGTAATCATTTAGCTAACAGTATTATGTGAACTCACATTTCTTTTTTTCTGATACTGCATTTTGTCAGTTTCAGGGCTCTGTGTTAGTGCCGTGTGCAAACCTTAAGAGTACAATGCAAAACATAATTTATGTATTTCAGGCGAGTACAGAAACCTGTTTGTGGGATACTTTCACCTTCTTCTAATCAACTTCTGTCTCTTCATCAGGGGTGGTTTTCTTTAGGCTGCTAGAGTAACCCATATTATTTATCTTTTTTCAACATATAAATGTGTGTTTGTAGAAGATTGGGCTGAGACATGGGTGAAAATTAATCTTATAGCATTGAGAGGTTTTTTTTTTCCTTTGGGAACATTAAGATGTCACAGGTGACACTAAAAGGATTTATAAAAGGAACAAGTATTGAGGCCCTTCTCTTTGAGAATAAATCTTAATGGTATTCTTTATGAAGATTTACTGAAGAAAAACAATAATATATGATCAGAGTGGACCACATAAAAAGATTTTTAAAGGCTTATTTGCCTCTGAAAGCAGCATTTGTGTATCCCTTGCCCAAATGTTTCTTGGTTATTTATGTCCTTTTTGTGTGAAGTGTAAATCACTGTAAAAAAAAAAAATCCCCCATTAGATATTTTGTTTTCCTTCTTATATGTTGTCATTTTGTTTTGTTTTTTTTCTCTATTTTGGGGGAAGGTCTTGTTATTAATCCTTCAACCATCCATCTACCTCACTTTTTTCTTTTTTTTCCAATCTATTTACATGTACAGAACAACAAAACATCTCACCTACAGTTGACTGGCTGTAATGACGATCTCACTGCATGTTGTCAATAACATGGTCGAATCCAAACCACAAACCAAACCATCCTGGAAACATGGTAACAGTTCCAAGGGGAAAAACATGACCATCAAACATCTTGCTATTGAAGTTTGGCCCACGGTGGCTTTTATTTGGGCTTTCTAAAGTCTGGAGGAGCTGCTACAAACATACAAGAATGGAGAAAGGGCAGTTCTGTCCTTTGCACCTACTCTGCACATAATCCACCACCACATTGTAGGGTTACGAAGTAGCATGTAGAATCCCCCCCTTTTTATCTTTCGTATTTTTCGGGTTATCCTATAATCAGGTGGATGAAGTTGTGACCTAAGGTAGCCACTATATGGCAAACCCACGTATTCGCTTGGTAAAACACACACAATGCAAACTTTCTTTATGGTACTATAAATTACTAACGTTTAATATGAAAAAATATAATGAAGAGTACAACTTAAAAATGTTTTATGGGTGTATTGGGGCCACATTGAGAAATTACTCTATATTTTTTCATTATGTTGCCCTAATATTTGTACAGTTCTGGATGCCATTGTTGCTTGGAAAAACACTGTCGAGTGGGTTTTTCAAAGAGAGAAGTAGTAAATATAGCTGTAATTTAATAGTAGTGCATGAAACTGGGTCTACCTGAAGGCCATTTCCCACCTTTTAAATCCCACACATGACCTGTGCCATGATGTTTCTGACCTAGAAAGCCCACTGAAGATGTTAGACAATCATTCACTTTATTTTTCTGGTTTATAAAGACAATGCTGCTACTATATGCTGTTTCAAAACTTGTTTAAACACATAAGGATACATATATGCAGGACTGCAGGCTGACAACCACCAGTTTCACCATTTTCAGTGTGACAGTTTAAATCCGTGAAAGCCCTCACTGCCTTTTATTACACTTTGAAGCACCGCTGAGTCTAAAACGAGTTTTCTCTGGTGATTTCGTCTTCTAGCTGTGGACAGTATAGACCGGTTTCAACAGGCACACATTTTATGACCTTTTTTTGTCAATACTTGCAGCAGATATTTGGTATGTAGAAATGTTGATAAGTGAAGGTTGTGTGACTTCTGGATTTCACTATAACTATTAAATGCTCTCCCTCGTTTTTCTTTTCTTTTTTTAAACCCTTCTTCCTCTCCTGTCAGGGTCATAACTTCAAACTGGAGTCTCGGTAAGCCCAGCTGCAGGAAACGAATCCATGTTGGGTGGTCAGGATGGGTATTTTGGAGTTTGTGGTCTGAATTTTGCCTCACTTTTACCACTGGAACACCTCACAGAGCCGACATAAAATCAAATTTCGAATTTTTTTTTCTCTCTCCTTTTTTGTTACATTGATGGTCATTTTGTTACCTGTACTTTTGTTTGTGTAAATTATTCATAGCCTTCCAACTTTTTGCGTTTTTATTGAAATGATCTGTTAGACTGAGGTTTCATTTTGGTTTCTCTTTTGTACATGCTGTTGTAAGAATTTTTCCTGTTATCGATATATTCTGAGTTCTGGGAAAAATTATTGGCTGAAGGAAAAGAGAATGTCTGTTTCTCTGATTCTTTTTTTTTCTACAGGAGATTTAAGATGAATAAAAATGTATGCAAACTGTTTTGCTGCGTGTGTTTTGTTGGAACGTCGATGTTATTTGGGATGAATTTTGTATATTTCTAGTCAAGGTTTAAGGAAATATAGGTAGAACATCTCAGTGTATTTAATTTATAGTTCATAACATGAGCACAGGGAATGAATGACACTGAATTTATATAACAGGTTTAACATAAACGGCTGAAGCATGTTGCTTATTTTTCAAAAACAGTCTTTGGTAACAGTAATCTGTGACTATAAAGCGGATGTTGGATGCTGCTGCTTAAACCACGTGCTGTCCATGTTAATTTCAGTTTTTATCCAAGTATTCCCTGTGAGCCAAAGGTCAATTCAGTAGGATCTAAACGCTTTGTCAGTTTTTTCTAGTCTTGGCTCTGTGTGATGTCAGTGAGTTTAACATGGCCATCTCAGGCACACAGCTCTCTGTATGCAGAGGCTCTACTCCAGTGTTTTCCACCTGTGCCGCGGAAGATTATCTGGTTCCACCTGATTAGTACTCTAAGCGATCAGTGTGAGTAATGGGAAGAACAATTACAACTACCTGCTCTAATTAAATGGGTTGCCAACTGCCAGTGAAACAGAAATATAATAGTCATCCTGTGAGACAATGCAAATATTTGAAAAGAAAAAGTAGTCAGTCTGACCTGGGTCCTGGAGAAAACTCTGACCCAGATGAAGGCCCTAGCGGTCAGAAGAAAGCAAAAAAGGTACACTGGGGACAAACTGAGCCAATTCTGCTATACCTTGTGCGCGGGGAAAAATGATCAATATGCTTTTTGTGACATTTTTGTTTGGTGGTGTGCCGTGTGATTTTTCTAATGTGAAATATGTGCCGTGGCTCCAAAAGGTTTGGAAACACTGCTCTACTCGTCTCATGTTTGCAAGGGCCAGCCAATCAGTTAATACTGATCTTAAAAGGGGAGGAGCAAACTAAAATAAAGACTATTTTGAGCTGTGATTCATGCAAATCTACTCTATAATAGAGTCAGTGAATAAATAAATTGAGCTGTAAATGAAAATAGGTCCAAATAGTAGTCACAGGAGATCATATGACTCCATCTCACCCTATCCATCAGTATTTTCCTCTTCATGCCAACCATGTCCATAGCAGGTCTCACTCATCTTGTCAATGTTCCGCTTTCACTCTTGCTGCTATCCCTCCATACTGGGACTGTTTCCTCAACAGCAGTAAGTGAGAAATAACTGATGGAGTGAACAGGATGTATGCAGGTAAACTCCAGATTGAGATGAGGGGAAAATGTCGGATTGCGGTCGATGTTACAGAAAGACAGAGGTCTAAAACCAGGCAGAAGGCTTTTTATTAAAAAATTTAAATAATTAATTGTTGTCTGAAAATAATATTGATATGAAGGCTATTTGCATTTCCAGGAGCTGGAGCCGGCAACCTTTTTTTCTTTGCCAAGGAAAACTGCATGACACACTGGCAGACAGAAAAGACCATTTGGCGAAAGTATCAATTCTGGGGATCTGGAACATGGAAAGTAGAATATCTAAACAAATGTAACCAGCTAATCTCAAACACCGGTTATAATTTGCGTATCTCTGGTGTTTTTCACCACTGGTTTGTACACACATACAGAAAGACATTACATGACATCCACTTCAAATTGGCCTACAGGATGATGCTATGATACATTATATTGAGACACACGATTCTAATCTGATATTACATTCAGCACCAAACCACAACAACACTTCCCTCATGGTGCTTTATATTGTAAGGTCAAGACCCTACAATAATACACAAAAACTCCAACCCCCTATGAGCAAGCACTTTGGCGACAGTGGGAAGGAAAAACTCTCTTTTAAAAGAGAGAAACCTCCGGCAGAAGCAAGCTCTGGAATGGGGTGGCCATCTGCCACGGCCAGTTGGCGATGAGGGAAGGAAGGCGGTTTTAAAATTACATTTAGAAATTAAATTTTGTTACATTTTAGCGTAGGCATGAGAAAGCCCTAAAGATTACATTTTGGCTCTTCAACTTGGCATGTTTTTTGAAGGTTTTGACGATTACTTCGTCAATCACTGAGTTTCTTGACTTCATTAAAAGTACTGGAGAAGGCAACCTTTCATGGAGTTCATTGTATACTGTCAGGCTGAGTTGTTCAATGTTCTCTGAGGACATTTTGTAGTTTTTGGACAAAATTTTGTTCCAGATCTTATGGGAAACCCTCTGCATAATAAACTCAGATGTATCTGGATGCCATGTCGCCGTCTCATTTCCTTCAGCCATAGCGTGCATTACCAGATCTTTAGTGAAATTTTTCACAACTTCCTTGTACTCTTCTCTGTTTTCAGAGACACTGAGTACTCTTTTTGGTAAAGCCAACAGGTGTTTGGTGAAGGTTGGGACAGTAATGTTATCAAGCTGTTCCCTCAGATTAAAAATCAAACGTTTTTCCTTGCAGTTATGTGTTTTGCAAAGATCCTTGAGAATGGCCTTGTCTAGATTTTTCAGCCATTTTGGGGATAGATCCATTTTGGGAAAGACAGACTGTCCTTCTCCTGTTTTAGGATCAGGATTTCACGTTTCAATGTGAATTCAACGTTTCTGGTCTTTTCCTTATCTGAACAAGTCTGATCCCCTTTTTCTTTGATGGCACTGCTCCTTTCCACTTTGCGTGACACTGATTCGTCAGTGGGTTCTCCAGCTTGGATCTCACATTGGTCCAGCTTGGTGCGCATCAGTGAAATTTGAGCCATCAGCTGTTTGATTTGCTGCCTGGCTTTCTTTGCATCCTCTTTTAAAACTTGATTTTCAGACAGAGTGTTTAGGAAAGCTTTCCTAACCTGAATAAGGACATCGAGTGTACTTTTTGGCAGAGTGGCAGAGTGCACACAAATTGTGGTATCCCGTGTTTCTGGTTGCAGATATTCAAATATGACTGAGGGTAGCAGAACAAAAGTACATCTAATGCAGTGGTTCCCAAACTTTTTTTACTAGGCCCCCCTTTGTTTACAAAAAAATCTTCGCGCCCCCCCACCACCACCTAACCCCCCGCGCACAAACACATCTTCCAACCACACACACCCATATTTTGTTTTCAAACTCCATTGCGGTTTATTTCACACCTCAAACATTTAGTAAACTGCAATAAATTACAGGTAGTAATAAAATACACTACTAACTCTTTTACACTACGTCCACACCTTGGCACTTGTGCAGGTGAAGCCAAAGGGAAGATATGCTTCACTATATTTTCTAGTGTTTGAATTGGAAGGAAGTTGGTTTGGAAACATATTTCGCGATGCTTCATCTCCTGCTTTGCGTTTGTGTGGGAGCCCCGTCAAAAACCTGTGCATTACGCTAGTCCAAGCATTCTTTTTCTTTTTTTCTTTTTCTTTATCAACTTTTTGACCTTCTGTCCAGAGAGAGGAGGTTCAGGTCTATTCAAACAGACACTAAGAGAATCCAAAGCTGTACAGACCCTCATTAAACACCGTCACACAACTGTGGGTCAATATGAACGCATCATGCAGGTGTACGAGGCGGGAACTCTGAGATTTTTTGCGTCTGTCTCTGTTACTTACGTGTAAGGTAGGAAGGATAATATTTAAAATAAGCGGGCGAACTGATCTATAAATGTTATATAAATCACTGTTGTGCGGACATCAAAGTGCTGATAGTGAAGTGCAGACCCTTTTATTTACCGAGGGAGTTCAGTGCTGTGTTTCTGCTGGCTGTTTACATCCCGCCGCGTTCTGATTGGACCACAGCGCTAGGACTGCTGCATGACGTCATCAGCAAGCACGAGACCGCTCACCCAGATGCTGTGTTTGTTGTTGCCAGGGATTTTAATCACTGCAACCGTCTACAGCTATGTAAGGGGCGCATACAAGGCAGTGCCTCGCTAGAACTGTAATTACCCCTAACCTGTAAATTTGCAATTTTTGTACAGATCTCTGCATATACACCTTAATATTGCATACTCTGTATATATTATCACTGTGACAGTGTTGCAACTACTTGCACTTTAAATTCTTTTAACACCCACATATAAGCTACAAGATTTACAAAGCACTGTTTTACTTATTATTACTTTCTTTTAGTTGTGTGAAGGGAACCCACAAAGTAAGAATTTATCAGTCCCATTTATCAGTATTAATTCAGATATGTCCCTCTGAGGAACAGCTGGACTGGATGGTGAATTTTTGTTTTTTATGGGCCAATGTTTGTTTGTTTGTTTTTGTAACGGTATAAACAGTGAAAGGTGGGGGATTGGCCAATTGGTCACAGTTGACTCTGGGCTGGACCAATTACAGTCAAGGAGGTTGGATGCACCCTCCTCCGGCTCTCAAAGCAGTCTTATCACAGACAAACAGAAGAAAATGGTATTGAGGTATATGTATGGGCTCAAAATGTGGTCATAAAGGTATCCGTATTGAGGTTAAAAGGGACGCAATTTGATCTGTACTTCAGCTAGAATGAAAAAAAAGACACAAAACTGGAGTTATTCTGTGTCTTTATGCTGCACAACTGCCTCTTCTTCTCTCATTCTCTCCCCCTCCCTCTCCTGTTGCTACTTCAATCATGAAACTGATCAATGATCAGCTGATTGGCTTTTCTGAAGCAAGTCCCATCTCTCTTGTTTGTTTATCACCCACTTTGCGCCAGAAAGAGGAAACCAGCAGATGTCGCGCTAAACAACAGCAGCACTTTAAGCTTGATCAGCTGTTGTTAGAATTTATTTAATATTACTTTCTAGTTTCAGCTGATGTTTGCTGGAGCCACAGCCGTAAAAGCTGCTGGTCATGATATCTATTTGGATATCCTGGTGAGAGGGAAACATGAAGATGAAATCAGGAGATGTCCTTACTGAATCATCAGAGCTGAACAGGTGATGGAGAAACAGGTTTACCTTTTAGGTGACATGAATGAGTTGAAGGAAAGTTATGAACTGTTTCTGAGAGACAAATAACACCAGGATCATTTTCTATGTAGCTGACAGCTGGTAACTGTGCAGGGGCGGGTCTAGCAAAGTTTTGCCAGAGTGGCCAGTAGGGGCACAAGGAAAAGGGGGCACAAAGAAATACTTTTCTTTCTTATTCTCATTTAAAATGTCTAGCGTTTGATAAATAATTATCAGAATCTTACAACCAAAGTTTTTATCTGATGTAAAATGTATAGCTTACAGCTATGAGCTATACATTTTATCTGATGTAAAATGTATAGAACTCACAACAGCGTTTCTTTTCATTCAAAGGCTTTATGGCTTTTCCTATAATACCTCGTGGGGCGGTCTCTCGTCAAAATGCCTCTGTTGATTTTTTGTCCCAGTCCAGCCCTGATAACAAATCACCCCTGATATTCCTCTCCATCCACTCCGCCCTACCTGCACTCTCCTTTACCTTTCTTGTGCACAGACCATTGCTTTGGACGGTTTACCCCAAGTATTTAAACTCATCTGCTTTCACTTTCTCTGCTCCTTGCAGTTTCACCATTACAGCTGTGTCCCTCTCATTCACACCTGTATTCTTTCTTGCTTGCTTTCTACTGTATATCTCATAGCTGTCTTCCTGTCCTCATGTATGTACTGCAACCCTCTCACATACTTCTCTGCCACTCCTGATTTCCTCGTGTAGTACCACTGTTTCTGTCTTGGCACCCTATCATATGCTTTCTCTAGATCCACAAAAACGCAGTGCAACCTTCTCTATACTTTTTCACCAACAGTCTCAAAAGTCTTTTTCTCCTTCCTTAGTGTCCAGCCTCATATACAAGTCGGTATAGGCTACAATTCACATATATCATATCTATTATATCTTCAGTGTACTAATAACTTGAGAACAAAAATGTTTATCCTGAAAGATTTACATGTTTGGACTACAGTTCCATAGAGCCCATTCTTTTTGCGTCATCTCGCGAGAAAGCGGAAATAGAAATACACGAATGACCTGAGGAGGGCAGTAACGCCCCTTTGCTGCGTCTAGTCCGCCGAAAACTTCCCCACAGGAAGAAGACGACGAAGAAGAAGGTAGCCGTGACGTCTGGCTGTGGTTGGTTGTTGTTGTTTAGCAACCATTTGCTAGTTAACGGGTAGTTTACCTTTGACATCGTATATGGCGCATTAAGCTGGTTACGAGTATATGTGAGGTTTAAAGGGGATTAAAATGGCCCTGCAAAGCTGAGGTAAACTACAGTTTTCATGTTATTGGACAGTAGCAGCCTGTTAGCTGTCATGCTAATAGTTTAAAACAACAGATATTACTGCTTATTATGTATTCTTGTGTGTCATTTGGCGTCTAATTTTGTCTAATATTAAATGAACTAACAGGTTCCTACTTTATGCAACCGTGAGCCATTAACTGTAGTTGCACATAACATGAAACCCCCTGTTAATGTGGTCTGGGTCCACCTCATGTCGCCATTGCAGCTTGAATATCTGTCTGAACGTCTGCTCATGTGTTTGTCTGTCAGGATCCAGTGATGCCATAGAGGTAGGAGGCACTGCCAGGGCTCCTCCACCGGAGGACGAGAGGTCTCCTCAGCAATGGCAACCGAACTTCATGAGACCATATTCATGGCCAAGCAGGAGCGCCACAAAAACCTGTTTCTTAACTACAAAAACCTGAACATTTTCCCCGTGGAGCTGCTGAAAGATGAAGGCCTGCAGTTTCTGGAGAGACTTTACATGAAGAGAAACTCACTCACTACACTGGTATCCACACATTGCATGTTCATTTTACCATATGAGACACTTATGAAACCCAAAGAAAATTTCTAACTACTTCTGCTTTTGCTCTGTCTTTATCAGCCTGACAATCTTGCTCAAAAGCTCCCAAATCTCATTGAACTGTAAGTATTTTGCTAAACTAAGTTTTGTTTTATAAATGATGACAACAGAGAGTTGACACAGGCTGTCGGAGATTGATTGTGTGTTTTGTGTTTATCAAGAGGTTTCTAGTGACGTTAACCACCAGATGTTGCATCACTAAATGAGATTAACTGTCTCTCACATTTAGGTGTTTTCAGCAGCAAACACCAGAGCTGTAATTGTTTTACTGTCTGCTTGTACATTTCAGGTATTTGCACTCAAACAACTTGGTCATTATTCCAGAGGGTAAGCACATTGTCCAGTACAGTAATATTAATAACAGTGTTTAATTCACTTGTTTGAATATTAAGATTGGTTTCATTCCCAGCTATTGGAAACTTGGCCAGACTGCAGTCGTTAGACCTGAGCAATAATGCCCTGCAGGTTCTCTGTCCAGAGATCGGCAGACTGAGGTCTTTGCGGCACCTGAGACTGTCCAATAACCAGCTCAAATTCCTTCCTCCAGGTAAGACACAACAGTTGTCTGTCTTGTTTTTAGATTTCCTTTTAGAGGCTTAAATAATTTTACATTATCTTATATTCTTTGGTACCTTTTCAGCTAGTAGCCTGAGTCCTTTATTCAGGGGCATCGGTTTAAGTACAGCTACCTAGACCAGTCGTTTGTCTTGGAGCAAGTCCAGATGTTCCTTCTGATTTTGTGCCAACCATACACTGCAGCAGCACAAACCACAATGAATGAAAATTAACATTGCTGACCCCTGTGCAACAAGGGTTAGCACTGTATAGTTTATAGTGATAAAGAGAGTCTCATTTAATTACAATGGTCACAGAGACATGAAAGCTGAATTTAAGCTGAATGCTTTATGTTTGCAAAATCTGATACAAACCAGAATTTAACCCCCGCCCCTCCCCCACAAAAATGATACTTACACTATGCATTGGCAACATTTTTATATCATTATGACCTAATTAAATGAGATCATTGAACAAAATGTGCTTATTCACATTACAGAAAACCAAGAAAAACTAAAAACAAAAAACTGTGCTTACCTGTGTCTTTATGAGCACAGAGAAATGTCTGCTGGAAACTGTCATAAAATTCTACTCTGTACTCGTGTCAGTGCAACAACATGATTGGCTAATGTATTCATGTTTGAACTATTGATTGGCGCTTGTCTTACATAAAAGCTTCAAAACAAAACACTAGTGGCATAAAATTGTTTACTCTTAAAGCTGCATATTACAAAAAAGAGGAAAAACATGTACAACATGCATGTATTGTACATCTATGCTTTTACCTGCTTCAGTAATTTATCCGTAACAGTAAGACTTATATTTCATGTTTGGCATAAAATCACTTTGAACTGTTGCTTTTTTCCCAGCGCGTTTGGTTTCCCTACTTGTAAATATTTTAATTGCCAGCAGAGAGCAGCAGAGCTCCACCTGAGAGAAAAGTTGTTTAAATTTTTTATAAACACAGATTATGAGGCGCATATAAGTAGTGTAGCTGAAGCTGAAGGGAGGTTGTGCAATTTCATATACTTTAAAATAAATAAAAATAGTTACCCTCCGTGGATTTTGTCAATAACTTGAAACCATTAGATTGTTGTTTGTTGTGCCCCTAGTCAAATTCTCAGTAACGTATTTGTTTGCCTGTTTTCTTTTTGCCATGGTTCTTGATTTACCAGGAATGTTTCCTGAACTTAGTGATAACATCAACAATTTCTTTTTCGAGTGTCACAATTTCTGTTGACTGAATTTCATCCTAACGGTGAGACAGTGTGTGCAAAATAAAAATAGTAGTGATGAGAAACAGTGCTTCCAGCCCTATATCAAAGTATACTTAACCAAAACTAGAGAGTATATTCATTTACAGCTGTGGTTCCAAAATAATATAATCATTTGACTGTGCTGCTGTTCTTTTTGCAGCGATGCTCTCGTTTTGTTTTAGAAATCCCACAGGCTCCTGCCTCTTTCTAAGAGGAGGGTATAATGGGCTTACATCAGCTTTAGCCAAGATGATGAAAAAAAGACCTGTGAACAAAGATGTTATGTCTAGTTGAGATGTTTGGAAACCCTTTGGTTTTAAGGCATCCAGCGAGGAACAACAAATACAAATCAAATTTCTGATAAAAGTTTGACAAAACTGTGATTTTCTTTTTTCTTTCTTTCTTTCAAATAATAAAGTTTTGCAGCTTTATCTGAGATTTACGTCTCTCACATATTTGTGACACCTGCAGAGATTGGTGATCTGCAGGACTTGGAGACGCTTGACGTGTCGATGAATCAACTGATGTCTCTACCGGACCGACTGCATCGCTGTCTCTCACTACAGAATCTGACAGCGGACCACAACCTGCTGAGCCACATTCCCCGGCAGCTCTGCTGGCTCCACCGCCTTAACCAGCTCTCTATGGCAGCTAACCGGCTGACTTTCCTACCACTGGGTCGGTGAATCCTCTTCTCTGTCCCTCCGTTATTTGCTCTAGTGGTGACAATAAAATGAGCGAGGTGGTGTTGAAATCTTTGTGTGTTTCAGATCTGGGCAGATCACGGGAGATGCAGTTTGTGTTTGTTGACAACAATGTGGACCTGAAAGGACTCCCGTCCTACTTGTACAACAAAGTTATCGGCTGCAGCGGGTAATACACCATCCCAACAGCTCAACAGATACAGTTTAAGACAACTGATAAAGGTCATTGCTGATTAGCAGAGTGAAAAAGAAATGCAGTTCCATGATGTTGGATATAAGTTAGCAGAAAATTAACTGATATTTAGCCCACAGACTGTTGGAAAAGTGTAAATACTAAATGTATAGAGAATGTGGCTGGTTGGGACAAGAGTGAGGTGGTAAGTATTATCCTCTGCATAGTGGTGAAGCTGTCTTAACATATCATCTTAAGATCTGCACATGTGAGGGGAGGATACTGATATATGTCTTGTATAAAATAAAGGTGGTTTGTAGCATCTTTACTAAATACAACTGCAGACTTAATGGGCTGCATACTTATGTTTGTGTGTGTTGTTCTCCTGCAGATGTGGCTTATCTGCTCAAGCGCTGGAGGGTGGACTTGGTGAAATGCTGGGTGAGGAATTGAGTGAAGCCTTGGTTGGCCTGCCAGCTGAAGTGAAGGTGGTGGGCTCAGAGACAGAACATGTTGTTCCCCTGGAGGAGCTGGCTATGAGGACGCTGCACCGCATCTACCACCGCCGCCCAGCAGGTGAGGAGACAGTGTTCACTCTTACGTTAGAAAACACCTGCTGGTTATTAATCAAATAACTTAAAACTTTAACGGCACCTTTTTTGTTTGCTGCTGTTTTTAGAGCTCAGCTTGCTGCCTCCCATCACCCTCCCAAAGAGCCTGCGGGATCTGTTGCAGTTCCCCCTCGGTCACTGTCACCGATGCAGCCAAGCCATGTTCACGATCATCTACCCCAAACTCTTCCCCCTCCGTGACACCGCCCTGGCAGGAGTGCACCGCAGGTCAGGCAAACACACCGTCTTTTTTAGTTTCCCCCTAAAGAAGGATTTAACATGCATACTTACGTCCTTCTCCTTTCCTGTTCAGGACCACTGTGAGTTTTGTAGCCTACTGCTGCTCCAGTCACTGCCTCCGAACCTTTGACCTCCAGGGGTGATCTCATTTCCTTCTCTCTCCCCTCCCCCACTCACGCACTGACATATAACGTCAGCTGTGGATCTTGAATGTCTGTGGCTCGCTACTTGATAAAGGACCTGGCAGAAGCAGCGTATGCAGATGTTTGGTAGGTCAGATGATGAACACAAAGCTCAACATTTCAGAGCTTTGCATTCCTGTTTGTGTGGGGGAGGTCAGCAGCAGTGCACAGTAGTGCTCATTAAATGGTAACTACCCACTCATAACTGGGCACTTTTAAGAACAAACACTTTAATCTTTGTGGAATAATATGCTTTTTTCCACTGAAGCTTTTTGCAGCAGACTCATTGGTTGCAGAGTGATCTTTGAGGTGTTAACATTTGTAGCATGCTTTTGTTTTTATGATAACCGAAGAATATTTGAAGGTTTGTAAGTTCAAAGAATGTTTATCAGTTTGATGTGTGTTAATTTCAGCAGAAATTAAAGTGAATGTCTAAAATAGAAAATCTACATTTGAGACAACATACTGCATGAAGTCATGTTCTTAGTCACAGTTTTTGTGAACTCTAAGACCCACTAAAGACAATGAGCCAAGGATTCATGTTAGGGCTGTCACGATATCAGACTTAAACTTCATGATTATAATATTGTAATATGAGTGGTTGAAAAAGAAACTTCTGTACTTATGCTTTCAGTCAGATTCAATAACTTTGTTTATTGGCCAATTAATTAAACTCAAAATTCATAGACATGGCGAGAGATGCTATGATGCTTAACCCTACAAAAGCATACAAAACAAAAATTTTTCATATTGTGCATTGACACAATATTTACATTTCATTTTTAAATATCAGGATTTTCAATACATGTTATCGTGACACCTCTAACTCGCATTTATTTGACAGGTTATGAGAAATCACAGTTTGTTATATTCTATATCAGCTTTTAAGATTTGACCATTTTATATGTTAACAGCAATGTCTTTTTGTCATAACAACAATTATAATAACACACTCTGTGTTTAAAAAAAAATACACAAACCAAAAAGTCAGATTTTCACACTTTTTAGGGTTTAAAGGACACAGACTTGTCTGTCTGCCTGAAGAAAAAGAGAGATTTAAACACAAGCAGCGCTGTGTGTTTCTCTTGTTGAACTGATATGTGTGTGTGTGTGTGTAATGTTTATTACCATATTGTACAGTTCTAATTTATCATTTGTTTTGTTTGGCAGTAAATATTGACTGATGTTTGACTTTGAATTTGTGTTTTTCTTACAAAAGAGAGTTCATCATAACAGTCGTCCATAAAGAAAACTGCAGAGAGGACAGAAGCATCTATTATCACATCCATTACATAAAATTCTGAAATGTCTGAGAAAACAACTTTTAATGTGACTCAGGTCTGAAGCCTGTGAGAATCATGTCAGTCTTACAATATGTTGTTAAAGCCACAACAGAAAACATACTGTAGTCACCTTTTGACTGTACCCATGTAAGCACCAACCTCTGCACCACCATGTTGTTCTCATTTACAACAATAACTCAAAGGTCTGGAGATCTGGGAAAAAGAAATAGAAAGAAGTAGCCTTGGGTCAGCCATACAATGGGCCAGAACCCAGAACCTCCCTCCTTAAACTAATTATGTAATTTGAACTAAGCTAACAAGTAAAAGTGAAAAACAGACACTAGGAGAAGATCCGAGAAAGAGAATTGTTGTTTGTAATAAAGCACTTCACTTAGTTTGTTTCTTAGTTTAGTTTGTAGTGGAAGACTTCAGTCTATAAAACAATATAGGTTTAGATTTTATTTATTTTTTGTTCTCTTTCATGTGACTGATGCCTTACAGATGATTGAAATTGCTGCCCAGATCACCCAAAAAACTTTCCACTTGAAAGTTTTCAATCATGAACACATTCAAATCTTCTGTTTTCCCTCTTTGCATTTCACAACTAAGAGTGCATGTTTTTTGTTTTTTGTTTTTGTTAGACTTAAAGTTCAGCTGCTTGGCTATATCACCCCCTTTATAATTCTGGCATTCAGTGATGTACAGTTGTTTGTGTCAGTAGGTCAGGAGAGTCGAGCTCTTTGGCTCCCCATTATGTGGGATATAAAAAACATCCTGCCAACAGGAAGGTCTTGTGCCAGTTAGCCTCGAGCCAAGCATGCCAGGGGAGCTTTGCTTAACTCCTGAGTCAGACTTTTATTTTCCTTATTTATTCCTCTGATATACCAACTATCCCCTGCTGAACATGCTAGCAGCATACCCCGCCTTTCACATTTCTTATTTCTTTATCGTTTGCATTTTTTGCAATGAGTCCTCCAAAGACATCTGTAGCTGCTGCATAATAACAGAGGGTTGTTGAGAGGAAAGCGGAGCGGCTCCATTACCTGGATCGATGACATGTTCAGACAGATGTGATACCATGATCCTCTCTGACTGGTGCTTCAGCTTTCTGCCCTCCCTCTGGGACTATTCCATCTCAGCTGCCTGCACATATGAAATATCACTCGTCCATACTTTATGCTCACATAAAGACACAGGCAAAGCAAAGCCTCATGAATTTGTACATAAACACAGCACTGCAAGAACACATCAGAATCAGAATCAGAATCAGAATCGTGTTTATTGGCCAAGTATATGTGCAGACAAATACAAGGAATTTGGTTCCGGTAGATGGTGGCTCTCAAGCACAGCAATGTAAAAACACACACACACACACACACACACACACACACATACACACCTATATGTACATTACGCATGCATACACATACATACACAAAGCTGTGTAAACCAACTATAAATAACTAAACTTATGTACATAAAATACAGAAATGAAATGAGGTGGAATGAATACTACAGAATGTACATAAGGTGCAGTTGCAGTCTGGCAGTGGGAAGCAGTGTGACAGGTCAACTGTTTAGGAGGGAGATGGCGAGGGGAAAGAAAGTGTTCCTGTGTCGGGTGGTCTTGGTTTGCAGGCTTCTGTACCGTCTGCCAGAGGGCAGCAGGTCAAAAAGTCTGTGTCCAGGGTGTGAGGGGTCTGTGACGATTTTCCCTGCCCGTTTCCTGGTTCTTGAGAGGTACAGATCCTGGATGGAGGGCAGGGGGGCACCGATGATCCTTTCTGCTGCCCGTACAGTCCGCTGCAGTCTGCTCCTGTCCTGTTTAGTGGCTGCACCATACCAGACTGTGATGGAGGAGCACAGGACAGACTCAATGACTGCAGTGTAGAACTGGATCAGCAGCTCCTGTGGAAGACTGTACTTCCCCAGTTGTCTCAGGAAGTACATCCTCTGCTGGGTCTTTTTGAGGATGGAGTTGATGTTGGTCTCCCACTTCAGGTCCTGGGAGATGGTGGTACCCAGGAACTTGAAGATCTCCACAGTCGACACAGGGCTGTCTGATATGATGAGGGGGGGCAGAGTTGGGGGGTGTCTCCTGAAGTCCACTGTCATCTCTACAGTTTTAAGAGTGTTCAGCTCCAGATTGTGCTGACTGCACCAGAGTACCAGCCGCTCAACTTCCTGCCGGTATGCAGACTCATCACCATCCTGAATGAGGCCAATGACGGTGGTGTCATCTGCAAACTTTAGGAGTTTAACAGCCGAGTTCTTGGAGGTGCAGTCATTAGTGTGACCAGAAAGTCAACAGTGCAAATTGAACACGTGAGCTCAGATGAATCTGAAAGAAACATACATTTAAAAGGAGGATTAATCCCCCAAAAAAGATTGCGAATCCTTGTGCAGATGGACTGGTGTTGTGAGAAGTCAAGATTTCTCAGATGGTGTTTTTAGAGCCTGATGCGGTACGTTCACATGAAGTAAGAAAAAACCTACTATCTACTTTCTTAACCCACATTATATTATATACTGGCATTTTTAATGTATCTGGTTGTCATACATACAATTTCCTTTATCAATGACAGATACTGAGGATTTCAATCATTTATGTCCAAGGTGGTGGTTGGTGGGGTGTTAGGGTTAGCCTCAGTAGACTACCTGCTCTAGTCAAAGGAGTTTGCAAAGAAAAGCGTCTGGACTTCTTTGAGTTGCTTGAAGACGTTTCACCTCTCATCCGAGAAGCTTCTTCAGTTCTAAGGTCAAATGGCTGAGAGTCCCAGATTTAAACCCAGTGGGAGTGTCCCCCCCAAAGAGGGACAAAGGACCCCCTGATGATCCTCTAATCCACAAGTGTCGAACTCCAGGCCTCGAGGGCCGGTGTCCTGCAGGTTTTAGATATCACCCTGGGTCAACAAACCTGAATCAAATGATTAGTTCATTACCAGGTCTCTGGAGAACTTCAAGACATGTTGAGGAGGTAATTTAGCCATTTGAATCAGCTGTGATGGATCAAGGACACATCTAAAACCTGCAGGACACTGGCCCTCGAGGCCTGGAGTTCGACACTTGTGGATTAGAGGATCATCAGGGGGTCCTTTGTCCCTCTTTGGGGGGGACACTCCCACTGGGTTTAAATCTGGGACTCTCGGCCATTTGACCTTAGAACTGAAGAAGCTTCTCGGATGAGAGGTGAAACGTCTTCAAGCAACTCAAAGAAGTCCAGACGCTTTTCTTTGCAAACTCCTTTGACTACGATGACCTGGATGACTGAGAACCTTCACAGACACTACCTGCTCTACCTCCTCCAGTTGTTCCCAACTTCCATTTGAAGCTGATTTAGGTGAAATAAAAACTGCACTTTCTTCCCAAAGATAACATCTGTTCTTCTGCACAGAGATCAGTACCAGGACTGTAGTATTTGATAAGTCAGCGACAAACATTGTCCAAATATCACTGATAGCAGAATGTTTGTCCATAGCCGGCTTGTTTGCTGTGGTAGCTCAGCTGTCAAACAGCATGTGCCTGAGGATAACTTGGAATCTTGTTCTAGGTCTATTAGGCATAATTCATGGTTCACTGTTGCAACACAGTATAGTATGTTTGCACTTCAAAGCGAAAAGACAACAAAAAAACATAACAATAGCACATAAACAAAGGGATTCAGACCTGATCCAAAAGTTAATGACCTGTCCCTTTGCCTCTGCTCCACCTCTGAGTTTCATTAAATTCAGCCGGTCAGTTTCAGGTACAGGTGTAGATTACTATACACCCTGAAAATGAGTTGATATCTTTATAGCTGCATGGGTTTTATGATTAACAATAGTGCAGTGCAGTATTCAAATGTCCCAATACCACACGTGTAGTACTCTACACATTATGCAGCATGAATCCTGTCACTGTTTTGTAAATGATAGCTAAATACTTATCAAATTATATGTATTCAGTTGACACAGCCAGTTGCCAGTTCCCAACTGTCACACATCAGAGTAATCACTTGGAAATGTCTCTTTGCTGGATGTTCTGTGCTATGCATAAATTTGCACTCTGAGCCATTTTCAAACACTCGAGGAGGACTGCTTCAATCAGTGGCAACACAGTGTCACAGTGTTATTGGGTTCTTGACTTTATTGCTATTGGATCATCAACTGGGAGGGAGGTCTTAATGGCTTTTTTTTAAATGGGCTTGTAAGAACACATGAGGAAAGCCAATCCATCACCTGCATAGATCAATTCTGCTGCTAATCAGCTGCTTTCAGGCCTCGAGGGTCAACTGGATTTCTGGAGAATGTTTTAGTGTTTTAATAGTAAATAATGAGGAAGTAGACAGTAGGGCGATAAGGACATTAATCCATTAAACTAGGAGAGATGACAAGGACTAGTGTAGGATCACCACATGCTGCTGATGGAGCACAGTAAGCACTTGCTTGACGAAACAACAAATTTAAAGAACAAGAACTAAGGGCTGATTGGCTCAAAAGACACTTGCCGGCAGACAATTGGAAAAGCGCAGTGACATAATTTTTTTTAATGCGTTTTTTTTGACAGTGTGGGAATTGACAAGGAGAAAGATGATATGATCTGATCACCGCTAAGCTTTTACCTCACACTCCTTTCCCCAGCTCATTAGGACCTCTCTTGTGTTATCTCTCCACAGTCGCAGAAATAATCAAGGCACCATGGCTCTCACCTTTGACCTACTTAATGTTTGTCTTGCATGTATGCTGTTTGCTTCTGCAGATGTGAGTCATCTAAGGCCACGTATCCGTTAAAGTACAATAAATAAAAGCTGAAAAAAAGAGCGTGCACACAAGCAAATTTTCATCTTAAAAAAGGAAAAACAGCTTCTAATTTCTGCAATTTCTCCAGCTAAAAAGACCTTTTTAGTAAAGAAGACGTGTTGCCCTTGCACCATGTCTTTTCAAGCATTTTAGCATTTTGTGTGATTATGTAAAGTCAAGGACTCCAGGGGCAAACAGCTGAGCACACAGAGGACAATCTCAAGAGGCTTTTTGGGCTCTGTGTGCACATAAACACACATGGATAGATATTAGAGATGCTTGTGACAGGAAGTATGGTCTGTGGAGATGGGAAATGTAAGGATGTAAGGGGATGTAAGGTTATTAAAAAAAGTATTTAGGGAAGGAAAGAAAATCATCATACTTGTAACCATGAAAATCTTTCTGTATACCAATTTAAAAAAAAAAAAAAAGAAGAATAGAAAAGAACTTGAACTACACGCTTTTGGATTGAAAATCTGATTTTTGTCAGAATTTTGTTTCTCACATTTAATATTGTTTTCATTTGATTTCCTTTAGTAAAAAGTTTTCTTTGTCAGTTACTCTGCTTTCTAAGTAGTAAACAGTCGGACTAAAGCACCGTGAATTTAGATCATAGACAATAATCTGCGGTTTGCGCAGATCAGCCTGCAGCTCTGCCTGATATCAACAGAGAAAGACAGCATCCTGCAGCCAACATGGCTTTGAGCAGCGCGCAGTTGACCTACCTTTTTATCCGTTACCGCTGACGTCAGAGGGCGCGGCCATTTTGTGAGAGGCATCAATGAGACAGGAAATCAGGTGGCATGACTGTCAAATTAAAACCAAACCTAGTATTATTACTATTGTTGTCAGAAGTAGCTGTGTTGCTATATATCTTGTATTTTATCTAATAGGAGAGCAGGTAGCACTGCCTGGTTGACTTGTGCCTAATGCCTTACGTGCTTCTTAATGCAACTCTCAAGGAATTTGTGTCTTCCCATGGAATCAAACCGGGGATCTTTCACAAATGTTAGGGAATTGTGTATTATACATTTATTTTTGCTTCCAATAACAGGAGTAAAGCATTTCGCGTGTTTGCCAAGCCCCCCCCCCCCCTATGTATGACATGTATATTTCCACATTTCCGACTTGCAGCGTTGTTGCTTTGCCACCTTTAAAAATAGTCCTGGATTTCTTGGGATATCGGAAGTTTTTTCAGGCATCAGGCACCAGTCACGTTATACACAGTTTTCACTTAATGTAACTACACAGTTCCTTCACAGGTTTTATTTTGTGAATCATTAACAGGAAGTGTTTGATGAGTAGACCTGCGGAGATTAACGCTTGCTGTGGCGGTTAAGGAGGAGGGCGGTGCTGATCCAGCGGAGGGCGTGGGGGTTGGGGGGCGGGGACAGTCCCTTTGAACGGAGCGGCTGGACGGACAGACATCTTCACCCTGTACAAACATACAGCAAAAGAAAAAGAAGAGAAAGAGCTGAAGAAACTTAACCAGGTCGGTTTGATTCGATTTTTTTTAATCCTCTCATTTTGACCCACAGAATAATCAAAAGAAGAGCGATAATTAAAGTTTGAATGATTCTCCAGATTTCAGGTTTTAGCAGTTTATACGTCCCAGGACGTGACAGAGTTCTCAGCTGTAAGACCGCGTCATATTTGCTAGGTTATTTTTTGTTTGTGAGGTAATGATATCTGAGGGGAAACGAGGACCATGTTGCTGTTTCTGTTGTGTTTGTAGCGACTCTGTGTCGACGCATGTGCTGAATTGTTTGAACTTTTGGCTGTTTTCTGTTTTCTGTCACAGTGGAAGAGTGGTTGTTTTATGTAAGGATTAAACAACAGGATAACACAGACTTTGTAATCTTGTTTTTCATGTTTCTGAAAGCTTCTAGGTGTAGCTGGCCATTAAACAGAAAAGCCGTGTGCAGGTTCAGGACCTTGGACAGCTCCCGAGTCTGATGCTGAAAAATACTTTACGCACAAAGCGAAACGTTTTTTCTCAAAGTGTTCCCCCAAAAATGAAAATCTGAAGTTAATCTATTCGTGAAACGAGGCAAACTGAAACAGTGAGTCCTGAAAAATACCTGAATCTAGTTTCTGCGCTCTGGAAACAAGTGAGACAGCATTCGTTATCACACTTATTGTTTTTATAAAATGGCCAGGCTGTTTGTGGTTCAGATCTGTTTTAATCCAGAGGTCTGACTTTTCACCTTTCCTTCACTTCCTTTTTCCAGAGGACCGTACAGACACAGTGAACAGGGAGCCGTTAATGGTAACAGATAATTTTCATGAGGGAAAGATGGATGTTTGGTTAGGAGCGTCAGGTGCAAGAAAAACAGAAGCAGAAAAAAAAAGATCAGAGGTCAGCATATAAGTATTTGAAATAATTATTTTAAGATGCTAGTTTTTAAGGCCCTGTCTGAGAAAACGTGTACAATAGTCACTCCTATGACTGAAGCTGCGCAGTTGCAACATTAAGGTTGAATTCAGTTATGAATTTTGTTAATGAATTTAAACTCAAGTTAAAGTAGAAACTGCTCCAGTCTTTCTCCCTTTCCTGCATGTGCACCTGTGTTAATGTCAGAGAGGACAAAGAGCTCAGGCCGACTCTTAAGCAGATCAACACGTGTGTGTGTGTGTGTGTGTGTGTGTGTGTGTGTGTGTGTGTGTGTGTGTGTGTTGTCTTTTTTTGGCAGCCTGGTGTTGTTTGTAACTCGATGTAAACAGGTGGATATTTCAATTAGGGCAGGAAATGACTGCAGCACACCCAACATGGGCTAATTGAAACATATCTAACTTCCAGTCAATTCTATGCCCTATGTTGTATTTTGGTTTTGCTGCTGCTTTAAATTATGGAGTGCAAATGCATCCAGCATGTAAAAAAATATAAATCTCAGCTGCAACAGGTGAACTTTACTTCTAACAATTTGTTAAATTTAATTAATAATGTTTTCAAAGGACTTCCTGTGTTTCCTTGTCTATTTTTTCCTCCCTCACTTCCTGTTTTACTTTGATAATATGTTTTCTTGTGTCTCTGGTTGCTTTGCTTCACCTTTTTTCCCCCCGGTCTTTCTCTCTTTATGGTCTGCTCCTCTAGGATTCCTGGTTTAGTTTCTGGAGTTATTCCACTGAGTTTTGGTTTTTCCTTGTACTGGATTATTGCTGGACTTATTCTGCTCTTCTTCAGTTTATTAAACTTACTTTTGGGGTTTTTTTCACCTTAAGAAATCTTACATTTGTCCTACAGTTGTGTCCTGATTTTGCTGAAAGCTGGTGTACAGTGAACCAAGTGTAACTGGTTTGGTTGATGAAATGTTAATTGCAGCTGTTTGCTTGGACATTTTCTCTGTTTTTCTGGAGCCAAAATGTTATGATTAACACGAACCCAGGGTGCTCAAATAATCAGCTTCCTGGTGAGAAAGTGCTTCCTTCTTTCATTAGCACATACCTGCACCCCACCATGATCAATCCCCCATCCTCCCCCATAGCACCTATCACTCACCACTCTGTCACCCTGCCCACAAAGAGGTGAGAAATTACCACCAGTCTCCCGCTACATCTGTCAAACACGCACACATACACACAAACAGCATAGCAAACTTTTCCTCTCCTTCCTCTTCATTCGATACTTAAATGTACTCCCCTTGTTATTTATTCATTTTGCTCTTTACACCTTCCTGTTAAATTTCAGTGCAATCGTCTGTGAAATTGCCACATGATAGACAAACCCGAGTGATTATGCGCCCAGATCACAATCTTCTGTCGCTCACTTATTAAGTTTGAGCAATAAAATGAGTGCGGGGATCTTCTTCTGGCAATGACTGCCCTTTTTTATTTTACCCTGTGAGGTTTTTATAAACACATGCACTCTTTAAACTAGTTTGGGCGGCACATCAGTTATCAATCTAGGGCTGAGTGGGGCAGATGTTTTAAGAAGCCCTCCAGTATGTTTTGGTTGCACCCACAGAGTTAATTGAGTCAGTCAGAATGAGTGCTGCTTACAGAGTTTAGCTTTAACAGGATGAGTTTTTATCAATTTAAGTGTTCAGTTTTAAAAGACCCCCATTCCTGTTCTTATCACCATACAAAACAATATACAGGAGAAATAGACTGATATACACTCTGCTCTTATCAAGTCAGATAATCACACTTTACTGGGTGAAAATCCCAGTGCTCAAAGGAGAATAGGAACATTATTTTGAGCTGACAGGAAGACAACTGTAACTCAAATAACCACTCATTATAACCAAGGTAGGCGCATCTACGGACACACAGACACGCAACAGATCGAACCTTGAAGCAGATGGGCTGCTTCTGCAGAAGACCACACCGGGTGCCACTGTTGTCAGCTAAGAACTGGAATACAATTCATAAAGCTTACCTAAACTCGACAACATAATGGATGAGTCTTGATTCCTGCTGAAATATTCAGTTGGCAGTTTCAGAATTTGGCATAAAAATATTGATTCGTGGAAACGTGAAAAGCATGGGTCCATCCTGCCATGGATCAACAGTTCAGGCTGCTGCTGCTGGTGGTGTAGTGATGTGTTTGGGCCCTTTCATACCAGCTGAGCATGGTTTAAACACCACAGCCCATGAGAGTATTGTCAATATGGACTAAAATGTCTGAGTAATGTTTCCAACATCTTGTTGAATCAACATATGGGTCCAACCCAGCACTATCAAGGTGTAATTAACAAAGTGTCATATATCAGCTGTTAGGATACGTTATTGAATTATTTCATGATGACAGTGGCCAATGTTCATTTCTCATTTCAAATTAATTCTGTGCAAGCTAAAAGATGTAAAACAGTTTGATGAATAGGTGAAAGACCATTTACGAAATGAGGACTATGTTTTCTTGGTTTATACAAAGAGGGAAAAATAACAACAAACACAAAGCAAACAAACAAAAAATTGGTCTTGGCAAATGTAAATTCAGAATTTCAAAATTTGTGCACTTCTAATTTTAAAGAATCCAGCGGCAGGAGCACCAACAAAGAGCAATTAATGGTTTAGAACTTGAAATGCTAAATGCGGAACACGAGATTTCATATCTAAAGATTATTGCACATTTCTTTAACACTTTGTTTCACGTCTGGCCAACTTAATGTAACTTAAAGGCACCTTTGTCTTTCACCTCCAATCACAGTATGTTCGATGAAATGGGTGGATCTGTTTCAGTAAAAAAAAAAGTATTTTCACAACAAATATGGATGTAAAAATGTTAAAATACATATTAAAACTCTTACATTTTTGCAAATATCTACATAGGAGATGCATTTTATGCATGTGTTAGACACCAAGGATAAACAAAGAAATACTTAATGTTGTTTGTTCTGTATTTTGATCCTGGTGCTTCATCAAATTATCATTTATAAAACATTCAAAATGGTGATACGATCCTTCTTATCGATCACAATGGCATCGTCGAGTTGCAGTAACTCGATTCCTTTGATGGCTTCAGTTTTACCCTTACAGCAAGGTTAAAGTCGGTGCAACACCAAAAGTACAAATCCTTTTGCAAAGAAGCCGCGATTATCTTTTAAGGACGTTTATGTTTTTGTTGTTAGCACAAGCATGTGATAACTCTAATCCTGTTGTCCACGCAGGAGGAGAACCATGCTGCTTTTCCCCCATTTGTCACACGTACGAACAGAACAGTGTGTTTTTACCTAATATATACAGCTCTATATGTGCCTGTCAACAATCTGCATGTCTAAATGAGCGCGCACAGAGACGTATGCTGACAGGTGTCCATTTGAATGCATACATGTAGAGAAGAAATGGAGGAGAGGAGTGTGTGCGCATGTGTGTGTGTGTGTGTTTGTGAGAGCAGAAGTGAGAGAGAGGCTGTGAATGCCAAAGTGAAAGAAAAGCATGCAAAAGAGAGGAAGAGTGGTCTGTGTGTTATGTAAGTGTGTGTGTTCTGTAGGCCTACAGATTAATCCAGTGGGTTTTATCCTCAGTGAATGGGACAGTGGGGCTTTGCAGTGATTATCCCTGGAGGCCACAGATGATTGCTTTGAATTTCTTGCATGTCCGACACTGCCACGTTTGCCTGCCTGCGCATTGTTCTGTCTGCCAACTTCATTGGCAATACTGTGACGCTCCGTAAAAGTTAAAAGGCCATAAAATTGGAGAGCGTGGTAGATGCTTCATATATTATTCTTAATATGTAGAAGGTTTTACTGGAATAATGTGTCTTTAATTGTGCAAAGTAGTTTAACAGGCTGTGTTAATGTAAAGTTTAATGTGTACTTTCTTTCTGACCAGCTACTCCGCCTCCTCATGTCTGTCTTTCCATAAGTCTGTTTCTCTGTTAATCTGAACCGCAGCTTTCTGCCTGTCTGTCTCTACTTTGGATTATATAACGAGGAAATATCAGAATTGCAATCTGCTCCATCATCCCTGCTCAGCTGAGACAAAAATGGCTGAATGCTGGGAACCTGCCCCCCCCCATATGTTTTGGCTTTCCTAAAGGTGTCAAAATCAGAGCCTGGCATCTTAAAAGGTGCATTTTTGTATGCTTGTTGCCAGGTGGTCGACCATTTGCCTCTTATGTCATTGATGTTTGGCTGGGAAGTCATCATGTTACAGTACAGTTTATATAGAAATATATAAATCCCTTTGATTTTGAAGCATAAATGGAAAATATAAGAAATGAAGCCATTTTGGTGGCTTTTTAAAAAAATAACAAGTCTTAATATTTTCCTATGCTTTTCCTCAATGATTTTCCACGGCAGATTTCTCTCTGTGTGTCTATCCTGCTTCTCCACAGGGAATGTGTTAATTCGTTATAGCCATATTGTCACTGCGGGCATTGCTTTGGGCAGGACACCAGCTTGTTCCATTCACACTCCACCACTGTGGTCAACCTGGATGGTTGTCAGGAGGCTTGATTATAAAGCTGTTGTCTCAGTAACTGACATTCATCCTGCTTTTTTGAGTCCTTTAAATTTAAAATTCATCATTTCTTTAATTTTTAGAAGCCTTGCTTTGGGCCACCTTGACATTACATCTACAGGAGCTTTTGTACGCCCTGATCTTAAATCCACATTTCTTGGAGGACTTTCCAGTGAATTTTCCAGCGTCTCCTAATTTTTCCCACAAAGTTAGAAGCACAGAACTCTTCAAAACATCTTGTTAAGCTGAAACATTAAGAATTCTATTCACTGGAACTAAGGAGCCAAGGCCAGCCCCCCAAAAGCAACCCCAAACCATTATCCCTCCTCCACCAAACTTCACACCTGGCACAGTGAAGTCATGAAGGCAATGTTCTAGCTTTTGTCAAACCCAGACCCATCAAACTGCCACATAGAGGGGTGTTATTTATCAGTATGCAGAATGTGTTTCCACTGCTCCAGAGTGGGTGTGCTTTACACCACTATGAATTCAATAATTCTGCAGATATCTGGCCAGCAGATCATTGGTGACTTTTATGGTAAATGGAGTGGTACTTATGCAGTGTCTTTCTACTCAATTTGAGCACTAAAGCACTTTCTACTATAAGTAGTACTACAGCGCTTTTGTTTATGCCTAAGGACTTTGACTAATATCTACATCTACACTCACACGAGAATAGTCAAGGGACTTGTATAAAAATTCACCCCTGTGCAGAAATTAGCTATAGAGACCCAAACTCTTTTTGTAGCAGGTTGTAAACATGCTTATTTCTGCAGTAAGGTTGCATATTTTACCAAAGGAGTCTATGGTTTTACTCACATTTGGAGACAGTCTCGAGCAACCAGCAGAGGAACTCTTTTGGCTTTGTTTTTCAGCCCCAGAGGTTGCTGCTGCCGCTGCTGCTCGGTCTGTGCATTTGTGCATGTTTTGATGTTGGCCCATGTATGCAGCAGCAGCAGTCAGGCGTAAACGGGTGGGTGAACTGTCTGAATGGTTTAGCCCTCAGGCTCTCATCATGCTCTCTGTCCAGGTCACATCTTGGCACGTGTATTTATTGTTTATAGGTCAACATGGTGGTACAGTGTTTATGCAGGAGTGGTTTTTTGTGACTGGAATTCTGCAATGTTTTTTTTTTGTCAGTACCAATATAACAGACACATTGTTTCTGCATAAGCTTCAAATTATCCAACAGATCAGTTCGGGTCAGGTGATACTGTAAAAATCCTGATCCTTCACTATCGTGTGGATTTATCTGATGTAATACAAAGGTTTGCTGAGAATGGATAATGTAATAAATCAAGTGTCAGTGGCCACTTTAGCTCCTGAGTCACTACAGTTACGTTTAGCTTTGCCCAGCCAGGAGAAAATCAACTTGAAAAGCCATTAGTACATACGGGGGATGAATGCAAGTGTATCTGAGCATGAGTGTGTTTGTGTGTATTTGTGTGTGTGTGTGTGAAATGGAAAGGTATCAGCCTTTTCATCTTAACAGCAGTCTGTCTGACGCAAGATGGAAAAGTATCCTTGCAGGGTTACGCAGCTTTCCGTGCGTAGAATGGATGTTGATCTTGATAGACATTGAGATTTTATTGGTATCTTGATTTTATATTTAGTGATTATTTTATTGATTTCGCTTTCCCTTTTCCTGAAAAAAATCTAAAAACAAATAGGCCTGCACAGGATTTAGAACCCCTACAGTTTTATTATTCTTGAGTCCGAACACTGAAACCCGCAAAACAGGAAACATGGAGTCAAGGTTAAAAGTTGTACTGCAGTGTTGCGCTGAGCAACAGCAGACGAGATGTAAAACTAGATCTTTGTTAAAAATGTATTTTTTTAAAATGAGACAAGCTTTTTGGGATTCTTATATTGGGCATGTGAGAAAAAAAAACTTTGAAAACCACTGATTTATTGAACTACAGAGGAAGCGGGGCAAGTAGTTTGCCTCTGGGATCTATAACAGACACGAAAGGTGCAGGTGGAAAATCTGGAGAAGAGAGTTGAGGGCATCAGAGGTCGCAACAAGAACTGCAAGCCTAGAGGAGCTTAATCCCTAAACACTGTCCAAGGTTGAAGAACTGGGGCTGATATACTGCCCGTTGGTGATCAGTTGATGCATGTCAGGTATGTGAACAAAGGAACTGGCAGGAACTGGAGAGAAGTCACATCTCAGGAATGCACACAAAATAAGTCAGCTATATGAAGAGGGGGAGAAACCTCCACTGCATGGATTCTGATGTCACGGCTTTGCAATGCACAACAATAAAAACGTTATTAACTAATATTTTATTGACTAAAAAATAGCTCACCTGCATATGTAAACAGTATTTATTTACTTTACCTCCAGTATCTTTCAGGTCAAGGATGACTTGGCATAATGTAGTCAAAGAATTTCACACATTATAAAAACTAAATGATATAACACATTAACTGCTAATGCCTATCATTACAGCATATACATTATAATGTTGTTTGCTGCAAAGACATACCTGCATTTGAGTTTCAGCAGGTAAGAGGTGTAAACCAGCAAAGTGGCAATCAGGAGATGAACTTTTCAGTCCCTCCTTCGTTAGGTTTGTTTGGCTTAAAATCAAAAGTAGTATTTACATGAGTGTTTCTGCATCTTTTGTTTCGTATCCAGATGTTCACATGGGGGTAGCACATATGATCTGTCAGCAGGTTAGGATTGGAAAAGAGAGCAAAAGCACCTGTAAACACACTATCTGTGTGTACCACACTGCTGTTGCATTATTGACCTGGCTCCATCCAATAAATAATGAAACATAGTTATGCTTTGAAGTGGTGGATGTTGCTTCGTCCCACCCTTAACACACAAACGCAGCAGTATCTGTTCCACTGCTGCTCCCCTTCTTGTCCTTGGTCCTGTTCATCACATGTGGGGTTTTTTTTCAGTTTCTTGGGTTCTCGGTCTAGAGAAATGTTAACCTTCTCCCAGACATTTTCTTTTGTGTGATGTGTTTCTGCAAATTATTATTTGGACAGAAAATGACAAGGAAAAACTGGTCGCATGCCTGTTTTATAAAAACTGACTTTTGTCATAATATAGTCAATGTTATGAAGCTTTTTGTTGCAGTCTCATTTATCTACTGCTGTGCAGAAGCTCCAGAGGCACTGAAGTGAAACAATACAAAAAGTCAGGTTTGGTTCAAATAGAGGAGGGAGTGAGTGAACAGGAGGATGTTAAATGTCATCCCAATAGAGATTTTTTTTCTGCCTTTATTCATAATTACTAATATCACCTCTGGTACCCTCAGCGCTTCTGGTGCACTACCAGTGATTTCTGCAGTAATGAGAACAAAAGGTGTGAGAAATCTTTTCTGGCTTTTCATTTTTCTTGCTGGGCGGAACTGCAACCTTTCCACAAACCCAGTGACTCCACAGTCTTCATTTCAGTGCCATTAAGTTCTGCACATCCAGATTTCATTGCAATTATGCAAAGAAAGGAAGATTATAGGAACAGAAGTGCTAATTTTCACTAGCAACCTAAGTAACCTGAAAAATCCCCCATATGAAAGAGAAGGAAAAGTGCAGCAGGTATCCTAAAAATTACAATAAATAAACATATAAATCTCAGGTTTAGGTTAGTGCTTCTATAAGCCTGTGAGAAACATACAACCAAAGAACTGACGGGCTGACCTCGTTTGTCTTGACTCTCAGATTCAGTGCTGCCACGGTGTCCTGATGTCCTATTTTCTTCACAAACATCGTTTATCTCCAATGAACACGGCACTTGATTGATGGCGGTCCACTCGGTCTAACGGAGGCCGTTTGTCACAACAGACTGACAGTCTGCTGGACGCTAAACATGAGCCTCTTCGCTTTTTAAATCCTGATTCTGTCCTGTGTTAATGTTGCATAGAGTGTAACTGTGTACTTATGGTTGTATGTAAATTTATCCTTCAGACAGGCAGGATGAACAGCACTGTCTAAATGTGTTCTTTTACTGCAGACTAGTGCTAACATCTTCTAAAAAATTTCTTTGTGGTTATGTGTTGGTGTTTGTTTGATGTGACTCAGTTATTGTTTGTTTGGAAGCCTTTGATGTGAAGCTACGATATGATATGAAACCAGCACATGATGATTTTTGTTGCTGTGTTATGAGCATGGTGAGTGACGAATCAGTGTTAAGCTGACCTCAGCATTTTTCATTTCCTCCAGTGACATGTTGGAGCAATAAGCAATTATATTTTAACATGATCCCCCGACTCAGGTGCCAGTGGATCATGTCAGCAAACTTGGGTGCAACTTGGGGCATGCTAACCATGCTTGGTCACTGTGTGAGGTTTTTTTTTTTGTTTGTAGCAACAATTTTAGTTCAGCTTTGATAATATATATTAAATCTGACCATTTAGACAGATACATTAGCTGTCAGGGTTGGTTGAGTTCATTATTTTTATTTCATTTATGTTACTCACGTGTGATTGGGGAACTGCTGTCGCCCATATATCATCCCCAGAGAGTATAAAACATGGACGTAGCTTCTGAGTCTGAAAAGTGAAGCCAAATGAGAACTTTCCTTCTCTCTGATGTTCAAAAAGACTTCTCGTCCTATAGAAGTTTAAGTGGAATGACCCTCAGCTTTAACCTCTAAAAACATTTTTCTTATGAGTTTCTGGACTCAGTTGCTTATTTCAAATGATACAAGGAAGTATAAAGTCAATTTTGTCAATTTTGGTCATTCTAAGAGTCAGAAAGGAGGATTATCCTCCTTTAAGCCTGTGGCTTTAAAGTTAGACCCATGCCTCATTTGTCACAAAGAAGGAATTTCAAAACACAACATTGGTGAAAATGAAAATACTAATTTAGGCTTTATAATGGTGTGTGTCAAAGCAACGGTTGATGTGACGCTGCCTACATCCTACATTTATACTGTCTATAGTTTGAACACAACAAATGCTCAAGCACGCTAGCATCAATGAAAGGAAACACAAAACTTTCCTGCATCTCTGTGCACTACAGTGCGTTCTGTATATCATGCATATTGTACAGCAACTGAGAAAACAGCCTTAAATCTGAGTGTTACAGCTCATTTCCCCTGGCTCTCAGATTCAGTGCTGCATTACTTGACACCTACACAGCAGGAAGCTGGCTAATCTTTTTGCCTAGCTAGTTACCATCTGAAGCCAGAGGTTTTTATTTTGCTCTCCTTAAGTGGAGTGATAGTAAAAGTGACAAAACAAAAATTCAGCCCTCTTTAGTAGTTACTGAAGGCCACTCAATAATTATAATTGAAAGTGCACCATTAAAATATAGAAGTGGTTTTGTGCCTACTGATCATTTAGTCGTCTATGTTATCACCGATTGCTTGTCCATGTAAAGGTTGACCCGACCTTCGTCTGATTGCAGATACGAATGTTTAAAAACAAAACAGCTCGCACATGAACGAAGACTTATTTGCTCTGCCTTACCTGCGCACACCTCAGCAAATATATAAATAATCACTGGTTTGTATCTTAAGTGCCTGTTTGTAATTTGCTCCAGCAACATTTTGTGTTTTAATATCAGCAAGATATGAAAATGTGCTCCACTTTACTCCAGAGGAGATAATCTGAAGATGATTCACGCACACCGTCTGAGAAACACATTATATTAAAACAATAACTCACTGAAAACATATGATACATCATGTGAATGGACTTCAGTTTGCTAGTCATATCTCTCTGAGTTTTATTAGACGAAAATCTTTTTACTTCCAAAGTAAATACATTTTATTTTTCATAGAGGTAGATGCTTTTAAAGCAGGGTTTTCAAAGTGGGATTTGTGTTTGTGTCCTTTAACTGTATTTCTTTTTGTTTGACTAAAATAACTTGTCGCTAGATTCTTCCACAATTGGAGCTCCACAGTGGCGTGTTAATCGTGACAGTCCTAATCCATTCTCCTTCTGGAGCCTTGTTGCTACTCTTTTCTTTGGACCATCTGCATATTTATAATGAAAAATGTGAAATGTCTAATTCTGAAACACAACATCAACACTCTCTCTCATCGAGGTCATGTCCTTGTTCTTTTCAAACCTTCTCTCATCGTGTTTCCACATCTACCTTCAACAGCTTTCAGGATTAATGCTATTAATATTATCAATCAATTATTCATCGGTGACCTTTCAGTGTCTTCAGTGAACTTTATGCTCACCCATTATATTTAGTTTTGATGCTCATTCTGCTAAAGATCCAGTCCTTTTTCCTGTGTAGTAAATTATACCAAATGTTCAGGTATTACATCATTCAGCTACAGATAAGACGGTAAATACTATAAAGTTTTTATAAAATATGCTTCCTCTTTCCTGGACAAACACTGTAAACATCTATTGACTGAGAGGGCGTTGAAAGAAGAGGAAGCAAAACAAAGAAAGCTGCCGGCAAACTGAGAGGCGAGTGTGTGTGTGTGTGAGAGAGAGAGAGCAGAGAAAACAGTGGAGACTAAATCCTCTTTCCCCCCTGACTTTAATCTCTCCATGGGCTGAGCCTGGCAGTTCAGGCCTTACAGCAGCTGTCAGTCAAGACGAGTGACAGGCAGCAAGGCCGTAGGTTGGGAGGGGGGATGGGAATGACCGGAACGTGTGTTATGACAACTGTAGGTGTGTGTGTGCGTCTTTGAAATACAGTAGGCATGTTAAAGAGCAAGCGACTGTCATAGTGGGAGGGTCATTTTTCATGCTACAATTAAAAAATGATTTCTAAATGTGGGTTACTGTCAAATAAACAAAACATTTAGCTGAGCTTGCCAAGCTAACACTGCTTTATGTATATGTCAGATTAGTTTTTGCTCTTTGACACTGGATTTTGTTTCTGGTTGAAGAATCATGCCTACTCCATGAAGGGTGGTTTATTCTCCTATCCATGCTATGTACTTGCATTAGTTCTGTACAAAATTAAAATCACCTGGCTAATTCTGGTCCCCCTTGTCCCAGTAAAACTGGTCAGAAACACTGGACCTTTGTCTCAATGTATCTGCCACCAGAGGCTTATATACTTTAAGTCATACTTGTTATGGAATTGGGCTTTTATCCTGTCATCTGGCATGGTAATAGACTCTTAAAAAGTTTTAATGCAAATTCTTTTAGTGTTCTGGCAAAAAAGAGAGAAAGAAAGCTGCTATCGTTTAATCTTAGCATATTCCCAAGCACATAATTACTATTTCATGCTTTCCAAACATGTTCTTGAAGCTGTTTCACCAACATCCATTATTGATTTTTCTTTTTTTTTTACAGTTGAGTGCTGCTCCTTACTTTCTTGTAATGGATTAATGAACCGTATTTATCAACAGCATGAACAGCAGTGAATTCAAAACAATCTCAGTTCCATATTTTTAAAAATTCCAAAATGAAAAGAAATGGACCTAAAGAATTTTGCATCATTTTTGCACGCTGCCGGTGATCTCTGACTTGTCGCAGCAGATGGCTTCCCCTTCCTGACCCTGATTTTGCCAGAGTTCTTCCTTCCCACTGTCGCCAAATGCTTGCTCGTGGTTGGTCGTCTGATTGTTGATCTGGCTTTACCACATATTGTTGACACGGCCCCATCTGACAACAGAGGCTCTCTGCAGGTTTATGGGTAGTCCGTAGCTGCCCACAAATGTCAATGTTCTGCCACTGCTAAACGACAATTTCCCCTTTTAGTCTAAACACTGACTGTGTCCCTATTCTGTAGCCACAGCACTGTGCAATGTACACATAAGTGCTGAGCGTATGTTACTCTTTGGAGTCGGTGTGTACATCTCTGTTGATTGGGTGAATGTTTTCACACTATTGATGCTGAAGTGACTGGCTGCAAGTCTCAATAGATGCTGGTGATGTGATTCTACAAATTCATATCTCATGCTAGTCTGTGAATGGCGACTTGTTTTTGTATTGAGCACATACACAGGGGTGATAATGATGATGTTTAAGAAGCTTCAAAAGTAGCTGGCTAGCTTTGCCATTTTTAAAAACGTCGCTATTGTGTGAACTAGAATGAACTAAACGATTGAGTGTTGCTGTCCTTGTGAGTCGGCAGCAAAAATACAAGTTGGTTTATTATTTTTTATATATTATTTTTATAAAATGAGTAATAACTCACAATAAGATTTGATGGGAGCAGGTCATCTTCACCCATCATGGGAAATAGAAAAAAGCAAGGTTGAAAAATAAGAAAAAAAAAGTCCAGCTCACCAGAGGTCTTTTGATTTAGAAAATGAATGGTTGTATGCTGGACATGCAATACACTGTTTATACATTCACTTCAGTATCAAAAATACTATGTGATTGAACTGTATTTAAATGAAAATGTACTTTAACATTCAAAATTAATGAACAAGATGTTTTTAAATTTATAAAGTTTCAATGGCTTGAGAAGGAGGGTGAGAAAGGCCTCAGTCAGTATAGGAAAGAAGTAGAAGAGGCTGTGCAATGTGTGAGTAAACAGGAAGTTCTGCCACTGCAAAGAGATAAGCAATCAACGGCTGATCAATAACACAGTGGACATTACACTGGGATAGATGTGTTGAAGAGCAGTAGGAACAGAAAACATGGAGCATGTTTGAGAGTACATGTGAGAGTACAGGCCTGGCACGACTTATAATACTGTTTAATTCAGGTACTGCTGCTGGTCAAAGGGTTTGTAAATACATTCAGACATGTTTCACTTCAGAGTATGACGATTAATGGTGTTGTATTTGATAATGGGCCAAAACGGGACCCAAGACAAAAGGCTTTATTTATATGACACTTCTCATACAATATATGATGTACACATATACAACATCCAAAGTTAAAATCAAAACTCTAGGTCAAAGACCCAGGACTGTGACATTATAATGTTTTTTACAATGTCAGTTTTTTTTATTGTTAGTGAACAGGAATTTATAAGTAATGCATTTCAATAGGAAATAGATTTTATAGATAGACTTAATATATTTTTGTAGTGACCAATGACTGTAGACAACAGTTTTCTACAGTCATTGGTAGTGACAGTGGGGAGATGTCACCATGGCAACCAGGAATATAACGTTTTGAAAGAAGTGGCAGCCCCTGTATTTTATCTAATATCGTTGTATTTGGCATGAATGTCAAGAGAACTTATTCCCCCACCACTCCAAATCCAAATCAGTAGGCTTCATGTGAGCACAGAGTGATGAAAAATGTCTTGAGCGATATGAAATAAAACTGGGAAATTTGTGTCGAGGAACATTAAAAAAAACAAACACACACATTGGGATGCACAGCAAGACCTAATTTTAGTCAGATAATTAAAATAATTAAAAAAGACACCGATAGTACACGAACAGCAAAGAAGCCCAGTTTATTGGCTCAGTGTAATGGATGACACCCAGCAGATACTGACTGGGACAGCTGCCACCCCACTCACAGCTGTTATGAAGGGGAAATTAACAATACGGGGTAAATTATTTGTTTGTCACCAGCCTGTAAATATGATTTTTAATGCAATAAAGTTTCTCTCAGACTTGGCCTCAAGTGGCACCTAGAGGAACTGCAGGCTTTCTAATATCTGTTAAAAAAGTTAGAAAAAATACACATAAAAGGTGACTTATAATCCTTGTTGAAGGACTTATAATCCTTCAACAAGGTTTTTTCATAATCTGAAAGATGTATATAACCTGTAATGCTGTTGATCTGTAAACTAACTCATTCTGCTGTTGCACTCAGTGTAAGCAGCTCTCCATTATAGCATTAGTCACATGGCTAAAATGTAAAATGTCAACATAAATATTTTAAAGCAAAATTGCATACAAGGCTGAGCAGACACAACACACACATGTGCGCGCTCAGAGCACGAACGAGGAAAAGGACTGATTTTTCTCTTTCCGTTCCATCTTTTTTTCCCAGCACATGTTCAATTATTAACGGCTGTGACGACTCCATTGGGATCGAGTCAGAGGCGGACAGACAGAAGGAGGGGCAAAAATAGGCAATATTTTATCAAACATCCAGCTGTGGCACTAACTGGCCATACTTGATGGATGGCAGAAAACCTCATTTGAATGTCTCAAAAACTGATCATTTGTGTAATTTATGAGGAATTCAGAGTTTTACATTGTCATAAAACATGAAAATGATGGTGACTTACAATTAATGTAGACAAATATAGTTCTGTAGCACAATAACTTCCACTTTTAATCATGAACATACATGCTATTTTGCGGTGGTATTCTAATAAAAATCCTCCACCACAAAGCTTTATAGAGTGCAGAAACCAATGGTCTGTTGGTCCCTTTGCTATACTTTACGCTGCAGTAGATTAGATTACATAAAGCTTTAATGATCCTGAATTGAAAGCTGCTGGGTGGTTAAATATATATCAGCAACAAGCCTCATCACAGCAAAATCTCTTCAATGTGATTTGTGCAGTAGAAACAAAAATTAATTACACTTATAAATGAGATCTGCTCGGACCTGATTATTTGCCTCATTGCAGGCATAATTGAGTGAAGGAAACAAAAGAGTCTGAGCTGATTTCTTTTGTCTCCTCAGCCCCTCATCAGTGCCGTCCCAACCAGCAGCAGACTTACTCTGTCAGACTGCGGAGTAACAGCCACATATATTTTTCATGAACTATACCTCCGGCTTTACTGTGTGTGGCTGTATGAAAAACTGCCTGGCAGTGCATCAGAGCAACAAAAATAGACCCCTGTCTCCTGTCCTGACTCTTTCTTCTAACTAGAATCATCACGGCACTCCTCCCTCGTTCATCTTAAATGATTACTGGTTCCAGAAGAAGAAGATCAGGGTTAGCAGGGTAGTGGCTTGAACTCACGGCATCCATCACAGCAGTGTTTCCATGATACTTTTCTGGTTATAGCAGTTCACATATGTTGTTTTCTGCCTCTAAAATTGGATTATAGTGCAGGTGGTAAACGTTAATTTTGCCAAGCTTTAACTTCAGAATTCTGAAAGTCAGTAAAAAGCACCTGTATCAGAGAGAGACCGAGGTTCCGTCCTCTCATGATTCCTATGTGGACACTGAAATATAATCCTTGGATCTCTGGAATTAAAAAGTTTCCACTCATCTTGATTGTGCACATAGTTTGATCGGATCTAGGTACATCCGAGGACAAGGGAAGCAGTGCTGCTGGCTGTATTCTTTTTTTCAATGCAGAGATTAAAGATTACTGCTAACACCCATGCCTTTGTCTGGCTTACTTTAGTTTGGAGACAGAAGCAGAATTAGGTGACCTTTCAGCTTGTGAGACACTTTTTTTTTTTTTTTTTACAAAGTGTGGTCAGTCTGTGTGTGTGTGGCTGAGATTCACACTCAGTTCTAACATGTACACCTCCACGTGTAGTCTTGCGTCATCTCGGTATATTTAAATCGTGAATTCAGCTGTTTTCTCAGTGCAGATGGGTTGTCTGTTTATAGGTTGCATGGTAACACTAAATGTAAATGGGATATCTTGCTTTAATTTGAATTGGATCAAATGAATTTAAGTCTGTGCTTCCCTGCCTTTGCACTGCCAGGATAGTTCTCTAGAACTGCTTTTTGGATAGAGAGCTAAGTGCTAAGTAATTTTTATTGTGTTTGATTGGCGGTAAGAATTGTATTCAGCAGGTTGAAGGTGATTGTGGTAAATGCATTGTAACATGGTACTGGATTTTAGTTTGCAGTCATACTTTTACTCAAATGTTAAATCCTATGTTAGATAATCCTTCCAACTCAGGGGTCACTCAAACTTGGGCTTACTCCTGAAGCAAAAACACTCCCACTAATGACAGCATCATGTGTCTCTTTGTTTTGTTTTTTAATTTGAACAACAGCTTACTTTCAGAAATCAGGTTCTTCCCTGTGATTTGTCTGCTGTTCAAAGCATCTTTTGTCCAATAGATTTTGTTGTGTTGTTGGTGCACTAACCCTGCTTCTCCCCTTCTTCTTCTCTCTATTTTTCTAGTTTTTCTTCTTTGACGTCAAAGTACAACAGTCGTCATGGCAGACGAAGCGGACATGCGCAATGAGCTGGCCGATCTGCAGACACGTGCAGACCAGATAGCTGATGAGGTACAGTAAGAGAAACATGTGTTTTAGAGGTTTTTTGTTGTTGTTGTTGTTAAAGTGTTTTTCATTTCTGTTCTACACATTGTTGTTTCTTAAGACTCCTCTAAAAGCTCATGATCAGACAGTTTTTTTCATATTTGTGGCTCTGTATCATGCCAGTGAAAAGCGATATCCTTAATATGTATATACTAGGTGTTCTCCTCTCCTCTGGACGCATAAGCCCCACCCACCTGCTGTTTAAACCATTTATAAACACAGGATAGCCAATCAGAAGAAAGCTGGAGCCTGGCTTTGAAGAGACTGGAGCTAAAACTGAGTATTAGATGCAACTGAGAATCAAATCCAAAGCTACTCTAAAAGAATAAAACTATATAAGTGGAAATGAGCAGAATAAATCCACTTTAAAGAGATGGGATTTACAGAAAAAATATTTCCTATAAGGCTGAAAATATATAGTAGTAGTATAATAGAGTATATTTTTTTTTATCTTTAATTTACAATATGTGACAGTTACACTGTAATATTTCTCATAGATATAAATTACTGCTTTCCTGCAATATTGACAGCTGCCTGAATATTTATTACAATCTATTTTTTATTTTTCTGTCAGTGTGAAATGAAGATCCATTCAATTTAGCCCATTATTGGCTGACGCTGTTCCTTTCTATCTAGTGTTTCTCTGTGGTCCAGATAGATTGAACTGTTAGTGGTCAGACTCCAACTCCACCATCCAGACAACAACTGGCAACAGTAGCACTGCCTCTTTTATGCAGTTAGGTCCATAATTTGTAGAACAAAGACACAGTTGGATTTTAAATCAAACAGTGCAGACTGAAAGACGTCATTCTTTTTCTTTTTGTTGTGCAGACTCAAAGACTGCACTTTAATCACACCATGGTCATTTGATTTAAACTCACCTGTGGTGGTGTTCAGGAAAAACCATAAAAACTGCGTCTTTGTCCGATAAATTATGAACCTAGTGTATTTCATGTGCTGCTATGTTGAAGCTAATCGAGGCTGCAGAGCAGAATAAGGACTACTGCTGCCAACTGTATCTAAGATGGTGGATCTGTAGTCCATTCACAGGATGATGAATATTATTTACAATAACTGTAAATTTTATCATGAATAATTTATTTACGAGAACAAGCCTGTGCCCTCTGCATCTTTAAATACAAAGTAAAAACAATCCAGTTCTGTGTGAAACACTGCGATTCCAAATCATTCTGCTATTTATGAAATCTATCAGCTATTGTTTAAAAATTTACTTTGTAATTAATCACTTACATCAGCTACAAACATGCAGAAAAATTTTCAGGCAATAGCGCCAAGTTTTAACTAATGATAATGTAGCTCACAAGCAAAGTTACCACATAAACAGGGAACAAGCATAAAAACTGAAATCTCCAGTAAAAACAGATTTTTCTGTGACATTCCAATTATAATTTGACATTTGAAAATGGACCGTTCTCATAAGGACACAAATGTATCTCCAAAGCCTGCAAGCTGACAGATACAGCTGCTCTAAAGTGACCTCAGCTTGTTTCAGCATTTGGAGCTCTAAGAATCTTTTATCAAGAAAGTGCTTTTTTTGGATAAGGAAGAACTCTGCCCTTTTTTAATGAGATGAGAGGAGCTCAGGAAGCGCAGATAATTCCATGCTGCAGAATAATGGATCAGCTCAAATGGCATTATTAAACATTCATGAGGAGATAATGTAGGGCCAGTGATGGGAATAGAGGAAAGGAAAAGAGGAGAAATGGGTGGAACGTTAGATTGATAGAGCAACAGGAGGCAAAGCAAATAACAGTAGGAATCATAGTGTCAGACAAGAGGAGAGGAACATTTAGGTGTAATTATATTACTGAGTGGCACTCATTCATCTTACCATATTAGTGGTCCTCCGTTCTCCCTTTCCACCTGCTGACTTACGTTTTTAATACATTTTCTGTGTTAACACACTGAGATGTTGTTGAGAAATTTGTCACAGGTGCCACACCGTGTGTCTGTGTTTGCTCTTCTTTGGACTCTAAGTTAATCCTTTGCTAATCTTTCTCTCTCCCCCTGCAGTCTCTGGAGAGTACTCGGCGCATGCTGGCTCTTGTGGAGGAGGTGAGTCCAGTGATTCAATGACACACATCACATTAACAGATACAAAAGACATGAGAGAGAAGAATGGCATGCCTTGGTATTTGCATTTGTTGACATTTACCAGAACTGTGAGATCTTCTTGTTCTTGTACATGCCCCTCCCCTGTGCTTCTGCTTAATGTCTAAGGTTGAGTTTTCACATGGATTTACTTGGTTAGTCAGTCCCAAAACATCTACACTTGGCTTATTAAACTTTCTATAACTTCCACAAAGTAGTATTCTTTGACCCTGTCCTTAAAAACCTGATGGACCTCCTCTTCTTCTTTTGAGGACTTGCACTTGTGCATGTCCAGTGCATGTAAGAGCTCCTCCACTGTGTCACAATAGCAATCCTTAAACAATTCTGAGCAAAGGACAAAAGATTTGCTTAAGTAGGACAGTGATGAACACTAGGTGTGCTAGTGTGGCCAGAAAATCCGAGTTTTCAACATGCTGTGTGATAGCTATGGCACACCTCACAGTTAAAATGGTTTGCAATTAACCTCTTAAGCCCCAAGCCTACCTGATCTCCTGCCTTTTGCCCCCGTATCAGGGGGCGTTGGGGCTTATGAGGTTAATGTCCTCCATCAGGGTTGTAAGTCTGGAAAAACGATAACCGTGCTCCTGTTTGCACTACTGACCTGATTCTGAGGCTTTGAACCCATTGATTGTTTCAATGACGACTGCTGTTTAGGCTGTGGATCAACATTTATCATAACAGATGATCCTCAACAAACAAGTTAGATGAGTTTGATGGATTAAGTTTCACAAATGCACAAGTGGTCAGAACAAGACTTTCCACAGAGGGATCTAAAAATAGCAGGATGCCAAGCGCTGAACACCTGCTGAAGTACACTAACTTAAACAGGAGATCAATATTTGGAGAACTCTGCAGTTTGTCACAGTGAATTTAAGCTGCACCAGTGTTTTCTGTGTTTTTCTGTGATCCAGACTGACCCTAAGATGTTGAATTTAGAGCTCTGGTTGAAAGAATGCTTGTTCTTCTTGTTGCTAAAAATATATATATATTTTTCCAAATCCATACCCAGTTAGATTTCTCTCTTATGGTACAGTATCATTTCAATCACCTACAATGCCTATAGTACTTGATTGAGCCAGGAAAAAAACAAGATATTGATGTTTTTACAGTTAGTTAACATGTCAGCATGATATTCTAGCTTTGAGTGCTACCAAGATGAAAGCAATAAACAGCTGTTCTTAATAATAATGTATACTTTATTGATCCCCGTGGGGAAATTCCTCTCTGCATTTAACCCATTCACTTAGTGAAGCAGTGGGCTGCCATTGGGCGCCCGGGGAGCAACGTGTAGGGACGGTACCTTGCTCAGGGGTACCGAACCCCTGACCTTCCTATCACGGGGCCAACACATTACCTACTGAGCTATCCCTGCCCCTCAAAAAAAAAAAAAGTTCTTTGTTTTTTGTTTTGTTTTGTTTTAGTTACCATTGTATTCACACTGGCTGCAGAAACGGAGACATGGCCTCACACTAACCCCTGGACAAATGACCATGTCTAATGAGAGAAAGCCATGAGGGACAAATGGAAGTCCTTGGGGAGACCTACTCCACATACAGTGCTTTTCATTCACATTAAAAGAATCTCTTTCCCCTTTTCTGGCTTTTGAAGATAACAAGAGAAAAGGCCATTTACGTGTTTCAACTGTTTCTGAGTTGAAGCACAGGTTGTGTTTTCTTGTGATCATCCCAGACTATGGTCTCCACTTGAGAACAAATGAAATAAATACAGAGACAAGCAGACACTGTGTGGCGCTTCTGTCTGGCTATACTCTTTATTAGTCTCACCTAGCATATCTCCAGAGAACTGGTCTCTGGAGATTTCTTAGATAATGCAGCAAATATCATTATAGTATCTTTGATTTTATTTGGGTTTATGACCTGAGTGTTATCTAAAGGAACCCCATTTAGTGAAACACAAACTAATTCACTAAAATTTTCACAGTATTTGGAGGTCAAAGTGAGGTTTCTCTCTCTGACCTCACAGTGCACCTACAGGAAATTGTAAGCACGTGCTGACCTCTGGACTCCAAGAGCTTATAGTGAAGCTTACACTAATGGAATAAGTTGAAGTGCAGTCAGAGTCAAACCACTCTTTGTCCAAGGGTGTGTCTTAGATCTGCTTGTTCTGGTTTAAACAGGTCTAACTCTGTACCAAATCATTCTTTAAAGAAATTAAATATGTGTCCCTGAAGGGTTAGCATGCTGATACTGTATTAATTTGGGTCTACAGTGTATGCTTCTTCTGTAAAGATTAAGTGTTTTTTGTAGGGTAGCTGTGATTTGAAAAATGATGCATTTTGAAGGATAATCCCACTTATTGAAGTAATCCTACTTATTAAAATAATTATTTTCTTTATTATTAAAACAACAGAAACTGAAAAATTAAAAAACAACCTTGTGCAATAAATCCGAACAATCACTTCGTTTTCTGGCACCATCCTACAGATCAGTCACAGTCACTGACGTATGTGTAGTTTTAGCTCAGATAATTTATTTCTATCTCTGGTAGGAGCCACATGCGTATTGAAAGTCATGACATATTCAAACCAAAGACCAAAAACAGGATAGATGAGTAAATCAGGTGAGTGTCTGTTGAGGGAGCGGAGAAGATATAAAATGAGAGAAGCTAATAGTCAGGAAAGTATATAATTAAATTAAACTTGCATCCATCTTCAAGATCCCAGAATAAAATCTTAGGCTGCTTTTCTGATTAAGTTCCCCTTTTATGCTCAGATGTTTAATTTCCAGTTGTAAAATTTTCCAGTCAATTCATCATTATTATTCTTGACCCATTAATTTTCTGCCACTTACAGTCGGTGATGTAATATGTCTTTGTCTCATGCAAATTGGACAGGAGCAATGAGCGACATGAGCGCTGTTTTGTTTTAATGACTGATAAATGAGCGAGACAGACACAATAAAATGACTGTTTGTACAAAGGGAGTCAGCCAGTAGATCAGGTGAAGAAGACATAGACAGAGTGAAAACAGACGAGCAAAGGTCTGCACCGCTGTTATATAATTACGCAGCCACATTTGAAGCATGTGGCTTTTCAGCATCTACTCTGAATTCAGGTGTTAACATGATTTTCAAAATGATCCTGCGTCATTATTTTTCGTCTTCCTTTTTCTTTAATATTGGCATTTAGCAACACAAAAACAAAACTCCACTTTTAGATGAAGGCTATTTTTATTGCAGAGACAGTAAATAACCAAACTGAATTAATACTTGTAAGTGCACAGTTTCCTCCATATCAGATGTAAAAGTGTGGTTAGTAAACCTGCATTAGTGCAGACTTGGAGGGTTTTTAAGCCAATTCAATTAAGTCTAGTTGGTTGGAAAGAGCTCTTAATGTGGCTGGCCCTCCATGCGAACCCACAAACTGAGTGAAAGTGTGTAAGGAGAGCTTGGCTCAGAAGGGCCAGCCAGGCAGACAGGAGTGCGGTTTGTAGCTTAAATAGGCCACTGCTAATGTGAAGGACAGAAATAAACCCAGACCTGTACCATTATCTTGGTGCAAACACATCACATTACACAATGTCATAGCAGAGTGTAGTAAGAAACCTCTAATGTGTATTGAACAACTCATGTCTGACATTGTAGAAGATTTCACTGTGCCTGGTAGTCACTGGCAGGAAAACATTACGTCATGTAGTGTGATATAACATGATGCTGGTAGGTGATGTGGAAATCATCAACTGAAAACTATTAGACTTTGTGGTTTAAAAAAAGCTGAACAGGCTGTTTGTTTTTTGCTAAACTCTTAACGTTTTACTTTTCTTTGATTTTTAAATTCACTGATTAACAGCAAAGTGGTAAATGTATCATCTAAATAACAATAATAACAATCCTGTAGCAGCAGCAGAGCGATGTAGAGAGAAGAATAAACTCATGCAGCAATTTGAAAAGGTTTCATAAACAAGGACCCGCAGATTATTAAAGTCTTTATGAAAGATGTTATCTTCATGTCAGGCCTGTAGGAAGAGAAATGAAAAACTGCTCCTTGGTTTGTGATACGTGAACAAAGCAGATGAGAGCGGTGGAAATGAAGTAAAAGAATGAAAGACGGAGATGAACACGAGAAGATCAGACGAGGGGAAATGTGAATGATAAACAGATGGATATAAAGAAATCTGGGAAGGACATAAAATGGGAATTCAGTGTCTCTGTGAAGCAGATAATAACACAAGAGATCCGATTTGATTAGCGGTGTCAGGCCTGAAGTCGGAGAATAAACTACACAAGATGAACATGCTATTTTATATTCACACAAGCTGTTTTTATTAGTGAAGTGATATGAATTGTAAATTATAATCTAAGCCTAAATGGAGGTATAACTAATAGTTTTACCAATGAGGTACACTCACTGCAACTCACAAACTAACAACCCATGTTTTCAGCCGTTATTGTGGTATCGTTATTGAATCATAAGGCAAATACTTGAAATGCATCAGCGGTTTTGTGAGGGGCAGGTTTTCTCACAGAAAACAATCCCATAGCTAGTTTGAGGAAGCTTTTTAATTATGACCTTTATTAGTCAGGCTAGATTAGACCAGACTAGTATCAAGGTACCTTTACAATGGTTATGTGCCATGTGAGCTGGAAGTAAAATGTGGTTACGCAAATCATGTTTTTTTCTCAACTCTAGCCAAGTAGTTTTAGTGCCTAATGTAACCAAATTAATTTAGAAAAAAATGCCATGCAGGTTGCTGTGTGTTTCCTGTGTGTTAGTACTAGGGCTGCCACAAACGATTATTTTGATAGTCGACTAGTCACCGATTATTTTTGCGATTAGTCGACTAATCAGATCATGCATCGATTGGACGTAAAACGTACAGCTTATTGCACCAGCAGCATCTGCTCTTATATAACTATTAGCTTACAGCTTTAAGTGTTTAAGGTATGTGCTAACTAAAAATAAAGACAAGGTGATACTTTTATTAAATTTTAATGACATTTGCAGATTGTTTCGGTGAAGTTTAATAAACTCCTTGCTATCTAAAATATAACAGGACACCGGAGTAAATTCTCGAGCATCTCACACTTCTGATAACCAGTTGTCTGCTTGACGTTTATTCAGCTGTGTAAAAACTATAACTTTAATCTCAGCCAAACCAATTTACTCAGGAACAAATAAAATACTAAAAAAAAGCCAAACAATAACATTTTTAAGTTATCTAAGTGACTTATATATGTTTAACCTGAGTAGCGAAAGACAGCGGTGGGTTTGAAAACGATTTGCCGGGAGTCCGGTGTTCTCACGGGCTCTAGTGAGCCTTGCCCCCGGCTAGCTATCGAGCTGGTGGGTAACAGACGTCTCCGAAAACGTCGGAGCGCTTTTGAAAATATGTGGTGTCTTGATAAACTGAGCAGATATTTGAGGTTTACACAGCTACATTCTCGCCTGAAAATATGTTAAACGTTTATTTTGTGACCCAGAAAGAATAATAAGAATAATATTAAAACTAACTAGCTGCCGCCATTGTTAGAAACTGAGCTGGGCTGCGCTATGAATTCTGGGACAGAGCTACTTCTTCTTCTTCGGGGTTTAACGGCAGCTGGCATCCTTGTACATGCAGTGCTGCCATCTTCTGTTTCAGTCCGTTATTACACTCTTAAATCCTACTACTTATTCCTGCGTCTTTTGTGATCTTACAAAGCTTCAAACGACGCGTCGACTATTAAATCAGTCGTCGACGATTTTGATAGTCGACGTAATCGTGACTAGTCGACTAATCGTGGCAGCCCTAGTTAGTACCCGTGTTCCCCAGCCTATCTCTGAACATGGACTTTTAAATAGTTTCAAAATATGCATATTTTTTTATTATTTCAAAGTACTGTTACAGATTAAACTAATGAGAGGGCGTTAAATACCATTGTGCAACAAGTATGCACAAAGTGTCCTTTGGCACCTGTAGCAATAGTATGCTGGATCTGTCCTTACAACTAATCTTGTGTGGATTCCAGCATAAGGACCCTTTAGCATCATATTTTAAACACACCGATCAATACCAGCTGTGTTTATCTGAAGGACTGTAACTGATACAGATGCAGCACTGAGCCTCTAAGAAGCTTAAAATCAGTTCACCTTTAAGATATCATTATTTTTATTCTTCCTACTTCACGAGTTGACTTTATATGCTTAGAAATATATCAAAAGAGGTCTGCTTCACATATTTACAAATGGTTAGCATCAAAACAAAGTGCAAAGAAAGAATAATAAAAAGAATATTAAAATATTCATCTCAGTCGTCTCGATCTGTTGAAAAGCGCCTTATCTGTTCATTGGGTAGAAATTTTTTGGGTGGGTGGGGGGACAGTATCCTGTGACTTTATGACTCACAGTGAAGTGTGAAAAAGACCTGATAGTCTGTGAGCATGTGTGTCCTTAACTAGCCATGCAGAAAGAAGTGATGTCACCGCGTGAGACTCTGCCAGTTGGCGAGGTCAGATATCCTGTCCTGTAGTTCTGAGGCCATGGCTGCCCTCGCATGATTTCCCATGAGCCCTCTTGGGGAAACAAGCCGCCCTCCCATAGGGTTTATGCAAGTGTATCTGCAAACATTGGCACAGCTGAATGCTATGCTAAGAATGATCAATTTCTTTCGTCAAAACTCATGTTTTTCGTCTTTTATTGTTATTTATACTGAGAAAAATTTCCTCATCCACAGTTTAACTTTACTCATACAGACCCATGCAGACCCAGTCTTTTTCAACATTGATATAGATGTGGATCAGTTTCAGTGATACGACTGATTTGCGACTGATTTATTCTAAATGTGTAAACTTTTTAACATATGTAACTAAATACACAAAAGATGGATACTTTGTACAGACATATCAGTCAAAACATTGTAGTGGGTTTTGTTTTGCTTCCTGGCCTGTTCACACATTGTTGTGGGACCTCTGAGGGCGTCCTGTGGTGCCTGACGGTAGGATGTTTGTAGCAGATCCTTTGGTTCCTTCATGATTCCTGCTTTTTACACAACGTTAGGCACAATTAGTTTTGGATTTTGGACATTTGGAAGTCCGATCAGTTCCTTTACCATATTTCTCGAGCTACAACTAGAAAAAAGCACAAAACATTTTAATGTATACTTTATTAATCCCCTGTAGGGAAATTACTCTCTGCATTTAACCCATTCACTCATTGAAGCAGTTTACAGCCACCAATCCAGCACCTGGGGAGCAGTGTGTAGGGACCTGCTCAGGGGTACCTCAGGGTAGTCGTTCAGTGGATTCAAACCCTTGACCTTCCAATCACGGGGCGACCACTTTACCTACTGAGCTATCCCTGCCCTATTTTGTGCAGTTCAGTGGGGTGCACTACTCTTTTGGGGGAGACAGCTGTACCCGAACCCATTTGAAAGTTGCTTAAATATCTTTTATCCCATTTTAAAAGATGAACCTAAAAATATCAGGTTTTCTTTCAGAGGTGCTTTTTTGTCACCTTTGGACGGAGCCAACTAGCTCTGCTTTAATCTTTATATTTAGCACACAGACATAGGAGCAGTTTTGTAAAGCAAGAAGCTGTCAAAATGTCCCTGCTGTTTTCTGCTGTGCCTCACAGGATCAGTTTCAAAAATGTGATTTCAGATTGCAATTTGACCCACTTTTGCTGCTGCTCTGATAGCTTTGCTCCGTTCTGCTCTGCTGACCTTCACTCATCTGTCAACTTTATTTCTCTTCTTCCTTTCACTTCTCTTCTCTGCTGTCGTCTTCTCACCTCTCCTTCTGTCTGTCTGTTAGAGTAAAGATGCTGGCATCAGGACTCTCGTCATGTTGGATGAACAGGGAGGTAAGTTGACAGGGAGAGATCACTTTTATCTGCTCTGCTCCTGATTCTCTCTTGCTGCAGTTTCACGGTGTACAATCGCAGAGTCGTCATCAGTACATCCAGTATAACACTTTAGATTCTCAGACCAAGTTTAAGGAAAAACAATGACATTTATGGTCTTACAGCAGACCTGCACAGGGAAAAGTGAAATGAAGGGGTTTCCACAGGTTCATATACGGAGACCCTTTGCAACTTTTACTTCTTCTAGATCAACCTTGGCTTCTTCTTCTTGGCTTTCTCTTTGAATAATTTCAGGCTGAACTAAATTGATTAAGTTTGGCTTTTAGGGATGCGACCTTTTAAAAATACAAACCAAAACAACAGAATCACTGTAAAACTGACTGCAGCACAACACTTTTTTATCAGTGGCAGAAGCCACAATTGTAAGAAAAAGTTACATTTGATTAATGGAGTATACTGGAATGTGCTGCTGAGCTTGCCTTCTGCTTTGCCTCCCTGTATTACACTTTCATGCCCTTTTGTCAGTCACATGTTTATGGATGCACCAATTCATCAGCCGAGCTTTGATGCAGGCTGATATTCCCCTCGTTGTTCACCATCCACTTCAGATATCATGAGATTTGTCGAAGGCAGTGGTTGATAAAAAAATATAAACAGGTATCAGCTGTTAGTCAGTTTAACACCACACATTGATGTTAGCCCACATTTCACAATCAGTGCAGCCCTACACCTTATGAATTAAAACTTGGATTCTTTCTTAGCTGTATGTTAAGTACATGTTTTACTTTGCTCTGTTAAACCAAACTAACATGTTTGCGGTTCACCTGATTGTCAGGTCTAAATGTTCAGAGGTCAGTCGGTGACAGATAATGTATCTTACCAAAGTCCTTTTTGGGGGATAGAAAAAATCTTTATCACTGTTAATGGCACACACACACACACACACACACACACACACACACACACACACACACACACACACAAGCACTACTTTTCTCATATTTCTGCACATGATGTCAAATTCTGCCCTGATCCATTTAAAAGGCCGCTCCACTGATTTCACAAGTCAGTGGATTTACTCTATGACTCAAGAAGAGTCTTTTCAGGTCTGTTTTTGTCTACGTGACTTGGGAGCAAGTCAAACAAATAATGATTTTCTGTGGAGATTCTTCATTTTAAGATTTTCAGTGAGCAAAACAGCTGAACGCACTTCACAACAAAGTCAAATTTAGAGGGAGAAAAAGTATATCTGTGTAATGTAGTATAGTATAGTATTTTTATTTCTTAATACTTGGTACATAACTCCGGGTGGATTACCATTACTTTTGAAAACCACTTAGATTCATGGACATCCTGGATGTTTACCCTCAAAGTAGGGATTATAAATCCCTTCACCGTTTGTCCGCAAACTACACACATGTACATCACTCTGAAGCATTAATTAACACATGCGGACTGTCAGAGCGTAGTAACTCCAGCTGTTTTCAAACTCAAACATAACCTAGTTATAAGTGTAACTGGAGATTTTATGCATCCGTGATTTAATACATGTTGTTGTGCCAGTTGTGCAGACACCCGGTAACCATCAGGTGTGGCTCAACTAGCTAGCTTAACTGGAAGCTCTAAACACTAGCTTTGCAAAACCTGTTTAGAATGAAGAATACGGTGAATGAAACAGTCCATGTGACAATTTATTAAGATTAACTTAAAAAAAGTGTAAACTGAGTAGAGCTGAAATTAAAGAGCTAAACATTACAACAGCAAAACACTGCGTGTAGCTTTAGTTTTAAATGGACACAGTTAGCATGTTAGCTTGACTCCATGAATGAAACACTTTGCTTATAGATAGAAATAAGACCTTACTGTTTAACATCAATGGTTATGTTAGTTCTGAGTTTTTTCCACAATTTTTTTTAAAGTGTATGAACACTATTGTCTCTGAAAAAGTCTCCATGTTTGCAGAGAGTCCTCACTATTTTTAAAAAGTGTGCTAGAACTATGGAAAGGTTTTTTTGCACAAACTCTGTGATGCATGCATTAGAGTGTGTGAAGAAAATTAAGTTCAGTGAAGGCTACTACCAGCGCTACCAGTCAGAGGTCAGTGGTTTGAGTCCCACAGAAGTTAAAATTAATAACATACTGAAACTGACTGAATTTGTATGTTTTTCCAACCTTCATATTAATCTTTGAAGACTACTTTTCTGCCTTTAATAACCACAAAGTCTGGTGGTTTGTGGATGCATGTAGAGACACAAGGCTCATGGATTATGCGTGAAAAAGTTTTTAGCGATAGCTCATAAGTAAAAATACAGGCAGCCAGAAATGCTATAATAACAAACAAAGGAGGAAGAAAGAAATGTCTCAGTAAGTAAATATATACAGTTAATATCCAGTAAATATATCTAAACATTTAGTCATTTGCTGAAAAAGTGTGAAAAAGTGCTTGCCCCCGTCCTGATTTCGTATTTTTTGTATGTGTCACACTTAAATGTTTCAGGTCAAATATTACACAACAATAACACAAGTAAAGACAAAATGCAGTCTTCCAAGTCGTGAGGCAGCAAAACAGCCCGAGACCATCACACTACGACCACCATGTTTGACAGTTGTTATGATGTTCCTTTTCTCAAATGCTGTGTTAGTTTCATGGCAGATGTAACGAGACTCAAACTTTCAAAATTTCAAACTTACACCTTTTGTCTTGTCAGTCCACAGAATATTTTCCCAAAAGTCTCAGGGGATCATCTGTATTATTTTAAGGCGATTGTGAGACAAGCCTTGGTTGTCTATTTGGTCAGTGGTTTTCTCCTTGGACTCTTCCAAGGATGCCATTTTTGCTCAGTCTCTTTCTTATTGTTGAATAATGAACTCTGACCTTAACTGAGACATGTGAAGCCTGCAGTTCTTTAACCTTGTTCTGGGTTCTTTTGTGATCTCCTGGATGAGTCAGCGATGTGGTCTTGGAGTAATTTTAGTAGGTCGGTCACTCCTGGGAAGGTTCACCACTGTTTTGAGTTTTCTCCATTTGTGTACAATGTCTCACACTGTGGTTCATTGGAGTGCCAAAGACTTACATCCTTCAATGTGGCTTTGAACCGTTTACAGACTCATAGGTGTCAGTGACTTTGTTTCTCAGGTGTTTCTTTAGATTGTGGTATGATGTGCTGCTTTTTGATATCTCTTAGTCTTTGTCACTTTGTCAGACATGTTCTATTTCAGTGATTTCTTGGTTAAAGAGGTCTGCCAGTAATTAGGCCTAAGTGTGTTTAGTGAAAATGAACTCAGCTTTCCAAAAAATGTGGTTAATCATAGTTAATTCATGATTTAAGAAGAGGGGCAATTACTTTTTCACACATGACCAGGTACGTTTGGATAACTTCTCTCCCTTAATCAATGAAATCATCATTTCAAAAATATTAAATATCTAATATTAAAATTTGTTTGATGATCTGAAACATGTAAGCGTGACAAATATGCAAAACATTAGGAAATCAGGAAGGGGGCAAACACTTTTTCACACCACTGTATATAAAAGGTGACATCGGTTTATGTTTTACTTTTATTTTTGTATATGTATTTATTTAGCTTTATATTAATCCTTCTGTGCTTTAATTTCGCTCCCATTTTAATTTATCTCCATTTATATTCATGAATTATGAATTTATTTGTGAATATTATTTTTTAATGGTTTTACATTTACCATATTTATCTCATTAAAGACAAACATCAGATAAACATTTACAAAGCAAACTATAAAATACCATGTTCTGTCACATCTTACTATGTTATTCATGGCACATTCAATTTTATTTGTAGTGAAATCACATTTTGTTATTTATTTCTGGTCCTCCATATAGGAAATATGTCTGTATCTTAAGCAGGCAGTTCTATGCATGAGAGAGCAGCCTACAGTAATTGGCCTGTCAAAAGAACAGATAGCCTATTTTCCTCTTTCCTCACACCTACTTTCCCCCTGAGTAACTCTTGCCACAGCTCACTGCTGTAATAACAGGACAACAATCAATGCAGAGATTTAAATTACCTCTGCCTCTAAGCTAATGTCCTCTGTACCTGACCCTACATCTCTCTTGCTTGCACTGCCTTTCTCTTCTCTCTTTTCTCTCTTTTTTTCTGTCTATCCTTCTCTCTTGGTTACTGATGGTAATTTATTTGTGTCTCCTTCACATATAGATATAAGAATTACCTCCTATATTTCTATTAAAGAAAATCACTGGGCTGGTCATGCCTGTAGTAATTAGTACACTCTTGTTGAGGTGTAAACTGGGCGGTGACTAATCCCTCTTTGCACTTTACACTCAACAACATGCACGCACACTCATGCACAGGTCACACCCGAGGAGATTTGTCATTTCTTGCAGAGATGTCTCACCTGTGATGGAGGTCTTACTGCAGCTAATGAGCCCCTCCCTACTTGGCTGTTACATGCTGTGTGACCTAAATTCAACCAGACTCAAGGCTGATGGATTATACACAACTCTGCTTGGATGAGTTTTTAACAATTGTGACATTTTTGCAAACAGCACTAAACTTTGTTGATCACGTTTTCCATCTGGGGTTGTCATTTAAAACAAAATGCCTTTGTGTTTATCCATGAACTTAATTTTAAGATCACAAAAAGAATTTTGTTATTTTTAATTCGTTAAAGAAGCTAAGTGTTCAAAAAATCAAGACTAAACCTTTTGTGAAGACAGACGATGGCCACTAATAGAGAAGATAAAGTCTACTAAACACTGAGTTAACAAACAAAGCTAAACATGTAACTTGGGAGTGTGTCGCTGCTGCGTTCAGCAAGCAGCCTTTTCACAGGCTTGGATATGTGTCGAAAATTGCAATACATAAGCAAGAAAATCACTTACATAAGTCTAGACTTTGCAAAAGGTTTTATATATAAATAATGAAGTAGTTTTCTATTTAAATCAAGGTCAGTCTGTTTTATAAATGCGGCCCCTGCAGGCTGAACATGCATAATGATTTTGTCATGATTTATGTTCATAATAATTAGTTTATTAATAAAGAGTTGAAGTTTATCCTTTCCATTTTCTTAACTAATATTGGTTTCTGCTTAGCAATATGTCTGAGCCTCTCTGTCTGTCATTTTATTAGCAGGATTATTTAAAAGGTTATGAATTCATTTGCAAGGAAATTTTTCTAGAGGTGGAACTTGGGCTAACTTTGACGTGATTAACTCTTGGAATTGATCTGGATCTGAGGATACTTTGAAGAATTCTTTTTAAGTAGACATTTTGTAGCTTTACAAAAATAGTATCACACTGACGTAAGAAAACTCGGGAGAGATTTTCTTGGTGTTCTCAATTAAATATCATAAGACTAATCTGGATCCAGATATTCCTCCTTATCCAGGGATTCAGTTCATGAATGGGGTAGAGTCAATTCTAAGCCCTGGCTGAGGTATGCAGTGTCAGACTGCTTTCATTTCTATCTACATCACGCAGTTACAGCCAGGCTTGAGACTGAAAAATTGATACATTGTTTCCTTTTGTCTTAATAATACACTGGTGGATTTTATTAAAATGTGCAGGTGCCATGACTGGATTATTCAATCAGTTTGAATGACCAGAGTGACTACTATGGTGGCACCTATAGATGGCATTACCTTCTCTTTCTGTGGCATTAATACTGAAGCCTGTTTAATGCTTGCATGCAGCATTGTGTTGTTAAACCCTCCGATGTGCCTTTACACAGGCACAGTAATAGTTTTTTTTGAAGATAACTTTCATGATCTGAACTATCTTTATGGAAGATTTATTTATTCATTTCAACAATAGTCCGTCCATATTTGTACTTAACTTATCATATTTTGAGACCTTTTAAATATTTTTGGCCCTTTCTGCCTCTTCTGATCCTTTTTTCTTCTTTTCATTCCTTTTGGCTCTCAGGCTTCTCAGCCACCTAAGCCATGGATTTCTGTCTTTCACTCTCTTTGTCATCTATTTCTATTCTCACTGACATGCAGTAATATTTAAGCAGTTAAAGTGGCAGAATAAATGTCCTTGTGTACACTTGCAGAATTGGATGAAGCATACTGCTACTGATTCTCAGCACCACTCAGATCAAATACTTACTGAGAAAAGATGATCCCATGGAGGTAGGGAAAAAAAGGCTATCACGAGAAATGCATGCAATTAAAAGTCACATGGAAAGCTCCAGATGAAGAAAAATTATAGTTCATTTGATACTTTTAATGCTTTTTGCCCGCTTTGCCTTCTGCATCTAGCAAAAAACAGTCTGCCTCTTGCAATCTAGCGTAGAGCGCCAGCCCTCGATACAAACCAGTCAACTTTATTTCAACACTCTCATGCCTTTGTCCTCACCAGAACAACTTGATCGTGTGGAAGAGGGCATGAACAAGGTGAACGCAGACCTGAAGGAGGCCGAGAAAGATTTAAAAGATATAGGACAATGCTGTGGTCTGATATGCCCATGTATTAAAAAGTAGGTACCGGCCAGGAGTCGTGCGCTCTTGCCTGTCCAGTGCTGGTGATGGTGATGGTGGTGGTGATGGTGATGTCTGATGTCTCTCTTGTCACAGTCAATGTCTTTTTTTGTCTTCTCTCCTTTGTCCCCCTTCTCTACTCCCATCCCCTTCCTTCCACCCTGCAATTTCTTCCTCTCTTCTCTTCTCATGTGCTTACGTTCTTTTGCTGGGATAAATGACAATGTGTTGGTAATCAGAACAACTGGAGCGCATCGAGGAGGGGATGGACCAAATCAATAAGGACATGAAGGATGCAGAAAAGAATTTGAACAATCTAGGACAGTTCTGTGGTCTATGTTCATGTCCCTGTAACAAGTAGGTGCTGCCTATGTCGCCTGACTGCATGTGTTTCAGTGCCTGCCTACCTGCCTCTTTATCCATCTGCCTGCTTCTGGTGTGTAGAGCATGGTGAACTGTGGTGTGAGCAGTCAGGCCTACAGCCACAACAGCACGCTCTCTGAACAGGCACCAGCATTGCATGCACGAGTGTGAGACAGATTATTTAAATTAAGACTCTGCAGGGAGAGAATGTGTGCATGCATGAACAACATACGGATGCCACTGTATTTTCTGTCCAGCCTCAGCAGCTGTCAAAAGCCCTTCATTCCACATTGGATGAGAGATTCTCTTCCAGCAGGGAGCAGCATCTGCAAGGATCTCGGCCACAGAAACACTCCGAACCCTACCCAAACTCCCACCCTAACGTCCTGCAGCATGATGCATCATGCTGTGTAAAAGTCCAACCAAGAAACAAATCAGTTAGTCGCCTCCTTACATAAAGATATATAATTGGTTATGCCTCAGTGCATTCAAATGAATCCAAGCTTTTTTCTATTTTTTTTTTTTTATAACAATAGGACTCTATGAAGAAAAAAAGGTAACTTTGTTTTACTGGTTGTTATTGTTATCAAGTAAAAAAAAAGCTTATCCTGGATTACACAGTTACTTGATAGTCACAGCCAGGCAGTCTGATGGGTTCTCCAGTTCAGAGACATACTTTAAAGTTTTATATTTCACATTTAGCCTTTTGGAAATGTGTTTATTTGCCTTTTTGCAGACAATGTGGTGAAAATATGCATTTTTAAATACTCTATCCATGTCAGTTCAAGATCCTACAATATTAGAGAGCAACCCCAAGTGATCCAGGAATTTGTTTGGAGGAAATTATGAATTTGGTGACAGTAGGGAGGACTCTATGCTTCTGTAGAGTGTAACTAAAGGTGTTATTGTATCACTTATAAACACATATATATATTTAAGGAAGTGAAAGCTGGGAAAATATATAACCTTACCTCTGATTATAGATTGTATCCTACCTCTCTTCCCTCAACATTGCCCTGTACATTACAGTCTCATGCATGAGTTAGGCAAACTTGTTTTCTTTTTTCTGACCACTTTTTAAGTATTAAAGTTCTTAAATCTGTATATTTACTTTTTAAAGTTAAGTTGGATTGCTAATGTCAGTTTTGCCAAACTCCTGTGTGATCTGTTCTCTACCCTTTTAGCAGCCAAACTATGGCCACTGAGTCATGTCTGAGCATACTACACGCTGGGACAAATACATTTGCTGGATATGGTTATACTATTTCAGAGCTATAGAAAATACAAGTGGCTTACAAACCAAAAGTATATATAAGTAAATTGTATTTTTATTTTCATTTGGTTTACACCCAAAGTGTTTCTCAGATATTTGCCTGGGAGTGAATAAAGTGAAGTCTTAATGATTAACAATATGCACATTATATGTACAAAGGTACAAACCATGAATATGGGGAGTTGGGTAAAACTTGCTCTTTTGTTTTTGAGGAAAGGATTATGCAGAACCAAACAAATGATTTTTGTGTTATATCTGATTTTATTCCTATATTACTTAACTGGTATTTTTTTTTAGTATTTTTGTTTGCCTTTAGTGTGTAAAGCAACAATTTTTAGATCTAATGTGGAAATGACATTACATTTGAACAACAGATAATTATTGTCCAACACAGTGACATTGACATTAGCACTATCCTTTTCGCTTTACTTCAACACATCAGTCATTATGTATGAGTAAAGTCTCTTTTTCCCAGAATATTTAATATTTGGGTGTATTTAAAATCCATCTTTATTCTGCTTCCAGAAGATTTGGTTTTTGGGTTCAGAGCTTGTCTATTCTATGGCTGTTTGGTCCTCCCTTTTGTAAACCAGTAGTTATGTAATCCTGTGGTTACGTCATATGTTTCATTTGATTGAGACTGTTTGTATGGCAACCCTGGGTCAAATAGCATGAGAAAAAGAATTCTAGCATGTCTAGAATACCTGGTGGGTGAATTTGTGTTGCCTCAAATGGGCTGTAATTGGCTGAAAACCAAACAAAATTATTTTTTTTAAGTTACCTAAGTATTGTTTATAGCTTTTTCCTAAGTGGAAATCGTCACCTACCAGATATTCCAAGAATTATAAAACAAATGTTAAGAATTACATTTGCTTATTTGACTGTATGCAGTGAATCCTCCTACTGATCTATCCATCCAGATGAAATGAAGGGCTGGTTTTAGCAAGTCTTCCATGCAAAATGATCACATTGTATGTTTAGGGATTTTTTTTTTTTTAATTAATATGCTTTTTTTATTTTTAAATCACATTGGATCTAACGGCTTTCTTTTAATAGATAGAGCATGTATCGGATCCTTTGCCTTTTTTACATTTTCCCTTTTTCATGTCAAATATCATGTTTCTGCCTTGCATGTCTTCTCACTGCATGTTTACATCTGTGTGTTTGTGTGTCTTCTGTCTGGAGACTGCTTGTTGTGTTCAGTGTTTGTGCTTTTCTGTATGTGCTTGTGGGAGAAGTTTTGTTTTTAAACTTTTAATTCCTTTCTTGCATAAGCCACATTGAAGCTTACTGTGTTGGATTCAATTGATCTGCATGTTAGATCAATTATTTGCTAACAGACTGCAAATGCATGTATGTAACCTTATCATACGTGGCTGGCATGTTGCTTTTAGGTAGCTAATTGGCTTAAAACCATCTGCAGTGTCTTCTAAACATATATTCATATATATATGTTTTGATAGTAAATAGCAAGAAATAAATCCACATGGATAAAGATGCTTACTCACATTCACACTCACTGGCTGCCTTACATGTTTACTCAGATACACAAACCAGCCCACAAATACACACATACACAACCATTCAGTCATTAACAAACATGCATATACATGCACACACATAAACATACACATACAGAATAAAAAGCTACACTGACTCTGACTGAACTGTATGTGTGGTAGGATTAAGGGCGGGGGCCAGGCCTGGGGAGGGAACCAGGATGGAGTGGTGAACAGCCAGCCGGGGGCACGAGTGGTGGACGAACGTGAACAGATGGCCATCAGTGGGGGCTTCATCCGCAGGTAACCATTCATGTGTGTAGGTGTTGGTTTGTGTGTGCCCCAAGCTTGCTTGTTTGTGTCTGACTCTGTGCATAAATGCTCAGGTTTGGTTGTTGTGCAAAATGAGATATGTGGTAGTGTTTATGTATGTAATTATGTAATGACTGGAGGCATATCCTGGAGCCAACTGTTCATGTGACTCTTTAAGTAACTGTTTTCTTTCCTTATGCACAATGTGACTGGTAATCTCTCAACTGAGTTTCGCCTCAGGAACAGATCAAATTGTATATCAGTTTAATGTTTAAAGATGTAAATACTGACGAACTGTGGAGACATTTCAGTCTGCAGCAATATCTCTTTAATTATGCATTAATTCGATATTCATATAAACACAATAATAGTTCCCACGACAACATTTTGAACCTATATCAGCGTTTAACCATTTAAAGCAAAAACTTATTTTTTATTTATGTATCGCAGCTTAATTACCTGAAACCTATCTTTGGCTTACCAGAGGGATCTCAGCCCTCATGGTGAAAGTCATTCAGTAATACCTAGTTATGTAATTTGCTGTCTGAAAGGTGAACATTTGTACTTTTAAACGTGATGTTTCTAACCCTTCATTCTCACTAGAGACAAAAACACTGTAGTAGTTAGTGTTTCCTTCTTAAAGTAGATGTATTATGTGTTAACCTATTTTCTGTTGTGCACATACTTCACAGTGGAAAATGGTCACCAATAATGCTAATATTTTAAGTTAGAACATGTACAGGTATTTCCTTTGTGCCAGAAGGGCAGGCTTTTCTACTTTTCTGTCTATATGATTTCAGTGAGAGCGGAAATTCCTCACAGGTAGAAACCTGACCGCCTTCTATTTAAACCTTTGGTTTGCAAGAGGCAGTCAAACAGAATACACCAGACTTAAAGAAACCCTCCTGTAGAGGCAAATGAGTTACAATGACTCACAGACAATGGATAAACTGAGGGGCTGCATGAATAAGACCTTTTAGTAAGGAATAAGGATTTGATAAGGGCTTTTTAAAATTAATATTACATGTTTTTAGGAAGCAATTTAACTCCATTAAAATGCTCTCCAGCATAATCCAACAACATCTCCCATTGATCTTAAGCCAATAAGCACTCTCACTTCAAACTTGTGAATTTTTCAGGGTAACAAATGATGCTCGGGAGAATGAGATGGATGAGAACCTGGAGCAGGTGGGCGGCATCATTGGCAACCTGCGTCACATGGCCCTGGACATGGGTCAGGAGATCGACACGCAGAACCGCCAGATTGACAGGATCATGGACAAGGTAGTGTATAGTCACAGCTTTTTATGCCACTACCATGAACAGTATTCAGTTTATTTGATATGGGATGGTGTTTTATAGCTTGACATGGATGAAACTGATACTTCACTGTTCTAAAGTGAAGTTATTGATGGAAACAAGTCAGCTTCAAAAATGACGCTTTGAAATATACAGGGAGTGCAGAATTATTAGGCAAATGAGTATTTTGTCCACATCATCCTCTTCATGCATGTTGTCTTACTCCAAGCTGTATAGGCTCGAAAGCCTACTACCAATTAAGCATATTAGGTGATGTGCATCTCTGTAATGAGAAGGGGTGTGGTCTAATGACATCAACACCCTATATCAGGTGTGCATAATTATTAGGCAACCTCCTTTCCTTTGGCAAAATGGGTCAAAAGAAGGACTTGACAGGCTCAGAAAAGTCAAAAATAGTGAGATATCTTGCAGAGGGATGCAGCAGTCTTAAAATTGCAAAGCTTCTGAAGCGTGATCATCGAACAATCAAGCGTTTCATTCAAAATAGTCAACAGGGTCGCAAGAAGCGTGTGGAAAAACCAAGGCGCAAAATAACTGCCCATGAACTGAGAAAAGTCAAGCGTGCAGCTGCCAAGATGCCACTTGCCACCAGTTTGGCCATATTTCAGAGCTGCAACATCACTGCAGTGCCCAAAAGCACAAGGTGTGCAATAACAAATTTCCCACGTGTGGGACTAATAAAGGTTATCTTACTCAGAGACATGGCCAAGGTAAGAAAGGCTGAAAGACGACCACCACTGAACAAGACACACAAGCTGAAACGTCAAGACTGGGCCAAGAAATATCTCAAGACTGATTTTTCTAAGGTTTTATGGACTGATGAAATGAGAGTGAGTCTTGATGGGCCAGATGGATGGGCCCGTGGCTGGATTGGTAAAGGGCAGAGAGCTCCAGTCCGACTCAGACGCCAGCAAGGTGGAGGTGGAGTACTGGTTTGGGCTGGTATCATCAAAGATGAGCTTGTGGGGCCTTTTCGGGTTGAGGATGGAGTCAACTCCCAGTCCTACTGCCAGTTTCTGGAAGACACCTTCTTCAAGCAGTGGTACAGGAAGAAGTCTGCATCCTTCAAGAAAAACATGATTTTCATGCAGGACAATGCTCCATCACACGCGTCCAAGTACTCCACAGCGTGGCTGGCAAGAAAGGGTATAAAAGAAGAAAAACTAATGACATGGCCTCCTTGTTCACCTGATCTGAACCCCATTGAGAACCTGTGGTCCATCATCAAATGTGAGATTTACAAGGAGGGAAAACAGTACACCTCTCTGAACAGTGTCTGGGAGGCTGTGGTTGCTGCTGCACGCAATGTTGATGGTGAACAGATCAAAACACTGACAGAATCCATGGATGGCAGGCTTTTGAGTGTCCTTGCAAAGAAAGGTGGCTATATTGGTCGCTGATTTGTTTTTGTTTTCTTTTTGAATGTCAGAAATGTATATTTGTGAATGTGGAGATGTTATATTGGTTTCACTGGTAAAAATAAATAATTGAAATGGGTATATATTTGTTTTTTGTTAAGTTGCCTAATAATTATGCACAGTAATAGTCACCTGCACACACAGATATCCCCCTAAAATAGCTAAAACTAAAAACAAACTGAAAACTACTTCCACAAACATTCAGCTTTGATATTAATGAGTTTTGGGTTCATTGGGAACATGGTTGTTGTTCAATAATAACATTATTCCTCAAAAATACAACTTGCCTAATAATTCTGCACTCCCTGTATCTAGACTGACGCATTAGGTTAGAATTTCTCAAAACATTTAAAAAAAAATAAAATGACAGAAATCGAAAAAAGGAATTAAAATCAGAACGTGTAGTTGTACCGTTCCAATGCTGGAATTTTATGTAATGTAAATAAAACACAAAAATATGTGCAAAATATAACTGTATAGAAAAAACAGAAGTTGGCTAATGGATTACAGGCTTGGCATCAGGGTATACAACAGCAGATATAAACCAGTAGTGCTGACTTTGATCAGATTTAGCCCCGATTTCACACACTAATGGGGAATTCCTGATTCACGTGCCATTGCATACTTTATCCATCCATTCAGTATCTTCATTTAATTTGCCCCTCTCCACTCTTTAGCACTGGTTTGACCACATTTTCCTACCTGAGCTCTATAACAGTTGGTGCTTCTTTCTTTCAGGCTGATTCCAACAAGACCAGGATTGATGAGGCCAACCAGCGTGCCACAAAGATGTTGGGCAGTGGCTAAACTACAGCGAAAAGTGCTTTACCTTGTCACCCTAACCCCCCCCCCCCCCAAAAAAAAAACCCCAAACAAATAAAAAAAGAAACCCTCAACCAAACCTATCCCTGCCCTTAACATCGACACCTGGCACCCTCTTCCTTTGCTTAGTAGCAGGCACTGCAAAATTATGCTTTTATTGTGATACTGATAGAGTTTTGCACACATGCACATATCACACGTTGCTCTGCTCGCCCCTCCAACTCCTGCATCACTTCCAGTCCTTGTTGTCAGTGTTGTTCTGTGATGTTGCTCATCTAATTTTGTTTAAAAAAATAGTTACACAACCACCAGTCAAACTCTTTCCATGCTGTACATAGTGTTTCTTTAATGGTTTCAGTGATTTAGATCACGTGTCCTGTTTTCTTCATCATTCTTTCTTTTTTAAAAAAAGTATATGTGTAATATAAGTTGTATGTACCCCCCGTTTCAAAATGTCCTTCACTCATATCAGTATTCTGGTGTTGTCACACAGTGTATTCAACAGTTAAGATGTTGTGATGCTACAGTACCAATAAGGCCACAGTGATTTGAAGTTACCAAATGAACATGCAGCCTTTACTGTTTATTACCAAGGCTACTGTTTTATATACATTTAATGGCCATAGTTGACCAAGTGTCTGGGCTATTTGGATGAAGATGTGGCTTTCTGGTCAAGACTATACACTGGTATTTTATCAACTCAATTAACAGAGCAGTCTTAAAAGAATATAATGCCATTTAAACTGTATAGAACAAGTATTTTTCCTCAGGGAGCAAAATCTGACCATTTAAAAACAAAAGCAAAATGTTTGTTTAATGCATTGAAATCTATAAAAGCCACCGCTTATAAGGCTTGGTGTGTAGGTGAACAACTGCAGTTGCTTATGGTCTGAATAGCATCATTGATAATCAGACAAATATTAGCATTAATCACAGTGAATGTACAAGGATGTGAGGCTTTGATGGAGGTCAGAGGTCAAGCAATCAATCCAACAACTTATTCACGTACCATGCTACAATTTATTCATGATCCAACCCTAGCAATATAAAGTAGTGCATTAAACGTATTATGCATGTCCATCTGCTGCTAGAAAACACAAATTAATTCAGTTAAACAAGCAAATATACCCTAACATGGAAACCGCATGCTACTATGTAGGCCACACAGAGGAGGGACCCGTATTTATCTGCAATGGTGCCACTCTTTGTTTCATGTCTCTTTACCTTTCCAAACTGTGACCATCACTGTAAAATAAAACCTTGGAAAATGCCAATAAAACTATCATAACTGTAGAATCATACTGAGTTTTCTTCCTTTTTTTTGGAACAACGCAGGACAGAGTGGAGGTGGTGAGAAAACAGTTTGAGTAATGGCGTTAAATGTCTGCAGTGTTACACTACACACAAGTTAACACCTAATCTGAGTGTGTGAGTTGGTTCACAATTGTAGTAGCATTTTCAGATTCTGTATTTTTTTATGTCTTTCTTCAGAATAAAGTACAATAATTGTTATGCAAGGAATCAGAGCCACAGTGTAATTGACATGTATGGATTTTATCTGGAACAGTTGAACAGTGTACTCCACCCCTTGCCCTATGAGCTGGGGTAGGCTCAAGAGATAGGCTTAAGAGAATAAATGAACTCAGAAGTTTTGGTTTCTTGGAAACATTTTGAGGTTTCATGATATCTGTATCATCTCATATTTCACTTTATAGTGAATTTTCAAATTTCTGTTCTTATTCCAGATGACTTTACGTAAGAACAGTAACTTAAATTGTAAAGACTCTTATATAGTCTAATATCATTTCAAGCTCATATGGGAACATGAATGTTCTGTGTAAATCCAATTTAAGAAAATATGTTTTCTCTGCTGCTGTTCCATGGTGAGGTCAGAGGTCAGGAAGCTTATCTAACTACATGTTTAAAGGAATTCTGAACTTGAGGCTAAATGCCTAAACATACAATGTCAACATGGATATTTACAGAGAAAAGAAGAAAATAAAAGCCTGACCCGGATAGAGAAAGATAGAAAGAGACAGGCAGAGACAGAGAAGGAAAGATGTGCAGCAACACATTACACTAATGGACATCTACTGTGGTGCTCTGGGCTTAGGGGGGATTACAGTTCACCGCGTCACTAAGAACACACACACACACACACACACACACACACAAACTTGAATCAACACATGACAGAGTAATCCACTGTACCTTAGTTACATCCACAGCAAAGGCCTGTCATGTGACTACAGACAACCCCCACATAAATCAGTATTTAAAAACTCTAAAGTATTTGATCATTTGTGTTTTGCATTGACATCTTCCACTTCTTTGACTTGGGCTGCACCTGCTGCCTGACTAGAAAATTACTCGTGTTGTTACAACCAGAGGGCTAAAGATATGTTTTAAAACCAACAGCTCCCTCTGCTGGTGTTATAGGCCATTACCAGTGGTGTTACACTGTACCAACTTGAAATATAAATTTTAATTTAGTAATTTACAATCTCCTACACTATTAAATTAGTTTACTAGTCTAATATATAAAACTATTAAACTAATTTAGCTTATGAAGCCAGTTTGCTAGCCAAACTTCTGCTTAACTGATGTAACTATGGGACGGACAAATGATTTCGAAGGTGGAGCTGCCAGACAGGAGGAAAGGAGGAAGACCACGGGGAAGACTCATGTATTTAGTGAAGGAGTACGTGCACATGGTTGGGCTGACAGAGGAGGATGATCGGGATATGGTGAGCATCGATACTCAGCTATGGCGACCCCTAAAGGGAGCAGCCAAAAGAAGATAAAATAAGTGAAAGCAAACATTCAACACAAAATAAATAAAAATATAATCTAATTCGAAAATATAAAACTGCAATAACTTTTATTTCCGCATATATGACCATATTGGGCATAATACAAATTTCCCATGATTGGAAACGAAACTAAAAATAAAATGGAAACTAAAATGAAAAAAAAAATATATATATATACATATATATATATATACATATACATATATATATATATATATATATATATAGAGAGAGAGAGAGAGAGAGAGAGAGAGAGAGAGAGAGAGAGAGATTTTATTGTTAAATCAATATATTTATATTTTACTTTATAGTAGCAAAAAAACCCAAACAAAAAAACTACAACAACAACAAAAAACAAAATAAAATAAAAAAAATCGCTCACGTCAACGGCCTGGAGGAAGCATTCGGCTGTCTTCGTTCAGTCACGTGACCATGTCGCCCTCGTCGTGTCCTTCCGTAGGTCCAGAGTACCCCTTTCTAGCACGTACAGGACGGTTAGTATCCAGTGCGGTAACATGTTCCGGGCCGTTTTCCGACTGTCAGCCACAGGAGCGCGGAGTCTGACTCGGCCACGACCGTGCTACTCAGGTAGGACCGTCTGCTTTACACCTTACGTGAAATTAAACAAACTGTAAGTAAAATGGGCTCGTATAGCTACCCAGCTAGCTTAGCTAACCCTGTGTGCTTGTATGTAGCTAGAAGCTAACATGGGGTGACATTGAATTAAAGTTGTGACCTGCTGTGTTTAAGGGTCTGAAATTAAAATAGTCTGGTGTTTTTGCCTTTCGTTGTGTGATTTAAATATTGAGGCGCGAAGTGAATTTAAGCGTAAAAGTCACGACCTTGCGATGACCCTCCTCGGTTTGTTTGAGAGAGTCAGCGACCGCAGTTTGCACGCAGCTCATATCGACACGTTGGACTATGGTCAAAATTGAATGCAGATCACAATGCTACAGAGTTTGATCTAAGATTTACACCATGAGCGTGTATTTTTGGCTTTTTTAATGCTGCAGTTCTCCTGAAATAACCGACCTGAGCTCACCTGTGCAGGTCATCTAATGTTAGTTGACGGTATATGGCAGACGGGTTTAGAACATTAATGAATGCTATGTAAAAAGTTAATCATTATTCAGGATTGTTGGACTAAATAAATGGAGGCATTACAGTATTTGGTAGAAGTGGTTTTCAGTATCTGTCCTTCAGTTAGTTTAAGAAGGTGCTCTGCTGCCTGTCCAGTAAGCGGTGCAGAGGGTCATCTGGATTATCCATAATGCATAACAGTTTGTTCAGTGACCTCCTCTCTACGACAAATGCTTAGTTTGCTGGCTTCCTACACTGGAAATAAAGAAACTGAAACCAAACTCGTTTACGTCTTCAAATGTACACGCAAACACCAGCTACTCTGATCAAGGCGATGTAGCAATAAATTGCATGACCCTATTTTACTTTACTCCCTCAAAATGTGTAACGACTACTGTAGTGCGTGTTTTCACTCTTTCTGTAATACCCCTGGAATTTATAACTTTGGTACAGTACTTTGAGTTCTGTTTCTGTGTATAAAATGCAATTTCATACCAGCGTAGAAATGAAAATGAATTAGAAGGTTTTGACAATGTGCCCTTGTTCAAAAGCCTCTGAGGTTGCATTCAGCCAGAGTGAAAAGTGATAAGAAGCAGCACTGTTAATGATAAGGCGATGAGAAGAGCAGTGGCGCTTTGGGTACTGTGAAAAAAAAAAATCAGTTTAACAGCAAAATGAACATATTGTTTTAAAATATATTGTTTGTTAAAAATACTTTTGATATCTATTTAAAAAAAGTAAATGTTTATTACTATGGTTCAGCACCAAGATGCACTTCCTGTTCATTTGTAGATGCAGACATTGTTTTTAACTTGTGGTAGATCATTAAATGAGGAAATTTTACAGTGTGTTCCAAAAGTTTAAAATGTCACTGTGTGTATGTTTGATTAAGGACCTGGAATGTTTTATTTACTTTAAGTACAATACAGTGCTTTAGAACTTTCTTTGTCTTGGGTAACAAAACAAATAAATGTATGTTTTTTAAGTCCAAATTAGTTCAATTTTAAACTGTATTATGTATGTATGTATGTATGTAATACAAGTATGTCCTTGAAACCTATTTATTGAATCCTTTTTTCAAGCTCCCTTGGCCTCCAGGTGCTACTCCCATGGAAAGGTGGAGACAGATGAGGAGTTTGATTCCCGTTGGGTCACTTACTTCAGCAAGCCTGACTTAGATGCTTGGGAACTCAGGAAAGGTGACTTTGAGTGGATTATTTTTGTATTGTTATATTTCAAATGAGGGTTACTCTAAAAATCATAACTTTAAAATTACATTGCTACTTCTGTAAACTAAACACACACAGGAATGAACACCCTAATTGGATATGATTTGGTACCTGAACCCAAGATCTTGGATTCGGCATTAAGAGCTTGTCGGAGGCTGAACGACCTGGCCAGTGCCATCCGCATCCTTGAAGCTGTCAAGGTGCGTAAGACTCACTTCAGTAAAATATGCCATTAGAGAAAATGAAGTCACATAAATCGTACTCTTTGAGATTACAATTGGATGTACACCTTGTTAAGGTTTTTTTTGTGCCTTACAGCTGATCACATTTTTATCTTTATCTTAGGACAAAGCAGGCCCCCATAAAGATATCTATCCCTACCTGATCCAAGAGCTAAAGCCCACCCTCACAGAACTCGGCATTTCAACACCAGAAGAGCTGGGAATTGACAAGTTGTAGATTATCAAGGTGAGACTGCAGCATGCTACCTGGATGGGCAGTGTGGATTTTAAAAAGAATTGCTTCAGGCATTAGTAACTGATGCTGCCCAGTGCTACATCGAACTGTGCATTTGCATGCTGGTCTACTTTATTGCACAATATTATTGCAGATTATGTGGCCCGTTACGTACTTTCAATTGCAGACTTTTTTTGTTTCTCTTTCCTCAGGTTATTTGATGTATAAAGAGATGAGCTTTCCCGATTCTCTCCATGCTGAATTGCCTATATTGTTTAAATCCAAGCTGTCCTGTGGTGTACAAAATAATGGACCTTATAAATAAACCAGAAATTGATGATGTGTGCTTGTTCTTTGTCTATGACTAATACATCCTTTGATGTACTTTATTACACCTTTGTAAATATCTTATGTGAAGAATAAATAATAACCAGCTGAACTCTATTTAAAAGGATAGGAACTGTAGCATTTTTTTTTTTTAACGGATGGTCACGATGAATTTGATGAACCAGTGTTTTAGATTTTAGTCAGTCCTTACAGTACCCATGTTTATTGCCTATAAATTTAAAAAAACAAACAACAACAACAACAAAAAAAACCCCACTCCAAAGCCTCCAGGGTCGCAAGCAAACAGGAGGCTGAAGATGATCAAAGGAGCAAAAGAAGTGTGTGAGCAAAATCCATCGTAGTGAATCAGAAGACTCCCTGATAGCTGCAGATCCTGACTGTAGACTATGCAGAGCTGGGCTAGTAATTACATCTCAAGAGAGCAATTTGTATTTTGAACTGTTTCTCATTTTCATATTTTTATATATTATATACACAGATGAAACCCTAATGAAAATGTAATTTTTTAAAGTAATTCCCAAGTTATAGAATTTTAAGTGTTTCCTTTTGCTCCTCTTGCTTTCTAAAGAAACCTAGTTTAGACATGCTATGTTAAAACTTAAAAGTTATTTTTAATAATAAAATATTTCTATCCAGATATTTAGGTGTATATGTAATGCAAATGTAGACTTTGTTTTTTACTTGGTCACTTGGTTTTTAGACCTCTCTCTGGGCTCTTATTTTTGCCCATCAGGTGGCGATGAGAGGCTAGAAATCATCCTGGTTGTAACTATATATTTGCGTAAATAAGATATTTAAATTGATACGTGTATCTTATTCATTTTTTGCTTAATATATTTATTATAATACTGTAACTTGAAACCAAGTCATTGCTTGAGACTGATTGGAAAAGTTTTCGTTTAGTTTCACGTGAACCGTAAACATTAATTGGCAAATATGACAGTGTAGTATTATGATAGTTTAGTGACACATTTAAGGCCCCTTTAATATTTATCCGCAATTTTCTTAATAAGCTGGGGCTGCTTTGTCGTACTTCATGATTTTATAAACCATTTAAGGAAACATTCTCGAGTCGAGCAGGGTTTTATTTTGAAAGTTTTGTTTCCCGGAAGTAGTATGAAACCTGTCCCGCGAGAGCACAGCTAGCTAACAGAAGTTCCTGTTTGCTTATAGACTAAAAGTCCCTTCCCGATGGGGCAGCTGTCAACATGGGTGTGTTGCGGCGTAAACTGTGACAACTAAAGTCAAGATGATGAACGACATTTTGGAGGAGCCGGAGAAGGACTCCCTGCTGGAGGCACAGCAGGATTCGCAGGGTTTGTCGGTAATGTCAGCTAAACCTAGCTAACGGGGGAGGATAGCTAACTAGCTTAGCTTTTGATTTTTGACATTTTGCTAATTGGGAAATCATTTCAAAATCATTATAAGGATGAATGAGACTTCGTTGGTAGACCTTAATAAGTGTGGGAGAAATTAATGGAGAGTGAGTGAAATGAAAAATTATCAGAAGTATAGCTGTTTTTGCAAATCGAAAGGACTAAAACTATAGATTTTAATTTCTCTGATTTTCTTTGGCTGCTGCAATGTAATAGACAGCCCTGGGGAGGAGCTGGAGCTAAATCAAAAATGAATCCAAACGAGATTCGTTGCAATATTAAACATATTAACTAATTGTTTCTGAATTCAGTTTCTATTTCTGTTTTGTAAATAATATCACTAGGAGATTTTTCTAAAAAGATGATTAATTACAATAATATTTGACTGATGTACAGTACTGTGCAATTGTCTTGGGTAGCTTCTCATTTCTGTATATTTTTCTGCAAAAATGGGAAATAGTTGCAGTGATTTTTTTGAAACTTGTGCAAGTATGCATGAAAATAAGGCTGTTGATTGGTCTGAAATACACTGGGAAGCCATGTTGGAAGAAAATCCTCCTGAGTTTCTCTGACAAACCTGCTACATAAAAGACAACAGTGCTGTTACAGTTTTGATTCTCTTTCTTCCTGGTTGGTGTCTGGCATTCATTCATATGCATCTTCGCTGATTTGATAAAAGTCCAACTGGGATAACCGCATGTTTTAAGAGCTTTCTTTACACGCCTATATTACTTTTCTTTCTGTCGGTGCTATAGAGTGCTGACTATCCCAAGTTTGTGTTCCAGTGGTTGGTGGGAGTCACAGAGTAGGTACTGGAATGTGTGTGTTTCCAGTAAACTTAAAGGTTTAGGCTTCCATCCTCCTCAATGATCACAGCACATACCAGGGACCTATTATCCTTCGTATCCTCCCTGGTGAACTATTGATTTGTTTGGTAAAGGCTTCTACTTGTTTTTTGTTTTTTGACCCAGTTGTCATCTATGTATCAGTACCTGTGGCTAGGTGTTATCCCTTTGAAGGAACCCAAAGCTTTAATTTCCACTTCCTCTGTGTAAAGGTTGGGTACAATGGGTTATAGGGGGAGCCCATGGTACAGCCGTGCTTTTGTCTGTAGCAATCCTAATTGTTTTTGATATATGTGGTGGTAAGGCAAAAGTGTACTGCAGTGCAAATCTGATTGTAAAGCTAGTTTTGTTGTGTAAGGAATTTTCTTTACTCTTACTATACTCATTTAATGACTGTCTCCAATGCCTCGGTGGTAGGTATACAAACGAAAAGGGAGATGACATCAAAGGACACTATGGTTTAATCTGGAATGAGTGCAACTTTGCGGACCTTGTTGGTGAAGTCAGTGGAGTTTTTGAACAAATGTGTTTTTTGCAACAGGCTACTGATAAGAAATTGGTTTTTGACAGGTTTCTCTTATGTGTAGATGCAACACTAGTTTATACCTTAAGTTAAGTGTCTTTCATGGTTGAATGTTTCATAAGTCTGTGTGAAGTGGTTTTGAAAAACTTTGAAATACCTTCAAAAGCTGAGAGAACTGTTGCTCAAGACATGTGAAAAGATTAGAAGACAGCTTCTTGGAATCAAAATACTTAAAAAAAAAAAAAAAAAGAGTGGTATTTCAAGACTTTGCACGGTGCTGTATATCTTGTTTTGTCCTTTTGTTCCACCCTGTTATTGTAACATGTAAACCATTTTATCTTTTCAGTGATTTTCACCATATAAAGGACAGTCACTTCATTTCATTGTACAGTACATTGTATTTTGACAGTGAAGCTGTTGATTGAGTAATTTATTAAAGTACTGATTGTGCTTTCAATTTTTGAAACTTCAGGGGCCAAGTAGTGGCACAAGACCTAAGAGCATAGATGGCGGCATCAGGCCTGTGGAAAAAAGAGGACCTTACATCATGTCCAGAGCGCCAGCCATCCATCTCAAACTACGTAAGTATTTCCTAACCTCAAACAGTTGGTGGCATAAACACATCAATTTTATCCCTGTCTGTAGGTCACCAGTCCTCCTGTGATTGTTGTTTTTATGAGTTGATTTATGCTGATGTGCATGAATAGTGTTGAATGTGCACCTAGCAGGAAAACAAATCCTGAGTCATATGACACTGTTGGGCACTCTCAGCTTAACTTAGCCACAAAATATCTTCCTCTTGTTTTTTTTTTGTTTGTTTGTTTTAATGCAGTACTGCCTAGGGGCCTGAAGATCTTAGCCTAGTCTTTTTCTTGGGCCCTGTCCCTTGCACAGAGTTTCTTTTGGATTTTCTAAATCTTGTAATGATACCACGTACAATATACAATAAGACTCTCATCTTATGTCTTTCACAGAGTGGTAAACCACTCCCAGTCTGCCTCTCCCTGGGATGTTCTTTATATACAAAGTCATGTTACTTATTTACTAAATAAATGTTAGACATTTCACTGGATACAAAACTTTTCTAGTCAATGGTTCATACATCTCAATTTATTTTTAAAAGTGCATAGAGGTGTTTTTAGTCTGACTCACTATGAAATTCGTAGGTGTTATGAAAATGGGTCATAGGTTATATAGGTTCAATTTTTCTGCCTGTGTAAACTGTCAGTGTTTACTTTCATTCTCCACTCCCTCTATGGTCAGTTCTGCCCTAACAAAAATGTCTTTTGTTATCTCAAGAGAAACACAGGGAGATGGCGAGGAAAGCGCTGAAGAAGAAAGCTCTCTCACCGGGGCCTCCAGTGACGCACCAGCCCAGACAGGGAGCCAAGAGGTCAGAAGAAAAGAATATCAAAGGGAAAGCAGCTTTTTGTGATGTCAGCATAATGAAGATGAACTGTGATTTATTATTTTAATGTTGTTTCTGGTTGTCCTTTGGTTGTTTTGTTTGTTTGTTTTTTAGGATGGTGAAATATAACAAGGGCTATGCTGCTTTGAGTCAGCACGCTGAGGATACTTTGGTTGCAATTGACTCAGACAGGTATGGTCGAACCTGGTATTCATGTTATTAGGTTAAAACAGTAGTACACTAAGGACTAACGGTCTGGTGTTATCATTTGCGAGGTTTTTTTCAGTCTTTCAAAAAAAATCAAAAAGAACAAAAAAAATTTTTTTTTAAAAACTGTTAGAATTACTGTATCTCTGACCTTAAAACCACGATTTAAAATGTTTCTGTTGTATTTATATACAACAAAGAACATGTTTCAACATAAAAATCCTTATCTACTTTAACTCTGTCCAAAGAATGTAAGATGAATCAAGACGTTAAACTCATTTAGACGTTAAATGACCACATGATGTCTAACCCACCATATGTCATATCTTACCAATTCAGGTTAGTGTCTGTAAACCCATACTTTACAATCTAAAATGTAAACCTGTTAAAAAAAAAAGTCAAAGGCTTTTAGTTGACAGTTGAATTTCCCACATCAAAATGACTGAATTTATTTATGTATGTGTAAATTTATGTTTATATGTATGTAATCACAAGTCAATGTCTTTTTCAAATCGTCAAAGAGAAAGCACACCATTTCAAATATTAAACAAACCAGAACACTTCATAAATTACAGTTGCACTGTTAGGTTTGATATTTATTTATAGGAGTTTTGAACTCTTCCAGCAAGCCCAAAACATTAACATATAGTGCATTATGTTTGGTGTTTGGGTCCTTAAAAGTGGAGGAATCTAGAAGAGGTAAAATCACAGCAGCTGTTTGTAAAAGATAAGTGATTACATAGAATAAGATGTGGGTATTTGTCCAGTATAGTTTTGTAAATAGAAAGTATACCCGTGCTTCTGGGTTGATGAAGGCCAAGAATAATGAAGTTGATATAAACTGTAACACAGAATATACGAATGTAGTCCAAAGGCAACAGCATGTATGCATATAAGTAAAGTTACCATAATGAATAGCGTTTAATAACTTGGTCTGTACAAGTGTTTTCCTAACTGCTAAATTAAAACCGGCCCATTTTCTGTAATAGAAATTCAGTCTAACCTTAATTTTCTTCACTGGGTTCTCAATTTGCTCTCTAAAATTGTGCCTCCTAAGTTATGAAGAATCTGTCCTTCATGTCTTAACAGTGATGAAGAGATTGATTTTGAGCAGTATTCCTCTGGATACTCTTCAGCTGAGGTGAGTTATTTCCACAGGACATTTTTTAGATTCTCTTCGAATCTGTTACCATTGTGTCAAACTGGTTGGGTGACTTTTAGCCACAGCATGCTGAACTATAGTTTATGTTCTTATCAAATCTGGCTTTTTGATTTTTGTTTTAATTTTAGCTCCCTGCCTTGGTGACTTTGGTGCTTTTTTCACAAACACATTGGATTGACTTGTCAGCACGCACCACTGAAAGCAGACCACTGAAAACACTACCCTTTGCACCACCAAATTACATGCAAACTTGGGAATTTCTTTTCTTGATTAGCATTTAAATCTCTCAATGAATACAGAAGAGAGACTTACCACAAAGCAAGAAAGCACGAGATAAGGCTAATCAAAAAGGTATTAACTGAAGCACATGATTATTATGCCAACCCTTTTAACAAAGATCATTCAGCAAGCAGCTCATTTACAGCTGCACCAGAAATGCATCAGATATTCACAACTGGTAGCAAATTGTTTTTTGTTTGAATTTGTACGCATGCCAGAAACGACATGTACTGAGTACATGTGTGAATAAATGTGAGAATAAAGGATAAGTTTTACTTCTGTTATTTGTCTTTCCCAGGCACTGAGTCTCGTGATTTAAGATTATTATCTAGGTTTGTACCTTGTGGCAAACTCTGTCTTGTTCTATTCTAACAAGACATACAGAGACTGAGTCATAAAATCTGGAAATAACTTGGCATGTTTCACTTCCAGTTCCTTCCTCTTGAGGTTGGTGGGTTTTTTGAAGGTTTTCTGGTGACAAAAGCTTTAGACACTTTCAAGTTTACTGTCCAACATGCAGGATGCAAGTAGATACCCCCATCATGAATTTGGAACCCTTTAGATGTCCCAGAAGTCTTTGCTAAAGAAGACTTCAGAAGTTGTCAGCTATAATGGATACATTACAGTTGAATGACTTCCACATTGTCACCAAAAGGTTTCTAACATTAGTGTTTTAAGTTTGATCAAGGCTGCATTGATTTTTAAAGATTTACATTCCAAAACTAATATAATACAGTAACATAACAAAATAACATAACAACACTTCCAAGCTGGCTTACAAAACTATGTGCTAAAAGGACTGGTACTCATCCAGTACTTTTGTACTCTTACTTATAACTTAAAGTGCTTTTTATACCAATTTGGGGCAGTTTGGGGTTTAGTAGTTTGCCCAAGGACGAGGACACCAAGAGCCAGGGAATCAAATCATATGCCTTCTGTTTAATAAATGAGCTGTTCTACCTCATGAGCACAGCCTCTCACAGAGTGCAGCAGCCCTTGATAGACTTGCCTTTAAATATGTAATTTTGAGGCGGGCAGACTTTCCATGTAAAAATTCATTCATTCATTAAGTAACATTATTTTTAAGTGGTTACACTAATCTGGTTGCATTACATCTCACTTATATTCTGTCTTTGCTCTCCAGATCCATCCTGATTTGAGCAAGCAGCTGCTTCAGGATGGCTATCGCCTGGATGAGATCCCTGACGATGAGGACCTGGACCTGATTCCACCCAAAGCCATGGGCTCCTCTGTGTGCTGCTGCTCTGAGGGCCCGTCCTGCCCCATACAGTGATGTCAGTGCAGTGACTCAAATCTAACAAAGTCTTGGCTCTTGCTTCAGCTTACTTTAATGACTGGTGCCTGACGCCTTCTTTGTCACGCAGCTCCACTGCTGCACTGCTAGAGGACTTCCAGCTCTAAAGCCAAACACCTCTTCATGCAGGACTGCGTGCACTGAGATTGCTCAACCCCCTTTGAAAACGCAGGTGGACGTGAGAACAAGCCTTATCCACTGTGACCCCAAAGCTTGACCTATTTTTTTATTTATTCTTTTTTTTTTTTTTTGTTTCTTTAAACAAAAACAAAAAAAGGACTGTGTGAAATGCTAACGACACTACTGCTCCTAACAGATTAATTCAACATTTAGGATGATGCCCTTGTTAACCCAAGGGTGAACTGGTTAGTCTTTTGTAATCGGGCAGTTACTTGTGCAACCCTCTAAGCATGACATGCATACAGATATGATATACAGTCTTACTGTTTCAGCTCTTTGGTGAATCTGCATTACCCAGCTATCAACCAACAGCTACATGAAGTAATTGCACCTTGTTTTATCAATGACATTCCCAGATCACTGAAGTATTAACTATTTCTTTTTTTCTTTAAAATTACATTTGAGTTTTATTCCTAAATGAAATGGCCACCACATAAATAGTCATGTCTCAACAAAAATAACTACTTGCAATCTGAAAAAAGATATAGTTTTTGAGTGGACTCATTAATAACACACATAATAATCACTATAAAAAGTCACTACATTTTACAAGTTGTAATTGAGAAAACTGCGACAAACCGTTGAGGACTAAGCCATCCCCTTCTTAAAAAAAACAAAGCAAAAAAAGGTCATTGGACAGGATTGAATAAGGATAAAGTGAAGCATACTAGTATTCTAGTTGGCAAATGCCACACTGCTGTTTAAGGCACAGCTGTGAGCAGATGGAATAAAGTGCTTTGATAGAAGAACACATGACATTTAACTACATTTGGACTTCATAGAAGTCATGTGACATTTGTATTTCAGTTTTTTTATTTGATATGCATTAAGTAACATGGTGTGGTTGAGAAAAATTCAAATATAGATTTATGTTAAAGACTTGTGTTCAAAGATGGATATGTAGCATTTTGGTTTAGAGCCTCATTCAGGTTATGATTCAACTAAGAGTTACTTTATTTTATTTATATATATATTTGTCATTATTTGTTGAAGACACTAACTATTGTGACACGATAACATGACAGCAGATCACCATTAGAATCAAACTTTTAGTCCAGCCTTATGTTATTTTATTAAGCATATACTATATGTTGGCCTCATTTTCTGTGTTATGATGTGTTGCTGATTCCTACATAATGGACACACTTATGTACTGAAAAAAATTAAACTGGAAGACAATTTTTCTTTTTCCACTTTTAAAAATGTATGTGTTCACTGACATGCTACAGCCTGGGTAATATTTTACTGTTAACTGTTTGAAACCGTAGTTAAAGGAAAAAATGTTAAATGTCAGAGTAAGTGATAGTGATCACTTCTCAGGAGATTTATTTGTATGTATGTGTGTGCGTGCGTGAGTGATGGATGGATGGGTGGGTGTATGATCATAAATAGAAATGATTTGGTTTTCCACTTACATTACGAAATAGAAATTGGGAAACTGCATAACGAGTCAAGTGCAGGGAGGACATGTGGCTGCTATTTTACTGAAATACTGGCCACTCTGTTACTTCCTTTGCTGTGATGGTAACTCTCAGTGGTGTGAATAAATGATATAGCATACCACTTGATCAACATAACAAATTGAGGACTGGAAAAGTGACATTTTTTGCAATGACAAAGTAGGAACCTTGGTTTGTACTTTACAAAGTTGGAATCAGTTCCTTTTTTTCCCCTCACACCTTTGCACTGTAAGGTGTTAGAAAATCTTACCTTACTAGTATTTGTCACGCACACCATCTCCTCCCAGCACTCCTTGGTTGTAATGTGGGTGTTTAAGGAATAAAAGCTGATTCTACTATAACACTTAAGTGTGAGTTACTCGATACAGGTGTGAACTAAATGCTTTAAAATGGACCAGCTGAATTTACAGTGTATTGACGCCGGCCCTGGCTCTGCACGTTCTTATGTACATACAATTTTGCACTTAACACCAGTGGTCAGTAGCAAGTACACTTGACTCACCTGTACTATGCAACTATTGGGACAATCTGTATGGTGTACATCCCTGTGATGAGATAGTGTTGTTGCGTGCAAAATGCAATAACAGGTTGTTTTTTTTAATGATGGTAAATGCTAATCTTTTTATTTGAATTGTATTGTTAATTGGTTTACATTAAAAAATAAAAATCGGTTGATTATGCTTATGTGTCTTATTTTTGATTAGCTATTATTAGTTGTTCTTTGGTAAATGGGTAGTAACCACTTGCCTGCTACTATGTGGATTTTCAAGATATTAAAACTTATGAACTCTTTAAAACTTCTCAAGGTTTCCTGTGATATCAGGCATGTAGACATTTGCAGCTTTAAATCCTGGAATTTTTGAGCCCTGGGCCTTTATGGATTGGACATCCCACAGATTCTCAGTCAAAATAAGATTTGGGGAATTTGTAGAACAACCTTTTGTCATGTCTCTCAAAGATTTTATGCTACTGAACCATTGTTGCTCTACCAGAATACATTTTGCTCTTTCTTTTAGTGTTTAGTTAGGCTGTACATGTCAAAGTAACATTTACATGAATGTTACGTTTCATAGCAGAACATTCACCAGAATAGCACAGAGTTCTTCTGTGTTTTGCTGCCATCTCTTTTAGGTAAAAAAAACTGCAAACACACCTGAAACTGTCAGTGACACCTGGAACATCTCAGAGGACGTGCACATTTTGATCACATTTTTCATCATTCAGTAATTTAAAAAAAAAAAATCCACCTTAGATGTTACTTTAATAATAATCAGCACAACAGTAGCCTCATTTGTTTTGTTTCCCTAACAGCCCTCCCCATCCTTATTTATATTAGTTTCACTTCATATTTTTCACTAACTTGTCTGTGCCCCACCAGTGGGGACCCACCCAACCCCTCACAGTTTCAGAACCACTGCTGTCAGGAGATATTCAGTATTACAGACTGCACCTATCTGTGTCTTCACTGACATGGCTGATTACTGCAGTTGTAGTAGTTTTTACTCGTTTTTACTTTCATTCAGCACTTTTGTTTTCCTTACTTTCCAGGCTACATTTTCTCACTTCAATGTGATTTTTGTTGGCAAGTTTTATGGAAGCACATTATAATAACCACACATTATTAAGCATTTGCAAGATGTTAGTTAATATGTATTTCATCGTCAAAGTATTACTTCTTCTTAGTATGTCGTTTATAAACACTGATATAAATGCTTTACTGTTCCTTAACAAGCTCACCTATAACGTGTTCAACGACAGCATTTTTATATTTTATAAATGATGGATTAACAATTTCTAAATACAGTTACATCAATTACATCAAGCACAAACAAATGTTTTATAAATACTTGTATTACATTGTAATTCATGAATAATTAAAACAGTTACTAGTCGTTAGTAAAGCATTTTGTGTGAATCTAAAGTGAGGACAATCTATGTCTGACAAAGCTTTACAAATGAAACTGAAAGGTCAGCAGGACCTCGAGACTCAAACAGGCCTCAGCTATCTTCACAACAGACAAAGGAAAGACACAATGCACAAGGGGATCCAGCACATAAAAATTTCTACTGCATGATGCAAACATAATTCACTGTTTGCAGAATAATGAAATGTATGTTGGGCCAGAGACACAGTGGTTAGCACTGTTTAATATGGTTATCAGCCCACCCTGTGCAGCTATAACAGCTTCAACTCTTCTAGGAAAGCTTTCCACAAGTTTTAGGAGTGTGTTTATGGGAATTTTTGTCCATTCTTCCAGAACCGCATTTGTAAGATCAGACACTGATGTTGGGCAAGAACGCCCGGCTTGTAGTCTCCACTCTGATTCATCCCAGAGGTGTTCTATCGGCACTTCTATCAGCACTCTGCGTAGGCCAGTTAAGTTCTTCCACACCAAACTCGCTCATCCATGTCTTTATGGACCTTGCTTTGTGCACTGGTGTGTAGTCATGTTGGAACAGGAAGGAAATTGTCCAAAATGCCTTGGAATGCTATAGTATCAACAGTTCATTTCACTGGAACTAAGGGGGTGAGCCAAACTCTTTAAAATCAACCCCATACAATAATCCCCACTCCACTAAACTTTACATTTTGCACAGTGAAGTCACACAAGTACTGTTCTCCTGCCAACCACCAAACCCAGAGTCATTCTTTGGATTTCCAGATGATTTTCAGTCTAGAGAACAGGTTTCGACTGCTCTAGAGTCCGGTGGTGGCGTGCTTTACATAACTGCACCTGATTTTTTGGTGGTATAAGGTTTAAACGCAGTTGTTCAGCTACAAAAACCTATTTCATTAAGCTCCCTACACACTGTTCTTGAGCTAATCTGAAGGCCACATGAAGTTTAGAGGTCTGTAGCAAAAGTTGGCGACCTCTGCACACTATGTGCCTCGGCGTCCGCTGACCCCCCTTTTTGACTTAATGTGGCCCACCACTTTGTGGCTGAATCGCTGTGCTACGCAATGACTTCCACTTTGTTACAACAGTTACTACTTTGAGACTGATAAATATTTAGTAGTGAGGAAATTTCACAACTGGACTTGCTGCACAGGTGGCATCCTGTCAAAGTACCACACTGAAATTCACTGAACTTCTGTGTGGGTTCTCAGTCACCTAGGTCATTTTCGTCTAAGGGACCACCATGGAAAGAAGGTTTTTTGAAAGTTAAAGAAGTGGGTATTCGTCAGGGTTCAGAGGAATTAATGTACAACACAAACACCTAACCAACAGCCATTTACATATCTCAGTTTCAAAACACATAAGCACCAAAGCCTTGTGACCAAAATGATAAAGAATAAAAGTAATGACAATATTGTTTATATATAGTTTTTGGTTACTTTTTATAAAGTCCATTTTTTTTATTTCAGTTTACTATAAAATTTCCCCCAACACATTTTAGTTCTTAGTTTAGTTTTAGTTAACTGTAATGGCCTTGGATCAATTTATGAGCTAAGCAGCATGAACCATACACTGTCTGTGGTTTCCTCAAGGGGGTAGCAGGGAGCCACACTGCAATTTAATGATTATGCTGCGCTTCAACGTCAGCACAGCCCTGTCCCATTAAGTTTTTGTAGAATTATTTTAAACCTTGCCTAATAATGGTTCATGTTTCATTTTTTAAATTAATAGAACAGGTTGTTTTCTTTAAACGGGCCGACCCGTTTAAAGAAAACAAAGTAAACCGTCTACCTATTGAGAGACCAATATCCATGTGCAGAAAGATCAATTTCAAGCTTGAAAACTATCCATTTGTAACTGACAACATCCACATCTACTTGTGCTTACATTTTCATATATTGTGCCTGCATTTGGCACTTTAAAATCAGTTCAATACCTTCTGAAAATATACCATTTTGGTTCGAGGTTTTAGTTGATCTTATGCGAAGAATTGTGGATATGCAGACCATGCGGTGTAAAATAAAGACTCAGAAGAATCGGAATTAACACATTACAGGTAAAAGAGCTTAATAAAAGTGGTGAACTGAAAAGGGCTGATACTTGTTGCTGTCGCTGGGCGGGCCTAACGCTGTAGTGCGCCATGCTGGGGGTGTCAATTGAAGGCGAGGAAAAAAACCGACTGGGAGTTACCTCAGCGCTTTCCGAGATATGAGATCTGGCCGTTTTCCAGTCGGTGCACTTTTTTATTAAAGAAGAAAACCCCGAAAATCACAGGGCAAAAAAAAGAGAGAAAGAGACGCACACGCATTTGAAGAGGTCACCCAGAAAAACAGCGTTCAGCGGCTTTCTGCCGGCGGATCAGTCGGAATCTGCGGTGTACGCTCGGAGTCTCTGTCCCCCAACCCCCCCGTGCGCGCGCGCGCGTGTGTGCGTGTGTTTACAAGTGTTTGAACGACTGCCAAAAGAAGAAGGAGGAAAACGCCAAGGAAGGAGGGATGGTGGACAATTCAAGCAGTAGTAAGGCACAAATGGTGAGTCGGGGTTCTGCTTCTCGCCCTTTTGCACTTTCCTAAACGGCAGCGAGCTGAAAACGCTCCGATTGTTTTTTATTTTACGGCATTGGCTCGTTTAACGTTGTAGAATTCAAAGAAAAAAAACTTTTTAGGGGTAATCTGACTTTTGGTAGGTTTCTTTTATTTATTTATTTTATAGTTTTTCGACAACACTGTAATAACTTTATTCATTTTTTCCTAAAGCGTTATTTTGCATTTGTTGGGAGTATCCTGAAATCGTATCCAGGTTTGAGGTTGTGGCACCTCACTATATAAACGCGGAAAATGTGTTTTGCCAGTTTTTTTCTTTTCTTTTTTCACTTTGATGGTTGTTTATCTAGTTTAGTTAAACTAGTAGTTAATCTAGTTTATCGGGATAACTATTTTTATGATTGTAGATACATGAATATCCGTTTAACTTTCTTACTAATACAAACCTCTTACTGCGTTGTCGTTTTGACAAATTACTGCAATACTTCCTTAAGAACTTAGCAAAACTCAGAGTGGGTTACTCCATTTCAATTATTTCCTCTAATCTTAACAGAGATTTTTCTGTGGCTGGTTACTGTAATGTTTACTTTCCAAACTCTTTATGTAGATTAGTCCTTTGTGTAAAAGTTTGATTTGGCTACTTTCTAGTCTAGTATTTTTTTCTGCTTTTATTCATGCTCAGGTTTTAAGAGTTCCAGTTACTAGCGTTACTATTTTTGTATTTTTTTTTCAATTTCTTTATTTAGCTTAAAATAATTTAAATTTGTTGTTGGGATATTGTAGGTTTAAAAGTACACAAGCGTTTTACTTCTTTAATCTGATGAAAATCATGTGGGTGAATTATCCAAATTTGTTTGAGTTAATGTTTAAATTGGGCTTCTTTGGCTCCACTGTAGCTTTCAGGAGTAATTAGGTTTCAGTATATAGTAAGTCATCCATGACTCCTCTCTTCCTCTCACAGCCCGGAATGTCTCAGGAGCCTGGTGTGGCCTTTCCTCCAAGCACCTCCGCAGGAGGAATGAAGCTCGAAGCAGTGATGGAGCAGCTCCAACGCCAGCAGCAGGCACGATTAGAAATGGAGCGCAAGGAGAGAAAGATACGAGAAGCCCACATCATGTACGCTCAGCAGGTTGCTGCCCAACAGGCCATCTTAGCAGCTGCCCGGGCTTCTGGAGCCAGCTTCATGGGGAAAGGCCTACCTGGAGGCATCGCTGGTGGTGGATTGCCTCCCCGGGTGTCCAATCAGAGCAGTGTAGACTCAGACAGAGAGGATGACGAGGACAGAGGTCGGGATTCTGGAGATGAGGACGATGACAATGAGATGATGGAAGGGGATGAGGGCAGCGATGATGATGAGGGAAGCGCCAGTGGTCTGGAGTTCCTCCGCAAGCAAACCCTTGCTTTACAGCAGAATGCCTCACGAATCCCAGCCCGTCCATTTGGCAGTTACTCTGCATCGGCTCCCCAGAGGGCTGCTTCCCCACCTGTTAGAGTGAAGCAGGAACCTGACGAGGGCCTGTCTCCTGCAGGGGCACACTCTGCTACTTCTCCTAATGGACAAGCTGACTGGGGCTTTGATGACCACTTTAGACAGGTTAGTATCTTGCCAGTTGTAGCCCTTCTTTCCACAGGATTTCCTTTGTAATCCATCTGATCCTATTGTGTTCTTTCACAGTTATCTCATTCAAATATGAGTATAAAACTTCAGAATTTAAAATTGTCCATCTTTCCTTAAATATTGCAAATCAAGGCAGAGTCTTTTTTGTTTTGTTTTTTTAATAATTTAAGTTATCATAGTTTACTGAGATCCCAATGAGTATGTCCTTATACTGCTTGTCAGTTTTCCATTTAGGGTCTTGTTTGTATTCTCAGTCCAGCCCCCTGCCGTGAGAGACAACTTAATCTTAACTGTGGCTTGAACCGCTCCAGGAGTATCTTTGTGAGTCACTTCAAATCTCTGCGGAGGTTTGACCGCCGATTGGCTTTTGTGGCAAAAAGAAAAAAAAAACCTACTAAGTGAGTCCTGGCAGAGGGCCAGGCCAAGGCGCAATGTTTTCACGCTCACTAGTTCTCCCCCCACGCGCTCTCATTTTGTATGCCTCTCTCACTCTGTGTCCCTCTTGGCACTTTGCTTGGGCTCTGGTTTGGCTCTGATCCAGGTAGTGGAGTCAGGCGAGACATAGCTGCTGCTACTGCTGTAAGGCTGTGGGTGGTTTGCTGGGTCAGTTGGAGGATTTCGGGTGGGTGGAAAGGTTGGATGTAGTACGCAGCAGCAGCAGCAGTCTGTCACACCCCACTCTCACCGCCCCAAGAGTCAGGGCTCTGTGCCAAGTGTAGGCTACTTTCACTTGAAAGTAAATATTGCCTCAGCACAGTCTTACAGAACTCTGGAATGCCAACTGGGAACCAAGCCGAGCTGCATGTTTTAGCATCATGGCAGGTTAAAGAGAGCGCAGCAGGCTGCGGGTGATATAAAAAGCCTTAGCTGTGCAGTAGTTGGCAGTGTCGCAAATATATCTGTGCTCTATCAGTGGGCTGAGGGTGCTGGACTATCATGTGTCGGGATTTTATTACTGTCTATTTAAAGGTAAATGTCTTTGCATGGTGCTTCTCTAAGTTCACATTTCCAAATTTAGCTTTAGAACATGTACATTTGGTAATGACACGTAGAAGTACCACAGCGTGAGATGGTCAGAGAAGCCAGTATATAGATGTTGTGGAAGGAGGCACAACGTTGTTTATATTGTTCATTTGCTAAAGTCACCGGCTTCACATGAATCTTCACACTTTATCGAAGGGATGCTGCTGGGACTATTTAAATGGAGAATAAATGAAACTGTCTTTCTTATGTTCTTCAATATTTATTATTTTAAATGCTGCTGAAATGTGCAAAACTTGGCAGCAGATGTCATTGGCAGTGTCAACACCAGCAGCCTTATTTCCTTTCGGGTTAATTTCCATGTCATGCCAGCATGAGACACCATTGACTGTCATCAGATGAAGGTAGCCTGTGGGTTTAATGGCCATTGTTCTGGTATCCGGGCTAAGGGGTACATTTCCAAGAAGCTAATAGCTGATTGTTTTCATATTGGACAATGCCTTCCTCTCTTGCTCTCCCCACGGACCGCTTGCGTGCATTGAGCCAAATGCTCGCTCAAATGTGATTGGTCAGTGATACTTTCATTATGAAAGAAAACCAGAAAGCCTGTTTTTTTCTACTGTCCATTGCCTACAGATTCTGCATAGTCCTATACAGAATCTGTAAGCAGAAACACACCCCTGTTCATGTTCTAATTCTACTCTGAATGAAACCAGGTATGTGTGCAATTAGTCAACTAGATAATTTAAAAAAAAAAAGTTGATAAAAACTGTTTTTACTTTATTAATATACAACGGCAGTTAACTGTTGGGTCTGAGATCTCATCCCCTGGAGGCGACAATGGAAATTTGTAAGCAAGCAAAGTTGAAATAACACAGTTGAACGGCCCCGCAAACAGTTGCACTTCTCTTGCAGTTATTTTAGAAAACTAATGGTTATATGCAGACTTTGTCAACATCAACTGGCATAACAAGGCACAACAAAGCATGTGAAGTTTATTTTTTTTAAAAAAGCTACTGGTATAGCAAAACTAACATTAGCCACTCTCGGCAAACTACGCTGTTACACATGGGGCTAAGTCAGCAGCATTTAAAATGTTTTAGCAGCTTCAAAAGTCTTTTAAATACTAGAGTATTTCTACGAAAGACCTTTAACGTCTATTCTTAAAAATTGTGTTTTTTCAAATTTTCAAAGGTTTTCTTAGTGTTTTTGATTTTAGACTTGCCAATTTGTAAAACCTTCTACTCACATTTCATTAACAAATTAGTCACCAGGAGAATCTTTGCTTAATTTGCAAGCTAATCTGCTAAGCTAAGCAGGTATGAGCTTGTTTCAGAATATGCCTCTGGCATCAAGTGCTGCATTAATCTGAACAGTTAAAAGTATTCATTAGATTATATATTTTATTAAATTAAATTAAACTACTATTTCTGGACGTGACTAACAGGCATATCAAAGTTTGATTGTCATGTGACAAATCAAACATGTGACAAATGATGACTATATAGTTTCTGTTTCTGAATATATGTATAAAATCGGGCTTTCCTGCATTGTGTGGGATGTGTTTTAGTTCCAGATGTCAAGGTGTCAGAATGAGTGGATGAGTATTATTTGCAGGGATGAGCAGGCTTTGTCTCGGCATTGTTAGAGCTGAAGATCATAGCAGCAAAGTTGTTGCTGACCAGTGTCCTATCTGTGGCCTGGTGTCTTTTATTATAGAGTGAAGGCTGAGCCAGGGGGTTGGGGGAGGCATTATGGGACGAGAATTGGTCTGGCCTTTTTTTTTTTTTTTTTTTGTTTCCTCCCTTTTATCTTTCCTGTCATTATGTCAGCTCTGCAGTATTTAATGACGGCTCATCTCTTCAGGCAGTTTCAGGTTGCACCGCTGTAGGGGGAGGGGGGGCAGTAGAGGCAGAACAGTTTTTTTTTCTTTTCTTTTTCTTTCTTTTTTTTCTGATGTCATTGTCTTCTAGAGGCCAGAGACAAGCCTGGCGGATGCCGCAAATACCAACCCGCTATAATAATGGGGGGAGCACATTTATTATGTTCTAAAAGCAGTGACAGAGGAAAGATGAGACGACAGCTAAAGAGCCAGTTGGATGGAAGACCATTTACATTAACATTTAAATTTCATGTAAACGGTCAGACTGGACCAAGGCTTTTATCCAAAGAACTCTTTGTATGATATCTGCCATGCTTCTTAAATCATAGCAAACCACATTCAGAGAGAGACTCCGGATTTCATTCAGCACATCTTAATGACATATGAATAAAATAATAATGCTCATGTGCTATTACACCAACAGTTTACTGAACTACAAGTGTTGATTGTAATGATCTCTAAACAATAGGTAGAGTGTGTCAGATATGATAATGAACAATCAGTGTATATATGTAACATGTAGATATGAAGGGTTATTTGTTTTTGTTTTTTTGACCGCACACAAATGTTGATGGACTATACAGGTCAGACTAAGTGGACAGACATGGTAGCCAGTGTTTTCTTGTCAGTGATGTATGCATGGTGACCTCAGCCCCATCCTAAACAGCAGAGTAAATAATTGTCAAACAAGGAGATGGACAAAGGCGTCGCGTGGTGAGAGAGCTGGACCGGATAACCGACCGGCCCCAGCGCTCTGGCCTTTGGACAGAGGCTACATGACCTCTGTAATCCAGCCCCCACCCGCCCCACCTCTCCTGTCACAAACACACACATATCCAATGTCCTCCTCTTCTTGCCATAATCAGTCTGTGACTAATTGTTTTAATTGTGCCTGCAGATTGTGTACTATGTCCAACTCTATTGGCAGCGATATTGCTTTGGTTGGATTAGCTGGATGTTTAACATGTTGGGCGGTGTGTCTGTAGAAGCAGCAGCCTTTCTTCAACAAATGAACATGTTTTAGGTTTAAGAGTTTACCAGTTTACATCCAGATTTTATTTGAGGTTTTGAGTTTTATGTATGTGACCTATGTCGTTGTAGAATACTGAGAGCAAAACGGTTTGGTTCAATCTTCCTTGTATCACATAAACTAATAGCCATGAATATTAGCATAGGACATTTAGATTATAGTTTTGCATGGTAATACATTTGCATGCAGTTGATTTACATGATGCCTGAGTAATTACCCTTTGCAGCCTGATTAGATTTGTAATTTTATTTGCTTAGACTGGATGGCTTTTTGTTATGGAGATGCTGAAAACAAGGAAAGGGCTGAAAACCTACTTGCCTTAGCATTTCAGGCTTAAGTAAGTCAGTGCAACAAATGAGGCCCAGTCAGAACAGAAAAAAGGCAGAATAGGTGTTCGAGTTGGATGAAGGATGCGTAACACAGGGAAGTGGTAGAAATGCACTGATTGATTACCTGATGACTGGAGTTGGGTGTTTTATTTAAGTTGATCTGCCATGGCTGGCTTGTCAGCCAGAATTGAACAATCATTTTATCTGACATTCTCATAATGATAACAGTGTAGCCAGTAATGTCACTGATGCCTTTATGGACTTCTATTCAGAAGATCACTGGTTCAGTTCTAGTCGGGAGGGAATCTGGCATAAAGGTAGAGGTAGAGCAGATTATCAACCAATTACAAGGTTGGTGGTTTAATCCTTGACTGCTTCAGTCTGTAAGCCAAATAATCCCTGGGGAAGATACTGAACCCCACGTTGCTCTCCCATGCATTCATTGGCGTGTGGCATAGAAAAATGTGTATGAATGGGTGAATTAAGCAATTTCGATGGAGCACTACACCACAGAGTGCTACAGTAGAGTAGAAAAGCACTATATAAGAACAAGTCCACTTACCAAGTCTTCTGTCCTTTTTATATTGCAGCAATTTCAGTAAAAGTGATGATCATGCCACAGATGGATTTAATGACAGTTATGCCAACATTGTTTACATAAGGTATGCAGTTGTGGAGAAGATGTAAAACTACACCTAGAAGGGATTAAAGAAAATATGCAGCCAACCGGACCAATTTGAATCCGATGTCTGGCCAATGGTTATGAATAAGCCCTGGCATCGCTATCACTCTTAAGCCCTCTTTTTGCTATTTGCTACTTCTGTTGAGGCAGCACTGTTGCATAATTTAGCTGTCGCCCCAGCAACATCAGCCAGGAAGTGGGGAGCTACACAGCTGCAGCAAGGAGATCAATAAGGATCGTGAATGAGCTTTAAGAGGCTGGAGTGTTTGCCCGAATTTTCCCCTCATTTATGATAGATGAGCAGGACATTGTATTTAGCAAATTGACTTTTAGTTTGAATTTTGACAGGTTTGCGGAGACTTTACCAGCAGGTTGCTGTTTTTGTTGGGCGCATACAGCTGTTTCTCCATGTCTTATGTTGAAGTGGGAGAAAGGAGGCCTCACTTCCATTGTGCATGCCATATATGCCAGTCTGACCTTGTTTGTGCTTTCTCAGTGTTATGTTGTTTTCCTATATGCCAATAACTGTCAGTGGGTTTTAAAAGTACTGTGTATTATTTGTTTACTGGAATTCCTGTTATGTTGATTTTATGAGGCTGGAATTGCTGTCTGACCTCTGCTTCCACAAACTGCCTGCAAATGGAGGTCATTCAGATGAGACATAATGAGGAAGGCTGAGTTCCTTTAAAACATGCTGCAGTGCTCGTTCAGAAGAAGAAGCTGCATGGTAATGCGTGAGAACTGCATCATTTCTGCCATGCTGTTGAGCCACACAAGGAATTGAAAGCCTCAACCCTGACCGTTCACTTATTGGTATAAGTCCTAACAACTACTTGCATTTTCAATTAATTAATAATTGAAAAACGCTGAAAAAATCCTCTTTTACAGCCCATTAGGTATTTCTAAATAAGCCAATTCCGTACTTGTTATTTAGCACATTGTAGGTGGGATATGTTCCTTTGGTTCTTTTTAAATCTTGCATATGTGTAGCACTTTCGCAAGTAAAAATTCTATCTACTTCTTTTTGTTCGTGGCAAATAATTCACAGTAAATTCCACAGTTTCTTTGTTACACGCTTTACTGATTTGCACTCGAATCAAAGTCCTTCTAGATGCCACTCAGCATCTTTAGTTCCTTTTGGGCAGTCATTTTAGGATTACAGTCAGTTGCGGATTATCTCAACTGGCTGTAATTTCAGTTTCACACCGACAAATAAACTGCATGTATATGCAGTTTATCTGCCAGATTTGATAACATGCTTAAAAGGTTTGGTGCCTAAAACCTAAAATAAGATTTGAAAAGCATTTCTTTTTCCCCACTGGAGCTTATGCTTTTATTATGATCTATACTTCTGTGGAGTCCTACAGATTTCAGTTTAGATTTTGTGTGTGTGTGTGTTTCTCTAATATCGATGGTCAAGTATATTTCTTGTTCAGTCTTTCTTGTGAGCACAATTCTTTTTAAAAACCTTTTCACCTTTTTTGTCATGTAGATAATGACTGCTTTGGACATTAAAACTATTTTACCTAATTTCTAAATCTGCCACATTGATTTCAGATTAGACTGGCTAAAAGGGTCATATTTCAGCTGTGTTTTTAGCGCATTAGTGTGAGAGTCCCTTTCTTTCTATATGTCTTCATGTCATACATAAAATCAACCGCAGCATCATAATGAATGTGAATCTTAAACTGTTTACTGTTTAAGTTCCCATAAACGTGTTCGGGTTTGTTCCTCAAGCACTTAACTCTTAAAACTTATTTCCCACACTTTGTTTGGGGGATCTTTAAACAGTATTTATAACACAGTGAGGTTGTCTTATATCCGTGGTTCAGTGCTGAGTGAACTTTGGTTTACCTCATTAAGGCCAGATGTAAGCTGGCTGGATTGGATGGAGATGTCTGGGCTTTTAGACTTGTGTTTCCATCTTTAATGTCTGATTGATGCTGCTCTTAATGTAGCTTAATGTTGGTCACCGGCTATGGCTCCACTCGAATTTGTGTCAGGATGGAAACAAATAAAGGTGACGCATAATTGTGTTTTGCACCCCCATTTGCTAGTCGAGATATTGTATAAGTAATATCAGAACATCTAACTTCATTTCATCTGCCCGTTGTCTTAAATTGATACATATGAGGAAATCAAAAGAATAAAACGCACATTATCTAAAAATTATTAGAATTAATTCACTTAATAATCTCAGTGCTGTAGCACAACTGTTTGCTCAAACTTTAAGCAATAAAATACATTATTCTCTTTTTTTCTAATAAAAGCAGCCAGCTTATCAAACATCTAGTTGAGAATGTTTTCTCATTCGAATCTCTGAATTAGTGTGTAAAGTGTAATTGCCCTGGTTATAAAACAAGCCTCATTTTGTGCAGAGCTCCTCTTAACAGTTAAGTGCAAAAGACCCCCCCCCCCCCCCCCCCCCCCCATTTGAAATAGAGGTATTGAATTTAGTAGGGAGATGAAGGGGGAGGGAAAGGGGGAGGAGATGCTATGGAACTACAAGAGGGGTTAGTGGTCTGGCTCAGCACACTAAACTGCCCCACCCAGAGGAAACATTCCAGACAGAATTAAAGAGTTAACTCTTCAAACAGTGAACATTCCCACTGGGGGCTCCCATCGAGGGGTTTGATGGGGGTGGGTGGGTGCATGTCCATGTTGTAATCGTGCCTCTGATTGGTGATCTTTCTATTCATTTCGCTCAGTGTCACAGGGGCTGTAAAAGAAAGAAAGCCAAAGGCCCTGAATGGGAGGAGCTGGATGGGAGGACACAGTAGTCCAGGCAGAGACAGTTTTTTATTTGTCTGAGTCCCAAAGGGCACATCTGCTGCTGACAGGCAGGAGGAAGCTTCTCATTGTGAAACCAGTCACCTCTGTCACAGTGTGGCTTGGTTAAACGCAGCACTAACTACCAGTCTTGAGTCTGCCATCCACGCTCAAAACTATAAGTAGTGTTATAGTAGTAGTTTTATAGTGGTGTTTCACTTGCTGGGCACAGCAGTCATTTGCCTGTGTAACCAAAAAAAAAAAAGTTACATTTTTAAAAAATGTCTTTGCACATTCAGAAGATACAAATTTTTATCATGTATTATCCTTTTTGAAGTTTAAATAATAGTTTGAGTTATTACAGGTACATGTCGTGGAATCAGCAACAGCTGTAAAAAGTGGTTGTGTGTAAGAGTGCTTTTGCATCCATTTATGGGCTATTGAAGCTTATATATGTTTTCCTGTTTTCACTGTGATTTAAATCAAAATTACGCCAACTTACACATAAGTCAGATATTAATCTAATACTGTATTTGAGCCTAGCAGACAAGAAGGCATGAAAAAAAGATTATTGTTACTATTCAGTGAAGGTTAAAACTTATGCTGTCACAGACCACCAGATCCACAAAAATACTACCTTACATCTGATCTTAATAATCTGGCTGGTAAATTCAAGAGCTTGCACCTAAGATCAGCTTATAAACACCAGATTTATGTGGCACAAATTGCAGTTAGCACGTAATAGATTCTTACATGCTTAATGACATCACCACTGGCACAACTTTGTTTCTGTAGTAATGGTCGTGTATACAGTATACCTGTTTACCAGACATGCTGTCTTATTAGATCAACTTCAAACAGGGAGACATCCATAGTGATGTGCAGCACATAAATACATTCAGATAGAGGAGATAATACTGCCATTCTAAGACTGTAAAGTGCCATAAATAGTGGCTAATGAAGAAAAAAAAAAAACCAAAGCTTGAAAGGGAGATACAATGTCTGCCTTCTTTCTCACCTCTAATCAGCTGGCCAGTCGTGGCCTGAATGTCGGTTTGTCAGGGTTGGAAAGTTACAGATAATAGGCGACACAGTCAGTGAAGTTGACTTTGGAAAAGTGTGGGCGTGAAGAAATTTCCAGTGCCACCTGACAGGCACTCAGACAGTTTGATGGATTGCTTCTGCAACATCATGCAAATGACATTTAAAAAAGACCCATCTTGTCTGGCAGTTTTCCTTTCTGTTTAATTGAATTGAATAACAAAAATTGTCTCATTTAAATGCAGATTGCGCATATCCGTTGGGGTTATTACACTCTTAAATTGACCCTGGAGGATTGACTTTCTTGCTTCTAATGGAACTAGAGTTACTGATGTATGCTGTAATTTGATCGGTTTGTAGTAAAACCACAAGCCCCCACCCTTCGCACACCATCTCTGGTTCTTTTCGTTTTTTACAAGCACTTCTATTGAACATATCTCAACACCTGCTCTTTAATGACGGCAAACATAGAAAGGGGAATAGCCAAATTAAAATGGAGAGACACCCGCCCTCATCTTTGGCAGCTGGGGGGAAACAGAGGCAAGGTCATATGACACCTTGGAGAGAAGTCTCCTTGAGTTTTATGTAGGTTGGCACCATATAACAGTATGTACAGTGCACGTGTGAATCAGTTACTGTTCACACTCGTGCAGTGACTCTTGGCACACTATGTGAGGTCACGTTGTCCCTGTGATGTGTGTGCTCTTATTTGTCTATCTTGATTTCATAAAATTAATTACATTTTAATGAATGATGTACTTTATGTGACATGTAAAAACAAAACAATGTTATAGCTGCTTTTTTGCTAGCATCAAGTCTGTAAAGCAACTCACATCTAACCAGCGTTAGTTTAGTAGCTCTAACATTAGCTTTCCCCCACTGTCCGCCATTTTTCTAAGCAAGTTTCTCCTTCACTGCCAGCTAATTACCAATTGTTCTTAATAATTAAGGGAGCTATGCCACAAGGAGTCATTAAGTAGTGACTCTGGCAAGTCAAACTGGTGGGTGGAATTTGTTGGAGCACTAGCATGTTCGAATAAAAGAGAATGTGAAGTGATATTTTTGTCGTATTGATATTTTGTCCCACCCTTTTTACATATCTTTGAATCTTGATGTGAATACTTTGCATTGAGACGTGTAAACAAATGTTAGTCTTTTTGCAAGAGATGCAAAAAGAATAAAATAAGCAGGTAATGAAAACATCGTCTGCCTCGATTGTGTCCTCGCTCAGGGTGAACCTTTTGCAAGGGTGCTGTCAGGGAGTTCTATGAGGAGCTCTATTCTCAAATGAGCTCAGTCAGACATTGAAATTGAAATAGTGTATGTGAGAAAATTACTTGGAATGATTTGAATTGGAAACTGGCTTTAGTCATTTTTCATTGTCAAGTGGCTCTTTTTTTACATCATTCTTTGAATAAGGAAGCTTAATGGCAGATTTTTTTCTTCTTCTCTGTGTGTTCGCAATAGCAGATGGGAATGCACAGAAATGCTTAAATGATTTTCACATCCATACATTTTCTTAACTAACGTAGTTGAAGGTTTTAGTGTTGTAGTCCAGACTGGATTATGGGATTATTATCCCGATACTGATAAACTAAAAATGTCCCAGCCCTGCCAAAATCACCAACAGCAGGTGTTTCAGAAACATAATGCAATTAAGGTATAGACCTTGTCATGGGAGGAACATAAAGCAGCGTGACATTTATGAGGCTGTCTGTGTTGTAGCCACAACATCCTCCAAATGGTAAATTGCAGATGGAGTCAAAAGATATGGTCTCTTTTTTGCACCTTGTAGAAAGGGAGAGGCAGTGATGAGGTGAAGGGTGAGAGTTGTCTATTGTTTTTGGCTTTCTTGGCCGTCTCGCGCTACTGGTTTGGCTCAGGTCCAAGCTAGTGTCAGGGGGCTAAAAGTGCTAACTGGACCACTGTGTCAAGGCACTTGGGTAAACATTGCAGCTGACTGGGACCTGGCACAAAGCCATGCAGAGTAGAACAAGTTGAAAGAGGTTCAGAAGGGTTTCCTTTCACTGTTGCCTCTCTGCTTTTCAGTCTCCATTGCACTGGCTGCCAAAATCCCATGTAGTTTATAATAGCTTGTGGCCAGATTGTTTTTCAGCCAAGTCTTCAAACACAAGCTTAGTATAATCATGTACTTGTGAGAGGGAGAAAGGAGCAAAAAAAAAAAAAGAAAAAAAAAGAGAGAGACTCCCAGACGCTCAGAAAATGCAATGTGTTCACAACTCCACTTCCAACATTTACATTCTACGTTCAGGGATTTACATGGCCCTAAGTTTCACAGTTCCTGAATCACAGTCGCCACAAGAAGTGAGCTTTAAGTGGAGTGTCTGTAAAAAAGCCACTGGCTAACCACTGGGTAAATCCTAAATGTTGTAAAGGTTTTTGGAAAGTTTCATATTAAAGAAAAAAGAAGCTTGTTTTTTCATTAACCTGATCAAAGTCCTCTTTGTCACAACAAGTTATTTAAATGAGTTTTGGATATATTATTTGATAGTATATTATAGAAAACTAAATAATCAAAAAAGATAAACTGATAGTGTATTTTAAGAAGTGTAATGATAATTCAAGCTTCCATTAATGTAGAGATTGTAGATTAATGTCAGCAGCATATTGTTAGATTCACCAGTGAATTGCTTATAATTAATTACATCAGATGCCAAAAAAAACCACCAGGCTCTGACCTGCAGTCGATCTGGTTAATAGACAATCGCTCTGTGAATGGAACTATGGACCACATCAACTTCAGTCAATAATTTCAAAAGTCACGGTAGTAAATGATTAAAGAATGGCACAGAAAATTAGAATTAGTAACAGCAGGGGCTTCACTGCACCTACATTATTGTAAGAAATACGCTTTAAGAAACGCAAGAAAACTACACCTCCATTGTTCAGTTTCTTTTCAGCCTGTAATGTATAGAGATTTTCCGTTGAGTTCAATTATTAGGCGAAATATAATGTATACTAATGTATACTATCGGTGCCCAGGTATTGATCTTTTCCGAAGAAGCTCTTTTTCTAAAAAAGATAAGCATAAACGTGGGACTTTTTTCAGTAATGTTTGTCACAGATTTGGGATGTCCCCCCAACCCCCAGTGGAGCCAGCCTAATTAGCCAGCCATCTGGTCAAACAAAGACAACTCAGGTTTTTCCTGCCCTAAATAAATGTGATTAGAAAACCTAAAGAGGCCCTGTGCTTTCAGTAAAATAAGGATGTGTGGAGGCAGAAGTTTATAAATTTCAAAAGGATTAAAATATAAAGTGTAATGTAATATTTGGAGACAGTAATTTAAGTTTCTCATCTAGAATGTGAAAATGCTTACTTTAAGTGGGTGCACATAGATATAAAATGAAAGTGCAACAATGACATTTGTGAAAGTTTAGCATGCTTTTCATTTTCATATATTTGAGGCACTGGCAAACTGTTAATTGATTTCAATATAAAAACTGCACTGTTTTTTGGTTTTTTTTTTTGTTTTTATTTCTTTATGATGTCTTTCAAGCTGTATTTAATCTGCAGTTATTTATACTTTAAGCTGAACACCACTGTAGCAAGTGACCAAATATTTTCCAAAGTGTCTCGAGCTTTTGGTGCTAAGGTTGAAGCTGCGAGGAGGTGGGGGGGTTTTCTGTTCTTAAATCGGTCAATATTAGTCATCTTTAGGTATAAATATAATAATACATATTTAAATATTTATATATTATTTAAGTTCAATTCAGTTTTGTTTGTATCATGCCAGATCACAAGAACAGTTGCCTCAAGGCGATTATGATTACTCCCCGTCCATTTGAGAAATGAAGCTGCTGCTGTCTAAATGTAGAGCAAGGTTTCAGTTCTTCATCTATAGATTGCCTGCCTTGGTGTGGGCAGGTGGTCCTGCAGAAGGCAGTGGGAGGGGAAACGCATAGTTTACAATGCACACAGGTTTCATTTTTGATGATAACCGCTGGACTACATACAAGAGCTTGTTCAGCAACTACTTTAAGTTATTTTATCAACAACGGTAAAGAGGCAGGTTTATCAACGATGGTTTTGATTAAGCTTACAGTAACAAGCATTTTTGCTGCTGATTTGTAGTCCACTGTGGATGTTACAGAAAAAACAAGAGCCTGTGGCTGCTGTATTTATTGACACAAAGATAATAGTTATTGTTTTGTTGTCAGTCTTTTGTTGGGGGGAGGAGGGGAAAGAGCAGTTTTTAAGCTGAGCTGTGTAAACTTTCTATTTGCACACGTTTGCCTAAATACATTGACATCTTTTTTTAATATAAAAAGCAAATAAAACATTCGGCATGTCAAACTCTACACCACTCTGGGTTACTTGTGTGGTGTGTAAATTCTCTTTTGTACATGATGGAAACAATAGTGGCATTAAATTTTAGTGGGTTGGATAAATGCTAACCTTGTTGTTCAAACATTTGCTTCCCTTCTATTTTTGGAAATGTTACAGGTCTGTACATTGTGCTTTTGTACTGCATGTGCCTTTGCTGCTGTTCTATTAACAGTGAGCACAGTTTGTTTGCTGCGTTATCTATATCATATTCCCTGCTGCTGTAAAACTCAATTCCCTCATGGAATTCATTATATTTTATCTAATTTTACCACATATACACTGCACTCAGTTATGCCTGTTTATGAACAAACTAAGCTTCAGCTCCGAGTAGTTTAAAGTATCTAATTGGATTCCTCATATTGAGATATGTCTCAGATTTAAATATTTAGATAGACTAAGCACAATACTTGCATGCCAAATGTAATTTCCCTTTATACCAGCCTGTGCAGAAAAAAATGAACTTGCACAGGATCTTTTCTAAACTCAGTTTTGTAAGATATGTATAGTGCTGTGAAAAAGTATTTGGCCCTTTCCTTATTTCTTAGTCTTTAGCATATTTGTCGAATTGAAATGTTTCAGATCATAAAAAAATTGTAATATTAGACAAAGATGATACACATTATGTAGTAGGACAGCGATCCGCACACTAGCAAGCGCACCCCTGAATGGCTAAAATTAAGCTTTTTGAGTGACCTAGTCAAAGTCCAGGCTCACATCAGATTAAGATGCTTTGTCCCGATCTCAAACAGGCTGTTCATGCTCGAAAATCTTCTAATATGGATTAATTAAAACAATTCTGCAAACAAGAATTGGCCAAAACTCTTCCACAGTGATGTGAAAAACACACTGCAAATTATTGCAGTTGCTTGATTGCGATGCTGGCTGTCATGGGCGGCACAGCCAATTACTGGGTTAGGGAAGTTTAGGACTAGGTGTATTTTTTTCATACATGGCCTTAATAAATGAAATTATCAAATAAAACAGCTTTTTTCAGGTTATCAGTATCTAGTATTAAAAATGTGTTTAATGATTAGAAACATGCAAGTGTAACAAATGTGCAAAAAACTAAAACAAAATAAATCAGGAAGGTAGCAAATACTTTTTCATTGCTCTATATATTCTGGTACAACTAAAAAACAACAACAACAACAACAAAATTATGTAGGTCCCCTCATGCTGCCAAAACTGCTCTGACCTGTGAAGGTACAGACTCTATGTCTAGGTGTCCTTTGGTATCAGACATGATGACAATCAGAGATCCTTTTAGCCCTAAGTTGGGAATTGGAGCCTCCATGGATTGAACTTGTTTTTTCAAGAGATCAAGACACCAAGTCAACACCTCTTTGTGATGTTCCTTAGTCCATTCCTGAACACAAATGTGAATGGGTGCATTATCCTGCTCAAAGTAGCCAGTGCGGTTAGAGAATAACATGTTCATGAAGCGGTGTACGTCTACCATTACTCCATTATCCAGTTCTCATGCCAACATGTCTATTGTGGGCACTTTTAAGTGGTGGACTGGAGATTGTGATGCAAGCTTTTTTACAGTGTTTTGAAGCTCATAGCTAGTATTAAGGTTTTCATCCATGTGATCTTCTGTGGGAGTGGGCCACAAAGACCACCCATTTCACTCCATGTTTCAAGAGGCCTAGGGCGCCAATGATGGAATCAGTTGTTGTCATTCATTTACTTGCCACTTTTGGTAGCTGCTAATTATTGCAGACAGGTAACAACATCTGTCTTTTTGGAGATGCTCTAACTTGGTTGTCAGTCCATTGCCACCCTATTCATAGTCACTGAGATCCATGCACTTAGGGTCAAACCATCAACTTCAAGAACTGATTATTAACTTGATTTGACAGTTGTCTTAATGTTATGGCTCATCAATACATATGCTAAATGTATATGGAAACACATATGGTTAAATGCAAGTTAAGCTGTTTGATCCTGATGGCCTGCCAATGGCTTACATAGATGCTCGTCTGCTTTGGGTGTGTCTTCATGTGATTTGTTGAATAAGAAAAAGTTTCAAGTGCTTTGTAGAACCATTATGGTTATAAGTCAGTATAAGTTCAAGCCATTTCCAGTATATCTTAATGTATAACTGGTGACTGAGTAATGGCAAGTAAGAATCTGGCTGATCAAGAAGTGTGAACAACATTATTCTATAGGTATTTGCAGTATCCTGCAAAGCACAATTATTCCCAATGAACAACCATGATATGGCATTTCTGGAAGAGTATGTTTTGTTACAAAAATAGCTTTCTCTTTATTAAACTGTCAAAACTTCTACAGACACTTAGATTTTTATTTTTTTGGGGGCTTAGTAGTTTCCACAATTACTGTGAGTTTTAGTGTTTGTTCATTTCAAGTTTTTGGTCGTTTCAGCTATTCTCTGCACCCAGTAAAGATGTAGCATATTGTCGGGCTGTGGAGATGAGCTCCAGATGCGTGACGATTGCAACATCTCGGTCCGGATCCCCAGGGGGTGCTGGCCTGTCAGCGGTGGAATGCCCCTGCACACTTAACGCTAGCTGAGAGGAAACAGATCCTTTTGGTTCGGAAGAGAGCGATCACATCCTATCGATTAGACTCTACGGAAAGCTGTGAATTGTGCTTATGGTTTTAACATTTGATAGTGCAAATTCAGAGAGGCAGTCATAACATTAGCGTCTCAGATAGAGCGCCTACCCCCAGCCCCTATCTGCCCTACTGTTATAAGCCTGACAAAGAAGTAATTCACCCATCTGACTGCAGGCATAGTGACCTTTGTCATTTCACATGTAATTAAATGTGATGTGAAGGTTTTTTACTTGATTGTGAATGTATCAAGTTCCTGGCACTGTCAGTATAATGAGAATGTCTATAAAGTCCTATCAGGTGTGTGTGATGTCTCCAGCTGCCATTAACGTGGGGGTGAAGTGGATGCTTGCTCTTTGAAAGATGTGAGATATGCAAGGTATTTTTAACCAAAGCTTTTAACGTAGAAGTAATAGCTAATAGCTCCTTTAGCCTCAATGCAGTGCTATGACTTCTTGCTTAAAGATTCGCCGATGACACGCGGAGTCGAAATATACTTTTATTATCCAGCCATTAGCTTTCAAGCTCTTTGAGAATCTTCATACTTTTGTGTCATTGTCATATAAGTTAATATCTATCAAGTATGATAGATGAAGCAAAGGGGATAGCTTCAAATCCAACTATTAGGCACCAAGGGGCCAATGTTTTACTCTAAAGTTAAGTTTTAATTGTAAACACTATGGTAAGGAGTTAAAGTATGAAGTACTGTATGTGATTGACTAAAATGTTTGCCTGTGAAAGGGTCTTTGAACCAATGAGTGTGAACTTCTGGCCACACCACCCTACAAACGTTGCATTTGTGTGAGGCAGCGAGAGGGGCCAGCTATGTAATGGGGGATGGGGCCTCTGCCTGTGGAATGTGGTGTCTTGGTGAAAGGGCTGGAGCTGAACAAATGCAGTTTATTTGGCAAACCAGACCTGCTGGTCACCAACAGACATGTTTACCCAAGGACTAAATAGGGAGATTCGCCTCTCTCCTCGTGTCTATCTTTTTTGGTTTGAGTGCAGACACTTTCTCACACTCTCTGGCTTTAAAATTGTACAAATCGTTGATCCATCTGGAAGTTTGTTTTTCCCATCTGTGTGCCTGACTACCTGTCTATCTCTGTCTTTCTATCCATTACCCTTCACCCCCCACACCTTTCTTTTTCTCTGTTTCTTTCTTTCAGCTTTGTAATTGGAGTGATTAATGGAGGGAGGGGTGGTCTTCCCTGAAGGCCTGTTTTTCAGTGGCTTATTCAAAGGTGCAGCATCGCTGAGGCCAGGGCAGGTAGCAACACGTTCTGCCCCTGGACGTTTAGCCCCTTGTCCCCGCCACTTTGTCTGTTCCCTTAAAAGCCAGAAATCTCTCAAACATGACTGGACACTCAGAGGCAGGCACGCCCCTGGGTCCTGTTCTCTGCTGCCGGTCTGCTCTCATGTGATTTGTGACCTTTTTTATGCTCCATAATAATTCTTAATGAGAGCACAGAGTAAAGAGTGGATCTGGCCGTAAGCAAGAATTTTACCATATGTTCCCGAGTGGCAGTGAGATTTACTTACATCTTGTCGCACATGGGATCACGATTAGCCAGAGCCTTTGTTGGCGGTGGTGTATGACCAGCTCACCGTGAGATTCTTTTCAGTAATTAGGAGATAAAGGACGCCATCCACTCAGCTCAACTTCCCATGCACCCACCACTCGCCCTCCACCCCCTCCTGATAGACAGTGCCCCTATAAATGATTCCTGGAGTCCTACAGAGGGATCAAGACCCCAATTATTTGATTAGAATTAGAGATGGCTGCCCCCCACATTGCTCGTTGTTACTGCCATGCTGAGAGGAAGCACATTCACTTTCTTTGAGATCATGAAGGCAAATTGGCAGATGGGCTAATAAATGGCTAGGCTTTTATTCTCTAGTAAATGTAGAAAACTAGGGATGCACCAGTTATCAACATACTTTTTTTTAGTTTGTTTGAACTTTTTTGCTTTTTGACACAGATAGAATAAATAAATAAATCTTTCAAAAATAATTTTAAAGCTCTTCGTGACTATTTTTTTTTTTTTGGACAGTGTGCAAAACAAAACTGGTGTGATGCTACAAATAGACATCAGCAATTGTCATCTTATTTGGGAGAAAATAAACAACTGTAAATGTAATCTTCTTTAATCTCATGTCCAGTTTATTACAGAAATATAAGCACATGCTTGTATTTCTTTATTTCAGATCTGCACGTTGCATTGTTATCAGCTTTTTAATAGCAGACAATGACTAATATTACTGGCCATTTCAGTCAACTATCCAAAAAATCAGGTTTAACAACAAAGCAGGTCTGTAGCCTCTTTCGTGGTTACTTCCCATTTATCACTATTGTTGGCTGCAATCCAGATATGTGCTGGAGGCCTTGATTGTGATTAAATTACTGCTGCCGTGTCTGTTTAAAAGATTTTCTTTGCTGAACTGTTTTGACAGGCAGCAATTTGGCTAAAAAAGATTAGTCCGGGAATGAGATGTTAAGAGTACCTGTGGGATGAGAGGGGCTCTCCTGTTATTGTGAGATCCTGTTTCTGGTGTACAGGAATGTTGGTAAATTTAAAGCCAACCTCCCTCCTATCTGTTCTGGCAGAGCTCGCACTAACAGCACTGAACATTCTGTTGCCCTTCATTTAGTGCCTGGGGTTGCTATAGGGATTTTGCTTGTATGAGCATGTATTTTGTTTTCATTGAGGTTAGGTGTGGCTGCGTTACATTGTTTATTTTAGAAAACGGCAATTTGATGAGGGTCTTCTTTGAAAACCTGTGCTGTTTTACTTAAAGTAAGGTTGTGTTGATGAAGGTGCAGAGGAAGGTTAACTCTGGGAGCTGTGATCTTGCCCTCGTCTCAGTCTCTCTGGCTTGGCGGTAGATGACTGAGGATGATGAGTATTGACTTATGCTGTGAGATTGCGTCCGAAGGGGGCTGGGGACTTCCCTGTGTTTGCACATCCAGGGCTATTGATTTGGACTGCCTGTTCAATGGCTGTGGCCCAGGGGACTTGGTTTGCAATGTTCAGCTGTGTAGGGTGCGACACAGGGCTGTGACGGTGCGTGGATAAGGAAGACGGGGGTTATGGGTATGTCTCAGGGCTAACAGGGTTCTAATATGGCACAGACATGCGCCTCTTGTCATTAGCCTTTGTTTAGTCTACAGGATCACTCTTGCAGTCTGCAGAACAACAACTATTTTGTACTCCATGCTTTAGATGAGCTTGCTTTTACTCCCATCCCAACAGTCATCAACCTGTTATCTATAGTATGAAAATGACCTACTTCCCACAGGTGCAGTACTGCTTACAGACTATTCAAATGGATGCTAATCTGTTTAAAAAAAACAAATGTGGAAGTTTACTTAGTCTATTTTTCCTCCCAGCTGCTTTTAATATCTTAAGACAATTCCCAACTAGTTGAAAAGTGATTATTTTCTAAGCTGAGTGGCCGGTATTTGAGTCTCCCCCATCTGCCTTCATCAGGAGTGAAGGCAAATCACATGATGCTTTTATTAAGAGCAAGCCTCTTCATCTAATAACAGCACCACTATCAAATTGGAGAAGTGCTGTCAACATCCTGAGCAATCAATGCCATCCATCCCCCTCTCCCCAAGCAGCAGCCATTAACCCTTCTTGTTCCGGCATGCCTGGCCTCACTAAAATGGTGGCTCTTCCTCAGACATCTTTCTATAATGGCTGAGTAGAATTACCTCCAAGCTATTCATCAACATTCAAGTATGAGTGTGTGCTGTGTTGTTTGTCCAGTGCAGGGTGATTCAAAGAATGTCGGCTTGTTAAAGGTTGTGCACTGAAATGTGTGGCAGTAATATTGCACAAATGCACACTGCATTTGTCTGCATTTTTCTTTTTGCCAAAATTGCATGTTTTACTAAAGGACCAGCAGATTAATGCTATCTCTGTCAGTGCCTACCTTTTTCTTTCTTTCTTTTTGCTGAGATGATTTAACAAAAACTGACTAATTAAATATTAGCTTTAGCTTTATAGCGGAGCGTGGTTTTTATTCACCTGTGTGCTACAAAGTCTTTAAAGTCAATCTATGAAAATGTTCATCATCTCCGGGAAGCTTTGGCCCCCCATTTAGAAACGCTTTCTATGGGGAGAACTTGTCCAGGCACAGAGGTGTGATCTGTATGTCAACGTGTGCACAGATTTTCTTTCATCCCCCTGTGGGATGACCAACTCCTGCGCACTAATGGTCATCTACCTTATTCTTATCCCTGATTTGGCGCTGTGCCAGTCAGTCACGTATGGCCGTAATGTGATTAGGCCACCCACAGCCTGTCCAGTAAACCTGCTAAGAGCATGAGAGAAACAGGGAGAAAACACAGGCTGTTTAAACATATGAAGGCTTCTGTTTATCCTCCACCCAACGCACACACACGTATAGACATCAGCATGTGTAAGTAGTACAAATGCATAGACACACACACACATACACGTGCCATACCTGGAAAAGATATATAATATCATTTGACCCTAATTGAAATATTAGCTCACATAAATATACTCTGGCCATAAGTTCAAGATATAAAAACTGTCTAGAATCTATACTGCATTAAAAAAGTTACTTGAAGTATACGTGCTAATGTAAAGACACATGCTTCCAGCAATTCATTGAAGCAATTACAAATTATATCAGACAAGCCAGGCCTTGTATATGGCTGCCATATAAATATAAGCAGGGTGTGGGAATCGCTTTCTTTAAGAACTGCTTTCTGGGTGGAGCACTGAAAGTGATGTAGGGTATGAATCGACTTATCATAAGGAGTAGTTCCAACACATCACTATCCACTCTAACATTTAAAAAAAACAACAACATAGTGTTAACATTCCTCAGCTGACCAAGGTCTCAATTCAAGAGCCAACATGTCTATTCAGGGTTAATGGCTTCCATCTTACAATTACTGTGCTTTTTTTGACCCAACTAAAGAAGCAAAGGGTCTTCTATAGAGCCATGTGAACTTATTCACATTCTTACAAGTGACAGCTGAATTTACACTCAAAGACTTAATTATAGGGAATCTGTTATAGTAGAGCCTGAGGTCGGCACTCATTTTTAGGGAGTAAAATATCCAGCTATTGATTTTATTTTTTTACCATATACAAAAAGATAGTGTGACACTATTTTCCATCTTTTGTTATGTCATGTTTTAATAAATTTTCCAATAGTGTTTCAATAATTAGGAACCTAACATGAAAACAGTGGAGTGTCACTATGTACGTTTGTGTGCTGCAGGCATCGCTGAGAGTTAGAATATTTCCAATGACTAATTTAATAGTGTATTTAAGAACCATTTCAAACCATTAATCGCATTCTTCAAGAAGTAGCTTTCTTTTCCTTACTATTTTTTCTTTTTCTTGCTTGTATGCTTGCTGACTCTGACGCTGGGTACAACTGTTCATTTTCAAAATGCTGAAGAGCTATGCTGTTTCTGTGGCTGTGAACTGTCTTACTTTCCACCTTGCTTGTTTACAGCTTCCTGGCTCAGATAGAAAGGTGCTGTTCAATGGCAAATGGCTACTTAAAATCATGTATTTCTGTTGAAAACTAGTGAGGGAAGCAACATTTAGGCTTCTGTTCAACATGCCACATTCATCCCTAGTTAAGAGTAGTTTCCTTCATTCAGTTTTCACTTCATTCATCTCTACTGTAGATTAGAGTCAAAGCTGCTCTGATGGATACATTATGTGAGAATACAGTTTATAATATCATCAGTGCTTATCTTCTGTAATATAATCTGGTGACAAAATGGAAAAAATATTAATATCCAGACATATTGGACAATATATATGGAAATGGTTATCCGTCAGCCAAAAACTGATGTCTTATTTCGCCTCTACTTTGAAGTTGTTGGTTTAAAGACCAAAAAAGTATTGTAAAAACATCAACATTGATCCAGCAAAGTGGTGCAGATATTTCGTTTTAGCAGGAAGGCAGTTAGTTGTTGTGGCTTTGGTTAAGATGTCTAGTTGAAGTAACTGATAATACCTTTTAAAGTCGTTGTCTGTTTCATCACATGTTAGTTTGCAGTTAACAAGTTTGTTTTTATCTTGGCCACCATCTGCTCTTTATCACATCAGCCACTCTACTTTTCCTTTATTGCAGCTGAAGAGGAAAAACTGACGGTCGTGGTTTAGAGCAGGAAAGCACTCCACAGTTGCAGTAGTCTAATGTGTGTGTTTGTGTCGGTTTTAAATGTGTGGTTGTATTGTGTGTTTTTAATTTAAAAAAAAACAAAAAAAAACAACATATAAACTTTAAAGTAGTCACATTATTAAATTTCTCTTCATCTTTCACCTTTGTTTACAATAGTGAAACTGTAATGGACCCTTTATGCTCGTTGTTCTCAGCCTCACAAACAACACCACAAAAAGTAAAATTTACATCAACTGGCACAAGGTGCACTTTGGTGTGTTTTTGGCCACTCGTACGCGTCTCAGTTTTTGAAACCTTGCTTAAGCTGTGACTAGTTTTGCTGCCATTTTAATGATATTTCAGTACAGAAGCTCAGAGATTCACGGATTATACAGCAGTGTTTATTTAGACAGCAAATTTTGATTTAGTTTCAGTCATAGTCTTTTGACTAAAATGTCATTTAGGTTTAGACATAATTTGGGCATTTATTTTGATATTTGGTCAGATTTAAGCCTAAATGTCATAAAATTATCATAGACTAAATCAAAAATTGATTCAGTCCCAAGTGTAAACGTTTGCCATGTTTTTTCCAGTGAAAGTTGCTCCACGTTTTACAAAGCATCTTATTTTCCTTGACATCAAATGTTGAATGTGTTCATATGTCTACTCTTCTCTTCCTCCCAAATCTTGACATTTTGTCACATTTTCATGAGAAACGGAGAGCATGCGAGCTCCCCCTTCACTACCTGTCTTTTCGGCAGCAGCGTAAATGTGCGCATCTAACCTTACTGCACAAGGAGATTACTTCTGATTGGATCACTTCAAAACTCCTCCTGCCTTTTTACACAACTTAATTAGTTCTGATTGGATCATTGAATCGCATTTTCATCTTGTTTTTATTTGCTGATGAAAATGCCAGTACATTTCATCGTATTTATCATCCTCTTGCATGAGTTTTTATTTAGTCATCGTCTCGCTTTTGTCAGGAAAAAAGGTATTAGATGAAAATATGCAGAAAATTATCGATCCATGAAATTAATACTGTTGTACAGAGGGAGGTTTGAAAAGATGAGACTTTCTGGTAAAAATTTCTTTGTTTCGTTGTTTCTTGTTTTGACATCTTCTCCTCCTGTACCAGCGCTGTTGTGGAGGTTTTGATGTGGAGTTTTTGTTTTTGCTGACAACGGTTATTCAGGAGAACACTGCGGAGAGTACTGACACCCTCAGCGCTGGTATAAATGGTACAAAGCGACACTGTTGTCACTGTTTGCACGCAACATGAACAATGCGGTGAGAATAATAGGCTTAAGGCATAGAGAACGTATATGTGTGAGCAACTAGGTGGGAATGAAATGTTAATAACCACTGGTCTACAAATACATCTTTAGTAAATTCTTAGATATTAGATGTTACTCCTTTCACTGAACGAGGAGTAGATAATTAGACAAAGTAATAGAAGATCTGGTGCCTTTTGTTGTATTGCCTGAAAGATTAGGAAAAGTATGTCAACTGTAGAAAGCATTTTCTTTAATATTATTATATTAGTCTTTTAGATGTGGGACTAGATGTACTCACAAGTGAGGATATAGCAGTAAGCCTTTCATTGACTGGACACTGGTGTTCTGTCACTTTAGACCTTTGTTCCAGGCTAACATCAGGAACACCTTGACCCCTGCACTCCCGTGACACAAGTGTCACTCAGGGAAGTGTGATGTTTGTATGCGTGCCTGCAACCCAGACGCTACAGTCTGCTTCTTTTGTTTTAACATCTAAAACTGATGAACTGGGAGCTAATTGTAATGTTGCAAGTCCCAAAATAATTTACTTTGAACAAGAGCACCTGTTAAATAGTAAGAATTTTTGGACGATGAATCAATAAACAAACGTAACTTTTAATTTGTGTCCTCTCGGTGCAGAAACGTAACGATCTTGATCTTGAAATATTGAACTCTGGGTCACAGAATGGGGAACATCCTGTTTGTATAAAAGGTGCTGCCAGCATTTTTTTCCTAACCATGTAGGACTACATATGTCTGCAATGTGAATTATCTTCCCTTATAATCATTTATAATGGTTAAAGTTTAACAGACGTGGTCAATTGTGAGCAAAGGTCTATAGGCCCTTCAGATGTACCATACCTTATGTTTACTTTGACATGATATGTTAATCTGGATCACATATAAGAGATTATATAATATAGGAAGCTGGTTTGATGATGAAAAAGGTTTTGTTGTGCACACATTTTCAACACAACACTTCAGTCTGTGAAGTCCAGTAGGATAACGTAGTGTTGATTTTTTTTTTCAAACTAGATATAATGTCAATCTGTTGGTATGTCTAAAAAGTTTTGAACACTGAACTTTAGAACTATTAGTTTTTTACACAGGGGAAATATTTTCAAACAAACCCTTTCATGGTTGCTCAAGGAAAAGAAAACATTTTATCACATGTCGTCATTGCCACTGTTAGAAATAACAGCATTGGATCGTTTGTGCTTGTGGTGTGGTGCAGACCATGTTTGCCCTTCTAAATAGCAGATGTCTCATTTTGTCTTCATGCTTTTGCCTTGAAACCCACCATTTGCAGTAGGTTTTCAACTTGATGGCTGATGGTATTTGTATAGGGAGCAATTGTTGACAACCATTACACATACTGAGAGTGAGAGGGTGAAAATGACTTGCTCTCAGGGGCCTTGACAACCTTTGCCCCCCTGGCTCTTGTTTCAGGCCCTGTAATTGCCACTGACCAATGGGCTCCCGGTTGAAACTAGACTCCAGGCTGCAGCTATTAACGTCCCCCTCCAAACGGATCTTGTTTTGATTCCTGATGCTTTTATAGGTTTTGTCTTTAGGAGACATTCCTGGTCGGCACATACCGTGCACCCCTTTCTGCCCTTATTTTCCTTCCTTCCCGTCTTGTGGGGCCATTGGCCCCCCCTTCCTGCACTCACAAACATACACATAGCCTTTATCAGCTTTTGCGTGTGTGTGTGTGTGTGAGTGTATGTGTGTGTGTGTGTGTGTGTACGTGTGGGCGCCAAGGCTGCTGACCAGCCCACCCTTCTCTGGCCCCTCCTGACTGCCATCTACACTCCATGAACTTGGCCACCCGTCACAGCTGCGTTAAGATTGAAGGATGGGGGGCCCTTGTATCCAGCTGGGTCGGAAGACATTGTTGGGGGCAGGGCAGGCCCAGATGCAGATGGTTTAGGTCAAATGGAGATGTTTGAGGATGAAGGGGGAGGGGGATTTAGGAGCTCAGAGGTACCATAACTCCAGAGGTTACTACTTCAACCCCTGGACTATGCACCCTTAGTCTTTCAGTATATATTTGTTTTGATAAGTGTGTATTGCAGATTGTACTTTGTCTTATCTAGCTTAGCGAATGCGCCACTTTTAAAGCTTGTTACAAACTATTTGAAGGGAATTCAGGCTTAACTTAATAAATGTTTGGTGTAACAACAGATGAATACATTTTTTTTCATGGAAATGAGTCAGTTTTCTAAAAAATTAATTTATATATACATTAGTGTTGCAGTGTATGTTTTTGCTTGATTAAACAAATGTTAAACTGGAAGAATGTGGGTTCAATGGGAAGCATTCACTTTTACGGCAAAGTTCTTTATGTTATGGACTCCTTGGCAAGGGTTTGAGTCCAATACAGAGAGGGTCGTCTCCTCAGCCGATTCAGCACCCACAGACTGGAGCCTTAACGTTTTGTCGAAATTTCCCAGTGGAGATGCATTTAACAATGTGCATGTTTGGGATTGTCAAATCAGACATTACGTAATTCTGCCCACCTGAAATTATCTAAGTTTGCTCTACGCAGCCAACTTCCCAACTCACCCAAATGGAGCATTTTCAGTAGTATTTTCAGTAATTTGTATATTTCAGTAGTTAGAATGCATCTGAAGCAGACTGTCTCCTGTTTTGTGTCAAAACTGGAATTACCCAAAATTATCCAGAGCTGATGTGTGAAAACCTGCTTATTTGTTTGTTTCGTTTTTTTACTGACCTCATCTGTATTTACTCTCATTTGTTGCAGAATGGCAGTGCAGGATGGGCAGATGAGGCTGACAGCAGCAGAGGAAGAGGAGAGGCCTCCAGAGACTTTGCTAAGGTGAAAAACAAAATCAAGGAAAAAGCAAATAAAATCCCAAACGTTTTTGTTACAAAAGTAGCAAAAGGAGCCCTTTATGACAGTTACGTGGTAACATACATTCTCATTTCGGTAGCACATGTGGGACATGTATATAGGTCAACCTTTTGAAGTATTATACAATTGCAGAACTATAAAAATGCAGGATCTATGTGTTCCTGAAACTCTAAGCCAGCTTCAAAGAACTAAAAGTGCCGAAGCCTGAAAGATTCATCTGTGCACACCTCAAAGATAACAGTTAGCTGCTGACATGTATGTTTTGTGGTTAAGTGAGATGAAAGCATCTATTCTAAAAAGAACATTTCAGGGAGAAAAAAAGAACAAATGTCTTCCTGACAAACATTACGTATAGAGTATATGAGTCATAACAATGGTGCAATTAAAACGTTTTGCAATGCTATTATGAACTATCATCACATAGTCTAATATTAAAAAGAGCAGTAGAGAAAAATACAGACATTCAGGATTCAGCACTGGACAATAAACTGTATACTTAAGCACTCTGACGTGACTTTTGTTGTGATTTGGTGCTATATATAAAATTGAATTGAATAGACATTGTGGCTGAGCAGCCACACAGCTCTACCTTTAGCAAACAGTACCCTAATAACTTTCTATTTTACTTTACAGCTGTATGAGCTTGATAATGACCCAAAAAGAAAAGAGTTTTTGGATGATCTCTTTGCCTTCATGCAAAAAAGAGGTAAGTATACAAAAATATTGTTTTACTAATATCAGATCCTGTGGCTTGGCATGTACTGGATGGAGCATTGAATTGGAGGTTTATTTGGGACCTAGATAATTTTTAGACTTTAAGGAAGACTATAAGTTATCATCATTATACTGCAAAGTTATAATATTTTCTGAGATGGAAGTTATTATATTGTTGCATTCCTACTCTCAACACATGTAGGGTGCTTTAAACTTTAACTTTCAATGTGACTCTATGGGAATTGCCACAGATGTGTCGCTAAAGTTAATTTCTCACCTTCTGTCTGTGTTGTCAAAGCAGATACCCCTTGACTTCCATTTTTCCTGTCTCTGTGTGAGGAAGGAGGATACTTTTTAGAGAGCACCAGGAATTTCAGTGTTGATTGAGCAATGTCACACCTGCAGCACAAATGCATTACTTCTTCATACAATTGCTAGAACCCATACAAAATCAACGAGGATGAAAGTACATACAAAATGTAACTCCTTGTCTTGATGCCAGTGAAACATGTTTTGCTACTAAACAACTCACACACCGGCTGAGAAATACTTCATTAATTCCCCTCTCAAGCATAAAGGCCTTAAGGTATCAGCAGGTAAGATCTGCCTCAGCTGATCCTGTGTTTCTGTAGCATCAGAGTCAAGTGGATCTGGCAGTGGCCTAACTTAGTTGGCCAGCAGGCTTCAAGGATCAGTTGACTTTGTGCTGCTTTGACACTGCTTACAAGACCTGTCTGACCAGGGCTGCTAATGCACTTAGGCTTTTATCAGACAAACCTATGCAAAGCAAATTAAACTGCTTGAGCAATACCTCCCAAGGTGAATCACAATGTTATTACAGTGGTGCATACTTCACATTATGTTTTGGCAGGTTGTGATGGGTGATGATAATCTGTGAGTGTGTGTGTGTGGTTCACTTCAATATGTTTTGCTACAGGCTTCAGTGGTGGGTACCGTACATGAGTGAAACTTTATTTGATGCATAGTTTTTGTTGGACTGACAGATGATCGCTTTGTGCAATTTATTTATTTATTTTTGGTAAATGGGCCCGTGTGCATCGACACCTATGTGTATGTACTTGCATATGTGTGTTTACCCACTAAGGTGCACGAGAGCAGCAGCTTCTGAGAGTCTGGTTAGATCTTACCACCCAGAGGTCTTGTTTGGTGGGTGATGAATTAAGCCGAGTAGGAGAGGGAGGGATGGGATCTGTCAGGGCCCTGTTAGCATCTCTGTCCAGTGGCAGACGCTGGGAGTGGCTGCCTGACCCTTTACTCACGCTGGTCAGATGGAGAAATCCATCAAGCTGACTAAATCGCCACCTGACAGCAGATAACTAGCTGATTACAGTGTCACATTATTTTTCATGCAGTTTGAAACGAGTCAGCACAAACATTGAGTGAATAATAACACTGATTTAAAACAAACAAATTAACATGTAGCTTGTAAATTATACTACCATAAAGTAAATTAGGACAAAGCACAGTCCTGGTAACTCTTTGGTGTTTAACTTGTTTAACTGAATTACATTTCCAAAGAGAATTATCGTGAGTGTAACTGGAATCGGCTTACGCGTTTCAGGTTCCCATGTCAACATTAATACAAGTGATCAATGTTGAGTCCAAGAGTCAGTGCTAGTTGTTGCAGTTGTTGCAGTTATCACTAAATTTCCAGAGTGCTCATCTACAAGAGAAAGATACTGCAAAAGACAAAGGAGAAATATTGTGAAATTAAGAAGTATTATTTATTTGAATAGTTTTATTTTACAGTTACAAGTGCAAAGTTGAAATCTAAATATCCATGGCTGCACAGTGCTTTAAATATAGATGCAGGATATGACATTAGAGACTTGATGAAACCATTGTACAAGAGGTTAGGGTATAATTTCAGCTACACTAGAGTGCCTTCTTCACCCCTCCCTTAAGTCAGGAGCCACTTGGCTGACCTATGCTGTCCCTCAAGCCGGAGTCTTAATCATAGGGCATTGCTTGGCTGGATTTCTTTTACACTCAGTGCCAAGAGTAAATGAGATGAAGAGCAAGCCTCACTAAGCTCTTATTCACGGTACCCTCTAATTTCTGTGCATTGGCTCCTCCCTCCATTTCATTTCATAGATATGTTGTCAAGATTATTGCAGTCCATTTTTTGTAATTAAAGAGCACTTAGGAAGCCTGTTTTTTTTTTTTTTTTTTTTTTTTTAAATGCAATGTCATTATTTGAGACTTTCTAAGAAGGGCGAGGCAAAGGGAAAATGCCTCTTAAATTGAATGAGATTACAAGTGGACTCTGAAAAATGAGGCAGAGTGTGAGGTTAAGTGAAATCCAGTGGAAACTCTGGCGAGAGTGAGACAAATGGTGAAGTGCTTTTCCCACCTTGGCGTGGGGCCTCTGAGCCCTGAGAGGGAAGCAAACGGCGGAAGGAAAACTTACGAGGGATTCGCATTTCCTGCCTCTGCTGCTTAAAAACAGACACATGTGTTTGTGTGTGTGCATGTCTGTGCGTTAATGCTTGAAGAATTTTACCAGCTGTCCTAAATAGAGTCTGAGTGTAAAGGGAACCCATTGATGGGCGTTGAATCACAGACATGACAGAAGACACACATACAACCCCCCGCCTCTTTTTGTCACAGATGATCACTGTAGGGTCAGAGGAATATTTGTTACATCCATTACTGAACCCAGCCAGCTTTCACCACTGACCTCTGTGCTATTTGTTGCTTGTAAGGAGCTCAGCCTCATTCAGCTGGAGACCCTCATGTATATATTAGTCATTTGCTCCAGGTAGAAACATTAGCTAATGGCCTGACATGTACATGTAAATGCACTAGGGCTGCTCACATAGAAAGAGCGCGGGTGGAGGATAGTAGCCAAGATGAGTTACGGCGACATCACTGTTCATTACATCCATTACAGGTTTTCCTGTCTCACCCCCAATTGCTGCAAAGAAAAGCTTGGCGGTGGCTTGATGCTTTTAACCACCTCAAAGGTTTCGATTAAGCATATGGGTGATTGTTTGTTTTGGTTTGACACTCGACCACTTTGTCATTGGGGATGGGGGTTTGGACCAGGAGGTGGGCTTTTAAGAAGGTGGGGGAGCAGGCAGTAAATGAGGCAACAGTTGCTCGATGAAGAAAAAAAAAAGGGAAGAAACTCAGAGAGTGATGCAGCCAACTGCCTGTCAGTGCTGTCCACTTGAGATGATTAATGGCCATGAGCTGTGATGGACAGAGCCAGAGAGAGAGAGAGAGAGGCTCCTGTTCAGTGAAGTCACCAGTCGAGAACCCCCTCCCCGCCCCACGAAGTGTTTTACTCGTGCTCCTCTCACCAGAAAACCACACACATCGTGGTCAGAGATCAAGATCCATCTCAGTGTGACACTCTTAATTGGAAGTGTAGCTTCAGCTTAAGAGGGACCACATGCTGTGCTATCACAGCTTTAGAGTTATTTTAGAGGAAAATCCCAGATTTAGCTCTGTTAATAGTAATAAAGTGGTAAGCAGGACTTGTCTGTGTGATTAAATTATAGAGCTGATGTTGGGGCTAGAGGAAGATTTATAGAATGAAAGGTTCTTATTTAGCTGTAGCTCCACAGTGAAATGCACGAGGAGAGCAGTGTTTGTTCCTTTGAAGCTCCCAGAATTTGCTGCAGGAGACAGAAAAATGGCACTAAAGGGATTTTGATCAAAACAGAGCAAGTCAGCAATTTAGTGACGTAGCAATATTTACATATTCCTTTACACTCAATTTTTTTTGACTAAAAAACAAATGTTAAACATGCCTTTGTATTACCTTTTACAAAGCACAGCATTTCCCCCCCCCCAAGGTTTAGATGGATTTTATTTGAAGTATTTGTGGTGTGGGAACAGTGGCCTCCCAGCAGGACATTAGAGGAAGTTCCCCAACTGTAACCCAGAGACCGAGTGCTCTGTCCACACCAATTACAGCATGAATGGGCTCTGGGGGATCCACGTATGCATTATATTACTCCCCTGGTCAGCCTCACACTGGCCCTCGTAACAGGCAGCCCCTCTGTACAAACACCACACCACAATAGGAACATTCTCTGGCTCTGTGATATGGACTCGTTTTCCTTTAGTTAACACCCCACAACTTCTGGAAAGTGGCAGCACCTGGTTGGTTTAACAACAAAGCCCAAGGTTTTGTGAGCATATTTGTCCATTTCAGATGAAGTGTTGGGTTATAGTTAAAAGGATTTTTTTTTTTCGGGTGGTGGTGGCGGTGGTGAGGTGTAGGGGCAGAACTAGAATCCTGCTAATTGGTTTGGCAGGTAAAAGGCTGTAGATGTAAAAGTTTTCATCCATAATTTTGTGATAACCTTGTTTTCCTGTTATTTTTATAATCTGAATCATGACAGATCTTCTCCTAATAGATGCTGTTTTTTAAAGCCTGTGAAGCATGTTTTACACAGAATCCACCAATAAAATAGAAAGAGGAAATGAGGAAATTCTCTTTTCTTTCTTTTCATTCCCGTCCTCTTCCTTTGCACCCACTGAATTCTCCTCCCCCCTCTGTTTATTGTGCTACAGTTACAACCGCTGAAACTTGATAACACCATGGGGGATAGGGTTGGAGGGCCGTACTGTGGCCTGCTTGCTTGGTGAGACCGGGGGAAGGAAGGACTGGCTGGATTAAGGGGCCTCCTGTCCTACGCACAATGATTAATGATCTCTAAATAAGTGGAGGCAAGTCTTTTAGATATGGTAACCCTGATAGACATCAGACATGTGACTGTCACATGTCTGTGTCTGTGAAAAAGACGAAAGAAAGGATGAGGGATGAATGTGGCCAACATGGAAGTAAGAGACGAGTGCAGACGGGCTGCCAGGGTTACTGAGGAGAGGTTAAAGGAGACATCAGGCAGCTTGTATGGGAGAACGCAGTGTTCTTTGATTTCCCTTTCAAAGCACTTTGCCAGTGGTCTGAAACTGACTGAGGTTACCAAACAGACTGAAAGATAATGAGGGAACTGTACAAGAAGATTAGAACTGGTAGTAAAGGGGCCCTTCTCTCAGCATAGGGTGGAAAACCAAATGATACATAGATTCCAACCACCGCTTTCTAATCATTTTCCAAAAGAAGAGATGAAACTCTGCCTTTTGGACACATCCTCCCATGCATTTTTCATCAAAGATTTGGTGGTAACTGCCCTGATACATTTGAGGGTTGAGATTGTCTTTGGTTTGGGCAAACCCCACCCATCCCCTGCCAAATTACAGCCCAGCCTTAAGGGCACAAGCATCTAGAGTGGTTATCCATTTCCTTCAAAACAAAAGGAAATAGTAGTTTTCCTGATGTTTTGCGTGTGGGATGGTTTATTGTGGGAAGCTTAGATTAAAATCTTGTGACTTTTTAATTTTTTTGTTTTTGCTTCTTTCTTTCCAACTAAGGCTACTCTTTGTGTCTTTTCCTCTCTGTGTTTCTTCATCCCAGCCCCCAATTGCTTCCACCCCCTGTTATTTCCTCTGTTCTGTGGCCAGACTATTCCACAGCCCTAGATTGCCACTGTGCTGTCCATCTTTAATTACGACCGTACTGTACTGGGATTTGAGACCCTAAATCGCCATGGTCATATGACCAGGCAAGAGGACAAGTGCAGGCCCTCAAACAGATTCATGCTTCCCAGTGAGGTCATCGGTCAGGGTAAAAATAATACTGGCTGGCTGCTCTGTTCATTCACCCATCTTGTTTTGCACTCACTGAAAAATACTTACAAGTGAATGCTCTTATGGGAAATGGGAAAGTAATAGGGTAGAGGATGTTATTGAATGGAAAAAATAACACGACTTGTGATGCATGTTGGATAAAATAGTAATGGTTTGAAGAAAGAAATTCAGAAAACTGTGGCTGAAAGTGAAACAGCAAGAAATCTGTTCCTCAAACAATGTATGCAATACAGGAACTTAAAATGTAGTATGTATATTCCTGCTTGATGGAAGTAGGCCACAGTGTATATTGTAAATTAAGTTAAAGAAACGCAAAGTTAAAAGTAAGAGATTTCAATAATTACAAATGATTTGTGTAAGTTGATTCAGCATAAGCACATTAATAATAGGGTGCCAAATCAAGCTTTTCTGTAAATATATGTATGCTTTTAATTTTGTATTTGTGTTAATTGGAAACTTGTTTACTTCATTGTGCTGTTTCATATGAAATATATTTAATCTTTAGGCAATCAAAATGGGGTTTGTGGTTCCATCGTAAAGCTTTCTGCGCACAGAATTCTCCTGTGATCAACAAATTCCCTAAGCCTCTGCTATCTGTATATCTGCATGTCTTGCTTCTCCATCTGTGTCCTGTGTGTGCTCTTAAAGCAATGTTTCCTGGCCTCCACACCCTTGTGATGGATGGTATGAAATGCATTACAGCCCCCAGAGGAGCCCTACACCCGTACAATAGCCCTGAGCTCACTTCCACTGCAGCTTTGCAGCCTTGCTCCATAAGCCACACAGCAGCAGAGGTCTGAGTGCCTAATGGAAAACAAGACGTTTGATTTGAGGGAAGAAATGGACATGAAACACACAAGTGCTGTTGTCTCTTTGCCAGTGGCGCTTTAGTTGATGTGGTTTATTGTTTGGGGTACATGATTACATAAAGGCAGTGGTTACTTAACAAGTGGTGATATATGAGTGTGAGATGAGTTATCATCATTTGCAGTTAGGCTTAAAATAAAATCTTTAGTGTTGCAGTATACAGTGTGTCATCATCAGTTTTTTAGTGGTTTACGTTCTTTTGTATCATTGACTCCAAAAGAAAAAATAAATTATAGAGTTTTAAGCCCTAAATTAGCAAATAACCTTTATCGTGAATTCACTAAAAGGATTTTATTGTACTTGTATGTTACTTACAAATGAAAGCTTTTTTCTGATGTTGATTTCATTTTAAGTCACTCTGCATTAGCATCAGCTAAGACCCTGAAAGGTAAACATATGACCCACTCTCATGGATCTTAGAAGTCAAAAGTAATTAGCATTGACAAGAGGTAAAATTTGCAAGATGAGTGCACAACCCCCAACAATCCCCTTATGTGCGTGAACAGATTCCCCTTTCTCCTAGGCTTATAGCATTTGATGTCTCCGGTATTGATCAGTGGTGCTCGGCCTCAAATGGTGCTCATCAGCTGATGGCTTTATCTGTCAATCCGGGTGGTCATTGATTGAAGCAGTTAGCTGTGTTATAAAGCTTGCTTTATGGGACAGAGGGCCCCCTCAGTGCATCAGTAAAGTCATCACTGCCTCATGTGTACTCTTTAATCCAGCAAAAACTAGTTTGACTAGTGACTTGTCACCAGTGTTGGCCAGGCGTATTTTGGTCTCAGGATATCCGGCAGAACCCAGGTGTCCATAGCCAAAAGTTTTATTTATGTCCACTGTGGAATAGTCAGACCCAGGCATCTGTAGCCAACAGAGTTATAACATGTGAAATGCTGTTTTAATTCAAAAGATGGCCTTTCTTAAACCTGAAGTACTTTTGTTACTTCAACTAAAGATAACTAAAGGAGTAAAAAAAATGTTTTGTGTGTAGTCCTGTCCTGTTTGTCCTGTTTGTCTACCTCACCACTTCTTTCTCTAGAAAGGCTTTTTTTTCCCTTGTGTTTTTTTTTAACCTCCTAGGACCTGGCGTCCACATATGTGGACATCACATTTTGGATTATTTAGACCAAAATATTCCATTTTGCTCTACAAGGGCCTGATATCCACTTACGAGGACATTATACTGCTACTGTTCTGTTGAAAATTTATACGAATATTCTTATATGTGGCTCTCATTTTCCTTAGAAACACAAATCGGGTTAAAAAAAAAAATCTGGTAATTCTTTGTTTTTACATTCATTGGGTCCCAATATGCCAAATATCAAAGAGAAATTAAAAATGCATGCCGTGGAAGAGTTCGAGTCTTAGGAGGTTAAAGCAGAAAGACCTGAAACCAAAATTTTATCTATCACACTGCCTTCAGTTTTTAGAACTTTTATAGCCCTCAACTGAAGCCATGAAGTAACGTGCAAAAATGCATGCAAAACGGTCCTTTTATGAAGCCTGGGGGGGCTGTTGTACTTACTAAATAGCTGTTGTGAACCTTTTGCACCATGGCATTTTTCCCTCTCTCTATTTGTCTCCAGACCTCCTTCCTCTAGTTGTTGTTTTTAAGCTTTATCTGTGTTTTTTTTATTTGGTCTAAATATTACTCCTTCCCCTCACTGTCGTACTCTTCCTGATTTGGCTTCAGTTGAATTTCAAGGGTGGAAAATTTTAAGCCTCACCTCAGCAGCTCAATCAGTGAATGCTGGGTGGAGGTGCTTCGGTTAATGCCAAAACACCCCCACCCCCTTCTCCCCCCTTTCATGCGTAGAACAAGCTGTGTTCTCGTAGCTGTCACATATACATTCTTGTCACTTTTTACTGGAAGATCAGCGATGTTTGTTTTCAGCCAGTCTGCTCGGTTACTGTGGTCTCACTTGATTTTCAAGTTAGGCAGAGATTTAGAGCAGAAGTTATCCTTGATATATGGCCTAGTTTTAAAGTTTGACATTGGGATATAAAAAGGCAACATGGCATTTTATATTTTCTTGTTGATGTTATGAGTTCCAGCAATTTTAGCAAACATGTAAATAGCAATCATGCATACTAATTTCTAACCTATATTAAATTGCTTTTGAGGACTAAAAATATGTGTACAAAACAGCTTTCACTGATCTTTTTTCCAAGTGAGAGTAACTCATAATACAGTACAGGCCTGTATCATTAGTTTTACTACATGTGTTAACAAACATTTTTCCTCCCAACACTCACACACTGCAAAACTCTTTTGTTTTCTGCTGTTAGCCCCTGTATCTGTACCATGCTCATAGATTTATTTTTCTAATCCGGTCATAGCTATAAGTCACAGAAAAGGAAACACCACCACACAGTTTTAATAACGTCAAACTTTAACAGAACAAATTGTAAATACATTTCATGCATGAGTTGCACAACAGGTTTTAGTAGTTCCTATAGCTTGGCTGGAAACATACAGCCTGTAGTGATAAATGTTGGTTGTTAGAGAACATTCAAGCACTTCAACAAGGTAAAGAATTGTTAAAAGAACCTCCTGACAATCTCTCTGACCACATATATGTTTTCAAACGCATTCCCGTGACAATGTTTGCTTAGTTTCAATTAAAAGCTGTTGGGTGGAGTAACTTAACCAGATCTGTGATAAGTAAAAACTGAAGGACTTGTAGGTGGATCCATAAACATCTGTTGACCATTGGTCAGTCAATAATCTTACTTTTTGTCAAACACTAAGCAGAGCAGAATTTAATGCATTTAATACAATTTATAGGAGACGGACAGCAAGCATCTGTCAGGATGTCACGCTCAATCAGTTACTTTAAATATATACCTAACCTTTGTCTAAATATAATATAGCCTAATCTTATTATTTTAAACCTTGAAGGAGTTTTTCCTTTACTGCTTTGGGCTTACTTTGAAGGAAGCAGAAATATTACACATGGTCCTACAAAGTTTCCCATTTTATATAAATAGGTTTTCCCTTGATATACTTATCAACAAGCAAAATATTCTCTCTCTGGACTGGGATCAATGTGCTGAATGTATGTTTCCCTTCTCTCTTTCTGACGTACAAGACATTTTAAAAATACCAGTGACTTTGAATAACCATGCAGCATAAGACACCCCAACCACCACTTCTATCCATCCATCCATCCGTCCACTCATCCATCTCTCTGATGGCTCCGGTGTTGATTGGGGTCTGGTCAGTTGATCTGCCTGGTCTCTGGGAATCGAGGGGACTTGAGTTACAAATGGAGAGGCCGTCTCACTTTTCTCGCTATCCAACCTTTTCAATCCCCTTCCCCCTCTATTTCAACAGGTGACCCATCTTCATGACCCACAGAGAAGGAGTCATGTTTCTTTTCTTTTTGTCTTTCTTTCTGTACATCTATCCATCTCACCTCTGAGATACTTTACTGACAGAGCTGTCAAAAGATTAAGGAGGTCAACCCACCAATGGTACTTAAAACACCATATAAAATCTTGTCCACTTTATCATTGCAGAGATTTCTTGACAAATTGCAATTGAAAAATTGTCCAATTCAGTTTCTAATAGTGTCATTGTGTGTATTCTTGACAGACTTCCCAGTGTGTAAACAGCAGCCTTTGAGATTTACAGCTTTTGACTTTTGTTTGGAGACTTGCCAGCTTTGCAATGTTTTACACCAGCCCAGAGCAGTTGACAGTGCACAGAAGACAGCTCCTTTAATATACTGGCTGCCTGCTCACTGTAATAATTCTTACTAAGAAGCTCCTCTCCCTGTTTTCTAAGCAAATATAGCTTCAAGTGAATTATTCATCACTGAGTGTTTGCCTTTTTTCCCTTAAGTATTGTTCTTTTTATTGAGGTAGAAGGAAAACCTGGATGAAGGAAGAGAGGGGATCTGCTGGCTTTTGAATTTAAAAAAAAAAAAAGGAATTTATTAACCTTTTTATTTAATTTTTCATCAACAAAGGGACGTGGTTAATTTCTAATATGAAAAAAGGGTATTATTTGTGTATGTCTGTGAGCTGATGTTAGATATTTCTCAGTTACTGTGCAGATGACTTTACATTACTTCCAAATGGTGCCTAATGTAGTCCTTACATTGGTTAATCTCTTTACTGTGCTGTTGTTGGTATAGTGACGTCATGCAGTGGCTGGGCTTGATAATGTTGTCACACATTATCTCTGTAGATGGATGAATGTGGCTTAACTAGTCCCAGTGTAATTCATTCTACGTGGCATCCTTTATTTTGACTTCAAGCTCACAGAGCAATAGAAAGCCTTTGTTTTTCTTGGTTTTTGTGTTCCTTATCACATCAGCGGTCAAATACAGTTGACAGAAGATAAGTCATTTCTTGGCTTTTCCTGTCTTTTCTTTTTTTCCTTTGTCTACCTGTCAGCTCACATTAATTGCATTTTATTGACATGAAAGTAATGAAACCTCTGCAGCCAGAGATATAGGAGTATATTGACTGACTTATATTATATAGACTTTATTAGATGACTCTCTCTTTATGTGACTCTGCCAGCTGCAGCTTTAGCTTCATGCTTAGAATAGCAATGCATCTATAGTGTAATGTTACATTTAACTTCCCTTAGGTGGAGGGCACTACATATCTTAACACTTGATATGAATTGGTCCGTCATGCGAGGGTTGGCTCTGTCTGGACTAAAGATAGCAAATTCCATGCACTCAAGGCTTTTTTACCTTTTATGTCCCTGGCCGTGCATTAAAAATAAAACAAACATGCCCCAGTGAACACCAGGGTCCTGACAATATTCTAGCCTGAAGTATGAACATAAACTAAACAGCCAGGGGCTGCCTACATAAAGTAAACTCCCAGCATGTGGAGCCCAGACACTTATCTCCCTTGAAGGGTTTGGGCTGGTCTGTATTGATATTCTCTAAAAATGAAAACATATTTTTCTGTATTTAGATGCAATGTCATCAGACAAAATTCCTTCAAGATGGATGGGAAGAAGGATTTTTTCTATTGAGAGTAGTATCTAATATACATGCACAGAAAACATCTGAAGCAGCACATTAGGGATTCATAAATACTTCATCTCAGCACTTCAGAGTATAAAATATCATCAGTAAGACGGGAGCAGTCTCAAGGAAATAGTAATCTGAATAAAAGTTCTAAATATTCTGGTATTATTGTTTAACTAACAGTGAATGTATTTAAATTGAAATGAGGAAACATAAGTTAAAAGAAACAAGAGATAACTTTGGTTTAGTCTGATCTGCTGTGTAGACGTGGTGTTTGAGGTAGCGAGGAGGAAGAGGAGAAAGGTCTCGGTCAGCGGCACTCTAAAAGGGTTCAGACACTGCTACAAGGCCAGGGGCTGTTTGTGCTGGCTGACACCTTACTGCAGTAAGAATCCAGTAATCCAGTCTTTCTCCAGCTGGTTAGCTACCACACCTCCCCCTTCCTTTTCTCCTTCCTTACATCCTTCCTTTCTTCCCTCCAAAAGGGACTTTCAAGATGTTAAAGTCATATTAAAAATAAAAAAATCTAATCATCCCTGCGAGGAATTTCTAAATTGATCAGAAGAGGTAAAGAAACCGAAAACGATGAGATGATGTAATGTGGTGTTTAATCCTCTCCCTCCTCTTTTTCCTGTCTTTCTTCACTGTAGATGACAGTGAAACCTCACACCAGTCAATGTTCATTCAGTAAAAAATTCATTTCCTGTGTGTTGTCCGCTGTAAGGCTGTCAGGCTGTCACTTAATTATTTAAAGAAATGCCCATCAAGTGAAGTCAGCAATATTTAATTTACCACTACTGGCGTCAGGGGCACCCAACTGATTTATTATACAGACCCTTTAATGTGAACAGCTGTTTCCTGCTAAAAATAGGTCAGAGGTCAGATAAAATGAACTTGTTCCTTTTTTTTTGGTCATTTAGATACAAAGTCATACATTTAAATCTCTCTCTAATCAATAATTATAATACATCAAAAGGGCAAAATGGGTTCTTTTTTCTTTTTAATTTATCTGGTTTATTTCTGCCATATTTCCTTATGAAGTGATCACAAGCCTCTGAAATGATTTTTAGATAGTGTTTTCTTTATTTCATATGATACTGTGTTATTGTGAGCGGGCACCCGTGTGATTTATTCACATTGTTTGTTAGATGAGGAGTTTATATTTGATAGTTTAAAGCACTTTAATCATTACGGGAAAGCATCTTAATTATAAAATATAAGAATAATGATTTGTTTTTACTCTTCAAAATATTGTTCCATGAATACATTCCTCTTGCATTTTTGTCCTTATAATCTGCATCCGTTATCATCTGAAGTCTAGTCGTTTGAAGGCTAGCCCTGTGGCTCTTGTGTTCTTGGTGGAAGTTGGAGGAAAGAGTTGGGTAGTGGTTCGGGGGCCCTCAGCCACGGCACTTCCCACCAGAGCGACCTCTGACCTCTGGTGCCATTAATCACAAGGCTTCTGATGGCCGTGTCCCTGGGGGAAAATCAGTCCGGGGCAAAGGATGATGGGAGGTGAGGCCTGCAGCCAATTACAGATAGACTCAGAGCAGACGAATGGACAAATCAGGTCTTTACAGAGAGATGAAACACCCAATAGCTGTCTGCTTGAGGAAGAGATGGTCTTGTGTTGGTTGTGTTGGTAATCATAAAGTCTCTAGTCTTCTCTAGTGGAAATTAAGCATTGAGGTTGAAGTGGGAACAGGTATTCCACCAGAGCAGAGTGCATGCGAGGCAGAGTGCCACTGTGATCAAAAGAGATGTTTGGGCCTGGTCTAATTAAGCCTGTTAGAGCTAAATGTCTCCAGGGTTGGAAAGGGAGCAGATGTTGAACACCAAAGGCTGGTGACATGCTGGTTTTCGCAAATGAGGGAACTGTCTCTGGCTAACTGCCCAAGCCTTGCTAATGTGATTTTTGGTCAATTACAGTATTATTAAAGGTGTTTTCCCACTGCTTTCACACGTGGCTGAGCAATGTTGAAATGTGAAACGTGACTGATGTCACACATGGAATAATTCATCCTTTTTTTGTTTTTTAAAACCACATCTGGTCCACTGAAGATGTATAAATGGATATTTGTGTTTGTTTTCTTCTGTCTGAAATTGTTAACTTTTTGGCTTTATGGGTTATGTTCTAAAATTGTTTGTAATTAATAAAGTCTTGTTTTGACTTTATTGTACAGCAAATGATGACAGAAGTGTTGGCGTGAATAAAAATCCTAAACAGCTGCTGGCCTGTCACTCTGGGGCCAGTGTTGTTGTCTCATTTGTTGTGCTGTCATTGTTCACAGCCTGGCCTGTATGAAAACATGGCTTCCTGCTGACCTGCAGTTTAATTCACACATCAATAACCCCTGGCTGATCTCTGACCCCCTTAGTTGCATTAATTGTTTAATGTAGGATTGATGTCCAGCACTGCATCAAAGAATGATGGTCGCAGCGTAGCGCTGCTGGTCCTTTTGATGCATTGCTTGTTAGTAGAAAATTTAGTAGAAGCTCTCCATTCTTCAACTGGTACATTTGAACATGTGAATTGGCCAATGGCAGCTGTTTTGCTGGTTTTTGCTTTTTATTGATGTTGTTTTTTTTTAATATATATACAATTTCACTATCAGTCAAGCTTTGAAGTCAAACCTTGATGGAAACTGGCACCTTCACCCAGATATTAGCGCCAAAGAAAAAGCTGCATGCCAAAATGAAAACAAAACTGAGCGGTTTAAATCATTCTAGAAAATTTTATTCATTCATTTATTGGGGTGAATGAGCAATTTATCCAAATCTGTTTTAAAAAACAACAACGGCAACAACATAAATTTAAATTTGGTGTTGCTCTTTCCACCTTACTCCCCTCTAATCCACAGCAACTAATCCACACTATTATTACTCCAATTCTTTCCTTCCTTATTGCACATATTTCATCATTTTAGCAGAATTTTAATTGGGGTTTTATTTACTTATTTTGATAATCAAATGATCAGAGATAGTGGCATAACAATTGTGAAACCAAAATAAAAATGTCCCAATTCTAATTCACTAATTAGTCCTTCCTCCTTCGGTAAAACTTTTAGTGCCCAGCTAGTCTGGTGCAAACAAATGGGCTGTAAATATGGCACATTAATAGTTTAAGTTTTGTTATTCATGATCTTATAATGATTAAGTGGTTAAAAATAATTCCCTCTTGGTATATCCCTCAAAAGAAAAAGTGAGGTATGAGTTTTGTTCATTAGGATTATGGTTAATTTAATGTCTTGCTAAATCCAGTGGAAATGCAAACCTGGTCTTAAACAGAAACCTTAAACAAATTCTTATTCCTTTCTACGACTCATCTTCTCTCTCTTACCACATGAACTCAAATAATCTATAAAAGAAGCTAGCATCTTGACAAGCTCACTCTTGATTTTCTATTAATTGGCTGTGAAGATAGGATCCCCTTTTCCCAGAACAATTTTGTGCAGCTTTAACAAACTAAAAAAATCCATCAGCTATAAATACTACATTAGATGTCACCATCGACTGTGTTATTTATTTATATGAATAAAGGTGAACTTTTTAATTTACTTCATTTTACAGGTACGGTGGTCTGTTTTGTGTCTGTGTCTGTGTGTGTGTGTGTGTGTGTGTGTGTGTGTGTGGTATTCTTTTAGGTGTTTTCTGCTTTTTATGTGTACCTACCAGCTTTCTGGACTGTCTTTAAATGCTTAACCCTTAGCAGCAGCTTCCAAAAGCCTTCAAGCTTTATTAGTGCACAGAATAATGAAAAAGTAACCCTGAAGTTAGCCTGTACTTCCATAGCCTGTTTAGAGAATGATTTGTTAATAGTGACTTCTGTGTAACAGGTTAGAGGCGATTGATTTTCAGTGGATACAGTAGTAGTAAAACATTTCCTTGACCACTAACATTAAGACACCCAAAAGGTCATAGTGCTTTGCTAGTGCCATCATGGTGTCTTGATCTCCCCACTCCAAAGGTCCATGTGTTCACCTAGGACCTTTGCACATGGCTTAAAGACATGTTGCTAACTTAGGAAAATGAATCGGGGCTAATCTTCATGGCCTGATCACACTGCTATTTCACAGAGTCATTAATGAGTCCAATTCCAGGTTAAGAGCAGCCTGTGGAGGGGCTGGCGGATTGACTGGCATTAACTGTGAAGACAAATCTGTACGATTCCCCTGTGCTGGGCCTGGCAGCAGTAACGCAGAGGGGTGTGGATTTACTCAGTGCAATCCTCTAAATAAGCTTCATTATACCAGCCTATCCAAAAAAAAACCCCTCCTCCCCACCCCCCCATCCACCGCTGCCCGTGGATTAGCAGGTTGTCACGATCCTTCAGTCCCCTCCTCCTGCCTCATGCTTACACTGTTGCACATTGCACTTTTTGATTCTGTTTCGTACAGGAACCACCCACTACCCCTCCCTCTTCATCCACCCACCGTATCCTCCCCTCACGCTCCCAGCAAGCTTCGCTGCAGATAAGCTGTTGACAAGATTAATGCATCTGTATCAAAAGTCTAGAGCAGCTTTGCTTTGTGTTGTTTGTGGATCCCCTTTTCCAGGTCAAGCTAAATTGCTTAACTGGGCTAATGTGTTTTCAAGGCAAATTTCACAGGAAATAGCCCTTGCCACCCATGTCTAACCAGTATCCTAACAACCCTTAACAATATGTAGAGGTCACAAAAGTATATTGGGTGCTTCACCATTGAGTGATATTTTGAAGCAGAATCCAAAGTTTTTTTTCTTTTCTATCAATTTTCACTGTAAAAACTTCAAATCAAAGTCATTCTTGCCTCTAGGCAGATTTGTGTTGGCAGGACAAAGTGCCTGTTTTAATTAATTAAGAGTCATAACTTTTACTTCAAATGTCACTCAGGCATAGAAACTGTATGTGTATGTAAGGCTGATAAAAATGCTTAAAGTTTAGTGTTGTTGGCCCAAAATGAGCTTAAACATGTTTTCGCACAGGTTATATTTATAGTACACATGCTCAGTGTTTCATCACAATACAGCTTTTATTTCTGGCTCAATCCAGACTGCTGGCCTAATCAGCCTCACTCAACCTACCAGAGCTCTGAACAAACGCTCACATGTTTATTTGCGATCTGATTACCAGAAAGAAAAACGGTGAGGACACTTTAAAACTTTACTACAATAACAAGTAGATATGCCTGCCAACACACATTTCTATCTGTCATGGAACTCAACTGTGTAATTGCATCAATGTAGCAACATGATTGACTCTTATGATTCCCCTATCTCACAATTGTTTGACTCTTTGTGGACAGGGGAGGGGGGTTAACTGCCATCTTTGCTATTAAGATATTCCTTCAGGACTTTCTCCTCTAGTGTCTCTACAAGTCAAGATATTTCAGCAGAAATTCGAGTGTTAAACGCAGGTCCTTTTCCATTGTATTAACATTTACACCTTTTTGCATGTTCCAACCACAGACCACTCTAAGGGTTGTGCTCGTGGGAGTTCACGAGTACTTCTGAGTGGCCCTGGAAAAAGAAAAACTGCTGGCTGGGCTCACTGTGACTAATTAAACTGGAAACAACTGCCATTTTTTTTAACATAGCAGAGGAAAGGTTTATGGTCATTAAATTTAGCCATGCACTGTGCTTAAATAGCAACACAGCCAGTATGTTCATTCTCTGCTGCTTCTGTTATTGTTGCTGCTCTACCTTGCTTTGAATTGACGTGGCAGTCAAAGTGGTTGTTCACTGCATTAAAAACAAAAAACTTGAAACGATTGATTAGGATTGTTCCACCTTGTTCCTGCCTTTTTTTTTCTTTTTTTTTACCAGAGTAAAGGTGCCTATTGGTAAAAGTATTTCATTTTAGAGGGAACTCCATTGTGTGTCAGTATTTGGTCAGAAAGAGCCCATTCTCAGCATTAAGGTTCAATGTCTGAGTATTAAAAACTTTATCCATGTGAGACATAAATGCACTTTGAACCAAAGGCATCCTTTGTAAGATATTGTTTATAATTAACTGAGCCAAATTTGTTTTCTTTTCCTGTCTTCCGTAGGAACCCCAGTCAATCGTATTCCAATCATGGCCAAGCAGGTCCTAGATCTGTACATGCTGTACAAGCTGGTGACAGAAAAGGGAGGCCTCGTCGAGGTTATCAATAAGAAGATCTGGAGAGAAATCACAAAGGGACTCAACCTGCCTACCTCCATCACCAGTGCTGCTTTTACTCTGCGGACACAGTAGGTCTTTGCATTTGTGACACAAAGCTAACTAATTAAAGGTGCTGGAACCGATTAAAGAATTTCAGCAGCTTTCCTCATCGTGTGGAAGCCAAAAGCTTCTTCAGGCACTAAATATGTTCATTTCGGGAGCATTTCAGCCATCTTTTCCAGTTGTCCTTCTCACTATGTCTTTTATTTTAATAATTCTAGAGAATTGTTGCGACAGCTAGTTTTACTTCCTAGTGTACATGTGGAAACACGCCTCCTGCGTGCACATGCAAGGATCCGCTCTGGCTGCAGCTTTTAAGCAGACATCTTGTTAGGAGTTGTGTGTTGTTTGTGTGTTGGAATAAGTATGAATGTCATTCATTGGAACCCATACCTGTGTATTTATACACACACACAAGTTTTCTCCACTGGCCAAACTTTTCTCTTTACCCCCAACCACTCAGTGCATTACATCACACATGATTGATTTCCATCGATTTATTGATGTGAATTTGGTCAGAGTTCACAGTGACTAAGGTGGGGTTTGATTGACAGCTTATAATGCCAAACCCTGACTAAAACTATATCGCTCTCTGGATGGAAACCCTTTAGCAGAGGTAACACCTCTCTATCTTGTCCAGCAGTACATATCCCTAATGAGCCTTGATGTATTTTTAATGTTGCTGGACTGTTGTGTAGCATTGGTCGGCTAGCTCTGTCTAATGGATGCTGCTGCTCGTGCTTCTTATTGATCCTTGGTACTTCTATCCCACCATTATGCAGTAAGCACGCATAATGTGTATAGTGTGCTCATTTATGGCATGGAAAACATTGCAGAGCTGTGACTCTGCATACTTGCAGTGCTGCTGTGATGTCATGCAAATATAATAAGTACACCAAACATGTTTTGAGCAAAGCTTTAAAGCAGTAAATTCTATATAAATTCATACATTTAAGAAAGGAGGTTACTTTCAGTTTACTGAAGTGGCTTGATTTATAAATATGCAACCTAATGTCTGTTGTAAGGATCAAATATTAGAGAAATAAAGTTGCAAAAGGTTTTTAATGTGTGAACGTGCACAAAGGATTTGACACGGGGGGCAGAATCATTGTGACAGCACTGCTGGAGATAAAAGGTTAGGTCTTTATTCAAAGCAGTCTTTTTTTGTTCTAAACTAAGGTACAGACAAAAAACAAAAAGTCGCAGTGAAATAAAACAGAGTTATCTCTACTATCTGAACAAATACACTGAGCTATATACACATTCGGATAAACAGTGCATCTCTCGGTGCACATGTCTTCGTACTGCAGCTTTAAATGTCCCCATGTGTGCTTTTTTATGTTCTGTCACATTTATAGAGTGCTGGAAGCTCATCTTAAAAAAAATTGGTCAGAGTGTGTTAGCATATGTGCAAGTAATCTTCGTTAGTCAATAGGTCAGAATAATTTTTTTTTCTACTCTTAGCTCTCTGTGTGAGAGAGCCCATTTGCTGTGCAAATATTTGTTTGCAGCCAGTCAGACAAAAAAAAAGTTGTCTTAAAGTTAAGGGAAATGGAACTAACGCTACTTGCTTTAGAAAATAAGGACTATTTTAAACTGTAAATGATGCGAGCCTACTGTAGAAGAGCCCAACAGTAGGTAGGAGTAAATTACCAGAATAGGTTCACCTTAAGTCAAATAGCACTGGACAATTTTTGAAGAACCAAAATGTTAGACTATTGACAGGCTATTAATTAGACATATTCAGTTTCATATTGGAAGAAGGAGAAAAATGTTTTCTTTTCCTACATATTCATAAAAAGGGTGCTGACGCCACTGCTGTACATGTTAACAGATTCTCTCATTTAATATTATATTTCAGCTGTAATGTTTTGATGTAGTCAAATATTACAATATTATTTCTGATATTTTCTGTGCAAATCTTTCTGTCGTGATCTCACGTATTACTGTGCTTTGCGTTTTCCTTAAGGTACATGAAATACCTGTACCCGTATGAGTGTGAGAGGAAAGGCCTCAGCTCCCCAGGCGAGCTTCAGGCTGCCATCGATAGTAACCGACGTGAGGGTCGCCGTCCGTCCTACAGCAGCAGCCTCTTCCGCTTTTCTCCCTCTCCCAGCACTGCTCCCCACATCCTCTCACCCCCAAAGATGCACCTTTCCAGTCTGGGAGCGGGGGCCTCAGTAGCTATCAATGGCCTTCAGGCCTCACCGGGACCCTCTTTGAAGAAAGGTACGTGCTTGAAAGCTTGAGGTTAAAGAAAACACCAGAATCTGATCTATGCCCTTTGGTTAATAAATAGAAGTGGGGTTTACTTTCTGTTGCCTATCTGGCAGCTCTCAGATGTATATACTGTGTGTTAGTCTAAAGGTCCTTTGGATCAATTAAGGTCACAATGAACTAAGTAAATGTTTATATCAGAAACTACAACTGCTTCATACTGGTTACTATAGCATGGGTGCTGCTTGTTAAGACCTTGAAAGAGATTGTAGAGAAATGCTGCCCTCTGTTGCAGTTTTGAAAAACTACACCTGTGAAAACAATTGATAAACCATAAAATAAAACATCAGCTACAGGAAAGGCTCTGGTTTTAGTAATTTGATGAGGACTTTTCCCTACATATGGAGCCTGACACTTCACAGCATTGTGGTCTGTTTTTGTCAAATATCCATGTGAATGTGAGTGTCTGCTTCCGTGTGTGTCCCTGTGTGTTTTTCTGCATTTTTAGTGTTCATGTCTTTGTATATGTATGAAGTACACCCAGTTATCTGGGTGGAACCAATTCTGCCTCAGGCTATCAAGGCCCTCACCTTTATTACGTCTTAATAACATAGTTGGGGACACTTTGTGAACTTTGCCTTTAGTCCACATAGTTGGGATCTGGTTGATAGCTGTCATTACAATGCTATCTTTTCTGAAGTTACTTTAACTTTGCTGGTGTGTGACTCAGTTGTGAACCTCAGTTTTGACTCATATATTGGATGTAGCTACAAACCAGTTCTACTTTGTTATAAATCAGTGCGTTAAAAAATATTTATAACAACAGAAATTAAATCAGATGGCTAAAGATCAGTTTAATCAAAATGTTTTAGAGACATGTAGAAGGCTTGCAGTTTCTTCTTTGTTTCTCTTTTTGTGTACTTATACTGCTTTAATTACAGTCTGAACCAAAACACAGCCAAATGTATTTGTTAAGAAATGTAAAGGAGTCCAGCATAAAGTTTCAGACACAAATTTTGCTTGTCTTCTGCAAAAATCTGACATTCAGGCTGCTTTTTCTGCTGTTCAGCTAAACATTTCTCTGACAAAATGCAACTTTTTATTTTTTTTAAGATTACAAAGTGGAGATAGATATACATACTAGTAAAATATAACTGTAACCTATACTGAGTTTTCCTTGGGTTTTTAGAGGTTGTGTTTCTGGGAAGTGGTGGTGTTATTTTAAGGTTGTTTCCCCGTGTTTTTTTTTTAATTTAATTTAATTTTATAGAGAATAACCCTTGTAGTACCCCTGTACTTATAGTCCAAAGTCTTTAATCTTCACAAAATAACATGTTTTAGAAATGATGCAAACTTATGTGGATAACTTTAACTTGTGTACATAAAAAGAATAAACATGTTTTATCAACACAACTCCATTTGTGGAGTAAGTGTAGTCGGGGCCTACAAGTTTCTGGCTGTTGTATATATTTGTTTTTGCTGGTGAAACACCCAGTTACCGGAGTATTTGTGTTGTGTTACCAGCACCTCTCTTTAGAAAAGTTCAGTCCTGGGTAACCTGTATATGCTGTAGTTCAAGTGTCCCATTGTGTGAAGTAATGCTGCCTACATGTAGCCACTGTGAAACGCATGCCGATAGGGGTGATTGGGTTACTATAATTCGGCTGTGAATAGGAGACATTTCAGTATAACAGTTACTCAGATGTTGCATACTATCTTCACTGCCCCAGAAAAGGAAATGACACATGTAACCTAAAACCAGATGTCTCCCTACTTCACTTAGAAATTGTGGATCTTCTTGACAGATACATCTGGGGCTTGTCTAAACTCTGGTGTCTTGCAGAATTTGAGGCTCTTTCACACAGCACTCACATAAGCCTTTCTTGAAACATAATAATCATTTGTGATCATTTCATTAAAATTTGTAGTTCCAGTTGCCAGCTTACCTTTTGTCTGAGAGCAAGAAACCATATATATATATATATATTTGTTTTGTTTTGTTTTGCCAACACACAGACCTCACACTTTTGTTTTTAATTCCATTCTGATGTATGTTGCCTAAATACAAAATTGGAATCATTTGGCTGAGCAAAAACATTGAGGTCCTTCATATCAGCTTTTCTATAGTAGAAAAAAACCCTTAAGTACTGGGTTTAGTACAGTACTATGGATAGTACATATACCCACTTGTCCAATCAAGGTGTGGGCTTTACTATTATAGCTCCCATTAGGTAGGACTGATAACCTTTCACATTCACCTTGATAGATTCATGCATTTCAGTTGTCAAGTTACACAGAATCACGAATCACTCCTTTTGACTTATTCAGACTAAACTTCAATTTCTCCTCCAGATGACCTGACCCCACCGATTATGGCTGCAAGACCTTCCATGGCGTTGGCTCTGGGTCAGCAGCAGGTTGCTGGCTTGGCCAGAGCTGCCACACTGGAGCAGCTTAGAGAAAAGCTGGAGACCGGTGGTGGAGAGGGGCCGGAGAGGAAGATGGCCCGCCTGGCAGAAGAGCAGCAGCGCCTGATGCAGCAGGCTTTCCAACATAATCTACTGGCCATGGCTTCCCAAATGCCTATGAACCTGCGTCTGGGAGCCCCTGCTATGCCTACCAGAGGTCAGTGTTGAGAAGTTTGTTGAGATTCTGTCTAAAAAAACCCTGGAAATTAAATACAGTGTTTGTTTTTCTATTGAAGTTAGAGGTATCATATCATGGAATCGCAGTTTTAGTGTGTTTTGAGACATCTGTAAACTTTGGTGAATGTTTGTGGTAAATATCCATCAATGTTCTCCAAAGTCTGTGGATATCTCTAAAGAGCATGCTGCTATCATGGACCCAAACCTATTGCTATACATGGGATTGGTAGCAAAGCATGCATTAGCCAACAGAAAAAAATCTTTAAGTGTAAGATATTGTTAACATCTTTTCACTACTTAAATTTTTTCTTTCTGTGGGGGAACCTGAGCTCGTTTCTTGTTCTCATCAAACCCACCAGGCTAACTCTTCTGCCAAAAACAAATGTGTTTTCCGTTGCAGAGCATGTAGCTGCAACTGATTTACCAAAGCCCATCAGTTAATATGTTTTAAGCTGCTGCACGACTTTGCAGAAATCTGCATACATTCTATTCTGTAATTATTTGAATAATTCCATGTATTTCAGGAATAGCTGACAGTGCTCTTCCCTTGGTTAGATGTTATTAAGTTGTTTTTCTTGACCATGGAAATAATTCTGTCATCATGCACATTAGTTGTGTAGTTTAGCATAAACTGTCATGGGTCAAGGGTCAAGAAACTGACTAAATACATATTATGTATTAATGGTGAAATTATCAAGAAAGAAAATACACAAAAATAATCTCTCCACTGTTATTTATGTTTTTCAGAAGAGAAGCAGCAAGACATGTCTCTGAGTATCTCAACCAATGGAAATTCCAGCATTACTGTCTCAGTAGAGGTCAATGGCACAATCTACTCAGGTGTGTATGAGAGTGGGATTAGGTAAATTTATTTTGATTAACCTCTGGAAGGATTCAAGCATCAATGTTCATTTTTAACTAATGACGTTTCTCCTTTTTCTATAGGAACCCTGTTCGCCCAGAAGTCTGGTGGGGCCCCGGGGCCATCTGTGTCTGCTGCTACTGCTACTGCTGTTTCAGCCTCCCCTGCTGGAACCAGCGCAAGCTTTGGTTTTTCCGCACCTCAGGCCCAGAGCCTCAGCCCCGCATCCTCCTCCTCCTCCAAGGGTCCCGGCTCGGCTGAGCCGACCCCCACCGGGTCACCCTAACTCAGGCTGCCCTTTGTACCTTCTCCCCAGGCCTCTGCTCCTGCAGGAGGCCCAGCATGAATATACAGTACAATAAGAAACCGAAAAGAAACTGTTGCACAACAAATACCTCATCAACCTGTCTTGGCTGTCCAATCATGAACACAGAACCTGAAAATTTAATGATGTATCCAAAATAAATTGCTATGCATTTTATTTTGATCTAACACACACACACACACACACACACACACGCACATGCACGCACATACACACAGGAACACAACACTACAAACACATCATGCACAGACACACATCACATATATATACTTGTTAATCCTAATCGACATGCTAAACACAATCAGCTCAGCCAAAACCCACTGACAGGTGTAGTCACAACCGAACTTGAAAAGTTTTATCTTAGAACATTTTGTTTGTTTGTTGCCATTTTGTTGTCTTTTTTGATTTTGTGTTTTAGAATGATTTTTTTTTTTTAGTTTTTCTCCTTTTACATACCTCAAATCAAATAACCTGCAGTGGTGTCTTTACCTCAGGAGCTGTAGTATATTTAACCTGAATCAACTTTATTTTTATATTCTTTTTGACCTAGTTGCAATCAGGGGAAGTTGGGTAACTGTCACCAGTGGAAACCTGTGTACAGAGCACCCCCCCTCACAGTGATGGGCCTCCAACTGGGGCTGCTCAGGTGTCTTCAACGTGCTGTGGCATCAAACTGGTGATGATCTGATGCTGTAGATCAGCAGATTAAATACCTCATTTCATCCTTTCAGCTGCCCTCAGTTGAGCTCTTGAGAAGTCCATTAGAAAGGTTGCAAAGCTAAAGTTTAAGTAGTTTCAGCTCCATGTGCGCGCACAAAGTTGGGTTAACAGTAACAGGCCCGTTAGAGCCTGAGCTTTGTGTTTCACCCATAGCGGTACAGAGAGGTAGTACTGAGGCATTCCTAGCTCCTGCAGACCAGATTTGAGTTTGTTGTTCCCCTATTTTTATTTTTTTGTGTGCATCCTTCCTCCAGCTGCAGCCACAGAGCTGAATGTCGAGTTGGGTGGCATCGTCATCTCTGACCACACATTGGCCTCTCTGCTTTGGGGGCGGGGGCGTCTCTCTCAGGAAAAGCAATGTGACAACTGCAAGGAATCACTGTCAGTTTAAAGAGACACAAAAAAAGAGGATTAATACGTGAAGAATGCACAAGCCTACGTGACTGTTTCAAAAATACCTCATCAGACTCTCTGAAAAGGAGAGTAACACTACATACCTCAAAAGGCTGTGAAGCCATCGAGACTTGACGCCCCGAATCCTATGTGAACTGAAACTGTTATGGACGTGCTGTCACACTGCTGGTGGTTTTTGGGGACAAAGAAGTGGGATGGGCTAGATATATTTCTCCTGTATTTACTTGTAGAACGTGTTTCATGTTTGCTTCTTCTTTGTTTTTTGTTTTTTTTCCCCCTTTTTTAGGTTCATCAGGTTGTCTGAGAAGAGTGATATATCTGAGGTGCTTTTTCAGCAGAGAGGAACAGACAAGTTATTTTTTCATTGACATGTTGATTTTCTTTCTTTAAAAAAAAAACAAAAAAAACAATGGTGTTTCCATAGGGGTAAGAAAACAACCTTAAGTTTGACTGTGTATGTTGAAATTGCATCTTTTTTGTGACAATGGCAAAATCATGATATGCATTTGAACAATCATGTGACCAGTGTTTCTTTTTTACACCTCCATCCTCTGGTTATTGCACAGCTACATACCAAAGACTAGCACAGTCAGTCCTTATGAACATTTTGTACAATCCTGCTAACAGGATGCTGATGCATAGCAAGCAGGTCTCTGTTGGGCTGCAAAAGGTGTCTCTTTCAGACTCTTTCAAACTAACTGTGAGGTTTTTTTTCACAATTAGTTAGTGGAAAGTGCATTTAAAACTGTAAAGACTGAAAACCCAAATACATGACTTGTACAGGTGGGCATATTCGACCCTTTTAACAGATTTCATTATTTAAAACTGAAGGCCAGATACAGTGGCCTCATTAACAGTTGCATTTAAATAGTTTGTTTAACCTGTTTGCGCAGTCCCTCACAGTCAATGTGGACAGTAGCCCGCATTTTCTTTTATCAATTTACCCCAGGCACAGCTTGATTATGATTAACATGTTATTGTAGGATGCTTTTCTCCCTTTAAACATTTTTTTAAAAGCATTGAAACCCCACAAAAGAACAACATTTTCTAGCTTTACTTGTGTTGAATGTAAGGCATTTTAACTGTTTAGACCTTTTTACGCCTAGTATGGTCTGAGGTGGGCAGCCTTGTTGCTTTTCTTAGATTGTATTTTAGCAATTATGTGTCAGGTTTTGCAGTGCAGATCGCAGGTCAAGGTTTAAGAACCTTTGAGAACTGCGCTGTTAGTCTGTCAGTATAGCCTTCGCAACCTTATATGACACATAACTGTATTTTATAAAAGGTGAGGAGTATAGATGCTGCCTTAAAATTAGTTGCTGGTGAGATCTGGTCCATGCCGGTTTCCCTTTGTCTGGCTATGAAAGTTTTTCTCTTCAGGCTTAATCCTTTTGCTGCCCCCCCCCCCCCCCTTTTTTTTTTAAAATCACATGTTAGACACAAGTTATCATTCAGTTTGTTGTGTTATCAAGTGAGTTTTGATATTTATTTGTTTGTTTTTTTTCCTTTTCCTGGTGGACCTTGCTTTTAGTAACAATCTTCATTATTTAGGCTGCCACTAAAATATTTTCTGTTTTCCAAGTCCATTCTTTCTGTTTCTTGTGCTCATTCTAAGCAATGACTGTTTGATGATGTAGCTTCACTGCCTTTGTACATTAGTGTGTTTGCGTGTGTGTGCAAGCAGGTGCAGTATATTGAGTAAGTAATAACATTAAAGGCACTGCAGGTGGCGCCACTGCTGAATTTTTTTTTTTTTTAATGCTGAATGAGGAGGTGAAAAATGACTTTTAAGAAATATTTAAGTAGATAAAGATTTATCCACATCTTTCTGCTATGTACTCGTACAGAGTAGTGGGTCACTTTTCTTCCTCAGTGTTTGCTTCAACCCAGCAACCACTCTGGTCACTGTCTTTCAAGGCTCCTGTCACTTGTCACTTGTATGGATAGGTGCATTATGTATAATGTGTTGTGCCTGTATACCTGCATCCATGTGTGGAGTGTGAGTGAGTGTGTGTGCCCCCCCCCCTCCACTTCTTCATACCACATTACCTCAGGGCAGTGAGCTGCATTCAGTTTTGCATACGATGTTGAAGCTGCATTGAGGGATGAATGCTGATAGAAGCTGTGGTCACTTCGCAGAATGCTACTTTGGATTTGGTGTCTCTTTTCTTTTTCTTTTTGTCGTCAATAACTGCATTATGGCAAGGTCTCGTTACTCAGGAAGCTGTGAAGTTGGAAGTATGCGGAACCTTTTGATTTTGGAGTCAATTCAATTTTAAATTGTTTAAAAACTAACCTGATCTGTGTACAAACAGGTGCATATGCAAGTGGTTATTGAATACCTCATTTATCAATTTTATGTTGTTTTTGGCTTGTACAATGCTCCGTATATTAATTCAACTGTGGGGTTTGTGCATATTTTTGTACTGTTATTATTATTATGGACATGATAATAATGATATTACTGATATTATAGTTTTCTCTTTGATTAAAGCAAACAAAAAATAGGACAAAACATGAATGCTTGTAAAAACTGGTTTGTGCTGATTGTATTTATGAGGAGCACTTTTCCAAAGTGGTTTTCACACATTCAGTTTTGTTCATATCAGTTAATATAAAGATATGGTTCTCAGGGCTTTTAACTTGTATGTCATGATAAAGTTTTACTTTATATCCTATGTCCCTGTGTGTTGGTTAGTTGCTTTCTTTCCCCCTTTTTCATCTGAGATCACCATATAGGAACACACTAACATGCAATCAACACTCTTGGGGGGGCTTATTGTACATTTTTGCCTTGAAGCTTAAATATTGAAAAGCATTTTTACAATCCTTCAAGTTAATTTTCAGTAAAGCTAACTTTCTCTTCGTAAACAGTCCTTATTAGGTTCAGTCATTTCAATACCAATACCAAGAAGTACAGTATTGTGCAAAAGTGTTGAGTCACCCTTTGTTTCTTTATATTTTGCTTCACAAAATGGCTAGGGTGTCTTCTTTGTTGTTCTTGTTTTCTTGATCTTCAAGATTTTGAAAGACAACAGGTCATGTGGAATCAAGAATATACAAATGTAAAATTTTGGTTTCAAACTGTAAAACACATTGGAGGCTGTGTCATGGCTTGGGCCTGCATTTCAGCCAGTGGCAGTAGGGATGTCAAGAATTCAATTATAAATGCAAAACATTGCTGTCAGACATTTCTTCACCATGCGATGTTGAAAGCATCTGACTAGCAATGGTTTTATTTGTCAGTATAAGGATAATCCCAAACACACTACCACCACAGTAAAAGCAGGCTAGTAACATCGTGGATTGCCTCAGTATTATTCAGGCACTGTGTGATCTTGATATCTTGACAGCAAATAGAATAAAAGTCAGCAGGCCTCCAAAGACGATCGTTGAATGTCTTTCGAGAAGCCTGGAGAACATTTCTGAAGACAACTTAAACAAATTATACGAAGGCTTGCTTGAGAGAGTTTAGACTATGTGGAAGAATTAATGTAGAAATATCAAATATAGAATTCTACACACTCTGTTTTATGTCTTATATATTGTATTTCCGTATATGCTTACACATTTAAATAAATAGCTGCACCTATTGTATTTCCTCTTTTTACTAGCAAAATAGAAATAAATGTGAGGTGGCTCAAGGTTTTTGCACAGTACTATGTCTCAAGACGTAAATCTTTGGTTTAGCAGTGTGAGTTGTTATTGGTTTCTCAAGGGACTCTTAAGCCACACCACTTGCAAACCAGCAAGTTCCTGGAACATTGTGTTCAGGAAATAATGTAATACAAGCAGTAAAAATTCTTATCTTTCCATCAGCCCAGTGTGTTTTCATAGACTTAAAAAAACACACAAAACAAGTTTATTGATTATTAACAAGCAAACATGAATTTGTATTTTGAGTTGATGAACGTGGAGCTGTGGGAGCTGAGAAGGTGACGTTATGTAGGTGGAGCCGCAATGAAGGAGGACCCAGTTATCTCAGAGCTCTCATGTTAATATCTGACAGATGCTCAGCCAAATCGTTCCTATTGATGGCCCATGGTGATGTTCACAGCATGCTGGGGATGATGCTGCACCATCAGATCCACAGTTTGGGGGCAATCTGCCCTCTCCAGTCTGCATCCTTAGTTCCAGTTGCTACTTGAAGTTCTTAAACTGTTCCTGAGTCAATTTATTCAGCCCTTCAAAAGCAGCACTTTGATCTGTGCCCGATTTTTTTTTTTTTTTAATAGACTTTTACACCTTATAGTATGTGTCATAGACTGATATAAATAGTCAATTGTGCATACATACGGAGATGTGAAAAGTGGCAAACACCTCCAAAGAAACCACTCATGGTTTGTTTTTTTGCATGTTTGTCACATTTCAGACCCCCATGTCATTACTTAAAATGGCCTAGTCGAAGTCCTGACCTGAAACCGATTGAGATGCTGTGGCATGACCTTAAAAAGGCAGTTCACACTTCAAAACCCTCTAATGTGGCTGGATTATAACAATTCTGCAAAGATGAGTGGCCTAAAGTTCTTCCACAGCGCTGTAAAAGACTGCTGCTAAGGGTGGCCCAACCAGTTATTAGATTTAGGAAGCAACCACTTTTTCACACAGAGCCATGTAGGTTTAAAATTTCATTTTCTTCCCCTTAATAATAAACACTTTCATTTAGAAACTGCATTTCATGTTAACTTGTGTAAACTTTTGTATATTTGTGTGACAGACATACAAAAAAAATCAGGAAGGGGGGAAACACTTTTTCACACCACTATACAGAAACATATGAACATATTTTTCAGGGCTGAAAAGCAGAAAAAAACCCTTAATTATTAGTAATGCCCAGAACGAAGGAGTGACTCCTATGGTTGCAAAAAAAAGTGGTTCTATAGTAATCTTAAACATGTCCACAGCTCTGTTGATTTTACTGATTACGGTCCTAATGACTTTGTCTCCATCTCTAGTTTTAAGCCTTATTAAATATATCATGATGCTCACTGTTACAGCATCGTATGGTAGGGGAAAACAGAGCACAACACAAATGTGGCCCCCTGCACCTTTGCACCCACAGAAGGACCAGTGTGACCACAAAATTTGCTGTCTAGACAGCTGTTTTATTTGTCTTTTTCACACAGAACAATATTAGCGTGGGTGCAGCTAAAACAACAAGCAATATATATATTTTAAAAACAACAACAACAACAACAATAATGTAACACAAAAACAAAAAATGAATTAACCTAGCACGTGGCAAGGCTGTTGAAAGAAAAAGACTACAGCTACCAGGACTGCTTGTAAAAAAAATATATTTTGAATATGTACAAAATTGCTGCCACTTTGCAAGTCAGAAAACACACACACACCACTATAAACACATTCACACAGCACCCACTGGCTAGAAATCAGGAAGTAGAGGGAACTGGTCTTTTTTGGTCCTAATTTAAAATTAGCACTTCAGTCTCCAATCAATGTCCAGCTGCTAAATAGAGCTTGTGAAATCTAAAACATGGAACAGAATGAACAACACCATGTTGTACAAGGTAGAATAATATGGTGTTAAAGCAATATTTAACACCATATTATATGACCTGGGTCATAATTTTGTCTTATATAATGATAATATTTTACAGTCAGTTTGTTTATTGTGATCGCCATTACTGCAACAGACTGACAACCTGTCCAGGGTGCACCCCGTCTCTCACTGTTTTACAGCTGGGATAGGTTCCAGCCTCCTGTGACCCTGAATCCCCATTCAGTGTCTGCAGAACATGCTTCACTACCCTATGATTGTATTCTCATCTGCATTTTTCCTGAGTAACTGTTTCTCAGTCAGAATGTCACGTTAAGTTTCACAGTGTCAAGATGATGATATTGAAAACACTCAGGCGGAACATTCAATAACTGGTGTGTAGCATTACAATAGCTACATTCAACTTTTGTATGCAACTTGTGGTATAAAAGTTAATTACTTCTAAACTGTGTCTGTGTTTTTTCAATACAGGTGTGTTTTAAGGAAGCTAAATATCACAGTTCCTCTGAGACTGAAACATGGAAATGATTCGTGGTGGCAGCTATTCTCTTTTAAAGTTGTGATTTAGTCAGGTTTTGACGAACTAAACTCGAAATAAAAAAAGGAAGGAAGCTGCAGCATAAAAATAGAATTATCCTTATATGGAGATGGAAAAACTATATACACAATATAAGATTTGCTTATGTATGTCTTTTTAAACGTACAGATCAGTTCAAAAGCTCAAAGTTCAAAAGTGAAATTCACTGGTACTGAATAGATTATGAAAGATTTGCATGAAAACACACACACACACACACACACACGCACGGCACAACCCTGTATTGCATTCACAACCTCCATCTACACACAGCCCCACACATCCATCCACCCACCCAGTGGTCAATTTCATTAAGGTTGGCATGTTTAAAGGTAACAAGGCCAACCTAAGTGCAAGTTTAAAATAAGCAAGATAGAACAACGGATCAAAAAAATAAATACAAAAAAGATAAAAACAAACAAATGAAATATAATTAACTACAAATAATCAATTTATGGCCTGCGATTACTAAATGTGGAAAAGCTTGCTGTGTTGGGCCAAATTAGAAATCAGAAAGTGAGTATTTTGGTAATTTTGCAGCACAGCATGAATTTAACAACACACTGTATTCTCTCCTGTATTTTGCTAGGCGTCACAGAATAAAAGATCTAATAAAATTAATTTGGCATTTGTACTTTGTACTGTCAGATCAAGTATTTGGCAGTGCAGCAACTTATTTGCAATTTGAAACCTGAGGGACAAAAAAAAATGTGTTGATGCAGAAACAGCCTTCAACAATAGCTGCTATTAACAAAAGATGTGTGAATGTTTATACTGACACAGTGCCTCAGTCTTCTGAAATCTAAAGCTTGAGGTAGCAGACATGACAGGAATTTTTAAAGTGCGAAACATACATTCAGATAAAATTTCACATTACAGGAAACCGTTGTAACGTTCAGTGCTGTGAAAAAGTATTCACTTCCATATTTGTCACACTTAAATGTTTCAGATCATCAAACAAAATTTAGACAAAGGTTCACTTAAATAGAGCCTGTCTGACAAAGAGAAGCAGCTAACAGATCTCAAAAAGCAACCCATAAGGCCACAATCTAAAGACACAGCTGAGAAACAACATAGGGGTGGGAAGTGTGATTGTCTGGGGACCTGGATGACTAACCATAACAGAACCATGAATTCTGATCTCTACCAGAGGATCCTGAAGGAGAATGTAGGGCCATAAATCTGTAACCGGAAGCTCAGGTGCACTTGGGTTATGCAGCAGGAGAATGATCAAAAACACACTAGCAAATTCCTCTCTGATTGGCTCAAGGCCACTCCACAAAATAATGTGGCTGATTTAAAACAATTATGCAAAAAAGAATGGTCAAAAATGTCTCTACAGTGATGTGATTGCCAATTATTGCAGTTACTTGATTTCAGTTCTTGCTGCAAAGGTTGGCACAACCAGTTACTTTTTCACAAAAAAATTAAAAAAAAAATCAGGAAGGGGCCAAATATTTTTTCACAGCACGTCAATAACACTAAAGATTAGAAATAGAAAGTTTCATATTGCAACACGTGCATGAATAAAAATGCTCTAAAACACTGGCAGTCTTTTCAAAACACATAAGGGCTTCTCAGCAATTTGTGAAGAAAGAGTTAAAATAACTTTTACATTTTCATACAATTCATAAGGTCATTATCTGTTTAGAAAAACTACATCTATTGCAGAGAGTTGATATTGCACTAGAAAAACCAAACAAAACAACGCGAATGGCTTGCATTACCCGTCTGAGCCACAGCTGTTACAGATGTTTACACAGATGTTGGAAGTGCAGTTAATTAATGTAAGTAAAGAAACAATAGCTGTCACTGAAAAAACAGTAATTGTAACCAATTTAAGATTTTAGAATATCACAGATTCAGCCTCTAACTTACATCACTGAGGAACTAAAAGGACAAACTCTTAATCAGAACCATCATTAGGCAAACCCAGATCACTGGGCTTGTCTTTCGGCCCTCTGCCTTATTCGGCCACTGTTGTTTGTATTGCTGGATCTTCGCCTTGCTCTCCACCTGTAGTTCGTACTGTACCAGGACTTTACTGTAACCCATCTCCTGTGATATACATTTGTAAATTCCCTTGCACCTACTGTCCATGCTGTCAATCAGATAAAGGCACTGCTCTTTCCCAGAGCTACAGGATGTAGAGTTTTCATCGTGCTGCCAACTGTACTGAGCATGACGGGATGACACTGGGCATTGAAGGAAATACTTTGAGTAACGTGGGACTGGGACTGGGTCACCTGTATAATTTGATGCTGTGGAAACAACAGAAGAGGGACAATTTCAGTTCTGCTTTTTGTTTTGTCTGTTTATTTTTAAACCAGTCAGATTTCAAATGCAGTGTAGTAAACCTAAATCAAACTGGTTTCCTTCCCTCAGGTAATTGTTCATATAAGGACCAAGGGCAATGTAGCTTTAAAGCAAACAGCAGAGAAAATGCAGTTTTACATTTTAACAATCATTGTCTACATAGTGGAAAACTGGCATGGTGTCTATTTATGCATTTGACTTTTCCACCGCAGTCAGCTCAACAAATAGAATAGATACAAAAGATATTACCTAATGGTGTGTAAGTGTTTCAGTTGTTAATTATAGAATATAAAGCATAAGAGAACTTCTCCTTTTAAAGCCTTCAAGTTAAAAGAGGAAGTTGATCAGCTATGGGGGTTGGAAGCATTTATAAAGAATAACAGAATAGAAGAACTATATCATATGCAAATAAACATAAAAGGATTACTAAGAGATATTATTAATGTAAATTATTTAAATTTTAAAGGGTAAATGTGTGTAATGATGAAATCACAAGTTGTGAAATAAAAACTTTTTTTTAGCATCTCAGATAATAATGATCTTAAGATGTTGATAAGATTAAAACTGAAGCACGTTTGACCACAGAGCAAACTGGCACCACTGATGAGTATCATTGCAGAAGCGTGTGGCATACAGATGCACAGCTATAAGAAGAAACAAATCTAGTTTTTGTTCCCCTTAACGTGTGACCTATATGGCGAGACAGGAAGCTAAACTATGATGAATAAAGGTTAGGCTGTCTGGGTTTGAATCCCCCTTGCATATGGAGGAATACAATGTGCCCACTCTCACCTACCAAGCTATTCAAATGAGTCTTATTCTCTGGTGGTAACTGGTTTCCCTGGTTGAGGTTCTGTCTTGAATTTGCGGTTTGCATCAATTTGCTGGAAAATTTGTGTGTTACATTACTTGTGTAGGTTTTCTGAAATATGTCACTCAAAAATGTGCTGTGAGTGTATTCATTTATCCTTTTAACACACATTTTGCCATTTGCCGTTGATATTAGTGTATAGACAGAGCTTGTGTTGCTGCTGTTGCTGCTTTTTTTGTTGTTTTTGCTGTGCATATGAGGACACAGCACCATGGCTCACTAACGGAAACCACAGAGGAAGCGAGAGCGGGGTCTTGCATATGCTCATGCATCTACACAGTATATTTTGCAAAGGCTTTTATAACTTTATAAGAGATCAGTTTCCTACCTATAATTCAATTATGTATAAGTGTATTGTGCTTTTTTCCCATCCACTTATTTTTTATGGTTTTGACTCTGCTAAAGTAGCTTTACACAATTCACACCAATATAAGATAAACAATCCTTATTTTTCTTTTATGCTGTCCATTCTGCATTAAAACAATCCACATTTTAGCCATTTTCCCTCTAATGCCAGTCACCAGACTTTACTGCTCAACTGCATTGACTCAGCTCTTTGTGAGGGTTTGTCAAGTTAGTTAATAATTAACCACATTTAAAATATTTTTTTACATGTACTTTTGATAATCACTGTTATGACACCAGGCATTTCTTTATCAGTCAGTTTTATAATAGAGGAAGAGAGAGACTGAACTGAAGGGCTTTTTCATGATCTGGTATAAGTTAAATAAAGATTATTTTGAATGGTAAAACATTCAAATCAATTCAAGTGAACCAAAGACTGAAAATAGTAGGAAATTACTATAATAGGTCTACAGTTTGCCCGATCATGCAGTCTGCTGGGCTACAGCTTAAAAGGCCCTTTTACTCAATCTTAGATTTTTAGACTACTTAATAAAAAATAATACATTTATATTTTATGATAAAGCCAATAGTGTAATTCTTAAATATCAGATAAATATATAAACAGTTAAAGACAGTTACTGATAACACTAACAGGCCTCACAAACTGTGTTTAGTTTTTGTATTAGGTTTCTGAACTAGCATCACAAAAGATAAGAAAGGGAGAGGATACATTTGGGTAATTTTCAACTAAGAAAGTACCAACTACCAGTGTATACAGCACTGTATTGTTTTGTGGTGCATCTAATAGCTCTTGTGTTCGGAATACAGGAAAATAAAATTCCAAATACCCCCAAAATATTTAAACAATTCCTTCTATGATTGTTCTTGGACTATCGTTTGACCTTTGGGTTTTTCCTTTGCTATGCAGGGTCTTCACCTTAAAGTGTCCCAAGATTAGTTTTGTTGTCAATTGGCATTATGCAGTAAAGTAAAACTGAAATGAATTTAAATACCATTGTGCCCAATACAGATGGAAATGTCCCCAGTGGCTGCATCATGCCAGCTCCCCCTGAAAAAGATAATGTATGAGTAAATTAGGCAGTATGGAACGATTATGCTTAACAATCGATTTAAAAAAATAACATGTTACTGGAACTAGTGGAAACTTTGTATCTGTGTATATTGTTTTCTAACTAAAACATCTTTGATTAGAAAATAATTTTTGGTAGTGTGTATGATAGTACAGTACCAACTTCAGTATTTTTCCATTCACACAACAATCTTTGACTGTACTGGGATATTGAAGCAAAAGGAAATCTAAACAGATCAAAAGCAAAAAAGTGGAATGATTCAATAACTGTAACATTACAACATATAGTACTGTCCCCACTCATAAATGTGCTGCAAGAGGGCTTCCACATCTACATGGTGCGGAGTTTTAGGAGTTTTACTATTACTAATATTCTGAAATTTGTTATCCTTGTTAACTGTCAAGAAAAAGGGATTTCTCCCCATCTGTGGGTAACTTAGCCTGATCTCGATGCCATTTCCTCATATGTGGAGGATTACTATGAAGTGAACCTTGACAAAATTTTATCAGAGAAAAAAATCCTTAGTGGTTAGTCATCTCCCACATAAAAAGAAAAAAATCATCTGCATGTATGGAGCTGCAAAAACCCAGCTGTACTTTTGCATGCAGTGTGGTTGTGTTTGTAAGTTAGTTGGTTGAGGTTTGAGTAGCACTAATTTTACCTCACTAGACCCTGTTCTCTTTTCATCGAAATGTTTCTTCCCATTTACAGTTAAAGGTACCTTCCCTTTTTAGAGGTAATTTTCATCTTCAAGTCAAATTTCTGTGGAACAAAACTAGAATCACAAAGTAAGAATGAAAATACCAGTGCATTGATATAGTTCAATATAGTTCCTATAAAAGTATTTACAGAAATTGACAAGTTTCCATGTGAGAAGAAAAATATTGGGAAAGTTTAAGTAAACACATCTCTTTAGAATGAAAACAATTCTCATGTTATTATCTGACTTATGTTGAAAAACTTAATTTCCTTGATAGTTTGCGTAGTATGCTTTTTTAAACCTGCATTTCCTGAAAGATAACAGCTGCTGAATGTGAAAAACAAAATCACACATTTTATTACAGCAACACATTTTTAGAGTGTATGAACCTAGTGCCATTTCTGAATTGCTGCGCTTAATAATAAGATTAACAATAGCATTACTTTCATTGAGCCATGCAAATGATCAGGATCACGCTCATGGATGGGCAGGGCCGTGGACCACAGAGAAAAGGATTTGTTACCTCGATCAATGTGACAATGTTATTAGTTCATTTGTGGACTGATTTGCATGAAAAATGCATGACTAGAATGAGGCTTGGATCCAGGAATCCAGGACTAACATTGCAAAACAGGGAAAAATGTGACATTTTGCATCATATCTTCACAAATACATCTTAATCAAGTTGGAGAAAAAAAAAAGAAGGGGAAATTAGTGCACGCTGTCTTGATGTTCAAGAAAATATCACAAAGTAATCTAGATATCCATCTGGATCCAGGTATTCAATTCTTGCAAGGTGTGCAGGGAAATATTCTTGTTTTTTTCAGTCTGAGTCTGCCTGTGTGTGCACAGACAAGTCTGGAAAGTCACAACAGACTGGAGGGCCTGCAGGCATCTGGAGGGAATCTTGCAATCACCCACTAATGAAATATGCGTTACTCATACTGAAGTAGACACATGCATATTGCAGACATGGCAGTGCTGACATATTCTTATAGTTCAGGCACTGTTTAGTTGCCAAATCCTTAATGCATACGTGTGACACAATATCCTGTACTCGACTAAAGCAAAATGTTTCGACACGTGGCTGTATATAACTAATTTGTGGTTACTGGTCCAATTAAACTGCCCAGAGTTGGCTGTTATATTCTTCTGTGTTTCTCTATGCTATCTCCAACTCTAGTAGTATCTAAGACTATACAATCTAAAATGCATTGAGATCACTATCTTTTGTGAACTAGCACTATGTAAATGAAATTTGCTCAATTTAATGCACATTATTTTGTTTTGGTATGTGTTCTCTTTAATCTAGGAGTAATATACAACATATACTCATGATTGTCTTGGTTATTTATGTTAATATTTTCTCAGCTGAACAAAAGTCTAACACCTGTTGACTGATACCTGATCGGTACACAGTACACTAGCCTTTCATAAAGCAGCAGAGCTACAGTAGGACAAATTCACAAACAGCTCCAAGTGTCAATATGTGCTGAAATATTGTGACAACATAATTTACCGGACATTGTTTTCGTAAGTGTTGCTTCATCCTGGATTAAGTTTCCAGTGATTCATCTGTCGAGCTTTATCAGGTGGCACAACACCACTGGCAAAATGTATGCTAATGATGTTGCATAATCCTTTACACACTTCAGGGTGTGCTAGCATGACCTTGTAGTATATGAATCACACCTGTGTATGAACCAAGAGGTACACTGAGGAGTGTTACTACGGAGCATTGTTTGTATAAATATGACCATGTTGGTATTAGTAATGTTGGTATTAATAAACAGTCATGATGCTTTCATTGCCTTTTGACTGTTGACCATCAGCAGCAGAGGAAATTAAGGTAACTAAACATGAATGTAAAAAATGAACATATTTCATATTTCTGTTAATGTTTAGGGAAGGAAAAGCATTCAACACAACTGTGAAACTGACTTGGTGTTGCCTTGGTTGACTTACCTCAAATAAGGTAAACACTAATATTTTAATTTACCGTTGGAAACATTTAATGTAATTGTTGGCTGTGTAGAATTATTCTTCATATTTTACAGATACATATTTTTTATGAGTTCCAAAAGGTTCGGAGGTCTTACTTTGTTTCACGTATGCACTGGGTGCCATTCCAGCCACAGTAAGGATCTCTGGATAACATACAGTCCTGGCAGGTGTCTCCATACTGGGAACAGTCTGCTACATCAAGTTGGACCAGTTGACTTCCACTGTTCACATACAGCTTTTTCTGTAATGATGGACAAGTTTTCTTAATGCACTGGGCTTTTTAGTAAAATTCAGTGAAAAAAAAGACTGAAATGATTTCAAAGTTATTAATTAGATGATATAGTAGATTCTTTAGGAGGTAAAATTCTTTTCCTTTTGTTCACAAAAACCATTTATTCCATATGAGTAATCTTTGTGGTTTGATTGGGACATTGGTTACACAGTGATCATTGTTACTCACAAAGGTAGACTGAAGGATGATGCTGAGAACATGCGCTTTTTGTTTGAATGGTTGATACTCAGCAATTACAAAGGTGTGACTTTCATTCTGCAGCACCTTATGAATCCCTCCATTATCTGTGGAAAGACACAATGGGGGTGAGGGGTGAGGGAGGAAATGACTAACAGTTAAAAACTGTCTAAACACTTTAACCTACCTCAGCCATCCCACTCACTCTCTGGTTGTGTTACCTTATATGACACTACATTTTGTCTTCAGAACCTGTATAAACTCATCAAATAAATTTGTTAACCAGTGACTAACTGTGATCTCAGCACCACACACATCATAAGGCACAATCCACTCTGTATGGTAGCCTGTGGGGTAGTCATTTAACAGTCATATCTAACTCATCACATACTTTAATACTCTTCTGATCATATTTAGAAAAGGCTGACTTAGTCACTGAGGTCAAAGTAAAAACAGCGTGCATTGACTCAACATGTTATTTTAAGGGGAACTGCAGTAAAATGAAAACCAAAAGCCTGTTATGTCAACATCAAAAAAGAAAAAAAAAAGAAAAAAGAGGAAGTTTATATCTGGGAGTTTTATATTACATTCAGATTGTGCCACACCTGTTCTTCTACTTGTCACCTTTGTGTGAAGACCCCAGCAGGTGTGATCATACAGGAAACTTTCGGTTTCTGGTTTTGGAGGTTACACCACCCACCTACATTTGCCCTTTAGTAAATAATTCCTCTTCATTACAACCCAGTCCTTCTCGGTCTGTTCTGATGTGTGCCTTATTTTACTAGACATATACTAGTAATGACTACTTTAATATTGTGTCCTGTTTCTACTCACCTTCCAGTGTACACAAACACACAGCACATTCTTCTTAACATTTAGTATTTTATCATTTAGATTTTTTTTTTTTTTACTCACTTAAAGATAGGAAGATGACGTTCTGATTAATACTTCTGCTGTTTGGTTTACTGTCAACTTTGATGTGGGTATACTTGTGATGATTAAAGAAAAGAAGGCCAGGGTTGCTGACAGGATGAACCAACTGCTCCATCTCTGAAGTCTTGTCAATCTTCTTCACGGTGTCCACTAGAAGCTTAGTGCTATCAGGAGCGCACTGAAGGAAAAAAAAGAAGAAGAAGTGCTCTATTTAATAGAGCATACCACGTGTGGCTCCATTTACCCCTTGCAGATGTCAAGCCTTTTTTTCTCTTGCTGCATATAAACACTTTACTCTGATAATGCTGGCAGATTAACCATTTAAAATTCAAAAGCTGTTATAGGATCAGTGAATTAGGAGGAAATCACGTCTCTAATTTCCAAGTTACTTGTTTCAAACAAGTTTAATACAATTGATTTATTTGGCATTTTAATGAGGCCTGTGTTTACCAAAAGATATAGCTAAAAAGATAAGGCCAAGCAGTTTGTGCTTTTAAGTATAATTACACAGTTGGTTTGAAAGATATCAGCCATAAAATACATGAATCTTCATGTAGTGGCACTGTTTGCTACACTTTTCTCTTCAGAACAGTTTAAATGTCTCATACCATCCTTGGTCTGTCCATCTCAGCTTTTGTGTAGCCTTTGAATGGGGAGTTTTCGAAGATTTTGTTGATACCTTCAATCGTGTAGACACAGACAGCACTCATCCCCCTGCAGGGAGACACATAGTCAGCAGGCTTGTCTGACACATTTAAAGGAAAATGGCTGAACTGAACTAAGTGTGGAAAAAAAAAAAACAGCTGACCATACAGACTGGGAAAAAAGAAAAATGAACAGAACATGGCTTAAAACTACAGAGGACATAAAGTGTCACCTGACCAAATAAATCCAAGTTAAATCATAAAAGCACTATGAAGACGGCCATTTTTTTAAATTCCAATTTTCCCAAGTTCCTGTGATTTACTTCTGTGTAAAACTTCCAAATCAAGCAGCCAAGTCATTCTGGTTTAAACCTTTGGTGACTGTGACTTTATCCATGTGATGTTAAACCAGTCATGATCATATTTTGAGAAACAGCACATGACTCAGTTACAAACACTGAGTCATAAAAACAGACAATAAAAACAGAAAATAACTGTATTATAACTATTATTTTATGTTAAATCAAATGTAATAATATGAATAATATTACCATAATAATGACATAACTATGATACAGTAGAAGCATCAAAATCAATAATAATAATCCTACCATTCATTTCTAAAGAGTGCATAGATCTTAGTATCCTGCCATCGATCTGCATCCACAGTGGAAACATCCACCAGCTCAGAGAAATGCTGTTTTCTCTCAGGATCTCCACAGAAGAGCCTGGCATTCATCTGGGATGTCCAGGTAAACTGCAAGTTGTTCTTAGGACCACCAACATCTGTCTAGAAGCAATGGACAGTCAATCTATCATTATGCATTTATTTTTATTTAATTTTTTAATGTTGGTGGCACTTAATACAAATTTTCTAACTATTTTGGTCTTACCATGCAAACCTGGGTCACAAAGGGGAGCCACATTTCACTGAACAGTCCAGTGTCTTTGCTTTTCTCCCTATAGAAGCCATAAACTCTGTTCTGCGAGGGATCGTCTTCGCGTTTGCTGAGCATCAATCCTACATAATGCTGCTCTAAACATTGAAAGAGAAATATTTATTTGACTCCAAACATTTATAGTGATGTGATTTCACTAAATAAGGCTCTCTGGCTCTAACTTTATGAAAATACCTTTATGGTGGTTCTTTGGCCGCACTCTTGCTTTACCAAATTTGTGAATGCCAACAGATTCATCAGATCCAGAGCGTGTTAGGTAGAGATCTGTACTTTGTTCAGATTCTGCAACAGTGGCAAATTGAAGTTTTATAGGGATGTACAAACAGGGAGAAACAAGTTCAATATCACAGTAATAGGAAGAAGAAGCAACCTTTAAAAGGGTCTGGTTTAAATAAAAGATGTTAGTAGTTTTGACAAAAGTACAGACTTTCTGTAAACACACAAGAAGGATTAAAATTACAGACTCATAGAAAAAAGGTGAATGAGGAAGCAGGGATTCATCAGCAGATTTATTAAAAAGCATCTTGTATGTAAAAAAACTCACCTGCAAGGGCCGACAGGTCACCCTCCTTTATGTTAAAGGAGGGTGTTATTAAACTCTCCTTGCATATAGATGGCTGTTCTGCCAAATTCTATTAAAAAGAAAGAACAGTTTATCTTAATGTATACCAACTAATGTACATCACAGATGGCAAACATGTATAGCCAACACCCTGTATCTAACAGATAGTTCAAAAAATAATAAAACAAAAGCAAATATGGGTAAACAGGAAGTGCTGTGATGTATTTGCTTTGTTTGCAGAAGAAGGTTGTTTCAATTAAACAAAAGTAGAAGTAACTTATCAACCCTGAGCAGAAACACCACAACTACCAGTTCCCAGTATTATATCAGTTCTCTGTCACAGTACTCTGTCCTACCGAGTTACAGCAAACTGTTTCATCAGTGGTTCCACACACAAACAACTGGTTAGCATCTTCCATAAGGTGGGCCAAAGTGATGTTATAGCTGCAATCCTAAATAACAAGATGAAAATTGTTTGTTAGATTTCTTGAGTGTTCAAACAATACAATTTAACAAACTACTTAATTTTGTTCTGTTTATCTGTTCACTGCTTACACTGTTGCAATTCTCCAACCGCATCGGTGCCATCGGTATAGGACTCTGTGAAAATACATAATGCAGGACTATTACTGTCCCATGATATTAATATGAAGATCCATTTATTTCAGAGCATTCAATACATTAATTTAGTGTGATTATACAGCTATGTTCTACCTTGTTCGGGTTTTTAATGTTGTAGGTATTTAGGTATGTTTTTCCAACAGCTAAGACAGTGTCCGGCTGCTCTTTTAGAAGAATCTGCACAGGTGGATCACGAGGAAGATCTAACATATTCATTGCAGCTTCTAGAATTAAGAATAAAAAACAAACAAACATATTAAAGGATAAACACAGCCAATGATGTAAAATCACCAAGCAAAGCACAAGAACAAAATGTTACTGTACACATGTTTATACATGAATAACCTGTTCTCAGTCTGTCTGGTCCTGCCTGGAACATCTCCCAATATCTATAGAATGTACCACAATGAGGCTCAACAGTTACAGTGGCTTGCAAAAGTATTCGGCCCCCTTGAACTTTTCCACATTTTGTCACATTACAGCCACAAACATGAATCAATTTTATTGGAATTCCACGTGAAAGACCAATACAAAGTGGTGTACACGTGAGAAGAGGAACGAAAATCATACATGATTCCAAACATTTTCTACAAATAAATAACTGAAAAGTGGGGTGTGCGTAATTATTCAGCCCCCTGAGTCAATACTTTGTAGAACCAGCTTTTGCTGCAATTACAGCTGCTAGTCTTTTAGGGTATGTCTCTACCAGCTTTGTACATCTACAGACTGAAATCCTTGCCCATTCTTCTTTGCAAAACAGCTCCAGCTCAGTCAGATTAGATGGACAGCGTTTGTGAACAGCAGTTTTCAGATCTTGCCACAGATTCTCGATTGGATTTAGATCTGGACTTTGACTGGGCCATTCTAACACATGGATATGTTTTGTTTTAAACCATTCCATTGTTGCCCTGGCTTTATGTTTAGGGTCGTTGTCCTGCTGGAAGGTGAACCTCTGCCCCAGTCTCAAGTCTTTTGCAGACTTCAAGAGGTTTTCTTCCAAGATTGCCCTGTATTTGGCTCCATCCATCTCCCCATCAACTCTGACCAGCTTCCCTGTCCCTGCTGAAGAGAAGCACCCCCAGAGCATGATGCTGCCACCACCATATTTGACAGTGGGGATGGTGTGTTCGGAATGATGTGCAGTGTTAGTTTTCCGCCACACATAGCGTTTTGCATTTTGGCCAGAAAATTCCATTTTGGTCTCATCTGACCAGAGCACCTTCTTCCACATGTTTGCTGTGTCCCCCACATGGCTTGTGGCAAACTGCAAACGGGACTTCTTATGGTTTTCTGTTAACAATGGCTTCCTTCTTGCCACTCCTCCATAAAGGCCAACTTTGTGCAGTGCACAACTAATAGTTGTCCTATGGACAGATTCCCCCACCTGAGCTGTAGATCTCTGCAGCTCGTCCAGAGTCACCATGGGCCTCTTGGCTGCATTTCTGATCAGCGCTCTCCTTGTTCGGCCTGTGAGTTTAGGTGGACGGCCTTGTCTTGGTAGGTTTACAGTTGTGCCATACTCCTTCCATTTCTGAATGATGGCTTGAACAGTGCTCCGTGGGATGTTCAAGGCTTGGGAAATCTTTTTGTAGCCTAAGCCTGCTTTAGATTTCTCAATAACTTTATCCCTGACCTGTCTGGTGTGTTCTTTGGACTTCATGGTGTTGTTGCTCCCAATATTCTCTTAGACAACCTCTGAGGCCGTCACAGAGCAGCTGTATTTGTACTGACATTAGAATACACACAGGTGCACTCTATTTAATCATTAGCACTCATCAGGCAATGTCTATGGGCAACTGACTGCACTCAGACCAAAGGGGGCTGAATAATTACGCAGACCCCACTTTGCAGTTATTTATTTGTAAAAAATGTTTGGAATCATGTATGATTTTCCTTCCACTTCTCACGTGTACACCACTTTGTATTGGTCTTTCACGTGGAATTCCAATAAAATTGATTCATGTTTGTGGCTGTAATGTGACAAAATGTGGAAAAGTTCAAGGGTGCCGAATACTTTTGCAAGCCACTGTAACTCCTTTATATAGTATAGTGCTGCCATAAAGTCATATATTTTTTGTTTTTAATTATTTTTTTCCCGTCGTCCTGAGAATGAATCCTAAACACTTTGGGGATCCATTTTGTTACTTTGTTACGCCCTCACTCACATTACAGAAATCAGAATGTGAGAGCTTTAGACTTTTACTGTAATAAACTTGCTAATATGAGCTTTTAGTTATAAATATTACGTTTCTTCTGTGTTTAAAGGTGAAGGTTTTCTTTTTGTTTCAAACAATTACTTTTGTAATCTTAGAAGAAAAGTACACATCAGCAGATATTAGTGCTTACTGAAAGTACAGGGTGTTGACCGGATGTTAATCAACTGACTGAAGCAATTTTTTGGTTTGCACACTTTTAGTGTGAAAGTCAGTGTGCTTTATAAGCTAAATTACTTCTTCTAACTGCAGCAATGATGGGGCTTTCTGAAAAATGGAATCAAAAGAGCAATGGTCTCATATGATATAAAATAATATAAATATTAATGTTTATATTATATAATATATTAATTAGCTAAACCCAGTATGAACTTTATCAAACCCCTGAAACTGGAGAAGCTAAATGGAATTCAGTGTAAGTGTCAAAACGTGGTGAAAAAGTCAATAATTAAACTTCCACTAATTGAAACCCTAACGTCTTTATTCTTTTACATGCATTCCTTTGTACATATAACCTTTTAACCATTTCTTTAAATGGATGCAACTCTTTATTTCATGGGACACTTGACCAGGAAACAATGTTATGAAAATATAAATTAAAGCAACAACACATAAATATAGGAAATTAGAACAAACAAAGAACATTATCAAAGTCCAGCTTAGTAACACAATTTGCACTCTGTAGCTACAGAATTCTTTATAAGTGAACTGGAAGCAAATAAGACTTTGATGTCCGACCAAGTTGTAGAATTTGGGCACCCAGCATAAGCAGCTGCACATACGTGATAGCAACTTACATAGATAAGAAGGAAATTTATCAACATGGCTTTGGTTTTCTTACCATGATTGAGCAACTTCGTGGTATACAATGATGTCTGCAGCTGTTCAAAAACAGCCAGACATTCCTCAAGTTTGACTCAGAAGAGCCTAAAACATCTGTGTAAAGAATATCTTTACATGTAATCATAGCCTTCCCGGTGTTATTTGCAAGTATGGAAGAAAAAACTAAAGAAAAGGGGGCCTAAAACAGCGTGGGAGTCTTTCTGAGAAAACCAGGAAACTTATCGTCTGTCCATCCAAAGCCACGTGTAGACCCTTTTTTAGGGGTGCACAACCACCCCCTAAATTTCATTATAGCGTCCCTAAAGATAACTATAGCAAAGGTAGTAATAATAATGCAGTTTTAGTATTATATTCTGACATTGTATTCTAATGTTATGTTAACAGTGTGCCTTATCATTAATAAATAAGACTTTTGTTGCAACGGCTGGAGAATCGAACATGAAGATATTTCATGACAAGTATCAGTGTTGGAGATTTTAAACAAACTTTGCCTGAAACATACCAAAGGTGCAAACTATTCTCATAATACGGAAACATTGCTGGGGGCGCTGTCATCAAGTGTTTGCTTATGTAGCCCCCCCAAAAAGGTAGAAATATACATTTCTATATAGCGTCAGAGATTATTAGGCAATGATGATCTTGAATAATACCCAATACCCACTGTACGTTTGAAAGAAATACGTCGTGTTTTTGTCCTGAATCACAATGATTCATATTGATTATAGTCATCGACTATAGACTTTAATAGACGTAAAGTATGCAAGGAAGTCACTTACGATGATTAAGAAGTTTTTCCCGATTTCTGGCTTTATGTTTACACTATTTATTATCTCAGTTAAAAAGAGAAAAAAAACCAATTTCCTACCTTTCTGTGTGAATATCATCCTCGGAGAACAATCGTTTCCCACAGCCAGACAACAGATATGTAAAAAAAATAGACATGCCACTAATGAGAACCTCATCTTCCTGATCTTCAGGCACGATATTTTAAGATGGATCCAATAGTTCAGAAAATTATTTTCCCAATTACTTGTTCTTGATCTCGATAGAAAATAGCATTGAAAGAGAAATGTGTTCAGGACTAGAGGTACTACACAGCTGCGTCGCCCATATATGAGAAAGCCGTGTTAAATCACGCCTACGGCTACATATTATGATTTGTAGCGTCACAGTGCTCATGACGTTTCGAGAGGGCGCAAAGTCACAACAAGTCGTACCTTTTTCTAAGCACGTAAACAGGAAAGAGCAGAAACTGTGACCATCTTTAAAAAATTAAACAAAGGAGGAAATGTTTGAAGAGTCCACCTTTCTCCTTTGTACAGTCCAGCTCTTCCTAGACGCTGAAGTTAGGTAAAAAGCACTTGTGCTCTTGCAAGTCTCCTCTCTCCTCTTTCCTCCTGGAAATGAAGGAATTAGGAATTGAGACACTCTTTACCGTGATGTACTGAGATTAATTTCTGCGTCACAGTTAGTATGAATGAGAAAAGTAAACACACCGTATCCGTATTTGCTTTTCCTGCCATATCCAGTTTGGGACTTGTGTCAAGAAGGAGCGAGATGGAATGAGGCACGGCTGGGTCCTGTACTACCTGGGTGGGTGCGGTCAAAAAGACAACGATGTTAGTTTTTTACTCTTTATTTGTGTTTTTATGTATGCCAAGCGTGAATTTGATGTCTCTAAGAGTGAGCTTCGAACTTAAACATAAATATTCAGGTTGCAAAACGTGAAAATACTAAAGTCTGGGAGTGCACATGTGATGACTGATAAAACATTAAAGGGAAATCTTAACAAAAAGATGCATGAATGTGACAGGTGAGACCTGGCTCTGGTGGGGGGGCTTGGTTTTTCCTTTTATAAGCACAGGTGCAGGTAGCCTATCTCTGATGTGAACCTGGAGCTGTGCGAGTGCATGGTGTAATCTGTGCTGTTTGGCATTTTTAACTTTTCTATGATAGCTTGATTTGGGTCCCATAGCCTTCTATTGGAGTGGTAGGTCACAAAAAATGTTCCACTTGAGTTTTGGTTGTTTGGTTGAGGGTTAAAGTTATTTGTACCCCTGTAGGAAGAAAACTTGTACTGGACTCAGCCACCTCTTAGTGAAGGGGTAAATAAGCAGTGAAGTAAGGAATGCATTGCCATATTGGAAAGCCAGTCTGATTAGACTGAATGCAAAGTGGAAATGCCTTAAACAACTGTTTTTTTCACATGGCTTGCTTATGGCCTCAGTTAGTCCAAAAAGACGATGAAGTGGGGACCTTCTTATGATGGTCAGGTCTCCTTGGTTTTTTAGTCTGATCTGTCCCTCTTTTGCAATGTTCTGCTTGAGAACAACAAGATGATGAACTTCTTACAGACCTCAGTAACTGATGAGTGACTGATAGGAAAGGTTACCTATCAGTTTCCTATCGTGGTGGCTATGCCCAAATATTATATGTATAGCAAATCCATCTTCACTACACGAAACATATTTTTTCATTAACTAGTGTTAAAGTAATATTCTGTTATCAGAATCAGCATACTTTATTAATCCCTCGAGAAATTATGTGGGTTACAGTTGCTCCAATAAAGTAACAGAAACAGACTAGACTATTTAACAATACAATATCTTACAGATTTACAAATTTAAGAAATAGCACAACATATACAAATCACTCAATAATAAATATCAGTGATTTACAGAGGTGATTATAAATTAATATAAAAATTAATTTATAATCAGCTCCATCCCCACAACATTACTGGCCTTGCGGATCAGTTTATTTAGTCTGTTGGCATCTGTCACCCTCAACCTGCTCCCCCAGCATGCAACAGCATAGAGGATAGCACTGGTCACAACAGACTCATAGAAAATTTTTTATCTTTCTTAATGTAACAGTGCCATCCACAGCCTGGTTTGTGAAAGGAAGCATTAGTGTTCGTGCACTACTGCACAACCTCATTAATAGTTTAATGTCTCTATCTGTATATACTATGAGCACTATATGCAGTTTACTTAAGTGGGTTTCTGGTTTTGCTGACACTTTAAAAAACTAAATAAATAATTTGTAAACCAATAAGTGTTCTGAATTTTTTTTTTTCCCCCCAAGTAGCTTCGGCTAAAACTCTCTGGGAAAGTTCTGCTGTAATCCTACTTCTTCCATTAATTCCAGTAACTGAAAGTTCATTTCACAAACACTAATGTACATCTCAAGATAGCGCAGTGGAGTAAAGAACCCAAATGCAAAAACACTGAGGCAAAGTTCTGGAGAACAAATGGCCGATTACAATCCAGTGCACAAAAAAAGAGTCACACTAACACAACATACAGGAGACAGCTCATTGTCAACAAAAAGCATCTGGTGGGGATAAAAAGAAGAAGAACACTGTAGTAAGGCAGGTGGATACAGAAATGGTCGCAGCCCTGCTGGTATTACTGATTCGCTTCCTGTGTAACATTGACATATCTCCTGTTTTGACATTTCACATTCCTCCCTGCTATCTATTTCAGTGTAACAGTTGAAATGTTTATTTTCCATGTTTCTACCATAAATTGATATTTGGAGATCATACATTCTTTGAAAAATATGATTACAATGTATTAAAAATCAGATGTTAAAAATTCACCTGTCATGGTCAGTTTTGAGTTTTGATAATGTTTAGGGGGGTTTCTAGTTTTAATTTTCCATAGACAGGGAGGCTATTAACTATAATAGCCTCCCTGTCCTATTATAGTTCTCCTTGACTTACCTCCTTGACTCCCCGCTCAAACCAGCGTTCCTCCCTGTCCAGGATGTCTATGTCTTCATCATACCAAAAAGGCCCTGAGTAAATGTGGTTATCCCAGCTGGACATTTGTCAAAACTGCGAAGGCACCAAAAGAATGAGTGACAAAATGTTTCTCCCACTGAAAATGCTATGTGCAGATGAACAGAATCAACTTTTTGGGACATATTGTCTCAGTTTCTCCGTCACATTATCACGTCCTCCATTTAGCTGTGTGCCCTGTGTGTCCTGTGCTTCTTCAATAAAGCCTAGTTAGTTCCTAGTTTCTCCTGAATGAGTCCTAATCTGCCTGGCACATGTGCTCCATAACAACACCATGCTAAAGGTTTGTCTAAAATACACCACTATATATGAAAAAAAGGGTTTGCTATCATTGTGGATCAGCACTAGCATGAATGCAGATGAAAGACGTGAGGTGCCAAAATAACCTTTTTCTTTATGGATGTTAACCAGGAGGTGCACATGGTGATGGTCTTTGTTTATATTGTGAGAGGTGTTTATTTACTTTATGGAGAATGAGACCCACCAGCGCGTTTGTTGTAGTAACATGTTTGGAGTTGTTTATCATCAGACACTAACATGAGAGATTTTGAAAAAGACAGACGCATGTTGTAAACATTTGCAGTTTATTTCTGTTAGTTTATATGTTGAAAAGATGGTTGAAATGTTTAGATGTGGTATTTTTTTGGACTTACGTAACTGTAAAAATGTGATAAATCTTTTTTTGTTTTGTTTGTAGCTTCATTTGTACTGTCAGGTTAAGGATTTGGAAAAGCAGCATCTTGCTTGCTATCCTAAAGCACTGTGAGGTCAAATGTCTTACCTTTCTACTTGGAATTTATGATCAGGTTTCACTCAAAAATAGGGGAAAAGTGTCTGAATGTTTCTTCCATTTATTAACCGAACTCTGAACAAACAGAAACTGGGTCAGTGTTTGGAAATCTACATGAGCTAAGAGACATGGCCGGAAATTTATAACGTGCACTGTGTACATTCTGACAGAATTTCAAATTACAGGAAACAGATGCAAGAGAGTTACAGGAAAGAATAAAAAAAATGAATCAATCAATATTATTTTATCTTCTCCCTGTATGCATGCAAACACTGCAATTAATTTCTAAAAATTACCACAGACAGCATTTTATACCACTGAACTTCAGCTTTTAATACTGTCAACAAGCCTGAGTCCAACTGATATTCAATATATTTTTTCCATAAGAAGAAGAAAATGAATGAATTAGCCCCTCAAAAAAAAAAACCAAAAAAAAAAAACTTTGGAGCGTGGCTGTGAATAACTGTAGTTTGTTTTTTAATCTCTCTCTCTCACACACTAATGAATGCATTGGTGGCAATTTATTTCATCCAAGGACATTTGCGAAACCAAATATCAAAACTCTGCAATAATGGCTTGCTCTACATCCTGAGCTGCAGCTCAAAGTATTAGAAGTAATAGAGTTTTATTTCAGTAAAAAAAATAAAAATAAATTAAAGAATAATGAACTGTATGTGTAAAATTTTTTTTTATAGTATCACAACTCTGAGGAACTAACATCACAATATCTGAATCAGAACCACCATAAGACAAACCCAGATCATTGGCTTTGACTGTAAACCAACCACCTTGTTCCCCAGCTGTAGTTGGTACTGTGCCAGGATTTTCCTGTAACCCATTTCCTCTGATACACAGGTATGAGTTCCTTCCTGCTGAGATCCCATGCTGTTGATCAAATAAAAGCAATGATCTGGCTTCCCGATGCAAGATGAGGAGTTTTGAAGGTGCTGCCAACTGTACTGAGCATGACGGGATGATACTGGGCATCGCAGAAAATGCTTTGCGTGAAGTCTGACAACATCTTTTTCTGGATTTGGAAATTCTGTGGAAAAAAACACAAGAACGCCCATTTAGCTTAGCCATGTTTTTGTTTTACATCTTTTTTTTTTTTTTATTTCTGATTTCTTCTCACAAATCCAGTGCAGTAAGCTCTTTGGAAAAATGGTTGAAACCTTTTTTTTTAGGAAGCAATAGATAGGCCATCAGATTGAAAATGTATCAGTAAAAAGCTTTCAAATGTCTCATTAAAAGTTTTGATAATGTCAGAAATTTAAGATAACCATGTGACTGCTGCTAAAACCCACATCTGCATTCCAACCAATAGGAAAACAACATGAAAGAGAGCATATTGTGAAAAAAAGAAGACAAACCAAGATTTCTTCCAGTTGCTGAAAATACTCTGCACAGGCGTGAATGTGTTTAAGAGAAGTTGCAGCTACACTGTAAAATCTAATTAGTTCCCAGAACTCAAAAAAATTATGGAAACTCGTTGCCTCAAAAAAATTGAGTAAAGATTAGCTAAAAATGACCAAGTTAAGACAACTTATTTATTTTGAGTACTCTGTACAAGCTCATTTGTTCCCAGAACTCAAAAAAATTGGATCAAGTTTACGTAAGATGACCAAGTTAGGGCAACTTACTCATTTTGAGTACACTGTACAGCCTTGTTAGTTCCCAGAACTCAAAAAAATTATGGAAACTCGTTGCCTCAAAAAAACTAAGTAAAGCTTACTTAAGATGACTGTTAGGACAACTTATACATTGCAAGTCTGTAGTATTAAGAATAACTTGATATTTCTGACTTTCTGACAATACTAATTGTTTACCTACTGACAAACATTTCAAGTTCAACTAAATGAAAAAACAATTTGTGGTAACCTGAATATGATTAAAAATAATTAACAACAATTTTTGTAATGATGTTAAAATGAGCCCAACTTTTATTTTCAAACACAACAAAGTACAACAGCCAACATACTGGACACTGTTCTGCTGAACAACAAACAATTATATTGCCATCACTGTTATAATCTTACAATGAAACAAAGTCTCAGATGTAATTATTCTGAAAATAAGTTTAGGCCTACCACAAGTTTGTTTTGTACTTACATTACTTATATAATCAAAATAAAATATTTGTTGTTCTGTCACAAGTGCAGTCTCTAATTTAAACAACACATTTGTTTTCCATTCCAACACAGGAGCTGGAATGTTGTATTATTTTAAGGATGGCTTGTTTCCAGTCCAGGCATTACTGCCTGAATGACTATCATGGATCGAGGTGATCCAAATGTAGGTGCAGAAGAAAGTCTTTAACTTCCCTTAAGTACAGTGGCAGTGGATGTGGGTCGGAGATGCAATGAGCTTGAACCTGCAGGCGACCATCTTCACTGACCACACCATCTGTGATGGAGGACTCATCTCTCCTGTTGTCCTGCAAGCAAACAATCATATTTTTGGAACATGAACTTAATTGCTTTCTTAAAACATTTTTTTCTGCATTTGGTATAAAACAGACTCCAATTTAGACAATCTCAGGCTCCCTCCCCACCGGAGAGGTGACATTCAATGTCCCAATTGTCAGTCTGGATAGCCCTGACCACCACCCAACATACAATAACGTCATGAAAGCATCATTTTAAAAAGGGCTATGCAAACATGGGCAATAACTTTCATTCTAATGATGTGCAAAATGATTTGGGCACAAAACAAATTTTGCTGTTCGAAAACTTGCAGACTTCACTATATACAGTGTAGACCCTCTAAACTAAGTTTGAAGAAATGCAGACCAAACTGTTGTTGTTTGTTTACTTACACAGCATGTCTTGTAGAATTAACTGGAGTCACAGCAACAGCATAGTGCAGTCATATCTCAAGTCTAATAACAGAAGACAGGAAAAGATCAGTAAAGAAACAACTTCCCCAAACCAAAGCACAAACAAAACAATAAGTAAAACAGGCTGATCTAAAGTATGATTAAAGTTCAGCCTGATTAATATAAATGTCACTGACAGTTGCTAATATATTGGAAAACCAAAAATACTTACCACTGAGTTGATGTCTTTCTGTCCAACAACAGGAGTGCTGGTCCCGAGCCTCAAAGACAGTAAGAAGCAAGCAGAGGGAGAAAAAACAGAACATATTTCAGAAACTGATTTGATCCTTAATGGCTGTGCAATCATTGTAACATAGAGTTTGCTTATTTTGTTAAATAAAGGCTAGATTTGACATTAATAGATGCCACAGATGTTCAAAAGCTGCCACAAAGCATAAAAAAAATGGACGTCTCCGAAAACGTCGGAGCATTTTTGCAAATATGTGATGTCTTGATAAATCGAGCAGATATTTGAACTTTACACAGCTACATTCTCGCCTGAAAATATCTTAAAAGTTTATTTTGTGACCCAGAAAAAGTAATAAGTTTTAGCCGCGCTCCTCCGCCATTGCCGCGCTTACAAGTACGCGCAGGCTCCGACAACCGTGGCCGACAAATGCGATCCTCCTTTTCCCCAGACTACCCTTTCTGGATCACAAAATAACCTTTTAAGATATTTTCAGGCGAGAATGTAGCTATGTAATGCTCAAATATCTACTTAATTTATCAAAATATCACATATTTGCAAAAGTGCTTCCACGTTTTCGGAGAGCTCTGTTATCCACCCTCCACACCCTACCCCACCCCTAACGGCTGCACCTCCCAAAGAATTTTGTCTGGGCTCTTATCTCACTTATTTATTTCAAACGATCAACAGAAAATTTCACCGACATAGTTTTATGTAAGGTTTTTAAGGCTGTGGTGTTAATTTTTAAGTAACATGAGCCCAGCGGCAGCAGCAATGCTAGGCTAACACCAACTAGCTAGCAAGATTTTAAACCTGGTGCTAAACTAAGAGAAGCCACAAAATCAGTTTGAATAAGAGTAAACATTTACTCACCAAGTCAGTGTATCAGGTAAAGATCCACAGCAATGACAACAATAGTCTCTTGAGCTGACGCTTCTCCGGGTTTGCTCAACATATTCCATAACAAATGCTGGCACCGTGAACATGCGGACTGATCCGCGAGGGAGGAGGACGGTAGTCACGTGGCATTTTCAAAACACATCTTTCATCCTTCCGCCCAGAGAAGCAAAACTTCCAGCTTACTTAGTTTTTCTAAGTTAGGACAGCTCAAATTAATCGAGTTTATCAGCGTTTTTGCATAAAAAGTACTGGTAAGTTATTTAAATTGAGTTCTAATAACAAATTGATAAAAATTGAGTTCAGCCTATTTAATATTTTTAATTAAGCACAATATTACATTTTACAGTGTACTTAAAGTAGACAGTGGTAACCTAGTTTTATTAAGTAAGATGTAAAAAAGCTGAACAAAGTTTTTTCCCACACTACTGTCAATATGAAAGTGACACTGCTTTACAGGTCCAGTTACTTCTTCAAAAAGCGGTTTCTGGTAGCATTGTTGGTGCTGTTTTGAAAACTTAGTTGAAGGGAGAAAATGAAACCCATCCTCTGCAGTTGCCAGAAGAGTTTACCACTGCTTACATTAAAAAAAAAAACAAGTGCAAAAAGTTTATTTGAAAATGTGGTGAAAAAAATGAGTCAATGATGAAGACACAACTTCATCTAACTGACACTCTACTAAAATATCACGTTGTTCTGTTAATGTTCTACAGATATAACTTTTTGAAATCTTTATTTAATCATTGAGTCCCTTAGCATTAAAATCATGGGAGACCTGCCCAAGAAAGCACGTCATGAAAAGATTACAGAAATATAATACACGGCAAATAGACTAAAATAAAGTAGAACAAACAAAAACATTTTTAGGAATAAAAATTTCTCTCCACAGTTACAGAATTCTTCAACTCTTTAACTTTTGAACTCTACCAGGGAGACAAAACCAATGAGACTGCGTTTTGTAAATGTTACGAAGTTGTGCAAAAGGGCACCCACCATAAGCAGCTGTCTGTGCACGATAAGAAATTACATAGATAAGCAGTTTATCCACTTTGTAAATAACAATATGCTAATGCGTTTAGCTAAACGAAGTCAGTGACGTGCACTGGAGGGTGAAGTAGAGTTTTGTTATTATTGTTAAAACTTAAAGAACTGTGAAACAAGGACAACATGTATAACACAGCCTTTACAGGCATTTCTGTCCAGAAGAGGGTGTGTAAAAGGTGTCTTTGCCTTTATACGTATCATTCCTAATTTCTTTTGTAAATATAGAAAAAAAAGAAACAACAACATCTAAATCTAAACCATCATCCTGCCAGTGAGTCCTAACCACTACTCGGTGTTGTAAAATATGTCAACAGACAAACAAAGCAACATTGTATGGCACAAAGCTGCCTTCTGTCGCCTTGGGGTTAACATGGGCATGTCGTCCTCCTCGGACTTTAATGGAACTGAATAATACGGACTATATGTTTGAAAGAAAGACTTGATGTTTTTTTCCTGAATCACAACGACCAAGTCATTTAATACATATTCATTCACCTCACTGCATAAGCGCTGATAAATAAAAAAATCCCTTCCCAGCCCCTTTTAACCTTTTAGCATTTGATATCTCAGAAATGAAGAAAAAACATTTCCTTTTTCTACCTTTTTCTGTGAATATCATCCTCGGAGAAGGATCAACGTTCCCCATAGCCAAATTACAGAGATGTAAAAATAACAAATATGTCGCTAATGAGAGCCTCATCTTCGTCGTTACTGTCCAAAACAGTATTTCAGTCCCTAATTACTTCCCCTTCACCTCGATGGAACACATTCTCTGGAAGAAATGCACTCAGGACTTTGGAGAAGTGCATGACAGCTGGGGTGTAGTTTACAGTCAGAGTCTCTTCGCCCGCCCACGGGCACGAGGAAAAGAGGAGTAGACAAACCAACCCTCTGAGCAATCATTTTGTCAGTTGCATAATAAAGTTATCATAGTTGACACAGCTGCTTCATTAATCATTTAGCCCGCCCACGGCTGCATTTTATGATGCACAGTGTAACAGTGCTCATGATATTTAGGGCTAATTTTAATTATGAAGAGATTTCTTACATTTTTGTCGAACACGTAAACAATGGAGGGCAAACAGTTTGATCATTTCAAATAACTGAAACATCATATAAGTACAGAGGAGTTGTTTGAGGAGTTCTCCTTCCTTGTATGTTCCAGCCGTGTGCCACACTTTCTAGACTCTATAACACACACATCCTCTGATATGTCTCCACTGTCCTCTTTACTCCAGAATAATTTCAGAAATTGAGATACCCTTCAGCTGACACTGATTTCTAGGTCAAATGGGGGACGGTGGAGGAGAAAGGAGACAAAAAAGAGGCACAAATTGAAGAAACGAGAAAGCACAGGTGTATCCACTATTACGTTTGATCCTATTTTTACTTTTTCTCCTTTAACATTACTCGTTTTTCATTACCTTTACCTGTATGATTGAAGTTAAGCTAAAGCTCACTCCCCCCTCCTTTATTTATGCTGTAAAACAGCTTAAACAAGATTATAATACCAACATCATAGCGAAGGACAGATAAGTAAAAATGGTTAACACGAGCCATCTTCCAAAATTCTCCCGTGATCACATGCTATAGATCAGCTGCTCTCGACATATAATGCTTTCTTTTATCATATCCTGTTGTGCATCACAATTACTACTTAGCTGCCCCCCCCCCCCTTTTTTTTTAATAACAGGTCGACTTTTTAGAACAGATGCTCTCGCTTAATAAACTCATACGTGAATAATGCTACTGTGTGTTAAATTTAGTGGTACATTATCAGCATGGCTAATTAACAGTTTCTATCTTCAGCCTTTTTTTTTTGGTAAATTTGCATATTTTGTGGATTTAAAATGTTTGTTTTTTTAAATTTGTTTGTTTGCAGCCATAACTCATAATTCGTTTTCAGAATCAACACCTGCAGTTGCTCTAACATGTATTGTGTTATGTCAGAACACTTTGGATGTCAGACTTCAGTGACACAAATCTTGTGGCAAAAGAGCATATGACAGGATTACATACACTGCATACAAGTGATGACCAAATAGAAACCTACAAATTCGCTTCCCCTTCATGAAACGCACTCAGCTACCAGAAAATAAGCAGGTGGTTCTGTGTAGCTCAAGCAACTAAAAGGGAACCTAGAGGAAAATCTCAAATTCAAGAAAGACTATGTAAGGTTTTTGGAAAACGTCATCAAAGAACGATCGACTCAAAAGAATCAGAGAATCAGCTGATGCAGCACAGCGGTACTAGATCGATATTAATCAAACAACTCTAGAAGCCTCATTGTTACAGAACTGTTCTGTTCAAACTGGCTTTCGGGACCTGAGTTTCAGTGGGACAAAGAGTTTGGGAGTCAAATAATCAAAGTCAACTCCAAAGCATCTGGTGGGCGATTCTGAGGTCAGAATGAGACCAGAACTACGAATAAAAGCAGTGAAAGAGTCATATTTCTGGAAAGGCCTTAAAGGATTCTTAAAATAGCAATAAAAGTAGATTCAACAACTCGCCAAATAGCAGAATAACGTGTCAAAGATAGGAAAAACGGAAGTCGAATGCTTGTACAATTGGCACAAAGGGCTAGCTTAAAAAAAGGAAGTAAAAACACTGAATCATGGCAAACTGTCAGGAAGCAAGATGCTGTTCTAGGGGTGAGAGGGCAGTAAAATGTTGCCGTTAATTTAGGCATGTTTCAGTTTACAAACGGCGCCCCATAGTTTCCTTATCTCTCAACTTGAAGCATCTAGTAATTTTTTCAAAGTGTGGTTTAGTTACAAGTTTGATTTTAGATGACTGCCATGGAAAAACTCAGCATTAAGGCAAAGGACAACCCATGAATCAAATGAGAGAAGAAAATTGATGGATAACATAAAAACACCGATACAAAACCAGAAGGTGGAATCAATCATTTCTCTGTTCGGTTTCACTTGGTCTGTCAAGTTCCTACCATGACCCATGGAAAAACCTACTGTCCATCCACGTTCCAGTAAATGAAGTCGATTAACACTGTGAGGAGAGTTACAGATGATTTGATGATAATTAATATGATGATGATGAAGGGCAAAGCACGAAATCAAACAAACAAACAAAACTGCAAAATATGTACAGAGAACATTTTTAGTCATCCAGTTCAGTTAGTACTTTAACCATATAGCTGTTTAACAATATCCTCATATTTGACATTTCATGCTTAAAACTGCTAACCCTAAAAAGGTGCAAAAAGCTTCACTTTCAAAACTGAATTAACCTTATTCTGAACACAGTCCCTGTCCAAAAAAAGGGAAATTGGAACTCTGTGTAAAATTAAAAAAAAAAAAAGCAATTAATTGCATATCTCATAATGCCCTTGTTTATTTACAATAAAGCATATTTTTTAATTGAGACATTTGACCATTTATTGAAAAATATTTTAATTTGATCACAGCAACAGAAAGTATAAAATTAGTTTTTCTCCACACAAGAGCTGTGGCTAAAGTGTTACCAGCACGTGGGCTCAGTCTCTGAACAAAAACAATTATCGTCAAGTCTAAATCCACTTCCTCAATTATGCCAGTAGGGGGCGCAAAAGACCACAGACCAGAGTTCAACTAATGCATGTCTGACAGGTGACCTGAGGCTCATAATGATTTCACATTCCTGTGGCAGCGTGCTAGGTGCTTGCTCAGATTTGAAGTTTAATTTTTTTGCTGTAGAAAGAAATTTTCTTCCCACACAGAGCCTAAAGCGGACGCTAATGTTTTTGTCACTTTTTATAGATAGAAGCTCAAAGTAATGTCAGCACTTCCAAGCTTTAAACGCTGCAAGGTCGTACTCTCTCCCACACTCCATATTATCCATTGTTGATCTACACATCTGTTGCTACCATGGACGTGGCACGCTCGTAAGTCATTGTCATGAGACACTCTCACAAACAAAATCACGGTTTAATAACAGAGCGTGCTTACGGGAAAATAACAGTAATCTAATTACTTTTTTGCAATAGTAATCTCTTACTTTACTCTTTACCTTAAAAAAGTAATCGGATTACAGTAATGCATTACTGGATATGATCAATATGATCTTTTTGACTCCTTACAGACAGCAGTGTGAAACATGGAAACACAATGAGATGGATTAAAAAAACCAAAAAAACCCAAAAACAAAACAAGGAATGAAAATACAAAACTTAAAAAAAAAGTAATGTTGACTTCACAGTGCTGAGATACAGATTCAATTTCTTCTGGAAAATGGACACACACACACACACGCTAAACAGTTGATGACTGACGTGCCAGCTCAGTGCCACCATTAGAAGCTCCCTGCAAAAAGGGAGCTTTTTGCAGCTTTCTCTGAGAAGCTGCAAAAAAAAGAAAAGAAAAAGAAAATAAAAAATAAAAGTGAAAACATAAAGGATGAGATTATATCATGATGTGATGATATGTCTGTAATATCAGACTAAAATTATATTTTAATGTTTAAAATCTTGAATTTTAAATTATAAAGTTTGCTGGCATTATGTGAAAATTAAAAGCTCCACATTGACATGAATGTCCCTGAAACTGTCTACTAACAGAATAATCTTGGTGTACACACTCTGAATTATGAGTTTTTAATTATTAGGATACAAAACCCTATTTTCCTGTTAAAAACAGAGGATTTAAACATGAAATGTCTGGAATGTAAACTCAACACTGATCAAAGCATCTGTTATATGGATGACTAACCTTACTGATATATGAAAATCTTAAATATTAAATACATAAATTAATTATTCTAACTCACCTTTCTTGTGTTTTTTGATGTACTTTGCAGCTTTAAATAGAGCCAGAGCTATAGTGACAGTCAGAACTCCAGAAAACCATCCACCTATGAACACACCAACTCCAATGCAGGACTTCACCTCAGCCATTTTCTCTGAAACACATTAAAGTTCATGCAGGACACCACATGTAGCACACTGAAAACACACAAACATTAAACAGAGTCTAAACAATTACAATGAAACAATAAGATCTTACCACAGTAATGCACATAGATCTCATCATGGGTCACATGGCCCATCTCATCCTGTGTGGCTACACATTGGAAGAGGTTGGCGTTTGTCCTGGTCACAGCGGTGAGGAGAGTGATGTCATAGCGATCTCCTCTGTGTGACACCTGTGGCTCCTCAGTAGGAAGGATGTTTCCATTACTGTCCTGCCACTCTACTTTAGGCTTTGGAGAAGCACCTCTGACCTCACACTTCAGCAACGCCTTGTCCTCTGTGATGTTCAGGATCCCAACAAAAGGCTTCACAGCTGCACCTGTGAACACAGCATGAAGCTACAGTTACAGCTACAGCACAACAATGTGATGTTAAGCTCTCATATCCTTCTCTTTCCTGATGTAGATGTGAACACATCATGTTGGAGAGCAGAGAGGAATAAAAACCTTTACTACATGTTACAAGAGAGTTTGGGAGGACTTGCAACATATCTGCTGCAAGGGGGACTCCTTAGCCAAGGATTTCCTGGTTTTAACTGACTCTTTTAACCTTACATAATGGGTGAGTGCACCGACCCATGTAAAAGGCCATATGCTGGATCTGGTCTTCTTATATAGCCTGGATATCAGCATTAAGGACAGTGACAATGTTGGCATCTCTGATCATTTTCTGGTTATGTTTAATGCCGACTTAGGTGTAACACATATGAACACTGCTGATCTCTGTCGCCCTGTACGTGTAATCAACTCTGAGATTGTGGCTAATTTCACTGCTTTCTAAACTCTGTCCGCCTTGATCCCGATATGATGGACCCCAAGTGCTGTACTCCCCCCTCGGCTGATGAAGTTATGAATGGTATGTTATCCACATGTTCCACCACCTTGAACCTAGTGGCCCCCGTAAAGATGAAGCGTCTTAGATCCTCCCCTCAAGCCAGGTTAAATGACTCTATATGAGATTTACGTCGTATCTGTCGTCAATCTGAGAGGAGGTGGAAAAAAGATAAGCTTCAGGTATCCCTTGATATCTTAGGTAGCAGCCGCACTATATATCAGGACGCTGTTAAGACTTCTAAAGCGTTTTTTTTGTCCGACATCATTGTGACTAATAGCCATTAACACTATTAAGCATTAGTTAATCATCTGTTAAGCATTAGTTAATGGTTACTTCATTGTCTCTACAGCATCTACAAAGTATTTCTCAAAATCAGTCAATAGTTTACATGCACTGATATAAACACTTTCATCATGATGAATAAGCTAATGTATAACACTTTTTATCAATCATTGTTTCATGTTCTAAAACTCATTTATTAATCATTTATAAACGCTATTCTGTATCAGTTACAAACCAGTCATTTCAGGATGTTCAGTGGTATACAAAATCATTGGTAAAAGGTAAGTAGATGCTTAAACACACCCTATATAATACTATAAACTCTACATGTACTACACATACTAGTTTCATACTAGATGTTTTATAAACACTGAATATCAGGGTTACATCAGTCAGCTGCTATATTTTAACAGATGTCTTACAATAAATTTATCTGTCACTTAAAGGCTGCCAAAGCTGTAACTCACCATCGACCAACTTCTTTTTTGATAGATTATCTATGAATACTCATAAATACCTTAATACACCTATTTAGGAAATTAAAAACCATTTGCTACTTGTTAGTAAAGTATTTTGAATGAGCTCATCTAAAGTGGGGACTTTGTATACCTTACAACCTATTTATAGATGTGAAAGTTTCTAAAAGTTTCTGCTTGAAAGAGGTCACAGAGTGGCTGTTAGCCAATTCTCTCATTTTAAATGAGAAGAACACTGAGATTATGGTGTTTGATAGTCACACTCCTAAAGATCAGCTAGCTGCCCGATTTGGTCCCTTTGCTTGCTTTCTTAGGCTATGTCCACACTAATGCGTTTTCATTTGAAAATGCATCGTTTTCTCTCCGTTTTGGCCTCCCGTCCACACTGAGATGGCGTTTTCGCTGATGGAAAATGCAGCATTTTGGAAAAGCTCTCGAAAACACATACATTTGGAAACTGTGCTTTCGCGTCGCAGTGTGGACAGCAAAAATGCAGACTTTCTAAAACAATGACGGATGTTAGTTATATGATGCAGTCATGTGACCAGTTAAACTAAGATAGCAGAGGGCATTATACAGCAGTTGTTTTATTTGCTCTGATTTTGACAGCTCTATAGAAGATTAATATCAGTCTGCACATGCACTAGACAGCTTTTCTTCAATTTCTTTAACTCTCACTCTCTTTTGCAACTTTGTACTTTTGTGTTACTCCCAGCAGCAACTCCACCTCAATCTTTAGTCCATTTAAAAAACTCGGTGCTTTTCCTCAACATTCTGCCGCAACGTTTCAAAGAGCCGGTGTTGTGCCAAAAAGTGATTGTCTGCCAAAAACTGATTTCCAATGTTTCTGTGTATTTTTTATGTGTAATATCTTTAACTATGTTCGTAAATAGACTTCGGTGAACAGGGTTTACAAAGGGGTTACATATAGAATTAAAAAATTATCTGTTTTTCAAGTATCTTTACAACTCTGTGTTATTGTACTTACATTAACTTACATGTATTACATGTATTTACATTAAATTATTTCCCCTAGGGATCAATAAAGTATTCTGATTCTGATTATAACCAATCCGGTCCTTTATCCCCACTTAAAATATTTTTACAGAACTATTGTAATATTTGCTGGCATTTCTGCTGTCCTGTTGGCCAGCTTACTCTTACAAAAGACATTTTAATGTTAATGAGATTTTTTTAACTGCGTAAATAAAGGTTATATAAAAGTCACTGCCAAAAATTTGCGACTTCTACCTTGTTACACGAATGTTGTTTGTGGCTCAAGATGACTTTATGTCATCCATAAGGGATGCATTTGACATACGTTTAACATATTATAGCCCAACAAGTTATTTATAGCAGTTTAAATATGAGCAATCAGTTTTTGGCAAATACCGGAAATCAGTTTTTGGCAGACAATCACTTTTTGGCACAACACCGGAAAGTAAATAAGCGGCAGACTAAATGAGACAGGTCGAATCTTCTTGCATTTCACGCATGCGCAGCACTGGAATGTAAGTGTTTTGGCAGTTTCAATGTGGACGCACAACTCTGTGAAAACAATTGAAAACGATAGTGTGGACATGGCATGTTTTCAGACGAAAACGCTGTTTTCAAATCTATCCGGGCTAGTGTGGACGTATAGCCTTATAGATACTGTAAGTAATCTAGGTGTTTTCCTGGATAGTTCATTTAAGCTGGATAAACAGGTTTCCTCTGTGGCTAAATCTGGCTTCTTCCAATTGCGGCAGATTTCTAAGGTCAAATGTTTAATACCGTACAAAGATCTTGAAAAACTTATCCATGCCTTTGTGACCTCCATATTAGATAATTGTAAGTCTCTCTACTCTGGACTCCAACTCGCTCACCTCCAACGATTACAGCTTGTTCAGAATGCTGCAGCTCGTCTCCTAACCGGAACTAGAAAGTTTGCCTCTATTACTCCAGTGTATTAAATTTCGTATTGATTTTAAAGTTCTGCTGCTTACTTTCAAATGACTAATCAACCTTGCGCCTGACTATCTCACTGACCTCCTCAGTCTCTATACTCCCAGCCAGGGGCGATTCTAGGATCAGAGCTTTGGGGGTGCTGAGCACCCAGTGAGTTTATCTTGCTTGGCTGGGCAGCCAAGCAAGATAAACTTTACTCATCACGATTAGACTTCTTCCCTGTCTCTGTCAGTCCCTGCATCCCTAAATGCCTCCAGTTGTCCCAAGTTCTCTCTGACTGTCTCCTTGGTGCATTTAAACCCCTGTTCCTCCCTGTCCTTGTCATCTGTTAGCTTCATCTCCATTATCAGTAATCATGATTTTACCATCTCTGTGCAAGTCTGCAAATTTCTTCATTAAATCATAAGATTCTTAAATTCATCCAGTCTCTCTGTGCCTGGGTCCTCGTCTCAAAACATGACATCACTGTTTTGTACATTTTAACACAATTTAATCCCCACATTTGTGAAGGAAAAGAAAAACACGTTTTTGAAACATCTGTAACCAAACCATCAAATCTGATAAAGGTTATTTAAATGCTGCAAATGAAGAATGGATTGGAATAAAAAAAAAAAAAAAAATACAAATCCTAACCTTAATTACTGGGGGAGAATAATGAATGATGCTTATAGTGAGTAAAAGGTAAACTGAGTGCATTTCTTGGACAGAGATTCACTTTTAATGTGTATGTATAATATAATACAGATACATAAAAAATACACTCCAAAATAAAAAGATCTTTACTGCAGATATTACTATGGCTCTATTGCAGATTTTTTATTTTATTTTAACCTGCGTCGCCTCACCTTGAGGTTGGCAAATCACTTTTGGTGGTCAACTGTCTCAAGAAGTTAAACAGTTTCTGTTTTGCCTGTCACTATTCCCTGTCTGTTTCCTTACCTGGTTCTTCCTGACCTTGTACTTTCTCCTCACGTTCCCCTCTTTCCTCTCTCCTTCTTTGGACTGACAATCATACACAAATAGATTGTATTCAATTAGATGAAAAAATTACATTAATATGAAAAAAAAATACTATTAAGATCACTAATAAAAAAGTCCTCTCTCAGTGTACTTTCAACCAGAAGGCAAATAACCACTATCCATTTATGCTCCCATAACTGATAACCTTTCTTTTTCACCTGGTTTGATGGACCCTGTGTTTAAGCTTTGGTCAGCATTAGGTCTTCACACTATTAAGGACCTCTACATCGACAATTGTTTTGCTTCATTTGCTCAGCTGCAATCAAAATTTATGCTCCCCTCTGCTCATTTATTTAGATACTTACAAATTAGGAATTTTGTTAAACACTCTTTTGCCCATCTGGATAAGCCCCCTGCTCATAGTGACTTTTATGATTATTTGATTAAAAATCCCACTTCCAAACACCTAATCAGCCAATTTACTACACTTTTTACACTTATACCACCTACAAACCATATCAAGGATGCTTGGGTTAAGGACTTGGAAGTAGACATATCGGATGCTTTGTGGGCCAATGGGTTGAAGAAGATTAAAGAATGCTCTGTTAATGCCAGACTACAACTTATACAGTTCAAGGTCCTTCATTGTTTGCATTTTTCTAAAACAAAGCTATGCAGCATTTTTCCGTCCATTTCGTCTTTATGTGACAGATGCAAAGCAATGGATGGAACCCTTGGTCACCTTTTCTGGTCTTGCCCTACACTCAGGAGTTTCTGGGCCGAGATATTTAATATATATAACAGGATTTATGACTTAAAATTAGAGCCGGATGGTGTACTTGCAGTCCTAGGCTGCTCCCTAACCTCATTGGCACTCAGACGTCCTCTTCAGAAAGCCTTAATGTTTGGCATGATTGTAGCTAAAAGACTTATTCTTAGAGCCTGGAAATCACCATCTCCTCCATTGTTCAGGGTTTGGCTACGTGAGATGATTGCTTGTTTGTATATTGAAGAGGTTCGTTATCGTTTGGCTGACACCCATTTTAAGTTTGTCGAAATCTGGGGCCCTTTTCTCAATCATATTAATGGGATTTCAACATAAACTTTAACCCTTTTTTGACTGCACTTTGTGTTTGTGTGAAACCGAACTTCTGCCGGACCCTGATTCCTTACTGGACCTGTTTCCCACATCTTTTGGACTTGGTGAACTCTCTGTTGCCCTGTCTAACCTCACACAGAAGATCATCTTCTTTGGACATTGGTGTTTCTTTTGAACTTTTGATTTGTACTGGCTTTTTTTTCCTTTTCTTTCCTGTTTTTCTGTTTGGGTTTTTTGGGGGTTTTTTTTGGGTTTTTTTTGTGTGTTTGCTTTCTGGTTTCTCTTTTTTTCTGTGCTTAAATGTTACTGTTTTTGAATCTTATGTCCTTTGACTGTTGTGACGTTAAGTAACTTTGAACTTAAAATCTTATAAATAAACATTTAAAAAAAAAAAAAAGGCAAATAACCAAACCGTGTGTACACCTAATAAAAGATCTAAATATTGAAACACTGATCCAAAATGATCCTTTATTGACGGATCATTTGATCTTCCACTTTTACCTGAATGTGGCTCCTTCTTTTGAAAAAACTTCCTTATATCCATTATAAACCTGGCGGTCTCTCTGTACACACACACACACACATACAGACAACAAGAGCTATAAGGTTAATGGGCATTCTGTATACATTTCAGTGGGAGCAACAGGACGGTCAAATGTCGCTGATTTTACTACAGAGTAGGACGGATTGTATGGTAGCAAACATCATCGGAAAACACGTTTTCAACACTGCAGTTTACCTGGGTGTAATGTTTTTCAGCTAAAAAGAAACATGGTCTGACTCTTACCTAACTATATAAAGAGTAACTGAAGGTTAAATGCAGCTAACATGTCCTGTTTTAAGCCAGACACTTACACCTCCGCTCTGCTGCGTCCCAACCACCATTCTTCTGGCAGAACCGGCACGAGAGCCAGAGTAGGGGAGAGGCGAGCTGGAACTAACCATTTTTGATCTCCTCCATACCTGCTTCATGCCCTGGAGGATGGGACTGTGGCCCCCCACACCCTCTAGCAGATCATTACATTAAGGAACCTTTTAAATACAAGCGCGCTCATGCTCACAGGTGTACACACAGGTGATCACACACACAAACTACACCCTTTTTGGCTCCTACCTCAAAGCACACTGTGTGCTGTCGATCTTACGTGCTGCACAATAATGTTTAATATTAAGTATTTAGTGTTATATTCCCATATATCATTGTGATGTTGTTTATTCTATTACTCTCGTTTTCTTCTGCTTGTTTTCTTTTTTCTTTCTCAACAGGTGATCCAGGTGATCGATATATGTATTTTTTGTCTGCTTATTTTGTTGGTTTTTGTTTTTTGCCCTTTATCCCCGTCCCTCTTCTCCGCTGTTTTTTTTTTCCCCCTCTTTCTTTCTCCCTTTTCTTTTCCCCTGTCCCGTATCTAGCAAGTAAAAATAAAAAAAATAAAATAAAATAAACAATAAAAGGTAAATCAAATGGACCATTACGGCAAGGCTGGGATGGTCCATTTGGTAAAGTAAATCCGTTGGGCATCTTTCTTCGCCTTTAGACAACAATTCTGATGGCAAAAGAACCAAACGGGACAGGTTTAAAAAAAAGAAAAAAGAAAAAAAAAGGAACTAACCATTTTGGGGGGGTGGGGGATATCTATACTTTTGTTGTTAAAATATTACGTCTCAACCAAGTACTGTATGCCTTTTATATTTTTAGTAGTGTGTCACACAAACAGCAAATATTGTCAAAAAAAGTAAGACGCCTCTGCTCCCAGCCGTTCTTTTGATCATCTGGTCAGTTACTTCTGGGCCAGCCCAGGGGTGATCGTGCCTTTTGGAATAGTCTTCCTGCTACCATTCGTGCCTTTGACTCCATTCAATCCTTTAAAGCACGCTTGAAAACCTACCTATCTAACCTGGCTTTTCCGACTTGCTAATTCTCACCGCTCATTAATTGCTGTAATGTTATTCATTTCTCTGGATTATCATGAATTCTCCCTATCTCTACTTACAAATGCCTTTGTTTGTTTCTCTATTTTTACCTTGTTTTAATGACTTACTGTTCAGTGTAATCATTTATTGTTTATTCCCTATTGTGAAGCACTTTGGTGTACCCCCTGGTTTTAAATGTGCTATATAAATAAAATTGTATTGTATTGTATAAACGGAAAACGTCCTGAGTCCAGCTTCCCAGAAGTAAAAATTATGTAATATTTATTGAGCTTTCAGACAGATTGATTTGTTAGACTATGACCCAGAGTGTGACCTTAAAGACGGATCAGAGAAATCTGAAGGTATGTCTGATAACATCACTGATTTCAACATCTGCACTCTGTGTGCTACGACTCTGTTTCCCAGAGGAAACATACGATTGATTACTGACATATTTGGACACCATGCATTCAGCACAGGTTTGATCTGAGTCCACACAGGAGCCTCAATAAACTGCACATGTATAGCTCAGTGACATCAGAGTCTGGCTCAGCACAGACTCCCCTTCATCTGTCATTACTGACACAACCACAGATCTGATGTAGATCTAACTAAAGTTACATTTCAGTAGTTTTCAAACCGCTCACACAGATTACAGATGCACACATCAGTGACATCATCACTCACCTGGGATTTCTCCTGATCGATCTTTCAAGGTAAATTCTGAAAGGCAAAAAATAAAAATGTGTTTTTTTTGTTTTGTTTTGTTTTGTTTTGTTTTACACAGCATCATGAACTCATGATAGAACTGATTTTTTTGCATCACCTTTGTGAACATCTCTTGGTTCAGGTAACAAACTGACGCTTCCAGCAGTGTTCTTAAAGGGTTTATTTTCAAGATGCTTTCTACTCACCAACAACAAGTTTAATGCTGAATGTTTGTTCTGGCTGCAGATGTGGAAAATCACAGGTGTAGTCTCCACTGTCAGCCAGCTTGGCGTTTCTGATCATTATGGATGCGTTACCGAACTGCAGCTCTTCTGGAAAATGTGAGACTCGTCCTCTGAAGTGCTCGTCTTGACCCAGAAGGCCGTTATTGTAATGAAGGCCTCCATCATACATGAACACCTCCTGTTTATTTGGTGCCTTTTTCCTCCAATCATAGAGCTTCTGTTCAAGGTTCTGACGGGTGCTGAGGGAGCAGGGTAAGATGACATCACATCCTTCTGAAACAACCACCATGACGACTCCTGGACCTGAAGAATGAAGCATATTTTATTCAGTATGTTGCAATGTCCAGTCCTCTCCTCCTGTCCTAAAGTACTCGGCTCCTTTGTTTGTGTCCTTAAGGATCACCTGGTCTCCTCTCCCTCCCTCTGCCTCATGCATGAGTGAGAGGAGGTTATAAAGTTTTCATTTTGTGGCTTCAATGAGAAAGCTCCTGGAACACTCTCCTGTGTTCCAGGAGCTCATCAGCTCGTCTGAGATGGCATCAAATCACCACGCCCCTTCTTGTACCCACTTTTATCTAAGCTGTGAGCTGCAGTGGTTTGGGCAGCAGGCTGTAGCTGTGTGTGTGTGTGAATTTACAAATTTGGTGTAACCTTGGTGTTTTTTTTCCTCATTTGTTCATGAGAGGATGATTCAAATTGGTATCGTCACTAATTTATAGAATCGATTCAATTCTGATTCACAAGGTCCCGAATCCGTTCGATCCACGATTCAATTCGATTTGATTTGATTCCATTCGATTCGAATCGGGAAATTTTGCCTCAGACAGTCAGCAATATTACAATTCTGATCACGTTTTAATACATTTCCATATTTTTATATCTATAAAAGAAAGCTGACACTTGTGAGACTTTATCAAAGGTGTAAGCATCACAGCAGATGCCTTTGCGTCAATGTAACAGGATAAAACACAGAAAAACATGAAGGCGATTTTCCTGGCCTGGGATTTTATAGCAGATGACCTTAAAATATTTTGCAGTAAATCAAAAACGAAAGAAAACCATTAATCAACATCTGAACATTACCTGATACTGGTGAAGTGAAGCAGAGCAAAGTTACAGAGGCTTGATTAGAGACACACTAAGCGTTTTTCAATTTTGCATAATTTTAAAAAGTTTACATTTGTTCAGTAGCCATTTGAACGGCAGAAATTAGGCTTTCTTGTCGAAAGTAAGTAAAACGACAAAAACAGCGACCGACAGCGCTGTAAACAACGGTAGACTTGTGCATAATAAGCAAGCGAATAATGCAGGCTTTCAGCCCCGACCATGCTGTGCCATCAGGTGAGAAAGGCGACATCTCACTGATTCTGATCCGTCGGCGGGTCCGCGCTTTGTGTTTACGTCTTTGTGCAGAATCCGTGTATCTGCTCTCATTTACTGTTTTAACTCTTTGGTGGTTGTTGAAATTTTGTGAGGTTTCTGGCAAAATAAATTTATATTTACAAATCGATAATCAAAACCCACCCCTAGTGTTGTCCTGATGTTAATCCGTTGATTGAAGCAGTTTTTGTGTTTGCTCACTTTTAGTGTGAAAGTCAGTGCGCTTCACAAGCTAAATTATTTCTTCTAACTGCATCAGTGACAGGGCTTTCTGAAAAATGAAATTAAACAGAGGGAAAAAAATCAAATAAAAAAAACCTTTCCTCTGCATTTCTCAGATTTCTTGTTACAGAAAAAAGAACAATGGTTTCATGCTATAAATTATATGAATATTGATGTTAATATTATATAATACATTAAAATTAATATTAACAAGTTAAACCCAGTATGAAGCTTATCTGGTGAAAAAGTCAATAATAAATAAACTTCCATTAATTGAACGTCTTTATTCTTTTACATGTATTCCTTTGTACATATAACCTTCTTTAAATGGATGCAACTCTCTTTTTCATGGGACACTTGGCTAGGAAACAACGCCATTACAATGTTATGAAAATATAAATTAAAGCAACAACACATAATAAATATAGGAGATTAGAACTAACAAAGAACATTATCAAAGTCCAGCTTAGTAACACAACTTGCACTCTGTAGCTACAGAATTCTTTATAAGTGCTTTGGGCTCTAACACACTTGTCCCATGAACTGGAAGCAAAATAAGACTTTGATGTCCGACCAAGTTGTAGAATTTGGGCATCCAACATAAGCAGCTGCACATAAGTGATAGCAACTTACATAGATAAGAAGGAAATTTATCAACGTCTTATCACGATCGAGCAACTTCGTGGTATACAATGATGTCTGCAGCTGTTCAAAAACAGCCAGACATTCCTCACGTTTGACTCAGAAGAGCCTAAAACATCTGTGTAAAGAATATCTTTACATGTAATCATAGCCTTCCCGGTGTTATTTGCAAGTATAGAAGAAAAAAAACTAATGAAAAGGGGGCCTAAAACAGCGTGGGAGTCTTTCTGAAAAAAAAACAAAAAAACAGGAAACTTAACGTCTGTCCATCCAAAGCCACGTGTAGACCCTTTTTTAGGGGTGCACAACCACCCCCTAAATTTCATCATAAGATAACTATAGCAAAGGTAGCAATAATAATAATGCAATTTTAGTATTATATTCTAACATTGTATTCTAATGTTATGTTAACAGTGTGCCTTTTCATTAATAAGACTTTTGTTGCAACGGCTGGAGAGACGAACATGAAGATATTTCATGACAAGTATCAGTGTTGGAGATTTTAAACAAACTTTACCTGAAACATACCAAAGGTGCAAACTATTCTCATAATACGGAGACATTGCTGGGGGCGCTGTCATCAAGTGTTTGCTTATGTAGCCCCCCAAGAATGTAGAAATATTTATGTACATTTTTTTCTATATAGCGTCGGAGATTATTAGGCAATGATGATCTTCTGAGCCATATGTATCGTGGACACACACTTTAACAGGATTGAATAATACCCACTGTACGTTTGAAAGAAATACGTCGTGTTTTTGTCCTGAAACCCAATGATTCATATTGATTATAGTCATAGACTATAGACTTTAATAGACGTAAAGTACGCAAGGAAGTCACTTAAGATGATGAAGATTTTCCCGATTTTGGGCTTTACGACTCATGTTTACACTATTTATTATCTCAGTTAAAAAGAGAAAAAAAAAAACTATTTTCTACCTTTCTGTGTGAATATCATCCTCGGAGAACGATCGTTTCCCACAGCCAGACAACAGATGTGTAAAAAAAATAGACATGCCACTAATGAGAACCTCATCTTCCTGATCTTCAGGCACGATATTATAAGATAGATCCAATAGTTCAAAAAATTATTTTCCCAATTACTTGTTCTTGATCTCAATAGAAAATAGCATTGAAAGAGAAATGTGTTCAGGACTAGATGTACTACACAGCTGCACCGCCCATATATGAGAAAGCCGTGTTAAATCACGCCTATACGGCTACATATTATGATTTGTAGCGTCACAGTGCTCATGACGTTTCGAGAGGGCGCAAAGTCACAACAAGTCGTACCTTTTTCTAAGCACGTAAACAGGAAAGAGCAGAAAGTGTGGCCATCTTTAAAAAAATTAAACAAAGGAGGAAATGTTTGAAGAGTCCACCTTTCTCCTTTGTACAGTCCAGCTCTTCCTAGACGCTGAAGTTAGGTAAAAAGCACTTGTGCTCTTGCAAGTCTCCTCTCTCCTCTTTCCTCCGGGAAATGAAGGAATTAGCGTGATGTACTGAGATTAATTTCTGCGTCACAGTTAGTATGAATGAGAAAAGTAAACACATTGTATCCGTATTTGCTTTTCCTGCCATATCCAGTTTGGGACTTGTGTCAAGCCAGACTCCAGTTTTTTTGGAAGGAGCGAGATGGAATGAGGCACGGCTGGGTCCTGTGCTACCTGGGTGGGTGCGGTCAAAAAGACAACGATGTTAGTTTTTTACTCTTTATTTGTGTTTTTATGTATGCCAAGCGTGAATTTGATGTCTCTAAGAGTGAGCTTCGAACTTAAACATAAATATTCAGGTTGCAAAACGTGAAAATACTAAAGTCTGGGAGTGCACATGTGATGACTGATAAAACATTAAAGGGAAATCTTAACAAAAAGATGCATGAATGTGACAGGTGAGACCTGGTAGGCGGGGCTGGGTTTTTCCTTTTATAAGCACAGGTGCAGGTAGCCTATCTCTGGTGTGAACCTGGAGCTGTGCGAGTGCATGGTGTAATCTGTGCTGTTTGGCATTTTTAACTTTTCTATGATAGCTTGATGTGGGTCCCATAGCCTTCTATTGGAGTGGTAGGTCACAAAAAATGTTCCACTTGAGTTTTGGTTGTTTGGTTGAGGGTTAAAGTTATTTGTACCCCTGTAGGAAGAAAACTTGTAGTGGACACCGCCACCTCTTAGTGAAGCGGTAAATATTGTCCAAATATTATATGTATAGCAAATCCATCTTCACTACACGAAACATATTTTTCATTAACTACTGTTAAAGTAATTATTGTTAAAGTAATATTCTGTTATCAGAATCAGCATACTTTATTAATCGCTCGGGAAATTATGTGGGTTACAGTAACAGAAACAGACTAGACTTATTAACAATACAATATCTTACAGATTTACAAATTTAAGAAATAGCACAAAATATACAAATCACTCAATAATACATATCAGTGATTTACAGAGGTGTTTATAAATTAATATATAAAATATTCACAGCAACATTACTGAGTAGAAAAGAGCGTGTGTAAAAAGGGTGTAACTATTGCAGTTTTTACAGTCTATTAGATGGAGGAGTTGTACAGGGAGATGGCCACAGGCAGGAATGATTTCCTGTGTCGTTCAGTGGTTACTTGTTCTTGAGTGGTACACAGTACACTAGACTTTCATAAACCTACATACTACAGTAGCACAAATTCAATAAACAACATTGTAACTCGTAAGTGTTGCTTCATCCTGAATTAAGTTTGTAGTGACTCATCTGTCGAGCTTTGTCAGGTGGCACAACACCACTGGCAAAATGTATGCTAATGATGTTGCATAATCCTTTACACACTTCAGGGCGTGCTAGCATGACCTTGTAGTATATGAATCAAACCTGTGTATGAACAAAGAGGTACACTGAGGAATGTTTAAATACTACGGCGCATTGTTTGTATAAATATGACCATGTTGGTATTAATAAACAGTCCTGATGCTTTCATTGCCTTTTGATTGTTGACCATCAGCAACAGAGGAAATTAAGGTGACTAAACATGAATGTAAAAAATGAACATATTTCATATTTCTGTTTAGGGAAGGAAAAGCATTCAACACAACTGTGTAACTGACTTGGTGTTGGCTTAGTTGACTTACCTCAAATTAGGTAAACAGTTTCATTTTAATGTACTGTTAAAAAATTTTATGTAGTTGTTGGCTGTGAAGAATTATTCTTCATATATTACAGATATGAGTTCCATAAAGCTCAGAGGACTTACTTTGTCTCATTTATGCACTGGGTGCCATTCCAGCCACAGTAAGGATCTCTGGATAACATACAGCCCTGGCAGGTGTCTCCATACTGGGAATAGTTTGCTACATCAGGTTGGACCAGTTGACTTCCACTGTTCACATACAGCTTTTTCTGTAATGATGGACAAGTTTTCTTAATGTACTGAGCTTTTTAGTAAATTCAGTGGAAAAAAAGACTGAAATGATTTCAAGGTATTAATTAGATGATATAGTAGATTCTTTAGGAGGTGAAATTGTTTTTCTTTTGTTCACAAAAATCATTTATTCCATATGAGTAATCTTTGTGGTTTGATTGGGACAGTGGTTACACAGTGATCATTGTTACTCACAAAGGTAGACTGAAGGATGATGCTGAGAATGTGTGCTCCTTGGTTGAAGGGTGATACTCAGCAATTACAAAGGTGTGAATTTGTTAACCAGTGACTAAATGTGATCTCAGCACCACACACATCATAAGCAACAATCCACTCTGTATGGTAGCCTGTGGGGTAGTCATTTAACAGTCACATACTTTAAAACTCTTCTGATCATATTTAGAAAAGGCTGACTTAGTAGTCACTGAGGTCAAAGTAAAAACAGCGTGCATTGACTCAACATACTGCTTTAAGGGGAACTGCAGTAAAATGAAAACCAAAAGTCTGTTCATGTCAAGCAAACAAAAAAAAGAAAAGAAAAAAAAGAAGAAATAGGTAATTTAAATCTGTGAGTTTTTATATTACATTCAAATTATGCCACACCTGTTCTTCTACTAGTCACTTGTGCCATGTACATTAGTTGGGATACATTAAGATAAACTGTTCTTTTTAATAGAATTTGACAGAGCAGTCACTGATATGCAAGGAGAGTTTAATAATAACCTTTGACATAAAGGAGGGTGAACCGTCAGCCCTTGCAGTTGAGTTGGTAGGACAGAGTACTGTGACAGAGAACTGATATAATACTGGGAACTGCTATGTCCTCTGTAGACACATAGTCAGCAGGTTTGTCCGAGACATTTAAACATTTAATAAAAATTAAAGGATACACATAGCCAGTGATGTAAAATCACCAAGCACAGCATAAGGACAAAATGTTACTGTACACATGTTTATACAGTACACATGAATAACCTGTTCTCAGTCTGTCTGGTCCTGTCTGAAACATCTCCCAATATCTATAGCATATACCACAATGAGGCTCAACAGTTAACCCTTTTATGATATATATTATATATATATTTTTGTTTTAAAATGATTTTTTCCTGTTGATGAGATTGAATCTTAAACACTTGGGAATCCATTTTTGTTACTTTGTTATGCCCTCACTCACATTACAGAAATCAGAGTGTGATAGTTTAGGCTTTTACTATAATAAACTTTCTAATATGAACTTTTAATTATGAATATTAAGTTCTCAGTTTCTTCTGCGTTTCAAGGTGAAGATTTTCTTTTTTGTTTCAAACAATTACTTTTGTAATCTGAGAAGATAAGTACACATACACATTGCATAGCCTATTTAATAAAGATGTAGCCCAATAAGTATAAAATCAGAGCTACATGATATGGTGTGGTTCACGCTTCCACCTATCCTTTTCAGGGTATACCCTGGACAGGTTGCCCGTCTTTCGCAGGGCTAACACATAGACAGAGACAACCATTCGCCCTCACATTCACTCCCACCTATGGGAAATTTAGATTTTCCAATTAACCTAACCCCACTAACTCCATGTCTTTGGACTGTGGGAAGAAGCCAGAGTACCCGGAGAGCACCCACGCAAACATGGGGCGAACATGCAAACTCCACACATAAAGACCTCAGCCTGATGGTGGAATTGAACTCATGACCTTCTGAGTGCTTACAGGAAGGTAACAGCAGTCGAATTACTTTTTTGCAATAGTAATCCCTTACTTTACTCGTTACCTGAAAAAAGTAATGGTATTACAATAACATGTCACTGCCCATCTCTGGATATGATCAATATCCATGACTCCTCACAGACAGTAGTGTGAAACATGGGAACACAATGAGACGGATAACAACCCCCCCCCCCCCCCCCCCCCCCCCCCCAAAAAAAAAAATAAAATAAACAACAAGGAATGAAAATACAAAACTTTAAAAAAGTAATGTTGACTTCAGAGAGCTGAGATACAGACTCCATTTCTTCTGGAAAATGGACACACACATACATACACACACACACACACACGCACGCACGCACACACACACACACACACACACACACACACACACACACACACACACACACAATCATGCTAAACAGTTTGTGACTGACGTGGAAGCTCAGTGTGACCGTTACAAGCTTCCTGAAAAGGATTGTCTCTCTGGTTTCTCTGAGAAGCTGCAAAAAAAAAAGAAAAAGAAAAGTGAGAACTCTACACTCATCAAAGCATCTGTTATATGGATGTCTAACCTTACAGATATATGAAAATCTTAAATACTTATAATAAATCCATTATTCTTACTCATATTTCTTGTGTTTTTTGACGTACTTTGCAGCCAGAGCTGCACTGACAGTCAGAACTCCAAAAAACCATGCACTTATGAACACACCAACTCCAGAGCAGGATTTTACCTCAGCCGTTTTCTCTGAAACACATTAAAGTTCATGCAGGACTGTAGCAGGACAGCACAGACAGCACACTGAAGACACACACACATTAAACAGAGTCTAAACAATTACAATGAAACAAGATCTTACCACGGTAACACACATAGATCTGATCATGAGTCACATGGCCCACCTCATCCTGTGTGGCTACACAGTGGAAGAGGTTGGTGTTTGTCCTGGTCACAGCGGTGAGGAGGGTGATGTCATAGCGATCTCCTCTGTGTGACACCTGTGGCTCCTCAGCAGAGAGGATGTTTCCATCACTGTCCCGCCACTCTACTTTAGGCTTTGGAGAAGCACCTCTGACCTCACACTTCAGCAACACTTCGTGCTCAGTGATTTTCAGGATCATAACAAAAGGCTTCACAGCTGCACCTGTGAACACAGCATGAGGCCACAGTTACAGCTAACCACCCAATCTTATTAGCTAATGGTGAACGTTTGAGCCATATGGTGGACAGACAACCTATGCTGACTTTAATGAGATTGAATAATGCCGACTGTATGTTTCTAAACAACTTCAGTTGTTTAGAAGACTGTACAAGTTGCTCAAGTACTCACTTGGTATATGAGGTCTGCTCTCAGTTCACCTAGCCACTGACCATTTTTATGTGTTGCATCCTCCTCCCATATGCGCTTCTAGTATTGCTCCTTCTACAGCTTTGATGGGGATGTCCTCACATTTTTCCCACTGAGAGTACACATTGGATTGTTCAATGGAATTATCTGGTTTATTCTCCTGGTTTCTCTCTCTTCTATCTCTCTTAAAGACCTCGGATATGAATAGCTTGCCGTACTTCTTACAAATCCCTTTCTTCATCACACCTTTCTGCAGCTCTGATGGTTGGCTAACTTCCCTCTGTGCTGCCTTGATCTCGTAGTGCTGCTTTTGACTGGTCATCTCAAAGAATACTGCTTCCATGGTGTAGATCAGCTGGTTGGTTTCGGCGCCAGAAATATTTCTACAAAGTTATTACGTGAATGCTTATACTAATAATTATAAATGTTTCATACATTATTTATTTTATTTTATTTTATTTTATTTTATTTTATTTTAGTTTATTTTATTTTATTTTATTTTATTTTATTTTATTTTATTTTAGTTTATTTTATTTTATTTTATTTTAGTTTAGTTTAGTTTAGTTTAGTTTAGTTTAGTTGTGGTATTTTGTGTTGTTAAAAAAACCCCACAGCAAACAAATATATTGCCTTTATTTGAGTCTAATGGTAATTGCTGTTGTCTCCTCTGGTTGTTTAATTTGGATGCTTAAATTTCAGTTAAAGCCGAAGGACATTGTTTTTATTTATTTATTTATTTTTTAATTTTTATTTCTTCTTTGTTTTTGTTTTGTAAGAGTGTCCTATGCCAACATAAGCAGCATTGAAAGTTTGGCAAAGAGTCAGTGTGAACTGTGGTAATACTGCATTTGACCCAACAAAAGACCAAACATGCATGTTTCATACTATGAAAAAACAAGGCAGAGCATTTGTCTTTAGTTTCAACTCCTTTATTTTGCTCATAACAGATCCTGCCTTCCCAACATAGCTGGCTTTAGGAAATCATCTATCCATTTTCTTCCACTTGTAAAGGGTCAAAGGCTAACAATATGAACCACAATCCTTTCCACTCTACAAACATTAGCTAAAAATATTTGATGTATTTTTTTCCTTTGTGGCATTAAATATTTGAATATTTCAGTCCTCTTCGTTTCTGAGACAGGTGTTATAGACAATATTGTATACCAATATGAATGTTACCATCTATCGTGTAGACAACTTAAATCTCCAGCAGATGGCAGTGAATGATCATGTGATTCTTCATCTGCAATTCAAATTAAACACTTTCTAGACTTTAGATAAAACAATAGCTGCACCAGTTATTTTTAATCAGGTGAGTTTTAAGAGTTCTCATTAACTGTTACTTAAGCCACAGCATTTCCTTTAAGGTGACACAAAATACTTTTTCATGCAGAGGAACGTGTGCAAAACTGGCTGAAAGAGTTTAACTGTCATAGTGGTGGTAAAAAATTTTCAGTTCAGTTCATTTTTATTTCAAACATTTCAAACATGTGCCTTCACAATCATTACAAAATATCATTTCATTATTTGTTTGAAAAGGAGTAGGCAGAAGTATTTACTTACTGGACTTACTTATGACTGATCTTTATAATTGCACTAAAAGTCTTAAATTAAGCAGGATTTATTGACTATACAGTAGTGTATGCATGTTTGCGTCTTCAACTGAGAACTAGACTGCAGTTCTTACTGGGAGGAGGCCAGTCCTGCTGTAAATGCAGCTGCAGCATGTGCTGAAGACTTTCTGCAGTTACTAATCAGAGCAGGCGGCTGAAATGAGTAAACCTGTGACGCTCAGGATGACACAATGTAAAGGAACAAAAGGAGCGTTTTAAATGAGTGATGTAGGGATTTCATCATCCAGCAGACCAACACCCAGTGGAAGTTGACCAAGGACGAGTGAAAATGCTCGGCACATGAGCTGACCATTTAATCAGCAAACATTTTCCTGTAAATGCACACCGGTAGATTGGCAGCTCTGAGCAGGAGATAGAGCCTTTCTTTTATGTCCTGCGTGTGCATCACAACCAATTACTTAAAAATTCCCAGGCTGAGACTTGCTATGCTTTAGATTTTGAGAAGGAACTTGTATTTGTCAAGTAAAAATAAAGGCCTGCAGGAGAGCACGTGAGTTGAAACAGCCATTTCATCCAAAAGGACAAAATCTCATTTACATTAGTTTTATTGTCTCAGTATGAAAACTGACCACCAACTTTCAACATAGCAGTGAAAGAAAAAATACTGGATACAGTGATTAAAAACACATTATAATAATGTCACCAATTTTCTAAATAAATATATTTCTAAGGGTGCTATTGACATGAAATTACCACCCATCTAACCCAAACATTCAAAGAAATCAAATCATAGATGTTCATAAATTAAGTTAGTTGTAATAATAAGAAAAGACACAGGGAAAAAAGAGAGGGAGATCCAAAAAGGCATGGGAAATCATGACACCAGTGCAAATCTATCAGTAATTACATCTTATGGTGGGTTGACAATGAGCTCTCGCAGGAACTTTGCAATCTTCTGTTGCAAAAAAGTGATGGAATTGGTTACAGAAGAATTTCTAAACTACTGAAGGTTCCAGTGAATTCTGTTGGGGCCATAATCCAGAATTGGAAAGAACATAATTTCACCAAACTGGCAATGACAGGGTGCTCCTACAAGATTTCAGACAGAGGAGTGAAAAGAATTATCAGAAGAGTTGTTCAAGAGCCAAGGGCAACAGAAAGATGTGGAATCAGCAGGTACAGTTGTTTCACAGAAAGTAAGTAATTTATGCCCTCAAACTTTAAATGCATGCACCACGGCCTGTTTGCATGCGCAACATACAAGACTCCATTGCTAAAGAAAAAGCATGTTTACGCGTGTTTAAAGTTTACTGAACAACATTTAGACAAGCTTGTGAAACACTGGGAGAATATAGTCTGGACAGATGAGACCAGAATTCAACTCTTTGGATGCCATAATGCACACCATGTTTGGAGGTCAAATATATTGGTATGGTATTTGGGGGGTGATGTGCACATCATGGTGTGAGGATCTCGATAAAGATATGCTACCACCTACCAGGATGATGAAGATGAAAGTGAAGGTGGACATTTCAGCAAGACAATGATCCCAAACGCACAGTCAAGGAAACTCTCAACTGGTTTCAGAGAAATAAAATAAACCTGCTAGAATGGCCCAGCCTGAATCCAGCTGAAATGGACTGAAAGAACAATAGTTTAGAGTTCATAGAAGGGGCCCATGAAACCTTCAGGATTTGAAGACTGATTGATTTATTTGCATATCTCCTCTCTGGTGAGAATTTCACGTCAATAGAACTTTTGGAAATGTTGACAAATATACTTCAAATTTAAGTTGAAAATGTGTGATGTGTTCAGTACTTATTTTACCTCCTGTATATGGTAACCAGTTATCCAGCCCTTATTTATTCCATACTTTATCCCAACACCTTTGCACTCTGCACCATTGCACATATAAATATAAATACAAAAATGCTATACATGTTATTTTCTGCGTTGCTATCTTATGTGTTGTACGTTTGTCTATTCTGTTTAGTACATCGAGAGCAAAGAGAGAACCAGAGCCCAGGTCCTTGTAAATATACACACTTGGCTAAGTATGTGTACATATACACATACTTAATTTGTATATAAACACTGATTCTGATTCTGGTTGTGAAAAGAGAGCACAGTGAGCCAAACTAAGGAAAAGAGAAGACAACCTTTAATGTTGCAGTGGTATATAAACATGTGGGGAGTAAAACGAGGTGAGTGGAGAAGAAATGTTCAGTGCATCACATGAAGTCTTGTTCCAGTTTGAGCCTAAAACTAAGGGATGGTTCAAGGTACAAACTTTATTAAAAAAGTTTTAAGCCTGATCTTTAAATTCTAGATACATTGTAAATTGCCTTGTTTTTATTTAAAATATAGTGCTTTTCTAATGCACTTGGGAACTCAGTGTTTCATAGAAAGAATGGGTGTCTGTCTGTAATCTATGACAGACCATTCCTCAACAAGCTGAGGGGACAACCCCAACCATCCTAGGTAGCATCTTATTGTTTCTCTCTACATCCTTATGGGAAGGACGATGTTTCATACAGCTGTTTATGTGTGTGTGTGTGTTAGTAGGAGAAGTGAAAAAAAGTTGTATTCCCAAGTGGAAACAGTGAGCCAAAATTAAAATTGTATTGTCCTCCATTCAGGTATTTCTCTGCAGGGAGAATGTGCTATGATTCTTTTTGATTTTACTACCTACTTAATGTTTGTAGGTCAGTCAACTAACCCATGGCAAATGAGGATTTTATTGTATTAGACCCAGGCTCACTTTACCAATGGGTAATCACATCAGTTTATATTTCAGAACCATAATATGCTAATCATAAATAAATGCACATAAGATTCCTGTGTTTTTTCTCCCGTATGATAGTCAGTTGTGATAATCACAGCTGACTATCACTCTTGCTTCAGGGAGAAGTCCTCTAAAACCATGTGAGCGTGTGTGTGTGTGTGTGTGTGTATTAGGCTGACCTTAAAATATTTGTTTTTGCTGTAAGCATACTGCTAAGATTTGACAGTCAATATTTTTTCAATTGTCTGTGGCATTTTTAAAATTATTGCATTTAAAAATGTGCTTTTGCTCTAATGCAGTTGTCTCTCAGCACATCCAAATGGCCAATCTGAGCTCAATTTTGAGGTCAGGTATGAAATATTGCCAAAGTTCCAGATGGATCAAAATCTTATGATCTTTTTCTAAGCACATCCACATTCCCAGTTAGACTATGAATGCACACACAGATTTTCATTTCTATTGCAAATGTGTTTCAAATATCAGTCTCTTTCATAACCGATAATTAGTTTCAGAATGACCATACTCAGTTGCCCTAAAATGTTCACGTGCAAAAATATTATCTTATTAATTTGCAGTCATATTATAGTTGATTCATCCTTGCAAAAGCTCAGAAAAAGTGACCCTCCAGGATATGTAATATTTTAATCTGGAAGAGCATAAAGCTTCCGTCAAGGCCCATTTTCGCCTTAAGATAAATGTATTTATAGCACAACAATACCCATGGTTCATGGCTGGACATTGCTGCTTTCAGGCATATAATTTCTCTCTAAGACTGAGGATTTTGAGGACAGACTGTTTTTTCTCTCTTGAAGATTAAAAGGGTGTGACACGGTGTGGAGATAAGTGAAAAGGAAAAGTCTTAGTCTTATTTATAGTTCAATTTGAATTTGTATTTATTTTTTTAATGTAGTAATGGTGGTGATGATTATGGGGTGTGTAGCTCGAAAGGAGGCATCTGTCTCCTTCTAAGTGCCTGCAAGTTCTACACAGTGCGTTATATACTCGATTTGTCACCAAAAGTAGCTTCTTAGTAAACGTAAAGTCACTTGTAGCATTGCATAACATTGTTGCAGGGCACCTTAAAGATGTGGCTTGGAGGAAATGCAGGTTTGATTAATATTCAATGTGGTTTAATAGTGTGTTTATATACAAATAAATCTGGATTGGTGCAGCTATTTCTACTGTTTTTCACAGCTGACTTGCAAAAAATCTGATGGCCCAACTGATGGCACTAATTAGCCACAATATTAAAACTCACTTACCTAATATTGTGTCCAGATAATGTACTGATTTATTGGGCATGGACCCGTGGTCCTCTGGGTGTGTCCTGTGATGTTTGGTACTAGGATCTTTGCAGCAGAATCTCTGGTATTATGTGGGATGCTCTTGTGTATCCCTATGACACTTGATAAGAAATTTGTAGTAGCCATTATCTTAGGTGTTTTGTTCTTGAACAGTTTTGTGTGTGTGTGTGTGTGTGTGTGTGTGTGTGTTCTGCAGGTGGAGAGAGCTCCAGAGTGAAGCCGTTAAGATTTAGCCGTTTAAGTTTTTTAAGGCTTGCAAAAAAAGCATATGGTCAAATATCTGATTTCAGTAAATCACATTCAAAGATTTAACTTTAACTAGTTTAGCACATTCTCTTTTTCTTCGACTTCAGCTTACAGTAATTTTCAAATAGTCCCTTACTATTGTCACGGAAGATCGTTACTTAGAGATAGATGTAATCAATAGCACGCCGTATCTGACTTATTGATAGGCATGCATGAATTTTAATATGATATTCTGCCTGAGCATTTGTTTTACTTTTAATTTGGTTACAGTTGCAGGACATCTAGCATAAACCTAGCTGCTGTGCCTCATAAATTTGTAAAGTGAACAGTAACGTCGGTTGGCTGAACTGTAGTAAGGAGGCAGCACCTTTTTATGCCTGCAATGCACGGTCAGTGCAACTGAAATAAAAGCCCAGTTACCCGATGAATCTATTGGCTGGAAGGCTTCAGGTTCCTGCGCACTGGCGATGAACCACTCTCATAAACGGCGCTCACAGTGACTCCACACACAAACCAAACGGCGTGGGAACATGTCGCAGTACACGCTGGCAGGTAGGAAATGTTCGGTGTCTTTTTAGATTTTACTAATTTTGTCAATGAACAGTCTGTGTTTGCTTTAATTTGTACCTTAGTCCCGATGGTCTATTCTTCAGACAGGGTAAAATATCAGAGCATAACATCGTTTTTGTTTTTTGTTTTTTTGCTTGCTTGTTTGTTTGTTTTTTCCACTTATGGCTGTTAAAAAGATTTCAAACACGAAAAATAACCGATAGGAAAATAGAAACAGCTTTAAAAATCAGTTTGTTTTTGCATTGATACATGAACTGCAAAAACAGAGTGGGAACGTATCCTGGTTACAGTTGTTTTAGATAATTTGGTATGCCGAGAAAACAAACAAATGGATAAATAAATAAATAACAATAAAAAAAAAACAACAACCTAGGGAGTACAGTGATCTTAATTCAGTTATTTGCATGCCATTTAAAAATGTTTAGTGTAGGATTAGCTATGATGCATACCATGTCAAAATGCACACACATCCTTCAGGATTAAAAAAAGAAAAAAAAATCTGCATTAAATGCTGATTTATCTCTACTCAGGTTTCACCATTACATCATTTGGTCGGCAATAATGTCCACTGGCTGGTCAGGCTGACTCATATTTTAGAGCAATCCCATCAGCCTTTAATTTTCAACATCACTGCTGCATCCACCCACTCTGTACTGTCATGACTGAGGCAGAGTGAGGAGCTCCCTGCTCCTGGACTTTGACAGGGCTGAAATTGATCTGCATTGATCTGGGATCACAAACACTTGCTTTGATTGTGATCCCATCTTAATGTAATACGTGAATAATTGTGGTAAGTAATAATTGTGGTGTTAAAGGGTGCAGAGTGCGTTGACTCTCTAAGTCTCCTGTGATAAGCAATTTTATAGATGTGTGGGAGACACTCCTTTTGGGGGTAAGACCGTAACACCTCTTCATAGCAAAACTGTGGTGGACCTACTCTTAATACTTTCAAAAACACAAGTAATGGACTACTGTTGGCATTGTTGGTTGTTTACCTCACAATAATCATGCTTACTGCCCTATCCACGAGTGTGTTTGATGCATGAGTCATCTCAATACATTATCCCATTATCTGACATTAAATCAGCATCAAGGCTCTGTTTTAACAGCTTCAGTCCGTGGTTGTTTTGATATTCTTTCATGTTTTAAAGGTGTTTAAAACACCAAAGTGGACTTTTAGCTCATCATAATAACTTGATGCAAAAGAAAGGTGATGTTACAGTATGCAATAACCTGTTTTATTTTTTAAACATGGATGCTTCTAAGATAAATAAAAACAGAAATAATTGATCTTACAGCAATGCAGTGCTCCCTTGGATCAAAAATGCAACTACAACAATATAAATTATACCGTTATCATGATGACAATTCCTCCAGAATGCAGCCACAACAAGATGATGTTTTGCAGTAACTTTGTTTGTAATGAATATGCCTTCAATTTTCTGAGCCTTCAGTCAAACAAAATCATTTGCTTCACGTTTCAAATACCTGTATCTATACCTGTGTGCTTTGATTTCCTGTTCCTTTCTAGTTTTTGCATTTTTACGACATAATATTAATGCTTTATATTTATACCTTTTTTCTAGTTCACTTGCAGATCCTGCTGGCTGTGGGTCTAGCTGTATTCTGCTATTGTCTAGTTCTTGGCTGCATCCTTTGCTATCGCAAAAGGAAGAAAGCCTCATTGGAGGACAAAGAAGCCGTTTTTTTGTCTCCTCATCCTGCAGAGTGTGTGACTGTGACACTGACTCCTTCTCCCTGTACGCAAATTGTGAAACAGCAATATGAAGAATTGGATGGGGATGTGTTTGAATTTTCTTTCTCTAAGAGCAGCTCTTCTCCCTCTGAAGATGACCTCACTGCTCTGCCCTTTGACTCCAGCCCTACCAGGTCAGCTGACCTGGTAAAATCTCCTAGATCTTCTTTTCCACTGCGGCGCCTCAGCACTCCTGCAGTTCCCTGTTCACCCAATAAACCTCCAAGACATGGCCGAGCCTCTTTGCCTTCTCTCACCAGGTTGAGTTTTGTGTCTAAATCCCGTCGAGCAATCGGCCGGCGCTGCACTGTGACTGGTGAAAATTTTATTTACAGTGAGAGCAGTTGTCTGACTGCAGGTGCCGTCAGACCTCCTGTGGAGGAGGGAGAGCCTTGTCCATCACAGTATGGCTCTAACTCTCTCTCCCCTCCCAAACCAGCTCCACTCCTTCACTTCTCCGTGGTCTTCTCTTCTGCTTGTGGCACCCTGGTGGTCAACATCCTAGGTCTCTTGGGGGTCAGTCGAAGGCGCAGTGGGGTGTTTGTTAGGGCAAGCCTTCCTCCACTTTGCCCTTCCCCACAGCAGATATCCTCACGACGGCGCAGCCTCAGCCCAGAGCTCCACAACCAGAGCTTTGCACTGCAGGTGAGCTCTGTGGAAGAGCTGCGGACCTGTACCTTGAAACTGGCTGTCTACAGTAGGGACTTCTCTGGTCTAAGAGAGGCTGCGCTGGGGATGGTGGAGTTGCCTTGTGAGAAGTTGGACTGGGAGCCTGACATTGCTACCACCTACACCAGGCAGCTCAGCCCAACTAAGAGCAAGCTGAAAAAGGTATATGGTGAGATGATTTGATCATGAAATTTGTTTGGCATAGGTACTACAATTAAAATTAAAAAAGGGGCAATGCAAGTTCCAAAACACAACAGATTGTCCATAAAAGCTTCTCTGACTGACCCTTATGCTTGTAGAAAGTGACTTTAAACACTTGAACTTGAGATTAAAAGAGACCTAAAATAAATGCACAGTACAAGGGAGCATAGTGAAATACCATAGAGAGTATGTGGTAATACTTTATCTGGTAACAAAACCAAACAAATGAAAAAAAAAAACTTTTAAAATATCTCCTAACAGCATTCAGGACGTTTTTCCTTCAGTGGGCTGGTTTCAGTCATTATGCAAATGTCATTATGCAAATATACTGTTTATAAGATTGGGGAAACCTGCAGTCAGCTGAGACTGAAGAAGTCACTTGGATGAGTGACGAAACGTTTCTCCCACTGAAAACGCTATGGCCAGATGAACAGAACCAACTTTTGGAGACATTCAGGACTTTAGAACTTCAATAGACATAAAGAGCACAAAGTAAAGAATTACATCTGAAACTATCTCTTCGCCACCTGTGTTTGCTTAGAAAGTATGAAGCTACAGCCAGCAGATGGTTAGTTTAACAGAAATCAAAGGGAAAACAGACAAAATTACTGGACTGCTCACTCAAACTAAGATGCAACAATTTCCTAATGAGTATATGGGTTCTATTGCGCTCCAGTCATATTAAATGCAATTTAATGTAGATTTTGTAAATTATAAATAAGCAGGAAATGGACAGTGCAGCCTGCTAAAGGTGGACACCTGGGTGGGGAGTGTCCTTGAGTACTTACCCAGATTGGCATTTTGGTAACCACCAAAATCTAGGGCAGTTAACAAACCAATGCCAATTGTTTAGATACATGACTACAACTGCACACGTGATCAGTGATGGTATTTTAGAGGGGGTAGTTATAAACTCTCTCCATTGCTTCCTGCAAGTGATTCTATTTTAGATTTTCTTGGTTCATTCAGTTGCCGTTTTTACAGTTCAAGTGTAACTGCATTTTTAGTGTTATTAATTTTCTGTAAATCTTGTGAAAATATTATTATTACAATATATATGTGTGATGAAAGTCAGATATTGTAGCAGCCCTGGGCGAACGTTTGTTTTCAGTGAAAAAAAAGCAACATTACACATTATATGACACATCAAAGTCTGCAGAACAGTTGGTTGCTCACATATGCTGCATGCGTAGCTAAATTAAAAGTACCGTGTCTGCCCTAACTCAGTCAAAATTTCTATCAGGTAAATTTACTTTTGTTCTCCTGGTTTCATTGACTTGATAATTTCAGTCTCCATTTTCATTTGATTTAATAGACAGGAAAACTACATAAATAACACGTATCATGGTTTTCCCATGAAGGAATGTAGCATCTAATCAGCTCTCCCATTAGCCTGTTTTTCCACTGTTGTTAGTCATGGTGACAGTGTTGTTCGCCACTGCAGAGCAAACAAGTAGAGTGCAGCAAATGGGCAGTGTGCCCACGCTGTGGCCTCTGCGGCTCTGCTGATACTCTGCCAGGAGACATTAATAACAAGCTTTTGAAGGGAGGTGAGCCTAGTGTTTCAGGTCACACTGAGACGTGCTGGGTTCTTTTTGGGGTGTGCCAACTTGCTTTTTACAGTAAAGTGACAATCAGCTGGGTATACCCACCTCAGTCTCTCACCTTTATACCTGATTCAAACTCTCCACATAAACACACCTTTACCTTCCTCTTTCTTAGTAACAGCAGCTGCCTGGCACAAAGGTGTGTGCATACAAAGTGGGAGTTTACTTAGAAAAACACAGCTGCTCAGCAATCTGAATAATTCTTGAAAGGGTCCATGTATGTATCGACTGTGCACTGGAAACTGTAGAAATGTTCTGCATAGATAGTAAAGGGCCAGTTTTCTTAATCAGTGTAATGGGATCAGCTGAAATATTGCTAATCATTCATCTGCATTGCCTTAGTTATTTTGACATTTTATGGGAATGAGGGGTTGAACTTGGCAGTGGTTCAAGCAAAAGTGGAGTGATCAGGATGATCTGCAAACTTTGATTTTTTTCTTGTAATTGCATTCTTTGTTTTCACTTTAAATCACAGTCCTGTAGCGTTCCTGGCAAATTTCCACTTTCTCCAGTCGCTGAGTATAGGAAGAGAAAAATAAATAACATTAGGGATGCCTTTCTGAAAAACAAACAAAAAACAAATAAACAAACCAGAGAACTGTTTTGCTTGCTTAGCTGGCATTAGTAGCAGAAAGCTGCAGGGTTTGAGTTTCACATAATATTTCCCACCAGGATGCAGAAAGTCTACAAAATAATCTAAGCATTGTATTGTATTGTATCACTGCGTCAGTCAGCTGTTACAATTAACTTATTACTTTCCCTTTAATGTAATGCAACTTCTTGTTACGTAGCAAAAAACCTTTCAGCTGCTGGGGGGCAAAAAGCATTCATGTTACTGAAAGAAGGTTAAAAGTACAAACTCACACAAATGGAAAGTGACCTTTTTACTTTATAGGTTTAAGGTTAATAGTGTTGAACTGGTGTAAAACATAGATTTTTTCCTTTCTTATAAGCACTCCCTGATGTTCCCAAGTCTGTCACTAAGCTTGGAGGGCCGGTCGAGTGAGCAAGCACTACACCTGTGGGTGAAAGAGTACTTTACCTTGCCTTGAGGCAACTTTTGTGTGATGTTCCGCTCTATGGTATAAATAAACCTGAATTTATCTGATGTAATGGGAAGCTAATATAAGTTGTTGCTTACAGAATATGAATGTGCAGTCAATTGTTCCTACTTATACACAGAAATTAGGTTGGAGGAAAATATTTCAGAGTCTCTTTAGGCATTTGTTTTTTGGAGATTATTGGATGATTCATAGAATCTGTTTGTTATATAACTCAAGATGATTTACAATTAAGAAGAGACTTTCATAGTCTCTTTGCAAAAATAACAGCCAGAAAATTACATAACGCAATGTTTTCATGTAAAATATATTCTGTGGGTGGAAAAGAATTTGCTTTGGGATTTTTTTTAATTACAGAGAAAATTTAATATTTTTATACAATGATATAGTTGCAAAATTTGATTATGGAACTGACTCCCAAACAATCTCGTATTTGCATTAACAATGTAAGTCACATATTGTAATCCTGAGTTGTAAGACCTCTGTTCTATTTTACACTTCAAGGATTTTCTTTCTCCAAAAATTCTGATAAAAATATTTGTGTAGGCTTCCTGAAGGGACGGCCTACACAAGCCCAATGGCTTCAAACTAATGATGAACATTTGTTGAACATTTAGTAAGCTGTCTTTAAACAGAGTATAAAATGACCAATACTTTTGGAAAAGACCAATTGTGTCATGAAACTGTGTTATGATCTTCTGCAGTTTTTTTTTTTTTGTTTTTTTTTAATTTTTGGACTCTGCTATAGTAGCTTTGCATAATTCACAGTTCAAAATAATCCTTCTCTATCTCCGACTGGGACTGATTCCTATAAGGTGACCCTCTTCTTAAAAGCCAACAGCAGTTGGGTGGGACTACTACGTTTACAGCCAGAGCTGTAATGACCATATTAATTATATTCTATTCTAAAGATATCACATAGCGCAAGAGTAGAACTGATCTAAAACATTTAGAACAGGATGAAGCTTTCACTAGGAACTGGGAATTCATTTTTAATTTTGAAGTCTATAAGTGAAATCAGTTGAGAGAGCTGCAAGTACTTCTGCAATGTATCCAATGATGACGAGGCAGAAAAGGAGAAAGTGTTCTTTCCAAGTTCTGCACAAACTGATGGAACACTGAATGTAATGAATTCCTGAGACTGTAGACTATGACTAAGACTCAGATTACATGTTTATGCAAATAGATTTATAGATAAAATTAAACCAATGAACCTTCCTGCAAATGGGGAATGAGGACCAGTCAACAGTCCAAAAGTCCAAAAAGTCCAAAAGATGGAGAGAATGAGCAGAGGCATTCATATAAAATATATAACCATAATCCAGGAGGGGTTAAAAGGTGGTAGCATCAAGCCTTTTTCCTTGTAGTGAAAGAGAAATAAGATGTATTTCAGAAAAAGAACCCCAACTTCAGCCTAAATTTTAGTTGACTTCTGTGGTCTTTCATGCCCTTTGGTGTTGCTCAGATGACCGGTGCATTCCTTATTTTTAAAAAATCCACCAGGTTGTTTATTTGATGGCCCTCACTTGCACTTATATTTCTTTGAACCCTTATATTCAAATAACAGCTGCTACTGTAAATGCACTAGCTTAGAATCAACCCCAGATCTTTTTTCTGCTTATTTTGTCAATAATGTGGGGACATGCCTCACTGCACCCTGAAACTTCTTTTCAGTCAATTGTTCAATTTTTTTATGCTCTGAAAACAGGGTACTATGTGTAAAAATGTTTGTAATTCGTAAACAGAAAAAAATAATTGTTAGATCCATTGAGAGGCAAAACTGTGTCATCGTCCAAAAATTTATGGATCTAACTACAGTACATGTTTGACAGAAAATAAGAAAAAGAAGGATAAACCTACCCACAAGGCAGTGCTACTGAGTGACAGTTTCTGTGGTGAAGTGTTAGTGACAGTCAGAGGCAATGAACCAAAACTCACTTGTTGAATGCAATTGACTTCACACTCTGCTACCCAGCATCAGCAAGTCGCTGACGGGCTAACACTCAGCAGCTTGACAGCAGAATGTGACTCACCAATCCCTAACCAATGAAAGCTAATGAAAGCTGACATGAAGTCAGATGAAAATTTGTATCAGATTTAAAGATGAGCTATTGCTTCTATTCACAGTGCATGGATGTCTTTATTGTTTAAGGATGACTGGTCAAATGGAATCCTCAAGCATGACAGCTGCACACAAAAGACAACCTCTAATATCGATGATTTGATTTAAGTGACTGAAAAAGTGACGTAGATTTAGCCCTGCTGAGTTCCTCTGGCAGGTGAACCCAAGATGCTGGATGATGTTTTGCAGTAACTCATTCAGATTTAAATTTCTGACCTGTTCCTTTATATTAACAGGCAATGATTCACAGCAAACCCCATTGATTGAGAACTAAAACATTGATTTTCACAGATCTGATCCTTACTGCTTTGATCGAGTCACTCAGTGATAGCACTGTAGAAGCATATTCATGAGTACTTCTGGTTTTAGTGCTTGAATCACCTCTTTCCCTTGGTTTTTATCCACAGTTCCCCAAACAGATGAAGCAAACATCTGCTGAGTGAAAGAAAACTTTTTCCCTTCTTCCTAAGCCTCACATTTCTATCTCTTCGTCTTTCCGTCCTTTCTACCCTTAGAGTGTGAGTTCTCAGGAAACGCTGGGCCGCAGGAAGAGCTCTGCGTGTGTGCCACGGGCTTTGGGGCAACTGTTCATCCTGCTGCAGTACCAGACACTGGCCCAGCGCATCAAGGTGATGGTTCGAAAGGCTGAGAATCTGGCCAAGCTCACAAGGATCCCAGGAGCTCCAGGTGAAGACCACGCTCATACCTTTATCCATTCATCCATTCTGCTGGCTAGAGCCTATCCCAGCTACCATAGAGCGAGGGGCAGGATATACCCTAGACAGTTTGCCCGAATGTCGCAGGACTAACACAGAGAGACAGAAAACCATTCACTCTGACACTCACACCTATGGGCAATTTAGAATGTCCATTTAAAACTAACACCACTAATTGCATGTCTTTGGGCTGTGGGAGGAAGCCTCATACTTAAATTACAAAATAGACTATTTTTGCCATTGCCTTCCTTAAAGCCTGATTTTAATCAAAACCATAATTAAAAGACACAAACACTGACTATTGGTGGGAAACTCGTGATAACTCAGCTCACAGTTAATTGATGTCATTGTCAGGTGCCGTCAAATAACAGCAGCACTTTATTTGATAAGTTAATGGATTATTATCTCTGGATGTGAAGTGCTGGTTTTCTGCCAGATACCTGTATCATCTTTAATTTCACACTAAAGTGTCCCAAACTGACTAACTAACCCAACCACATTTTGAGGCATATGAAAACAATGAAGTAATCTGCCTCACTTTACAATAATTTTGTATAATTTGCTTACTTTATCAAAGCCTCTGACCTTGTGCATTTTATGTTTTTTACTCTGTAGGCATTTGGTATTACCTTTGAGAAATTTCTCCCAAAACGCTGACCCCAAATTAAACCTGTTTAATCCTAAAGATTACCAAAAGCAACAAACGTTTTTTTCCTGCTCGTCCTGCTCTGCTTGTTTTTTGTTTTTAAAAAATCAGTGGTTCAGTGTCAATATCACAGTACTGAAGGCTTCTGTAATAATTAGATAGTGTAATATTAATTTTGTTTTAATAATAAGGTGGCAGAGTGGTGCACTGGAATGCAGTGCAATGTTTCTTCGTTCCTGACTAGGTTTTCTGCCACAGTCCAGGGATATTCTTGTTAGGTTAATTGGTCACTGCTCAAGATTATAATTATAATGATATTACTGCTCACAAATTTGCCTAAGGTGTGGATGTGAGAGTGTGTGGTTGTCTGTTTCTTGTGTTATGTCTGTGATGGACTGATAACCTGTCTAGAGCGTACCCTGCCTTTTGATCTGTGACAGCTGGTAGAGGAAAGAAGTAAAAAAAAAACAACTCTACCCACCCTCAATAAAGCTAGCTGACAAGTGTGTTATGAACATTTTCTTATATGTTAAGTGTGGATTATTAACCCTTTCATACATTTTGCATTTAAAAAAATTGCATATAGTTTTCTCTGCACTGAGCAGTAAAAAGATGTAATTGCCTCGAAAAGTAAATGTTTGTATTTTTTAATCTACAAGTCACACACACTCTACTGCCTGGCTGGTTATGATCTGATTAGTCTTCCGTCCCTATACCCAGATCAAAGCGCCTTGAGGCAACTGTTGTTGTGATTTGGCGTTATATAAATAAAAGTGAATCAAATTTAATACATCAGAGGACCAATTTGTACCCAAGGACCACAACCAGTTTCCTCTGGCTTCACTCTTGCCCAGTGGTGTCGGTGAGACAAGCTGGTGAAGCACTTTGGGCATGGGGACCAGAGATCCCACTTCACTTTCACTGTGCCTTGGGATTTCGCTGGACTCTTTGATTCACATGTACTGTAAACTTTTGAAGCCTTAGTCTATGTTTTTACTGCCCACCTCATTTTCCAAATGATATAACCTGGGACAATCCAAATTTACAAACCAAAAAGATAGTGAACCCTTATAATAATCATAACATTTTTTTAATATATTTTAATAGTCCAGAAAAAATATTAATAAAATGTAATGCCTGATCGCTCTGTGGTGTATTGAAGTAAACCATAATCTCCTCCAAGTAAAGGAGAGGGGTTAAATTTCCCATTAGCACATTGTAAGTATACAGATCTATTGTTCTGTCTCCTGTTTGCCCATCTATGGTCAGACAGACCGGATCTCTGATTGGTTTGTTATATAATCAGATTAGGAACAAATCGCCCTGGTGTCATTTCCCCCCGTCTGTGCCATCCGATTTAAAGCCTCGCTGAAGAGCAGAGGAGGAAGTAGGAAATTGTGTCAAAGTAAAAACAACAGCCTAAACTGACACTTTGAAGCATAAAGTCAGTTATGTGTTTCTTGTGAGCTTTAACATCAAATCACCCGTGTCAAATATATGAATATAAATGGGCTTTGCAGATGCACGATTGCACATTGCTTTTAGTTTTAGTAAATCGAATTAGTACTCTTGACTGGATTATTGAGATTATGTATTTATAAGTGATCATGCAGATACGCAACAGTTAGAGAAGAGAGGAGAGCAGAGGGAATTTTAAAGATATAAATAAACTGTTGCAAATCATTTTATGTGAATCTAGCAACACAGCCCTGCAGTGAGTTTGCTTTGGTTTGTTAGCACCAACTGAAAATGTTCCTGTAACTGATGTTTGCTGCTCCTTTTTATTTGTTGACCTTTCTAGAAAGGAAATGTAATTTAATAAACTGATTCAATCTGATTATAATCATAACTAAGGATGTAATTTTATCCCAACAGACCACTATGTTGTCATTAACTTGCGTCAGGATGGGAAGGTAATTGGTACTAAGGAGACTAAAGGGGCCAGTGGTCCAAACCCCATCTGGAACGCACCATTCCTGTTTGACCTGCCTCCCGGTGACATAAATCAGCTACCACTGGTGCTTGAATTCATCGTCATGCAGGTAGGAAGTTCTACAAAAATCACCAACCAGTATCGTATTATTCTGAGATCTCTGTCGCATCTTCATTTTCTTGATTTATCTACAGGGGCGTCTCTACACTAAGAGCAGCATTCTGGGTCGGGTGCTGATTGGCACTGACGCTTCAGAGGAGGGACAGAAACACTGGAGGGAAATTTGCAGTCGGGGGCAAATAGAAACTACTCGCTGGCATACCATCCAGTCTGATGCGCTGTAAGAGTGAGAGTGTGACTGACTGACACAGCGTGGGACGCCCTTTCCTGACTAGTGAGGATGATTTCAATAGCTATGATCACAATTTCTGCCAATTATCAAAAAACAAGTATTAAATAATAACTATTCATGATTTTCTACGTACATCGACAGGCTTGTACAAGTAAAAAAAAAAAAGAAATGACAAAATAACACCTCATCTGCATCCAAAACATTACATATATTTTAAGGACAGCTGTGAAGCTGTTTTCTCTGTATCAATAATATTTTTAAACCATGCATTTACTTTTGTGATTCTTTCCATTGTGACTTCTTAACCTTTATTCCGTTTTTTTTTTTTTTTTTTTTTTTGAGCAAAACAAACAGGGAAACATATTTATTTTTCTTTATAGCCACTAGAATTACAAATGAGGGGACATTTTGATTTTAATTCAGCTAAACATTGTATTTTCATATTATATATATGCATATTTAACATTAATGAAGAGCAAATTATTATAAAACCTGCACATTTTTCAGACCCCTGTTTTCCATTCTGTCTTACTGTAGCAGCATGACTTACTGTTATTGTGCAGCATCCATCCATAGCAGCTGTTTTGATGTTTTTGTTACTAAACATTATCTAAAATAGATAAGATTACCTACAGTACTTACGATTAGATAAGTAAAAAATTAGGGAGCAAATAACAAAACTAAGGAAACCACTCCTGTTTTTGATAAGAATTTCATATTAAAAGATACTAGAACAATTTTACAATTACTGCTGTATATATATATGTATATATATATATATATATATATATATATATATATATATATATATATATATATATATATATATATATATATATATATGTAGATATAGATATAAAGATGTATCGTTATTAACATCATTTGGGAACATTCTCATATATAATAATAATTCTTTAATTATAAAATTTTATCAAGGAATTGTGTGTTTGTATGTGTAGTATACTGACCATGGGAATGCCTGCGGTGTCTTGTCTTATCTGAGCTGTGTACTATATGTTTTCAGATGATTAAAAAAAAAAAAACAATAAAGGATTTTTTTCCCAAAGTATAATAGATTCTTATTGATCAATAAAACTGTTTCTTGATGGTATGATCATACAGAAACATAACACAAACGAACTGGTCTAAATAATAAAATTAACAGTGACTTACTTTCATTCAGCTGTGACAATGTCAGGTGTTTCGTTGTGCATGCTAGCTCATTATCAATGTCTGTGAGGATTTTCCTACTGTCACAGTACAAGGCTTGTTGTTTCATGTTGGCTTTGAGTTGTAATGTTTACCTTTTAGTGAAGATGCTTTTACTGTTGGAATGTAAATGCTCACAATGCCACGCTACAGTTCTTCTACCTGATTTTTATTAATAGCCACCAGGGGGTGACTGTTGTAGCTGAAAAAGTTTTTCTACTGGCCCTCAGTTTCTGCCCTTTTTGATCTCAGCATACAATTTCCTCATGATTTTAGTTTCTCAGTCACTATTTCCAGTCAGGAGACGTGTGTGGCTGAGGGGGTGTCTGTAAAACTATGATGTTGCAAGGAGTAGAAGTAGTGAAGGTGGCTGCATTTAAATACCTGGGGTCAACCAGCCAAAGCAATGGACAGTGCACAAGAGAGGTGAATAAGAAAGAGCAGGGTGGAGAGGATGGAGTGTCAGGGGTGGTTTGTGACAGAAGGATGGCATGTGCAGAAGATGAATTGTGAATATATTACAGTCAGGCAGGAGGATAAGAGGAAGACCACAGAGATGATTCATGAATGGAGTAACAGAAGACATGGTGTGACAGAGAAGGATGAGATGGAGGCAGATGATCAGCTCTGGAGACCCCTAAAGGGAGCAGCCAAAAGAAGAAAATTTAAAACATGAAGTTATTTTGTATTTTGTATTTTGCTTGATCGATCCATTAGTTCTGTCCATGAAGTGGAGCTGATGTTTTCTATTTCTTTTTGAACAACTAGTCATCTGATCCACTTCAAACTTGGCTAGTCTGCTTGCTGGGGATCCAGATAGGTGCACTGTTGAGTTTGAGGTCAGTTAGAGCTGTTGCTAGGCAATTAACGGACAAAGCCTGTTGCTGTTATTGCTAGGTGTCATCAACAAAGGCAAATGCATGACCTGAAGAGATGATATCACAGTTCAGATAGTATTGTAGATTCTCTGGCTAATTTGTTTCTTCACAGATGATGTCACACATCTTTGTGGCTGTGTGTTGATGCTAGTCCAGATACTGTAGCTTAATTACCTGAGAAACACGAATGCTTGCTCAACATTTCATGATAATCCATTCAGTAGCTGCTGAGAGATGTCGCTTAAAGAGGTCTTTTGAAACTGGTAATCGCATTAACCACATTGAAATGTACAATTTACAGTCACAGCCTCACAGCCCTGAATTAAATAAGTGGAAGAAAATAGGTTGATACATTTACTGTGACGCTGAACAGTTGTATGACATCCCTGAAATAAATGCTCGAGCAGCTCCAGAGTGAAAAATGGTGAATAACTGACTAATGTCCTCAGCCATTATTATGACTTTATGGGAAAATGGAAACATTTATTTTTCACTTCACAGCTCAAGGTTCTGCGCTCAATAAAAGAAATGTAAAATAATAATAATAATAATAATTGTGTGTCATTTTTCCAACTAAAACTCCATAGAGACAGTCACTAAATGATAGTTAGTAGATTGAAACCTGCCCCCTGGACTAAACCTGGTTGCATTCAAATTATGTGGTGTTGACAGAGATGTGGTAAATGTAAACTTCATGACAAAATCTTCCAGTCACTGTTTCTTGTTGCCAGCATTGTGACGTCCACCCAACGAGTTATAAATACCCATAGGATGTGCAATCTAATGGTGATGCAATCTAGCTCCTGGGGTGATCTTATGTCATATCAGATCACCAACTGAATGTGACTGCTATCACACACCAGCACACAGAGTTATGTCTCAAGTGTTTGTGACTTGCAATATCATGACATCTGAAACTTTAAGGCCAGTTGGCTGGAAAACACATTCTTGCACCCATTTATACTTATCATATCAGGTCAGGCTTTGTATTCTGCATCTGATCCATGAAGTGGGGTGTGAAAATGCTGTAGATAACAAGTTTGAAATTTTCAGATTATATTACATATACGTGGTCCCATGTAAAACCTTAATTTGCTTGTTTTATTCAGTATATTTATTTTCAGGTAAGCATGGTATTAGTGCCTGTTGGTTTAGCTTTTGATATAACTTAACATATGCATACTAAATGTAACTGGTAAATAATTTAAATCTACTAGTGGATTATTAGTATCCTCTGTATTCCAACATATGTTAACTTTACTTGACTTTGGATGTTTTTTCCCCTCCGAAGTGTTTCTGTGGTGCTGTAATGGGAATAAATCATTTGAACATGAAAGCACAAAAACCTTTTTAGTGAAAAGGACACAAATGAAACCTGCTGGTGTGGGGCTGTAAAGCATTTGTTACAGACATGCTTCTCTTTCTCCATTCCTCTGATCTGCCCACTCTCCTGAGGGAGACTAAATAAATGAGATTTTGCTGATCTGTTCGCAGTTCTCTCTGTGTGGGCCTGCAGCAACTCTGCCACTCAGGTTCCCTGAATCTGTTGCTGAGAGACAGAACATTTATTACTTTGAAACCATTAAGATGTGTAAGTGAAAGAGATAAGTCCAAATAACAATCATAAAATGTATTATCTTCCTGTTTTCAACGCAAACCTGATTACATTATTCTGATATGATCAGACACTCATTTCTAAGCAAATAGAAACATTTATTTCTATTAATCTTTGCAACAACCTGGCTACCTATGACTTAACAGATGAGCTGAAGTTAGAAAGAGGTCTCATCTTTTTGTGATGAATCAGTTTTATATTAGTAATAATAAATCAAATTATTTACTATTAGGTAGACAGATGTGAAGCAATGCAAATAAAGGGCAGGCAAAATCGAAGTACAATAAAGTAAAAACCAAAAATACACTAAAACAAAATGTACTAACAACTGTATGAAAGTTAAAGAAAATTATCACAGAAAACACAATAAATGGTAAAACAGATGACAAAGAGTTAAAAAGAAATTTAATGGATAAAGGAAGCAGGGAGTATATTTACAGAAAACCCTGATTGAATAATTTATGACAGGTGGTGCAAAAAACTAATTTGGCAAAGAGTTTATTGGGACCAGCACTAGGTATACACTGTCTTGATTTATCATTAATTGATTCAGCTAGTTTTTCATATCTTGGTACAACAGAAGTGACCTTTAATAAAGGATCTTATTGTAAAAATAAACAACTAATAAACAATGAAGAGTTTCTTATGTGAAAGTGGTTCTAAATTTCTCTTGCCTTACAGTGTGTGTGTGTGTGTGTGTGTGTGTGTGTGTGTGTGCGATTTTGCTACACAGTGAACCACAAAGACAAATGCTGTACCTTCTCTACTGTAAGAAATTAGAGGTCTAAAATAAGCTACCTGTACTGTTACTGACCTGGACTCGGTGTTCTCATACCAGTGCAGAGAGCAGTGAGCTGCTGTCCCTCACTCATAGTCCCTAAACAACCCTCCATTAATATGCTGTATTGATCCACAGTGTGTCCACATGTCTACCTTTCTGTTCAACACTCTGAATGACCTCTGAGTAGATATTATTAATAATTTCCCTCTGAAACAGAACATAGTGCAAAGTTTTATTAATTTGTGTGCAGGTAAAAGCATCATTGATGTTTTGTGTGGGTTTACATAGACACAATATACCCTTCAGCAATTTAGACAGTAATGATCTTTAGCCTCACAGAGTTTGAACATCACAGCACAACAGGATGCATCCATGACTCACTGCTTCGCTTGGCTGCCTTTACTAGACCCACGTTCTGACATTTACTGCCTGTCACTGAGCACCTGCCTTCACCTGAAGAGACAGCAGGGCCTTTTAGAACCGGGGTGGAGGTGACGTGTCCACCTTCTCTGTTTTATTAGACTAAATTGAACGTTGAGGCATGCCGCCTACATTCTCAAACCAACTGTTTTGCTGCCCCTCCATGACAAACAAGATTAAAAAGTTTCTGTCTTCTTCAGGAGTACTGAAAAAGTCCACCGGGAGTGAACAAACAAAACAACTTCCCACTCACATCTATTCACTGCTCAGTTTCTTTGGTCACTGAACTCTAATGATAAAATTCTGACCAAACTTTTTTAATGATGCATGCAGAGGGCAGTTCCAAGAAAGCAAATATCTTTCAGAAATATATCACAGATTTGATCTGACCACAGTCTCAAACAAAATCCCAGAATGAAGTTACACTTCCAACTTTATACTTTCCATCACCTTTCTACCCCTTCCTGGGCAGAGACAAAGCAAGATACAGCAGGTAACCTGTCTTCTGTCAGAGAGCCTTGGCCTTCTCATAACAGGCCCTATGTGTTAAATGATATTAAAACATCAATCAATAAAGCTAAAACAGCAAATTCCCAAGAGGAATATCTACATTTTGCTCTTTTTTCCTGACTCTGAAGTATAGAAGTACTATAGATGTGTTTTCCACAAACAAAAGATTATTCTATACAACAAGATAAAATTATGAAAACAAAATGACAGAACAGCCCTGGTAATGGAGTGACCTAAAGACACACAGGGGGTAATGCAGTTCATTATATATTTGCACGTATTGCTATTACTTCAGCGGCAATAGTTGTTTTATTATTGTACACTGTACATCAGTGAAATGTAAAAACCAAAATCTCACACTTCTTGGGAACTTCAGTTTTTTTATAGATAGAAAGCAGTGAGTAGCACCTGAGGCTGAAACATGGGAGGCAAATAATAATGGTGGCTCAGTTCCATTAATTGTTCCATTAAGCCATGATATTAAACATGAATACACAGAAGAGGGATCTCCCAAAGCAAAACTCAACCTTCATACCATTACACCTGTGCTTTCCCTACTGTGACAAGTCAAGATGTCTGCTGTGAAGCAGAGCAGCTGCAGAGCCTCCAGCTGCGACTCGGTCCTGTGTGCACCAACTGGATCAAATAAAAAGTCTCATATTTTCTAATATTATGAGTAAACATGTGCTTTTAATACCAGCTTAATTGTAAAGCAGTTACTGATGAACCATAGTTGCAACAACAATTTTAGTTTTTTTTAATAAATTATGTTTTTACAACACAAATGAAGATGTTTCGAGCACTATTACTAGTTAGATCATTCAGAATCACAGCAAAGATTTGAAAATGCCGCACTGGTAAGAAAGACACAGGTGTAATTGATAACAATAATGTTATCCATACTGCATGTGCTTTTCTCTAGGTAAGTTTTAAACAGATTTTAAAGTGGTGTGCAAAAGATGAAACAGACAGATATGTATTATGTATTACAACTGAGGTAAGTTATATTATATATAGATAAAGGTGTTATATTTTCTATATTTTCTGTTATCTGTTCATTTTTGCACATTAACTTCTGCTTTAAAGCAGACGCTTTGAAGTGAGCTTTCATCAGGCAATTTTTTTTCAAACCATGAACAAACCATGAGTATTAATACATCTGTGTGAACATTGCCATCTAGAGGCTGTCTGAGACAAAACATCTGCAGGCTGAAAACTGTAACTGAAAACCTGTGAAACCTGACGTTTGTCAGTGAGGTCACATCTACATGACTCAAACTTACCTGAAGAGTTTGGGCATGTGTCCTTGTATTCATGTAATGAACAGCGCACTGACAGAAGAAACAGTTGCTGCTCTTGTTGACTTCACAAGATGGTTGTGAAGTTCACAGCAGCTGCGTTTTCCAGGTGAGAACTTCTCCATCCATATTGATAACACAAGAAAGCCACATTTGACCTACATTGTTTCAAAGCAAACACATGCCTCATTGCACATCATGTTATGCACAAGGCATTTTGCGTGCTTGTAGATGGGTGTGTGAGTGACTTCACAGTCCACCCTCACATCTGGAGCCCACTGCAACCTGGTACAGGATCAGAGAACTAGAGCTAGGATCAGATCCGCCTCCTTTTCTTTATTAGAAGTCTCTGTGACCATGATTAATGAACAGTATGTCACGATTAGACCAAGTTTCACGCCCCTTTGTGCCAGCTCAGAACTTTAACCCCTCTGGCTCAGGTTGCTCTGTGCCTTAAAATCGCAGCACGGTCAGAGGTCTCAAGTCCAACTGCACTGGATCAAATGCTTGGCGGATTGGAGTAGACATGAAAACCGTTCATGTTTCTCAGAGATTGGCAGAAAAAGGGTGTAAACATGTTGACATGCTTACTGAGTTCTTGACTAACCATTTGAAGACACTAGGAAAGGTCCAAAAACTGGGTGGGGGCTCAATCTAACTCTAATCACCGCCAACACCCATTGCAAACTCTTACTCATTTGGCTCAGAGTGTTTAAACACTTACAAAGAACAACTGGAATGTATTTACGATGCACTGATGTGGCTCACAATAATTAAACCAAAGTAATGGTGATGATAAAACAACGCTCCTGGTTTTACAGCACTGATGTACGTTCAAGGTTTAGGTAAGAGTGATCATGCTCTTGCAGGGGCAGCTGCAAAGGTCTTGAACACCAGTCCTCTCACAATCCCAAAGTAGGCATCTATGACTCTTACGAAGCGCAATACATACATGTTTTATCAGTTGTTGCATGAGCTTTTTTTTATATTTCATCATCACTTGCTTTAATATCAATCCTGTTATTTATTGCTGTTAGGTATTATTATTTATATTTCAGTCTACATTTTGAAATAAAGTAAAAAAAATATGCTTATTTTATTTGCATAATAAAAAGTTTAATCTTTTTCTTAAGTTTACATTTTGCTATTTATTTTGTGATCTCTCCCATAGCTGTTGTGTAAAAAAAATTAATTCAATCTTTTCAACCAAGTTCATAATTTTCTTGCGGTCCTTTAATGAGCTTTTTTCTCTTTGAAACAATGCATCCTCACAAATTGTATCATTTTAATTCAGTTTTTTCTTTAACTAATGACTGACAAATGATACAATTCACTTGCCACTACTTTCATAGACTCTTACACTTGGGCTGAAGGTGATAATAGCTAATGAAAGATATCAAATTGTCAGTGTCTGAAAATGCATAGCATGTTAACACAGATCTACACTACCCTAAAGAAGGTTTGGTGTGCATTCAGGGGAACAGCATGGTGCATGACTACAGCTGCAGAGAGGGCTGGTGAGCACTACAATGAAGATGTGTTGAAGACGGTGAAACTCAAATATTCCAGAGCAGCTGGACTCAGTGTGCCTCTCTCTGCTCTGTGTAAACAATGGGCCAGTTTAAGCAAAAACAGATGAGATTCATTTCTACTTAGACTATCTTTATTGTTGTGTTTGCTGACAGGCCTATCTGCACGAAAAGACATTTTTTTAAACTCCACAAAATTTTAAAGCAGTTGAAGAATGGAAACGATGACATTTGTGGTTTTAACTCTAAAGAATGTCAAACCAGTTCAATATCTCATGAGACTTATTTTCTAAATACTTCACTGTAGGAGAAATACAACTGAAAACAATGGAATTGACCACATCCAAAACAGATTAATGTCAAAATTCAATGATTTTCTTTGGGTAATACAAGGATTATGCACTTTGTCATTTGATATATTATGAGACATCCACAATATTGGTCCATTTTCTAGCGAGACAATAAAGGATTTCTATGCCAATTAAATGATAATATAAAAAAAGGTTCTTCAGTTGGACAGTTTAATGGGACAATTATATAACATTATAAGAAATAAGAACCACATCCCTATAAAGGGACATCATTTCCCATTCTCACATCCAGAGTTATCAGGTGTCAAGAATGGTACAAGAATAAAACATGTATAAAGAGACATGAATAAAAAACCTACAAAGAATGAAGGCACTGATGTGTACTGTATGTATTCTTAATTCAGTCATTATGAGCCTTGTTTTAATTTCTGAGCTGCTGACCGAAGGCTCCATATACACCACTCCCAGCCAGCAGACTGTGTCGACTCTACGTCACCTCTGCTCTGTTCGTCTGCCAGGGAAAATAAATAAATAAGAGTAAACCAATAATGGGAGTCAGATGATTATGTGACAATGATGTTACGGGAAATGTTTCGGGCTCAACATGTGATATGCAGAAGGTCAACTGAGTGTTTTACATTAACTAGAAAACAGAGAAGGAAAACTCACCATTACATTTTACTGTATTTTACTACGCAGTTACAGTACATGTTGTAAGTGCTTTCTTTTATATTTTATTACCTTCACTGCATGTTATCTTGAATTAAAATCATATCTCATGATGTTTCAGTCAGTCAGTTCTTAATTATGAGTCTCAGACTGCAACGAGATCAAAGAGAATGAGACGAATGTTCCTGTGTTTGGCACTAATGTAAATCACAGAGAGACTAATAAGGAAAGCTTAAAAAGTAAAACAAAATCAAACAGGAGCTCAGTTTGACCATCTTTGTATCTGTGGTCATGACTATGACTAGACTAATTGTTGTTCCCTATTAACATTTTATCTGCCTTTACTCTGCAATGTGTTGTAAGGTGAACATCTGATGACCATGCAGATTCAGTCACAGTCCTGTACCACACATAAACAGAGTCAAAAAAGTTGCACACACATACAAGTGCCTGTATTTCACAAAAGGTGCTAAACTCTCAGAAACAAATCTATCTCTGATGTTTATCTAATTAACTTGACAGAACAGCAATCTACACATGAGAACAATACCTTAGTTTAACAGAGCTGGAAAATTACCACTGTTTCTTTTTTTTCTGCCTCTGCTGTCTGACACAAAGAGACCTCTTGTTTAGATGGCATGCTGCAAGCAAAACGAGAGCCTGATGATTAGAGAGGAAGCTATGCACAGTGCCTGGTTCCCAGGCCAAAAAGCTAATTTCAGAAGAATTAAATTAACTTTATAGGCTATTTTGTTGTGTCTTAATAAAAAAAAAAGGTCTCACTGAACATTCTCTTCTGGTTTTTGTACCACCTAACGTATATGAAAATATACACACAAGCAGACAAAAACACCACAGTCAGGATCATTAGAATATAAATTATTTGTTATTTTAATCTGCAGTAAACTGAGGCTGACACATCAAAGCTGTCAAGTCAGAGAAAGAAAAAAAAGGAAAAAACGAGGAGCTACAGTGGAAGTGTTTTGCAAAGCAACTTGCAAATGTGCAGCAGCTGTAGACGGGTTAAAGCAACAAATAGGATTGAAATAGATTTGCCACTTGGAGGCGTAGATGGATAATAGCCTTGGCATCCGGTGATGTGCGTTGGCACTGTGATCACCTTATCTGCCTGGCTTGCCTGCTTGAGTTTATGCCCTGTCTCATCTAATACTATGCTAAACATATAGAATACATAGAAAATCATTTTACAGACCAAGTAGCCTGCATTATATTTTTTTCCTTCAGCTGTTACGTTTACAGGTTGCCAAAGCAGATCATCTGCTTCCATCTCACTGTATCCATTGTGTCCTCCAACCCTTCTACATGTCCTTCTTCACTACATTCATGAATCTTCTCTGTCATCTTCCTCCTTTGTTCCTGCCTGGCAGTTCTTCAGTGTCCTTTGTCCAATGTGTCTGCTATGTCTCTCACCAAATATAAGTCACTGCATATTAATCATTCGAGCAAATAAGTAAAGTATATTTTTTAATTTGTATAGCACCTTTCAAGATAAACATCATAAAGTGCACTACAACAAAATGTTAGAACATGAAAACAAAGTTAACCAAAAACAAGTTTAAAAAGATGATGTAACCTTCATGTGGTGTATTCTGCACTAATTAACTGATGAGTAATGAGTCCTGCGAGTTCAACAGCTATAACCAGAAATACAGCTGCAAGGATGTTTTCCTTCTTAGCTTTGTTCAACAGAAAAGCTTCACAGACATGTGAAAAAGGTTTGCGCATCTGTTCTCGGCATTGTGGACTGTTGTTCTGTGCAAAATAAAAGACACGTGGGCACAGTAAAAGTACAAACAAAATCAGTTAGGGAATTTATGAACTATAAGCTGACGATGTGAAAGCTTTCAGGGGAATGTTTGTGTTTTCTTTTCATTCTTTTCATCTAGAGTTAGACTTTAGAGTTAGAAAGACAGTTGCACTTAGGTACAGATGTCTGCTGTCGAGGTTTCGCAATTGATCTCTTCAGCGCACTTTTTCTACAGAAGACCAACTCTTGTTCATTATTGTATTGTTAACAAAACAAAATGGGTTTAATTTATCTGCAAATCATCGGCTTTAAATGACAACTTCCTTGGTTCTGCATTTTATCCTGATGACGATGTTCACAAAATCCAAATTTTACAGGGAACAGTAAAGACAGCCAAATAATAAAACCAAACATTTACATGGAGCAATTTGAGGGCCGCACCACAAAAGACTTGCCTGCTGTCCCCATCTGCTCCTGCTTACTGGTACCTTTAAAGTTTTAACATCACCAACTCAGACCCGTTTCCAAACTGCCTGCTCTGTAGAATAACGCCTGGCTTGTTAAAAAAACAGGAGTCCAGTTTGTTCGGTATTTATTTACATTGCATCTCATATATCTGTATTGGGTCTACAAGGTTTGACCTGTAAGTCTGCAGGGATGTGTGCATATTCATCCTCATAAATGGAATAATGGGAGGGGGGCTTTTATGTGGGTCAGCGACCACAGGAACACTGCATCTCTCTCCCTCCCTCTTTTCTTCATGCAATGCAAGCAAAAGGAAACTGTAAATCAACAGGTAGCTTTAACCAACCAATCTGATTGGTCAAAAACATGTTCCATTCATAATAAGAATGCCTCATAAACAAAGCTAATATTGCAATATAAAGTAGAAAGTGGCTATCATGTCAAATCTTCTACTAATTTGGAAACCTAAACTGGTTTTAATGTGGACTCTAGACACTTAGTTTGAATCACTTATTGATGTATAAAAACAATAACAATAACAATAATAAACACTAACTCTTTATTTGCCCTTTAAACATTTTTTGCCATTTCATGAGTTTTCATGACCAAAATCATTTATTCTCATAAGCGAACACTGTAACAACATGGGCTTGTTATGTTGTTATAATGCTCTAAATTCTTGCAGAAAGTGAGGCACATGACAGTGTTTATCGATCGCAAATGGAGCAATTGCTTCAAATAGTTGATTTGAAACACTTCTGGTAATGTAAATCTGAAAATTAAGCATCGAAACAACTGCTTCAAGAAAAATCCAAAAGAAGAAAAATACTAATCCAGAAACCAGGAAAGGCTGATAAGTACAGAACGGGATCAGGCAGTAAGACAGAGCAACAAGCACAGTGATTAAAACAAGATAAATAATAGATGGTATAACAATACGTCTGAGGCCAGTTATATGTAGTGAGAGACTAATTATGGAAGTGTGCTGCAAGATGCCAGATTACTGACCACTGCTAAACAATAAAATGATGGTTGATGTAGCTGCTTCTCTTTCAGGCGCCTGCACATGACAGCTAATGGCGTCACTGCTGAGGCTTACTAAACAGCTTTAGTGTCTGCTGTAAAAACAACTGGAGTGTTTCCAACTGGTTTTGGTGGTTTGGTTGTTAATCCCAATTGATATGTTTTTTTCAAAGTAAAGTAAAAGTAAAATATCCAAACACACGAGCCACGCTCAGAATCTAACATTGGTACATTTTGTTATTATTAACAAATGTTTTTAGCAAACTAGTCTTTTACCAAATTGGATCTCACTTATTTTAATAAATGTATATAATGTTCTTCTCTCCCGTTTTGCACAGTTGAGGAGCGTGTCAGGATACATTTCAGTCTGTGTTGTACTTGTATAACTATGCATGTGACAAATAAAGAATCTTGAATCTTGAAATCAGGGTTCATGCAGCAAGGCTCAACTAAACACTACTTTGAAAGCGTTTGAAAAGGATTGAATTCATGTATAAAGTTAATTAAACTTCATTATAATTATAATATTTTTAAATGACTCTCTTTGAAATATGGCCGTGTAATATGGTATAAATAGCATATTGTTTTATTTGTTTTGTTTTTTAAGCACAAATACAATGAAAACTTAAATTAAAGATGAATTTCCAAAGAACAAAAAAAGGTTAAGATGGAATGGACAGAAACAAAGACACAAGAAGATCAACATTAGATGTGGTTTAGTGGTTTTAAACTAATGGAATCTCTTTATTAGCTCAGAGTGAAGGCTTGTTTCTATTAGTGTCTCTGTATTCGTCAGGTTACAATGGTGGATTCTTTTGTACACAAATTGTTAAGAACCAAATGTCTGTTAAACCCCGAGACTGCTCAGACTGTTACATCATGTTTGTGGTTGTTGGGTGAAGAGTGCAACCCTCTGTGATCACATTAGTGATCACTTTCAGTTTGATGGTGACAGCTAATGACTGTAGCAGGCTGGGTATGAGCTATTATGGCCTAGGGTAAACTGACTTGGAGTTTTCTAAATGACTGTGACAACTGAAAATAAAGCATTTAATGTGGTTAATTAAAGTGCTAACAGTGCAGTCATTACAGGGCATGAAAATCAGCTGCTGCATGTCTTTTGAACTGTGAGACTGCTTATTAAACCGTAATGTTCTGTTTTCTCTTTTTACACATTTAGTAACAATAAGATCAAATACGATGGTTTGAAGAATATAATATATTTATTTTGCTGACCATTAATTAATGAATTGTTGTATGTTTTTCCAATAATTAATGTGTAATGAGTAATTGATTACTGCTTGGCACTAACTTTTAGTTTTCACTGCTTTTTTCCTTTAGAACTGATTCAAATTATCGAGCTAAAGTAGACAGATATCTATTGCCATTCAGTCTGTTGTCACATTTGCATTAAATATATGAAGCTGATCCAAATGCAGACAAGATAACGAGGAAGACTGGCATGGATTCAAATGAAAATGCACAGAAAATAAAATACATAAACAGAAAAAATGTGTTTGAATTATGCATTTATTCACTTTATAACACACCACATTGAGGGTATGTTGTTTCCCTTATCCTGTAACACTGTAGGTGTTACAAAAGCATCACCTAACAAAACCAAAAAGTAGTGTAAAGAACTATAAAACGGTCTGTGTTCTCCTGTGCCTGAGCAGAATGATTTACAAGCTAAAACACCTAACACACATTAGTTGCTTACTCTAAACCATGAATATGTTAGTAATATGTTGTTAAATAGCTCTCTTGTGGAATATTTCCATATTTTCAGAGCCATAGCAACTGTGGGGATGCTATTGTTTAAAAAACAAAATGTAGTTTTAATTTATCTGACGTAATACCACAGATGCAGCTTCATCATGCTCTGGAAGGTGGATACGGTTCATGTATGTTGTAAATAAGTTTAGGTGTGCACAGATGTGTGGCATGCATCTTTAATTAAATGTTGTGCAGATATTTGTCAGTTACAATATGTATTTAAAAAATGGTAGGCCTCAAATGTGTTGCAGATGTTCTGCCCTTGTTTAAGCATCAAAGATAATTATGAATATTGGGATCATGATTATGTAAGAGTGGCACACCCATGTAATGTATCAACAGCTGTCTACAATTGTTTGCTAGTTAGTCTACCATGGAGAAATCACTAAATAATAGAGGGAGTGAGTGAAAGATTGGACAACGCAAACACAGTTAAAGGCTTAGGAGGAATATACTATATACGAAGGAGAGGGATAATAAGGAACAGGTGAACTTAATCATGACAAAGAAGGCAGAACAAGGGGCAAACGAAGGAAGAAAAACCACAGAAAGACATGAATAATTATAAAAAAAAAATCCCCAAACCCATGAAAGTCTATGAGTAGAAAAAACAAAAAAGTTTGGGAAATGCTGCATAGAAAAAAAGCTCTTAATATATTTTTTGGTTTTGAAACAGCTGTTGGATTTCTAAATGCAGCTGTAATGAAACTGATGATAGATAAGCTGTTAGGACGCCACATTGTGTTTTATCCCTCACACATCCTCCTCTTGTCTTGCAAAGAGGAAACCGCTCTGTAAAAAACACAAAATAATATTACTGTATTTTTTCTTTCAATGTGTAACACAACCCTAGCCAAACAAGGAAATGCTCATTTATAACAGCAGTGGGGGAGAAATTGTACAAGTCCACTCAAATGTTGCCCTAACCTTTACGCAATCATCTCGTCTTTCAAAATAAATAGCCATCATCAAAAGCTGCGGTTCGGCTAAAACAATTATTCACAGTTGTGAATTCATATACTACCATTTTGCCTCTTTGAGTTCTGCCATGATTTATAGTTTGTAGAAAGCTTTGAAATGGGGAGATTATTTTGCTCTCACAGGTGCACCCAGCAGTCAGCAGCTGAAAACACACGCTCTCACAAGCAAAATGTGGCTTTGACACAACTCAGACCGTAACACGTCACCCCGTCCAGCACAGCGGCTATGTACTCACACTGTGTCAACTGTGACGGATATGACTTGGCTTGCCAGATGATGGCATGATGAAGCAATCTACAGAACAACAAAAAAGGGATAAATAGCAATGCTTTATTAGATGTAATGAAATACACTAAACCGGTTCACTTAAAGTAAAATATTAGAACATGCCACGCATCTGCTGTTTGGGTTCTGAAATAAGGTTGTCCAACTGCATATAGCCAGCAGGTGTAAAAGCAGATTGCAATAAATGAAATTTATTTCATTATTATAATTTCATTATTATTATTGAAGAATGGATGCTTACTAAAAGTTGGGTAAAGGTTTCTATTGAAAGACAAACAACTATCTTCTTCTGTGTCTAATAAAAAATATTATTAAAGGAAGTTGCAGGTGACCAAGACTGTGTCTAGACCACAATTCAACCAGTTTTGGGACAAATCAAACAGATTAGAGATAATGGAAAGGTTTTGTTACTTGCATACTTTGCAAACGTATGAGAGTGGTGTTGTCCAACTCCTGACAGCAAGATAAAAATTTGAGTTACTGCAGTGAACCACATGAAGTAATCGCTCAAATACTCCCTAATGATAACATTATTATTAGTTCTTATTGTGAAATTGGAACAGAATGCACCCTCTGGTTTCTTTAAAAAAAAAGAAAAAGTTCTGCCCCATGTGTGACCTCCATCAATCGTTGCACTGGTACTCAGATTGTTAAGTGGCTTAAAAAAAAAGCTGTGTAAACTGATGTAGGGGGTTAACCCTACATTAAATCCCGATCAGGCAGGCAGGGGGGGAGTCCCGCTGTAGTAGCACCCTTGCTCGGCCATGCAGACAAAGCTAACACTTTGTGTGTGTTCACTGATTGGTTTAATGGGGTAGAAAGAGCAGCTACGTCTGGAATGCCTCCCAACACGGCCATGACCTCCTTGGATGAGAGGGGTTACAAGTTGTGGGAGAGGACGGACCTTTCTTCACACACTGAGCAGATCTTGCGGTCACTAATGCTGAGTAGCAACACAGCAGGGTCAGAGCCTGGAAAAGCAGGCCTTTTAGATTCTGCCCTCAACAATTTTCTGAACATGGAGACTCACAAGGTTTATGATGCTTACAAAGACCCCTGACTGAACTGCAATGCAAATATTGAGGGGGACTGATGGGGGACACCAGCATTTAGTTCTCTGTATCAGAATCCTTATAAAATGATAGAATTTCCAAAAGTCTTTGAGCTACTGTAACATGCCTGTTGAATTTCAAGTATGCATTGCCACAGCAAGAATCTGTACCTGGCAGGGATCTATCCCTTTAGATAAACTAGACCACATGGAGACAGAAACAAGATACATAACAGTGAAATAGTGTGCGTAGTTGGAACTCTAATCTTCTGACTGACTTTTAATTTATATGCTGCCAGCATGAAGCGGGGTGCAGAATGAGAAAAATGTGTAATTCTGCGTTGTTAAACTGCAAATTAAACACCTCTGGAAAGATAATGTGAAACTCTTGTCGTGAATCAGACGGCACCATACCAGGTGCAGCTGTGTGGCCCTGAGACAAATTCCTGCACGCAGTAAGTCACACACAGAGATGGTGGTAGAACACACACAATGTAAAAGACATTATTCATCATTCCATTCACACTCACGGGGAACATTTTATGTCTTAATTAACTGTGATGGTGATGTTGTGACCAAAGTAAAAGACAGGGCGACAGGGGAGTCAGGGTCCGTATTTAGGTTTCAGTTTCAGTGTACTAACACACTGGATCAAAACTGAGGTCTGCTCACTGTCCACTCAGCAGCAGACCACTTCAGTTAATTGCTATACTTCAATTAAAATGCTCCCCAGAAACATAGAGCTAATCAGATCAGAGAGTAACAATGACAGGCAATTAGAGGTGCGCACTAAATCTTAGCTGCATGTGAGGTCTCGCTGCAGCACAACGCTAGCATGTGGTCTCTATGTGTGGGGTGAAATACTGCAAGGGTTTTAAAATCCCAGACAATACATGAATTGACACTCATGGTATTGTTTATAGGCAACTGCACAATTTATGTACTGTATCACAGTCACAAAAAAGTTGTCTTGAGTATTAGGTCTATTAAAAACACATTTGCAACAAAAGAGACACACTTTTGAAATACTTTTGTAAAGTGTACAGTGAACGATGTGTGAAAAACAGGGACTACAGGCACACAGATGAGATAAAGTCCTTCTAGAAGCAAGTCATACAGTACCACTTGGCAGCAATTTTGACTTGCCTTATTTGGACATTTAAAAAAAAAAGGCTCCCACCAAAATTAATCAGGACAGAGTCTAAACAGTAATTTTAATGGTGACTGTGATATAAATACTGCTGTACAGAACTACCAGTAAAAACCGGTTGGTGTTTCATTTTACCTTGGCTTTGAGCAGTGTCAAGACACTCACCAGCTTTGCTGTTACAAAACACTCATATAAATTTCTATTCAGGATTTTTTTTGCGTGCAGTGTCTTTCTTGTTTAACATCTCTAGATGAAACACAAGAAGAAAGCTGATGTTATCCAGAAAGAGTGATTTTATATAAACTCTGTCTGAGCAGCAGCCAGACACAACAAAAGGAGAAGAATCAAGGACGTCAAAGAGCGTGGTTCTGCTCAGCAGTGGTGGAAAATAAGAAAGTACTTAAGTAGTTTTTGTTATACAAGGGTCATGTAGACAAAAGGCCTGGGGAACAGGATTTGATAATTCGTTGTGCTTGATAAACTGCAGGCAAATGGAAACCGAGAAACTAGAGTAGTTTAACTGTTGTGGCAAATTTGCCTAAATGATTCATACATGTAGCTCCATTTTATTCAATACAGCAAACCTGCAGCAAAATATCATATTTTCCAAAGGGGGCCTGGATCTCAAGTTGAAAATCAGATGTTGAACAGCAATTGGAAGGTGGGAGGATAAAACCTTATAAAATAAACCAGAAAAATAATTTTCCACTGGCTGCACTACATCTCTGGAGCTTTTTATAGGGGCTGCTTTTTCCAGTTTGAATTTCATGAAACAATAAGAAGCAATGCTGCTGTGTTTATATAAGTCCCTACCTTGTCCCAGCACTCAGAGGTTCCCAGGTCCATGTTAGTGAGAGACGACTGAATTAAGGCAGGTACTGCAAGACACTGACCTCAACACTTGACAAAATGTAAAAATGAGATGCAATAAAAAGACCGGAGTATGGTGGGAAAAGGTTTCTGCAAAGCCTACTGCTGTCTGCTGTAATAAAAACAACAAATTGTCAGAAATAATAAAAAAAAGGAGCAAAAAGCTTGCTAAGACATTTGTAGAAAGTTCAGTCAAGTGTCAGTGTATTAAATTTTAGCACTGCTAAATCCAGCAAAAAAACATTTGAATTGTGCAACATCAGTCAGATTACAAAAGAACTTTTTCCACATCGTCCTTCCTGGCACTAATGGATTACTTCTGCGTTGTTTGGCTTGGAGATTCAGGTGTTTACCAGTGATAAGAAAGGCATGCAATGTGCATATTTTGTAAACTCCCTCACTTTCTAAACACAATACAATAGAAACAGAATTGCATAAGAGTCCCAACCAGGAACATGATTCACGACTCTTCTTGTCAGTATTTTATGACAACCTATGTTTTAATGGGATCACTGGAAGAGTGCAATTATTACTAAATCAGTTTCACAGAGTTCTGTGTGCTAAAAACAGAGAAGCTTTACAATGATTTGTCTTTGGAACACACCCATAAAAAATAAGTTATGTCTGTGCAGCTCTGTGGTATGAGCTCATCGCTTTTCTGCTATGTTCACCTGGCAATGGAGATGTTTTTTGGAAATCTTACTTGTTCAGTATAAATGGGAAGTTTGAGTGTCTGCAAAAATAAATAAGCAACTAAATACTATAATGAAGTACAATTAGTCAAAGTAATTTTTAACCTTTCTAACACGTTATGCTTCTGATATTTACTTGATTTAAGATCTAATTGACCAAAATAAAAAAAGTATTCCTGTGTAATTACCTCGTGAAACACAATATAAGTATGTATATATATCTGACAATGAAAAATCCAACTAGTTAAAAAAGTAAAACAGTAAGGTTGTTGTCTACATTTTCAAAGAAATAATGAAAACAGAAAGTCATCATACTTTAATAATAAATACCTATATGTTTATAAAGAATGACTGAATATGACTGAATCCTATTTTTCATTTGTTTGAGCAGTGTCCTGTTTCGAGATCATCAAAGAATAGAAGTTTAAAGCTCAAGTTGGTTAGCACTAGTAGCAGGAAAAGGTTTAGGTTTGTACCTGCTGGTTTTCTGTGTTAGCGCTGACAACATGTCCTGGATGTACTCCACCTTTGCCACCATCAACCGAGACATTTTAAACCCAGATACGAATAATAAATGATTACAGCCACAAAATAGGTCTCTCTTTTTAAATCATGCATAGTGTAACCACAGCCACACAACTGAAATAAATCAGTCAGACATACAGGTTTAAGGATTCACAGTATACTGCACCATTACCACATTAGAGTTCTTTCCTGTTGCAGTCACATATTATTAGACAAATGGTTTTCAAATTAGCCTATTTTTTCTTTTATAACCCTTTCACCCATAGTGGTCACTTCAGTGGACATCTATTCAAAGGTTGATCTCTTGTATTTGTGTCCGTGTTGATGGTATACTGGCACATAAACCTTTTACACAGTGTATATTATTTATTCGTTTGTCAAATTCATAAGTTTAAACATATGTTGTCCACCTAAGTGGGCATGTAACAAACTCTTTGAAAAGTAGATGTTGAAAAAAAAAATTTTTTATGCCTAAAGATGAAAAAAAAATCCTGATCATAATTCATGCATGAAAGGGTTAAGTATTTGGGGGTTAGGTAAAACCCACTATTTGAACAGTGCACCTGCGCCTATGAATCCTTCGACTGTTTGCTCCCTGAGATCTTCTAATGGCTCATTCTCGTGTTTCTGTGTTCAGATGTTTAGCCTCAACTTGCATGGATTTGTCTGAAAGACAAGACAAGGCTTTAAGAGAGATTAATGTCCTCTATGTATCCAACACAGATAATATCATTCAGGGATGTACTCCTGGAGCTCCTTATGTCTCACTGTGGACATGCTCAAAATTCTTAGACATGTCAGAAAAGAACAACATTAGTGAGGAACGATCAGCTGTTTCAGATGCTTTGCTGGTATCAGCCAAAACCGATGAAAAACATCTTTGAAGTGACTTTAGTGCATTTGGCTCATGCAGGACTTAATAAAAACAAAGAGATGTTTAACAGCCAAAACTGTTAACTTAAACAAAAGTCTTTGATATAGGAGCACCACATTTTTAGCATTAAATCATTTGAGGTCAGTTTTAAATCCTACTGAGAGTTAGCACTGCCTGTTCACCTATATTTTAGATAAGTGCTTCAGTACACATTCAGTGTAGCTAAAGAGCTGCTTTAACTGATTAGAAGCAATTATTCATTGACAACATTCAAGCAATGCTCAGGTGATAAAAGTAAGCACTAACTTCTCAGGTGCAATTTAGAATGAGCAACGCAGCAGAATATGCCAACTGTTTTTTTACTAAGAGCCTTAAATTCCCTCTGACTCTGTCTTTCATTTCATGTGTTTCACAACTGGCTGGTCTTATCCATGAGTGACAAGAAGTTGGTAACGAAGCAGAATGCAGCCTCAGACCTCAATGAAAAACACATTTGTTCCTGCCTGCTTATGTGCATATACAAAAACACTAAATAAAAACCACAACCAAAGAACATGGAGAAAGGAGACTCTCCTTCGTGGGAAAAGAGAAACCGTGGCCTGTGTGGTCGTAATAACGAAGCAGAGGCCGTAGTTTCAACAGCTGCCTTTTTGCTGTGGTTCTGTAATAATGTTACTTTGTGTATTTTATGAATTTATTTGATTCTAGAGGGAATGGAGCCAAAGGAGATTGTGCAGTTTAATTTGATGTGAGAGACCATGTTACTATGTGTATACATGTATACAGTGCAAGTATAAGTGAGCGCATGTGTATTTCTAGTGTGATTCATTTGCGGTGAATAAAACCAGCTGTTTCTATTGAATGGTGGCCAGGAATCCCGCGTACCCAGGGGAGTGACGGTGTAACAGACCACTGAGTACAGAGTTAGCTAACATCGCCTGACCATCCTCTGGCCAGTGTGCTGTACTTCCCTCTAAGGTGACTGTTGGGCAGATCGTCACTCACAACTATGGAATAACACTATTTCTTCCAGTGAATCATCAAAAGCTGCCCACAGAAACACAGGCATGCAGTTGGTAACTAAGCAGCTCTCCCTAAAATATTTGTATCCCATTCAGGGGCAGCAAAATCCCCTAAAGTGTTCTTAATCTTTAGTGTAGGAGCTTATGTTGGGTAAGTGAAATTAAGATGAACTACCCTCCTATATGTCATTATTAGTACACTGATGTATGTATGTGTAATATGCTGCAAAAGTGTATTACAGGATTGGTAATATTTTCCCCCCACGTTAGATTCATGTTGTAAGAACAAGATTTTGATCTATACTCCACAATCTGGCTCTGATTTCATTCAATTACTCTTTCAGGTTGAGTTCTAATTAGTATTAATGTTGTTTTGTATTAGCCATATATCAAGCAGACAAATAAAGGTACGGAATCTTCTCATCTTGAATTAAATAGTGATATAAAAGACCTGCAAAGGAAAGGAGGAATATTTTTTCATTCCTAATAAAAAGAAATTAAATGTATAGTTAACAAGACTCCCTTTAATGTCATGATGCATAGTGAAATTTATCATAATGTAAAAAATAACAAATATTTTGCTGCATAGTATGGTGACTTAATCAGATAGTGACACACAATCCACTGCTAAAAGCCCATGGCAAACGTTAAGTTGGGCAATCAGGCTGTGATTGCAAGTATGATTAAAAATAATGGGTGGATAATTAGTATGCATAGAAACTGACCTCTGCACAGGGACTATTTACAAAAAAAAGAGAAAAAAAAAATCATATAGGGCACATTATAAATTGTACCCACTCCACCTTCAGGATATTTTCCAAGCCAAGCAAATGGACAAATGTGCTTTAATAGCACTGACCATGTTCATTTCTAGAATTGTCCACAGTGACAGATTGTCAGCAGTCAACAATAACTTCAGTTTGATGCTCTATACAATTTGCAAGAAATTGAATGCCTATTTACAGCATATAAAATGTTTTCAGTGTTCTGTATTAGCTCACAGGACAACAACAGAAGAGATAATTTGTCTTTGACTGGCTGTGAGTTGGAAACCATGCATTGAGCACCTCATGAAATTAGCAAGTTTTAGATCTGGAGCAATCTTGGAGATTGTGGTTTCATTTCTGGGACCTAAACCAAGTACAGCCTCTGCTGACACCAGGTATTTGTTCGTTTGTTTCTTTCTTATTAGAAATCACTCCACCCTTTGCTAGATATTGCAAACATCAAAGAAATAAATAGTTCCCTGGCTCTGAGACTTCACAAACTCACTCAACAAACTTCCTGGTCTAGTATGCAGATGACATTCAAACGTTTGCATATTACGAAAACAGAGTGTCTGATCAATTACGCCCAACCCATTACTGGGTCTTATAGAATGGCAGCAATACAATAAAATAGACTGAAGTAAAGTCAAGTCAAGTAAAGTCATTTTGGTGCCAAAGAGGTTAGAAGGTTAGAGCTCATGAGGTCTATGAATTAAGTATTCAAATCTAAATTTAAACAATGTTTACCAAATATAAATTCAGGCCACTGACCAGAGCAAATACATGCTTTATTTATAAAACTATTATTACTATTAATGCATGTTTCATGGATCTCTCCAAAAAATCTATCAGGGGGCTGCAGCTCCTAGGAAACACCATTCTACTCCACCAGTCAAAGTGCATTTCTGATTTTCTGAGTAAGGCAGGACAGACTCAGTAAAGCTGTTTCCAAAATGAAATCCAAACATGATGAAATTGTTTGGAGATAAACTCACAATGTCCAGATTTCAAATGTCTAACTGAAAGCTTAAATTATCAAACAGATTTTTTTTTTTTTTTTGCTTTATTGCGAACATATTTTTGCATTTTCTTGATATTTTTGTATGCTCTGAGCAGTTCGTCAGGCCAGCCTAATAGTTTGATTTTTTTTTTTTTTTTTTTTTTGCTACACCAGTTATAGTTTTAATCTTATTAACGCATTTTTTAAAAAGTCTTTACAACGCCCCGGGTGCTTGACTTTCTTCCAAGGAATGTATTTATCAAATACAGCGGTAAAGCCTGGGGGTCATTTAGGATCATGTATGCTGTTTAGCCAATTTATTGTTTTATTATTATTATGTTTAACGTCATCACCACCAATGGGGAGTAAGGTTGTATACTCAGTTGCGTTAAGTCGCTTCTTTGGAGGCTGGAATGTAAATCCAGGGGGGATTAGTGAGAACACAGTGAGCTGTAAACCCTTCAGTAGCTCTCCAAGAGGTCTCTGCCTTAGTGCGTAAAGTTGGGAAGGGGGCTTGGGACGCACTGCGCAGCACTTATTATCCTACAGGCTCCATGTGCGTCTCCTCTGCGGGATACTTGACAAGGATTTGTGATATTTTGATGGCACTACCCGCGCGGGTCACTGACAGATGAAAACAGTGGCGTTTGGCGGATGTTAAGGCGTTTTCACTCGAGAAGATCATCTGTCCTGGAGCGCAAAAAGGGACATGGGTCAACTTTATGGTGCGACTCTTTTACCATTTGGCGCTATCTGTGTCGTTTTCCTCTGGGAATCTGGTGCCAGCTCCATCAGGACGACGCTTGCAGTGGACACCTCAGGGTAAGTCTCAGAGATTTTAGTTGTGGGTCACATATAGGCACTATTGTTTATTGTTAATGCACGGCAGTGTGATGATGAAACCATGTCTGCTGCGCTCATAATTAAGAGAAGTTGTGTTATGTGCCTTTCTATCTTGAAGTATAAAAAGTTTCAAAAGTAGTACAAATTTCTGCACGAAAATGTTTGACTTACCGTTTATTTATGCTTTACGGTGGTTTTATGAATTAATGTGAGATTGAAGCTCTGCAAGTTTCTTGGCAGCTACCACTCCACTCATTACATTTGTTTGGCATTCAATTTAACCTCAAAACAGTTATTTCATTGTCAAATTAGCATACGGTGCCAGAAATCATAACAGAGTTTAGTCTATGTTTTATGGGTTTCTGCTCTTTGCGACATACTCTGTGAGCAGCCTGTCACGGAGACCCCTGGATGAACCGCTGCAGCGCGTCTAATCTAATGTGATTTTCAAGGAAATGCAAAAAGCAAAGGGAAAGTCCAAATGGTTGAAATCGGTTGCGGTGAGGAGAGCCAAATGTTGCTTGTGCTCAGACATAACATGACAGATGCTGTTAAGATGCCCGGAGACAGTGGGTCAGGAGGTGAGGAGTCAATGGGAATGGAGCACATGCTCCTAATATTCTGTAGAAGACAAGAGGAAACCACTAAACCGCAAAGCAACAGGTTAAACACGGGGTAATTAACCAGAGTTTCGTTTGTCCAAGGACATGAAAACATGGGCATTGCATCTTCAGATTTATGTTTCCAGGGTATGTGTGTTCATCGGATTCTATAACGGAGAAATGGAAATTACCGCTGTGATTGATGTCCTGCCTGCTCGAGCACATTACTACCTCTGGTAGTGTTAGTAGTGGCTGTGCACACAGGAAATATGACTGTATTGATATATTAGTCTGTTTCTTTGGCTGTTAAGTTTTTATGAAAATGTCAGAGTAGTTATTTGGGATTATGTTTCTAAATTAACAATATTCTCCGGGATTCTTCTGTTATGTCTTATGATATTGAAAATTGACAGAAAAATGTTACCAGACAGTCAAAGTGTTGTAAGCAATATCACAAATATCAAATAAATAGTTGCTTGTAATAGTCTAACAATATCCACACTGTATGACTGATCCATTGTAAATCTGGCCACTGTAAACCTTTCTTGGTCATTCTCTGTCAATACCAAGTTCACCAAAACCTTTTAAGTAAAATTTGTATTCATTTAATTTAGAGTTTACGTTAACAATGTAATTTTATTATCAAGTAAGTGTAAGTCAAAAGACATTAAGTATCTTGTTTCTTTGATTAAAATCACTGCAAAATTTATACTTCAATTTACAAAAATATAAAACAAATAAGAGCATAAACTTATCCAGGTGGAGAGACTGCAACTGTAAAGAAAGATTTTTCATATATTCTTTTAAAAGTTAATCAGGGTAAACCCTCAAATATCAATTCAAAAACTGAAATCTAAATTTTAAAAAATCAGTTGGGCTCCAATAATGCCATGCATTTGCATACATGCAGACTAGATTCACACCAGTCTTTTATGTAACATTACTTTCGAATAATAGCTTGGATTCCCTGTGGTATCAAACTTTGAATATGGGGGAATTCCATGCTAAACTGTAACATCCCCCTTTTCAAATCCAACCTTGGATCTCTTTTTGCTTGTACTTCCCCACACCATGTTTTATTAATATGTAGCTTAACACTGCTGGAAAACAGTGTCAATCAATCATATCTCCTTTTCCCTTTTTTTTGCTTAGAATGGAGTGTCCTGATAATAAAATCTTGACGGTGGAATATCCCTGCATTAGGGCCGATGGGAAGAATGGCACTTGCTTCAGGTAAGCTGTGCAGCTGTCACTCAGATCACAGATATGGATTTTCCTCGGACCCCCGAGGGCCTAAAATCTTGGCCACTAAGTGTGACAACAGTCAGTTACTCTATATCATACATTTATATCTATTGTTTTTCCCAGAAGAGTGATTTGCTCAAGGACACTTAAGCAAATCACAGGATGAGTGCCTGTTAATCCCTGTAGGGAGAATTGAACATGAATTATTCTGAGGTTATGGAACAGTTTCTGCAACCACTAAACCACTCTGCTGTGTCATTTCCACAAATCCACATAGTTTATCCCCTTTTGGAAACTCTACATATCCACTTGGGAGTGAAAAATAAAAAATTCCCAAGGGTCATTACATAGAGATTAAATGACGATTCTCGGTGAAGATAAACGTGTCAGATAACCTTTCAGAACATTCTTTTTTTTTAACTTGAGTTGTTGATTCTCTTTGATAACTACTAGAGAGTGTATAATTTCAGTGTTTAGCAACACTAATGTTATTTTCCCTGAAGTTTCCATCAGCACGGAGATGATTTCCACTCTCCTGGCCCTGTGACAATAAAACAGAACTTCAGCTTGGGTCCAAAGCTAAAACATTTAGGGAAAGAATCCCCCTTCCCCTGGGAGTAAGGCCTGTATTTTAACCTAAAAAGTAGAAGCAGTCTGTGAACTGATTAGCTATTTTTATTATACTATACATACAGAAGGACAAAAATCTCTTTAATTAACAACACCAAATTTGGTTGAGCTATTGAATCAGCATTTACTAAAGGCAGTTTTTATGTAATATGTACAAAGTCAAGTAAAGTTGAACAAAGATTAGAGGGATATAGTGTGGAGCAATCCTCTAAAGTTATGAAATATTACCTGAAGTAACTGGCCCCTCTCTTGTGCTTTTTCTTTATTACTCATAATCTCCAGAAAATGTTTGACATTGTATTCTGTGTGTTTTGAAACAAAGGTTATGCAGACATAATGGTACTTTATAAGACTTTCACCTCGTGATACATCACACACAACATGAAAAAGTTAACATGGATCACTAATGCTGACACTGAGATAAGTTTTGTCTGAAGCCAAACTTTGGCTGAGGTTTGCTTGTTGGTGCAAGAATATCTTTTAATAAATGAGGCACCAGATCTGGTGTGAGGCCAGACCATGTGATCTGTTTGCTTTCAAGGTTAGACTGTAACAGGCTCTGTGTCTTATTTAATTTCTGGCTCTATGAGAGATCTGTGGTGCTGGAGGAGGTGGATTAGATGAGGTTGTAATTTCCTTGCCATGCTTCTCTTTGTGCTCTGTTCAGCACAGACCTGGATCAAAAAGATTTCACAGATGACTTCAGGGGGAAACCAGATTGGTTCATTGTGTATATAATATATGACGTTCAATTCTGTTTTAGCGTAGGCTGTATGTTGTCCAGACATAACTGATGAGTGCCACACCACGTTTTCATCTGTATTAAAAGAGGTACTTCATGAGACTCGCATATTTGTTTTTCATCGTCCGTCATAGATTTATCAATCTTTTGGATTTTATCCAGCACATTTCTCTAGACAATTACTGTTAGTTACTGCTGCTCTGCACGTCAGACTTATCCATGAGCAACATCAATTTTAGTGCGACTGGCTTTTACTCTCTCTTATTTTTTGTCACCATCTACTGGACTTGACCAGTCAAACTTGCAGTGGCTAGTATTGTGATGAATGAACATGTTCTAAAAGGCTTAAGGTCAAAGACCTGCAGTGTGTCCCTCTTGTACTGATAACATGCATTAGAGCCAGATTTATTCCCTAAAAGGGATGAATGGAGCGGATAAAGTGGCAACTTCCATTGTGTGAGGTCTTGTTTGGCTCAGTCACTCATGAATCCTGTTGTTTTATTGCTTTTTATATTATTTTACATATGTGAGCAACATCAGGAGGAACCTGCATTGATATACCACTTTGGCTATAGCCAAAGTGGTATATCAGATATACCAGATAATACAGAACATGCACTTTTTTATATATCTGAGTTAGCAAATATGCAATTCTTACAAGATAAAAGTAAATCATTTGATCAATTAAAATATTTCAGCATGCTGATGAAGGGCTGCACACATGACATCTTAATTGGCCATCACTATAATAAGGAAGAAAATTACAAATAATTTGGAGCATTTAAACCTAACTGTCTAAATTATCCTGGGTATTTTTAGTTATGGGCATGCTCAATGACAGTGCAGTTTGGGAAGCCACAGTGTTATTTCATTGTTGCTTTATTTTACAGCTTTATGGTATTGCAGTAGTTAGTACTACCTCCTCGCAGCATTTGCTGGATGACTGGGGCCCTTCTGTGTAGAGATTAAAGGTCTTTGTTATATTAACTGGTGATTTAAAATTGGTCCTATGTGTGCATATATTTTAGTTTATCTCTCTCTGTTTACTCAGCCATAGACTGGCAGCCTGTTCATTGGGATAGAGATAAGCTTTTGGAAAATTGGCCTTTTGATGATGGGGCATAAACTCTATATGCAGGGTGGATACAGCCACTCTTTAATTATATTCTTAAATGGTCAGCAAGGGGCAGCCCCTCTGGTTGCAAAAATGCTTGGTCGTATAGAATCCTAGGAAAATTATTCTATTGTATCTATCTGCCCTTCCATTAATCCATCCATCCATCTTGTTAATTCAATTAGGGTTGTTTAGAAACTGGAGTCTTGTTGAGCAGTCACAAGCCAAAAGGCAGGATACACCACTGTAATCCCCAAAAGTTGATTCTGTTCATCTGGACATACCGTTTTCAGTGGGAGAAACATTTTGTCAATCAAGTGACTTCTTCAGTCTCAGCTGACCGCAGGTTTCCCCAACTTATAAACAGTATATTTGCACAATAACGGAAAAAGGCACCACTGGCAAACAATGGGTTGTGAGGTCAGTTTCATAACCATTAATATGCAAATTGTTAAGACCACTGATCAACAACCACTGACTAAAGACCATTGATCAATGACAACTGATCAATGGTCAATTGTCATTGATCAATGGTCACCTGGAGCTTTCTTTAGGTGCCTTCCCAGCTTTGACAAATGTCCAGCTGGGATAACCGCAACAAGAGTCAAACCTTGAATACTGATGTGTATGCGCTGGTTTAAGGTACACATTTTACAACTTTTAAATGTCCCCAATTACTGATGGAAATCTCACAGTCTAAGAAGGTTACTCTACCACTTACCATCTCCTGCTTGGTGAACTTGATGTGTTGTCCACCGAGTTAATGTGATCAGTGAGTTGTGTTACGTCCTGACATTTGATTTTCACCCAGGTGTCATCGACATTCCTGAACCACTGACTTGGTGGTGTTCCAGGGTAGGATAACAGAGTCCTGTTTTCCACTTCTTGCATGTACACGTTGGCCACAACGGGTGAAACTGGGGAACCCATGGCAGACCCATCGGCCTGTATTACTGACCATTGTATGTGAAATATGTAGAATGAAGACACAGTTCCAAAACCAAACACACTTTGTCAGTGCTGAGAGTGGTCCTGTTGCTGAGATTAGAGTTATCTTGTAATCTCTTACGAATTACCACCACTGCTTCAGTGACTGGAACACAAGTGAAGAGAGATGTAACATCCTCCATAATAACATCTCTTATCTTCTCAACAAAATCTTCAAGTTCTTGATGTGGTGTTTATAGCTACCTACCAACGGGTTGAGGATCAAAGCCAGAAACTTTGAGATGTTATAGGTGATTGAATTGATCATACAGACAATTGGTCTTAAAGGTACACCCTGTTTATGTATCTTTGGTAAATTTTACAGACTTGGCGTAGCTTTCCCTGGGTTAATAGCATTTTCTTGTTCTAACTACTTCAGACAATATATCACCCTCTTCCAGTAACCACTACCTGGGTCTCATTTCACAGGGTCATGAGTATTTTTGTCACTGAGCAGTGACAAAATTGTCTCATGATAGTCTTTCTGGTTAAGCAAAACCATGCATCTGCCCTAGTCTTCCAGAAGGATGATAATGTTGGAATGCTGGGTGATGTCAAATCACTAATTAATCTAATATGTGAGACAAAATGCAGGTTCCATCCACAATCTTACAGCATTTTGTCATAGCCTTGAGTGAGAAAGCCTACACTATTCTGAGGCGACAATGCTGACTCCCTCTCTTTAAAAAGACCTCCGTAGAATACCAAATGCAATTCTGCTGAAAATAGTTTATATTATAACCTCACATGACCTCTGTACATGTAAAGAAACCCACAGATTGACAGGCCTGCCATGCTGAGTCGTCGTGGCTAAGCCATAAGTGGACAATTGAAGTCTTTCAATTGTATGTGACCCACACCAGGTCAGTCTGACAGTCTAATCTCAACCCACAGCATTGCAGTGTCCAGACAGGCTGTACATTTTCCAGGAATTTCTGGTTCTCTGGGATTGTATTTCTTTACCTGGCACTGGTCTCTCATATTCAAATAATCTGGGAATATGTGCTATTTCTATAGCTTTTATTGAAGAAGACATGTTAAGCGTTTGGAAAAATTCACACCTTCCAAAGAAAATGAGCTTAGTTGCTGTCAAAACAGCAAAGCAAATTATGGAACTTAAATCATGGTTGCTCTTACCACAAGCTGTTTCGCTTTTATGAAAAGGATCTTTTAATGTTTGACAGTCATATTTAACAAATATTGGACATTCGCTTATGAATCAGGTATTGCATTCATTAAATAAACACAAATTAGTCCAAACTGTTGTCAGCACAATGAAGCTCTGACTCACCATATATTGCAAGTGGTTGCTGTCAATGTTTATTTCGCTGATTATCTCAGCTTTGGTGTTGCCTTCTTCTGCTGTATTCCATCTGCCTTAATGTTAGTTGAATGCCTGAAATGTAAATGACATGTCACGGTCTCAGGGGGGATTCCTGGTGTTGTGCAGAACTAAACTCACCATCTAAACAAAGACCGCATGTCCCCTCGCCACTGTGGCTTTCACAGCAATGAAGATGAATCAGCTCAATTTCTGCATTTCTATTGTTCTACCCACTTTGTGTTCTTATTCTGTCTTCACTGGTGGTCAAATTTCAGCCTGGCCAAGCCAAATGTACATGATTTGTACCCTGTTTCTGAGTGAGTGTGAGTGCCAGTTTGCATGTTTATGCATGAGAATGTATGAATTATCTCTGTATTGTCTGTGTTGGCAGTTACTGCAGGTTTATGATGATGGGAGTTAATTTTCTGCCCTCGTGCTTTAAGCGCTCTCAGCTGTGGAGTCAGATGGAAGACTGATGTGCTCCACTAAACTATAAACAATTTTTTTCACATGATTGACATTTTCTAGTTTAAAAACCCTGCAGGGCTCATTACTGCAGTAGATAACACCCATAACATCATGCTACAGTATGCAAGCTCAGGCTGTTGCTCAGGCAAAGTAGGGGATGGTGATAAATGTTAGGGAGACATGGTTGATCCTAATTGTTTCCATACTTTATGCTACTTTTGTTGTTACAATGATCCATCCCTCCCAACGGGATCATTATAGTTTTTTATTCCATCATATCCGAGAAGTTCTTAAGCGGTATTCATCTTTGGGATTAATTTACAGACGGTAGGATAACATAATGTTTTTTTCAAGTATAGAGAGGATGTGGACATTTCATTTGCAATTGGTGGCTGTGGCTAGGTAGAGTGAGTTCTCCTTCATTTGGAGGGTCATTGGTTCAGTCTCCAGCTGCTCCAGTCTGCATGTCAATGTTTTGGGCAAGAACCACAAATTTTCCCTAAAACATCCACTGATGTCTGTGAGAATAGAATAAAAGCAGTGTGTGAAAGTGCCCAGTAACACAAAAAATAGCATCATAAACGTAGTCCTTTTACCGGATTTCTGTGTTCTATGAGGCTTAAAAGTTCAACCCATAACAAACTTTTTGTCTATTTCATTTGTTGCAGTGTGAGTTCAGGAAATCAGGAAATAAGGTGCAGAGAAGTTTGCCTTTGGTTAAATACACTGGAACAAGATGACTTAGCATTGCTAATAATTAGAACTATTATTATTACTATCCACTGAAACAAAGTGTACAGCTAGTTAAGACAACAGCTCAGCCAAAAGCATCACATTGTCATAAGCATGAGGCTCTCTTCACAACTCACAACTGCACATTTCTTGTAGAAAGAATATTTGATTCTGGGTTTTACTATTGCACTGAAACAGCATGTTCTGCCACCATCAGTAAAATGACTACTATATTTAGAGATAATTACTGAATTCAGTGGCTATTGAAGAAAGAACTGCAGCTTTACATATTATCTTATCTGACAACATTAGAAAGTTGTAACCATATGTGGGAGGAATTTATAAAGTCAGTAAATGCTGTGCAGTTGACTGCATTTGCAATCATTCCCTGACTTTGGTTCCAGGAATATCTCAGGTCTGACTCACAAAGTCCTTGGTCATGTTGGCTGAATTTTTCCCTCTAAAGCTTCTTTGCAGGGGTCTCTGATATCACTACGATCTTGAGCCTTTCCACACATTTTTTCCTTCACGTTCACTATTCGTCTTTTCTATTTGTCTGAAAATCGTCCATAGAGGTAATTCTTCACTCGCGGTCCTCACTTCAAGTCAGCATGGAGGATCTAAAAGCAGGCCAGAATATTACTGGCAAATGTATGTCCTAACGTTAACCCCTGTATAAATGACCTGTTAACTATATTTAATATGATGTTTGCCTATGATTAGGCTAGAAGTGAAGGAACACACATGCTGAAGTGCTCCATTGGTCAAAGGTATAATACAAGCTTTAACATTATGAGGTTTAGTTTGATTCATCCTTAAATTTCTAACCGCAACTGCTTCCTTCCTTCAATAATCCTGCTGTTTTGCCTCTGTGATTGCATGCCGACTGCAGTACCTGGCATTCAAATGCATTTCATATCAGATAAATGCAAGCTGTATGCAGTTTCCAAAAAGCAGTTTTGGCCAGAGTGTCTCTTTTGATTTTAAACAATACATTTCTGTGCAGAAAATCCATTTTATTAAGGAAAGAATGATCCGTCCAAGTTTGGTTTTAACTACACAATGATGTGGCTCTAAAGTCAATTTGATACCAGGTTATTTCAGTTCGTTGGTTCAGACTAAAATATCCCTGTAACTGTTGATTTGATTACCATGAAACTGAGCACTGCTTGGGTAACACCCTCTGCCGTGTACCTGACTGTTCATCTTGTGCCACCAGCCAGCCAACGTTTTCAGCTATGTAGAGAAATAGTTAAACATCTCCTAGAAAGATTGGTACACATGTCATTTATGTTTCCCAGATGATTCCCGTTCTTGTAATCATATTCTGTAGCAGACATGTAGTCCTGTCACGAAATGCTTGAAGAGTGGATAGCAGTGGTTTTAAAGGTCATGCCACAGTGTATGTATATTTATAGCACAATTAGAACATCCTGCTAAACAAAAGTTCAGCATGTTTCTTTTACTTTCTATATCTTTTGGTCAGAACAGATGAGGTGAAAATATTTACATGTATGGAAACTTTCAAAGTGCTCAGTAAGAGGCATAGATTCCTTCCCAAGCACCAAGTCCAAACACAACCCCCTCCACCCACAGCTGCCCTATGTGTCACCCAGAAACATTTAAAGTGTTCATTTCTGGGACCCGACGGAGTCTGACTCAACTCCATGCCTGGACTCCATCTCCATCTCCACTCTCCAGCTTCCCTCTTTCTAGTTGAGCTCTGCTTTGCTCTGGGGAGACACAAGCCAGGCATCCGTCTAGTAGCCTCAGTATTAATGCTGGGGTAGAGGTCAGGTCAAATGTAATAAACAACAAGTTTTTTACATGTTAGATGCTGGTTTGGAGAGAATGTGATTACACAGCTTTGACAGTTTTTGTGCTAACCAGATATGTTCAGTGGGTTAGTGTTGAGAAATTGGTCCCGTCTTTGTCCTTGTCAAAAATGATAACAACTGATCTCTTTAGGGAAAAAGAACTAAGTGTGACAGGAAACACTTTAGTCGCTCTTGATTTGACCCAGCAGCCTTTGCTTGTGTCCTGATAATTTCACCTCTTAGGACCTTTGTGTCCTGGGAAAGGGTAAGATGAGGCCACAAGGGAACGTCTCTGGTGTCACGGTCCCGCTGAGTGAGGAGTGCGAGTAAAGTTTCAGCAGTAAAAACTGAACTAACACTTATTTCCGGGTGAATGACTCCCTAACTTCAAAGTTCATATAGACCAAATCATTCAATGTCTAACTGACTGACCAATTTGTTGACTGACTGATTGACATGCTGAGGTGATTGATTAACTCATTGAGAGGCTGATAGATTGTGATGATGGTGATCCTTGTGTGTCTCTGTGTGTGAACTTTGCTCTGTGACACCTTGTGTTATGTCAGTGTCTTAAACTCCCTCACTTCTCTTTTGGATTTATTGCATTAGATTTGGCTTTTGCCTCAGCTCTGAATCCTAAAGGGACTCTTCACATTCTTAGATACTTAGTGATATTAAATGGGGTAGCTTGAAGGCTTAGTTGGAATAAAATGTATTTTTAAAAAGTACTGAAATCACTAGTTGTTAAAAAAATCAACAGCAAAAAACAAACAACGGAAATGAGTCATCAAGCAAATTCTGAAATGGCGCTCACGACATGAGAACTAATATAATTTGGCATGCTACTACTGGCATTCACCCAACATGCATTCATCAATTTAAATAACTTAGATAAGTTATATAACAGACTCTGCGTGCATGTTTCTTTGATAGCAAGTTGACATTTTGCACAAAGAAAACTCCAGAAACTTGGGAAAGAGCAGTAGAAAGAACAAGAAGAGACTCGTGATCCCCCCCAAACTGCTTTTCCTGCCCAGTTTTGGCTTGATACTATGCCAAGTGTTCAAGAAACCATCCATTCAAGAAACGTCCATTATGTAGTTTTCACTTTTTTTCAGCCTTGGAGTTTAGAAAGAGGTTTCTTTGTTTATGTAAGGAAGACTATGCAGTGATATGCAATATTTTACCCAGATTTTGCCCATATTTAACAAATTTATTTTGACATAAATTGTAGCTTATGTAATTATGATAAAGTCTGGAGAAAAACACAATTTCTTCAGATATCATTTATTCTGATGCACTCTGATGTGGGTAATTTTTATTCAATTCGATCAATACTTTTAAACATTTTGCAGTAGTCGTTATAAAACAACCATTTGCATTTCCTGCTGGTCCATTAGCAACCAGTATATCCCTTATTAATGCAAATGTATAACTAAAAAGAAACAAAAACATGCACAGCAGGGAGAGCTAAAGAAAGGTGCCAAGATGAAAAAAAAGAAAGAAAAGTAAAGGAGGTGTTGTGTGACTTTGGAAAGAGAGGCATCTTTTTGATCCATATGGAAGAAAGCTGCACACTGGCAGTTGGAGCGTTCGCCTCAGTGGGGGATTCGCCTGTAAAGGTCTATAAAAAGATCAGAAAGTGGAAATCAGAGCGTGCAGGCAGGTCGTGCTGTGTGTTTTTCCTTTCTCTCCTGTAACTGGCTTCCCACCTAGATGACTACATGTGGTGGAGTGCTGAGTGAGGCTCTGCTGACGGGTCGCTCTGGGTGAATGAGATGTTCCCTTAGGAGGACATCACCTCTGCTCAGCTCACATCCACATGACATTCACTCTCATTTCAAACTCTTTTCTTTCATTCATCACACTCTGAATCCATTACTGTCACTTGAACTTTTTCTATTTTTTATCTACTCCTCATGTTATCCCTTGACATATCCATCCATTCTGGCCCGTCATGCTTTGTTTTTTTCTTTCAACCTTCCTGTGTCCTTCCTCCCTAACGTTTTATCATACTGTCTCCTGTTTCCTTTTATCACATTTATCACATATTTTCTCAGTTTCTACTTCCTCTCTAAGGGTCCTTACCCCTTCTATCTATCCACTATCCCTCCATTCCCAACTTTTCAGTTTCCCTTATTGGATCAGAAGCATCAGAAACGTTAGAGATTTCAGATACCACAAAGGTTTTTGTAGTCTCCAGGTTGTGGTGATGAAGCATACTCATGGAGAGCACGCACGCTGATTTGTGTTGAATGTAGAGGGAACTTAACAAGATGTCAGACTGAGGAAAACAGGGACACCGACACGTTAACACAGAAATGAGACAGAGGGAAGTCTAGATGAAGGAACTGAGGGATGCTAAGAAAAGAAATCAAGACATAAACCAAAACACAAGATTGCATAATGAAAGTCATCACCAGAATACTTATAAAGTAAGTACAGCAATTAAAGACTCACTAAAGTCATGATGAAGTTTACTATAATTATTTACTAGAATAAAGAAACCAAAAGCAAATATGTAATCCAGCAAATATAAAAATCAAATTGAACTTTAGATTTTCAATAAAACATAAACCAGCCTTAAAATATATTAACTTAGAATGTGAAGCTCAAATAGACAGAAAACTCTTAGGACATGATAGTGAGACCACATGTGTTTTTCCATGCATTTATTTTTGGACACATTTTTAATTTACGCATTTTCAAAAACCCGAGTAACAGTTCATTCATCATTAAAGGCAAAGAAAGGTGGAAAAAGTCATGGAATATGACAACAGACAACATAACCTGATCATTGTGGACTGATGAGTAGCGTGTAAACTTTCCTTATACATGAAACAGATGTGACGTTTGTAATCAGTATAAGTTGCACAGCTGTTTTATTTAATTATATAGTTGTTCTTATTGGACTCCTTTAAAATGATTCAATAGCACTTGACAATAGAACGGGCACAACCAACTCTTTATCTTGATGGAGCTAATTCCTGATATTTTATTCATGTATAATTGAATAAAAAGAACACTGAATTGGTATTTTCACATTTGTGTTTAATTTAGTGTATTTCTGTTCAGTTATGCCAGAGTCCACTTTGTACAATACTAAGGCCTGAAACGCATCTAAATACAATTTAGCCATAAATGTGCTTTATGTTTACTTTGACAGGGTATTGTGTTTTGCATTTGTTTTACTTCCTCTAGACATATAAATCAGACATATACATTTGGAAAGCCTTCAGCTATTGTCTGTGGACAGCAGCTCTCAGGTCTTCCAGTGAAACCGGTACATTTCCAGGTCCGAGATAATAAAAACCTAAATCATCTTCAGAGATTGAGATTGCATTTTGGCAATGCAGTGTTTGACATGCTCCAGCCTTCTCAGACATGATTGGTTGGTAGAATTAAAACTGGTGTATGAAAATAGAAACCAGAAAACTCATCCACACAGAACATCTACATTGTGTGTGATAATAAAGTAATAATCCTATGTGACAAGAAGAGCTAAAACTCACATTCTTTCCTAAAGTGCAGTGAATATTGATAGAAGGAAATCAAATACAAACTGCTCCTAACAGTAATCCAGGCAAAGAAGAACTAAAAGACATGTTTAAAAGTTTTTACCTTTCTTTTCTATAATTTACTGCAGTGACGACGATAGCACGTGTAAAACAAATGTGGCGATGAAGAAAAAAACAGGCAGGATGCATCAGCTGTGCATGGTTGTAAAGAAAGCTGCTCTCTGTAGCAGGTGATGAGAAGCAGGAGTGTACATATGTGTGGGCATGCCCATATGTTTTCTCTCTTCTGAGTGCTACATTATGATGTGTGTGGCTTGTATCTAAAGACCTACAAGGATCTGCATGCAGTGGTTCCCTCTGCTTACAAGCCATAAAACAAGCTATAAAAACACCAATGTTGCTAAAAAGAAAAAGAAAAAGAAAAGAAACTCAGTGTTTCTCAGTTGAGTTGAAATGTGTCATTTTTGAGGCAACTAAGGGAGTTTCATCCTTTCTCCAAAGGATTCCCTAAAGACCTTATTGTAACTGATTGCTATATTTATTTTCTGTTTTCATGATGAATGTGCTGTTTGTACATGCTTTAATCATCAATCACAGAATAACTTATATTTCACCAGCAGGCCCGGTAGGCTCATCTTTTAGTGACAGAATTAATACAAAAATGGAAAAACAGTAAACAATGAAATTAGGTGCTAAAATCCGTCATGTCAAACAGCAGGAAACCCCCTGACTGAAGAATGGAAGGAGGTGATTTAATTTCACTCTAAAACAGGTACAGTAATAAGGAACAGATGCATCCCTCTGTGTGTGCGTGTCGTGTGTTTAGACAAACTGTAGCAGTATGTGCATGTGTGCTTTGTAGATCTCTGGATTGAATATCACTACATTTGATACTTTTATGTGAGTAGCTGCCTTTGAATGATTGTGTGTACAGGTGCCCATAAATGAGATCATCCTTTATGCTGGTGAGTGTGTGTCCATAAGGGTAAATGTTGTCTTAGTTTGTACATAGATGTATAGTTTCAATGAGTGGGACAAAATTAGCTAAACCGTAAACATATGTGTGCACATATTTGATACCTACAGAATATGTGTGTGATTTCTGGGGATTTTTATACTGAAAGAAAGATACTGACAGGTCAGCACAGTCCACATCACACATTAGATAAGGTAAAATTTACCCTCAAGCTCTTAATATCTCAGAGAAACTCTCATCAAGTGGAAACAAATAGTGGACTGAATTCGATCCTCTTACAGGTTGTTTGCATTGCATCCAGGAGTCCGCAGAGGCAACCTTTTCAAACTACCACTCACTTTTCTCCCTTTGGCGTTTTATGTCTGTGTACTTTGGATTACGATCAACAAACCCCAAGCTGAGGGAACATTAACCTGTTCATTTTTCCTCACACTTGGAGTCGGCAAATAATTTTTTTCTATGAAGCTATAGACCTATACCTATGTTTCATTACAATGAGAAACACCTTTTGTCAGAAAAAAAACCCTTTTATGATTCTTCTGAGTTATGCTTCCTGTGTTTAATGGAGGTATAATTGTCTTTGGAAGGCTTCAGACCAGAGTTGGACCTCCCCAAAAACTCCACTAATCATATTCCATCTTTTTCTGATTAGCGCACACCTGAACGGCCCTCTGGACAAGCACAATGGCTGTTTTTTGGCAAACAATCTGCTCTAGATTAGCTCTGTTCTGCCCTTTTATGGCCACCCTGTCACTATTAATACCTCAACAAAACAAATCACCAGCCAATTGATAACAGACCGGAACGACATTGTTGTTGTGGTATTATCTGAATTCGACAAGCCCAGCTGTGTGCATGTGCCTGTGTGCATGAAACATGTATTGTGTAGCAAAAAATTAATATAGGGAATGGTGGGGGTGTGGAATTCAACAACTGGGGAGCTGCAGATAAAAACAGTGATAAATCTTGCAATGCCTTCAAAGTTTTCCAACATCAACGAAGTCGTGAGGCCATTTAGAAGATCTGGAAGAACTTTTTGGTCTTATCAGTTCATTACTTTTAGTCTCTTGTGAGATTTTTAGTAAAAGCTCCTCTTTAAGAAGCAGCTTTTTCCTGTCTGGCATGTAAACTCAACCAGACACATCATTATGAGGGGTCTGTCGTTAGCTTGACCTCAATGTTTAGCTGCTCCCTCACCCTTATCTTGCACTTAGCCATTCCTCTTTGGTCCCTGGTTGCCCTTCTCTCAGAATGCCCGCCACTCTTTCTTACACTTATTTTCATCTCAGTGTTTTCCTTCCATAAATATGTTAAAATAAATAGTATCCATACAAAAAAAAAAATGTAAGTGTTACTTTTGATAGCGTCTCTCTCTTTGTCACACATAAAGCACTAGTCTGAGTTTGCCAGTCCACTGCTGGATTTTCATTCACCTAAATTTCTGCCAGTATGCTAAGCCAAAATATGATACAGTGAGTAATGTGATGGAAACACATTGGTTTGGTAAATGACAATATTTCTTGTGGTCTCCCAAGATGCTTTCGTGATGTGGGAAAGAGGCACTAACATCTGGTATCAGTGGGCCAGTGAGTAAATCAAAGACTTTTTGAGGTCTGAAACATTACAGCTGCTACAAACACTGAAACTCCAACTGTAAAATTTTTGCCAATTAGAGGGATAGACGTGTTTAGCTGTTATAGAATATCAATGGTGATCAATCATTTGCTTTCCTGTCTAGCTCTGCTTACAAGTCAGAAACCTCTTGATTCAAATTTAACCAAGAAGCAAAAAAAAAAAAACCCAAGATTTTTTTGATTTACATTTTGCTTTTGGCAGTATTTTAAACATTTACTCTGAAATGCCTCCATAGAAATATAGCTATAAACATGCATAAACATGTAATTTGTCAAGTCCTCTTCATCTCCGTCCCCATGTGTTCTCCATTCAAGCTCTTTTTTTATGTCAGGTAAAATGCCAAATACTTTCATGTCCCTGTAGACTTGGACAAAGCAGATCATACATGTGTCTGTCACAGAAAAGCGGCTCAGAGGGTCAGAGATGCCACATTCCTGCAGAGACACTGAGCCACGACAGGGTCACAAAGGCCAGAGACCACAGGCAGAGCCCTGAGACACTCTCATCAAGTGATGAGCCTTTCTCAGTCTCAGCCCTTAGTCAGGTACAGTGCTGTTCTGATTCAAACTCCAACAAGCAGAGTCCAAATGACTGGAAATTGCTTTGCTCTGTTCATTTTGTTTTAAGATCATTTAAGAGTTAACAGATGATGTTTTAAGAATGGTGATTATGGCTACCAAAATTGTAAAAGAGTTATGCATAAAACTGATGCAGAGATCATTTGAACTGCAACAAGGTGGGTTATTATTTTTTACATTTTTCATCTTGCGATGCTTATTGAGGTAAAACTTTCCCAGAGCCTGGAAAAGTAATTTATTCAGATTTTAAGCCAAGCTGAAAGTTGTTTTTCAACTGCTGTCACATCACTTTATTAAGTTTTGCTTTTTTTTCCCTTCAGACATTTACATAGATTTCAAATATATGGTGATTTTATCTTGTGTTTTTGGCAAAAATGACTTGCTGTTCTGTGTCTGTCATCATTTCCAGATGAAAAAGAAGGTAATTTATTTCTAGCCCTGAAGTCTGATGCATTTAATATTTAACATGTATTGCTTTTTTGCTGGGAAAGGAGGCAAAATATTTGTAGATATATACTATTTGTTGCTGCCAGTTTGTTTGCACAAGTGCCATGTTTGCTGAATGTGGAGCTCAGATATATACACATATCACCACATTTCAGAAAAAGTGTCATATGTTAGTCACATGATTGTTATTTCCATCTGAATGAATTTACATTTGGAAGCTTGGCCCCACTCTTGGATACCCGTCTTTGTTCACACATGGAAATCAGGCTGTAGTGAGAGCAAACCCCAAGCACAGAACAGAGCAGGGATCCGTGACAACAAGTATTATACTTAATAAATGTGTCACAAGATGAAAAGAGTTGTGGTGGGCCACAAAGCAGCATGTAAGTACACAGCAGCTGTGGACAGGGCAGCTCAGCATATTTCATAACTAACTGTTATAGATATAAAATGTAATTATTTTGGATGAACATAATTATAAAATGATATGCTAGATAGAAAGGCATCAGCTGATGAAGGCTACCACTGATATCAGCTGACCTGCTAGGATTATGGCTTAGCTTGACTTTGGGATTTGAACAGAGGAAACGTGATTATCAGTACTTTGCTTTGTTTTTATTATATTTTACAGGTTGGGTAAGAGTACTTTTTGTATTCTAGGGCCTTCATTACAATTTGTCATGGCTCAGAGAATAGGCTGCGGTGGTGGTGGAATAATTAGCAGCGTTGTCTCACAGCATGACCTTTCTGTAGGTAAATTTCAGTTTTAAGTTCTGCTGCAATAACAGGCTGGAAGACAAAGCACATGAGTTCATGCACAAGTGGCTGCTCTGAAATGACATGAGAATAAGAGGTAGGGAAATCTGAATGACTGAAGCAAACTTTTTTATATGAAATCTTTCCCCCAGCAAAATGAAGCGAAAATCCCATGTTGCTTCATAAGTGTCCCAGTCCTTTAACAACTGAGCACTTACTAACCAATTTTGTTTTGAATTAAAACCGCAGTCCTTAGTTTAACAATCTGCCATGAAATTTGAAAATGAATCATGAAATTCAGGCAAGCAGTTTTCCAGGAAATCGTGCATGACAAAACACCATTTACAAAATATCACAATGACATTGTCAGGTTAAGCTGACCAACTCGTCTGTGGTCTGAGGTTTTCTGTATGATGGCACAAAGTGCAAACAAGACGTAAGGGGTCTGGTTTAGGAATAGTTTCACAAATTGCAGCAAGCATGTTTTCCTTTGCATAGAATTAAGAGTTTGCTGCTGTTTTACAACAGTTGTTAAGACACGCAAAATTGTATAGTGAAAAATTAAGGGAAGAGTTTAAGAGGTATTTTTTTAAAGTGAGTCAGGGCAGGAGGAAGGCAGGAGAAATCATGGCAAATGGGGAGAGGTGAGGCATAACACAGGGGAGGAGAAGTGCAGGTCAGACTGCACTCTGGTGGAAGTGGCTCAGGTCTCCTGGGCTCCCAGTCAAAGCGTCCTCTGTTAGACCAGAAATCTGATGGTTCCCCTGAGGCCTGGGTCCTGGAAGTGGGCTGGCAGAGCAAATAAACAGAGAGGATGTGCTCGTGCTCAACACCTTCACATATGTATACTCACACGAGTTGAAAAGAACACACACGTGCAATTATACACTAACACTAAGAGATGTACTTGTGATGTGGGCAACACCATCACACCTTTAGGGGGAAGCTGACGTAAGGACGGGTTTTGTTTAATTTGTGGAGACAGAAATCCTGGGAATATTTCTGAAGGACAAGTAGTTGAAATTGTCTTCATGTCTCAGATGTAATGTGGAACAATGGGTAGAAAAGTATGAACTTGTGTACTATGAATGTGCTTTCGATGCAGATTTAAAAACCCACACAAAGGGCTTATGGAAAGAACACGTTATAAAATTTTCTTCAAAGAGTTGAACCACAAGAAGACTAGCAACACATTAAAAAGAAAATTACAAATCTCAACAGAGAAAATGGACAATAGCGACTCTCAAAAGAATATACATATATAAATATATATATATATATATATATATATATATAAAGATTTAAAGATAAATGTGGCTTCCTTCCAAAATTGTGCTCTGTTGTACAGTCTCATTGTGCTAATGTGCGTCAGTGTAGTTCATCATCACACCGTTATACACATCACAGCCGGCCAAGTTTCTGAACTGCCTGCGACTCTGAGACTTGCTGAGCAAATAAATCATTTACATCACAGCTGATGCACATGTTGTAACACAGTTGTAACACACATAGGCCACATCAGAAAGCAGCATCCATTAAAATGACAAGATGCACACACGTATATTCACACATTAACAGTCTCTTGTCCTAGTATGTCAAGGGGCTGTTGACCTTCACTGAGCTCCACTTCCTGTGTTCCTCCAACAAGAGTCCCAAGAGGGAGAACTCTAAACCAACAAAAACCTTCGTCCCTGTCTTTAAACCTCTTATCAATGTCCACCTCCTTTATTTTTATTTCTTGATATTTCCTGCCACATCTTAACATCTGCCTCAGTTCATCCCATATCTTGGCACCTTGAGGCGAGATATGAGAAATGAGATGAGACTTATTTCCAAAGACAATGCTATTACCCATTCTTCTCTGTATAAACTCTGCAAAACAATAGCACTCAGTTAAATGAAAGGCACTTGTAATGCACAGTGACTGGAGCAATATTCATGGTAAGTGTCATACACACACTGACCTACTGTCAGGACCACTGTTCTCTCTATGTGCTACAAGTAATATCCTCTGTAGAACTTTCCCACCTGTAAATGCAAAAATAAATCAAGGTACTGTCGGATTTAAAAACATAACAATGAACATTCCCCTCCTGGAAGGAGACCCCTTGCTAAAGTACATAATCTTCAGTGTAAAATGATCTACCCCAAGGTCTGCCTCTGGAAACTGTCCTCGAGTTTCTTCCAATGCCGCCATGCTGGTTTTGGCAACAGCTCCCACAGCAGACTGGGATCCTACATGGCCCTGCCTGTACCCCTTGCTGGGCAGGAAGCTGACGGGTCAGCCACCCGCAGCAAAATTGACTGTTTGGAGAAGATGGACAGAATCAAAGTTTGTATGCTATAATATGGAGAACTTATGACATCCTGGGTGTTGCATTTAAACATTTAAACAAAGCTAAACTATCAACAGACACCGTTGAGTCATATATTTTTTTTAAATAGATTTTGCATTGCTCTCTTTTAACCTCCAAAAATTAACAAGAATTTGGGGAATCTTGTCTGCAGGATGTGTGAGTATCAATCACAGATCATTAATCAAGGTCTTTTATTGGATAAGCACAAACCATGTACTGCCCAATCGAATTCCAATGATTTGTGTATGTTAATTAATTGTCCTCTAGATACACAAGCTGTCAAAAACAGCAGCCAGCTGTCACAGTTAATTACATTCGCACTGACAGTATATCAACAAAAGCCAAAAGAGGCTGCCCAAATCCTGTCCAGACCTCTCTATCACCCATGTATTTTCTTAATACTACTAATTACATGATAAAGTATTTATATTTCATTGTAGACTTGGAGAGCCAGAAATGTCAGTAGCGTAGGCCAGCTAACACGAAGTAGTACATGTAGGCCTGTTAGTGAGTTGTGGGTGAACCGGGGTCGTAACAAGGCCATGGGTTCCCTTAAGCTAACTTCATAGGGCAGAACAGATAATGAAAACATAAACATCCAAATCATGCTGCGCCTTTAATATAAACTTTTCTATCCAACACAATAACAGTGGAAAACTGATCAGTTTATTCCTAGCTTTCATTAAAAATCTTTTCAACACTGCAGTGTCGTGGCTGCTTATTTGTTTTAGTAGATTCATTGTTTATGACTGTTAAGAAAACACTTGAAGAAAAGCTATTTGCTATTTCTTAAGAAAATTATGAAACTGTACTTTCATTTGTATTTGTGTGCTTTATAGGATACAAGTAATAATACTTATTGGCAATTACTGTAGGTCATATTTTGATCTACTAAGGTTACTGTTCTGCTGGATCCATTTTGTTTCCATGGGTTGTGTTTCTGTATCTGATGTGTACGGTGGCCCTGAGAGGCCAAATGGACTGCAACTTAAGAAAACACCAGCAATAAGAAAAACGCTGCAAAAGCACACAAAACACAACGGAAATAGGAAAAAACAAAACACAAATAGGAAAAAACAGATTTCCAAAAGCACAAGGGAAGTGTTTCTGGGGAGACAATAACCCGACGGACCAGTTGCAGGAACCAAAATATGCTAAGAATTGCGCTGGAAGACACTTAAAAGAAGAAGAGGATCTATTGGTTTTGTGAGGAAAGAAAAGATGAGAGGTAAGTGTGTTAGCCTAACTATTAGCTTAAAAATCCACCATCAGTATTATATGAATCATGATAAAACACGCCTACCATGTTTTGGGTTCCTGCAACTGGTCCATCGGGTTATTGTCTCCCCAGAAACACTTCCCTTGTGTTTTTTCCTATTTCTGTTGTCATTTTTCCCATTTCCATTGTGTTTTGTGTGCTTTTGCAGCATTTTTCTTATTGCTGGTGTTTTCTTAAGTTGCAGTCCTTTTGGCCTCTCAGGGCCACCGTAGTACGATGTGCTTATAATGCTACTGTCTTTGTCAAAGTGTTATAAAATTGTGGAAGCTGAAAGGGGCCATAACTGAACTCTTGTGTGCTGCAGGCAAGTGGCTCTAACCGGCACAGCTCCTATCACAGTAAAGAGATAAACTATCACATATAAACAGTACTCTGCAAATATAGATTCAGATAAATGAAAACCTTAGACATCCACAATATTTCCACACTTTAGCAATGCCTGTAACAATGCCCACATGAACATGTTTGGCAGTTTTATTTTTTACCATCTTATTTTAGCACACGAGCATGCTGTTGGTGATCAGGTAGTAGGAAGCCCAGGAGTTTTCAGGTATTCAGTACTGAAGTGCATTTTTCTAGCACTGTCACCTCACAGCAAGAGGTTTCTGGTTTCTAACCTACTGGTCAGCTGAAACCTTTCCATATTTTCTCCCACTGTCCAAAGAGATATTTGTTAGTTTAATTTTTAATTCTAAATTGGCTGCATGTAAAAATATGTCTCTATTTGTTGGTCAGCTTCACGTGGCCATAAGTATGATTAGTGTTTGAGAAAGTTCTTGGATGATCATGAAGGTTAATGTGCTGTTGATGTCTTAGTTATTTACAAGTCATGTGACCTCTGTCATTGCATTTAGCTGCTTTTTGTAGGGCTAAAGGAACATTGAGAATATTACTAAAGTTGAAAGGATTCATTTTTTGAGGTCCAAATAGTCCATACATGTGGACACTGTTGCTTCCTACCCTGGACACAAGCATTTGTTAAAATGGGACACTTTGTGTTAAGTTACATTCTTTGGGAAGTTGTTGTCTTACCTTAATGGTTTCTTCATAGTATCTGTGGGGGAAAAGAAGCATCATTTGAAGTTCAGCAGACAGCTGGTCCTGATTGACACCGCAGTTTAAAGGTTGTTGTAAAAGGTTGTGACCATTCTTGGCCTCAGCAAGTCTTATGGAGGATGGAACAATATTCATCTGCATGAAATGAAGATGGAAAAGGTAGACACCTCATCAGGTTTCTTGGCTGGAGAGCAACAGGAGGCCAGCATCATGTCAGTCTGAGCAGATGAGAGAGGGAGACAGATTATGTCAACAAGTAGTAATGCTGATAGGACGGGCTGAATATAAATTGACGTGTTTCAAATCACGGATTGAATATAAGGAGAGTGAAGCAAAGTGCACTGAGAGGACATGGAAAAAAAGCGGAGAGGGTGCTTGCTAACATCATCGTTTGGTTCGCTTATAAATCCTGACTGACATTAAAAGGCTGCAAGATTACTGGATGGCATCCAAGCCCTCACACAGACTCTCCTGCACATAAGACCATATATACACATGTATTCTATATTCTCACAGACATGAGCATGCATGCTTAACATTGTCTGACTTTTGGCAGGCAGATCCCGACATTTTTTCTTTTAATTAAATGACACTAATTGCTAATATTTGGTGCCAATATAAAACATTTCTAGCCAACAAAATTACCCTACAACTTCTAAAACTATTATATATAATGAAGAGAATGAGAAACACACTCAGATTCCCAGCGCACAAACCTTTACATTCACACACACAAAGCTCAGACTGATTCCAGTTTAATGGGGTGTGTTTTAGAGGCTGTGTCATGCTGACCGACATACTTTCACATTCCAAAACAAAAACACACGGGTCACTTCTTCCTCCACCCTCAACTTCTTGTCCAGACGCCTCAGCCTCCACTGTCCCACCCACCAGAGACACCCAGGGGAGAGCTGCTCAGACTGACATGCTGCTTATATATGTACAGTTTACAGATGTGTAGTGAGTTCAGTTAGTATTCACTATTGCAGACCAGATTCTGTTACCATTCAGATTTGTTTTTTCTCCACACATTTGTATCATAACTCCTCAAATACAACACACACATCAAAGGTGATGGACATGCTTCGGTGAAGACTGACAAACAAAGTCTTGGTAGAGAAGTTCAAACATTGTTTACCTCCACAACTCATTACACGTGACATAGATATGGAGAGAGAGGGTTTATGAACATCTTAGGCCATTCAACAAGTGCTTGTGAAGTGCTCTGCCAACATTTTAAAAACTCAACTGTACTTTACAGATTATCAGCACTATTATCATGAAAACATGTTTTGTTATGGAATTAAATTAGCATAGTCAAATATACTTACAAGCAGGTAAATAATGTGCAAAAAATGAAATTTAAAGACATACCATTAGATGAAATATAAAGGACACAGTACTTGAGCTACCCCTAGTTTTTTTTTTTTATTATGTTACAGGGAAATATTCATCCATCCATTCGCTTCCGCTTATCCTTTTTCAGGGTCGCAGGAGCCTATCCCAGCTGTCATAGGGCGAGAGGCGGGGTACACCCTGGACAGGTCGCCAGTCTGTCGCAGGGCTAACACACAGGGACAGACAACCATTCACACTCACATTCACTCACGCATTCACACCTAGTGACAATTTGGATTATCCAATTAACCTATCCCCACAAGCTGCATGTCTTTGGACGGTGGGAGGAAGCCGGAGTACCTGGAGGGAACCCACGCAAACACAGGGAGAACATGCAGACTCCACACAGAAAGACCCCGGCCTGATGTTGGAATTGAACTCAGGACCTTCTTGCTGTGCGGCAACAGTGCTAACCACCGTGCCACCGTGCTGATTTATACAGCACCAAGTCACAACAACATTTGCCTCAAGGCGCTTTATATTGTAAGGTAGACCCTACAATAATACATACAGAGAAAAACCCCTATGAGCAAGCACTTTGGTGACAGCGGGAAGAAAAAACTTCCTTTTAACAGGAAGAAACCTCCGGCAGAACCAGGCTCAGGGAGAAGGAAGACAGGACAAAAGACATGCTGTGGAAGAAGCACAATTCAATGCAGAGAGGTCTATTAACAGATTGTGAGTGAGAAAGGTGACTGAAGAAGAAATACTCAATGCAATATAGGAATCCCCCAGCAACATACACCTTTTGCAGCATAACTAAGGGAGGATTCAGGGTCACCTGATCCAGCCCTGACTATATGCTTTAGCAAAAAGGAAAGTTTTAAACCTAATCTTAAAAGTAGAGATAGTGTCCGTCTCCCGAATTCAAACTGGAAGCTGGTTCCATAGAAGAGGGGCCTGAAAACCGAAGGCTCTCCCTCCCATTCTACATTTAAATACTGTAGGAACAACAAGTAAGCCTGCAGTGCAAGATCGAAGTGCTCTAATGGGGTGATATGGTACAAGGTCATTAGGATAAAAGGGGGCATGATTATTTAAGACATTGTATGTGAGTAGCAGGGTTTTGAATTAAATTCTGGATTTAATAGCCAAAGAAGGGAAGCCAGTATAGGAGAAATATGCTCTCTCTTTCTAGTCCCTGTCAGTACTCTTGCTGCAGCATATGTGCAATCATACATGGAAATACAGTATATAAGTCACCAACAGAGTTTTTACATTTCTAACAACCCTGAAAGTCAATATGACCACCTTTATTCTTCAACAGCGTGAATTCTTTTGAGCAAGCTTTATTGTAATTTTTTAAGTGGTCTTCAGGAATGGTTCTCCAAGCTTCTTGAAGGACATTTCAAAGCTCTTCTTTGGATGTTGGCTGACTTTTGTTCTGTTCTTTGTCAAGATGATCCCAGACTGCTTCTATAATGTTGAGGTCCAGGCTCCAAGCAACCCAGTCGATGACTGGTAGTATTCCACTGTGTGTTTTTCTATCCAGCTAAGCTTTTACTGGATTGGCAGTGTGTTTAGGATCATTGCCGTGCTGAAAAATGAACCTGTTGCCTATCAGATGCTTTCCAGATGGTATTGCATGGTGAATGAAAATCTGATGATACTTTTCCGCATTTCTAATTCCAAACATTTTGACAATGCAGCTCCAAACCAGGGGAGAGCCGCCACCATGTTTTACAGATGGCTGTAGAAATTACTGTTGTACTTCTCTACCAACCTCTTCTGCACATTTTGACAAGGATTTGACCCAAAAATGTCACATTTGGATTCATCGGTCCATAAGACAAGTTGCTACTCATTTTACCTCCAGTTATTCTATATTTTTTGCATACCCCTGCCTTCCCTTGGCCTGCACCCTTCCAGTGAGACCGTTTCTGATGAGGTTTTGTTGGGCAATAGAAGGATCAGCTGAAAGGCCAGATGCAGCTCTCAGGTCCTCTCTCAGGTCTTATCTGGATTTCCTTTTCCTATTTCTTAAGGTTAGGACTTTCAGGTACTGTTCATCTTCTTTAGTTGGTTCTTTTATAGGCTTGCCACTTCTCCTTTTGTCCTCCATTTGCACTGTTTTCTCTTTTTTTTAAGGACCCACTGAACACCATGCAGAAACAAGCCAGCGTGTTTGGCTTGTAGCATTTTAGGTATCATTTTATTGATGAAACAATTTTATTTTATTCCTTCCAAACTTGCTTCTAGTATCAAAGTGTCTATATATCAATTATGGAATTAATTCTTTGCTAAGTTGTGTCTTATGTGTCCAGACCTTTGTATGCCACTGTGTTTATGACTCATTTTATGAACACTTTCTTATATTTATGACACCTCTTTTTTCCCTGTTATATTAAGATAACTCATGACACAGCACACATTTGTCAGTTGTTTTGGTTTGTTGTTGAAATGAGCAGACACTGGACTCTACAGCCATATGCATATTTGTGTATACACATCTGCACAGAGAAGGGTGTTATGGGTGACTTATGTTAAAAGAGTTGCACACACAACTCGCAATTTCACCAGCAAAAATTGTCAAGCAATGTGATTGTTTAGTCTAATTTGAGTTCAAAGTTGGTCTTTAAAGAAAGACAAGAACAAAACTAATGTTGGGCTATTGGTTTTATTGTCTTAACGTGTTATTATTGCCTAATTAGCACTAAAAGCAGTAAGCAGTCGATGCTTATGAGAATGCAATTAGTTTGTCAGGTAGGAAGTGTTCCAGGATTTTACCCTGTGGGGAATATGAACAGCTTGGCTAAAATTCAAGGGAAAAACATCTGCAAACAGGGTGAAAGTGTGCATTGTGTCAAAGCCATACATGTAAAGTTCATAGTGGCTGTTACGGTCCCTAAGTTACTGGCTCAGAGGAACCCATAACCTATGAGAAGCCACAAGCTGTTGGGAGTTCAAAGCAAATTTAATGATGCAAAAACCGAACACAAATAAGGGAGATGGAAGCCCCGGCCAAAACAAACAAATGAGAGAGAAGGTCTTGAACCAGCCAAGTACTGCTTCTTTGGATTCTGCCTTCTGTCCTAAAATAAAAAATACTCAACAGTCAATGATTAACACCACAACCAAAAATATGTCTGCTGGTAACTCAGCTAATAGCTAACAAGACAAACCTGCAAAAACAGCTCAGGATTAAAGCTGACGCTGCGGTGGTGGTGAGCCAGACACTCTACACCTCTGGCTTTCAATATGTGATCGTCAACATGCACAACCAATGAGAGAGAAAGAGCGCATGTGAATGAAAAATGATCAAGACAAGAAGGAAGAATGTAGCAGAGGAGAGAAAAACAGTGGCTAACATAACACGTTGCTTCATATTGTAGCAGTTCAAGAATTATTAAATTGTTTCAAGAAGAGAAAGTGAAGGAGTCATAAGATTTCAGATAAGTTTTCAGGGTGAGAAAGAAAAAAGAGCATGTGTAGTTTTATGCATGCACTGGCCCATTTCTTTTCTTTGGTTATGCACCATGTTTTCCTCTACTTTTACAAACCTATGGGTTGCTGAAACAAATAAATAGGGTCGTTAAGCCATATGTGTAGTCCTAAATTACAGCTGTTCTAAAGTTGATCAGAACCAGATCTACTTTAATCTTCAAGCTAAATAAACTTTTTAGCTGCTGTCATGCCAACGATATAAATCCAAGAATCCCTCCTGCTCAGACTTACATCTGCATCACATTAGCCCAACTTAGATCACTGACTGAGTGATTGATTGATGGATTGACTGACTGATGCAATGAGTGACAATCTTCATCTCAGTATTCACTTTCCTTTCTCCACCTCAGCTCAGAGCCTGGCTTTATACATCCCTCTCAACACTCCACGCTACAGGCTGCAGATTAAAGCCACTCTCATCTGGATCTCATCAGTTTAGGCTGGCCTCGCTATTTTATAGGTTATTTTTCATTCAAGAGAGGGAGGGGGATCTCATAGTGATTTAAGGTTACACTGCATGGAGGCTGGAGGAAAATAAAAGCAACTTATTGTCTTGAGGGGACCTTGAATGAAGCAGCATGCTAAATCCCCTCCGGTAACAGCTTGCAGTTTTCGGGATAGGAGTTGGGAATTCATCTGTGTTGTTTCAAGCATGCATGTGTGATATTTGTTGCATGCTGTGCTGCTAGAAATTCTGAGCCATTTCCTCTGTTTTTTTCCAGCTGTGATGCTTGTAACATGTGGTGGATTGTTGTGGGATTGCTGAACGACTGTCATTTCCAAACACCCTAAATCAAGTGTGAGAAAATTTCTTGCCCAATAATTTTTGTGCAATGCTGACTTTAGGGAAAAATGCATCTACAAGACTTTTAGGAGTTTACATCACAAAAGTAGACTGTAAACAACTTTTTAGAAGTTTTTTTTTTTTTCAAATTAATTCATAGTTTAAGTACTGTGACTAAAATTCAGAATAAGAAGTAACTGTAGCTTGTTTTTAAAACTGTAGTGAAACTGAGAAACAGACCAGTAGCCCTCAGGCAGCTTTGATGATCTGCTGACAAATGAGCTAGTTGCTCATTTGTCAGCAGATTGCCAAAATGAGCTGGAGTACAACACATGTGGTTCCAGTGACACAAATAGAAACAGACTGTGATAGAGAAATGGTAAAAGTATCATCAGAAAACAAATTGACTGAACTCCAAGTATTGTGCAATATGCACAAAATATGTCAGAAGTGCTTTAGTATATAGAAGTTAGTTACTATTTTTCCCTGAACAAATATGCATTTAATTGTGGGTTTATTTATTATTGCAATAGTTAGTTAGTTGTCTATTATTATTTGTAAAGGATGGCCTCTCTCATTTCCAATACTGTTTTGATGCAGGTTAATAATGCGTATAAAGTAAACTGCTCTTTACTTTTTAGTGTTTTGCTGCTGCTAGTGCTTAATACCTTCCTCTAAATGATGATGTGTTAGTTGTCAGTGAGGGTGGCAGGATGTCATTGTTGTCCTCACTTTTATCTTCAGCTGCACTTATACACTTATACACTGTTTTAATACTAAAACAGTTGGCTCGCGGTGTACACTTTCCAAATATTTTTTACTTTACAAAGTTCACGTGAACAGCAACAAACTTATAAAACTGCAGTGCTGAAATTATTCAATTTAATTACTGCTCTCTGAAGCAAAGATTTTTTGACTTTACTAAGCAGATTTTGCTTGTTGGCTCTTTACTAATTAAAATAGCCATTTCTACTTGATGGGCAACAAATCACATTTGCATAGAAAAGTGCATCATGCAGGCCTGTTTTTCATCCGTGCAATGCGCTACACAGTTAAAATGCAGATTCATCACAGCAGTCATCCTGTTTTTGCTGTTTCATTTACCACTCTGTAATTGTCTGATTATGTGATCAACTATGTAACAAAGTCAACATCAACTGAAACATTTGGTTTCACTGTAGAAGTGCTGGTTTGCAGACTTTTTATTACATATGGAGGTTTTCTGTTTCTCTCTGAGCAAATCAACATCTGGCTATGGCTTTTTATTTATCAAACATATAACGGTGGTATCACTCTTCTCATGTATAAAAAAATAAAATAAAATGGCTTTCCCAGCTGATCTGAAATTGGCGTTGAATATTCTCCTTTTCTTCTTTCAGGAGGAAATGCTGTAAAGGATTCAGGTTTGTGATGGGCCAGTGCATACCTGAAAGTAGGTAAACCATTTGCTCCATCACATAAGTTTTGCTCATAAACTCTAACATCTGGATCCACATGTTTCAAATCTGATGCAATTTTGTTTCCTCTAAAGCAGTTTATAAACATAACAAACTGTACAAAACATAATGTGGAACACCTTTGTCAGTTTAGCAGTCCTTTCATACAGCTTGTACACTCCAGTCACCTGAAACAAACGGCACATAAAAAATAATATGTCTTGGCAAAGACAACTGACAACTGTGATTTTCCATAACAAACATCTGATTCTTGTGAAAGTTGTCAGCTTTACTGGCCATTATCTCACGGGCTGCTGAAAAGCATTGCTAAACAATTTAGTTTCTTTCTAAAACTGTAATCCTGTGCTTCCAGATGGTAACAGTAAATAGCATCAGCCACTAGAAGGTGCTGTTCTTCCATGACCCCCTGAAGAACGAATGCTTCCCTAAATTATTTGGGAATAGCTGATATATAAGGACAGACTGAAGATAGACAATAGATATGATTATATCTGTAGTATGTCTCTTACAGCTGGTTAAAATTTGAACTTGAGTCAACTTGAGCAACAATAAAGTTATAATAAAGTATATAAGCAAGAGGCTATAAGTGAGGCACAGAAACCCACAGAAGAGATAAAATAACTGCATTTTAATGTTTCAGTTTAATGGTTCCTTTGGCCTCGTAGCACACAAGTTTAATGCAGTCTGATGTAGGATTTCAGTTATATTCTATACTAACTGCGACATGAACTACTCTGTTGAAAATCTGACAATACACTTATTAGATGAAATCCTAGACTTAGTGTGACTAGTCGCAGGCTTAAAGATTGGGTTAAAGGCTCAGTCATTCAAGAGGAGCTCAGAGGAGAGCTGCTACTCTATCACATTATATGGAGCCAGTTGAGGTGGTTCCTGGGTGCCTCTTAGATGAAGTGTTTTGGATATGTTCTACCAGGAGGAGACCCTGGAGCATACCCAGGACATGCTGGAGACATTACGTCTCGTGCCTAGTTTCCTTGTTTCACCCTTAGAAGAGCTGAAGGAGGTGTTTGGGGAGAGGGAGGTCTGGGTGTCTCTGCTTTGACAGCCCCTCCCATGATGGGGAAATACATATAAACAGCAGAATAACAAGCAAGCAACTCTAGGTTGCAGTGGCGTATATAAACTCCAACATTCATTGTGATTAGATACTGTAAAACATGAACTTAATGAAATTGAATAAAGCCATGCAGAGTCTGCACTGATGTAAGGTTATGAAAAAAATCTCTTGTCCACAAATTGTTTGTGTTGAATACGGAGAAAACTTCAGATGGTCACAGATACGAGTTACATGATAATATTTCAGACTGTGTCAGTAATAAAGATAATGAAATGGCTTGTATGGAAACTTTGTACATTACTTTGTAAATGTTTTGCTTGTGTTACACCTATCCTACTGTGATATGTGTAAACCCTTTTTGAGATGTTTCTTTACTTGTTCTGAAACTCTATGAATGAAACAAAGGAGTATAAAAGCTCTATAAAATACTCACGCCACACCCCTCTTTATAGGTGTGGATGTGTGTGCTGCGTCACCTTGCGAGCAGCAGTGCACTGATAACTTTGGACGAGTTGTCTGCACATGCTATCCTGGATATCGCTTTGACCGAGAAAGACACCGCAACCACAAATCTCCATACTGTCTGGGTCAGTTTTCATTATCATTATCTCTGGGAAAAAACAATTAAATATGCTTTTGGCATAGGCTATTTGTCACTCACTGCGCCACACTTCTTTATTCTTGAAAGTGATCTAAGTAACAAGTGTGGTGTGGAACTAAACAGGTGAAATAGCTCCCTCTTGTGGTTTTGTGCAGCAAAACATTTTCTCTCTATTACCATCAGCTTTCTGGGCTTAGACCAGGACTTGGAAAGGTTATTCTAAAAAGTTCTTAATTACAGTTAAGACCTCAAAGTGACTTTCATCTTTCAAATTCTACAATAAAAGATGAACCTGAAAACACACAAATGGACAGAAATTACTATGTGGAAGTGTAGGAATTGAAATAAACATTCAAATTTTACTTGAGATTTACTGTAAACTAACTTTATCTTTACCACTCGCTTCCCCTTTCTTTCTCTATTACACAAAAATATGCAGACATTGATGAGTGTGAGGCCCCAGGCAGCAGTTTGTGTGACCACGAGTGTATGAACACAGTGGGCAGCTTTGAGTGTCGCTGTCGCAGTGGTTACATACTTGCATCGGATCAACGCTCTTGCATCCCCATACACAACTGTAAGTTTCTGTGCCACTGTAACTGATCATCGCATAATTTAAGCCTTACGTTTTTTTTCTTGTTTGTCTTCTATTTTTCCTGCTCTGTTTTGTTCATTTTAGTTGTAGAACACTTTTGTCAACCTTTGTTGTTTTCAGATGTGCTTATAAATAAATTGATAAATGTAAACAGAACTTGTAGCAGATTCTTTTAGGCCTTTGGCTGTTTGAAATAAGATATCGCTTCCAGCTGGTGGTAGGGCAGATTATGTTATAACAAAGATAGATGTGAGATTTTATCTGAGGTTGAATAGAAGAAGGTTGTTTGAATAAATGTGCAACTGTGAGTAGATGCATGACAAACTTAGGATGCAAAGCCAGGAAAGTAAATGACAAGAACCCATTTTATTAGCTGATGCAAAAAACAAAAAGATTTCTTTTTTTTTAAAGAAAGAAACACAAGGTTAAAAAATGAAAATAAAACCAAACCAAAAACAGGAGCATGAGGTACAACAGGAAAAACAAACACAGAGCAAACACACTGGCAACTCATAGAGGGAAGACTGGAAGATATAAACCCAAGGTTGAAAAGATGGAGATCAGACACAGGTGAAGGCAAAATACAGAAGGAAATAACCATGAAACATGTGGAAAGTGGAAAAATGGAAGTTAAGAGACAGACATAAAAGAGAGACAAAGAAAAAAAGTATGAACACGAAAACAAAAATCAGTGAACATCAAAACACAATTACAGTGTTTGTGGTGGTATTTAAACTCATATGAATTCAAAAAATTGACTGAACTTCTTTCTTTTGTTATTTAACTAAACAGCATGCAGTACAGTTTGAGAACTTTTTTTCTTTGTTTTTTTTCTTGCAGTGAGTTCATCAGGGAAGTCAGATACCTTGATGAGTTCTGGTACCTGCTCATTCACCTGTCAAGATTTTATGAACATGAAAAATAGTTTACTGCAGCTGAAACTCAAGCTGGGAAATACACACTCACCCAACCAGGTAACATCTTTATGTTATAGCAGTTAAACCAAATGACTGAATCAAGCATTCACTTATGAACTCTTTCAGTCAGTCAATCAGACCATTTATTATAAATGATGGTGGCTAAAAAGTGAGCAAGACTTAATAGTTGCAAAAAAAATTGAGGATGTTAAAGAAATTGTTCAATTGTTCACGCAGTCAAACTGTGTTGGACCACACATCTGACCATTAAATTCATTTTAGTTTAAACTTTCTTCTATTCTTTTGAAGGTACCTGGCTTGGCCAATAGCAGTAATAAACCAAGTCTGGGACGAGCAGGAAAAAAACCTGATGGCCCATGCCTTTCTGGTCTTCCTGGCCCTCCAGGAGCTCCTGGTGTCCCAGGTAATATGAAACTGATGGAAATCCTATAGACAGATCCACCTCTAGTTACAGACACTGTATTATAGTGGAGAATATTTTGGCTAGTTACCTAATAGATTTACTGGAAAATAATCAACTGAAATGTTCTGAACAGATGATGTTCGCTCTTAAAGGTTAATATTTTTCTTCTGTCCCTACCAGGACACCCAGGGCAACCTGGAATGAGAGGTGACCTTGGGGAGAGGGGCCCTCCCGGACCTCCTGGCCCTCGGGGAGACATGGGACCCATGGGTCCAGAGCCTGACCTAAAGCACATAAAGAGAGGCCGCAGGGGGCCAGTGGTAAGGAAAGAAACTGGCACCATAATTTAGGTGTTCTTACAGGCTTTACCTCCCACTTCAATCAGCTCATAAAGCTAATAACCCTTTTCCACTGGCGCAGTGACATGACTGGTGCTGGGACGCATCCAGTTCTGTCTTGATGTTTGTAGAGAAGTATTATTAATCCATTTCCAGCGGATTAGCAACCAAATCCTACAAGTAATGTTGGCAGCATAAGTTGCTATTTACTATGAATCTGAAGACTACCTGCAATTTATGAGTCTTTTTTTTTTTTTTTTTTTTGCAGTAGAGCCTCCAATAGTCACTGATATCAGTAGTCACTACTTGGAACAAGCAAATTTGCTTTACCTTGAGAAAATCTGTTCTGTGTCAGACACCAGTACTGCATCAGTGGAAAGAGGTAGCTCAAAGATGAATAGATGAACTGTATGATAATAGTTTAAGCAGGTAACTGTTGCTGTGATTAAAAGAAAACCTGCTGTTCTTAAACCCATCTCTCAATCGTTTATACAGGGACCACCCGGGGCGCCAGGAAGAGATGGATTAAAGGTTGTTATAGCAACTTTATTTTGCTTATGTGTCTTTGTATGCTTTTGTGTCACCATCGCCAGTCGCCATCTTGTGCCTGTCTGTGTCTGTCTGACGTGCACACTGGCTCACACATTTCAAATGCACTGTTACTAGACCCTGCTCTGAAAAGCAAACTTAACAACATTTATTAAGTTTTTTTGTTTTTTAACTGTTTCTTATATCTCCTCTCACCATTCTGACATTTAAATTCACCACTGATGCTCTTCCCATGCATGAAGCTACAGTACACCCTGTTGTGAGTCTTCTTTTCCATGGAAGCAAGAGAGCTGAATACAGTTTAAAAGGTTAAAACTCAATCAGTGCATGCTGTTTCTCATCTACAGGGTGACAGAGGAGCTCCAGGTCCCAGAGGCCCACCTGTAAGTTATTACAGATGTATGGATTATAACACACTATATCAATGATAGGCATAGCCACTGTGAAATCACCTACTTGTTTACAAAGCCCTGGTGTAAAGCTTTAGTCTAAGCATTTTAGGTGCTAGAAGTGATCATATTTGGATAAGACAGTTAAAAAAGCAAAGTCTGGCAAGGTTGGTTAACAAGCTGCATCCATATACATTAAGTGTGCATCAGTCAAACACTCAATACCTGCTAATAAGTGCAATGTAGCATAAAAATAACACGCAAAACCTTTACCACCATCTGTTGTACAATTAGTCCACATTATTCATCAGATAATTTCACTGAACATGTTTTAAAAGGAACAAATGTCACAAACATGGGCAAAAAGTGGTAAATACTAGCAAACAGCTACTTGCTAAATCCCGTCGTGGCTGCAACCCCACATATTAAAGTCTAGAATAAATTTAAAAGGGTGAGCTTACAGCTGTGATGAAAAGGGTAAACTAGTTATGGGGGCTAACTGACATTTGGAGTAATGATTTAGTGACCATTCAAGGAGCTGCACTGTTTCGGGGCCTTCAGCTTTTCCTTCATTTTCAGGCTGCATGTGCACAATTAATTAACCAACCAATCAATTTATCGCCTGTCTCTAGGGTCCACCTGGCTCCTTCGACTTTCTTTTGCTAATGATGGCTGACATCCGAAATGACATAATCGAACTGCAAGAGAAGGTGTTTGGGGAGCAGCGGGGAATCTCTCTGGACAGTCCTCCTCATTCCAGCGGGGAAGCAGATTTTGTAGAGTGGGGCTCTGGAAAAGGAGATCACATGCTTAATACCTGACCTCTAACGTCCACCTCAGAGTAAAAATTACTTGATCCCAGCAAATAACATATCAATCCTGACTCTTTGCTTAGAGGATAACGGATGCTGGCGGTCAAAATGTTAGCATGTACATAATTCCTAACCTTATGGCTGGGATGAGCCTTGCTTGAACTCTCAACAATGGTACAGACAGTAAAAGGGAGCAACATAAATTTTGAAATCTGATGCTTTGACCACTGCAAGCACTGTTTTGCTGCCTTTCAATTGGATGTGAGAGTGAAGGGTGTGCGTGCAGGACATGGAGTGAGAAAGATGCCGCGTGAGCCTTTATGTCTGAGTCTCTGAGCTGTGCCTCTGAGCAGAACCACTTCAAACGACGGACTTTATCGTCTACATCTCTTCCTGTTCCTGAGTCTGTTCACGAAAGCTCTGCTGTGCCACTCACAGTTTGCCTCCAGGGCACTGGTATGAGGACCCAGGCCCTGCGCTGTTACCCTCCTCAGCACCTGCCTGTAGCATCCAGCCATGAACACTGACTGTGCAGCTAACCTCTGAGGGGGTCTTCAGAAAATAAAGATATATGAGTATGGTATTGTTAAAATTGTAAAATTAAAGAAGCTCAATTTTAATTAAAAAAAAACATTTAACAAATAGAAATCACCTGGTATGTACCACTTAGAAATAATATGAAGTGATATAAATGATTTTAAAAAGTAAACAATGGACACATAATAATCTTTAAACTCACTTGTTTAATGGGTTAATTATGAACATATTCAAGAAGAATGTTGAACATCTTTTAAAATTGGAGGCTGAGCCAGCAAGACAGACAAGAAGACGGCTGGTCATTTATTTTATTTTATTCTATTTTATTTTATTTTTTTAAGTAAATTATGAAAAGGGTAAACTCAGTGCTTGTCAAGGTTTGTCTTAATGTAGTTATTTTGTAATTTTCAATTTGAATTTGTTGTCCATCAGTTTCAAAAGATGTAATAATTAGTTGGTTTTCAACAAAGCATGTAGCAAAAGTTACAGAGGAGAATGAGAGCCATGTTAAAAAACATATATATTACTGATTATTTTGAGAGTAAAGTCAAAATGTCGAGATTACAGCTGTTGTTTCAAGACAAACTGCCACAGCTGCTATACTCTCTAAAAATGCCTTGGTAGATCAGTTAGTGAAACAAATTGATCAGTCATCTTATCATGTCTTGTGACACAACATTCATGCTGTTTATTGTAACCAGTGTTGGGAAGGTTACTTTTAAAATGTATTCCACTACAGATTACAGAATACATGCCCCAAAATGTATTTTGCAATGTATTCCGTTACGTTACTCAATGAGAGTAACGTATTCTGAATACTTTGGATTACTTAATATATTATCATGCTGTTTACAACTACATGAATGTGATTTATTACTATTACTGAAGGTCCGCGGCTCCGAACCATAGTAAAAGGACCTCTGGCTAATACGTTGGGTTCCGTGTCGGGCTCGTAGCCGAAAAATAGCTTTACTTTGTTGTCTGGGTCAAGTTTGCTAGCAAGAGGCGTTGAAAGGCTGCTCCAACGGAACTTATTGTTTCGGAGGAAAACACGAACACGGTGTACAGTCGAGTCTTAATAGCTTACTTACAACTGGGCTCGTCAGGCACTCTTCTTGGCTGCAGTGGTTATTATTATATTTACATGCTTCCAGCTCCCGTTTCTGCTCAATGACAACTCGTATTTTTCCACTCTCCTTTTTCTTCCTCCTAACAGACACATAACGGGTATGGCAGTCCATTCTCCCTGCAGCACGGACTACACTGCCCATGAGGCTATATTCTTTAGGGCTATGCCTGTAGCATTCTGCCTATTAGCTTAGCACAACAACAACAGCAAAAAGGCGCTCTCTCACCCAGGAAACACACAGTCGCAGAGAGAGCACGTCACCCTGTAACCATGGCAACCGCAACGCTGCCGCCTGGAACAACAGAACATAGCTGTCAAACAAATCCCAAACAATCCTGACCCGCGACAATATGAAACAGGAAAATACCACCGTGTAATCCATTTATTTCAACAAAGTAACTGTATTCTAAATACCACCTTTTTAAACGGTAACTGTAACGGAATACAGTTACTCATATTTTGTATTTTAAATACATAACAGCGGTACATGTATTCCGTTACTCCCCAACACTGATTGTAACCATTGATACCCTTACATCTGTCCACTGCCAGCCATTTCATTTTCCCAAATCCACTCTTCTGTGTTTGTGTGTTTCTTTCCATCTGACCAGAAGCAGCTTTCTGCACCTTATACTGATCACTATACTGTGTTTATGTGCTAAAGGATTGATAATATCAGTGGACCGCAACATCAGGAAGAAGGAGCACAACAAAATAAAGCAAATGTGGAACTTAAAGCCCAAGAGGTCCCAAAAGAGAAACAGCACACTACGCAGAATTCTCAAATTACACAGAGCAATAATATATACACAAATATAAAACAGCTAATAATAGCCCTAAATTATCTATTTTACTTCAGTTCAGCATAATAAAACTTTTATATGAAAAATGTTTTAACAAGGTTGCTAGGAGCAACCAGGAGCAGACGCTATCAGGATTTATCCTACCCATGTGAAAATGTGAACACAGTTTAAAATGTGTCCACTATAAGTACATTACTATGGAAAACTCAATAAAATAATTTGAGACTCTAGTATTTTCATCTGGAGGATTTTGGTGCTGAATAAATGTGTATAATAATAATAACATAATAATCACCAATTCAGTTTGATAAGACAATCTGAGGGGTTTTGTGCCATAAATGGATAAGTAATACAGTCCTCTCTTAATAGCAATTGCCAAATTTATAGCCCACACTCATACTTTTTCAATGTATGTCCCAAGGGGTTGGAGCCTGTCCCAGATGACACTGGATAAAAAACAGACCACACTCATACCAATTCCAACTTTGAATCTCCGGTTATTCTAACATGCACTGTTGTTGCACTGAAAAAGCAAGCTTGAGTAATTGTGAAAAACGGACACAGGCACAACTCACTAAGAAAGACCCAGCCAACAGTAGTTTGAAATCCAGAAACCTTCTGAGACATAGTGCACTAACTACTCACCACTAAAAAGAGTAGAGCCAGACTCAAATTCCCTGCTTGTGTGCACAAACTTGGCCAAATAAAGATGATTCTGACTTTCAAACCAAATGTGGATTTATTCAGTGCCACCAACAGAGGGTGCTAATTCTCAGATGGTGCTTTCTCAAAGCAAAGCGTTGCGTTCTTTAATTTGCTTTGTGAATCCCACCCAGGTTTTTACTTACCTGATCAAAGGGCCCTGCCACCAAACCATCACATACTTAGAAGGTGTTTATATTTCTCCATGTTTTTGAGCATACATGAATTATCTTAGCATTCATGTACAGGCTGGTGCTCATCATTATGTTCAGCGCTGACTGTTGAACCATCGCGTGGCTGCATGTTATTATGAAAGGTATAACAATTAGAGGTCAGAGGTGAAATGTCTTGGGGTACAGAGCTGTAGGGATAATTATAGAGTGCAGGCTGACAGTGGGGGCCTGTTTGGGCTTGTGCACCCCACAACTTAAGAGATGGTGAAATATGTTTGATTTGTGCTGTGATCTGGTTCACCACACATAATATATGTGTATATATATATATATATATATATATATATATATATACATACACACTATATACACACACATACACATATCTCGGTGTCTGTTACGTGTCTGTGTGTCTGTGTGTTTCACTTCGTGACAGACTTCTCACTTAACAGCTCCACCCCCTGCCGTGCAAACGGGATCAGGAAAAACAACATGAAACAATTTAAGAACCATGTCAGTAAGAGAAAGGCAGGAGACTGAAAGAGATTATCTCATTTCCTTCACTGCTTGTCATGCAATTGGAAGCCTCTTTCTCAGCCTGTAGAGGACAGTAGAGGCAAGGTCACCAGAGTACATCTTGATGCACGAAGTTTACACACCATCACTCACAATAGATTTGTCTCCTCCATCATAGAAGATCAACAAAACGGGCTCTTCCTTATTTTACATTTTAATATTTTACATTGACTTGCGTTCTAATTCACGTGAGCTTGTATTTCCTTACTCTGGCAAGCATGCAAGATAAAATCTAAGTGGGTTTCATATGAATGTATACCTGAGATCTCCTTTAAGACTCCTCTTATACTCATATCTCTACCAATCCATGTTATAATAAGAGACTTTAAAAGTATTCTCAGTCCATGCTGTTGGGATGCCAGACTCCACTGATGTTCTACAGTTAGTAGAATTGTGTAACTATTTGCTGGCATCTTCAGATGAGACTAAAGATACAAGAGATAAAATTTGGCCAGATGTTTCCTAGTATGAGAGGAATTTCCGTGCTGGCACACTAAGGACTATCCATAAATACACCTCATGCACGACAGGGCTGTCACTTCAAACAGTTGAGTGAGAGAAGCGTGTGTAAACTTCGGCTGATTCTGGAGATGCAAATGGATGTGTGTTTCAGTATGCATTGTAGAAAGTTAATAGAGTTAATATGACCCCTTTTTGTGAAATACCATGTTTTAATATCATTTGTTTGATATACGTATCAAGAGCCAAAGATGGTCTCCCAGTAACCTAGTAAATCAAAAGACCAGAAAAGCATTTTAGAGATTCAACTCTGGTATTCCCCAAACTGTAAGATGATTTTCTACATTTATTAACTCCCGTTACACAGTCCAGAATAACACCAAGATGCAAAAACTATTTTGCGAAAGAAAAAAAAGGGAAATAAAGAAATATATGTTAAGGTTTTGATATATAATCCACCATAGAAGGAAATATACATGTGCACCAATATAAACATTAAAATGTGGGGCAGCCTGGTGACCTGACAATGAACCATAACATCCCCGGTTTGCATCCAGTGCCAGATCCTTTGTTTCATGTCCTCATTTCTCTCTTTTCCCATTTTTTCCTGACACCACACACTCCCTCATGACATAAAATCAAAAATACTTCTAAGCTAGGTATATTGTGACAGTTCTTAAAATTGATGTTGTTTGTGACATTTTAATGGAAATGGGTTATGTGTTGTGTGCTAAAATGACTCAAACATTTTCTGTTGTCAGAAAAAGGAGGATTGGGGTGTCTTTATATGACTATCCAGAGGATATGACTCCCCAGTGGAAAGCAAAGGTCAAGGGGTAAACAGCCAAATGTGTGATTTGCACATTTCAAAAAATTATTTGTCAGTCCATATTTTAGACTTAGAATTTCATTCTAATTTAAGTGTTGTATGTAGACTTGCTGGTCTATACTTCTTTTTTCTTTTTTCATGTTCTAATATGGTACGCACATTTATTCTATTACCAGGAACCTGAGATTTAGTTTAATGTTGTAACTGTAAAAAACAAAACAAAACAAAACAAAAAACAACAACAGCAAAAAAAATTGCAGAGTAGGATAAGTAAACTCCTTTTCACAAAAGGTATAAAAATAGCTTCAGAATTGTGCAGGGTCCAGCAGAAAGTCAGCATAGTTCCACATTTATCATTCATCTCTTCTTTGTTACCCATGAAACAACCACGTAGCGAAAGACAGAAGAGTCAGATACCAGCCTTAGATAAAAGTAAACTATGCAGACCTTTTCAGGAAATATGCTTAGGACTATAAATTGTGGGACACTGACGCAGTCATCCTACCCATGGTCAAAAACCACAGCTACAGTTATATGATGCATATGGGCTTCAGTTCATGGGGAGGAACAAAAATATTGCATTAACCCCTGAGTAATGATAGCCACAAGGCCCCGTATGTGATAAGACAGTTCATTCAGAATAATTTCATTATATAGAATCCTTATCCTAATCCTTCTCTAAAAACAAACAAACAAAAAAAATCTACTGGAGGCATGGCAAGAAAATTGGGATTAGTTAAATAAAAAACTGCCTTTCTGAAAGTGGCACACTGGTGAGATCAGCAGAATAAAAAGCCAAAAGTCCGTTGACGACAACAGTGGTGGGTGATCATGGCTTCATTTCTGTGGTAAAGAAAAACCTGTCTCGACATCCAGGTACTGTAAGTGAAGAACACTCCAGGATTTAAGCATATTATTATCTACATTTCTATTCTGAAAAAAACCCCAACAAAAAAACAACATTATTTCATTGTACATGTGCAGTCACAGTAAAGACTATTCTATTCTATTCTATTCTATTCTATTCTATTCTATTCTATTCTATTCAAGTCTGTCATGCAGAGAAGTTTATTGAGAAAAACAGTGTTCACCACAAGGTACAAATGAGCCTCAAGCAAAGACGTTGCCAAAAATCATCAAAAAAAAGTGGTCCACTTCTGATGCATCATTCTATGGAGAGATCAGCCTGTACCAAAATGATGGCAAATAAAGAGCGAGGAGAAAACATGACACATCTTTCTACATCACTTGTAAAACACAGTGGAGCAATTGTCCTGTGAGACCTAGCTTTGACCACAATATTTCATTTCAAAGACTAGAACTCTGGCATTAAAGGAGCTGCACTGCAGTGGTTTGAATAATATCTGACAGAATCCAGTTTGTGCATGTAAATGGGGAGCATTTCTTCTCCACTCACCTCTTCTCAGTCTCTGTGTTTATTCATTCATTCATTGGCTTTTTCTCCCATAGTATCCAAGAATATGTAGACTTAACAACTGCATGCATGTATGTAGACCATCCAGGTCACAGGTGATTAGAGATCTGAAACACATACAATCACATCTATAGAAAATCCATTCTACTATACAAACTAGACTGTAATTCTGCTAAGTGAACCCTGTGTGAGAAAGATGAGCCCAGAGGAGGACCTGAAAAAGAAGCTGCGGAGAAGTTGGGTCAAACCCAGAATCTTGTTGTTTGCGATTATGTTTTTCATTTGCTGCATGGCCACAAGGTAACACAAACATACATATTTCTCTTATATAAATAATAATGTATATATACATTTAACTTGTTTAATTCATGTTGTTTGTCCAAATGATAATCAGCCAGTGGCTATTTGGAGTGGAGGCAAATTTCAATCAGTAGCTGGGCAAAACACACAAAAACATTAAAAATGAATTAGAAAAATCAGCCCTCCTACTCCCATTGTTATAAGAATGCAAACTTAAAAGTTGCCTTAAAATATTAAGCACCTTTAATTGGATGTTTTTGCTATTTGGCTCTAAAAAATAAAATAGAATTAAATAGAATTGAATGAACATTTTTATATTTATAATGCATCATGTGACTAGTTTACAAAAATGCTGGTTATGCTAGCAAGCCCACACTTAATTTGAAATTTCTCCTAAGCTCCACAGAGCTTTAAAGTGTCTTTCAGCACATTGCTTTGGTTTGCAACTCCATAACATTACTGTTTTGATTGTATGTCAGCACTTTAATCCAACTCTTTCCCAGCTGAAGCTGTCATCTCTAGTAACAAAGCCCCAATAAACTACTCATCCAAAACTGGCAATAGCAAAATTAACAATGAACTCAAGGAAGTTGGCTTGAAAAGCTTTTAGGAAGAGGTACATTTTTTTTTTACCTTTTGTTAAAACCTTTATGACAGAAAGTGTATTTTAAGAGGAAGAGACATGTAAAAGCAATTTTTACCTGCATATCTGGGGTAATTTATACTTTATGGCAGCTTCCTACAGGTATTGCCTACAATATTATAATAATTTCTGCTTTAAATATACATTATACAATTTTTAAAAAGTGACCCAAGAAATATAACAATGCTGAACCTAAGAGCATGTTGTAACAAAGTCAGTGCAACTCCAGAGAACAAACCAAGACAGACAAAGATGATTCAGGTATTTGATGCAAAAATCTTGGCATCTTTAACCAGATTTCATGTGTCAGCAAAAGGGTGAGGATGCTAGATGGCCTGGCAGGTGAAACCACTGCACTTCTTGATAAATATTTAGTTGTTTCCAGGGATCTGTACCTATTCCAGGAGCTAGGTAAATCACAAGTGCCCATCATCGTTGTGGTATTCAGCTACGTGCAACAAGAAGAAGTCGAACAAACACATATTACATGCAGACACGCACACAAGAGCTCCCTCACGAAACGTAGGCATGCCACAGAACACCTGACAGGTGCAGGCGTGGTCTGCTGCAAGACACGCTATCTTGACACGCTAACTCATTCTTAAATCTTAGGTACGTGCCTGAGGCCAAGTACTAAGCACCCTAGTTTACTCTCTGAAGCCTGTTCCTCTTCCAGTCCTTGTCTCTGGGCACACCCTCTTCCGAATGAAGGCCGACTTCTGTCATTCTTTTCATAATGGAGCTGCTAAGAGGCCTGAGAATTTGAGCTTGTTTGATGAGTAATGAACCTATTAGCTGTGTCAAAAGCAAGCCACCAATCCCATGATCAGTATGTATTATCTGTTGTCCTGCAGGTGTCTGTTTGAGTGGCCACTGATCCCTTAATCATGATCTGACATTACAACAGTGGCTATTTTGTCATTCTATGAAAAGAATCTGTCTACACACTGGATTGGTTCTGATGTTCATTAGGATTTCTTTGCCAACTTTCGATGAGGTACAAATGTAAGCTCACAGAACTTTGGTGTTTAGATAAATGTTTGCAAATGCAATAGGGTCATATACTAAATTGAAGGTTTGTGGTTAGATCTCATTCTCTCTTAATCACAATGTCAGCATGTCCTTTGCCAAAATACCGAATCGCAAAATTCTCTCCGATGCACCATGTGGACATTATGGACATCATAAAAACCATGGTTTAGGTGTTTCTGTTTGTGTGTGATAGTATATAGAATAACTACTGTGTGTGAATCGCTGAGTCTAACTAATATAAAAAGTATTTCAAGTAGCTGAAAAGACTTGATAAATGCACTGTATAAATGCAGCCCAGTATCAATGTAGAAAGTGCTTTTCAGTGTTATAAAAGCATAATTTATTTGCCATGAGAATGAGACATGCTTGATTTGATTCTCCACAATAGTGCCTCCTGGATGGTTTAGCACAGAAACAATATCACATCTGTTAGGAACGCATATGAAAGAGTTGCCAAGAGCTTTTACTTAGCTTCACAGGAAAGTTCCTGTTGATTGGCATCATTATGGCAGAATTGGATAGAAAAATCTGAGAGGGCGGATTAATGGCAACACACTGTGTAAACTCCCCTGCCCTGAGGCACTTGCTCTCTATACACCTTGGTTTCCTCTGTTATTTACAAGCTGTTCGCATGCACGCTGTAGAGTGAAGAGTGTGAAAAACCGGATGAGCAAGTTCAGTGCTCTCTCTCTTGCTCTTTCTTGTTTTTAGAGAAAAGGGGAAAAAAAGAGTGTTGCCTCTGGTTGCAGAGTTGCTTGCGTGAGGACAACACCTTTATCTTTTTGGTTGATCTCCCCATCTTGCCTATGGCAATGACACTTTTACAGCATGTTTTTTTTTTTCCATTTTACGTGCTTAGAGGCATGTAAATTTTAAATGACAGGTGTAAACATATATGAGTGAGTGTGGAAAATCTTTTCATAAGTGTCCATCCATCTATTCTGCCGCTTATCTGGGTTCGGGTCATAGTCTGAGCAGAGAAGCCTAAACTTCCCTCACGCCAGTTAACTCTTCTAGAGATGTTCCCAAGCCAGCCAAGAGATGTAATCTCTCCAGCAAGTCGTGGGTGTGCCCCGGGGCCTCCTCCCAGTAAGACATGCCCAGAACACCTCACCTAGGAGGCGCCCAGGAGGCATATAGTCAATACCCGAAACACCTCAACTGTCGCCTTTTGATGTGGAGGAGTAGCGACTCTACTCCATGTCCCTCTTGAAGCACTGAGCTCTTTGCACTGTTTCTAAGTGAGAGCTCAGTTATGGACACATTCCTGCTGCTTATCTGCAACCTAATTTTTCAGTCACTACCCAGAGCTCGTGACTATAGGTGAAGTTAGGAACATAGACTGACCTGTAAATTGACAGCTTGGTACCAGCACATGCTGCCCCAATCCATCTGCCAATCTCGCATCAACTCGCCCTTTACTCATGAACAAGATCACGAGATACTTGAACTGTTCTAACTTAGGGCAGTAACTCATCCCTGAATCAGAGTGTTGGTGACCTCCAGCAGTTTGCTGCCGAGTGTGAAGCAGCAAGAATGAGAATCACCAAGGTTAAGTTTGATTAGAAGTTATCTGTGTCTGTGTCTGTGGAATGCTTTGGATGCACCTTGCTAATACAAGCTGATAATAAGCACTCCACCCTTTGTCCAAAGATGGTCACTGGTGCATTTAATACACAAAGAAAGCTTAAATCATAAAACTTTACTGCAGGTGTAAAAAAAACATAGTAACCCACAAACTAATTATGAGGGCTGCCATTCTGGCAGGCAAGAGTCGGACCCGAACGCTTGACTTGGAAAGTAAGAAATAAACTTGCAAGCAGTTTTATTACTGAATTTAATCATACTACAAAATAATGTACTATGGAAGCTGAGAATCTAAATACACACCATGGTAATTTGGAAGATGGGAAACACCAGGGAAGACAGCTACAACAAATCAGGAACTGAGACAGGGGAAGCAAAAGCCAATACTAAGTACAGGAAACACAAGACTATCAAAATAACACACACACACACACACACACACACACACACACACACACACACACACACACACACACACACACACACACACACACACACACACACACCTAATGCAAACAGAGTTTTGAGGCCTTGGATAGTTTTGTACTGCAAGAACTGCAAGAAAAAACACTTTCACAGTTTGCTGGTTTGTACATCTGACCTATATTTAATTTGGGATTTGGTGACCACTTATAGAGGAGGAAACCAGAAATTGAGGGGGAAAAAGTGTTGTCATGTTATCATGGTAATAATGTCCAAGAGGGGTGAATATTTAAGCAGATTAGTAGAGTTTCCTTTTCATAGTCCCTTAAGGCTGATCAGTGAAACTGATGCAATTGGGAATGAATCTCTGCATCTTTCATCTGTTATGTAGCCAGTGCCTGGCATATTCTTTTGCTAAGTGCATGAGAGGGCTGTCAGCTGGCATGTTTACATACACAGATGATTTCAGCATGCCTGTGGAGGTAATGGTGTGTGGTCTGAATTTGCATGAGTATTGCTACAAGCTGCATCTGCAGATTCTGCCAAACCAGAAGTGGGATGTAGATGTGTGTTTAAAAAATTACCCTTAAATGGTCATTTTAGTGATTTTCATTTTCACACTAATTTATAAAAATTAGTAACAAAAATATCCATACAGTGTATGTGTTATAATATTACCATAGATACATAAAGCCTCTAATACTGTTTTTAAATATTACAGACTCAAGCTTAGCGAGCCCTCTTAACACGCTGAGGTTAAACGGCGATCCCTTAAAAACAGGCATTTGTACATTACTTTAGGTGTTCTTATGCAAAATGTGTTCTGCATTAGCAACCTGGACTTTGACCAAATGCTCATTTTTCTCGTGGTATGTGCAGAAAATTATTATTCCCCAATCAGACTCTGAGCAAGTTGTTCCAGAGTCTTTCTTGCTCTGTGCAGTTAATTTCCTAAATTAGTATAAACACGAGCACACGCAGTACTTAAGCTTCAATTCATCATAACATCTATTAGCCTTTTTCACACTGTCACCAGTGTTTATAAGCATCTGAAGAACACTGATTAATGTTTGGAAAAACTTCTCACAGCTGCCAGTTTTCAATCCCCTGTCAATTATTTCCCTGACAGCTCCTTAATAGCGGCGTTACACACTGGCTCACGTCATGGTTTAAAAAAAATAATAAAAATATTCCTTTAATGAAGTGTGTTCCCACAGTCGTCACATTCTTCAAAACAAATGCAAGTTGTAACACCGCCTGTCAACAGTGCTGCTGCAGCTTTCAAAGTCAGTTGAACTACATCTGCTTCCCAATAATGTGTTGCATAAAAGTGAGAACCGTGATGGCATGCCAACAAACCATTAAATCAACTGATGGCACTGATGTGGGTAAAAGATTTGCTTCAGACACCTGGAGCATTCAATCTCAGTACAAATCACTTTGATTGTCGAGGCTGATACACGCAAAGCCAGTTATCTTGCTGACACTGGTGCAGACCACAACCACACGCACATAGGCACTGACACGCACAGCATCACAAAGTGTTGTTTTTGGCCTCGGCAGGCAGGATTTTAGCGCATGATATTGGTATCTATAATGGTGGAATTTCCAAGTGGCCTGCTTTGGAAAAGGGGGTGATAATTCAATTAGAGCTTGGCAAACAATGTGCAGACACCAATAGTGTTACGAAACGACTCCCACCATAACAAAGATCTTGCTTAGACAGCAGCTGCCTGGAACTGGCTGGAAAGTGGCATGGAGAGCAGAGTCAGATTTTTTTCAGTAGTTATTTATGAGCCACAGGTTGTAACAGCTTTTTACGCAAATGTTGGCCAGGGGTATGTTTTTCTGTAACATTTCCTTTTTACATGTGCCAAATGTTAAGAAACATCTATTAAAACATCCAATAGTTTTGACAATTGCTTGCATTACCCTTGCAGGCAATGGTCCCCAACTTTATAATCAACATGCAACGACTTGTTTAATCTGAGAACGTCTGAAGTGGAAGTCAAATTAATATTAAACTCATCCAGTGACATAATCATAAAAATATTAAAATGATGATGTGAACATGACAGCTCTTTGTAAAAAAAAAAAAAAAAAAAAATGTGCATGTGTGTGTGTGTGTGTGGGGGGGGGTAAGTAAACAGTAATAATCAAGCAGACCTAGCTCTAACATTAATCTGAGTGAATACAGATAATTGTGAGCATGTCTTTGACTGACTAGTTTGAAAACTAACACTGCCTTGCCAAATCCCCGTATGCTCTCCAGTTACATGTCAAGCACTGTTACATTTCTATCAGCACTGTTGCTTTATCTTTAAATGTGTAAGCATTAAAAAAAAAAAAAAAAACTGTGAAAGAAGGCAAAATCAGAAAAAGCTCATTCAGCTTCCCCATGACCTGATGTTTAGATTTGGTTAACAGCACTTTAAAATACTTTAATAGGAAAATACAGGCCTAGGATGACTAAGGCTACGTTCACACTGCAGGTCTTAATGCTCAATTCTGATTTTTTGATCAAATCTGATTTTTTGTCTGCTTGTTCACGCTACAAATAAAATGTGACAGCAAACGCGCTCTAGTGTGAATCCTCAAAGCGGCCCGCATGCGCAAAACAAGACGTCACACACAACGCGCTCTGTTTAGACCCAGACCAAACAGTATTGTTTGACTGATGGCCCTTAATATAAAGATTTGTTTCGGACTTTACATTTCCCAATTTTGCTTTAAGTTATAAAGTTATTTTGTTATTTACATATGGCCTAATAATTATCCTTATTGCTGTTTTAGAGAGGAGCGGTGCTTCAAAGGATAGTTGCAGATTTCTGTCAGAATCTGCAGATTATACAGTACAAATAAAATATTCACGTTTCTCCAACGTTGTCTTCCCAACAGTTTCACTGGATGGCCAGGAAGCGTTCACGATGTCTTCTCGGGCGCTTCTCCGGCGCTGATAATTGGCATCTGTCTTGTGTCAGTGACGTGAAAGACAGATTTAATGCCATTCAAACAGCAGTCGCTTTCTAAAACATCAGATATGTATCGGATTCAGTACCACATACCAAAGTGACCCAGGTCGGATTTGAAAATATCGGATTTGTGCTGTTCACACTGTCATACCATGACCGGATATGGGTCGCATAGAGTCAAAAAAGTCGGATTTGATGCGCTTTCGCCTGCAGTGTGAACGTAGCCTAAGATGCCAATTTGTTTGTTTGTTTTTAACTCTCAAGCAAACTTCTGGTTAACACAATAAAGTGAAACTGTGTGAAACTCATAAAAACTAAAAATAACTCAAAGCAAGAAATTTAAAATGAAATAAAAAATTTAAGATTTATTTTTAAAAAAAATACAAACCAGAAAAACAAGATACACCTGAAAAAATGCAAAAAGATTGCAAAGCATTGACATCAGAATATTGACAGACTGGTAAAAGGCCAAAGCTATCAGGCAGAGTTCAATAAATATCTGGAGTTTGTCCATATTTGCACATAGACAGGGGTTATGATCTTCACTTCATCAGTGACTTGTGATCCTTTAGCCCTGTGAGTATATCAGAGTATATCATATGAGAAGGATTAAAAACTTCCCCTGAAATCAGTGAGGACACTGACATTATCAACAAGAGTTGAGTGTGTACACATTCTAGACCTCAACATCTTAAGATGCAACAGATCCTGTTGTTGGATTATTTAACTAATTAATGTGCTTGACAGGCATTTTTGGCAGCAAATGTTTAACTAACTCATCCATCCATCCATTCTCTTCCTCTTATCCTTGTCACGGTCGCAGGGGGGCTGGAGCCTATTCCAGCTGTCTTAGGGCAAGGGGCAGGGTACACCCTGGACAGGGTCACCAGTCTGTCATAGGGTTAACACACAGAGACTGACAACCATTTGCACCTACAGGCAATTTAGATTGGCCAATTAACCTAACTCCACTGCATGTCTTTGGACTGTGGGAGAGAACGCACGCAAACACAGGGAGATGACATTTGCAAATATGCCATCTCCACACAGAAAGACCCTGACCAGGTGGTGGAACGCAATTGACCTTCTTGCTGTGAGACAACAGTGCTAACCATCAAGCCACTGTGCTGCCGCTCGGCTAACTCTAAAACTAAATTCAATTTTGATTACATAGTGCCTAATCACATCTCTCAAGGCGTTTTGTATTGTAAGGTAAAACCACTACGATAATACAAAGAAAACCCCAACAGTCAAACAACCCCATTTGAGCAAGCACTTGGTGACAGTGGAAAGGAAAAACTTCCTTTTAACAGGAAAAAACCTCCACCAGAACCAGGCTCTTGGAGGGGCAGCCATCTGCCGCAATTGGTTGGGTGGCTGGAGGAAAACAGGACAAAAACACACACACACACACACTGTAAAAGAGAGCAAGGGATACGGTACTATGAGGTCCTTGAGATACGATGTGGCTGGAATATTCAAGGCCTTGTATGTGAGGAGAAGGACTTTTAATTTGATTGGCATGGAGCCAGTCTAGAAGTAGCAAAATGACAAACAAGTTTTTCAGTATCACGCAGGATGTTTCTAGAGAGATACTTTAGAGATATGTGTAAATTCAACAATGGAGTCCTACATATTTTTTTTTAAGGACATATCCTGATCGAAGAAAATTCAAAGATTCCTCACAGTATTCCTGCAGGCCAAGGAAATGCTATACAGAGTAAGTATCTGGTTACATGCAGTTTTTAGGGCTAAGTACAATAAGCTCATTTTTACCTGTATTTAGAAGAGTAAATGAGAGGTCATCGACGTCTTTGAGATCTTTAAGACATTCTTGCAGTTTAACTCATTGCATCATTTAGCTTCATGGATAGATTGAGCTAGGTTTAATCTGCACAGCTTATGGTATGCTTTGAGAGATACTGCCAAAGGGAAACATGTGTAATGTAAACAGAACTGGTCCTAAAACTTCTCTGTGTGGGGAATAAGGAAGGAAGGAAACTTTCCTCTGAGAAAAAAGTTTGACAGACAGTTAAAAAGGAGTTTTGATTTATAGTACATCACAAAAATCAGGAAACATCAACTGGCTGTGAAGGCGTTTCATCATGTCTCTTTCTTTAGTTTATCCTTACGGCACAGTGGCATAGATGTGTTGTGTTTTCAGAGATGCTCTCCTGCATACCTTGTTTTAACAAGTGATTGATTGATTTACTTCCTTCATACCAGCTTGAAGTAGTATGGCCATTGTCCTCTGACCTCGGACATCAACAAGGTAATTCACCCATAAAGCAGCTGCTCATTGCTTTTTGAACCATTCTCTGTAAATCGTAGAGGTGGTTGTGTAGGAAAATCCCAGTATGTCAGCAAACACGTAGACCAACAATCATTCCACTTTCAGTCACCTGATTTCCTGATGTTCGGTTTGATCTTCAGCACGCTGTCTTGACCATGTATGCATGCCTACATGCTTTGAATTGCTGACTCGTGATTAGCTGATTAGATATTTGCATTAATGAGCGGTTGAACAAGCATAACTTATAAAGCAGCTGCTGAAAGTATCTAGTGTGACTGGACTATACAGTAGTTTATGCTTTGTCTCAGGTTTGTCTGTTTCCTGATGCGTGTAGTTCACAAGTATCATATTGCTTTTCTCCATTTCAGCAGTTTTGAAAATTTTCAAAAGAATCATTCACACTTCATTTTTGTGTCTGAATATTTTTTACTCTACATTATGCCTGCTTTTTTGCAGTACTCAAAGTCAATGAGATTTTGATAAAAACTAAAAAATCAATTTGATGTCTTAAAACAGCAATGATTGGTTTTAATTTATTCATCACAGAGTTGAAGTGAGTGATTGACTTTTCATGTTTTGATATATATGAAAAAAGTTCTGATTGTTGCAGTTTCTTTTGCACAGGTGAATCTGTGTTAGTAAAAATGCCTTCACTGTTTTGAGAGCTGCATTAAGAGAACGACTTCCTTGCTGTGAGAAAAACTATAATGTTTTGTATTCAGCTCTTGGTTACTGTAATACAACTTCATTCTTTGTTATGTTCACATTCCTTTGTTGCATAACTTTGAATCACTGCTGACACACTGTTGACTCAGCTCTATGACCTAAGGGTGATTGCTGTGTATTGTTGATACTGATGTTTTGCTAAAGAAGCTTAAGCTCATATATTCTGCTCAAATATTTACACAGTGCTGATGTAAAATTTAAATGAAGACCAGATTCACATTTGTATCACAGTGAATGGTTCTTTGTGGTTTTCTGTAGTTATACTAGCAGACCATTGCCATCGGAAATCCAGGCAGGCAGTGAATTGTTGTTTAACATGTAACATTTTCTAACTAGAACACAACATACAGCAACAGATGAAAACAAATGCACGTTTGTATTTGGTAATTAAACAATCTCCAGATTTTAAAAAATAAAGTCAACACAGGAGTACCAAAAACGTTATCGTTCCATTTATTTCCCATATTTAAATTCACAACTTTTCAGAAGAAATTTTGTGAAGAAATTTTGTGAAGGCCTTCCTTCAGCTAACTGGAGTCTCTAACTGAACCAGTTGATTATGTTTGTGGTGCTGACAAATAACATGGCATAACATAACAACATTCAATAACATTTAGTTAGTGACTGTGCAAAAAAAAAAAAGATATCCAGCACGTCTGTGTTCTGACTCGTAGCATTTCATAATGTAGCTGAAGACTTATTGAGTAGCTTGTGTAATTTGTCAGAATTTAGGGTGAAATATTCACAACCTAAAAAAAAATGCTAAATCATTTCCAAAAGGACACTCCCACTCCCAACACATAAGGATACAACACTCCTCTCAGGCTTTGTTCTTAGACTTCAACAAGACTCAAAGTCAAACTGAGTACACAGCTCTCATGTTCATACCACCAGAGTTCTTCTCTGTTGTAAACTTAAAAGAAACTTGTCCTCTGCAGGAAACTTTCTTTTCAAGAAGCTGTCACTCACAAAGAGTTTTCATTCATGTGTCTAGCAGTGTCTGACTTTCTTATGTGGAGCCAGGAACTCAATAACACTGAATAAACCAAGAAGATCTGAAGCATATACTTTAATAACTGGAAATTCGATCTCACACAGAGATAACAAACTTTACATTACTTTAGGTCGAACTCTGTCATCTTTATTTACCAAATTTTTAGCCTCAATATAGATCATTATTTAAAAAACAGATTGCTGCAGCCGCTTCCACCTATGTTTATACAAAATATCTCCCCAACATGTGTGCTGGTCCTTACCACTGAATGCTTGAAAGCAACTACATGAGTCATGCTACAGGAACTGGAATGCACAGTAGCATACCTGCACACTCACTTACCTTTGTGAGCAAGAAACTAAAGCAACTACATAGTTGGCACCACACCCACGCAAGAACATCTTTCCTTTTATTGCCCTGATGGATCTACATATGCCGGCTGTTGACTTCTCAGGGTCTTGGGTTCAGTATCCAAAAACTGTTTGGTTAAGCTCACAAAAAAATCCTTTTACAGAAAGTTCAGTTCCTGTATAAATCCTAATCCCTGATACTATGAGTCTTACCCAGTAGATAATGCTGGAGTCTGGAGCCCATGTAATGCCATCCAGGTGTCTTCCCTGCTAACCCTGATGTGAAGAAACCTGAGTATCCTTGCAGGTCAAAGCCTATCAGTTGCACGTGTTAACGGTAGCTCTCCTGTTGATTGGGGCACTTGTTATTTCTGGGATGATTTTAGTAGCCTGGGCAGCAGGCTCCAAGGAAAGATTGTTTTATTATGCTAGGGTAACCTGTAAGAGCTATTTGCACTAATAAAGAATAATATTCAGACTTCTGCCTTTACTGTTTCACAAAAGGCTAAAAAGGGAAAGTCCAAAATTTGGACTTTAATTGCAGGAAATTTTATTAAAGAAATTTAGCAAGAGCAAAGCCAAATCTTAAATCAAATAGTAAAAATCACAAATCAATAATCAAATCACTTAAACGATATTCATTTAATTTACCTACTCTGAGCTAATGCTGAGTTTGTTCTTATCTTTAGTGGAGGGAGGTTAGAGAAAGGATGGGCACAGTTCCAAGTTGATGATAATCGCCCAATAGGAAAACAGCTGAGCATTCAGTGGAAGTATGATGTAAATCAAAATCCTTTGAATTAACCATCTAACATGGCAAAAATGAGAAGATGAAAAGCCAAAAATTCCACAATCAATTCACAGGTTCACAGGTTGGACTTTGGTTCCCCCTCTAGAACCTCTGCTGGACTTTTCAGCTGTGAACCTCTTAGATCCAGTCTTCTTTTGTCATCTCGCAGAAGACAAAAGGGAAGAACCCCAAATCTCTTTTACACCCCACTTTTACAACTGCTCACCCTTTCTCCTCCTCCCTTTACTGGATGTCACATCTTCACATTTTCGCCATCCAATCAAGTTGCTGGCATTTAATTATCTGATGTCCACCCACACCTTATCTGTCCCTCTCTATCTATCTGACTTATATAAGATTTAACAAAAATATTAAACTTTAAAATCACTGCATTACATTTTCTTTGTTATTCTTAACATAGAAAATTCACATCACATTTAAACACTCAGTGACATATGGATATAATCGACTTCATGTTTCATTCAGTTTATGTAATTCTACTGCAGCTGGATTTGTCTTTAGCACATATTTTTACATAAACATTTATGTAAAATAATCCTGTTTCAATTCAAATACAGAGGAATACTTTTACTTTTTAAAACTCTGTGCTAAACACCATTTATTTAATTGTATTTATTTTATTGGGGTGGCCGTAGCTCAGGTGGCAGAGCAGGTCAGCCACTAATCAGCCACTAGCCTGGTTCAATCCCAGGCTGCCTCCTGGCATGCCAAATATCCTTGAGCAAGATACTAACCCCATGTTTGCCTTCTGGTGGTGGTCAGAGGGCCCGGTGGCGCCAGTGTCCGGCAGCCTCGCCTCTGTCAGTGCGTTCCAGGGCAGCTGTGGCTACAATGTAGCTTGCCATCACCAGTGTGTGAATGGGTGAATGACTGAATGTAGTGTAAAGCGCTTTGGGGTCCTTAGGGGACTAAGTAAAGCGCCTAGGTTGAAGCTTGCCATACCGCCACAAAAATCAGACATGAGAACAATCATTTTCACTACTCAAACTACATTTTTCATCTATGTATTGATCAAACTTATATTTTGATTTATCGTTCATTAAGAATATAAATGCTTTAATATTAGGAAACAGAGAAATGCTGTGTTTTAGTACTCTGATCATTTTAACTCACATAAGGCTCGATATTAAGACCTTGTAAATTCCCTCAGCTGTGATGCAGAGGTTGCGGGGGGGGACTTCAATCTCTTTTGACCCAGGGTCACATGACAGCATATAAAGGCTCATCTCAGTGTTGCCAGAAAACATCCTGATGATCCCCAATACTTTTAGTAAAATGTTCTGTGGACTGACAAGACAAAAGGAAGGTGTGTGTCTAGGGTAAAAGTAACACAGCATTTCAGAAAAGGAACATCATACCAACAGTACCAATATGGTGATGGTAGTGTGATGATCTGGGGCTGTCTCAGGACCTGGAAGGCTCACTGTGTGCCAAAATTCCTCCACACTGCTGTAAAATACTCATTGCCTGTGTCACAAATCCTTGATTGCAGTTGTTGCTGCTAAGGTGGCTGAACCAGTTATTAGGTTTAGGTGGCAGTCACCTTTTCACACAGGGTCATGTAGGCTTGGATTTTTAACAAACGTACAAAAAAGAAACAGGAATTCAGGAAGAAGGCAAACACTTTTCCACACCACTGTGAAAAAGACTGGAGAAAGGCACAGAGACTGGACCGAAAAATCAGTGAAAAAGCAGGCAACATATAAAGAACACTTTTTAAGGCCTTAAGATAGCCTGGATAACCATTGTCCAAGACCACTTTAATTTGCTTCCAAGTTGTCAGACCTTCTCTCTGGCTCCTTGGAAGCAAATCTAAAGAAATGAGGGGTGCCTCAAGACTTTTGCACAGTACTTTACTTGCAAGATTTTCCCCAGCCAGTTTGTAGGATGGAAGTTAAAAAGTTCTGACCTCAGGACACTAAAGCATATTCAAATCTGTTGTAATGTAACAAATATAAGCAGGAATATGTGGAAATAATAATTTTGAATTTCATTGTTCCTGATTTAAGATTAAACCTCCAAGTTAATATAACAAAATGTGTTTGTTAAATGCTTCAAGCAAGTTTGTAACTAAACTATAGGGAACAATCTTGTGCAACATCAAAGCTGTTCAGTCTGACTTTACAAATGTGTAATAGAAAGGGTTTTTATTTGCTCATAAATTACATTTGGAAAACTGGCTTGACATCAAAACAGAATAATTTCTTATCCGACAGGCAGGGTAATGGGCTGTTGGCAGATGTATTTGTAACCTCATTTGAAGCACAGACTCATCACATGTCATATTATATCAGTAGCATTTCCTTCGTCTCTAATTTATAACTTTTTTTAAAAAAAGAGATCTTCAGAAGAAAGTCAAAGCTTTGTTATGGTGTTTATAAGATGCTGGGATGGGTGGATGACAATCCTTGTTGCCCTGCAGAAATCAAAATTTATTTAAGACAGGTTACACCCATTGGCAACAAGTATCTAGATTCTTCTCTCTGTCATTTTCACACCACTGACATGGTAAAATGGTAAATGGCCTGCATTTGTATAGCGCTTTACTTAGTCCCTAAGGACCCCAAAGCGCTTCACACTACATTCAGTCATTCACCCATTCACACACACATTCACACACTGGTGACGGCAAGCTACATTGTAGCCACAGCTGCCCTGGGGCGCACTGACAGAGGCGTCTACCATACCTTCACACATACCTGCAGCAGCAAATAACACGCTCACAAGCATTGTGATATATACATAAGCTAGGTGTGGCAGTTTCTTCTGTACTTTCTGTTGTGTCTCTTTAGCATTCCAGTATCATGAACACCATCTTTGGTCTCCTGCTGTATGAAGCTTGTGAGCTAACAATCTGAAGGATTACTGCCCTTACTTATCACACACGCCAGCACGACAAACACAAGCTGGCACTGTCAGCACTGTCAGTATCTATCTCTTCCTGGATTGCTCATTTTCATGTTTTATAACTGTACCAACACACCTCACATGTCATCCCTGCATGTAAGATAAAAATAACTGCTCACAGTCTGACCCTGTAAGACACACAATTGCGGCTATAGCTGCATGTGCATGCATAAATGCCAATGTACAAACACACTCACAAAGCCACTGGCCAAATGTGTCAGTCCTTATTCTTATCTTTCTTCTTGTCACTTACTGCAGTGCATAAAAGAGCATGTTGAGACAGAGGAAGATCAGATATTGGAGTGCTTTACAATGCACACAATTAAACTTATTCCCTCTGGTACAAAAAAGGGCTGGTGGCTGTGTAATTCGTGCCACTGTCCACCAGCTAAGTCAGCACTATCAGCCACAGTGTTGTCATCCAGCCTCCTTTTTCCCACCACGTGTAATGAAACCAGTATGTCTGAGCCTTGGCATGCACATACAAATGATTAACTGATGGCAAAGAGAACTGATTAAGGAGATAAAGCTTGGCACACAATAGTCTCAGTGCTACACGTGTACCTGCAAAAACCAGAGCTTCTTCAAATGAAGAAATTATTCATCTCTACTGATCAGTCTCTTTGGATTTGCACAAACTTGAATTCTGAGAGAAATCACTATGTATAAATAAATAACAAATATCAAGAAATTTTAATGTGACAGTTTCTTACCACAGAATTAAAGCGTAGTGCAGAAGAAAAAAACTATATGCTGTAAGTTATTTTAGGTTATGCTGATAGTAAAAACAATTCTGGAAAAGACTTTGGGGTGCAGAAAGCAGTAAAAACAAACAAAATACCTAAAATAAAGAAAACAGTCAAGTGTTCAAAGTACAATGTACAAAGGACGTGGCAGCACCCTTTTCTGGCGGTGCATGCACGGTTAATTCGTGAGCCACATGAAAACAAGGTGGGCTTTATAAGATAATTGTTTACTTGGGGCTGGTAGCAGTGGTTGACATAAACATGGACTTCACTCATCTCTATAAAATCTATGTTCTCCGGTGCCTGGAGGACATAGATTTTGCGACTAAGAGAAGACCCAAGCAATCAGGTTCTACTGATATAAAAAAAATAAATAAACTTTTTGTTATAATTATTTAAGGCTACACTATTTGATAAGATAGCACAGATGAGTCCAGATGCTGTTCAGGTCTCCCTGTCTCAACTTTCCTTGTATGTGCACTTTTTAGCTCCCGGCTTTGCCTTTTTGTAGTTCCTTCCTTCTCGAGTGTATGTTTTATTTTGCATCTCTGTGAATTCAGAGATTTGCAAGAACATAGCAGCCCAGATGTGATGCTGGTTATAATTACTTGGCAGTGGCAGGTCCACAGGGTTTGTCACCAGTTTTGTAATGCAGTCCTGCTGAACTGTCCTTTTACAGGTGAATCCCCCCAGGTCAGCTCATAGCACCAAGACACAAAACAAGACAATTCTGTGATTTAAAAAAGATCACTATGTGTGAGGAATTTGCCACATTACCTGCACAAATCTGCAACTGATAATTCTTGCTTACATATTACTGTTTCTGGTGGTAACATCAGTGCAGTTATAAGGACCTGGCCTGTTTTGCTTTTGGCCCACAATTAAAGTTTGCCAGTCTCTTTAATCCCACTAGTAAATCAGAAATTTAATCATCATCTAGTAAGTTCTTTCTTTGTCCCTAAAGCTGCTAAATGTATGAAAAGGGCCAACATAGAAAGAATGTGGTAGCCCTTTTCACAAACAGATTTTGGGACAGTTATAGCAAACTGGCAGGTTTAGTAAAAGCTGTCATATTCTAATGGACTCAATCGTCATCACAAAATGTTTCATTACTTTTCAGTTTTGCTCTGCAGGTGAATTTACAATGGTCAGTGTACCTGGGTTACCCCAGAGCACAACTGTCACTTTATTTAATCATAATCTACATTAATACTGTGAATGACTGAAAAAAATGATGATGTGGAACATTTTGTATTATAAGGATCTTAGTATAGTTTATTATTAATTTTTCTTCCAGATTTTGTTTTAACTTGTGCAGGGCTGCACTGCTTCTGAAAAGAACATTATGCACTGCAAAGCATATCTAGCTGGCTACAAATGCATAATCGCTCCATAATTGCACAAATGCAAACTTTTCTTTCCCCTTTTTTGCACAACTTTGCGTGCTGTCTAAAAAAACGGCCGATGATTGTTATGATAGAGAAGGGTGAAGGATACCTCCCTCAGCTCTTTCTGTACACAACCTCCCGACCCTTGGCTCTGTCCGAGCAAACACAGTCTGCACGCAATGCACAATGATTAACCCGCAGATCGTCTATTGAGGGAGGACTCACTCAGGAAGAAAAATAGTTAGTTTCTTGGCCCCAACATTTAGGCCTGAACGTCTGCTAGTTTATTTTTTCTTACTATTTTCCTCGTGTCAAATCCAACGTGCTAAGAAGTACTAGTGGAAGTTATCTGGGCGTTTTCTGACTTTATTAATAACAATAATAAAAAAGTATTTTGAAGTATAATTTTTAAAAACTTTTTATTTAAATTTAACCAAAATGAACTATCATTCTTTTCATCAAGTCTTTATACTTTTGTTAAAAATAAAAGACCCAGTTCGGTGCGTATGGTTATCCACAACAGTTTCCGTGAATATATTTGTCATCGACGTGAATACAATAGGTGAAATTGCAATACAAGCCATTACTCGGGTCAGTTCTTTAAAATGAAGCAGAGTGAAACCTCGTAAAATCGCGATCTTTGGTTTAACCTGTAGACGATAGGCTCGTTGACAGGCCGTTGGTTTGTACTGCAGAGAGAATGAAGGTTATGGTGGGGGCATTGTGTATGTGTGCTTGCGTTCGCGTTTGTGTGTGAACGGGGCAGAAGAGGTTAAATTGTGTCATGCGTGACTTGCTTTGCGTGCCAAGCTTAACCATATCTTATTTCTCCATAGACAAAAAAAAAAAATAGAAACAAAGATCAGCTAACAATTGCAAAAGAAACACATACACTGTTTATCCTATACAAAAAAACAAAAATAAACAAACAGAAAACGGGGAGGACCTTCAGCAGTGGTGCCAGATGTACAAAAATGTTATTGATATTTGTTTAGTGGTAAAGGAATAGTACACGGGCCAGTAATTAGAGCCTGAAAACAGGCTTGCAGTCTAATTGGCTATCATAGTTTGCAGTGGGTTTGACACCACGTAAAGTCCCTTTACATTTTGCATAGACAATGTTAATGGTATTGACTGAAGGAGCCTTGAATATTTTCTTGCACGAAGCTGAAGATTTTTTTTAACCAAGGCGCCAGCATCAGGTCAGGGCTAGACACTTACACAGTGTCATGACCCCAAAGCGCTCATTTGCTCTTTTTCAGCTACAGCGATCAGTCAGTCAGCAGATATTCCATAACCAACAAAACTAACACTATACAAAGATCACGACATTCAGCAACTCTTTTTTTGTCAATAGAAATGAATGTTTCAGGATATAAAACGTCTTTATATATGTATGCATATTGATACCGCCAAGAAGGAGGTTATGCTATTGATTTTGCTTGTTTGTTTTCAGGATTACTCAAAATGTTATGTATGGATTTGCATGAATATATTATTAGTTGGGGGTCAGGTCTTCTTAGAACCGATTTGGAGTCAATCTGGACTTGATCTGGATTCAGGAATTTCTGCAAAGATTATTTACCATTGTAAGAAAAGGCAGAATTTTATATTTCCCATCATATCTAATTACATATCAAATTGAAATAGGGAAAAAATGGAAGATATTATCTAGATTACCTCAGCAGAATACAATTAACTGATTCACATCCAAATATGTTTCTGGATCCAGGGACTAATTTCATGGAAGTATGCAGTGATCATTTGCTGTCATTTGTGTCATGTGTGTGGTGGTGGTGCAAAAGAGTCTACCAGACTACTTTCTATCTTTACCTGATTCAATTCAGATCATTCAGGGCCAGGTGGGGGCAAGTTTATATATACATATTTGTGCGTGTGTGTGTATTTATTTGTTTAGTTTTAGGTTTCTCTTTTTTTATGTTGTGTTTTTGTTTACTTTTTGCAGCGCGGGTCATGACTCTACCCAGACACGCGATCTCAAGCGTTTTTTTTTTTTGCTTTATGATCGCTCTCTCTCTTTGCCTGTTCCTTCAGTTATGACACCTTCGTGCTCCGCTCAGGAAGAGGTGACAGAAAGATGAATGACCGAGATATTTCCGCACGCAACTATTGTTCCTGCCACAACTCGCCAGTATACTGTCTTGCATAAGGACAGAGGAGAGTTATGGGGATAGGAGGGAGGGGACATCATCAACCATTAGCTCAGTTACTAATGCAGTATTTACGCCTGGTGAGGAAGGGAAGGTGATCCAGCAGCCCCCCCCACACACACACACCACCTCTACACACACCCTTACTCACATAAAATCTTTGCCTCCTCGGCATGCAAACACAGACGCACACAATTCATGTGAAAAGGGTTTTTTTTCCCCTTAGGGACAATGCAAAGTGTTTATGGTTGCGTGTGAAAGACAGCACATTTCAATGACCTCCCTGACATGTTATCTTTTGGTACTGCCTTCTTTTTTTGACCTAAAAGATTAAACTGACTTTGTGTCCTCTAAAATGGTGTAATCACTTGCTCTAGTCATTGGCCTTTAGATAAACTGCAGTTTTATCACTTCTGAATTGTCCTAAGATCACTTTAAAGAAAGAGAACACTTAGTACTATAGATTTTTATAAGTGAGATATATGTTTTCACTTCTTAGAGCTTTGAATGTTAAACTTTAACATTAGTTTAACACTGATTATAAATACAATGAACAGAGTGTAAATTGGATACATTTATTGTAAGATCAACCTGAAAATCTGGTGAATTTGGTGTATTTCACAAAAAAGCTCGAAATTACAAGACAACTGCACTGTGTGCTCTACAGTGTGTAATTCAAATCAACCAAAAACAACAACGTTTCACCAACACCACCACCATCTCCTAGCTGTTCTGTTTATTCAGTTCACATTTGTGCTGGTAGCAAAAGTCATATTGTTGTGTCATTCAGGCGAATTGTTTTATATTGCAAGAACATGACATAAAACCTCATCCCAATATTTTCACATTTAATGCTAAAAAACTACACTTTTCACTTTTAAATTTGTGCAGACAAAAAATTCACATCTAAGTATTAGGTTAATGAAATTACTGTTTGATGAAGTGCAGCAGGCGCACGACCCTGCAGATATCCCAGTTTTTCATTATGTTTAGGGTTTCCCCTTACAGCATTGAATATGTTTTGTTTTTCTTTGTTTTTTGTTTCTGCTGAACACATTAGTGCCAGCCTTCCAAAATGTTGGCTAGTTTGTTTTTGTATAGCATACAGGGGTGATGGTGAAAATGGGAAGGAGGCCAAATATTGCAAAATTACTGCAGTGACAAATCCATATGCATTTTCCCAATGTGTCGTGTCCATGTTTAGTGACTGTTCCTAAAACCTGAGTAATACTGGTATATATAATATATTTATCACCTCTAAGCAAAACCTCATTCCTTGGCTGTAATCGCTGCTTTTTTGTCAAAGTTGTTACACTAACAGTTCCTCTGACTGGAGCAACTTATTCAAAAACTTATCCAAACTGGGCATTTGTTCAGGACCTCATGTGAGCACATTTTAATGAACTAAGAAGCCTTAAGTATCATTTTAACATGCAGAGTTATGATTTGTGGGCATGTTGTTACCTCAAACCAGGATTCTAAACATAATCAAGTATTTTGTAGTGCTTAAACTTAAAGTTAAAACAAAGTGAAACAAAAGCATTAGGCTTCAAAATAAGTCCACCACCACTTTTCCTGCTATTTTTGCATTTACATAAATCTTACCATCCTTTAAAACAGAACACTGGTGTGTTCTTCAAGGCATCAGCACCAAAGGACATATTACGTATGTTTAGTTGCTTGACTTGGGTTTTGATAAAACAGCAATTTCACTGGGTGACAGCAGGGTCACTCTTTAACTGACCTGTATCAAAATCAGAACATTCTCACATTCAGAATAGTGGTGGAATATTAATCTTCACTTTTCACTTGACAGGTGTATGTAATTTCATTTTAAAATTGTTTCTTTCCAGTCTCCAAATTACAAGTGTCATGATACACACGTCCCTAAAATACAGTGGAAAAAAATCAAATGGGATCTTTAACTAAAACAAAGACCCTAAAAGGGATCAATAAAACACTGTGTAATAAATAAGCTACTTACATAATCAAATATGATGCATTGCTCAATAGATAGTCATAAACATTTAATATGCACAGGGGAGCTGTAGACTTTTAAAATCTAATGTGACAAAAATAGCTTTTACACCTTGCGTGCAGCAAAGAATGGTACATTGTATGTTCATTAAACACACAGGTAAGCATGCTTTGTGTTTTATTATGTTGTTAAGAGAAGTTGAGCGGGAATTCTTCTCTACATTATTAAGCTGTCATATTAGCTGAAGACCTTTGATCATATCAAATGCAACAGATGATATGATAAAGCATAAATGCAGTTTTGTGAGGCATGAGCTAATGCATAAATATGGCTCATGCTAGCCTGTGGAGTGTTTAATGCAAACTTACGGGTTTAGCTTCATATTAATACCTATGCGGCAAATTTGTATTAGGTCATAGGCAACATTCCTGTGTGGTGTCATGACCTGCAGCCCAAAATAATCCTATTAAGCTTTGCTCGATGGGGCACACGCAAGGTCAGGAGCCTGTTTGCTGATGTCCTACTGGTCAAGCTTTGGTCTCATTTATAGCAAACGTGCTGTACATTTGTGTTACTTTGAGGTTTACCTTTTGAATTCACAATTAAAGGAGAAGCTGAATAAGCATTAGAAGGGCACACAGTGATTTCACACATGAAACTCAGGTTACTAATCATGAGATGTACTGCTGTGAAAATGAAAATGATTGCATCCTCTGATGTGGCTCAGAAAGAATCTTTCCAAAGATGAAAAAAAGAAATGGTGATGAAAGACATGGGAAATGTAAAGCCCCGGGGCTCGACTTGCAATTGTCGAATACACTAAGATTTAGAATATTATTGTATGTGTTGCTCAATTTGGGGCAAAATTTTCAAAATCACCTATTGAGCCACAATTTAATGTAAGAGCAACACTAAACAGGTGCCATAACTAATCAATAGACCCATGAAAAAGAGACCTGTTGTTGACAAGAGTTACAAGGGAAACTCCACAGACAAAGGTGATAAGAATTAAACATGATTCTTCCTTTAAGACCATTGAAGGGAAATTCCTATTTTCTGTTTTATTTCCCTGGAGGTACTGTACAGCTGTCAGTACAGCTATCCTAGACCAGGTATACCTCCACCGTTTTATGCAGCAAAAATTGGGTTGACTGATTATCAGATGGTTTAAGCAAGTATTGTATGAGATTTTAGTCGTTCGTGTGGATTATTATCATCTAATAAATATCATTCATCATTATTATTTTATAGAGTTAAAAAAAAATTATAGCATTATAAGAACCAGAGTGGTGTGTTTTTTTTCTCAGCTGATTCTAAATCACGAAACTACCACACAGAAAAAAAAACAGCCTCCTCACAACACTGGTATGCTAAGAACCGCGCTCACACACTTAGGCAGTACACACCTGCTCTCAAGGTGTGTGCGTGACAACCTTTGCGTGAGTAGAAACTTACCAACCTTCACAGTCATTACACCAGCTTTTATGTCCAAGAATTCTTTAAGAGGTATATGGCTGAGGGCAAAACATTTTTTCTTGTTTTTTCTACTCCCAGTCTTACTTCTCTGAAATGGACACACTTGCAAACTAACACCAAACACCTTCAGGCCAATGTCCAGCCTATCACTGTGATCTCTTTGGTCATTTGTACACACAGCTTAGGATCTATACAGTAGCACAGCTGATTGCTTCCTGTAGTAGCAAATAATCTCTTTAATCCTGTTAAGAATGTGCACCTCACCACAGAAACTCTCCTGTGACACATGAATGCTCCCACATCTTTCCTCACCTGCTCCCCAAGTTTGTGGCATTTACAGTTGTTGAATACTGCTCACCTGTTGTGATGTAACACACACTCCTGCAGTCACTGTAAACACAGTATTCTCTGTAAACGCTCCCATGTCAGGCGGTCCGCACACAATCTCAGTCGCATTCATCTCAAATCGGGTTCAGTTTTATCCCTGGGGCTTATTGACACCCATCACACAACTTACAAATGCAACAATTGAAATGTGATCCGTTTGATTCGGAAACACTTCAAGTGGTGTATATAATGCCAAAGGGATAGTCCAATGCTGTTCCAGATTTTGGATTTACTTAGGTTCACTGGACTGCATTAAAGTTAATTTTTATATTTTTATTCTTTTCATATTGTTGAATTCTGACACTGCTGAAAGATGTGTTTCTGTTTCTTCCTTACCCACTCACTCAGCTTGGCAAAATCTTGCAACTGTAAGGTTTTAATGCAAGGTAAACATAATCTTTTCCCTCCATAACTGCATTATAAACCTGCTTTATAATTTATTTATGGTGTTACGATAATGATATAAAATATATTGTTACAACCAGTATGTAGGGCTAGTAAAAAATTTGACATATTTTAAAACATTGTGAATAAAAATAGAGCTACTTCATTGTAATAAGAAAATTAACTTTAGCAGATCATTGTGCAGTTACGTTTCTTTACATATTAAAGAAAATATTTGAAGATTACCACACACGATCACAGATCTAAAAGCCCTTTTTACTGCAGTGACCTCTTTTTGTTAAAATTAATTAATAGTTTTGCCTAGAAACTCCATCCACCGTGTTCTTATCCTTGCAAAACCTCTGGGACCTGCTGCGTGACAGAAAGGGTGACTGGTTCACCTTGTTCCTAAGTTTCAGTTTTCGTAACTTTCTTTGCCTGGTTTAGGTGGATTCTCGCCTGTGTGGCAGTTCGGAATGGCCCCACGGTGTTACATGACTGCAGTGAATGAAGCCTGAGTGGCAGATTGCATGACTCCAAAGCCCCAAGATCCTCGCATTTACAGAAGCTATAGCGCGCAAATATGTGCACCTTCGTGCCCAAGAAGGGTGGAGAAAAAAAGTGTCTGCGCTCTTTGTTCTGCAAGTTTAAAACCCTTGTGTCTTTTCCAGAGGCTGTTGCCTTCGCGTGACTTGACCAAGCAGATTTAGGATTGTCCAGAAGACCGAGACCCTCCCCTTTGGACGGCAGCTCCGCTTCTCACGCAACCTGCAGCACCAGAGGCGCAGCGCCGTGGCGCACTGCAGAGTCTCTGGAGAATCAGCACTCCAGTCCCGGAGGAGCATGACAAAACTCAGCTTCGCCGATTTTGCGCCGCAGATGAACAAAGAAAAGTTTTGCCTTTATTTATTTATTTATTTATGTGCTAGTTTAAAGTTATTCGTGAGCTTTTTCATCTTAATAAGAAAAAGAAAAAGAAAAAAAGAGAACAGGCAAATAAATCAATCAATAAATACATTGTGGTTATGTGCTACACCCTATTAAAGCGAACCGGATACTTTCAACAACCGAAGAATAGATTTTATTTTTAAAAATTAATTTTCCACCCACAGTCACTTGATGAAGTTAATTAATGTCTTTAGGCTTAAAAATGTCTATATCACGGGCAAAACACATTAAAATACATTTGTCCATAATACCTTTCTCTTTTTTCTGCTATTTAGCTTGTATGGTGGTCAGAGCACTCCTGGGTGGTGTTTTAAATTAAGGCTGAGTAGAAATTGCGAGGATGTAACGCAGAGATTTTTCATGTCACTCTGCATAATAATGAATAAAATGAAGTGAAATGAAATGTGTATTTCATAGAAAATTAGGCCCAATACCAGGCTTGGTTAAAGTTTAACGCCCGGATTATAACTGACACTTCTGATCAGGACTTTTCCAGAGCAACGCTATTTAAAGGCTGCGTTGGTGAACGCCGTGCTTTGATTGGTCATTTTTAATGTTTTACCAGTGCTGCTTAAAAAATGATGCTATCATGGACATTTTTGATCTACTGTTTTAAGATCTATTTTCTGAGAAATGGCGATTGTCTGAGTTTTTGTTCCCTCACAATAATAATTATGATAACCGCCAACACGGCCCAACCCTTTAGTTCATCATCTTTGCATTGCTGTGGCTGTAATAAGAATTCGGAACCCACGATGGACTGAAAACAATATTTCAATATCATTTTCAGAGTCTTTCCAAAGCTCCGGGTAAATACAAATCACACAGACTTTCAGAGAAAATGAACTTTTTGAAGAACTTATTGCTGCATTAAAATCAACATTTGCCTCCAATCACGTCGTAGTTGAACAAATATTCAGAATATTACGTTTCGTATAATTAACTAATTAGCACTAATACACCGGCCTAAAAAATAAAATGCATTTGTATATCTATCTGTTGAATAAACGTTAAATTGCTTTGTAATGACATTGTGATTGTGCGTTAAAAACACAACTAGTAAGTTGATTGTAAAAGCAAACGTATACAATTATTAAAGGTCATGTTGAAAAAGGTCATCTATAGTCTGATCATACGTCCCTGAGAACTTTATAGTAACACATTTTGACATCTTTGATCACACAAACTGAAGATCAATGTAAAGGAAACTGCACTTTACATTCCAAACTGGAATACTGGAATACTGAAAGAATAAAAGTGGTGACAATAAGATAGAATACTGAACGTATCTATCCCAGCGCTCCAGCATTGCAACCTAACTGCTCTCCCTCCCTCCCTCCTTCCCTCTCTCCCTCCCCTCCAGCATCCCCTTCAAAGGAGAGGTGAGGGTTTGATCACTGTGCTCTCACGCAACTGGTCAATCTTTAACTCCAGCGGAGAACTAACAGGTACAAGCACGCAATGGCATCTGACTGTTTTATCAGGACTTAAAGCCGTCTGGGAGGTTACAACTGGGGGGTTGTCACAAACTTCCGTTCTAACTCCAAATGTTTTAAACATGACGAGGTCCTTCTGCAGTTCAATAACTTATCATTTTTAGGGGATAAAATTTTCATGCAAAACTGGGTTGCAATGATGTAGGCGATTTTCGACTCACTGCGCTGATCATTCTTGGCCAGTAAAACCAATTTCACATCACGCTAGTAACAAGCTGCCCTAAATTATCAATACAAGTTACACTAACGTCACAGCGGGTTATAAGTTGGTCGAAGGAATTGCTGACACATCACTGAGCGCTTGGGCGAGAATCACGGAGATGCAACAACCTGCAATCATTGCCAATGAGAATAAGAACAGTATTTTTACCGCTCAAACTGTGACACTCGAAAAACAAGCTAAATCAGTCCGAAGAAAGTTGGCACAAGGCACAATGTAACCACAGATTAAAAACCGTTCTACAGTTGTGGAAGTTATAGAATAATTATTATGCCCTATGTGGCCCTAAACAAAAAATATAAAACTCATATAAATGATAAAGACATGATGACTCCTCTTTGCATTTCTTAGGTATTTTTTTTCCCAGAACACACACACACACACACACGCACGCACACACGCACGTACACACGCACGCAGGCACGCACCATTTTTTCTGTACTAAGTTCATTCATGACAAAAAAGGGAGGGAGAGGGGGCAGGGTACGTCACAAACAGTAACCAATCAAGCTGTCGAGCACAGTATAAAGCAGGAGTCCATTCCAGATTTTAGGGACATCAAGAGTGTGAACTCACAACAGCTCTTCCAAACACTTTACATGCACTTTGGAAAAACTACTCCAGGAATCACAGTGCCGTTTCTCCTGCATTAGTTCAACAAAGGTAAGCTTAAAATATGCATATACAAAATGGCAAGAATGCAGCAGACTGATTTATAGACTGACTGACTTATTAGCTGGAAGAAAAGAGAAGTGCAAAATGGAGATTATTTCTGCTAGAATAACTTTGATGCATTACTTAGTATTTTCACCTGAATCATAGAATGTAATAATTAACTTATACCTATACACATAGGCCACTACTTTGCATAGACTACCTGTAATAAGTGCTGGTGTGCTGTTAAAAATGAAAAGCCAAATAGATACATGCAAATACATGTCACAGTTCTCAGTTACTTCAAACTTTATAGTGAATGATTTCTACATGTTGCGTAACACTTCTCTCTCTCATTGTCTACACTGCTCTAATGCACCTTCTATTTAATTTACAGGTTGAAGCCAGAAAAACGTCATCATGGCACCAATGATACTGCCATTCATTGGAGCACTGTCAGTATCACATGTTTTGGTGGCTGTGACAACAGCGTGTCTGGTCTACCTGATTATTAAGAATGCACAAAACAAGATTCCCGAGGGGCTTCAGCAACTCCCTGGCCCAAAGCCTTTCCCTATCATTGGGAATTTGTTAGAGCTGGGAAATAGACCCTACCTGAGTCTCACTTCTATGAGCAAACACTACGGTGACGTCTTCCAGATCCAGATTGGCATGCGTCCTGTGGTCGTTTTAAGTGGTAATGAAACAGTTCGACAGGCTCTCATCAAACAAGGGGACGAGTTTGCAGGGAGACCTGACCTGTACAGCTTTCGCTACATCAATGATGGCAAGAGTCTGTCTTTCAGTACAGACCAAGCTGGCATTTGGCGTGCCCGCAGAAAGCTGGCCTACAGTGCCCTGCGCTCTTTTTCCAACTTAGAGGGAACAACCCCAGAGTACTCATGTGCCCTGGAGGAACATATCAGCAAAGAGGCTGAGTATCTGATCAAAGAGCTCAACACTGTCATGAAGACCAAAGGCAGCTTTGACCCCTTCCGCTATGTTGTCGTCTCTGTCGCCAATGTCATCTGTGGCATGTGCTTTGGCCGGCGCTATGACCACCACGACGATGAGCTGGTTAGCTTAGTGAACCTCAGTGATGATTTTGTCAAGGTTGTGGGCAGTGGCAACCCAGCGGACTTCATCCCCCTTCTTCAGTACCTGCCCAGCACAAAAATGAAAAAATTTGTGAGCCTCAATGCTCGCTTCAGCAAGTTCGTTCAAAAGCTTGTCACCGAGCACTATGCCACCTTTGACAAGGTACGCCTCACACTATAGAATATTATTTAGCTCATTGTACTTTGCAGAAATTACAGACATTAATTTAGATGGTCCTTAAATCCACTTTTAGGACAACATCCGTGACATCACAGACTCCCTCATAGATCACTGCGAGGACAGAAAGCTGGACGAGAATGCAAATGTCCAGATGTCAGATGAGAAGATTGTTGGAATCGTCAATGATCTCTTTGGAGCTGGTAGGAGAATTATTTTCTTTTTGTTAAGGGATATAATCATATAGGAACATAACTTCAGAGAAAAAAGTATTCTGACAGAACTTTTGTGTCTCTCCTAGGTTTTGACACCATCTCCACTGCTCTGTCATGGTCACTGATGTACTTTGTGGCTTACCCTGAGATCCAGAACAGGCTTTTTGAAGAAATTAGTACGTATAGTTTTTTTTGAACGTATTGTATTTCTCTTGCATGATAGATTTTTGATAAAAGAACAACTAAATGATAAGAAAGTGCATCACATCTTGTTGCTCTCAAAGCAGAATGGTTAACTGTAATTCGGTAATCACTGACAGAGTCAGAAGGTACAATGTCCATTCTCATCTTCTCATGCGCTAATATTTTATGATCTCTTTTCATTTTCAGAGGAAAAAGTAGGTCTCGATCGTATGCCTGTTTTTTCTGATCGGAACAACTTGCCCCTTCTTGAAGCCTACATCCTGGAACTCTTTCGCCATTCTTCATACCTGCCCTTCACAATCCCGCACTGGTGAGATTCATTCATTTTGTAGTAAGAAAGTACAAGGATATAGGTGTTAAATGACCTGCTAAGTATCACAGAAGACCAAAAAGATGGACACAAAACAAGGCTTTTACAGTCATAAAAATAAATGTGAAAACCTGTCATTATGCAATGAATTAACACTTTGTTGTTTTTTAGCACCACAAAAGACACATCACTGAATGGCTACTTCATCCCCAAAGACACCTGTGTCTTCATTAATCAGTGGCAGATCAACCATGACCCGTAGGTTTCCTTTGCTACATTTTTACTTTGCCAAAACAAATGATGTAAACTGACTCATATTCAAAGCTACCCTATACTACAGAAATACAGTAACATGTCTTTCACCAGGCCATTTTATGATAGTTGTAAAGAAAGACAATAGTAGCCTTTATTTCCTTCCCCAAATGCATCCCTGCCTAGAGACTTGTAAGCTTTCAAGCCTGTTAGTGCAATATTTTTTATTCCTTTATTTTCTGAACCTTTCAGGGAGCTGTGGGAAGATCCATTTTCCTTCAAGCCAGAACGTTTCCTGAATGCTGATGGCACAGAGGTCAACAAGGTAGAGGGAGAGAAGGTGATGACTTTTGGCTTGGGAAAGCGACGCTGCATTGGCGAGGTCATTGCACGAAATGAAGTCTTCCTCTTCTTGGCTATCCTCATTCAAAAACTAAACTTTCAAGCTTTACCTGGAGACCAGCTAGACCTGACCCCAGAGTATGGTCTAACAATGAAGCACAAACGCTACCATCTGAGAGCCACAATGCGAGTTAAGAATGAGTAGTGAGGTTCCTTATAATGTACAATTTGTAACTTAGTAGGTGATATAAGCTGAAGCTGTAAGGATCAAAGTTAGAATGTAAGACACTGGATGTCAAATTTGGCTTATGGAGCTAATGGCATTAAAGCAAATAAGCAGAGTTTGCTTATTGCAGATTATAAGTGATGTCTAGGTCTGTGTCTCTTGTTCTGTTTTTGGCTAGCTAAGAGATACTTCTGCAAATGGCTGCTGCTTCTCAGTGAAGTTTAAGGAGTTAGTTTGTTTCTCCTGCTGTGTTGTTAGCAGCAATATAAACTGCTCCCATTCAGAAATGAAAACAAAACAACTGAACTTTGGGACAAACAATATGTCTTACTGGGTGGATAGTTTAGTATGCTGCAACCAAACCTTTTCTACGGGACTCTGAAGTGAACCTTATGATAACATTTACACATGTAAGCTAATTATTTGCATTCCATTATGCTGTGGATGTAAGACACACTGAAGCTATATCTGTATCCCAAAATGTGATTTTGAGTGTACACCAAGACTTTTGTATTTCATAATGTTGTTTTTGTTTGTTTGTTTGTTTTTAAGATCATAACATTTATATTTGCTGTGCAATGATATGACTTATCAAGACAGCACTGCGATCAATTGATTTTGGAATATATGTAACACACTTTTATATTTCAGTTGGTAATGTACAAAATGTAAGGGCACGAACCCTTGATACACAAATAAAAATGTATTTTAATTATCATCCTGTTGTTCTCGTTCATCTTGACTTAGGAAAAAAAAGACCGCCAATAAATAAATAAAGAAACAAATAACACATAAATAATCATAATATAATTAGTTTTGTAGAAAAATCGTGTACATACTGAGATTATGTGTGAGTATTGATCGTCAAATGAGTGGAGACAGACACAAACAAAGCAACGTGGGACATAAAGGAAGTGACGTAGTGTCCCGGAACACAGCGCTCACAAAAAAAAAAACAGCCTGGGCTCTGTCTTGCTTTGACATTTCACCACAGCTTTTCGCTAAGGTAAATCTACCCGCTGTAGATTCAGTAGATTTAGGCTCTTAGCTCAACGGCGACAGAAACCAATTTCAAAATTGCTGCAATCTGCTTTTATTAAAACAAAGAAAGAAAAAAGAGGGAACAGAAGACAAGCTAATGTTAGCTACCGAGCTAGCTATCATAGCTTCCTTGGTATACGGCGAAATGTTGAGATTTGCCCTAATTTTCTTTAAATATTGTCCTCACAAGAATGTCAGCAACAGCTTTGGTCATTTTTAAATGAATAAGTTTGTATTACAACATGACAAACGAAAGCTTTCCTGCTAAAACGGTAGGTAGGTTGCTAATATTTACACCTACTTGTGAAACGTCTGATTTGTAATACGCCCACCACAACCACACAGGTGCTGGTTAGTTAAGCTAATTAAAATCTAGTTTTATCTTGTGATTTTTAGCTTCCGCGGCCGCTTTTACTAACGCAAAGTTCGGACTCAGCTTTCAGGACTCCTAGTGTAAAGTCTTTTTCTTATAAGGTCTCTGGTCGAAAAAACAAGTTCTAAGCCAGATGGCTAATTGCTGGTCATGCCTACAATGGCCCAAGTTAGCCAACTTTTAATAAATTAATCTGCAAGCCGTATGTACTCGTTACACTGAATTAGCCTGTTAAACATTGATCTAACACTTATTTCACTAATGCCCTTTTTCCTTTTTTGTTTTTAAAACAGGATCATTGTAAAGAGAATGGCCACAGACTGGGTGGGTAGTGTTGTGTCCATAGACTGTGGAGCAACGTTGGGAGTTTATCAGGGTGAGGTGTCATCTGTTGATCACGTCAGCCAAACCATCTCCCTGAAACATCCTTATCACAATGGAGTCAAGTGTCCTGTTCCTGAGGTCACATTCAGGTAATGAATAGAATACACCACACAGCTCAGAACTTTGACCAGGTTTTGTAATTCTCCTTGGTGTGTGTGTGTGTGTGTGTGTGTGTGTGTGTGTGTGTGTGTGTGTGTGTTTTAAAGCCCCTAGAAATAGATTCCCGCAGTTTCTCCCACCCCTTCAGCTTCCCCTTTAGTGCATGAGTACAACTGTGAAAAAAGTGCGTGTGTGTATAAAATCATCAGTGCTTGCTACTGACATGTCAAATTTTTATTTTGCTGAAATAAAAAGCATTTGGAAATGAAACACAAAACTAAACAAGTGTACTACCTTGCTTAATAGTTCAACAGATCCTCATGTTATGTTGAACTTTGACCATGTTTTAGCAATTAAAAGTAAAGAATGATTATTGAAGTCTTTGTAGTGAACTGAAGTTTGAGTTGACTGAACATTTTTCAAATTCAAGGAATCCATGCTCACCACAGAAAACATCAGCGCAAGCTACTGCTTGCCAGTGAACCCAGAGGTGAAGGCCTGTTATGACTTCTGGTTAGACGAATCATAAATGTGTTGTTTTTTTTCCACAGTAACAGTGGACATAAATTGTTTGACAGCATCAGTTTCAACAAGCAGTATTGTGATAATGAGTTTTATAGTGGCTTCTGAGGTCAAACAGATGTAATAATAGGCCCGGTATGAGAGAAAATCAAGTCTTTGTTTATTCAAATGTCATGAAGTCAACGATGGGATATACTTATTTTTTTGCATAACTGTACCAGTATTACTTATCACTATGTGTATTTTTATTAAGTTTGGCATCTAGAGCCGTGTATTCATTGAAAATTTTAAACATAGTCATCCCAAACTCCATATTTGTCTATGAATGACAAACGAATTGACTGTAAGTGCTTGTTGAATGAATAGCTTTAAAGTTAGGCAAAATATATTAGTAGTTTAAAATTTTAGAACCTGTCAAGAACTCCGTTAATATCACTTTAGTGGTTTTGGATTGAAAAATATTTCCCAGCAATGTAAAGAATGGATATTTCATTATTAACGTAGTACCATTTGGATTCCAAGTAATGTTAGTTTTGTGGGGGTTTTTTTTTTTTTTTTTTTTTTTGTCCCTTTTAGTGCTATGGATATCCAGGACCTGAAGTTCCTGGATATCCAGCACAAATTCAACAAGACCAGCGCTGGGAAAGACACTGCAACAGAACCCAGCTCCATATCAACAGGACGCCATGGCCAGACTAACAAAACAAATCACTCTCATCCAACAAGCAACAGCTCTCATTCCAGCTCTGGTCCGATCAGCAACCCCCGTAGAGGTAGGTCATGACCTGAAAGAATTGACATTTCATCATCTATTATTATTTAATTGGTAGTTAATATAGGGATAAAGTACTTAAAAACTTCAAGTCAGTACCTTATAGTCATTTGTGTAATTAACCTCAGTGTTCATGTTAACAAAAATAAGCTAGTGTTTTTTTGGGGGGTTTTTTTGGTTTTCTTGGGCTCGTAGGGAAAAAAAAATCTGTTTTGTGCTAATAGAAACATTGAAATTATCTTTTTAAACATGTTGGAAACCTTTATGACATGAGACAAATGCTGTACTTGTAAGCATCCGTTAATATAACATCTTGACTTGACTACTATCCATTGACATGACAGATAACCGAGTGACCTTTAGACTCAACAATGGATGTGCTAATCAAACTACAGCAACTGAACAGCTCGGAAAGCACGTGGTTATGCATTATCATACGAGAATGGTGACAGATTATTTTACAGTTGTTCCAGAACAATAAGACAGTTTGACGTCTTTATAAAATGGGGAAATCCCTTTTTTTTTTTTTTTTTTTTTTTTTAAGACTTCAGCTTATTGCTTACTGTGGAGCTTTGTTTCCTAGTTGTCAAATCACAGAGGGCTATTGTTGCAGAGTACAGCAATAATGTTGAGAGTGATGAAAAAACTAATTTACCACAGCAATGGCCATATAGTTCTCTTCTGTTAAGTAGAAAATGAAATTGATATTGTTCACTGATAATATAGGATTGGGTAATGTGTGAAATTGTTGATTGTCGACAATTTCACATATTTGCCAATCACACTTTTAATTCCCTGAAAGTTGCCTCACTGAAAATGGGCAAAAGTGCAGTGTCACTCAAGATCGGTGTTTGTGTTTGTACAATCGAAATATTCTTCATCAAATAACAAAAAGGAAGTGCAAATCATTTTTGGTTACATAAAATCTAAACTATGAAATGATTAATAGCCTCATACACTGCATCTGTACCAAATCACAATGTCCCAATGTTATGCTGTGTTCAGTGGTACTTAACACATTGCCATTGCCTATTTTGAATGCTACACTGACCAGAAAAACTTGTCTTTGATACTGGAAGGGAGCGGAAAGATTTTGGTTATCACAACTAGTTTTGTATGCCACCCTGACCTAACACTAGTTTGATATACACACTTATAGTTTGCTTTCACCAAACAATCAATCACAGATTTCCAGTGATTTGGAAATGTTTATCTAATAGAAACAAGAAACTAGGGCTGGGCGATATGGCCTAAAACCCATATCACGGTATAATTTGAAGCATGTGCGATAACGATATCTATCGCGATATATTCTTTTCTTCTGTATAATGTATTTTACACACTATAAGGCACACTTAAAATCCTTTAATTTTCCCAAAAATCGACAGTGTGCCTTATGTATGAATTCTGGTTGTGCTTACTGACCTCGAACCGATTTTATGTGGTACACGGCGTGCAGAAATCTGTCAAATCATGTTTTAGTATGACTTTGGTAAGCTATGAACGCGCACCGCTGGAGCATTGCGGCTGCCGTAGTCAGGAGCCTTGCGGAGTAATATGGGTCCAAAACTCCATCTGCTTCAGGTCCCAAAGTCAAACAAACACTGCGGCATCACTGAGAGTTAAAAACTGTCTAAATTCTTTCATTTTTAATAAAATGATCAGCATTGCTGCTTTACCAGGTGTAACAATTAAGTTTAACATCCAGGCATCCATGAAAACAGAATTTATTAAATTCATCGGAGTTAGAAGTTAGCAGGAAGTTAGCTCGCTAGTTTCCACCTAAACATGATATGCCATGTTCTGACTGAGAGATTTCTGAACAAATTAAAACGTACAGCTCTGCTATCACTTGCAACATAAACGAAGAGAGAAAACTAAACAGCAGTGACGTTTGTAAGGTTACTGAAGTTGGACTAGCAGGTATATAATGATGTACTACGCGATTGCTAGCAAAACAGCTACGTTAGCATAACATTAGCATAGTGAAGCTGAAGGATGAACGTTAACCTTTTTCCACTGGATAAAAGTTAACGTGAGGGTTTCTGGTGGTTAGGGACAAATGCAATTGCATGGAAGGGTGCTATAAACAGACCAAACTTCAGTCAGGAGAACAACTGAGATAATCCATCCACAATACGAGGTTAGTCATTAATATACTGCAACAACATGGGAATAGAGCACCTGCGAGAGAATTCAGCATTAATGAATCAATGGTTCGGAAGTGGGGGAAGCGTCGTTTTTGGCTTTCCCCATATTCCAAAAGTGCTTTGTCTCGTAGCTATTACTGTCGCCCGGCATAATTTGCAGATGATACTGCTGGCAGCCGCTGCAACGCTTTCGACCAAAACAGGCGCCGCTTGATGACAACATCAACATGCGCTATCGCGGTAGAGCGGTATAGTCAAAAGCTCTACTGCTGGCCAAATATATATCGTTTCTACCGTATACCGTTTATACCGCCCACCCCTACAAGAAACTGTTGCATAAAATTACTGGATGTAATTTAAAGCTGGGCATACACTGTGCAATTTTGAGACAATTTTTCACTTGTGCAACCATTTTGGGATCGGCCTGAGTTTCGCGTTAGTATACATGAAGTAATAAGAAGCGATTAACACCTCACGACCAGCTCCCAATCAGCAATCGTGTCAGCAATCAGCAAAAAAAAATCAAACCTGTTTGAAATCCTGGTCGCACCTCGTGAGGGCATTGCTCTGTTGAAGCAGTGCTTCAGTGCTGGTACTCCAGCTTCCTCCCACAGTAATTGAATTTTTTTTTAAAAAAAGAAGAAGAAAAAGCATACAGCATATTATGAGATGCAACTGTAAGGTGCCTTGAGTGATTTGAAAAAAGACTTGAAATTAGTTGGTTTGTTTGAAGTAGTGCAGCGTTACACCACTCCCAGCCAAGCTGTCACGCTTGGAATGCACCCTTTATACACATCAAAGACAATCTCCTGGATCTCACATTGTCAAAATGGTGATGCGTGAACTTAACTTTGTTTCGGGTAAGCTGAGAGTAACAGAGGCTAGTCTGGAGAGTTGGACAGGTAGGGAGTGACTGTTGGGCTGAGCAAAGAAACTCACATGTTTTCAGTGTGCTGTGGGTTGGTATATGCCCATAGACTGCATGTAAAAGATTAACATAACCACTGCGATATTACTCACCCATCCACTTAATTTAATGACTATCTTTGATATTTTTTTGTTTTTGAGCAAGAAGTAACCATATTAGTTTCCAGCTAACACTGGCAAGCTCAATGAACTCTGCAGGTGCAATATACAGATGCTGATACCTGCTTATTGGTGTTAAGTAACAAACTAATGAAATACTATAATTTCACTATATACTTATACTATAAGTCCTATACCTCACAGCAGGCTGCATTACTTGTCAAACAAAACAACAACAACACCAAAAAATCTCTATAGGAACCAAAACAGCTGAAAGATGTTTGCATACAGCTATTGCTTTTGCTGCTTCTGTCTGTACAGCTGTCAGTCAGAGCAGCCTTGCCTCCAAGATTGATCATTTTTGGCCTTAATCAAATGCAAATAAGTGAGTTATTAAAATAAACACATACCAAATCTCCATGTATTTGTTAAGTAGGTTATAAATTAGCTAAATAAATGAAAGCTGTTTTGTTTTGGGGTTTTGTTTTTTGAAGCCAGCTGTAAATGTGTTTCATCACTACAGTTGGGCATTGTAACATAGGGGTCTATGATATTGACTTTGAAAGCCAGTCTCGAGTGGAAATTGAAGGAACCACAGGGCGCACTGCCACTCGGACACCCCAGGACAGCACGGTAAGAAATTCACTGTGCATACCCCAGTGAATGTTGAAGAAAATAAACATGGTTGTGCATAAATATGTATAACACAAGCAGGTACAGATTTTTACAGGTATGTCATTTTTAAAAGACGCTCAGTATTATCCCGGTTGTTAGTGTAAATTTGTAGGTTAGGGGTCTCAAACCTGTGGCCCAAGGGCCACTTGCAGCCCATGTCACCCCTACTTGCGGCCCGTATATTGACGTGAATAATGCAATTTGGCCTGTGAAGTTACTTTTTTTTGTTAGGGAGGATTTGTTTGTTGGGTGCAATGTTAAAATAAGTTCTTTAGAAAGCAAAAAATTACTTTAATATGAAGGCAGTATGAGCAGAGAGTACAAACATGTTTAGGGATTGGCCGTGTTAGTTCAGTGAGAGAGTTATTTGCGAAGAAAACTATTTTCATAAGCAGTCAAAAACTGTGTACACTTATGTCTGCATTTTTATTTTGTTAAATACAAACAAAATTCCAGCAGAAGTGCTGCCACGTGTCTGGCAAGAAAGAATTTTCCAATTTGTTTATTTGGTAGTTCAATGAAAGGCTTCAGTTAGTTAAGAGTAAGGAAAAAAAAATTGCGTTCAGGTGGCGGACACGCCGTCGGGGCTGACAGCCGACAGCTCACTGATTCTGATGCGTCGGTGGGTCCGCGCTTTGTGTTTACGTCTTTTTTGCGCTAGATTCTGAGCTGCAGGTTTTATCTCTCTCCAACCAAAATTCACTGAACCAGCAGCAAAACGAGATCCAAACTACGCTTCACATTTAATAAAAGTCGTCATGAATTCCCTCTTACCTTTGCTGTTTTGCTTCTACCACGATAAAAATCACACTTCATGCACAGCTCTCTCTCTCTCTCTCTGTGTGTGAGTTTCCCATCTCAAATCTGTTTTCTGCATTATTCATTCACTTATTATTACCCACCAGTCTACCGTTGTTTACAGCGCTGTCGGCTGCTGTCTTTTTTTTTTTTTTTTTTTTTTTTTTTTTACTTAAATGTCCTAATTTCTGCTGTTCAATACTGAAGAAATTTAAACTTTTTAAAATTATGCAAAATATGCATAATTACTGCTGCAGAATATTTTTAAGGTTATCTGATATAAAAATCCAGGCAAGGAAAATCTCCTTCATGTTTTTCTGTGTTTTAGCCTCAGTTACTTTGACACACAGGCATCTGCTCTGATGCTCACATCTCTGATAAAGTCTCACATGTATCAGTACTGATAAATGTTCAGAATTATATATCTGACTGTCTGAGTCAAAATTGAATCGAATCGGGACCTTGTGAATCGGAATGGAATGGATTATAGAAATCAGTGACGATACCCAGCCCTAGTGAGTAACCTAGGCCTGACAGAAGTGGATGTAGCTGTGGGTAATGAGAAAAGATGAAAAGAACTATTGATAACTTTCTTTGTCAAGGCCTGAGCCGTCTGAAATTCATAGCCAGTGCTCTAACACGGAGCCATCAATCTTTGAACGCTGAAAAAGCACAGTGTATCCAGAAAACACATTATATGCTGCGATAAATGCACTGCCCAAGTGTCCCCTCTCCCCACTGCCTTTCAGTGGCAGGCAGCAGCAAACAGGTCGTCAAAGGAGGCCAATGTGATCATTAAGTTTAACATTGTCTACAATATTGCCAAAGAGTGCCAACGCATTTTGAGCACAAGCACTTTTTCAGTAACTTATCTTTGTTGTAGAAGTGTGCTCCAAATAAAGAACTTTGTTGACAAGATTGTTAGTTAATCATTTGCAAATCAATATTGTCTGCAATCCACCCCCACCCCCACCCCCCAAAAAAAGTGCAAATGTAAAATTGCGGTGTTAAGTGATGCGGTTGAAAAATTTGGGTGCGCCTGACTTTTGTGCTGGTGCGCCTAAGAAAAAAAGGTTTTTTTTTTTGTTTGTTTTTTTCTTAGGCACACCAGTGCACGTGGCAAAAAGTTAGTCTAGAGCCCTGGAATAGTGCATGCACTAGCCATGCCCTTGACAGGATTAAACAAGGTTTTATTATGATTTCAGGCTACCAAAGGCATCTCTTTTCAAAAGAAGTTGGTGATAAAGTAATAGGGGTGTAATCCAGCAGAGTAACCCTATTAAAGATGGATTCTACCACCTTTATATTGTTAAATTGTTTGTTCATGTTGTACAGCAGATTTTGCTATAAAGGAATATACTTAACTGTGTTAACTGTGATCAGTGCATCTTTTTGGCAGATGTTAATTTCAGAACTAACTGGTTAATTTGTTGCTGTTATTGTAACTTTTTCAAAGATAAAGTTCTGTTTTGTATTTTAGTTTTTTTTTGTTTTTTTGTTTTTTTGTTTTTTTTTGGTAAACTCATATCGATGTTTTAAATATAAAACCAAGATCTTGGGGTATTATTACTTTCAGTCAAAACCTTTTTTACATGCAAACTGATGCATACTGACACTGAAGCACATATTTAGATTCTCCTGTCATTGCTGTAAAAATCAGAATGTTACTCAACCTTCCTGATTAGATAAAAGTTAAAACAGTATTTCTTCTAGTCAGCAGCAAATAAGGAGGAAATCTGCTTGGACAGCTCTGTGGCCTCTGCTGGAGTCATTTAAAGTCTCTTCAGTTTTACACTCAGGATCACCAAACAATGGAAGAGTCAGAGGTCAAAAAAAAATTGCCAGGGTTCTTCAGTGTGATTAAACACTATGTCCTGAACATGGAAATAGAAACGTGGACAATAGAAAACCGGTCTTTTCCATGTTTCATTTAATGAATAAGTCGTTAAGATTTAATTTATGACTTATTTAATGAATAAGTCATAAATTGCTAATCCATTGTCAGTTCCTGTGTGCGTGTTGCCACCTTCTCTTCAGAAACCTGAGCCTGGGACCAAACAGTGCCTCGCTATAACTCCCCACTATGATTCCCATAGCGTGCTAAACGCTTGTACCAAAGTTCCTCTTTACAATACGTGTGTGACTAAAATCAATAAACATTACCCCTCCCTCTTGGTGTCTGCTCCTAAAGAGAAGGTTATGCAAAGCCAGGCTTTTGTGCTTAGTGCCTGCTGTCCTCTCTCTCTCTCTTGCTCTCTCTCTCTCTCCCCCCCTCCATCTCGTTTCCCTCACTTGCTTCTGGCCAGCACAGGAAACCGACACCCCCTCCCCGACAGGAAGCCATGTTGTCCCAGTGTGCTTGGAAAGCCAAAGCGATATCAATTGTGGAAGCAATGTTTACCTTTTGAGTTTTTATTTTAATCTCTTGCTTTCAGGCTGGAGGCCAGGGAGCTAATGCCCAAATTGCACAGGGCCAACGTGCTGAGTGGCTTGGGTTGGGCTGGTCCTTTCACACGCAATGCCATGCTCCCAAAAAGCCCCCAGTCACAAAGACGGGAAGGCAGGGTGGGCTGTTGCACACATAAGATCACAGATTCTAGGAATGTGTTTTTTGTTTTGTTTTTTTTGTTTTTTTTTTAATATCTGTTAATGATCTTCCTTGGAGAAGCATACAGGGAATATAGAGAATGATGCATAGGGGTATAGAAGAACAGTTGGATTCATTAACCCCAAACAGATCTCATTCAACTTGTATTTTGGAGGAGCTGCTTGACTCTATATTCCCATAAGCAGCTTGCTGCCTCATATATGGAGTGAAATCATATCAACTTTTAAGTTAGCTACTTTAGCTTTTAAAGTTAAAAAGTTTGCATTTGCTTGCGTTAAAGCTTGTTATAAAGGTAGTTTATAACAAGCTTTGATTGATTGATAGTTTGATGAAGAACTCTTACCAGCTTTTTACTTGCATTTTTTTTTAAGTCACAATTACCGTAACAATCATTGCTGTTGTCAGCTGTAATGTTTTTAAAAAAAAATATCCTAAATGTGTCTTTATTTATTTTATTTTTTTTTTGCTGCCTTTTTGCTGCCCACTGTGTGAGACTCACATGCCTACGTGCTCCTAAATGCATATTAAAATCTGCAACCATTTATTTTTAGTTGCAAATCTAATCAAACTCTTGTACTGCCCTGCGTACCGCCATTGTTGCCTTCCTACTGTGTTTTCCATGCCATCACGAACATCCTCGTTCTTTAAGTAACCTCACACACTTCCTTTAATCGGAAAATGCTGCACTTATAATAGACTTCGAGAGTCTATTGTAAGTAAGTAAATAGGTCATTTTATTTGACATTGCCTTTTGATTATCAGTGTGCGTGTGCTTCACCACCATCATCAGCAGCTCTTCCATTTTTGATTGAATGCTCCTTGCCAACAAGTTTTCATGAGAACATGGCACTTCTAAGCTTTGCATTTTTAAATGTATTTACTGGTGTCAGTCTAATCTTTTTTTTGTTTTGTTTTTTTTGTTTTAGTCACATTTATGTCGTAGGGATTGTTTCGGGGGTTTTGTGTTTTTCTTCTAATCACTGATGTTTAAAACCAGATATTGAGTAGTGCATGGACCAATTTAATGAAAACCACCAAGATCTCTAAAAATAATAAAATATATTGTTTTATGAAATGCTTTCACAGTTTGAACACTGTGTTCTTACCTAAACTCACATTTCAGTTAAGAACATTCCAGGCCTCTGTAGTTGTAGCTGTTGTGGGAAGTTTGTCTAAACTCAAATCAGTAAGGTTCACTGTCTGTCTACTTGTTATTCATTAGCCTGTTTAACTTGGAGCTTTGCCAAGTTCATTCAGATTTTTGATTCATAGCATGACAAAACACTTCCTTGTAAATAATGACATTGTTGGCTTGCTCTAATAAGACGCTAGCTTATATTCCCCGTTCTCTCTCACACACACACACACACACACACACACACACACACACACACACACTTACACTCAACCTTCTTCTCACTCACATTTTTTAACATTTTGCATGTACCTGTAAATTATTCCAATATTTATTAAAACTGTGCTTTAGAGTAGTATCTGCATATAAGGCACATTATATATAGGGTTTCTTTAAAAATAAAAAACTAAAATTAAGAATTGTGATGTAAAAACTAATTGCATGTTTGGGCACCAATTCACTGCTGAATAGAGCTACAGCGGTGTCAGATTAGCTCAGTTTTGCTGGCAAATTTGTGTCAAGCAAAGTGTACGATGACAATATGCTTCCCAGCATATTGCGTGAGAGAGGCCAGAGTACCTTAGCTGTCACACTGACAGTAGCGTGTGAGTGTGTTTCTGTGTCTCCTTGTTAGCGTGACAGCTCTAGATGGTTGGGGTTGAAGGCCAGGTTTTTCCAGTTTTGCTTTTTTTTTTTTTTTTTTTTTTTTTTTTTTTTCTCCCTTGGTTCGTTTTGTTTTGTTTTGTTTTTTTGTTTTGTTTTGGGGTTTTTTTTGTGCTTACATGCACATAAACTTTATCAAGCATTCGGCCATTGGACCTTTTAAGTGTTAGCAGTGTTTTGTTCTCATTGAGCTATCGTAACTATCCATGAGACGATAAGAGTCTGCAGTAACAGCTATCCAAGATAAAAGGGCTGCAATCTCCCAGTCAGAATTTGAAACTGCTGAGTGCAGGAACTTGTGTATGGATTACACGGTTTATAACACAATGGCTTTCAATATAGTATGACAGCTCCTAGCTTCATTTAGAGATGATTAGGATATAAGTGGGGGCTGACAGATTAAATATATATATTTAAAATAATCTGTGTTTCAATGAAAAAAGGTCTGTGCCAGCTTGGAGCAGAGCCTTGGCTCCTCGCTTTGAACCTGCAGCTGATGGGGTTTAATCCAGGGGATTCAGACTAGAAGTTCTATATGATTAATTTGTTCTTTAGATTCTAAATGACACCGTAGTAGAGATTAATTACACCATAATTCCCAGATTTTTATTGTAATATTTTGTTCAATTTGAGGTACACTAGGTGGTTTTTTTTTTTTTTTTTTTTGGTTTTTTTTATAAATTAAGAATACTTTTAAGTCTATTTTATGCATTTATCTATTTGGGTTTTTTGTTTTTTCAACAAAACTAAGAAACGGTGACCAACTTTTTTTTTTTTTTTTTTTTTTTTTTTTATAAATAAAAAAACAAAACACATTGCTGTGTCATTTTATGTGTGTAAAAGACTGGCATCATTTGACCTCACGCTTGGATTATTGCAACTCCCTTTTAATAGGGGTTGGACTGGCCACTCTGAAACGCGTGCAACTAGTACAGAATGCTGCGGCACAGTTTTTATCTGGTAGAAGGAAATTTGAGCACATTACTCCGGTTCTGGCCTCCCTGCACTGGCTTCCAATTGAATTTAAGATTCATTTTAAAGTTCTTTTATTGGTTTTTACATCCTTAAATGGTCTGGCACCTGCATATTTGTCTGGTTTGCTGAAGCCCTATGTCCCCACTCGTTCGCTCCGGTCAGCTGAGCAGCTGTTGCTCTCAGTCCCCAAATCACGGCTGAAACTGGGAGGAGACCAAGCGTTCTCTATCGTGGCTCCTTAACTTTGGAATAATCTTCCTCTTCACATTAGGCAATCGACATCAGTGCTGGTTTTTAAATCCAGATTGAAAACGCATTTTTATTCGCTGGCTTTTGACTCAGTGGTTAACTGACTTGTATTTACCTATATTTTATTGTTTTTGCTATGTTTATTATTTTATCGTATTTATTATTCTTATTGTATCTCTTATATTTCTATTGTTCAGCACTTTGGTCAGCCTTGCATGTTTTTAAAGTGCTATATAAATTATGATGATGATGATGATGATGATCCTCCTGTTTTCGCCTTAACCATTATTCAGCTATGAACAGAGTAATGAGGGCGTGTGGCTGTAGTGGAATATTACTATGCCAGCAGGCCTAGCATCAGCAAACTATGAACCTCTTAATGGATAGTATATAAATGCATGAAAAGGACAAGCATTGCTACTTTATTTCATTTATTTAAATGTAGTAACGTAAGTCTATTGTTTTTCCTCCTTGAGTAAGAGTAAAGGATCTGCTCAAAATGCTAACATGATATACTATTAACTTCATACAGACCACCTCTGATGATTGAATGTAATCTCTTTCTTCAAATGTTTGCATGCTTGGGTAATTAAATCCATAACAAGTTTTGAATCGTTTGCAATGGCACATATACTCTTTTCCTCAGGGATCGTGAGGTCCCATTTGTGCACCTACCCCTGATAATGTTCTGATTAAATCTTTGCCAGCATTGTCCAACACCAAATCCTGTTTTATGTGAGCAATCCTCAGAGTTTGTGTTTTCCATTGTCTCCAGGTTCATCAAACAGCAGAGGGACGACACAGTCCACACCCAGGAGAAGCAATGTGAGGAATGGAGGGGCTGGGGGGCAGAGATCAAAGAATGATGAATGCTTTGGTGATGGGACTGATGAGAATCTGGACACTGACTTTGATTTTGAGGGAAACCTGGCTCTGTTCGACAAGGCTGCTGTTTTTTCCCAGATTGATGGGGCCAGTAGCAACAGCAACAAGTTACAACATCACAATACACAGGCTGAGCAGAAGACCCAGTCCTATCGCCATGATGAGAATATTCTGGAGGGGAAACCGGTCACATACAGACAGATAACTGTGCCCCAGCATGGGGGCAAGGAATACTGTACGGGTAAGAAGAAGATGCACACACAAATTTTTGGTGGCAAGGACACATTTGTGTATGACCATTTGTGGTCCAGTGTTTCAAAATATTTAATTTCATTTTAATTAAAAGTAGACAAAGTTGCAGAGAAGCCAAAGCTGCAAGTGGAGCCAATGGTGAGTCAGTTGTACTCTGCCCTGCAAGACATCATAGTTCAGATCATTTGGCCAGACCCTTCAGGACATTAAAACAGTAGTCAAACTCTGAGTGATCCATGCTAGACTACGCTGTGAATGTTTAAAAAAGAAAAAAACCCAAAAAAGATCATTTCTATACACAATTATGTAACTGTGGACTACACCTGAAAACTGTAGAAATCTGTTCCATTTTAGCTGGACACCCAGCTATAATAACTAGCAACACTCCACGCAAAATTCAGGTCACTTTTAAAGAGTTGTGATTTTGCTCTCTGATTGGTCATAAAAGGACTTTGAGGTAACATCTGAAAAATATCAGCTTCACTTGGATGCATCTAGTCGTGTTGAATGAGTAACGGGCAAATTTGTTTTTTTATTGTTTATTTTATTTTATCTTTTTCTGTAATCACACCTCACAGAAATAAATAGTGGGTAAGAATGAAGTATGTAAATGCAAGGCCTTTTCTGACTGGTTTTCTATATTTGATAAAAGAACAAAATTAATATTGCTGCCGCACAGTTTGACTCACCTTCATTAATACTTTGTGCATCGTGGGAAGTATCCTTATTTCAGTTTATGTAAGATAGTGAACATTAAATATACAGGACATTTTTAAGTGTGTCTTTAGTTTCGTTTGTTTTGGACAGAGTATTTTTTTTTTCCTCCCACTGTTTCAACCTTGGCTAGGTGTACACTCTGGTTACTGTTTTGACAAGCACAGTTGGCGAAAGGGTTATGGCTCTTGTCAAATGGTGAAATAGTCTATTTTACAATTGATATTAAATGAACATTTAATAGTGTCTCTTTTATTCAACACAGTGAAGGAGACAACATGCACCATTAAGTGGCTCTCACAATTGACCCAATTTCTTGATCAGAGTTCATCCTGTTGCAGGCTAGTTGGCAGTGTGTATCTATACCTGGTTACTGTTTGCTATCGGATGCAACTTCTGCAACCTCTTGTGGCATAAGCCCATAGAAATGATTGCCCTCTCCTTTCTCAAACTGGCTCAATCTAGGAATATTATGTAATTGGTTAATACAGACACAAGATAGGTAATGGCTAACAGGCCCTGGAGTCAAAGGTGTAATTGTTGTCAGGTGAGCAGTACTAAAGAAAATGGCTGTAGCACAAAGAATGGACTGTTTTAAACTTTACTGATGTGGTCTGATAGCGAATTAACTGTAAAATAAGTTAATGCCCAATATATCGGCAAATATTTGGCTTGTGGCAGGAGGCCCTAAAATGAGGCGCAAATTTTTTATTTTATTTTTTTAAACATACTTTTTTCATGGTCAAGGTATGCTTCTTAGTTGTCTCTGTGGTCAAATGTAATTTGCATATTTTGCTGACCGTTGGATAATGTCGGGTGTTGTACCCTGCATTGTCACATATGGTGACACCAAATGATTCAAATTTAAATTGTTTGCTCAGGATGCATGGTTCTATGTAAATTTCTGAAGATGAGCAAGACTAGATATTAGTACAAGGGTGACGGGTGTGTGTGACATTGGTGTTTTTATCCCAGATCGACAGTTTCATGTGGTGACTCAGGAGAGCTCAGTATAAGCAGCTGCCAACCATTCTACAGATAGCTTCCAAGCAGAGCCTCCTTTCTTACCGTGCAGACAGATTTGCTTCCCAGGGCTGTCATCATAATCCCCGTCCTCTGCACTCTGTAATTAGTATGCCGCTGTACAGCCTTACATAAACAGCACCTCTGAAGCAGGAAAAAACCGCAGTGCTCTTGACCTGGAAACTTTGCCAGTAAACAGATAAAACAACAGTGCGAGAACACAGAAAGTAAAACAAAGTGCCCAGCTGTTGGTAAGGTTGACATAACAAGCGGACATGGGGATTTAAGATTCTGTTTCTATAAGTCATTGTTGTGAAGGTTGCAGCCTCTGTAGTTTAGTTGTGCTGTTCTCTTTCCTACTGTAGTGAAACTTCAGGTCAGGCAAGCCAAATTAGAAAACATGTTGCAATGATTTAAATATGAGCTTCTTTTACTTTAACTATTCGTGCTGCATCACTTTGTTGGCATAGATAGAAGCATATTTTGAATCGTTACAACCCATTTTTAACACCTCTGACCTGGTTGTTTAGAGCAATGTATAGCTTGAGCTCATAGGAGTTACTTGCACATATATTAACCTTGTTATTATGTGCACTAATAGTGCCTAGAAAAGATAAAGACAATAAGGAAGACTGAGACTCAAAAACCTCCGTGGCGCTCCAATATTAAGCTGTTTGAACCACTAAATTACTAAAAGGTAATATTTCAAATTTTAATGTTTTATTTTCTTCTTGCTACCTCTGCAACTCTTAAAGTGGAGCAGAAGTGAATGAAATGGGCTGCTTTCCCTCCCTACCCCAGTGCAAGCCTTAGTCACACATGGCTCATATCCAACCAGCACGTATTGCTTTCAGTCTTGCCGGTTTCCTTGTCATGCTTGAAGGATAACTTCCAGCTCAGTTTATTTTAGCGCTGCTGTATACTCACAGCTACCCAGTTTAGCTAGTCTGTTTTTAATACTGCACTGAGAGTGTGTGTGAATTGTATGCATATGTGAGAGCGAGAGAAAGGTGGGGCGTTTTGGTTGCAGAAACTTAAGCAGCAGAGTTAAGAAGCGCACCTGATGGGTTGGTTTAAAAGCAATTAGTGCATACTAGTGCAACACCCACTTCCTCTGAGCTTGGCACTCAAGGCAGCACTTGCATGACAAGAACCAGTTGACTTTCCTGTGCTTATCGCTCACAGGAGGATTGGCATGCTCTAGATTTCTGTTGCCCACTGAAACATATTAGCAGTCTTTGTGTGGTATCAATAAAGAATAGTGGGAGGGGAACAGGGCTGACCTAAAGATAAGCAAGAATTTCGGTCAGGCACGGCATGAGTCTCTGTGTTTATATGCAATTATCTTGTGTATGAGGGTGTGCGTGTGTAGAATTTGTGTGTCATTGAGAGTGTTGCGCGTGTGTGTGTGTGCGCGTGTGTGTGTGTGTGCGCGTGTGTGTGTGTGTGTGCGCGCGCTTGCATCTCTTTGTGTCAGTGTAAGTTCTGTGCACAAGAGTGAGGCCACCAACTTCTCAGCTGCCAGGCCGGAGATGTGTAAGAGGCCATTAAGGACTTAACTGCCTCCCAGTAGCTTTATTTATCAAAGGGACCCTGAGCCGCACAGTTCCCCCATCTTGACTTACCCTTATAATGTGCCACAGGCAATGGATAGCTAGGGATTAGCACACCCTCTATAAAGCTTTCCACACAATTTAGTTTGTACAGTGATTTTTAAAAAACAAACAAACTGCAGATATACATTATAGTAATTCAAGGAAATACACAAGAACAATCGTGATTGGTTACATGGTATGAAGGATGCAATTTAAAAAAACCCAAAGGGATTTGAGAATTTTTCTTGAAGTAGGACTGCTTACGAAAAGTTGACTTGTAAAGCAAAAGCTACTTTTGTATTAATTAATTAAATGTGTATTAAGAGTTTGTAACAATGATTTACTTTTTTCTTAATGGTGCTCTTAAAATGATTGTTTTTGGCTCCTATAGTTAGCTAATTAAAAACAGAATTTTCTAAGAAGTCCAAAGTAAGAGTCATTACTTTGGCTGAAGCCTCCAAAACGATTTGGAGAGTGCTTCACGCAGTTCTTAAAGGTTCCTAAAGTAGAAAGGTGGCAAATCTTACCTAAAAGTATATAGTGCATGAATTATGTTTTTGGGTTAAAAACTTTGTCTGATGGTTCATCTGGTAATGGGTAACGGTGTGTTTTTAAGAAGATGAATGGACTCACTTTTTAGCCCAATCACCACCATCCATCTTACTTTTTAGCCCTCCCCAGTTTCTCACCACAAGATGTTGGGGTGCAGGTGTTCATATTTGTGTGATGTTTGCCCCCCTTTTTTGTCACGCGAACCCGCTGCATGTTTTGACTGAGAAGCAGCCAGTGTGGGGGGTCCAGTGCAGTGCTGTCCCGTCCCGCAGCTAAGAGCTGGGAATTGGTCAGAAACCATGTGATGGTGCGTGTGAGTTCAGGGCCTGTGGGGAATAGGCGTTATCACTTTGACTGCCTCATGTTTGTCATCTTTTCTAAAGGCTGCCAATCTTTCCTTTGTTTCCTCAGACAGCAGTGACAAACAGGAAGGGAAATGGAGAATCTTGTGATGGGAGCAAGATCAGGTCAGATAGAGGAAGAACAGCTTTTCCCCAATAGTTTACTCACACTTAGCTGCAGCCCTAGCCCTAATCCAGTATGTCATTGATTATTCAACTGATTAATCAAGCAGTTAGATAAGAAATACTTTTGTCTTTATGTATTTATTTATTTTATTTAGAAAGAGGGGCAATGCATATTAATGAACATTTTAACAAATGTAAATATGCCAGATTATAGCCTTGGGCTAATTTCCATCTGCAGACCCTCTGGCAGGTTGTTGTTAAACACAAGTTAGTAAAAACATACAGAGACACTATTTACAGATCATGTGACAAGGACAAAAACACTTTATACTAGAACAAACAATGACAAGAAGAGTCATTAATCTCTTATTAATTAAGAGTCTTATTAATGAGCAATAATAAATATTAAAAACAAAAAACACAGGACTTTCAAAAAAAACATCTCATTAATTTCTATTTTAAAAATTCATGTTTTAATAGTTTAACTGCATACATTTCTCAAAAATACATGGCATATTAAAATGAAATCCAAAAATAAAAAAATCTCACGTAATGTCAGTTAAAAGCATGTATGTCTTTCTCGTGCTGCCCTGCAAGAAAGCTTCCTTGTGTGTATATTATTAAATATTAATACAGTTTTATTTATATATTATTTTTAAAATTAACTAAATCTGAAAAATGATTTTACCTAAACCTTCAAAATAAAAATGTTTTACTATACCCCATGCTCGCCTTTAGACTCACCTCTCCTTGTTGCAGGTATCACTGCGATAGAACATGGGATGGCTATCATCAGCCTTCAGCAATCTGCCTATTTTAAACATGGTGTCAGACGAAGTTCATAACAGTTCATCGTCATATTTTAACGTCTGCAGCTTTTGCTGTGTAAAACAAACGACCGTGGACAGAAGCAGCTACAAGTTCACTTTTGATCATGTTAGAGCTTGTTAAGCACGTCATTTGATGAACCACACTTTTTCCTAGTAAAATTTTAATGGTGATTACAGTAACAAGTGGAAACAAAACATGCTAGAAAAATGATTTGTTTCCACTAGAGATGGCACGATACCACTTTTTTTATGTCCGATACTGATATCATAAATTTGGATATTTGCCGATGCTGAATCCGATATAGTGTATTTTTTTTAATCAATAATCAATCATTTTTAATATCTTGCTGCATTTTATATAAGTTCATACTCAAGTTAAAAGAAAAACAAAAAACACTAAAGCTATTCTGTTATACCTTTATGCAAAAAAATACACTGCACCCAAAATATTTCATAGTTCAGCAATACTGATCAATCTAATAAACTTAAATCCTCCATCCTCCCTATTCTGGTATTTTAAAGAGTACTTGGCAGAAATATTAACCTCTTAAGCCCCAACGCCCCCGGTACCGGGGGCAAGAGGAGGAGATCACGTTTAATCAGTTATAACACGGGGTGAGAATTTTAAGTCCAGACATTTGTGGTTAGGGTTGCCAACTCCCTGAAAAATAAGGGACACCTCGTGGCCAGGGCCGGGCAACCCAGTTGTCTTCACCCTTCCCAGTGTGGTGAATTTTGTAGCTCTTTTTTTGTGTGTGAAATTGTTATTTTTAACCATTTGATTTGAATTTGATTTAAGTAGATGCATATTCTTTGTGATATAAACACATGGGAAACAAATGATCATTTAGCCATTTATTTTTAGGTCAAAATGACAACATTAACACAATAAAACAGGTCTCTTTCTTAAACAGAAGCCTGTCATGCTTAACTTTTGAGAATATAAGTAAATCTTTCTTTAAAAGAACTCTGTCCTGCTTAACTTAAAATTATATAAATTAATAGAAAACAATAGAACAAAAAACATTCTTGTAACAGTGCACATATAGTGCATTTGGTACAATTGGCTTCAGTTGAGGTATTATTTCAGCTTTTCTAATGCTAATCAGCTGCTCCCGTTTGTAAACCCACTTGTTCCCATGATTACGCATCATAACTCATCATCATTATTCATCTATGTATTACTTTTATGTATTAGTCATCTATTTGTTGTAATCATCTATCCTTGCAGTTGTTTATTACACAAAATAAATTATATTATCACACTTCCGGCCACATAGCGCTGATATTCACTGCACATTAGGGTTGCCAACTCCCAGCAAAAGAAAAATAGGGAACCACCCCCTGCCCTCCTGCTAAATCAACGTAATCAACCTTAATTTAATGCATGTGTAAAAAGAATGCACAGAAATCAATTATGTTTCTACAATAATTAAATAGATTCAACATCTTTCATCAACAGAATCGCAGACTGCACAGATGGTACCTTCCCAAAGGAAAAAGTACTTTATACAGTAATGGACTTCTATACATTTTACATCAGATTAAAACTTTGGTTGTAAGATTCAGATAATTATTTATTAAAAGCTAGACATTTTAAATGAGAATAAGTTACCACCTTGGTAACTGCTCCCCCAATGCTCTTCTCTGTGTCTGTGTGTGTGGACTGACTCCACATTAAACTATGGCAGCATCATCTTCACTACTGCTGTTGTGCTAGCAGTCTTTTTGTTTAGAAGCTGAGGGCTGCATGAGCTTCATGTTGCCGTACTTTTTATTCGCACACATGCTCCCAGATACGTTTCTATTGCAGGTTTATTTGTTGTCGCAAATGTTCATGAAATGCTTGAGTTTACATGATGTCAAACAAAAATTATTATTACTGTTATTTATTTCTTTTTTCTTTTCCTTTTCTTTGTTTTTTTTGCGATCCAGTTATTTGAATTACTTTCTGATTCATTGCAACCCGACTACAGTCCACCTGAGAACCTGGGAATGTGTTTATCTGTAGACTAATGTCCTTATCACCAAAGTCCTATTATTAGATTTGACTTTGCTTCTACTTTTGTTTCTAAAGCCATTTTGATGAAGATAAATGGCTAAATGGCTTCAGTTTTATTAAATGTTTTGCTTCTAGAATGTAACTAAAACTGGTGCTGAAATGAAAACACATTAACACAGTCTCTATCTCACATGTTTTCTTTTTGCAGACACAGGTCTGGTGGTTCCCACCGTGCCCTATGAGCTTCATAAACAACTTCTAGCAGCTGCAGAGCGCTGGGGTCTTTCTCTTGAGCGCAGGCTAGAAGCAGTCGGTGTTTGTTCCAGTCAGATGGCTCTCACATTGCTAGGTGGACCGAACAGGTAAGGAGTACCAGTCCTAGCTTCAGTGGCACCTTAGACTTCCCAGTCTCATGGCTAGCTACTGTTAGTGGTTTGTATTATAAGAAAAAGAATGTACAACAGTGTGTTAAACATCCTTGTCTGAAAAAGAAGGCTTATTGTTTTAGGAAGACACTACATTCTACATTAAGATTGAATATAGTGTCAGGAACATCCTAAAAGACCAAAGCAAACCCTGTTCGGTATTATTTAGATGTACTTTTAAGAGTGGCAGAGGCTTATTTAACATCAAAGAAACACAACACAGTAGCTCATAACAAAACTGGTTTATCGCCTCAGTCCTTTCATCTACTGTGCACTGCAATACTTGCATGAGTCAGATTTAAATTGGAAGTACAGTGCACTCAAATCAGGTTTAATTTTGTGTTGTAGTGCAAAATCACAACTATTTCAGTGAGAACCAGCAGGCACTCAATTCTTCTGTTCAGTTTAATATTAAAACTTGTAAATATAGAAGACTTTATTTAAGATTTATCAAGGTTGGGATAATTTAAAAATGTAATTATAAATAAAATACTTAGTATAGCTCACATGTTTTAGTCAAGTACCTTTGTCATAATTCCCATAATCAAAATTAAGAAACCTTTGGTGGGGTTCAGTTTTTCTTTTCTACAGAAATTTAATGAATGTCCGACTTCCCACAAAATCCTTGAGATGGGGTTTAGATTTGCATTGCCAGTTTAATCCCAAAGTAATTCATGTGCTTGTCATTGCCTGTGATTTTTATGGAGAAATCTTTGTTTTCTCAAATATTCATAGGCTCACACCAAAAAATGTCCACCAGAGACCCACCGTGGTCCTTCTGTGTGGTCCCCATGTTCAGGGAGCCCAAGGCATCAGTTGTGGTAGGCACTTAGCCAACCATGAAGTGGAGGTGATCTTGTTCCTGCCTAATTTTGTCAAGATGCAAGAGTCGGTAACCAGTGAGGTCAACCTCTTCAGCAAGACAAGCGGCAAGCAGGTCTCCAGCGTCAAAGGTAAAACTCCACCAGTATTAGTATTAAAGTATTTTGTATTCACACTGTAGCCTACACAGGTCTCAACAATATGTTGCTAGAAAAGTGCGGGCACGGTGTATTAACCTTGCCCAGTTGTAACTGACTATCATAGGCAAATGTTGCCCTCTAGTGGAGGTGCACCATTTAAGACACTCCTGACTCCTCTTGTGCTTGGAGCTCATACTGATATTTTGGACGTAAACCTATAAATCAAAACACTGGTTTTATCTCTGCAAAGTTTTAGTCTAAATTAATACAAGATAATCCACTCTTGGTTTATAATTATTTACTGTTATTTTGATCAGTGTAGTCTTGAAGACAGCTGGAAGTCTTGCAGGAAGCTGAAAGCTACAAAAAGCAATAAAACATTGCGTGTTTTCTATATTGTCATAAAATTATTATTTTTTTAAATATCATGATATAATTTTGAGGCTGTATAGAATGATGCCGATTTTTGGTAGTTAACACACTTTTTTATATGTATGTATGTAGGTAGGTAGGTAGGTAGGTATACACACATATGTACGTGTATATGTATGTATGTATGTATATATGTGTATATATATGTATAGGCTTTTTATCCCCACCCCCCTTTTTGTGTGTGGTTTTTCTTTTTTGTTTTTTTTGGGGGGGGGTTCTTCCAGACACATAAAGTATAAACAGATTTCCCTAACAGTTGGTATGTATAGGTTATTTATGAGTCCTTACTAAGATAATGCGACACTGCAGTTTAAAAATATTCTTGTTTTGTTGTCATAACAAATCGTGGATTACTCATTTATGCTCTGCCCAACTCTGCTCGGATCAGCTGGTTGTTGTGTTTATAGTGGACGAACTATTTGACTCATAATGTGGTAAAAGGGTGTGTCTCTTGTCTCTTAACTTTTTACATTTTTTTTTATCAGGTGTTTATAAGTACCAACATAATACATCAATAAATACTTATAATATAGGTTGAGCTCTATAGTATACCCCTCTGGATTAAAAGCTAAATGATGAGATGCACCAGCATCTCTTTGAATTTCACTCCTTGCTACAGGAATTAAAAGTGCCACATATGTGGCACTTTTAATTCCTGTAGTGTCTCAATGTACTGTTTGTAATGGGATCACATGCACTAATATTTTTTTTCTGTCTTATGATTTTGCAATACAACTAAAAAACATTCTCCCTCTGGCTGTGTCCCAGACTTGCCCATGAGCCCAGTCGATCTTGTCATCAACTGCTTGGACTGCCATGAGAATCCACTGCTGAAAGAGCAGTCCTGGTACCAATCTGTTGCTGACTGGGCCAACAAGAACCGTGCTCCAGTCCTAAGTATTGATCCCCCAGTCAGTGGGCAGCCTCAGAGTGTGGACGCAAAGTGGACCCTCTCTTTAGGACTTCCACTGCCTTTAGCAGACAAAGACAGCAGAGTCTACCTCTGTGATATTGGCCTCCCTAAGATGGTTTACCAAGAAGTTGGAATCAACTACCACTCACCTTTTGGATGCAAATTCGTCATCCCTCTGCACTCAATATAACAGAGTCTATACTTATTGGTGCTTGGAGTGAATGGGTAATTTGAGTGTGCAGACAAGCAACAACATGCCCCAAGCAAAACTGTGTTGCAATATGTATGAAACTTATTGATACTTTTGGAAGCGTCATTGGAAAGAATAAACTGTGTGTTACGTTGTGTGTGACACCTTGTTTTGGAAGGGGAGAGGTTTCCTGTTCTTTGTGCGTTCTGATAAGGGCTCTGTGGTGATGTGAATATGTTTACAAAATGCTGACCACTGTGAGTCTATCTTTGACCTCTGACCTTGTGACCAGTCAAAGTAGCAAATACACAGTTCCTATTTCCTTCTTTAAATTGCATGTGGAGTCAGGTCCTGACTCCCGGACCTGGAGTGGCGCTCAACCTAAAGCTGACTGCCAGTCAAAACTGCCGTTCATCTTCCACAGTTTAGGTCTGTGCCCATTGTATTTCCATATGTTGTATTGTTTTTTGTTTTTTTACTGAAAAGGGTGCTCTTTGTCAAATAAATTGTGTAGCATGTTCGATTGAAAATGTGATATTATACAGAATCTATATTTTTATTTATTTTTTTGAACACATCTCAGGAATAACTTGTTAAAAAGGTGGAAAAACAGAAGTTTATATTTTCATTGACATTGTGGTAGCACTCTTTCTACACTAGTTGGTGTCTTTAGTTCGTAGTAGTTTTCTACCACTTTGATTTTCCAAGTATTACTGCTATTTATTGTGGCGTTGTTGTTATTACTATTTGCATAACATTTTCCTTTTTGGCACTTGCAGTTAAATTACCTCTCTAACTGACTTGCCCTTGGTCATCATGAAAATTTTCTGTTAAAGCTAACATTTCAGCAAAATGTTAACTGTACCTGAACAAAAAAGTCTATATTTTATTTCCAAAACTGAAGCTGTGCACTTTTGAAATGGAGCAATAACAGTTTTTCAAAAGCTCATAAGTCTGGTTTTATGAACGTTTTTTTTGCATCAAACAAATGTAGTTGAAATGTAAGGGTATAAATATGAAGGCTTTGCAGTTTTACACTTTATGTACTCAGTTAACTTGTTACATTTGTAAATAACTGTTCCTTGTTTTTTGTACTTCATCTTAGGTGTCTATACACATTTCTTTTTGTGCTTTTGCTGATTTGTCATTTTTGTTAGAACATGGCAATAGGTATTTTGCCAAAAACAATAAGAAGGAATCAAGGAATTTGTTTAGAGTGAGTGAATTGCATAAAAATAAATATTCACAATATCAAAGTTACCACTCAGGATTACAAAGGTCACAGTGACTACAGCCTCTTGTGTATTCTCACCGTTCATTGTTTTCATTGTAGCAGAGACTAAAATGTGATCATGACTGTCATCAGTTCACGTTTTAAAATATGCCTTGGATTTTTGATTGTGGAGAAGTCTTATTTTGAGATTCATTGGTGTAAAGGGGGAAAACGGAGAAGATTTGCAAAATAAAAATGTTGAATTCAATGCCTGTCTGCCTTTTAATTCTTACTACAAAACCCAATGATGTTTTAACAAATGACTCTGTATTGTAGGACATTTTTTTGGTATATTATGCTTGTTGGACCACCAGCAAAGCATATAAAGGTATGTTTTAAAATTCCAAACTGCAAACTCAAACTATCACCACCAGGGGGCAGCATTATTTGTTAATCTTTTCAGAAGTGTTCTGTTCTTTGAACTTAGGGTATTTCTAACCCCCATTTCCTAAAGGTCACTGCTGTAAGAATAGTTACAGAATATGAATAGTTATGAATGATTTGCTAAGGTACTTTAAAGACTTACATCGACTAAGTGTATACAGTGTGGCATTACACCGTTAGGCGTGAAACAAGTTCAACATCACTTGATGTGCTGGTGTTTTTGACATAGTAATTGCAGATGGTTCTTCACAAAGATTCTTGGTGACTTTATTACCATTGTAGAAGGTAATAATCCAAATGTTTAAACTTTGTTTTAAAAAAGGTTAACCATTTTAAACAGTTTGTCAAAGTACAGTGCAGTCTCCACACTAATTCTTCTCAAAGGTGTTCTGTCTGGTTGAGGTCAGGACTCTATGCAGGCCAGTCAAAGTCTTCCACACCAAACTCACTCATCCATGTTTTTATGGACGTTGCTTTGTGCACAGGAAGGGGCCATCCCCAGACCATAATCCCCCCCTCCATCAAACTTACATTTGGCACAGTGCAGTCAGACAAGTACCATTCTCTTGGCAGTTGCCAATCATTCCCCGTTGCTTCCACTTTGTTATAAAACCCCTAACAGATGACTTCCCAGATTTCAGTGTAATTATAAAAAGGAATGTTCTGCTAATTTTAATACCAAAAAGTTCTTTTTTGTTACTTATTTACTTTAGTATAGTATAAATGGTAGAAAACAGTCAGAAAACTTAAAACCTATGAAACTTAAAAGTTATACTTAAATATACTTAACTTTAGTTAAAAGCTGTCCAATGAGCTGGATTAGAGTCTTTGGAGGGCCAATTCTAGCCCCTGGGCATTATGTTTGACACCCCTGCGTTAAAGTAGATATACTGAATAAACATTATTCATGCCTTCGGTCTGAATAACAGTACCTTATGGAATTATAAAAATAAACAAATACATTGGAGCACTGTTATCAAAGGTCACACGTGCTGTAGTCCACTTTATTCTTTGAACATGTTGCACTAAATCACCACGCAGCCCTAACAGTCAGGGGCGCCTCCAGAATTGTTTCATAGGGGTCGCCATATGGGGGCCACTAAAAATAACGCGGTGGCACCACAAAAACAGAATTCCATTTTTATTATGCTGTTGTCAAATATAGGTTACTTGGAAAATATTGCAAAAAAGAGAGAAAGAAAAGAATTATATGTCTATGAAAACCAAATAAGACTTTGAAATTCTTAATAATCTGTTTTAATTGCAGTCTATTACTAGTAAATTACAGCGTATATCTATCCTGTATCCTGTATTACTGCACCGCGGCTTTATCCCGTTGGGAAGGGCAGCAGGTGGCCATTTAGCGGGTAACCTCTCCCTGTAACAAGTCAGCCATCGGTTGACAATCTCACCTGTTGGCCACACGGCTGTGCTCACAGACCGCTCGCCCGTTGGCCGTGCTATTCCCATTCCCAAGCGCATGCGCTTTGCACTGACGGAGTGGAGACCATTTCCTTCCAGCAGCAGGCCTTACAAAGCTCCATACACACACACACACACACACAAATACATAAGCATACACACATATGCGGTCTCAGCACAGACAACAGCCGTCAAATCGAAGCAGTGTTTGGAATAGTGTAATCTTAACACCGCAACACCTGGATGCCCCCCAACCGCAGGAATCATTCTAATGGGTGTTCATCGCTGAACTGCAGCAGCATATGGTCGACAGCACAGTGGTATCTTTTGGGTGAGTTGCCCACAGCGCATTGACTGTTTTGTCTCGGGTTTGTTGCTGCTGCCGCTGCAACACAGGGTTTTAGCACAGGGGTGGCTCAGGAGATACACCACACAGGAGTGTCCTTACTGGGCTTTTTGTTCCGTTTTGGAGTCAGGTTTTATCTTACATTCACTAACAGAATGAAAGTGCCGTTTGTTCCAAATAGGTGCTGCTGTGAAGCGCTAGCCTGAATGGGAGTGTTAGCTTGAGCTGCTAGTTAACGAGCAACGTAGCGTCACGAGATCCATTATCGGACGCAATTCAGTGTTATGCTAGGCTTGAACTGATTTTACTTACAATGTCTTACTCCCCCACCAATGCAGTCAGTAAGCTTGACAGTACAGCAGAAGACTGATAAATAAAGGATCTGTTAAAATGATCTTTGCCTTGTATGCTTGTGTTACCCAGATTTACGCGCCTGTGCCGAAAATCTCCCGAGTCACTACCTTTTTCTTTCATCTGATTCCATAGTCGGACACCTTGGTCGTGTCTTGGGTACTTGACCATTTCCTTTGACAGTCTTTGTCTGTGGAAACGCTGTGGTGCAATACCGCGTGGAAGCCCAAAAATAAAAACATGGGTTCAGCAAAACAAAAAAAAATGTACAGCATTGTTATACAGGCAGATGTACCGTTTTCCAGGTTTTTTTTGTTTTTTTTTTTACTTGTGGTGGATCTAAAGGTAGAGGTTCAGCTAACGTGTCGTTGAAATTACAACCCTGTGCACAAATACTGCGGTCTGACCTTTTATTGTTGTTCAGCGTATTGCTGGGAATTGAGGGCGACAAAAGACTGGTTCTGTCCGATAATGGATCCAGTAATCTTAGCCTCGTCCGCCTTGCACTAGAACACAGGGATCGAGCTGAGGTCCAGCCCCTTTCCTGAGGAAAAACTAATTCGTATCTCTCATGTTTTAATATAAGCTCGCTAACATCCTTACTCACTTTAGCATTTGTCTTGGTTTTAGGGCAGGACCAATGAAATAATGATAACTGTTAAAAAAAAACCCCACTTAGTTATGTGATACTCTTTATCCCACGGGTAAATTGTTTTTCACTTGGCATGGCTCCACAGGAAGGTGCAAGGTCAGGTTAAACTACAATCGCATAGGAACGATTTAGTGTCCGGCTCAAGGATACATTCACAGGTTAAAGGACATGAACTGCATTAGCCACAGCTGCAATATTCATATTTCAGTCCTATTGGTAGTTTATAAAATTGACATTATGACTCGTCTTGTCCCTGCAGCTTTGGCATTGTGTGCAGGTTCCGTGCACAGAACTTAAATATAATTGCCTGTTTGCAGTGTTGAAACGTACATACCTTTACAAGCCAAGACTTGAGTACCCAAAAGCATGGTTATAGAGTATTTGTACTTTACATAATGTTACTGTGTAGTTTAGGAGAAAACTGTCTAACTGTAATGGTTTGTAGTACACCTAATCAGTTCTGATCTTACTCCAGGGTTGTTTTCAGGGAACAAATCTTATGATTAGTGTATTATCTCTGTGCCAGTTCTTGTTATCTAATACATTAGCATGTTGTAGTAGCTTGAAATCTCAAATATCATCAGTCCAGATCTTGTTGCCTATTTTAATAACTGATTGCCTCAGCAGGTTTGACCAGCGATTAGCTTTTTGCATTATAATCTGGATGAAAGCAAAACAGCTGTTTGATGGGAGAGATAGTTGCTTTGCTCTTTTTGGATTGTAATATAAAATAGACAACTGTTCTTGCCTCTAAATTTTGCACAATGGTTTAAGAGTTTACCCCAAAACTGGAATTAAAGCCAAAAACTAACAATAACTTGAAAGAGTAGATTTTTCTTCCTTTGTTGTCAGAAAGGTTTTTTTTCCCCCACCTGTCTTGACTCATGTGCTAGTTATCATGAGCACATAGTGCTGATGAAAGCAGGATGAAGCTTCTGGTTTTCTATTAAATAAATTCTTTTACAAAGCATGAAGTGGGGGTGCACAGGCTTGGCATTCGTTATCCCCAGAGGAATCTGGTGAGCCAGACTGCAGCATGTTAGGAATCCATATGCTGTGTCTGTCAGGGCTAACCTGCTGCCCATAAGCTTGAATGTCCAGCATAGTGCACTGAGGGTCCCTGGAAGTACACTTTCTTGTTTTCATCTGAAAACTCTTTACCTTAAATGTTAGAAAATGCCATATTTTGGAAAAAGCTGAGATTGTGCTTTGAGATGAGAGGTCACGCAGCTCTTTATTTGAAAAATCAGACTTATCTAGTAAGGTGGCCCACACCTTACAGACGGAAACCTTTGACCACACTTAGTTCTGTCCATTCCTATTGTCTCTTTGTCAATAGCATCATCCCCGTCACCCTGAATGACTGATGGGGAGATCAGAGTAGTCCTGATTGAGGTGCAGCTTGACAAGCAGTAAAGGTGACAGTACAAGCCCACCGGCCTAGATACATATCAGCTTTCTTCTATTTAGTTACGAGAAGGAAGGGGGGGGACGATGTCTGCTCGATCCCTAAATCTGCGAGAAGCTGAGCTGTGTTACTGTCTCATATTAAGCTTTGTGCCTGGCTTATGTGCTCAGCAGGGAAGTAATGGCTTCTCTGTCTTTACACTGACCATCTCATTGCACATTTGAAGCCTGTCCAAGGCCCTGCTGACCTCAACACAATGACATCGTTTAGTTGCCCCCACCCCCCCCACAGGACTCTTCTCTTCAGCGCATGCTGTCTCTTTAATCGCCAACTCCAACAGCAGAGGAGGGATTTATTGTGGTGACTTTGGTGCAGAGCCCAACAGTATACTGACAAAGAGTGAAACATATAATGGTTACTGTGATAAAATTCCCACTGGTTAGTATTACTGTTTCACAGTAAGTCTGTTGCTGATTACCACCCACAGAAAACTTTCTGTAAATACTGTCAATCAAGGTTAGCAACAGTCTCCCAGCAGAGCATGCAGGATGTGTTTACTTAAAAGGCTTAAGGTAGTGACAGTGCTTCAGAGACTTTTATACTTTAAACACATTTTATAGTACTGCGTTGAATCCGTGTTGTAGTGGGAAATGTTGTTGTTAGCATTTAGAATTGTGTGCCTTGAATTCTCTGCCATCAGACTGACACGATTGAACAACAGTTACTTTTAGGGAAACGGAGGAAAGAGCAAAGAATTTCAGGATCAATTTTGTTTTTTCCTGGGTTGTGGTCAAAGTTTGATTTTTTAAGAGATAGAGGGAACCTTGAAAGACGATGGAGACACTGTGAAATTGCTTGTTATCACTTTATAGGGAACCCGAGGTAAGTACCCTTTTATCTTAATGTGACTTTTATCTTGGTGGATTTTTGTCTGGAGACTATATCTGCTCAAATCCCATGATACCGTGCTATGTAGTCACCCAGCCAACATATTTTATTAAAGTCCAGAAGCTGACAGCTTTGTTGTCGTGTTCTGTAGACACGAGTAAACAAATAAAACAGTATACGTATAACTGTTTTCACACTGGATATTATTTGCAGTTGTTCTTTCGCCTCTGTCACCCAAAAGGAGAGAGTCTCCTTCACACACATTCTACTTGAAATACTCTGATTTATAAGAGGGAGCTGCCTTGGTAGATGTTTAGGGGACAGGACGTAGCTTGGCGAAACTGTCTTGGTATGTGTATCAGTAGTTTTTAGCATTTTCATCACTTTTTAGAAGCACTGGGTTAATACTAATAATTCTGATATGAAATGTTTGTACTGTTGTGTCTCTAATACTGACATCCATGAGCAACAGGATTTCACACATGGTGCAAGGCACAGTAGGCTCTCATGTCACTCTGCATGGATGAATTCATCAATTATTTCATGGCTGTGTTCATTTTAGCATCGTAGTGTAGTGTGTTAGTAGCTCAGTGTGATGTATTGTGTCCGCTGCTTTTATTGTGTATACCTCCTGAGCAATGCACTTTTATGTTAGACCTTGCAAGATGCAAAGTGGCGAGACGTGGTACACATGATTAGAAAGAATGATAGAAACTGAAACTGGCAGCACATCTGCACTGCACCTGCACTCCTTCCCCTTTTTAGGTGCATCATACAGTATCACTGGATATAACTGTGTAGTGAACAACAGATTAATTGTCTCAGCTGGTAGGTGATCATAATTTTCATCATATAGCATAACATTATGATACAACTGTATCATAATGTTGTCTATATCAGTTATTTTAGTAATCAAGTAATCTATTGATTATTCCACCGATTAATTGGATACGAAATACTTTCGTCATATTAGTAAAAGGACATACGTCTTTCAAAACGAACTGCTCATTGGTTTCCATTTTGGAAATTAGAATAGAATAGAACTTCCATTTATTGTCATTGTACATGTACAACAAAATTGTGGGTGCGCACTGGAGAAGTAGTGCAAAGAAAAGACTTGGTCTGAATAGAGTTGGTGTGTGAGTGGCCTGTTTTAAAGTTTAACTGCATATGTCTGTCAAAAAAAAAAACCCAAGTCATACTGGTGGTTTCCAAAAGGAATGTGCATATGTGTGCGTACATTGTTCAAGTGTGCGAGTGAATGAGTTAGTTATTTTATAAGCCTTTAAAGGAGGATGCCGTGGCTGCAATGAAGAGAAGCGAGCATATCAGCATTCTGAAGTTTGCCCTGGACTTTGAAGGAGAGTTTTTGTGCTGCTGAAAACAAGATGTTATGATGGTGTAAATGTTAATTAATAATAACCTAACAACTCTCAGGTCAGAAGATCAAAGTTTTACTGGCCCATGTACGTTTTTATTGACTTGTGAAAAAAAACCCCATTTATTTTTAGATTTTTAAATATTAATGCACTTTAATTAATATGATATTTTATATTATTTCACTTTTAATCTGAAAATGTTGCGAAAGCCTTGAAATAAATGTGGTCTAGTACACCCCATGCTCCCCTTTAGATTCACCCCCGTTTTCTGCAGGTGTCACTTCCATTTAAAATGGGTCGGCTGCTGTCAGCCTTCACCATGCTATGTAATTTAAACATGGGGTATCAGACTAAGTTAACAGTTCATCTGCAGATGTTAATATAACTTCTGGAGGATTACTGATTTTTCTCTATGTAAAACAAACTGCAGTGGATGTTTGATGAAGGTCTCCTGCTAATTTTTCTAGTTAAACAAAGCATTAAAGCAAAGAATTTGTGTTGAATTTTTTTATAATCGATTTATTTAATGAGTCATTATCCAACTCATTACTGTAGTTTACAGGTTCAGGTTACAGTCCAAAACCTGAAAACATAAAATTTACCATCTTATTAAAGGACTGATCACAACCTTTTAACTTTTCATCACACTGTCTTTGAATGAGCACAAAGCCAGTCTTACAAAATACTGAAACCAGAGCACAAAAACTATAAAATTGATGTGACCAAGCAGATAAACATTGGTCTCCTTATGTGAATGGTCATCTTATTTGCAGATAGACCAGCAACTGACAGAAAGGCTAATATCAGTCGACATTGCTCTGCAACATCGAGATCAGAGTTTCCTGGGTCCAGTTATATTAATAGCTGACTAAGTAACAATTCATTCAATTTAGTATGTTCTGTAACTGATAAACAGCACAGGCCATTTTTAGGGCCCGAGCACAAAAGTGCGAAGGCCCTATTGTATCAGCAAATGAATCGGCCTTTTGAGGGCCTAAACATGCTCAAAAACTCATGAAATTTTGCACACGCGTCAGGCCTGGTGAAAATTTACGTATTTTAATGTCCGTAGACATGTCCAGGGAAAATTGGCTCAGTAGCGCCACCTAGAAAAATGTAAAACGCGAGCCCCCGAGATGGGTATGACTTGCATGTATGAAAGTTGGCACACATATCTAACCTTAGGAGACGCACAAAAAAGTCTATTATGGCCATGTCCTAAACCCAACAGGAAGTCCGCCATTTGGAAGTGAACGTGACATTTTGGCTCTAATTTTGCCATTTCCATGCCTCGAACTTTTTCGAACTCCTCCTTGGGATTTGGTCGTATAAGCTTCATCTTTGCCAGTGTCAACTACACACCTGGGCCATGTTAAATTGCGGAGCTTTTGAGTTTTCACGATACTGTGAGGCCGTGGCGCCACTGCGAATTTCGATGACTCGCCATGAAAATCTTATTGCCTCTCATTCTGTCATACATTGTCTGATCTGGACCAAAGAGCACACATATGATAAGGCTCCATCCCTGAACATATTTCAACTGCCATATTTGACACCAAGGAGAGCGCCACCTAGTGGGAACAGGAAATGTCATGTTTTACACTTTGGGGTACAGTATTGTGATGGGTGAGATTTGCAGCCTCAAATTTCTCCTAGAAAGCCTTAAGGAGTTGGTCTTGGGTTATGGTGAAAACTGTGACTTTTCGCGAAAGGGTGTGACCCCAGCAGCATGGCGAACATTGATGTCTCGCCATGAAGAAACAAATTAGTATAACTCCATGAAATCCAGTCTGATCAGAACCAGACGTTAAAGGCATGATGTCAGACCCGCCCTGAACAGATTGATGTGCCCATTGTCAGGAATACGTAGAGCGCCACCTAGTGGGAACAGGAAATGTCAAGTCTTTTATTTTGTTGCACTGATTTTCACAGGTTCATCGTGGCCACTTCAAAAGCGGTGAATATTAACATCAGTCCCTCATGATGCTTCAGTGAGAAAATTGTGACTTTAAACTGAACGGCGCACCCTGGTTGCAACGCCGTTCACCATGAACAATGAAGTGGCTTTTGAGGGGCTTGGAAAGTTTAAGAAGTCTTGAAATTTGGCGCACACCTCCAATGTCATGAGGGCTTTCTGGTTATGTATCACTTTCATTTAATAGCGCAAAATGGCTCCACAGCGCCCCCTACAAAATTTCAAAACAACAGCCCCTGCTCTGTGTTTTATGTATGAGTCTGAAACCTGGTAAGCTTATAGGAAATACCAAGATGTACAAAAAAGTCTCTTGGAGCAATATCCCAAATCCAACAGGAAGTCAGCTATTTTAAAATTAATGTGTAATTTTGGCGCCATTTTCGCCTCTTTTCAGGCACGGTTCTTTGACGAACTCCTCCAAGGGATTTCATCAGATTGATGCGATCTCCTGTCTGTGGAATCTAAAGACATTTGTGATGTTAAATTGCGAAGCTTTTTACGTTCAGGGAAACGGGGTGGTCATGGCGGCACATTGAGTATCAATCACTCGCCAAAAGCAGTAATCTGCTGTCACTCAAAAACACAATGTCCAATCTCTCCCAAAGGTCACAGACGTGATGAAACTCAAGCTCGGAAATGTTTGTTATGCCATTTTTCAATAAAGGTTAGAGCGCCACCTAGTGGGACGACTATAATCATGATTGAATGAGATGAAATTTGAGCTGGTGGTTAAATGCATGAATTCCATCAATGTGACATCAGATCGGACATGCTGGTTGTAGGTGTTGGGCGTGGCTCGACGCGCCGGGGGTGCGAGGGCCCTCATAACGCTGCTTGCAGCTTTAATTTTCATGTGTTTCTACTAATGGCAGGCTGGCAGGTTGCTGTTTTGGCAGTCTTCAACATTTTGTAGCTTCTTCTCCAATGATTTATTTGTAAATCACACGTTCAAATAGATTCTAGCCCAGGTGTCTTGGACTGAACTGGAGGGCTGCTCTAACCAGAACCTGCAGGAGCTGTAGAACTAACTCTTGTGCCACCACACTGAGCTCTGCGAGGATACAGAGCAAAACAAGGACAAGCTGCATGCTGCAGGCCATTAAGTTAGAGCTGGAGCAGTTTGATAACTTGCTGAAGAGGTAGCTATTTATATTTTTTTTGTATATTGTTTTATATTAATCTCTCTGAACGGATGTTTAGCACAGTTTCACACTCATGATTTGTTCGCCCTCTTTTTCACTACTGCATCTTCTCTGACCTCCGTCCCCCATGCCCCATCCCCCGTGCTGTAATAGAGGCAAAACCTCTACATCCACTTCTTCCTACTGATCATGCATCCCAGTAGAATAGTGTAATTGTGGCAGCCGTCTTGCATGCAAACTCAGCTTGGCTTTTCCATCTGGGCAGCGGCTGGACAGCTCCTTGACGACCGGGGGCCTTCTACCGCCACGCCTGCTGGCTAGCTGCACAATGCAGGCAATGAGGAGAGCTGTAGGCCTGACACATGCCTTAGTCTTTCACTACGCCCACGGACTCCAGAGATTTCCTACTGGGAACTGTTTAACAAAAGGATAATGATATAATCCGACATTTTAGCATTTTCCTGTTTGCCTGTTCACATGCTGCTACTGAACCTATGAAGATATTACCAACAACCAAGAAAACAGTTTTATTTCTATTAATTTTGTCATTTTCTGTACTTTCAGTGTGTGATGAGTCACAGCTGTCCATAAATATTTCTTCTGGTTTCATATGTAAGCTTCCTGTTTGTGTGGTTGCTTTATATTTTTAAGAGGTATTGTCATCAGAAAAGAAGCCTGATAACAACCCCATGAGATCTTTTCAACCATTTTTAACATGAAGTAATACCTTAGATATAGCATGCTAAAGAATCCCCTGGGTCCAAAATTAAACTGCCATTTAACCACTGGGATCATCCTTCAATACACCACCTTACCTGTCTACCAAGAGTTACCTCATAGTGCAAAGCAGCAGACACAGTGACTGGTTATTTAAATGAAAGATCAACTTGATGACATCAGGTTGTTTTGGATTTTGCAAGAGCTGATTTAAATTAATGAGGAAAAGGATATGTGTTAGCTATGGGAAACAGTTGGACACTTCCTCTTTCAGTGGAATCATGCAGAAGAGCACAAGACCAAATGATTCGCTGCTGGTGTAAAGCCCATTTCATTGAATTGGATACTAATTTGCAACGACGTCAGTACCAAAAGGACGATCTCTGCCTTCTGTAGTTCAGGCACCACTTCAGACAGGCAGGCACACAGCCCCTGCACTCACTAGTAGATGACATAGATGACATTCACAGCAGTGAACAGCACTTTAGGACAAATTTGGAGAAGGCCGTTAAACCTCCCATTGAAGTATTAAACGGTACACCACACATGGTAACGTTAGCTGTTTAGCTATTAGCCATCACCCGATAGCGACATTAGCTGTCTTATGTTATTAAGGTAGTGACTAATGGCTAAAGAACAACAGCACTAAGACACAAGAACTTAACATGTGTATATATATTAATATATATACATTTATTTATATCTGTATAGGTCTTACATACATGTTACTGTATTTTTTTTAAACCGCTGCAACAGACTTTTTAACATGCACTACATGACTAAAACATTGTTTAATCATGTTATATCAGTGGCTCCATTTGTCATAGATTAGCAACTCTATCCTTTATATTTTGACTTTCCCGAGTGCTTATCCAGTTTAGGTTCCTTTTGCCAAGAAAATGAAGAAATCATATAAAAATATCTGAGTCTTGCCACCTGATTGTTGCACAAAGATCATTGAGATTTTGACATATTATCAGAACAGCTGTCCCATGTAGTATCTCCAGTCAAAGGTTTAGGTCAGTTAAAGGATTTTTGTTGTGATACAGTGTATTTATTTGACAGGATTTTTTCAGTAGAGTTCCTTTTCTGTCTGGTTGTTTTCATCTATAAACCAACTAGTGGAATGGACCACGTTACATGATACAAGGAAAAACTGACAGTTTTGTCTACACGAAGTTTATTAGCCAATTGCTGGGCCACCACATTCCGTCAGAACAGCTTCAGTGCACTTTTTCCAAGTCTCTGGAACACTATTCTTCCAAAAGATTTTACCTTATTTGATAATGGCGGAGTTTAGCACAACCTAAAGGTGTTCAGTTGGGTTGAGATGTAGTGGCTGCAAGGCGCATAGCTTGTGATTCACATCATTTTCATATTCATCAAACCACTCATTGACCCTTGGTGTGCACATCCTGGAAAAGACCACTTCCACCAGGATGGAAAGTTTAATCACAGGACTATGTTGATGACTCAGAACTACTTTGTATTAATTTGTAAAAAATTCATAAAATGCTTCCCACGGGATAAGGGGGCACCAAATCTCCTCATCATATGATTCGTGGTTTAAGGCTTCTCTAGTTTGTCACCTCTCTGCTGTATACCCTGTGTGTTCGGATGCTTTGTCCTTTGGTTAAATCTCATTTGCCTGTTCAGTCTGTCTTTCTACATATAACACCTGCGTCCTGGTTCACTGAAGCGCCTCATATTTGGGCCAGTGGGGGGAAATACGGAGGAAGTAGTGCAGTCACTATGAAGTTGGTGTATTCCTTTGCTTCAGTTATGGCGACATTAAACCCAGTTGGAATTATTTTGACTGTTCTAAAAAGAATACAAGATGATTCACTGATGATAATGGCAATGAATCCTGTCTTAGCAGGGAGGCTCCAGCAGTTCCTCTTTTTATCTGCCCTCCCCAACCCCCCAATGTGTTCGAGTCATCGGATACACTTCAAAGATACAGTAAACGCTTGTGCTTTAATGATGTCACACAAAGTGCTCAGATGTAAAGTGACCTGAATTAGCTCCTCTTTAATACAAGGAAGATTTTACTTGATCTATTTTGTGTGCAGTTTCCCTCAGGCTATCTTTTTAATAAAGCAGCATCTTTATTCTTTCTTTTTTTGTCTTAGAAGAGATTACACTAGAAGTGCAGATGGTTATCGTTAACTGTGGCCTACATCTGAGCATGTTTCTGATACAACAGCTAATAATCTCAAGAAAATAATATTCTGAGCAGTAGGTGGCAGCTGAATAGATGTATATGTAAGTGGGTTTATAATTACAGATTGGTTTTCATAAATTAAAATCCTACCTCACAAAAATAGCTTAATAGTATAGCCCACGTGTTTTAGTCAGCACTTGAAATATTGAAAATAGAGGGAAATAGTAGTATTTTTGTTGCCACCATTATTCAGAGTTAATACTCTGAATAATGGTGGCGGGTAAAATAAAAAATAATTATTTGGTCTTTAAGGAAGTTTACGTTACATTCTGTATCTGTTGCTGAGGATCGTTTATTTAGGGTACGTACACAATGTGAATCTTACATGTTCATTAGATTCAGCATTACGTGGCTTGGATCTTGTTATAAATCAAGTCCACCATCATGGTCATTTTAAGTTTCAGGCTGAAAACAAAGCTTTTCTTTTGCAAGTTTCAATTCCCAAGCTATCTTTAGTCTTGTTACACATGGTCCAATGGAACCTCGATGTTAAACGTGTATTTTTAGAAATACAATGAAGGCTGATCTAGTAGTATGCATGTTAGCAGGTGTTATTGGTTGCATAGTTTGCACTGTATAACCAGTTTCTAAATCTAACTCAGCTCTTTCCCTTTTTCTTGCATATTCTTACTAAGCTGTATGATTGATTGTCTGACACCCTGGCCCAATAAAACAGTTCCATAATAATCTATTCAAAACACCTCCAGATTATTCTTTTCTCTTATTATAAATAAGCATCTCAATATGAAAACATTAATATTTAATGAACCATTTATCTAGAAAAACATCTAGTATGCTTTTTTAACTGTATGTCTTCAGTTTTCCATATTCTGTCAGTCTACGGGCATCACAAAGACGTGTTGCATCACCATCTCAATTCAGTGCACTACAACAGAACAACAAAAGAAAGAAGGCTCTAAAACTGACAATTCAGACTCCAGGCTTGGATGAAATGAACAGTTTTTAACAAAATTGGTATCTGCAACAGAATTGTATTCTACGTACCAGTAAATGCAAATTAAAAATGAATAAATAAGTCTAAATTTAAAAAAGTGACGCAGGTACAATGTACTAAACAAATAAAAAAGTGACTGACTGAATATGTTAACCAGTTAAGAGCTTATCCAAATGAACCTAATTTTCATAAAATTGCGCATCTCACACTCACACAAAGGCTCATAGTCCACTCTGAGTTGTGTACATACATTTTATCACTCATTTACAGATCTGCTGTTACTCCTGATGTCGACAACTTTATGGGGTCAGTGTCTAAGGAAAATAAACCCATCCTTCTCAAGTTTCTGTAAAGGCAGAGTCTCCTGGGAATGTAAGAATTCAGGGTCATTTCATATCCACACACTTCTCCCAAAGTATTTATTCTGTCTTTTTGAGTTTTAATCTCATTGTCTCAAGTAATTTAGGCTTTTAGATCATTTTCTGTGGTTCTTGTCCAATGTTCTTCCTGTTTTTATGTCTCAGTAGGGTAAGCAGAAGATTTTTTGTTACTGGCACAGGAGGTTCCTTCGCGCTCATTGTGAAGTTATGATACTAATAAAGGCCATTCTGTTTAAATTTTTTAGACCATAGTTATGCATGGATATATCAGGATTCCTGAGAAATAATTTTAACCAGTGCTTTTTAGACTGGGGTTAATTTCCTCAAACATAGAATACATTTGTTGATTTAGAAATAGAGGAAGAATGTTTATGTGTTTGTTGAGTGAGGTAGTAGACTCATTGTCTTAACTGTATGCGGAACAATCTACCTTATGTGTGTAGGCACTCCCCAACGGCCCATTGTGAAGCTGGAAAAGTCCTGTATTTGTGTTGTGATATAGCTAAGCATTCAGCGTTGGTGCATTTTAATAGCTTGTATTATGGTGAGTTTTAACTGTGAAAATAATTCTCTTATTAGTACTTTTCACTCGTGTAGATGTGAACACAGTAATCGCACTTTGGTAGGGACCAGAACAATCGCACTGAGACCCTTTGGAGGAGGAGTCTCGGTACGGTCCCAAATGAGCTCCAGAGCGCTTTCTTTATTGTGCGAACTCGATCCGGACCAATAACCAGGTGTACATTACAAGTTTGAGGTAAGGAATAAAAAGCCCCATAGCCACATAAACTTTGTGTTCTCAATGCGGGAAGATACAATAAATGTGCAAAGGTCTGTACAGACTAGCAACTATCTGTAAAATGAATGTAAATACTCAATATTTTCCAATAGTCATCCAGTACAGCACCTTCTTCCTGTATTTACTCTGTTACTCCCACCCAGAACAGACTTAAAACTCTCACTTGGGTTGTAGTGACGCGTTCCCTTGGATTTTTCTTTGTGTGAAAACAAACTAAACCATGAGAAAGCTACAAGTTTACAAGTTCATCAACTGATCCAGACCAGAGTAAGCGAACTATAGGTGTGAAAATGGCCTAAGACTGGCTTGTTAATACTTGTTAATCACAAATGGAGGAAGCCCTAACATTATGAACTCTGCAGGGCAACTTGCAAATCTCGGCAGAGTAAACAGTGTCTGTTTGTTTTTTGTATAACATATTTTTTGTAATTTTCTAATTCTGTATGTTATTTTACTGACCAAGGTTTAAAACTGTATTTAAGGTCATACAGTGCATCAAACTTCACTTTAAGGCTGTGTGCCTGTTCCTGGACTGTGAGAGTGAATGGGGTTATCGGTGCATGAAGTCTGTCAAGCTTTCATAAATTTGCAGAAGAAATCCCCAAGTCCTACTCTCTGCAGGGAAGATTTGCAGTTGCTGTCTGTGCAAACATTGACTCTGCATTAGCAGAAAGTCTCCTAATACCTCATGCCTGCCTCGCTGTCTACCTGGGTTTTCTCACCTACACCATTACTGTCACCTTAACACCCAGTGTCCAGTGGTAAAAACAAGGTCTGGATGTGCTGCCTAAATGCATTTTTCCAGTTTACACATTCTCGTAGAAGCACATGCACTAAAACGTTCGCTGTATATCCTGAGCGAATGTGCTCACTGCGGGTTTCTCATTCTGTTTTTTGTTTCTGCTAGTCTTGTGTTGTTTTCCAGCCCAACAATAGACTGTTTGGCAGGTTGTGTTGCCTGGTATCTGTGTGGGGAAGCAGAGATGTTTTCTGCTTTGATTTAACAGAGGCACAGTGTGTAGGAGAGTGTCTTTTCAGTTAGGCTCTTTTTGCAGCAGATGCAAAGCAGGTGAGTAAGAGGAGTTTTTGGTGTGTGTGCGCTTGCATTTTAACGTCCTCAGCATGCTTAGTATGATTTTAAAAGGACTTAAAGTAGGACATTGTTTATATGGTGAAATGTGAATATTTTCATTTCTGTCGTGCACACAGCCATTCTTTGGACCGTCCCTCATTTTCAGTGTTGAGCGTTTAACATACAGTCACAGCAGCATTTCACATTTTTATCTGTCAGTTCTCCTTTAAGCTAATTGGGCTACATCACTTAACCAAGCCTATGAAAAGAAACCAATGACCTAGTTAATAGTATCTCTTGGGGTGTACTATTATGGCTGAAACAGTAGTAATTCTGAACTGGTTATGCTTGCAAGATATTTTAAGTGTAGTTTATCCCTGTCAAAGCAAAAGGATAGCTATGTGTCGTCATTATTTTGATGTGTTGATTTTAGAAATTCCTGTTATAGTTTTGTTTTAGTAATTCTACAGTTGTTTATTATTAAATCTGACATGCTTTGATATTTACATGGAAGTAACAGCAATGATTACCCCAAGTAAACAAAAACAAAGAAACATCACTTTCTCTCTGTCACAGCAGTTTTCTAAAGAAAAGCCTGCTAGAAGCTTCAGAGAGAACACTAATTACACTCATTGTCAGTGTGGTGAATATGCATGTGCACACACACTGTGTGCGCACACACACGTGGGTTAGTCTAAACAGGCAAATGTGTCCGTACCCCATAGTGTGCGCTAATGCAAGTCTGTGGTTGTGAATTAATAATTCAGAGTACTGGCATAGCAGGGTGGAGCCTTTATTATTCATGGTTGGCGATGGAACCAACAGATGACTGCATTAAGGATGAGCAGATAGAGTCCTCTGCCAAGAAACCACACTTCCATGCCTCTAGCCGCTGTCATTTACACCTACCAGTCCTCTACGCTCGTCTGACTCCTCCTCATTTTTTCTATGTCCTTGTTCTCCTGATCTCTGTCCTCTCCATCTGTGAGCATCTTTTTCTCTCTCATTTAGTATCATCTTCCTCTCTTTTTCTGCATCTTAATTGCGTTACAAAGATCTGTTGGCAGTTAAAGAAACATTATGTAATAGCACATGTATATTAAATTGGAAATATAATGTGGAGATCAAAAGTATAGTAGTGATTCGTCAATTAAATTTGGTAATCTATATAAATATTGTAATTGCTGAGCTGAAAGGATTTATCAATGACTGCCTTTTGTGATTGGTCTGGCCAGTCAAACGCTCGTTGACCATGACAACCTGATGAGTGTATCTCTCATTTTTTCAGAAGAAAGCTCTGTTTCTAGCTGCTGTTGTTTTCTCTTGAGCAGTAGTATCCATTTGTAGTTACCTTATTTTCAAAGGCGGAAAATATTCCGGCTATTTCCAAATCTGGGATTACTCGTTGTGTAGGCAGTCTGTATAATCACTGTTTTGAACCATAATAGTTTCAAGTGCCATTTGCAATTTGGGTTTTGGCTTCATCTTCTCCCTGTATGCCTCTCTTCTCCCTAATTCCTTCCTTTATTGTCCACTGAATCTTTTTCTGCATGGTCTCAGTGCCGCTGCCCCTGAATGCTGCTTTTATTGAAGAGATTCTGAGCTGCTGTTGCCACTAATGCTGCTGCCATATTGTACCCGAACCCCGCTGTGGCTGCTTCTAATGAGATTCTTTGTGTCTCCATCGCCGTGCTTTGCCTCCTCGTCTCCTCTTCTGCTCTGAATAGAGGAGTTGTCGCGCTTTAGCATCAAAGGAGTAGGAGAGGCAATGAAAGCAGCAGAATCAGCAGGCGGTTTCCCTGTGTATCCCCTTCCATAGTCACTCTCCTAGGATGTTTAAACCAATAGTGTATATAGATGTGCACGTTTAAGGTATAGTATATTAAGCCATGACTGCGTGTGCTTATTTGTTTATATACACTGCATTATTTCCCACACTTGAGCTGTTTTCGCAGAGTCTGGAGAGTCTGGTCACATTTAGCACACAGCAGTTTGTTAGGGGTGTTTTCACAGGGCCTGCTCGTTTCCAGAAAAGGTTTTGTCAGTATTGAGATCAGAATTATTTAACATAATTGTTAGGAGAAGAAGCAGCTACTTTTGGGTGCTCCCTTATTTACAATGGGCTGCAGCAGCAGGTAGCTGCACATATTTAATCTGGCAGATTTTTACTCTGGATGCTTTCCTTGATGCAATCCCAAAAGGGATTTGTCTCCTTTCAAAATCAAACTGGGGATCTTTCACTTTTCTGGCAAATGTGTAAACCACTACAATGTGACACATTTGACACATTTAAAATGATCTGCAATAAATACGGGTGTAAATTTTTATGTGGCCTAAAAGTGTGTCGTTGACATGAGGGCACCATGAGTGTATGTTCCATAGCATGCATTACGATTTAGTAAAAAGGAACCTAGTTCAGCAATGTTGAACAAGCACAATGCTTTGAAAATATGCAAGAAGACTGTTCCTTTTGTCATATTGTGCAGGCTGCTGAAGAGTCAAAAGGTTACGTTACTTTATTGTTAACCTGCTAAGCAGTTATGTTATGCTTTTATTTAAAATTTCCAGTGAAAACACTACCTAGTAGTGCTGGGCAATATGGAAAAAATATTCATCACAATATGAATTATTTTATATCACGATAACGATATATTTCACGATATACCACCTGACCTGTGGTCATCTGGAAAGTATGCAGTCTGTAAACAGCGAGTGGAGAGGGTGCAGTCTTTGTTTTGAGTTACCGTAAAGCATGTCGCAAATCCGGGTGCACGTAAAGCAGCACCATGTCGCAAAACCACAAGACGGAGTTTCTTTGTGAAAAAAATCATTTTTTATACTTTATTTTCTCTTGCATAAAGTTCAGAGTATGTATAGTGAGAAGACAACACTAATATATTTGCCACAGGCTATTTAACCCTTTAAGACCTACCATAGAACCAAGTCCGCCAGAGCTTATCTTTACATTTTACATGCTGTAGTGCCATTTGTGGGAGCATTTCAAGTTGCTATACATCAATACAACCATTATAGCCCAAATTTTAATAATATGTATGCATTAAGTCCATAACAACTACATAAATTGCAAAAAAAGTGCAATAAACTACAAAAAAATTGAAAATCGTTTTTGTTTTGTTTTTTAGATATATTTCTAGTTAGAGAAATTTAAGAGGCTCATCCCTTAAAACTGTAAATACAAAAAAGTTGCACAAAATAGTTTCCAACCACAAGAAATTTATTTTGAGTGTCTTCATAGTTTTATTTTTGAGATACACAAATTTTAATATACTACAGGAAAAATGAAAATAAATAAATGCAAATATGCAAAAACACAGCATGTGCATAAAAATAAACTATTTCCAACAGTGTAATTTGACTTCTAAGCATCCCAGAAACGATACAGAAAAGCATAAAGTCAAACGTGACTTTTAAAAACACCAACATAGGCTTTGAAGCTAAAAAACTACATTTTCCGCGAAAATGACGTCACTTCCGGTTTCGGACAGGTAATGGCGGACATGCGATAGTTCGCGCTGACTTATATTTCAAGTAGGAAGTGTTATGAACAGCTGATCGGATCGGCAAAGCCTGTTTCTGGAATATTATGTTTTTGTTGCTGCAAGTCTGGAATATTATGTTTTTGTTGCTGGAAGTGCTTTTTATGCAATTTTTGCAAAGCTCTATGTGGAAGGAAACCGTGACCTAGGGCAAGCTAATGGAATAAGATGTAAGTACAACTCCTACGGTTTCATATGCAAAAAACATTATTGCGCTACCTTACGTGGTTCCAGTTCTACAGGGATTTAAAAATAGTTAGGGAAAACGGAGTGTGCCTGCTCCGACCGGTTGTAAAGGGTTAAAACCTGATGCCTTCCAGTCAGGTTTTAGACAGAACCACAGCACTGAAACCGCTCTGACCAAAGTGTTTAATGACATATGTTTGAATACAGACGGTGGAAAAATGTCAGTCTTAGTTTTACTGGATCTCAGTGCAGCATTTGATACAGTTGACCACAACATATTACTCAAACAACTGGAGAACTGGGCAGGTCTTTCAGGAACTGTACTAAACTGGTTCAAAACATACTTAGAAAACAGGAAATACTTTGTATCAATAGGTAACTTCACATCTGAGCAGACAAGTATCACATGTGGAGTTCCCCAAGGTTCCATCTTGGGACCCCTTCTGTTTAACATTTACATGCTCCCACTGGCACAGATTATAAAGAACAACAAAATAAACTATCACAGCTATGCAGATGACACACAAATATATATCACAATGTAACCAGGAGACCGAGGCTCTGTACAGGCTCTTGGTAAATGCATTGAGGAAATTAATGACTGGTTGTGCCACAATTTTCTCCAGCTAAACAAAAACAAAACTGAAGTAATAGTCTTTGGAGCCAAAGAAAAACGATAACAGGTCACCAGAGAACTTCAATCTATACACCTAAAAACCACAAACCAGGCGAGAAATTTGGGTGTAGTGATGGATGCAGACCTAAACTTAGAAAAACACATTAAGACAATAACAAAATCAGCTTACTATCACCTCAAGAATATTTCAAGGATAAAAGATCTGATGTCTCAACAGGACCTGGAAAAACTAGTCCATGCATTCATCTTTAGTAGGCTTGATTACTGTAACAGCATCTTTACAGGTCTACCTAAAAAATCAGTCAGACAACTACAGCTCATTCAGAACTCTGCTGCTCGAGTCCTCACTAAGACCAAAAAAGTGGACCACATCAGTCCAGCTCTGAGGTCTTTACACTGGCTGCCTGTCCGTCAGAGGATAGACTTTAAAGTTCTGATGCTGGTCTATAAAGCTCTGAATGGTTTAGGACCAAAATACATCAGTGACCTCCTGACCCAGTATGAACCTTCCAGATCCCTCAGGTCATCTGGATCCGGTTTTTTATCAGTTCCCAGAGTCAGAACCAGACACGGAGAAGCTGCATTCAGCTTTTATGCTCCATATATCTGGAACAAACTCCCAGAAAGCCTCAGATCAGCTGAAACACTCAGTTTATTTAAATCCAGGTTGAAGACTCACCTGTTCTCAGCTGCTTTTGAATAAAGCACCAAATCCACACTTTTAAGCTTAAATTTCAAAACTTACATTTTAACTACTGATTTTATCTACTGTCCTGATTTTATCTACTGTTTTGATTTTTCATTTTATAAACTGTTTTGTTTGTTTGTTTGTGTTTGTTTGCTTGTCTTAATCAATTTCAAATCATGCTTTTTATTTGTTTTTGTTTTTAATGTCTCTGTAAAGCACTTTGAATCACCTTGTTGTTGAATTGTGCTATATAAATAAACTTGCCTTGCCTTGCCTTGCCTTAATGATATATTTTATGTAATAATTTATAAAATTAAGGATAGAAACGATAGAACACAAACGGCACGATAGACACTTTTCTATCGTCCACACGATATATATCGTCATATCGCCCAGCACTACTACCTAGGGTACTTTTGTGTTTACATTAGACTTCTGCTGTGGTACTGTAAATACTGCTGTGTAACTTCTGTTGCACTGTAATGCTGCTGCTGGCACCTTGTGGTAATAGAGCCACACTTTGAATTAGGTAGTCTGTCATAAGTGATGGTAGGAATTTTCAAAATTCCCTTTATTTTGTTTGAAGTAATAAATGTGGTAGCCTGCAAGCCAGAGTAACAATAAAGCATTCAGTATTTTTTTTTCTGTTGTTACAACTTAACGAAAGAAAGAATATCTAGAAAAGTTCAAAGTTTTGAAGTACATGTGCAAAATGGCTACAGACTTTAGTTGTGCAGGCAGCCTGGCCATATTAATGGCTGGGACTAATTTAAGCATTCGTTTTTCAAAGAACAAACCCATCAATGATAATTTGATTAATGGACAATCCATTGGCTATTAGTTTGACTTCTGTCACTACTACCTACCGAACACGGGGCTTTATGTCTCAGTTCCCACCTGGTTCGCTGATATAGTCCCCTTGTTAAACTGCCTCTCCAGTGAACTTTTTTCACATGGACCTATCCGTTTCTATCTCAGACCTCTCATCTCTACTTGAGGAGCTTCCTAGAACCCTAGTAATCTTTTCCTTCTGTTCACCTCTGCATTTAACATGAACACTTGCATAACATCACCACTGAGCTTTCCTTTATCTGTCACACCTACTATCTCATTAATGGATGTAATTAAGTCTGTACAGCCAGCCCCACACACACATACTTGCACTGTACTTTTGAACCTGTATTGCTTTCACTTTGTTGACTCTTGCCATCACAATTGCTCAGAATAAACCTTTACAAAGAGCTCCGTGCCCCATGATTCAAAAAAGGACAAGAGTAACTTAAAGGTAAATGCTGGTGATGATAAGTACTTACAGAAACTACAGTCAACATTTCAAGCATCTGTTATATTTCTTCTGTCTCTCCTTAGTCAGGTGAACAAGCCATTTTGGTGCCTTGGCAACTCATAGAGCATGCATTGCATAGTCTGAGATTAGACCAGACTTTATCTAGCAACTCCCCTGACTTCATTAAATGCAGTCCTAATAGAGTTGATTGTCCCTTTTTAATATATTTGGTGCTACTAACTGAACAATCATCGTTCAGCTAATTGTATGAATATGGATATTTTTTTTAGCTAATGTATGTTCTTATGAAAACCAAAAATACAACGCAATTAATAATGGGGCAATCCTCTACGAAAAGTAGTCCAAGCAGGCTCACTCCCAGCAAGTAGTCTTTTCTTTGTCTACAGAATGTAGGAAATGATGAAAATGACTGTAGCCTGCCTCCGCCTGCATGGATATTGAGAGGATATAAATAGCCGGGCTAGCATGAGTGTGTGCTGAGACTGGAACCGCAGCACACAGAGCTCAAACAATAAGCCGTCACCACTACCCTTCCTCCCCTCTGCCTTCTCCAGTCCAGCAGCCTCCCAGAACTCAAAGGGGGAGGTGGAGAGGAGTAGGAGGAGGGGGGTATTCTCTCTCCCTCTTCCTTTCTTTCTTTCACTTCCTGTCTCCCTGCTTTTGTAATTTGTCATCAGCGGCAAGCTCAAGCCTGTCACTTGTTACGTCAGAGAAGCAGACTGGACGGCTGCCTCCTGTCTTCCCACCTGTCTGTCAGTCAGTTGGCCTGTCTGACTGTAGAGTGAGGGTTCTGTGTCACGCTGCTCTATTTTTTTATTGAGTCAGATAAAAATAGGGGTCGACGGATTAGATACACGCATGACTCCTTTAATCTTCTGCAAAGAAAGGATGGGGTTTTTTTTGTTTTGTTTTGTCTTTTCTTCCTCAGTTCAGACTTTGACTAGTATTTACTGTAACAATTTCCTTTAGGTTTATGCAGGTTTTCTGGTAAAATCACAACTTGCTTATGTTTAAAATTTAATTTGGAATCTTAAAATAATTTAAGCTGCAGCTGCTAAGTTCATTTTATAATTATCCGTGTATTGGGCACTATTTTTAAACTGGATAAATGTTTCTGAGACCACAAAATCGCCCCAGCCTACATCACTGCAACCGTCCGTCTGTCTCTGTTGCTGCTAAATCAGAAAGTCAAAATAGGAACAAGAATTTCTGTGGGACAGTTACAGCAGCACCTCGACTAAAAAAAAAAAAGAAAAGGTGGTGACGATGGCTAGAAATGTTTCATGTGGCAGATGGCAGAGGGAGCCACACAGTCATAATGACTGAGTAAGCCACAGTTTCTCTGAACTTCCTTCCCTCTCTCCTGCCTCTCTGTTCTTCTTGAGATTTCAGGGTTCTCTGCAAACACCAGCTTTTGTCGGCGAGAACATGGCTTTCTCTTCTGACTTCAACCTGGTATAATCCGAGAACTCTCTTTCAAGACCAAAAAAAGGAATAAGTGGACATAAAACCCTACATGTATCGATCCAACACCACGGAGCCCTGCTTTAAAAGCTGTCACAGATTTATTACTCTCTGTGAAGATTAAAAAATAAAGTTCGTTTTTGGAGCATGTGTAGTTCCAGGGACTTCTTCATTGTTAGCCAGCTGCACTGAAAGGTTAGCCATTGTGCTGAGGGTGTTTAAATCAAGTGATCGACAACTTAAGTTGACGCTGCCCGCTCTGTCCGATTTTGGTTTTGTTGTTTGTTGATTTTTTTTTTTCTCCCCCTCTCGTTTTGACTGGTGTGCAGACTGGATGGTGCAATCAGCTGGCAGGAAAAGGTGCCGAGAAAATGTGACCAGCGCTGTTTTATGCAGTATTAAGGTGTGATTACGCCACAACCTCAAATAAGTTTCTTACCAAAGCATAACCAAGATTCCTAACATCCACCAGCATCACAGCAATAAAAAATTACTTTAAATGCAACTGAAGAAGACTAATTTTGATTTAAACAATCTAGATGGTGTGAATTGGGATTAATACATGTAGTGTAAAGGAATAAATGAAGCAGATGTTTTTAAAGCTTATATCATGGAATCAGTTTATTTTCTGTAGCTCTTTTCCTCATTAACTTAAAAGCTTTAATAGCTCTGTAGAGCGTTGAGAAGGAAGACGAAGCAATTCTAAGCTGTGTTTACACTTTGCAACAAGCTACACAACTGTTAAAACATATACCTGAGGTGTGTGTGCTTGGATGAAAAAAAAGTTTACAAGAAAGTCATTTCCTGCTTTGGGTTTTATGCAAACTTAAACATATGTTGTATATTTCAGTGAATTCATGCCTTCAACTTTTCCTCCGTTTTGCCTTGTGGACCGCTGCTGCTGCTTTCTGGTGTTGGCATGTGTCAACTAGGAGCAGGTTACACCTTGGAGAGATCGCCTGTCTCTTTTTAATTTTAGATTTTAACCGGTTTAACTGGTGATTCCATACATGTAGTTTCATATAATGGTGATGAGTGACATGACCTTTACTGTGAAGAATTATCCAAATTAACTGTCCCTAATAGGTTCCCAGATGTGTTTTAACGTGCTTCATGAGTTGGAGAATTGTTTTGTAAGAAACTGTTTGGCTGCTGCAGCCTATAAGTCGATCAGATCAAAGTACTTTATCATCAGTGTATATTGATATGGTATATTTTCAAATGTTTTTGTTTTTCTCTGTGAAAAATGCCATGTGCTCGTCTTTGAGAGCTAACATGTTGAATGACCCACTAGCCACTACTTTTAGTCCACCTGAAAATCAGCTGAATTCACCCTCAGTTTTCGGTCTTTTTGAACACTGTGGTTTGGTTTTAGAATTGTGGAGAAATTATGTTGTATGGTGATTTTTTGCCTCGCCCTTGCTCTGAACAGTCAGTCAGAGTCATGTGATCAGTGAAGCATGTGGAGCCCCGGTAGTGGCTGCTTGCTGTGCTGGAAGACAGCTCATCCAGATGAAGGGCATGTGGACACCGAAGCCTATTAAATGTCTGGGGAAGCTGCTTGCATCTCTAGGCACATCATCTCTCTGCATTTCCACTAATTGGTGCCTACTTCCTGCTTCCTTGTGGGGGGTCTCTTGGCACATTGAATACACACACATCAGTGTAGTTGCAGATGCAGATACAAAGACAAATGCACACCACAAAGCCTGCCTGCTGCCATGTCTTCTTATGTCCATTTTAATCCCTCACCCTGTTTCTTTCAGTACAGCTTTGCACCAGTGTGCTGTTGATTTTGAAAATCAAAAGCTTATTAAAAAAAACCCTGTACTTTTTTTTTCAGACACTTTTCCTCTGATGGAATGACTCTGTTGCCAAATATTTCTGTTTAACTGTCATCCCGTTGGACTTGCTGTATGCTGTGATCTAATAACGACATTGTTTGGTTAGTTACTGCCCCTTCTTTTTATTCTTGTTTTTCTTTCTAAAAATTAGCTTTTAACATTTTTTGTGGGGTTGTATTTTTGAAACTCAATTCGAGTGCAAAGCTCACAGTTTAAACAGCCAGGCGGTCAGGAAGTGATGGATTAACTGTTCACTCTGTAAAAGCTGTGTCTTTTTTTTAGTTTAAGCTTATACTGTATATTTACATACCCAGTAGGTCACATTTCCATATTTCCCTGCCTTTTTATTTTTGTTTTTTGTTTTTTTTACAGAATACAAATACAATACAAACTTTGTATTGAGTCTGAGTTGAAGTTCGATAGTCACAGCTGCACTACACTTACTGCCATAATTGTAATAACTCCATGTGCTAGAGATAAGACATTACTGTTGATACGTCATTGTTAAAAATATACAGTCGGTTTATTTACTCTGGACAAAATGAGGTTAGTAAATATTGTTTATACATATATAAACTCATTTGTTCAACAGCATATATTATTAAAAACACTACAATTTGGTTCAAGCCCAGGCACCACCAAACTGCACTGTTGGGCTGTTAAGTCCAGGGCCTTAGCCCTTTTTGCTCCTCGGGTGCTGCATCATGGCTGTCTGTGTTCTGCTCTCTGCTTCTTCCTTCTCTTCTTGTTTCCTGCTCATAACACTTTATATGCTGTCAGTTAAATGCAGAATTTAATAGTTTAGGTTGTTTTCTTTCTTTCTTTCTTTCTTTGTTAATTCTTGTATCTGTGAGTAGTTTATCATCAACTCACTTTTAATTTTACAGTAAAACATGTAGTCTAATTTAGTTCGGCATTATATGTTTTTGGTTGTAAAGGGAAGCGTAGCAGGGGTTTTGGGTAGTGTATAATGGCCTGCCTTTGATTGTCTTCTTAATTTGTTGATCATACACATCTGTGCACAACTAGAAGTAATTTTGAACCTGCAACCCAAGTCGGCTTATAACGCTGTGGCTTTTGTTCAAAACAGCCAGAGAACCCAAAATAGTCTGACGCATGAGCAGGCCATAACTCTGTTCCACGCCACAAACCACCAGACTGCTAATTTTGTAGTTCAACCCTGTTTGTTGGTTTAGCAGTAGCTTACTTGTTATTAATGTTATTACAAGTTGGCTGCTTACAGCAGGCCAAAATGGCACTCATGGCACTGGGAAATGTCCCAATGCTCCAGATGGGCAAATGCCACCGTGTCCTGACTTTGACAAGAATGAACAATGCCTAATGTATGTTCACATTTGCAGTGTTTATTTACTACTACTTCAGTGAATAATTCAAATTCACACAGTATTAGCTGCTGCAGTTACACGTTGCAGTTTGCATGTAGATTTGTTCAGTCTTTTTTACTGAAACCAAAAGACCCACAACATTTTTTTTCTGCACCAGCTCTTCCTTGTCTGCACCTCTAACTCGTTTCTGTTCTGTTCTTAATTGCCCCCATAGATGAGTTTTATTAGTTAATGTCACTAGATGCTTGGTAGGTCCAAGCATGCCAGCTGCATCAGTGTGTGGGTGAACATAAACATAGATCAAAAGCACACACTCACTGACAGCAACTAGTTTTTTGGTAGTTCTATAAGCTTTTAATTTTTTGAAGTTCGAAACAAACTGACAGTGTCTGCAGTTAATTTAGCCAACATATATTCATGTGAGTAAGATGGGGTCTTTCAAGAAGTCATAAATGATGAATAATTTATTTGATTAATTGCCCCCTGTAGTAAGACTACTAAGTAAAAAGCTGTTTTTGCAAAATATAGATTTTGTTTGGAGTCCTGCCAAAAGACGCAGAGTTTGCGCAGCGTCGAAAACTAGCAGTTCCCAAGAACCAACACACAGCTGGAATATAAAATATGCAATGCACTGAAAACACTTTGTGTTGTGAATGGAGTTCTCTTGGCACCAGATTGCATAGCATTACCTGACTAGCCAGTCTTGGAATTCTTTGGGAATGTTGTTTACAAGTTTTACGTATAATACTCTTCTTTGTTGAGTGTGATGGGAGCTGTGGCATAATGCTGTCTAAGTAAATAAAATTTCCCTCAGGATAGTTATTGGCTGTTTAACAGACAGAAATCTAGGTCAAGCTAAGTTGCCACCCCCAAGTTAAAAAAAAAAAAAAAAAAAAAAAGAAGGAGGAAAAAAAGACTTTAATAAGTTCTTGTAGAAGCATTACTGTTAGATTGTAATCTGTGGATGGCCTTGGGCCTGCTGTGGACTTGAGCTTGCATAACCCAAGGCTTTGTCACAGTAATTTTAGAAATCAACAACAGCAATCTCAGTTAAACACCAGCCTTCTCTGGTGATTTCTGTTTAAGCTCTTATTTATCCAGGAAAAGCTGACATGGCAGCAATCAGTTGAACATTCTCATAGTTGCAGGCAAATGATAGGTGTCTAGTAAACCAGTGCTGCATTTCTTGGACTGAGTCAAATAATAAGAGCTGGACTAGAACCATGAGCTTAATGGACAAGATTTTAGCTTGTGACCAAAGCAAAAATATGCTCTTGTAGCTTCCATGTTGGCACTGCCCAAAGAGGTTTTGGTCTTCCCCAAAAAGAAAATGACCAGGACTTTTTTTTTTTTTCAAGTTGGATATCAATTGTTCAAGCATAAAATATATTTTTGTTTATTAAATAATGAACAGTAACACAGACTCTGTATCTTAACTAAATGCAACCTAATTGTGCTTGCATACATACTTTTCCCTAGCCAGCTCATCCAAGGGACTCTATTGCATTCCCAGTACAGGACAGGCAATACACACAATCAATCCAGTGCATCCTGGGTTTGCTATGGGATGTCCAGTAGGAAATGCCCAAAACACCCCACCTAGGAGGTGTTCAGGAGACATTGTTGTCAGATGCGCCAACATCGTCAGTTGGCTACTTTAGATGTTGTCTAATAGCAGTTCTACTCAGAGCCCCTTCGGAATGAGTGAACTGCTCACTATATTTCTAAAACCGAGCCAAGACACCTCTCAGAGGAATCTCATTTGTGCCCAGTTGTTTGTATCCGGTCTTTAGCCAAAGATCATAGCTATACAGTTTATATACATTTGGACAGGAACAACTTTTTAATTTTCTAATTTTGATTCTGTACATTACCAAAATAAATTTTAAATAAAACCACTCAGATGCAGTTGAAGTGCAGACTTTTAGCTTTAGTTCAGTGAGCTGAACAAAAAGATTGCATAAATATGTGAGAAACAAAAGCATTTTTCAACACAATCCCATCAGGGGGCTGTAATTAGAATAATTGGACAAATAAAATAACTGAAAATAAAATGTTCATTTTTTTAATACTTGGTTGAAAACTCTTTGCTGGCAATGACAGCCTGAAGTCTTGAACTAATGGACATCACCAGATGCTGGGTTTCCTCCTTTTTAATGCTCTGTCAGGTCTTTACTGCAGCGGTTTGTTTGTGGTCTTTCTTTCCGATGTTTATTCTTAAACAAGTGAAATCATGCTCGGTTGGGTTAAAATCGGCTGACCTATTTTGCCATTCAAAAATATTCCACTTCTTTGCTTTAATAAACTCCCAGGTTGCTTTGGCTGTTGTTTTGGGTCATTGCCCATCTGTATTATAAAACGGAGCCCAAGCAGTGTGACTGCACGTAGCTGGATTTGATAAGACAATATGTCTCTGAACATGTCATCATCATTAAACACTAGTGTCTTCAGTGCCACTAGCCATGCACGCCCAAGTCATCACATTACCTCTGCTGTGCTTTACAGATGTGGTATGCTTTGGATCACAAGCTGTTCCACCAGTGCGTTTCATCTTTCTCAGGATGTGCCAACTGTAGAAGTTGCCACTCTTCATATTGTAGAAATTTCTCGGATGGGTATTTTTCTGTGTTAACTCCAAGCCTTTTATCTGCTTAATTGATAATTAATGACATAGCGTAGGAATTGCCCACACCTGCCCATGAAATAGCCTTTGAGTCAATTGTCCAAATACTTTTGGTTCCTTTAAAAAAATGGTGGCACATGTTAAGGAGCTCAAATTCCTAAACCCTTCATCGGGTTTGAATGTGGATACCCTCAATTGAAAGCTGAGAGTCTACACATTATGTCCATGTCCATTAAATAACTCTAATTGAAATATCTTTCAGTAAACGGGTAAAAAAAAAAAAGAAAAGAAAACTTGTGTCAGTGCTTAAATCAGTTCAAGTACCCTGAGGTTTTGCTCTCTGCAATCACTAAATAGTGATTTTAATCTTTTATATCTAGATGACACAAATTTCCCAGTATTCTAAGAACTGTGAATTCGAAAATGCACTTTAACTCCAACATTATTTTATGTCAGAACCAGTCTCTTGCATTTCACTTCTTATGAAATTATGCAATAGGAAAATTTCTTTATTGGAACAAATTACAACTTCTTAAAGCAAATGAACCAAAAATGTGTCAAAATAAACCAATAACACAATTAGAGACCCTACGTCAATGTTACATTTGTTTCAAAGGAAACATTTGTTAATTATGTTTTGGCATTTTTGGTGTTTTTCTCTCTTTTTTTCTTTTTAATAAAATGAAGCAATAGATTATTTTGCAGTAACTGTCCTGTCCGCTGACGTGGGGGTGTATGAATCATCTTTTGTTACCGTTATCTCAGTTGTCTTTTTTTCAGAGCTGATTTGAGAAGTACAGACACCATATAATAAAAACCCAGTCCTGTCATAGTTTTTGATAGTTCTTTGTATCTGTGTTCTGTGGTGCACTGAGCAACAGCTCTTCAGGAATCAGGTTGGGGGTGTATAGTACAGAAACAAGAGTTAACATCGCTGTATTCTCTAAGGTCATGGAAAATGCACAAAGTTGTCTAAGAGCTTCGATGCACTGAAATATTAATGTGGTGAAACAAGATCATACAGGCATATTGTAGATGGGAGGCAAGCACTTAATCTCTTTAATCTACATGCACCAAAGTGCAGTAGGTTGCAGGAGCTGATATGAATCACAAAGGTTTAAAAAGAACAGGATGGAACACACAATGCAACTTAGAATACAAACGACACATAAAATAAAACCATAACATTATTACTGGCATCTGGCACAGCAGAGAGAAAAGCAGCGCTGCATCAAAGCCTACTGTTACATCACTTGGTGTGTTGCCATAACACTCAGCTCCTGTCACACAACGGAAGACAATTAGGAGGAGGGGCGTGGAGAAAGAAGTGATTTGCATTCATGTGTGGTACATGTGGTTCTTGGGGGGTTGTGAGCCTGAATTAAAAATGTACTCTTTGATGTGATATTTGAACAGCCATACACTTGAACCATTTCTCTTTACAAGATTTTGTTGTTTGTGCTTATTGCTCATCTGGCCAGGATCATGGTTCATATTTACATCAGGCTAAAGAAAAACTGAAGGTTCACATTCCTTGGCTAGTCTGTTATGGATAAACGTTTTAAGCAAAAAATGAAAGTGATATTCACCAGGAATTGTTTGACTCACTTAAACTTTAAATTTATAAATGTATTGTGTATACTGTCTTGCTAAATTAATTTAACACAAATTTCAAGTGTGTTCTGTTTTCTGTTTTGGATTGGCTTTCTCTGGTTCCACAGCACATGAACACATTGGCTTCTTATCCAGTCCACTCGATACAAGGGCATGCATCAGGTAGAATTTCTTGCGCAAAGTAGTACTATGTTAATCAAAAATCCTGTTTCAGAGGAACCTAAGATGTTCCGTGTCTTGACATCTAATAAATCGTCACACTGTGCCAGAAATTGTAGCTGCTTACTCAAGCACACTTACCTATGGTTTTTTTTGTTTTGTTTTTAAATTAGATGCCATTGTCAGACTGAGCACAGTCTTGGGCTTTTACACAGATACTCAGCAAGAATACTGTACAGTATAATTGCACTCTCTGGACTGCCTTTCCCAGTATCAAACATATATGTTGATGCAGGTATGTGTGTTAGAAATATATGGCCTGCTCTGTGGGACGAAGTGTTGGTGTTATTGCTCAAATGTTTTCTATAGAAAATTGAATTGACAAAGACAGAGGCCCTTATTGAGTACCACTTGATGAACTTATGGAGAGTGATGTGAGCAGTGAGATGTTGAAGCTCTTGAATAGCTTGCAGCTATTCCTCAGCGCTGGAGCAAGATAAGAATAGCACTCACTTGTCTCCTTTTCATTGACTAGCAAGTGTGGCTGCTCTGTTCCAGCAGGGTTGCTTTAGATGTAAAGAATGGTAAAGGGAAAAGAAGTACCCTCTGGGTTCACAGGAGCAGCCTGGCCTTGGATATATTTGGCTCTGTCAGTTTGCATACTGCTCTGCAGTGGTCTGCAATTAGGCTGTTTCCTGTTTCAACACAGGATATGGTAGGGCTGTGAAGCTTTGCTATAGACGCTCTTAGGGAGAATGCCAGGCTCTTTGAAGGAGATGCATCATATTCATGGATCTAAAATTACACAGAGCTCTGTTATTTCATAAGTTGGGGGAATCGCCTGCTTATGCTCAGTGAAATATAATCCAAGTGAAAGCTGTAGGTTGTTTTTCATTAAGTCCATCTACAATACACAGAACAAGTCACAGTCCAGTTTGAAGGGTTTTTTGTTGTTGTTGTTGTTTTTCCCCAGTACTGACCTCTTTCAAATTGATTTTATTTTAAAGTTGGGTTTAGACCATTAAAATTAGTCTAAAGATCAGCAGTGTAGACATGTTCACATTGGTATCCAAATACAGCCCTTTCCTGCCTCCATAAGAACCACTGGAAACTGTGCGTCAGCAACTTCCTCCTACTTGCGCTCCACCCTCCCTGTTTCAACTTGCTGTTTTCTGGACTGGATGGAAGTAAGATGCTTGAATGGAGCCTACCGTGAGAGACCTGCACCTAGTGTTACTTCTGCTTCATTATAACAACGTTGTGTTGTGTAACAGTTTGTGCAGTAGAAAATTAAAAAAGTAATCTTTTAAAATGCAATGTGGCAGTTAGGGCTGGGCCATATCATACCTTTCACGGTAATACCGGTTTAATGTTCGGCAACATTAAGAAAATGAAATATCGCGATAGGATATGGGTAAAACGCACATGCACAGTGCCTTTGTTTTCATATGCACATGGCGGAAAAAGCATGGCGGCGAAGGAGAATGAGAAGGGCGAAAGCGGATCGTTGAATGAAAGGGATGAATCAGAATTGGTTTGTAAAAATGCTGCAACTTCAGTGGTGTGGAACTGGTTTGGCCAGCACTATTTTTGGTAGAGCATGCTAGCGGGCCGTCGTTATTACCGTGTTTTTTGAAAATACGGCACACTTAAAATCAATCCTTTGATTTTTCTGAAAATCGACAGTGCCCCTTATAATCCTGTGCACCTTATGTATGAATTCTAGTTGTGTCTACTGACCTCGAAACGATTTTATGTGGTACACGGCGCTCAAAAATCTGTCAAGTGTTTTAGTACGACTTTGCTAAGCTACGAAGCCGCACCGCTTGATGGATTGTCGGATCATTACGGCTATCGTAGGCAGGAGCCTCGCGGAGTGATACGTACTGTGCTTCAACATAATATTACCGTATTGTGTGTGTATAACCTCTTTTTAAGTTTTGTGGATATTATACATGGTTATGCTGAGGATATGTCGGCCAGTTTCCACTGGAAATGCCTTTTGGTTAAACTGTCAGCAAGGAATTTGCATTTGCACTGTTAACTTTTTATATAACTTTAATGCACATAAAAACAGCTGCTTGTTTAAGTGAAAATACATTGGGGTTTTTTTTTTTTTTTTTTTTTTTTGCACTAATAAAGTTGTGGAGTTGTAAAGTATTTTGTCTAGTGTCAATTATATCGTCAGTTATATCGTTATCGCAAATTTTCAAATATATATCATGATAAATATTTTTGGTCATATCGCCCTGCTCTAGTGGCAGTTAAGTACTTTTAATAAAATGCTTTCTTTCTTCAGACAGTAAATAAAGTTATGATTGCTACTGTCCAATGATTGCATTTGCTTATTGTCTTAAAGCGGCAGTGGGTTCTGGGTTTGAATCTACCGAAGCCTTTGTGTGTTGACTTTGCATGTCCTCTCCATGTTTACAAGAGTTCTCCCCAGATACTCTGACTTCCTCCAACAGTCCAAAGGCATCCATGGGTTAGGTAAATTGGCATTTCTAAGTTGGTCAGACGTGAGCATGAGTGGTTGTCTGTTCATATTAACCCTGCGATGGATTGATGACCTGTCCAGTGTGTCCTGTTCTCTATAAGAGAATGGATGGATAGATTGGCGTTTTACGTTATTTTAATCCTTTTTTTTTTTTTTTTTTTTTTTTTAAATCACATTTGCCCTAATCTCTACTAACACTTTGTAGCAGACACCATCCACTAATCTGTCAGCCATGCTAGCTGTAGAGCGATCCGATCAGTGCTAGAGTTGTTGGAACCCAAACTGTTTCATTTGGACTGATTAACCAGCCAGTGAGATATGCTTGTGATTTGCTTTTGTGGCTGTTTGTGTTCTTATTGTTATGACATACACTGTGATCATTCAGCAGTTTTTATATAATACAGTAGTTGTCTTTCTAATGCCTTTACCTTTATGTCTTACAGCTCTCATGGTACTAGCTGAACAGTGACCGCTACCTGCCTGAGGACACCTGCTGCCAAATTCCCTTCATCATGTCTGGGATCCATGTAAGTGAAGAACTTATTGCTTTTTTTTCCACCTTTGCTTGCACACTTTTTGTGTCCACATGTAATAGAATTAAAAATCCTCTTCCTCTCTATATTTCAAAGAATCTGTTTGAAATGAAAACACAAGATTCTCTCATTAGCATGTTTTAGTTGATCTGGATGTTACAAAGTCTATAAAAGCTTTAGATCTAACTCTTTTCCCAGTTATGAATCTAATACATTTGTTTTGGGTATCTGCTGGTATCACCCCAATACCAGTTTTACATTAATACACTGTACACTCCTGAGGAAGAGACCTTTTTTATTTTATGTATCGGGCAATATCAGGTTTCAATTAAAAACTGCTTTCCTAACTTTTAAAAATAAAATTTATCAGATAAATTTATCCAATTTAATGAATTGGTATTTTTCTTTAGTAAATTTTAGGTGAATAAAAATGAGAAACAAACAATGGTTGACCCCATTTATTTGCTCAGTTAAGTGCAGCGAGTCTTCACTGCGTACTACTATCATTTATGATTGCCATAGTTTCTTTTTACCCTGCTCTCACTGAGTGCACCTGCGCTCACTCACCAGTGCATCACATGTGGAGTGGAGCTGACAAGATAGATGAAGTGAAATAATATTAATCACGCTGACAAGAACACATTACATAACTGTGAGTGCAGTAAAGGCTTTCCAACAAGTCTTAAAGTGAACATAACGATGACACATCATAATCATCTGAGCTTTTCTGTCACATCAAGCAGCTGGCCCACAGGTTGCAGTTCAGTCAAAAACTAATGTAACCACACAAAGAAAAGCTGCTAGCATAAAATTTGTGAAATGCCACCAATACAGACATCTGATCTTCCAACAGCACTATTCTTACTTTAGATATAAATACATGTACAACTCTTCCAAATAAGTTCCTGTGGTTTTGTTTTAGGGCTGCCACAAACGATTATTTTGATAGTCGACTAGTCACCGATTATTTTTGCGATTAGTCGACTAATCAGATCATGCATCCATTGGACGTAAAACGTACAGCTTATTGCACCAGCATGCATCTGCTCTTATATAACGATCATTAGCTTACAGCTTTAAGTGTTTAAAGTATGTGCTAACTAAAAATAAAGACAAGATGATAGTTTATTAAATTTTAATGAAATTTGCAGATTGTTTCGGTGAAGTTTAATAAACTCCTTGCTATCTAAAATATAACGGGACACCGGAGTATATTCTCGAGCATCTCACACTTCTGATAATCAGTTGTCTGCTTGACGTTTATTCAGCTGTGTAAAAACTATAACTTTAATCTCAGGCAAACCGATTTACTCAGGAACAAATAAAATACTAAAAAAAAGCCAAACAATAACATTTTTAAGTTATCTAAGTGACTTATATATCATGTTTAACCTGAGTAGCGAAAGACGGCGGTGGGTTTGAAAACGATTTGCCGGGAGTCCGGTGTTCTCACGGGCTCTAGTGAGCCTTTCCCCCGGCTAGCTATCGAGCTAGTGGTTAACAGACGTCTCCGAAAACGTCGGAGCGCTTTTGAAAATATGTGGTGTCTTGATAAACTGAGCAGATATTTGAGGTTTACACAGCTACATTCTCGCCTGAAAACATGTTAAACGTTTATTTTGTGACCCAGAAAGAATAATAAGAGTAATATTAAAACTAACTAGCTGCCGCCATTGTTGGAAACTGAGCTGGGCTGCGCTATGAATTCTGGGACAGAGCTACTTCTTCTTCTTCAAGGTTTAACGGCAGCTGGCATCCTTGTACATGCAGTGCTGCCATCTTCTGTTTCAGTCCGTTATTACACTCTTAAATCCTGCTACTTATTCCTGCATCTTTTGTGATCTTACAAAGCTTCAAACGACGCGTCGACTATTAAATCAGTCGTCGACGATTTTGATAGTCGACGTAATCGTGACTAGTCGACTAATTGTGGCAGCCCTATTTTGTTTACTAATCATTAAATTAATAATGCCTTTCTGTAAAGATAGAAAAGTTTCCTCACGTCTTCAGTTGCTGCATTACGTTTGCCCTCTGGCGGTTAATATCTCCAAGCAACAGTTGTCTGGTTTTGTTCATGTTGTTTAATGTAGATGACAAGCATCTCTCTCTCTCTAGATTAAGACAACACTGTAGCATACTCCTCCTTGATCTGCCAGAGGTTTCTTGATGCTGTGATCACAGCACTTTTTTTTTTTTAAACTTCAAGACTTTAACTTTTGTTTGATCCTTCTTCTATATTCTGTCTAATCTTAAACTGAAGCTTCCTATTAGCACAAAGCTGGAAGTTCAAATTGCACGTATCTGAGTTATACTGACAACTACTTTTTAACTTCTCTTTTCCTTGTCAATATTTAAATAGTAGAATTTTATTTAGGAAGATTAAGAATTGCATTTTGCTTAACGCTTTAAATATGTAACCATCTTGTGAAATATAATTGCATCAGATGAATGAAAACTAGCTGATGAAACAGTCTGATTATGCTTTATTTATGCAATATTTTCTCAATCAGTCCAAGTTGTAGCTAATAATAGTTTCATTATTCTAGATATTTAAGCATCAAAATTCAAAGCTTTGCAGAAGTATAAATGTATTTTAAGTCCTCTGTAAAGATTGACAATGTAAGGATGGGGGTGGGGACTGTAGAGCTGGAGTAAGCAAATACAATAAACCATCAAAACTGACTTGTATATCGCCCAAGAGGTGAATTCGAGGTGGATGATCTACATCCTCTTCTCAAGCGCTTCCCTCTTAGGAAACAACACAAGGAAAACATGCTGCTGTTAAAAATATATGAACGCAACTTGGTGTTAAATTTAGCCGTAGTTTTCTTCCCCAGCTGTTTCGTGTGTTGCATGAGGCTATGTCTTAAATTACTTAAGAGCCGCAAGGAAATTTCCCCCAATGACACATTAAGTCTAGCAGAGCCTCAGTTTAATAAAGTTCTTTTCTTGATGTGACCACATGGAAATGAAGGCTATGGGAGATGCAATGTTTTTTTTTTTTTTTCTGTGTCACGGCAGCCATCAAACTCGTAACGCTCTATTGACTGCGATAGACACATTCACAGCCTCCACTGCAAATAAAGCAGCTTGTTCAAGGGCCCTACTCGCTCACTCACACCTGCTGCTTTGTTCTCTGGCTTTGTCATTTCACGTTATTGAGGCATGATTGTGATCACACCGCTTTGCTGATCTAACAGTGCGAGCTGAATGCTCTGTTTTCCTTTCTTTTCTGTCATTTATATGTGTTTCTTGCAGCTGTGGCTTTTAGACAAGTCGAGATTGATAGTGAGTGCAACTATATGGCAGAGCTTTAGTTGAGGTTCAAAGTCACTGCGGTGGAGTGAACAGGCAATAATTCTCACTGAAAGCACATTGTTTTGGGTACACACATACATAGGTGTTTATTTTTTCTCCCAGGGTTATTTTATCTCTAAGCAGGTACAGGTTTGGCAGAGCTATGCTGGGAATAAGCTGAGGTCAGCAGATTTAATAAACCTACTGTTTGTTATCTAGGAAGGAGATCTGCCTCATCCGTTTTTTGTTTTACAAGCATAAACAAAATTAACGCATGGAGTGGTAACTGAACTCTAAATGTCTGAAAATGAAAAATATCAAGTTTGAAATGAGATTCTTGAATTTAAATGTCCTGCATGCTTGTTTCAGTAGCTTGAAACTGTCAACAACTCCCATCTCAACACTAGTTAAATTAAAATGGTGAAATTTCCTTTAAATGACACATTTAAATGCTTTTTAATGGTAAAAGTGTTTATCAAGCTGATGTCAATTGGCAATCTAAAAGAGAAAAGTATTTAGAGAAGATCTGTTTTCATTTTTCATATATAATTTTTATATATGAAAGGCTGCAGTGAGGCCCAGTGTAATGTAAACATGGACTGATCATCCAAAGCTACTTTTGATTCCAAGAATTCAAATTTGGAGCTCGAAATGAGTGTCAAAGCAGATATCAAAGCAGAAACACATTTTGGCTTTAGACACTTGGGTGTTATATAGGGTTTTATGCCTGTGATTCATGGGGAGGGTACTACCATTACACAAAAAAAGTTACTGCTTTATACAGTTACTGCTTCTATCTGATATGTTGTTGCAGTCTTAACATTTTTGCCAAGATTCAAATAACTGCCTTGGGGTGCATTATCTCTGCCTTTCAAGTGTGCAATATCGAACACAGCTCAGCCGAGACAAATTATTGCTTACTATCTATGCCACACCTTTTGTTCATGCACAACATTTAATGTTTAATTTTTATTTTAGATTAATAAACTCTTTTAATGACTGAACAGTGGCTCAGAGTTTAGCACAGTAATCTCCCAAGTTTCCTTGAAAGCTCCAGTTTCTCTAAACATGGGGAAGAAAATTACTTGCTACGTTAATGTTCATATTTCCTGTACTGCACCAGGAAACTACTGCAAAAAGTGTTACTTATGATTTTATTTGTTGAGGCCTTATTGGATTTGAACAGATTTAACACTGTCCTGAAAGATTTGTAAAGGGAAAACAAACAACATAAGAAGAAGAGTAAACTCTCTAAAGAAACATTCAGAATAAGGACTGTAATGCTGGCAGGCTTTGGTTTTAATAAGTGGATCATAGTCTCATAACACTGTGATTAGGACTTGTTCTCGCCCTCCCCAATTGCCTCTCCACCTCTAAACTCTTTTATTGTGTTCTGTAATTTGTTTCATTTAGCTCCTTATGAGTTACACCTCTAGATAATGTTGGTTCCTCTGTGTTTTCTATAATCTAGGTACCATGGTCGACTGGCACAGAGTGTGTAGCCAAGTATAACTTTCAGACTGCCAATGAACAGGACTTACCCTTCTGTAAAGGAGATGTACTGACCATCATCGGAGTCACCAGGGTAAGAAAACAAGTGTCTTGAATATGGTTGTTCTAACTAAACCCACAGAGCTGCCATCCTAGCAATTATTATTCAGTGAATAAGTTACTGTTTAAGCTGTTTCTGTTTCTTCATGGGTTTTCACAGTTAATAGGGTTGTTTTTTTGGATTGTTCACCAATGAGTGGACTTGTAAAATGTTCTCTATGTTAAAAACAATATACAGATACAAAATATGCACAGATGTATGCAGAGATGTAAAAGGACATGGATTTTTTTTCATTCTTGAAATGTCAGCAACAGTACCTATAACAGTATTTTGTGCAGTATTTCATGAGACAATCCTAGTTTTTTGTACTTGAAGTCGGAAGACAAGACAACCAAAAGTTTTGTCCCTAACAAAGTAGTTAGTTCATTCATTTGTATGGCATAGTACAAGATAAATAAAGAGCTACATTAAAAAAAAGTATATCAGCTTTTAAAAAGCTTCAGTGAACTTAATCCTATCAAACAGCTTTATTGCTTCAGTTGGTGGGCTTCCTTTTAGCTAGAGGCACTCGCTGGTTTCTGTTGATGCAACAGCTTGTGCCCACAAATATCTGATGGGGCTGAAGTGGATTTTGGCTTTTATTCTCCACTGTGTCTTTCTGTGTTGTGTTATCTCTAAGGTACAGAAGTGTTCCTTACCTACAAAATGACTTGGTATAAAAATGGTACCCCGCCTTAGTTATGGTATTTCAGCTGTGTTGTGGTGTGTTCGACTGTTTCAGGATCCAAACTGGTACAGAGCAAGGAACCAGGTGGGCAGAGAGGGCACCATCCCAGCTAACTATGTCCAGAAAAGGGAAGGCGTCAAGTCAGGAGGGAAACTCAGTCTTATGCCGTGAGTACTAGAATGGATAATCCCAGTTAAACTGTCATGTCTGTGTGTTTGTGGTGTTTTGCATTTATTTTTAAGACCATACAAACATTTTTTTAATGCAGTGTAAGAGGATAAAATGCATTTTAAAAGCAGGGTAACTATTGTTTTTATTTATTTTTTTATTTTTTTGTAGGATTGCAGAACTGTTTCATTCTGAAATAACATTTTAGGAAACTGCCAAAGTTCTCCAGGATTGCGACAGAATACAGCAATAATCAAAATACTAATGGTCTGTGTCTTGTATCTCAGACATCCTTAAATGTATGAACACGTTGTTATAACCCGATTCACTTTTGTCTCCTGCTGTGAGAGGGAGAAATTAGTCTTGACTTCAAAAGATGAAAATTCCCTGTCTTCTGTTGTCTGTGTCTGACACCCATAGAGGCTACAGCCAGCTGTGCACTAGATTTGAGTGACATTTCGGGCTCTTTGAAAATGCAGCTATTCAAAACGAGGAAAACATAACGAAAGGCATATGCAAATGAAAGGAGACAGGAAAATAGTAAAATAAGATGTTGAAAGCTGTGAGAGCTGCCAGACCATTTGTGTTTACTCTTGAGATGGTAATAAACAAGTCTTTAAACTTTGCAAAGCAGAAGAAAGTTCTTAATTTCAGTAGGAAGTACATGAATTGCAAGAAGAGAATGGTAAGTTGGACCTCAAAGTTGTGGTTTTTTGTAATGGGCATAGTTAAGTTAATTAAGTCAAAGATGAAGTACAATTTTTATTTCAGTTTCTCAGTGTTTCCAGTATTGGAAGTATCTAATTTTCTTTTCATACTAGTTTGACAGTAAGCAGTTATATACATAAGCTACTCATTTATTTCCTTGTACCTTTCAAACCTCGTGCAGCAACAATGAACTCTTCTCGTGCTCCTAGAAGGAAATCATTAACACAATAAAGGTGTCAGCTGCAGATAGAAAGTGAAATGCAATCTTGTCAGCATTGTGTAGCTCACACTATTTTTAGTGATATGTTCTTAACATGTTGGCAGGAAACATTTATATAGACTTTTGACCCTCTTTGTCTCCCTTCATCAACTGCTGCTGAAAGCGTTGACCTCTCTATTTGCCACCTCATACTGTCTGTTCACACCATTTTAAATTCGGTTACTGTGTCAAGCAGCTCAGGCATGTTTTGTGTGTGATATTAGGAGGCCCGATGGTGCAGTAACTTAAAATGAGCCTTGTGCAGCTACAAGGGATTTGTGTGCACACAACAACACTGATTATTAAAGGCTAACGTGGGGAACAGCTGTAATTAATCTGTAGCTCAGAATGAATTTAATGAAACTTGTTTTCAGCCATAACCAAATGTCCTTCTCAGAGTTGCTTTTCTAAAAGGAAGGAGGAAAGAAGAGGGTGCTATGAAGCTAACTCACTACTCTTTGACTCCCAAACATTCAGCATGCTTTCACATCCTGACCTTCTGCTCTAATTGCTGCCTTTGAGATCACTGCATAGTTCAGTGTTTTTAAACTCAAGTCATCAGAAGTCGTTTCTCTGTGTCCTGCAGGGACTTCTGGATTTTTTTATGAATCATCAGCAAATGTCTCGGAGAGGACCTCTCCCTCTCTTCTGGGTTACATAAGGGTTCATCTGTGGTTTTCTGCTTTAATGTTCACCCGTATCGGTTGATACTCGGCTGTAGATACAGCGCTTGCCTCCTTTACTTGACTCTGCTCCATCTACTGCCCTCATGTGGCAGATATCTGCCCCATGTAACCAAACCACCCTAAAGAAAGCTGGCGTATTCATCTGTGCTGTCCTACTCATTCCTTCCAAGTTGTGCTGAACATGTTGTTCACTTTTATTTCAATATGATGTCATTTCTGAAAACTGCGGTTAATTTCTGGAGACAAAGCAGCAAGTGTGTGTCTACCACTGGGCTTTGTGTCACTGGGGCCATCCACTCTTGGCGCCTGCTCTCGGATTATTGGGAGTTAAAGAGCTTCTCTCCATCGGAGAAGCTCCCTATTCTGATCTAATCAACTCGAGCCATGTTAAGCAGCTTTACCACAAGGGCCTCTGCTGTCTGAGGAGACCAAGTGGAGTGATTGAAGAGGAGGAGGGCGTGACAGAGGCAGCCACAGGAAAGTGGGCTAAATCATTCATAGTTGTTAATTACCATCCATTGACCAGCCAGTGCCGATAAGGAGACTTTGTGCTTTGCAATTCTTGGTGGCTAATGTGACCTTTCATACAAATAGTGGCAGAAATCAGCAGGGTACATGGGATAACCCCGTGTGTTTATGCTTAATACCACAGATCAATAGCTATGAATGGAAGGAAATTCAGAATACTGAAATAGGGCGTTAGCTTTTGTTGTAGGAAACTGAAATGTATTTAACAAAGATTAAAAACCGTTTACCATTTAAGCTCGACAGGATGCATTATCATTGAAAAGCAACAGCAGTGTGAAAAAATTCTGTTTTTATAAAAGATGATTGTAAAGATGGTGGTTGAGTAGATCAAAGTGTGTGATGTTGCTGTCTAATCCATCCTTCAGTAGCATATAGATGCCTCCTATCAAGCCATATGGCGAGGTTGATGCTCGTTGTGTAACAGTTAGCTTCTAAATCAGGAAGCAAGCGTTTCTTTGTTGCCACAACCAACAGAATTGTGATCAGCTTTTTAGCTTAGCAGGAGGTGGAGTTGGTTTTTGATCTCCCTCCTTTTCGCTACAGCGGGTGGTGAAAGGTCAATCCGTCTCTTGGTCTCTCTGACCGCAGTCGGGAATGGGTGACTTGGTTTTATCCTGCTCCCCGCCTTGTCTGAGCAGCTTTTGCATTTTCCTGTTATTGCAGTGCCTGTATGTCAGTTTCCGACTCTGCTCCAGGCTTTGTGTATGTGTGTGTGCGCATGCATGCGTGTGCGCGTTTTAGCACCATGTTTCCTGTTGTTTGGGTTCAGGTACTTTTTCACTGACTCCCCAAGATCAGACAGCCTCGCCCCTGCACCATTCAAGCTGAACAGGGTGGAAGTGCTGCTGTCGGCTTCCCATTACTGCCCCCCTCTTGTTTTTCACTTCTCATTTCAGAGGAAGGCTGTGGGCCATGATACATGGAATTTGGTACCTCTGTATGGTTGAAATTTAGTTGTGTTTTTTTCTCTCTCTCTTTGGAGATATGTTCTTAAAAAATGGCACAAGTTGAGTTTCTGCACATAGATCAAACAACGTCCTTGTTACATAAACGCTCTGTGTGCCGCCATAAAACACTTCCAGTCGATCCTGTGTGTCCTTTTTGTCTGACATACTCTCTCTCCCTCTTCCCTCTTTGTCTCCCCACTTGTCCTTCATTTCCACCCCTCTCTTCACTCTCTCCAGCTGGTTTCATGGGAAGATAACTCGGGAGCAGGCCGAGCGGCTCCTCTACCCTCCAGAGACGGGTTTATTCCTGGTGAGGGAAAGCACCAACTATCCTGGAGATTACACCCTGTGTGTCAGCTGTGATGGCAAGGTGGAGCACTACCGCATCATCTACCACAATGGCAAACTCACCATCGACGAGGAGGAGTATTTTGAGAACCTCATGCAGCTGGTGGAGGTGAGGAATGATGGAGAACATATAGCTGTTATTTGTAGTCTAATTTTTGTTGACAGAACACCTTTAATAGTACTACTGGCATTCAGTTTGGCAGTAAAAAACGATGAATGCCTTCTCATCATCATCATCATCATCATTTCCAGCTGGTTTTTGTTTTTAAGAGCCGAAAGACTTGAGGCATTTAACTAAATGTCAAAGAGAGCGATTTGTAAGAAAATGAAACTTTAAATGTCACCTTGTTTTAATGTTCCAGTGCATACTTCCTCTATCCTGAAAGTCACAGAGAGTTAGGCTAAATTTTATGTAGGTAGCTCAAATTAAAGTATCGATCCTTAAAATAACTGTTACAGTAAAAAAGTTTATTCCATCTTAGGGTTTCTTCAGAAAGGGTGGCTCCATAGTTTAGCAACTAACACATGTGCCTGACACATGAAAGATCCCAGTTTGAAACCAGGAGGAGAACCAAATCTCCTCCTGTGGGAGGGTTGCGTTAGGAAGGTCATCTGGTGGAAAAAATCTGCCAAATCAAACATGTGCTACATCTGCTGTGGTGACCCCTTGTGAATAAGGGAGCAGCCGAAACAAGCAGAGTTTCTTCAGTAAAACTGAAGAACAGCAGGAAAACAAACCTACTTGTTTTGGTTTTTTTGTTTTCCCCTTAAAAGGTTGCTATATAATTCCTATGAGAATTTATATTTCTGTTTGTTTCAGGCCAACTGTTTATCCCCTCAGATATGCTTCGTCTGTCTATCAAAGGTGTTTTAGATCTTAACACAGTTAACACTGTACGAGAGACCTGTTTCTAGTCTATTACAGAGCTAAAAGCCCCTTATATCACTTATTTTCTACAGTTAAATATTGTATCTCATTGTCCATTAGGTTACACAATGATCCCATCACATTCCCCTAGCATTTGTGACAGTCAGTCAGTTGCATTAAAAGCTGATTATCTTACATTACACCTGCAGTCTTTGGTTATTGATTTTTTTTTTTTTTTGTTTGGTAAAAAGGAAAATGTAAACCTGTTTGAATCAACAAAAAAGTTGTTGTTTTTTTATTAGGAATAAACAATTGGAATCCATCTTCTAAACTTCATGGCACGACAGCTAATAGAAATAAGTTATGGTAGTTATACGGTGATAAATGATGCAGCAGTTTGATTACATAAGTCTGTAAAGGACACACACGCTGAATATCTCTGTGGACTTCTCCCAAAACTCTGACTCAAGTACGTATCCTTCAAAAAGCTGTCTGATCCTCTCACTCCCTGACTGCTCTCGGTAAGCTGGTTCAGAGGAAGGACGGAGTGTGGAAAGGGGAAGATGGGGAGACATGATGACAGAAACGGAGAGGGAGCGAGATAAAGGCCTTTCATCCTCTTAGATAAAGAGAAGAGCTGGATTGGCGGCTATCACACTTTTAATTGGGCCTCATCTTTTTTGCCTTGCGGGGCGTTGGAAGTGGACAGGCAGGAATGTGCCAGCTGGCAACGAGACCATCTACATCCCCAGCGCATTCTTGTTATCAACCACCCACAATCTCTCTCTCTCTCTCTCCAACACACACACACACCCTCCGGGCTCGGTTCAGCCTCTACTTCCTTTCTCCACCTCCCTCCCTCCTCCTTTCTTTCTCTCTTTGTGTTCCCTGGTGGATACCTGGCATATTGCTTTCTGTCCTCCTCCTCTCATCCCAGTATCTTCCTTTCGCCCTCCACTGTCTCCGTCTCCCTGCTTTACCCCGCTATGTTTCTTTCTTTTGGTATCTCTCTACATCTTTATTCTGTAGCCTGTCTGCATTCCCTTGTGTCTTCTTTCTCTATAATTGCCCATGATAGAATTCCTTACATTCTTGTGTGTTTTTCCGTCTTGCTCGGTGTTCCTCTGTTCTGTTGTTATTCTTCATGTAGACCTACACATCAAATGCTGGCAGACCTCTGTCTTCAGTCAGTGCATCCTCTGATGCATGTGGTTTTTAAAAATATCAAAACAAAACAAAAACAAAAGCAAAGCTCGCTCCATATGGTATTTTTAGGGGTGTAATTGCACAGTCAAAGTATTGTCTGTTAGGGTGCTCACTGGCTGTTTCAACTCTGTGATCACACCTTTCTCTGCTAATTACACATGGGAGGATTGTGATTTAGCCACTTGTGCTCTAAAAACACATTTTCATGCATTCTAAGATTGCATTTCAGTGATTATGTGTTACATAAGCAATGCTAATTAAGGTCCTTTCAGGGCTGTCTTTTTCAAGATCATATAGGCAACGCTTCAGAAATGATAAATAATGACCTGATGAATGCTGAATATAATCTAAATGCATCATTTGTGTATATAACTGTGGCTATTTTACATGTGCAGTTAATTTGTCTTCAGCCTTCCTTCACCATGCTGCCCCCTGGTGGTTATAATCGTATCTTACAGTCTATAGTCATCACATCAGTCCACAGTTGTGTAACAGTGGTCACAAAGAGGTTTCATGATTTATGTAACTTCTGCTATCACTTAAGGAGGCACTGATTTATTTTCACATGATTACTTCTTTCTTTTTTTTGTCTTTGCAATTCAAAGCAGATGGTCTTTATTTCTTTACTTGCCGTGATAAACAGGGTCCTTGCCTTTGTAATACTAACTTAATTGATAGCCAGATATAGACTGGGATTAGATTATTTTGTTGTCTTTATAAGGATGAACTATAAAGTGTAATATGGTCCCACAAATGTGTCTGTCTGCATACACGTTTCCATTTGGACAGACAGCAGAGAGACGTTTTCACCCATGTCAGGTCTGCTGCCATGCAGTCTTCCAAAACTTATCTGCACATCGCTGGAAGCAGATGATGTATGCGTCTGCTGAAAGGCGATTGGTTGACAAGTGGGCCAGAATAGGGAAGGGAGTGACAGAAGAGTTCATCTCAAATGAGAGGATTGTGGAAAAAAAAATCTTAAAAGATCAGAAATACAGTATAAAAAGTACAGACAGCAGCTGCAGTGGACACTTGTCACTGTCATTGTCACTTCAGCTGTTTATATGTTATAACCTCACTCTTCTCCGTGGCTGGCAGACAGACCAACAACAGTACATGCCAGAGTGGCCCAAAGACCGGTTGTACCACATACTTTGCACGCTGCCTCCGTCTGACAGCAGAGCTCTCTGTAGGTAGACGAGTCATCCCTGTATTGTCAGCTTGGTGCAAATGCACCAGCCCTCTCACCCTCCTCTTTGTTCCCACAGTAAATGCTCCCCAGGAACCTCACCTTTCAGCTGGGGAGAAATTCTACAACTTTTGTCAGCTGTAGTTCAGGGCGACACTAATACTGACAGTGTCCAGCAGAGGTTTAAACATTTCCCAAGTGTGATCTTTTCATCACAGTGTGTCTGACTTTAAAGTGTAGATTTTTATTTCTTTGTGTTTTTTGTTTGTTTGTTTTTTAACTGACTTCTGTTGATAGTTACTTTTCTGTAGTGTATTGATTATTTAAGCATTTTATATAGTAGCCAGAGCTGCAGGGGATGTAATTTTATAAGTGACTTGCCCTCCGTATTGTTGTCCCTTGATCTGTCCACATCTGAAGTAGCTTAAAGAGACTACACCTTATGCTTTTTCTTATTTTGTTTTACAATGGTGGATGCTCATATTATATAAAACATGTTCAAAGTTTCCAGTAACAAACAAGTCTACTAATGGGTCTGCATGATGTCAGTAAGGGCTGATATCCATAATTTGGTCATCTCAGACACGCAACTCAGGCTGTGAGCATAGGAGACCCACCCACAAACTTTACCAAAGGACAGCCAATCAAAAGAAATCTGTCTTAAAGGGAAGGAAGCTAAAATGTTTTACACAGTGGATGAGTCTCTGTGTAACATGAGTAGGAATCATTTCAAATGGAAATGCAGTGAAAGACACATAAAAGACCTTTAGTAAGTTTAGACATAGTGGATCAGCTGTCTCTTTAACTACACGAATTTAAAGAAAAAAAATAGAGCTTTTAAAGTAATAAAACTTTATTCTGCTGGGGTTTTTTGGTTTGTTTTAGAGCTGGAAAAAAGGCAAATCTGAAAAAGTACTCATGTCTTTTGTAACTGGAGCTGATTAGAAACACACACTGCTTTAATAGAGTACTTCTGACTGGAGCTGGAGTTAAATTTTACAGAGCAGTAGAAGCAGCCCTTAAACTTCAGGCGAACACCTTACTGTGTTTTCTAGCTTTGTACTCTGCTGTAAATCCTCCCAACTTTGCTGCTCCTGTTTTATTCCATCTTTTATATGGAAATAAGGCCGGGATTCTGTCGTCCCTCAAGACGAGCCTCCTCGTCTTTAACAAAGATGCATGTTGATAAAAGGTAAACCTGTCATGCTGTATCTATTTGGTGGATGGAGCCTCCTCTCATAAAATCTGACAACACAGCTTGAATCTTCTTTTCATCGCTACCGTCACATTTTTCTGCAGAGGGTGGCCCCGAACATCAGCCTCGCTTTTGTTTTGCATATCAAAAGCTTGTATATAGACTCAACAGTAGGAAGTAATCCAAGAACATCCGTATCCGATCATTCAGCTAGGTACAGTGGCACAGTACAGTATATACTGCTGACCTAAATTCAGGGAAAACCTTTTGAGAGAGGATTTTCTTTGTAACTTTTAACACTTGAAGCATACATACTTTTTTTTTCTTTATGCATGGAGATTGTATTTAATTCTCAAACTTTCTCTCTCCAGCACTACACCAAAGACGCTGATGGCCTTTGTACCAGACTGATTAAACCCAAGTTGATGGAGGGAACAGTGGCAGCGCAAGACGAATTCTCTAGGAGTAAGAGCACACAGAGCTCATTACACAACCCTACAGGGACACTGGCACCAATACACACAGGGACACTTTGTTATGCTTGTCTTTATATGCCACATTAACCTCACAGTATCAGATGCATGAACACACACACACAGTGTACAGAGAAATCCTGCGTCTCCTACGAGCTTTAATAGCATTAATCAACAGAGGGTGGTTAATCTTTGTGTGGCTGGGAACGACTGCTGGGCTTCACCGGCTCTCAAGGTCAATCTCCAGCTCTGTCTGTCTTTATTTACCCTCACGTACCCATCTGACCCGGCTAATTCTTACACTAGAGAAATGCAAAGATTAATTCTCCTGCTTAAAGGATATACATCATTGTCAAAGTTATTTTAACAAGAAAATAGCTGCTGTAACTGCAAAGTCATGAACGTGCTGTAAGAGGATTTTTTTCATAACGCCTTTTTGGAATAATATTATTACTTACATTATGATTACAGAATGTCATTAATGTCCTCTTTTGGCAGGTGGCTGGGCATTGAACAGAAAAGAGTTGAAACTCCTCCAGACCATTGGCAAAGGGGAGTTTGGGGGTAAGAAGCTAATTTAACCAGGATTATTTCATTTTCATTTCTCACATCAGGCCAAGGTCACCTTGGAGAATGTACTAAAACTTTTCCCCTCTGTGTCCTTGTCAGATGTGATGGTAGGAGACTACAGAGGGACCAAGGTGGCGGTCAAGTGCATCAAAAATGATGCTACAGCACAGGCTTTCATCGCTGAGGCTTCTGTCATGACGTAAGATCCACAGCTATTGCTTTTTGTAGTTCACACCACCTATAAAAGATGTTTCTGTCTGCAGACATGTTTCTTCATCAAATATTAGGTCATCCTCTGTCATTTTTGTGGGTAGAAGTTGACCATGATTGTTAAAAATATTTTACTGCATGCTTACCGCATATTTTTTTCCCCACTGTTTCTGTGTTTCGACAGGCAACTGAGGCACAACAACCTGGTGCAGTTGCTAGGGGTAATCGTGGAGGAGAGGGGCAGTCTCTACATCGTCACAGAATACATGGCTAAGGTCAGCCCAAGTGCTCTTTTATGACAAGTTCTAAAACTGGAAATGGTACATGCTCGCATTAACCGTCTGCGATTTAAAGGCTAGTTCAGCACTTTAAGAGAATAAAACACAGTCAAAACCACACTAATGAAACAGTTGTTAGCCTTGCTTGGCATAAAGACAGGAGACGCTGAAAAACACCTGACCTGACCCCATTCAGCGGTTACAAAAAGATTTATATCTTGTTTGTTTCATCTGCACAGGGGGTTACAGGCTGTGCACTAGAGGAGGCATTTGCTTCTAAGCCAAGAAATGATGACGACTGTGACCCCATGTAAAACAGCAAATGGATTTTTAAAACACTTGTTATTGTACAGATGAAACAAATGTTTCCCCTTATTAAAAAAAAAATACTTTGACATGTTTTCTTTTTTCGCACGGGGTCATGGATTTGGTTTTTACTCAGACTATTCATGCTAAAAAATGTACCTACACAGTTTTCTGTGAGACTTTCTTGAATGTAAGCATTGTGTTAATAATCCAAACTGCACCACAGGGCAGCCTAGTGGACTACCTGCGCTCTCGAGGGCGGACTGTTCTCGGTGGAGACTGCTTACTCAAGTTCTCACTGTGAGTCTCTTTCAAGCAATTATTTAAAAAATTATTTAAAAAGGAACATTTTTAAACTGCTCTTTTCGGGATCTGAAACGTTGATTGCTGCAACTCATAAATCCTTATTTATTTTAATTTAATAATTATCTAGCTAACATTGTTATCTAAAGCAAGTTAAGTCCATTGTGATCAGCACAAAGAATGAGTGTAAGCTTTCAGATGACCATTATTATATGTTTGTCTCAAATTAATCAGCTCAGGTTTCATTTTTCTGTGCCAGCCTTGTAAGTTTTGAAATAACTTACAGTAGTGAAAAAACATTTTGGAGCATTTACATCTGAAACTAAATTGAAAATCATAATGGCTTAGTTTTCCCTCTAGCCAAGCTAATTTTCCTGACAAGGGCAGATGATAAAAGTAAAATCCTCAACCACCTATTGCCCTATATTAGTTAGTTCTCACTAATCCTCTTTCGTGGCAGTGACGTGTGTGAAGCTATGGAGTACCTGGAGGCCAATAACTTCGTCCACAGAGACCTGGCGGCTCGCAATGTGCTGGTTTCTGACGATAACATCGCCAAGGTCAGCGACTTCGGCCTCACCAAGGAGGCATCCTCCATACAGGACACTGCCAAGCTGCCCGTCAAATGGACATCCCCAGAAGCACTAAGAGAGAAGGTGATGGAATGAGACCGGGTTGATGTTGCTGACTCGACTCTTAATTGATCTGAATAAGGGCGGTTTATTTAAAATGGGTTAAAAAGGGGAGGCTGCAGGATATCAGTTTATTTGAATGAGAGTGCCAGTCCAAGACAGTCTTTTAAATAGTGGTATAATCTTGATCCCGGGTCTAGCAAGTCCATTAGTAGTGTGTTTGTCTGCCCTAAAAGTTTTTAAAGAGCCCAGTTTAACAAAGAGTGGTGTTTAGTGGCTTATAAACGGTTTTCCTGCCGGAGAGTAAAAGCAAGCCCAAAGGTTTTCTCAACATCTTAATCGAATCATCTGTCAAGCTGCCCAGAATTTCTGCCCAGATAAAGTAACTCTGGGCACCCAGAGCCTGACAGCAAAGAGTGTATGACTGATGAACAAGCTGCAAATATGGGGGGGGGAAAAGGAATTATTCAGCTCTATTTCCAACAAAGTTAGGACACTGTGTAAACAAATTCACTGAAATGTTAATGAATTAAGGCCTAAGTTTAACTGAAAATGTAGAAAATGAGAAATGTGTTTCTGAATTTGATGCCAACATCTTAATGTTGGTTAAATTAAACACAGACGGTGTTATATGCGAGGGTCAAGGCAGCAGACCAAAATATAATGGCCGTGGCAGCAGTGCAGTGGAAATGGACAGTTATAGAGTGGAAATCTTTATATTTAAAATGAAAATGATGGACTGTCTATAAAAATGGCAGCAATTCCTTAAGTTTAAGCAGTCCTTTTGTTAAACCCCTCGAATTAAAGTTGAAAGTGTGCACTTCAGTCACATCTTGATTGTTTGGTTTAAAATCCACTGTGGGGGTGTATGTACTGTACGACCTGGTTTTGTTGGTCTGGAGGGAGGCACAAGCCTGATCTGCTTTCTGAATGCTTTTATGTATAATGTATGAATTTCGGCTTCTCTCTTAATCCAACAGAGGTTTTCCACTAAGTCAGACGTTTGGAGTTATGGGATCCTACTGTGGGAGATCTACTCCTTTGGGCGTGTGCCTTATCCTAGAATTGTAAGTACCTTTATGGGATTTTCTGTGGCTCGCTGACGTCTGACATACACCAGCAGATGGCAGGCTTTATTGCCTGAACCAGTTATTTATTTTTGTGCAAGATCAGTGTAACTGCTGGTTCTCTGTGTTGGCCTCATTTATGCCATGAAACAACTGAAGCGGGTGATGTGTCACCGGTTGATACGTTCGCATTTTCAGTTATTCTTGTTATGTAGAATAACCTTTCCCTGGAATATTACAGTTTGACTGATCAAAATGTTGAGCTAATGTCAGCATTTCTTTGTCTGTGTCCTTCAGCCGTTGAAAGAAGTGGTGCCTCGGGTAGAGAAAGGGTACAAGATGGACGCCCCAGACGGCTGCCCCGCCGTGGTGTACGACCTGATGAAGCAGTGCTGGACCTTGGATCCCGTGATGCGGCCCTCCTTCCGCATGCTGAGGGAGAAGCTGCAGCATATCAGAGCCAAGGAGCTCTACCTGTGAAGAGGAGGCGCTTGTGGGGGGTACCGGGGGAAGAGGACGGGGGCGAGATGCAGCCCAGCACAGCTGTAAAGTGGGAGGAGGAGCAGGAGAAGGAGAAGCGGGACCACAGCACTTTCCTCCTGCCTGCCAAGCCTCTTGACCTGTGAGACTGCTACGCTGTGCCCCCTCCCCCGACCTCCACCGTCCACCAGCCGTCCTCTGCTTTCACACTAGGACTGTTTTCCTGTTCGTGTTGTATAGCTTTTGCCAGACAATTTCCTCTTCTCTCGATGGGCCGCTCCTCTTTCCTCCTCCTACACCTGCCACTGCTCACTCACTCTCCCTTCTCTTTGTCACTTGGTCCAAATTGCTCTTCTTCTTCTATGTGAAAGTTCCCTTTTCTTTCTTTGTATTTCCTCCCCTCCTCCTCCTCTCCTGAACATGGCATTAACTGGAGGGGAGGCTGGCCTTTTCCTCCACGTTTGTCAGGTGCTCTTTTCTTCTCCAGTCCACCCCACTCGATCATTCCCAAATTCTCATATCACCATGTGGCTTTGCATGCCTTTCAGCCCAACTCTGTCATTCCTTCCTTGCATCCCTCCTTGCTTTCCTTCGGCCTTGTTGTCAGGTGTGGGGCCTTCGCTCTGTGCCAAAGTGCCTCCAGTCTACAGAGCTCCAGACTTCCCTCTAACACTTCTTTTGATTGGACTGTTATGGTTTCAATTTTTATTTTTTAAACAAAATCTTTTTTATTGCTTTCTTTGTTCCAGAGGTTATTAAACTGTTTTGTTTTTTTAAGTGGCATCTCCTTCACCTCCACCATCTTTACATCAGACTTTTTTTTTTTTGGTTTTTGTTTTGTTAATCCAAGCGTCCATGAAGAGCACGAGAATAGGAAGTGAGGAGACTTGGGGGGGCCAGTGTCATGTTCATCCTTCCTTAAAGACCGCCCAGAGGAGCGGTAGGTGGGTGGTTGGGTGGCAGGGCAATAACAGGAGAAGAAGGGGGAGAGGCAGTTCACAAACATGGTTGATTCATCATACGTGGGCTTGTTTTTATATCAAAATATATTTAAAGGATTAAAAAAAAAGAACAAGGAAAAACTGACTTGGACAGAGTTAAAAAAGGACGATTTTCAGAAGCCAGGAGCAACTTGCCGTTAGGGATGTTCAGTGTCTCTGTGAATGCTAGGGTCGGGGTGGTGCATGCTGTGTGTGAGAGGCCTTGGGTTCAACTGTCAGTGCTTTCAATGTTCATTGTTTTATTATGCTATCATAATTATGAATAAATCATTCCATCTGAACAGTGTGAAACACCTGCATAATTATATCTAAGTGTGTGTGTGAGAGAGAGAGAGAGCATATTTTAGCAGGAGGAGTGCTGTCTTACTGTACAAGCACCTCCCCACCTCCATGAATGTGTGGTTTTTGGATTTGACAAGCGCCAAATTTCAGGGTTGAAAATAAAGCAAATGTTAAAATGCCCAAAAAAACCTGCAATTCCTCTGTTGGCCACTAGAGGCTGGCTCCAAAGTAAATTCCACCAGACAAAATTAACATGTTTACATCCTGGTACAATAAAGCCACATGGGCACTGCGCTATTAATGGCTCTAAAAAAACAAGGGGGGGTTTCCACATCATGATCACAGTCCTTAGTGGTAATGGAGGTTATAGAAATATTACTAAATCCTGTTTTCGTTTTCTCAACTTTCGTGGTTTATTCTCCAGGGACTATGAGCTGTGTGAATCTATATTTAAATTACTTTTGGTTGCTGTTTTGCCATTTTCCTTTTGTCTCTGCCGATAATGAGGAAATCCCTTGATCCCAATTAAAGAGACATTTAAATCCACACTCGGCTTTCTGCATTGCAATGCCCTTCAGTGAGTTGCAAAGTAAATGTGAAGGGTTAAAGATGTCTAACAGGATGAAAAATGCTTATTTTCCCTTGTAAAAGGAATAATATCAAAACACAACAATAGAAAAGAGTTCTTTGATATAACCGTTCAACTCTTTAACTTTTTTGTGATGCAGATCAGAAAGCAAAACGACTGAATGATCTAGAGGAGTGTTTTACATCTGCAGCTATAAATAATCCTCATGTGATCATTCTTTGATAGTACTGCTACAAACAGATGGGGTTTGTCATCAAGGTGTGAAGGAGTGTCAGCTGAGTTGTTCCCAGTGCTGCCTTCACTGTGCCTCCTCTGCTCTTTGGAGAGGACCCAGTTGTCCCCAATACAGTGACTTATAGGCTGAAACGGGACCAAGAGTTCAGTGGACTGGCCATCTGTGTGGTGCTTTCACTTTTAGCTCATTTGAATCTCATCTTTCCGCCTGCTTCTCAATCTTCTGCTGCAGCAGCAGACAGTTGTTTGGGTCATATTTTCATGTGAATCCTATGAATTTTAATGGCAGTGACAGGGCGGTAACAATAGGATGGTTACGTAAGCACGGCAGTTTGTGCTCGTGGCCAAGACTGTGCTGCTGTCAGGGCTCATCGCGCCAGCTCCAATTTACCATCCTGCCATGGCTGCACAAGATGGGCCCTTTTGCAGAAGCCAACCCTGCAAAAAAAAAAAATCCCAAAGTAGCTCTGCTATTGGTGAAAATTACAGCTCATTAGGCAATTGGGGGAGGATTTCTAGATGTCATCTGACTGCCAGAAGTCACCACCAGGAGGCATCCTACAGTCTGAGATCCCAAGGGAGCTGAAAAGGAGCAGCGCAGAGCTTTCAGCTCAGATTTAATTGCAGTGCTGAAGGAGGCACTCAAGATATCAAACGAGAGATTTTCTCAATCCATGTCAAAGGTCAGAAGCAGCTGCATCCTTTAATGGCGTTTGGATTCTTAATGAGACACCATTTGCTGTCGCAGCTCATCTGCTTCCACCTCATTATACCCTATTTGGGTTTTTTTTTCTTTAATATTACAGTAAACTATTGTGCGATTATTAAAGTATATTTTAAAATGTAAAGCCCAGCTTGAAGTGTCACAGTGACAGGAGCTTGTGGTGATAGCAGTGACGGTTAATGCACGGCTCTCACATCTGGAAGCCTCAGTCTTTGGTTCACACTTAAGTAATCCTGACAACCGCACAGCTCCTCGTTCTTAGCAGGCACAAGCACGAGGGTTGATGTGTTAATCAGCTTTCGATAAGTTATGGATCTGTGCTACTGGCAGCAGCCAGGCACAACTCTACTGACAGTGTAATCTGATTACACCAACACAGTTTTTGGGAGGGAAGGATGAGGAAGATGCTCAGGGCTCTGCACATGTTTTTGTGCAGTTGGCATGTGCATTGTGTGGTCCCTCCCCCACACGTCAAGCTGGACCTGACAGACTTACATGCGTGACAGAATGAGGGTGAGGTGGGGGGTGTAACTTCACATACAGGCAGCACATTAACATTAAGCTTGTATCATGTGCTGTTTATGGGTTTCACGATGGAAGGGTTCTTCAAACCCCCGGTTCGGTTGCATAGCTTGGATTACTCTGCAGTTTTTTAATGAGTACTTTCACAGGGCCTGTATGCAGATGGGCCACCTCCGCTGTAGTTAACCTTTAATACCCTGAAGCAGCTGGAGGTTGCAAAATTTGCACTTCAGTAGGCTACACCATGACCGAAGTGAGTCATCGGACTTTTCCCCTGCCAAACACATGACATTACTTTAATAAAAAAAAAAGCTAAACTTGGTCTGAACCAGATATTAATGATGCAGGTGTGTTTTGTTAACTTTGGAGTGAGCCAGGCTAAATTGAAGTAGCTGACTGATGCCTTAGGCTTTATATTGGCACCCAGACATGACTGCTGTACAATTTTCTCATCTTAACTCTCAGCAAGAAAGTGTCTTAACCCTAAATGTTGAACTGTTCCATTAAAGACGGTTGTCAGTGATGCAGCAGACTGTAGAGGGGGGGAAAAAACCCTTTGGATGCCCCTTAATTACTGACTCTAGGGGGTTTATTGTGCAGCTCAAGCACTGTCACCAAGTGTGGGAGTTCTTTATTTTCACACTGTTTTAGTGACAAGGAGCGGGCGTTGAGCTGACAGCTGATGAAGGAAATGATATTGACATTATCAGGCCAACATGTGGCTGGCTGTGTCAAATGTGGCCTCGGTGACAGAAATCTTTTCACATGGACACATCCCTTGGTCACATCACATGTCTTTTTCTGTCTGGCTTTGTGCCCCTCACCACTTCGCTAAAAAGCCTAAAAACACGCTGCTTCCTGCTGCAATTAGCTTCTATTTAGGGACTGACAAGGATGTTAACATTTCAAACACTGATAGCACTTTTCTGTCCTTGTGTGTGATGCTGTATTCTGGACCTTGTTCTGTATCACTGCAGAGTAGGGTCACGGTTGTTTTTAGCAGTCTGAATCACTCCCCTCTTGGCCATATGCAACATATGTTCTTTACTCCACTGCATGCTCTGTTTGCTGTGAGATCAGCAGTCATGTCTGCATTGTAAATGTTGACATTCTTCTTTGCATCTTTCGGTTTGTGTTAAGTGTGGCACTGAAGCTTCATTTAACTCTCAGTCACATCAAGAGCTCATTGAATTTTTCGTGTCTGAGTGCAGCAGGCATGACATCAGAAACGGAACTACTCGTGAGCACAGCCAGCGAAAGCTCATGTACACCATGACAGAAGGGAGCGTGATCTCAGATGTCAGAGAGTGTCATCAGGACATCCTCTGCTGAAAGGAGAGCTCTTTAGCTATGAATTAACCCAGGCATAAAAAGAACTTGGTACAGAACGATGAGCAGACACATCAATTAAGCACTTTAATCTTTAGTTTTATGTTTATTTTCCCATCAATTTGAAATGTATATTAATAGATATCCATGAGTGTTCATTGGCCTCTATGTAAGATGTAATGGTTTTTGGTAAAAGATCCCATTCAAAAACATTTTTGATACTATATGGGTGGAAAAATTCAGAGTTCTTGTTCTGTGTTTAAAAACACTCCATCAGTGTGTGTTGCAATGGTAGACACCTTTATAAAAGTACCATAAGTTACAGGTCCAAAGCACAAAGGGGTCAAAAGCTTGCATATTTTAATTCACATTACTTATTTTTCTAGCACTTTGACGCTCCATAATTTCAGTAGTATTCTTTAAAAAAAAATCATATTTTTTTATGAGGATCAATTTCATGGGGCGTACTTTCATGTGAAAAAGAGTTTTCACAGGGCTTTATGCAGACCTGTGAAAAATTAAGCACACCCTTGCTGAATTAAGAGGGTAAAAAGCAGTCAGGCAGTGCTAATCAAATGCACTTGATTAATTAATCATTAGCAAGTGTGATCACCTTTTTGGCAATTTGCTGGTCTGGCTCATTCAGGTGTGTGCTTAGAGAGTGGCACGGGGATGGACATCCCAGCAAATTCACCATGAGATAAAACTGAGCAAAGCACAAAGAAGTATCGGGAGAAGTACAGGGTTCAGTATGAGCACGGCGGTGGAAGGATGATGATTTAGGCATGTTTTCAACCACAGGACCTGGCCACCTTGAGCAGAATTTTGGTCCCAGGCTAATTTTTCTAGTGACAAATCCTGTCCACATAATGACATAAAATGAATATATTCAAACTTAGCATTGATGATTACCTTTTAACTGATCAGGCAGCTGTAGGTCCTTTAAACAGTCGGAAGCAGTAAAAATGTTGTGAAAAGCTGGCTATCAAGGAGGGGCAGCAGATGAGGCACATAAGGCTTATAGTCTCAATCCATACTGGCAGGAATTGACAGTATTCTCTGCCATGTTCCTTATCTTAGCATAGAGTTTTGGGCTGATATGAAAATCTTTATTTGGATAGTAATGATAGAGGTCCAATATAAGAGTTTGAATCTTAGTGTGACAGGCTGTTCAGTCGTTGTCATACTCTTGTCAGTTGAAAACCCCTAAAATGTCAACCTGCTGGTGGTGCTAGAGGAAAAGTCAGGATTTTAACCAGGATTAGTTCCACTTCCCGGGAACTGTCCATCCAGTGGTTGCTGAGATATTTCAGTTTGGACCAAAGTGCATCTAAGACTGACAGCGACATTCACAGAGCCACGCTTCTTCTATCATAGTGATGCAAAAGACATGAGGTACAAGTGCCGTCCAGATCACATTTTCACAGTAGACTCTGATATCATATTTATAAAGTCATCGGTTCCAAAGCATCCAGACTCTGATCTTTATTTTTTCAGTTTATAATGCAGCCTGGATGAAGGGGGTTTTGAGTCCTGGTGCTGTCCTGCTGCTAATCATAGCTCAGGCTGTGGGCCACATGATGTTCTGGGGAGCTTGGTGTATTGGGACAGATAACGCGCAGGATCTGGGTCCAACAGCGGACCTGGCGGGTGAGAGCGCAGCAGTTTTGTAATGACGGTCCAACGTGAACCACTGTGTGTCCTCTCGTGTCTCATCGTCATTGTATCTCACAGTGGGACTCGGTGATGGCTCACAGGCGGAGCGAGACTGTGGAAGGAGGATAACAACCACAATCAGAGGAGAGCTTTGCCTGCTGAGCTACATGAAAAACAGTCCCTCCTGCATGTAACGTAACACCGGCCTGCTTTCTGAGCCTCCTCTTTAAATAACCCAGTGGTTGCCCTGCAGTGTTGGCTGACATGTTCATTTGACTTTGTGAAATATCAAGGTTCCCTGAGTCGCAGAGAACATGTTTTCTGCACCGCTTGTCAGCATGAATTTACATTTTGCTCTTGACATTTCACCTCCTCGTGCCCTGGGCCTGCGGCCTGCTGGTTACCAGCCATGGGGGGGAATGTGCCAACACACATCCCAACAAGAAGAGGGTGAAGGGCCTTCTGGCCCTTGTGAGGAGTCATCATTATAATCTGTGGTAACGTTCGTACCTGTATTATTCTCTCTTCTGCTGTAAATCTGCAGCGAATAAATGAGGAAAAGCATTAAATCTGCACAAAGATGGAACACTATGTTACAATCAAAGCTGATAGGTGGAGAAAAGGTTACAATTTAGCAATTTTAATGCTCTTTTTAAAGCTGCTCCAATCAGTGTTTTCATACTAACAATCCATCAAATGAATGTAAGATATTTTACTCGCCAAAACAATATGAAATTATCACTCAGCTTTGCAGTGGTCTCTCAGCCCCTGGAGCTTTTTGATCCATTTAAAGTCTCTGCATCTTTTCAAAGCATTTAAATTAATTGTTAAGTTTTGTCTTTTATGTTTCACTGACGCTTTTTCTTTGACAAAAGTCAACCAACTAGTCAACACTGCTAAACATGTAGGTATAGTAAATTTCAAGCAGAGTACACTGAGCTGTAAATACAGAACTGTTAAGTCCTTAAAGTGAGTGAGTGAATTGAACTTTTTTTATACTCGGCCTTGGTTTATCTGCCTGTTCTGGATTATCGGAACTTTTCACCTGCGTATTTGTTCAATTTTGTTTTAATTAGATTTTTCCGAAGAACAAATAGTTCTGCAGAGGCAAGCATAAAGACTCATGGAAATGTTAATGCATAAGTTTAAATAATTAACTTAGTTTTATTGGGATGATTACTTTAAATATGCTGTGTCAGGGCTTTGATTGTTGTAGATGTGTGGTCTCCAAGTTTAGCTAGCAACAGGTCGCCATGCCAAAGAGTCATGCAGCGATTAATCACTTCCAGAAATTAAAACAAAAAACAAAACAAAAGAACAAACAAGTATTTAGGTGTCTGTGCAGTTCTTTGAGCACAGGTAAAAATAAATAAATAAATATGGCATTTTACAGTCTTAAAGGAAATAATAATTTTGTTTGTTTCAATCAGCTCAAGCTAAAATTAAGTAATGCTGACTTACCTTGACAGTTTACGTGACTCATCCTGTATGCGTTCCTAATTAAATTAAGGCGCGACCCTCAAAAAAGAAAGTTATTAAACTCATCATCTCTAATTTTACTGAATTTTTTAAGCAATTGTTTCATAACCATTTTTGTAAGTAAACTAATTATATTTTAAAGTGTAAAGTCCACAGTCGCTCATTTACATAAATTTATCTGGCACCACTTTTGATAATTGATTAAAGTCAAACGTATTATCAATCAGGGGTGTTCAGAGGGGGAGAGGGGCGGGTCTGACTGTGAAAGCGCATGCTCATTGGCGAAATGTCAGTCACAAGTTTAGCCAATGAACATATCCTAAATAATCCATTTTTATTTTTTTTTATTCAGTATGACCAGTATGAGTGACTGCTGAGACCATAACTCAGCTGGAGCGTGTTCACAGAGCTTAAGTCACAAAACTGTCCATACACTTCTATACTTTTGAAAGTCTACTGAAACAACAGCTTTTGCCCCCTGTGGCCATTATAAAGAATGCAGGTTTTAAGTGCTTCTGCGCTGACTTAATTTTTCAGACCTGGAAGCAACGTCTGTGTTTTATACGATCTGTAGTCCTGCTCACCATTAATGCGGCAGTACAAGAGCTGCTGGAAACTGGAGTTATGGTTAGTTTGCTCAGTGATTTGCACCAATAAGAAAAGGTCCTATTTGAGATGTAATGTATTGAAATATTAGTGGGACTGCAGAACGAAACCAAATCAAGGCCTCACAACAATCACTATATCGCATCAACATAAACATACTGCAAAATGTTTCAACTCCTGGAAGAGAAAGAGGAGACATACTAAAATTAGACCTTTTGTCATCCCAGTGTGCCGGCTCAGTCGGTAAACATGAACAAACGGAGTCTAGTTTGCTTGACGTCACCTCACAGGATTTATGGGTTTTGAAGTTCAAATAGTTTCCACGGACGGCTCGTTGCCATTTGGAGACGCTAGTGTGCAAAGTTTGCTGGTTCAGCTTGAAAGACTCTTCTCTCCTGACAGCCTGGCGCCTGGCAGATGATGTGAGGTTTGATGAATCCTCACAGAGTGAGTCAGAGCTATAGTCTGACATTTGCTGTCATTCAGAAGTAGGAGTTTGTTATCACTTTTTATAGACGAGGAGCAGGCTGGGTGGCAGGCTGCCTGAGCAGATGACGTCTTTGTCTACCATTTGCAGTGGGTGTACTTGACAAACAAGACACAGCACCTTTCTATACAAAAAAAAACCCTGTAAGGAACACACAGGATCTACGAGGCACTAATAGGTGCACACTAGTTTCCAAACAGGATTTACAGATAGAATTATTGACTTGTAAATATTAAGCCAGCCATAAAAACATAACTATATATAGCCTAATAGCCCATGTTGACATGCCTGGTGTGACAGTTGCAGAGATGTAATGGATAAACTGAAAAGGAGACGTCTGAACATTTCCTGTCTCGAAAATGAATGCTGTGTCTTTCGGGTTTTCCACCCTCACAAATGACCCAGGCTTTGTTTCTGTGACTTTGTGAGCACCCACAGAAGACAAACTATAAACTATTGTGACACATGAGGATCTGCAGCCAACCGCAAGTAATGTTAAGGTTCACAAAATGCCTGGGAGACTGCAAATAAAACCGTCCAGTCAAAGGCTTGTCACAACTGTATGTTCACAGTTATATTACTGGATTTCTTGGGTGGATGTTTGTAATTTAAGGCCTGCCTTGAGGTCAGGGAGGACATCGGCTCAGTCCTGCAGCAATGTGTATGAAATACCCTCCACTGTTTTCTTCCAAAGCTTGAAAAATGTTAGCGTTTAGGGAAAAAAAACTTTGGCAACTAGACTGATTTTCCTTTGTTTGTGATTACAAATGCATGCTTTTCAACATTTTAAGAAGAGGCCAATTGCCATGTGCGCTCTCAGAGCTCCCACCTTGTCTCCCCATGTACCCACGAGGGTGACCACACACACCGTCTGAATTTTACTCCTGCAGCCTGGCAAGGAGGGAAGGGGGAGGAGAGACACAGATGAGGACTGAAAGCCTGTGCAGTGCTGTTAGCCAGATCCTCCTAGAAGCACAGGAGCTAATGAATGCAGCCAGAAGTCAGTGTGTGGCTCAGCAGCTGCAGCTCTACAGCACACACTACCTCACAGAAACAGCTCTGAAAATGAAAATAAAAGAGGAAAATGAGGAATGGCTTACCAAGTAAAACAAATGACCAGAGATGTGTGTTGGATACAAGGAGAACATTCTTCCACGTTTATAGGCAGGAAAATGTCTGTAAATAACTCTCTCGGTGTGTGTTTGTGTGTGTGTTTCCTGCTCTGTGTGCGAGTGACATAACAGCCCCTCTACGGTGGGCAGGAATGACTCCGGGCTGCTCCAAGCACATTCACATTAATTAAATTGATGCATTGTGGCAACTCACATGTGAACAGACATGTATAATCACGTAGCCGCGTCAAAGCAAGCTGCTAGCAAGCTCACATGTTCTCCATGTTTTGGTTGTTTTTTTAAAAACAAATAAAAGATGGTATGCAGGAGCCTTTTTCTCAAAAGATCATATGGATGATTTGCCTGCTCTGTTCTCTTGTATACTTTACCTCAAACATAAAGTGCACTCGGGGCAGCGCTTGACCCTCCCACTTTGCCCCGTTGTGTTCTTAATTTAATGGATCACTGCTTCAGTGGTATTGCTGTTGTATTCCTGTGCCGATTTGTGGGTCTCATACTGTACTTTTCTGTGGCTTTATTTGAGGATGTGTTGTGTGGACCCTGTAATAATGTGAGCATTGGAAAGCATCTATTTATTATCATGTTGTTGATCATCATAGCATGCTGCTACCTCTGCCTTTTTCTATCAGTGTGTGTGTTTGTGTGCATCTACATTATCTGTCTGGTAGATTTTGCATAATTGTATGATTATAGCCACCCTCATCACTTTGTGAACTGCAGTAATTATGATTGCAATTATTGTGCAGCATTTTGGGATTCTTCTATGCACATCCTCATTATTGAGAACCAAAACAAACAATAAATACCCAACATTTTCTCTTCTCTAGGGCTGAAACTGACAGTTTAACAAAATAAAGGACAATTTTCATAATCAATGACTCTGCAGGCTGCCTTCTTGATTAGCAGACTGATTGTTTAATTTATAAAGCATCACAAAATTGTGCAAAATGCCCTCATGGAAACACCAAGAATTCCAGGATGGTATTAAAAAATCAGCTGAATCCCTGAATATTAAACAAAATTGTGAAAAATAAATGAGTCCATAATCAAAATTATTTCAGATTTGTTTTAATGTCAGTCACTTATTAATTAATTGCTAATTGCTTCAGCTCACTAAGTACTGATTGCTCTCCCGGTCTTGGTGTGATTACTGTGACTCTCTGCCATTCGACCTCTGTGACCTCGGTCAACTAGTACATTTTACCTAAGAGTTACACGCAACCTCTGCTGCTCCTGAAACCTGATCCCAGTTTTACATCATCACTTTTGTGTTGAGTGACATTTTGGTCACGTGACTCAAGAGTTTATTCCTGTCCAGCTATCTGTAATACTATCCTATTATGACATTATGTGAGTCGCGCAGCGAGACGTGATACTCCAAATGTGATCAAATCCATGTTGTACATTCAGATTTTATTCAAGGTCGCTCACTGACTCCTTTACTCTCATTAGTGTTGCATTAGCAGTGTGTTTACCCTGATCTGTGCTTTAATTTTTCCCCACTCCACCGAGATTTGGCTTCAAAAGCTCGCCTTCTGCCTGAGTCCAAACTGGATTACTCATCAGCCCCCCCACACAGACGTAGGCAGTGATGTCTTGCGTGACTCACGTGGCTCCCAAGAATGTTCATTTTAACTCTACGCTGGCTAAAGGAGGGGGGAGTGTTAGTTGTGACCTCAGTGTAAGTTGGAAGGAGTGAGATGAAAAAGGTTCACAAGGTTGGAAGTGATGCACTTTACCTGAAAACCCATTATTAATGATTAAAGTGAACCAGTTACTACTTCCACATTTATACATTGACACTTAGAGCTGCCAAGTCCTCGTCTCATGGCCACTTTCCAACTACATTAGAGAGCACTCATAAGGATTAAAGGGGAATTCATACGTTTCCCAGTTGAGTTTTTTTCACAATCTACCTGTGAAAATATTTTTTCGTGGAGTCCACAGGGCTTCGTGAGTCTAAAAATCTGTGAATCCTTTTTTGACAGTCCAGCCCTCGTGTCGGCTACAAACTGTTGCTTTTACTCCACCATGATCCTCTTAAAACAGATCATGTCATCTTTTACCTCTTCTCCTAGCTCATATCCTTTCTTGACAGGTTGAATCACCACCCTGGCACATCAGCAGCCAAAATAGATCCTTACTCACTGGAAGCTGTTGCAGAAACATTACTTCAGCCATCAAATTTTGTGCTTTTGGATACAAGAACAATTTGTATCCTGAAGGAGGATGGCAGGAGATTGGTCAAATGTTTATCTTTAGACTTGGGGATGAATTTGGAGAAAAATGTCAAGAAAGAGACACACAGAGCGCTTCCATCATCTCTCATAACATGTGACAAGAAAAGCTGTGAAAGCACGGCTGTCAATCATGTTACATATAGCAGCTCTGTGCATACATGCCTCAGAATCCCTTTTTTTAGCATACAAATAACACATATCTATCAATCAAAAAATGACAACTTTTAAGCCTGAAATGCTGCTTCTGCAAAAAACAAAAAGATACTTAAAAAGGTTTATGGTTATCCAGTGTGCCTCGTAGCTGTCTGTTCAAGCTGACCAATCTAAAGTTCAAAATGCAGCCATGTCAAGTTCCCTGTGCTGTACTGCAAGTAAACGATGCCTATATTAGATGCGGCCCTGCTCCTTGGAGAATCACAGAGACGTTATGTTAGACATCCGTGATGCACAGTGCAAAACTACAAACCTGCCCTTCCTGCCCTTTATATCAAGAAAGAAACTTTTGAAATCTCTTCAGATTTCAAAGCATCTTCTTATAATTTTACCGGGGAATAATCTCCTGCTCCTTTTTAGCCATCTTCTTACTTTGTTTACATGATTTGTGTGTTTGTTGTCATGAAAAGTGTTTTGTTCACTTTTGTATTATTCACAGCTACAGTTGGTGCTAATAAAGCATTTTCTTTTTTCCCTGTTGTTTATATAACTGCTGTGTGATGCATCAGCCAGGTGTGCACTGGAGTGCATGGACTGTGACAGATCTCGTGGTTAGCGGGGACAGGTCGTGACGGACACCACTGGCTTGGAGAGAAATCTATGCAGCCTACCTATGCAGTCACTTGGCATGGAGGCCATAGCTTTGGTGGGATCCATGACACCCAGAAATGCTAACGTCTTCAGGCAGCCTGTCACATAAATCCAACGTTCGGCCCTGACTCCTGAGATGTCAGCGGCCTACTTCAGCAACTAACCTTACCTTCACCTTCAGCTGTGATGGGTGCAGTGACGCTCTGATTGAGCTGGAGTTGATTGAATTCAGCTGAGGTTTCACAGGAGGAGAGGGTGAGACGTTAGCGCTCCAGCAGAGATGGAGATGATGAGTTTGCCTTTGGGGTGAGGGCTTGATTCAGTAGAGCATATGAGCTGTTTTCAGTGGGTTTCATCAAAGCCAGCCTCATGTTGTTGGAGTGGAGGGGTGGAGGATTGGGCAGATTCATTTACCAATAGACGGGATTTTATGTAACTATTCCTTGCGCTGTTCTGGGTGAGCTATTATAGAGAAACCTTGCTCAGATGTCAGAGGAGGGCAAAATTCAGTGTTAGAATAACTTTTCTATGAGCAACATTTTAGAGGGTCACATGAATGACTGGTTGGTGGAGGTTTTTTTTTTAACCCACTAGAAAGCACATCACCTAACATAACATATGGTTATCAACTTTCTCTGTTAAGCTGACTTTCTGCTTTGGGTTCGTGCACACTCACATAAAAAGTGATGGTTCATGCATCGTATGACTCTTCTTGTACACAGGATGGTCCCTAGGAGAGCAGCCCATTGGTGCAGCCTGCTCCAATCAGAGGCGTTATCAGATGTTGATGAAAATGTTGAAACAAATAAAAACCGACGAAAAGCATGAAAAATGTAACAGAAAAATGCAACACTGTTGCAAATAACACCAAAGATTAATGGTTCATGTTGTTACCATGGTGATTTAACAAAGTCTCTTCATAAGACAGAAAACTTTAAGCTCAGCTCACTAAGCCATTAAGATTCTGTGAATGCCCCCCCCCCCCCCCCCCGCCCCCAAAAAAGCAAGGCAGGATTTAAACTATGTGCAGTCTTTTGAAATGTAAGTAAGTTTATCTCCGAGACAGCTGCAAAGGTATGTTCTTTAATAAATGAATGACAGACAAGACAGGTGTTTTATAAACCTCCTTAGGGCCCCCATCCACTTAAAATAGTATGTTTTATCAAAATACCCCACAGGAAATGCAGAATTTAAATAACCACAAATAACCACGGGTCTTTGTGTTCATTTTTCCTTGTAAGGAAACAGCCTTGAATAAAACAGTTGACAATAAATTACTTACTCTGGTCTGTGGACATTCAATAATAACTCTGACATTGCAAAGATTACTCATAGTGAAAGTATTTTAATGACCATAGTTATGTTCACTATTGAGGGACTGGCAGAGGAAGAGGACTCTGTGGTCTCTCTATCCTCTTCATTTCTGCTCTCTTTGCCCTCATCCCTTGACCAGTAGTAACAGATGGCTACCCTTCTCTGAGCCTGCTTCTCCCAGAGGTCTCTTCCTGTTAGAACTGAGGTTTTTCTTTACAGCTGTCGCCAAGTGCTTCTCATAGGGGATCATTTGATGTTTGGGGCTTTTCTCTAATATTGTGGGGTCTTTACCTCACTATATACTATATAAACTGTTGTAATGAACTGGCACTACATAAATTGAACTAAAATGAAACTGATTTATAATTGCACTGGTCACTAAATGCTGTCACAATGGACCAAAAATAGAGTACATAGAAAAGTGCAGCATAACCTAGCAGGACAATTCGTGCCCCATTATTGATGCAAGCTACTACATGGCACCTAAAAGCAAGCAAAAGCAAACTGACTGCACTTTATGTAACAGTGTCACTGATATCAAACTTTTGCAGAAAGCAAATTTTCCAAAATTCATGTAGAAGACTCACTTGAAAGTGTGCTGCATTTGATATTCACGAAAATCAGTTTCAAGATAATAGAAAAATAATGGTCTTCCTACTCTATTTGTATTTCTTCTAATTATAGGTCAAAATAACACAAGTCTAATTATCACACTTATTGTGGTGCAAGTCAAAGCAATTATATCTGCTGTACTTTCCTGAAAGTCTGGTCTTTTGGCACATCTAGCAAATCTTTTTGAAAAACAACAGCAGCTGATTGATTTGTCAGCAGGTCTATAACCTATGTACATAGTCTGTTGTTTATCTGTACAGTCGTCCGAGAACCTGTGCAGACAGAGGAACAGAGGAAGTGACAGGATGAGGACGATTTAGCTCCACCTCCGCCCACCATAGTGCATGTGCACACAGACACGCACACTGACTCATACTCCCTCCTCACATGGGGAACAACATAGCTTCTCATTAAATCACTGCGTGTGTGTATTTCGTGTTTACAGATATGAGGCCTCTACGGATAACTAGGATTCAGAAGCAGCGATGTGTGAGGGCCGAGATCAGATGAGGTCATCAGGGATGGCGAGCTTAGAGGGGTCTGTCCTGAGCTGTGTGAGGAAGTCAGTGGTGTTTGTTTATTAGAGGAGCAGAGAGGGAGGGGGAGAGGATGCTCTTAGATGGAGCATATATTAGGATGCCGACATTTTACATTTGACTGCTGATAGAAAAGAAAATGTTTAGGGTCAAAATTCTGCAAAGTGATGACAAAATTTCCTTTTTTTCCCCTCCGTAGAAACAAACTATTTATAGCACATACAGTAAGACAGAGAGCTGTTATCGTGTGAATACACATGTCATCAAATATAGGCATTTTCCGCCTCCACTCTTATCTGTCCTAACTCCATCATATTTGCAGTGGTTCAGCTGCTCATAGATTGGCCATGTCCACTGGGAGCATGTAAACATGAGCACTTGAAAGCTTCCAGTGAATGGACAGACAGAGGCTACACGCAAAGGCAAACAATCATACACACTTGGGCAGTGAGGATGTATTAGTGGAAGCTGGGTCAGTGTGGCAGACAGTGTGAGCTGTAGAGGCTCTGAGCGTCGAATCTTTGCCATAAGGATCTCAAAAAGTCCAGAAAATTGCTTTCTTTCCCGAGGCAGATGCTTTGTCCTCTGCCTCGCTCTTCTTTTTTTTTTTATCTGTCTGAATCCTAAAATTTTGTGTGAGCCTAAGTAACACCAGACCTGAGTGCAGGTTTTCTGAGGTTGAACTGTAAGAGTTGCTGATCACTCTGTAAACACACCAAGACTGTGTTTATTTGAATATAAAAACAGTTCCACTGTGGCTCTTGTGCATGTGAGTCTGGCTGGGAAACGTCATCATGTCAGTGACAGCAAAGCCTTCATGTATGTGTGAGCGTGTGTTTGTGAGAGAAATAGCAGAGAGAGACGTGTGTTACAGACTTGGGGGTCATAACTCCTGTCATAACTTCTCATTGTGCTGGTTGGGGAGGGGCGTTATGTAACGGAGAAAAATGGATGCATGTTGCCGTCATGGCAGCGCATGTGGGGACTGGGTAAATTTATGTGTCTGTGTGTACATCGGAATACTAACACCTCCCTCATAGCTGCTGTAGCTAGATGATGTTGTTGAGAAGTGTTTGCCTCTGTGACTATTTTGAAGTCTGCTTGTCTGTCAGTGTATGTGTGAGAGAAAGAGAAACAAAGCTGGAACTGTGCAGCACACTGAAAACAGATGGAGTGCTTCAGGGAGACCTCAGGGTCACAACAAGATGACAAGATGTATGGAAAAGCTACGGCATGATGCATCACAGGGGATATAAAGTATGCACACAGCAGGCTATATAATGTGTAATGAGTCTGCTGAGGATTGTACTGTGGGTTTGTAGAACCTTTTTGCAGACGGAAACCACACTAATGACATGAAATCAAGAAACACCAAGTTTTAATGGTTAATATTAGGTAGAAAATTAATGCAAATAGGTAGAAATGAAAGAAAGTTTAATCAGATGACATTGGTGTTTCATTTGCACCTGGAATTAACATGCAATCTGTAATTGCTAATACAGTGTTGTGAATATTGTTTGTGCTATTTGTGCTATTATGTAAAATTTGCTTTGTTTTGTTTTTCCCCCCAGTGTCAATCAACGTTATTCCTACTACCTGTAGCTTTATGAGGAAAAAGTGCCAATTAAGTGAATGTGAGACTGATTCTGTGCCGTCTGACAACTTGTCTGGCGATTGCATCCCAGTACATTTGCATGCATTTACACCTTCTAGATCCAGATGTGGGTCACATGTTATTGTCTGAGTTCTGAAAGCTTTATTTCCCAGAATTTGTCAGTAACATAGAAACTTGTAGTACATAAGACTTTTGATGCATACTAATTATATATATAAATATTTCCACAATACTAAGAGAGTAATAAGGTAATAGTTAGCTACAAAGCTGTCTCCATTCCTGTGTGTCATCAGTCTCTTCTCATGTTTTAGCATTCTTCAATGAGCCAAAGCCACAACAGTGATTTTGTGTTTATTTAAGGCCGTTGTTCCCTTTTCCCCAGCTGTAATTTTCTTGGATGCTTCCTAGATTTTTCCATCACACAATTTGAGGGTTTTTTTTTTTTATAAGTGTTTGGGAATCACAATAATTTTTATACATAACCCTGCCCCTCAATTGTTGGCAGCTCAAAATTAATTCGACAACTAATTGACAAGCAGTTTCATGCCCAGGTAAGGACTGTTTCCTTGTAATTTCATGACAAATGATGCAAACATGATATCTGAAGTTGGTTCAAAGTGTTGAATTTGTATTTGTATTGTATTTGTCTTTGTTTGCCCAAAGAGATGTTAGTGGAAGTGAGGGAGACTAACTGAAAAAACTAAATAAATCTATCAGAGAGAGAATGCAAACACTTCAGGAGTGGCCAAATCAATAATGTGTTACATTCTTAAAAAGAAGAAATGCACTGGCAAACTCAGCAACACCAAGGATAAGAAAATCTGCCCTCCAGCTTTAAACTGGACCTCGTATGCTGACTGTTCCTTTGTTAACAGCTCGGCCAACCTTGGGAAGGAGGCAACTCCTCAGGTTGAACAGTCAGACTGTTCAGAAGTCTATGAAAAATTGCCTAAGACTCCCTTGACCTTTGATCTCAGTAAACACTTTCCTGACAGATTTATGGTCTCAATTCTTAGTTTTAAATCTTAGTGACTGAAACACACTGCTCACTTTGGGAGTTATGGTTCATATTAAAGTCAAAAGGAAACAACAAAGCATGGCGTCCTTTATCCGTCAGGGGCCCATTTTGCGATTGACAAGTTGCTATTGTAAAATGGCCTGCATTTGTATAGCGCTTTACTCAGTCCCTAAGGACCCCAAAGCGCTTTACACGACATTCAGTTATTCACCCATTGGCAATGGCAAGCTTCAATGTAGCCACAGCTGCCCTGGGGCGCACTGACAGAACACTGGCGCCACCGGGCCCTCTGACCACCACCACCAGTAGGCAAACATGGGGTTAGTATCTTGCCCAAGGATATCTGGCATGCAGCCAGGATGCAGCCTGGGATCGAACCACCGACCTTCTGGTTAGTAGCTGACCTGCTCTGCCACCTGAGCTACAGCCACCCATTGTTTATTGTATGGTTGTGGGGTCTCTTAATTAAATCTGGTAACAGCATAAATCAATCACAGACAAACTCCACTGACACAGAAGAACATTTATCACATATAAAGATAATTCAACTGGGTTTTAGCGCTTTAACACTGCTAACTGGCATCTAACTAATACTTTTGGAAAGTTATTAAGTACGTTTCAATTAAAGAAGTGAATATATTTAAAGATTATTGACTTCCTTCTTAACAAACTAAGAAGAAAATCCTTTCAAAGCTTTAAAACCTCAAACTCAACATGAAATGTTGATAGTTTATGTGTACTTTGAGGACCTTTCCCCTAAAAATACCATTTACACAAGCACAAGATTATGTGCAGTATATTAATAGTACAGTATATTAAGTTGCAAATGTCAGGAAACAATTTGTTGTCAAAATGACTTCTAGGATGAGTTTCAGTCACTCCTCCCTGCTCCTTCTTTGACCTTCACCCATCTTCAGCCACTTCATCAGCCATTTTTCTTCCATCCTCATCTCACTCTTCTTACTTACCCAGCCCGGTTTATCTCATGCTCCTCTGCCCCGTTCACCCTCACACTGCCGATTGTTTGCATCTATTCATGAAAGAGAATTTTCCGGTTTTCTCATTCCATTTAAGCTCAGCCAGCACTAACCCATTGTGCTCTGATGTTCCTCTCAGGCAAGAGGTCTAAATCAGGCAGGGGAGACGAGGGAAGGGGGAGGGATGGAGGAAGGATGGTAGGGATTTGAAGGAGCGGTGGGGTTGAGGAAAGGGGAAGGAGGAGGGGTGGATAAGAAGGACGGGTTAGTAGAGGGGAATGGGAGTGAGTAAGGCAAGTGTGTGAGAGCAGCAAAGGAGAGGTGTAAAGAAGCATGAGAGGAAAGAAAACGGAAATAAGTAGATTCATTACAGCGCCTGAGCAGGCTTAGCAGCCAGCCATATGCTCATAATGTGAACTCAGAGCTGACCTGTGATCTTTGCTGCTTGCCATCCTCTCTCTGTCTCTAACATCACTTTTAAAATGGCTACTTTCCTTATGTAACATGCTAATATCTGAGTTTTGCATAACATTTCATCTTCACTTTAAGTTTATATAAAAACTGAACAACTAAGGGTCATTTTAACTACAATTAAATATGGATACAAATCCTGACATTTTTTTTAAATTATCTGATGCACATAGAGTGTCTCACTGTGCAACGACTCGGCCTACTCGGTAGCCAAGCAAGGCAATAAAGCCGCTATGCTTATAAGGTTTAAAGCCAGCAGAGCTACTTATACTAATACAAGTTCATGCATTTGAATGCAAAGACTTGGAGCATGCTAATGTTAATACTAGTCGGTGCATATATAGAGATAGGGGTTGCATTTGATGTGGGTTTAAACAGGTTGGCAGCAGTTAAAAGCACAGCACATGGATGAAACAACACTTGTTCAAACATGACTTGTGTGTGTGTTAAGAAATGTACTGCAGGCCACGTGCAAGGGGGAAAAAAAGCTCCAAAACTTCACCAATAAAAAAACAAAAACTGTCTCCAATTTAAATTTTAGACTTTCTTTTAGAGAACCACATGTGTATCTCAGATTACACCACAGACCTCAGATTTGTGCAGAGTGCACACACAGACTTTCATCTTGAGGATCATCACTGGAGACCACACAGAAGTGTCTTCAAGATCCCACAGTGCTTAAGCCTGTGAGGCAGTTCATGAGATCAGTAGTGTGATCAGAAGCATTTTCTTGTTTCTTTTTTATTTTTTCACACTGAGTCTCACTGTAATAACCTGAGATGTCTATGAGAACATTTGGTACACTCTGTCACGTGCGTCAGCAGTGATCCAGATGGTCTGTCGTGGTGAAGAGAGAGGTGAGCATGAAAGAGAAAATAGCAATTCCCTATCTTTACCTAAGGTCATAAGCTGTGGATAGTGAAAGAAAGACTGAGACCACAGATAGAAGCAGTGTAAATAAGCTTCCTGATGGTGAGGTCTTCAGAGTACAGCTGCTACTCAACCACAGCAAAAGGAGCTAGCTGAGGTGGTTCAGGTATCTAACTAGGATGCCTTATATATTTATATATATATAGGGGTTAGGGTCATCACCAATAATGACTTAGACCTTGGACTGACTAACATGCAATGCATGCATTTGCATAAAAAAAGTACAGCCAGAGTTGTTGTGGACTGGCGAGATATTCAGAGGCACCCTGACAGCTATTTCTTTGGCAGAATTGCTTTTTAGGAGGTTTTGGTGCCTCTCTTAGACGAGTGAGAATAGGTGAGAGTTTCCACTGTCAGAATTGCAATTATGTTTGACGTCCTGTTTTTAACTATCTATTGTCATAAGGTGAGGCTGTTTAAGCAGATGGTGTTCTCAGCAGCATCGGCTGAAATACTTTGGCATTGTCTTTGTATCGAAAGGGTTTCAGCTTTTATATGTAATACTGTTTTGAGTCTGCAAAAGACATACTTTTTCATAACAGTAATCACAATGATTTACACACTCCCTGTGATAAATTATCTTCCTAATTTTCAAATGTGCTTGCAGTTTTGGAGGCAGCTGCACACATTTTGAGTCCTTTTTTCTGTTCACACTCAATTTCACAACCTATTTCAGTTTGAATCCTCTGAACATTTGTGTTACATCTTTCTCACTTTTGATCTGCGCCTCCTTCTGCTGTGAATTCTGTCACCGAGTGTGTCTCTTAGCGGCTTCTTTTCACACTTTAAACCACGCCAGTATGTAATGAGAATTCCAGCCTTGGTTCCTGCTTTCAGCTTTTCGTAATCAATATACAGCATTTTCCTTCTTTCTGAATGACTCATTTCCTGGCCATTGTGCCCATGCAAAAGTATTCATGTTAAATTCGAAGGGACTCTATGAAATCTACTGAACCCACAAAGAATACTTTGTCACGAGGTCGAAATGCAAGCAGGGAGCACACATCCGCTGATTTGAATGATTTCATTCACATTCACACAACATGGCACATCCTGGTAATGTGAGTAAAACTGTAAGAAAAAAAATACTTGAAGCTGACTCACAGAATGATTTTTATAATAATATCTTGCTCACTGATGGTAAAACATGCTTGGAAAGCATCTAAGTAGGCCATTTCTTCTCACTTACCCTTTGTGGTTTGTGGTATTGTTACAAGCAGGTATGAGATCGATATGAACCCATGGAGGGTGTGTCAGCTCAAGATTTGGTCTCGAATATTTCTGTCATCCTACTAAAAAGGGAAGTTGGACCAGTCCATCTCTTTTGAGGTGTTTGAAACTCAGAAAAAATCTCCATCGCTTTCCAAAAACTGTGTCCCAATTACCCTGGATAATCCACAGACTTCCCTGTCAACCCTTTCCATCTGAACTACTTTCTACTGAAGAAACAGTCTCTCTGAAAATGGTTGGCAATCTGTTCTGTGGCTCATCCAATTTAGCTGAGGCACAGTTTCTGGAAAGAGATATTTCATTGAAATTTTTAAGGCAATATTTTTGTTGTTGTTGTTTTTTGTTTTTTTGTAAGCCCCACAGACAAAATTCCATCTGCTTCCACTGTATTTGGGAAAAGGCAGAAATCCCAGAGGGAGATATCTATCTCTGACAACCTGAGCAAATAAAATCCAAATTTTCTGCCTGGCTGAACTGATACAGATCGGGCTCTGTGTAGGTTCAAGCATCAAGTTTAAATGGTTTCTTAAAAGGCCATAATATTCACATCATGTGGAAGTAGTTGATGTTAGCTGGTGGGACAGCTGCCATGCTGACATGTGGTGTAGTTCAACACCTTCTAGACAGCCTGCAGTGCATCAAACCACCTCCCCTGGGGTGACTTGCCTTTCCACCATTTGATTCCATGCTTTTGCGACCCCCACTTGTCTGTTTTGATTTCTGGTCCACCCCTGATGCAGGTAGAACAAAAACAAATTCTTGCAAATAGTGTCAGATGCTTGCTTGATACAAAAAAAATAGTTTTGTCACTGAGCACACAGAGCACTTTGCACTTCTAATGGGATTAGCGTGATATTTGTCATCTCACGAGGGGGGCACCACATACACACTAACACGCCCACAGCTTTCTTTAAGACAGGCCTCCGAGTAACTTGCTAATGGCGTCATCTCTGCCTGTGTGCATTTAAAAACTCCCTGAATGTGCATATTGTCTGCTGCAGGGCACATTCGTTTGATGAGTCTAATCCCTTGTCTGGAGAAACAAAGGTGTAACACTCGGCTGCTGAGGATCAGTGAGCGTGAGTGATGGTGTACATAAGCCCATCTCTCCCAATCCCACACAGCCTCCTAATCCTGAAAGATCAAGTGTAACCAGACTGGAAGTGTGACTGGGTGGAAGCCAGCGTGATGCTTTCGATTATGTTCACTCACACCGTGATCACGACAATCACATTATGTCACGCCTGTCTAACCTTTTCTTACTGCTGCCTGAAATTTTCTTCTTATTTGTAATGAAAGACCAAATACTATCCCTACTCCACATTCATTTTACTAAAGTGTTTTTTTCTTTACTATAGACTTTACTATATGGACTTTGTACCACAGATGTTTGAGCAACGTGTGCAACCACGCATGAATTTTATGGTAAACATCTGTGTAGAGGCTATGCATGCATTTATGCGTACATATATAAAGCATGTATGCTTCATATATGTCTTACAAAGACCTTGGGGATTGATTTCCATTGTACAATGAAACATCAGTCAAATCTGAGTAGGCAGTAATACGAACTGAGCACCGGCAGCAGCCAGGGAGCATTAACATGAGTCTATTTTTAAATCAGGAACTGTGAGTAATGTTGTTTTCCTCCATTTGACTAAGAGTGTTTCATTTCAATCCCATATGCTCTTATTTAACAAATACAGCTGATTAGGTCCTTCTTAATGTTTCTCTTTTGCAAGTGAAGGCTTGATAACAGTCTATGATTTGAGATACTTTTACTGAAACAGCAACCACATTTTTGCTTGCTTTTGTTTTCAAGAATATTTTGACAGGATTCAGTGTTGATATGATTTGGCTTTTCTTTAGTGCTAATATTCTCTTCAGTTTGCTTAAGTTGCAGGATACAGTGCTTAAAAAATTTCATGAACATTTGTAGATCATGTATATACTCTAAGTATGAATAAACAATAATATCTACATGCAGCTATACAGGTTTTCTGGATAACAATATATATGCTGACACATCTTTTGCTATGGAATCTTCTGAACTTCTGTCAGTTCTCTCAGTAGCAAAATACATCTAAACTATAAGTGTTTAGGCTTCATTTGTAGTTTCATATGAATGGCATCACCATGAGACTGACAAATTGCAGGAATAAACTGAACTGTTGACCACTACATTGAGGCGATCCTGAGGTTGAGTCTCTTACCACTGTTGTCTCTAGTGGGACTTTCCATGCTACAGTCACAGTAGAGACAACAGTAGTGGGAGACCATATTTGACTTGCAGTCTTGTTACCTGTACACTGGTTGCTTTGAAGATGGAGACCAGGTCCAAAACACCTGCCATCTTCAAACCAACTTTAGTGTGCCAATGATCATAAGACTCAGTCAGTCTGCTATTAGTCTGTGAATGAATGGGGTCAAGTTGGCAATTACATGAAATAATCCCAAATCTATGAAATCTGTTGACACAGAAATTATCATTAAATAGAAATTCACATTAACTTCTTGCATTCAGAGTCCAGCCACAATGTCATAGATTTAAAACAGAAATATGGATATTCCGCTACAAATAGTGGCAGAGCTGCTGCAGGACAGTGGTTTAACTACAAAATGACATAACCTCGCTTTTATAAAGAAATATAACCTGAATGCAATCAGTTGGCAATCAACTGAGTCTTGTATTGCAAAGAGATGTGTCACAGACAAGTTACACTTATCTGCACAGACTGACTCAGATTGGTTACAGTGTGCTGGAAAATCTGTCTGCATTTATAAATTAGATGGCAGCTATTTGTAGACCTTCACCAATCTGTCTGAGAATGAGTCCAGACAGTCTGAGCTGGAGCGAGACTGTTTGGATACAGGTTGCCTCCCACTAAGTGACCTCTGCAATTGTCACTTAAAAGTGTTCACCTAGAGGTTAAGGGCCCTGCATGCTCAGTCTCTGGGTGATCAGTTGATCATAGCAGTTACTTGCAATCAGTTTCTGAATCTGAAAAAATTCAGTGCAATCAAAAAGCAACCACTAATTTTTGCTAGTCGCCAGAAGGTTGCCATCCTATTTTTACTCCAGTGTGACTGAGCCATTATAGTCACTACAAATCAATATGAAGTTGCTGTGAATGATCACATTCAAACTACAACGAAATATTAATTTGAATGAGTGTTTTTTTTTTTCATGTTTTGACCTTTACAGTCACCAGCTTTCAACCCACTACATGAACACCTATGAGAGATTCTGGACTGATGTGTTTAACACCTCCACACATTGGAAAGCTGGTGGTCTATACTCTCAGTAGGCCTGCTTTTTGGGGCCTCTATATCTGCATTATAACTGCTTTGGCCGGTAGATTGCCGGATACCTCGGGAATCAGCATTGAAGATAATATGGGACATTTGGTAACCCAACGCCTTAATGAGACGCTTTATGATTGTGTTTCCTTCAATTTGCACTTGTCTGTAGTTTCATCAGTAATCAAACCCACTAGGTCAAAATAGTGCTATGCTGTGATTTGAGCTACATGCTATCAAATCAGTTCTGGACCCAGAAAAATCGTCATTAATAACCAACAAACTAGCACTGGAATTATGAATTACTGGAATTCATAGCGCTTTGTAAACCAAAATTGTAGTATTTAAAGCATCTTTTTATTTGTAAACATGGTCATTTTTAATCCTGAAAAATCACAATAATAACACAAATTCAGTTCAACTAATTCCATCTATCCTTTTTTTTTAACTGCTTACGTAAATCATGATCATGGGGAGGAATGTGTATAAACTAAACATGTCACCAGTCTATCACAGAGCTGACACAGAGTGAAAAGCAGCCACAGACCTCAATTCAGAATCACCAATAAACCCAATGTGTTTTTGGACAATGGCAGGTAGCCAAAGCTGACTGAACTGCAAACTGAAGAGGAGCACAGACCACAAACATTGCACAGGACAACATAGAAAATACTGAAAAACTGTCTCTCTGTGTCTTCATAACTTGGGTGATAACAGTGATGACAGAGCATCACAAGTATGGTGTGAAAACAGCTGGTGTATTTCTCATAAATTTGTTGTACTTGCCAATAAACACGCCGCCTCGGATCTTTTTTTTTTTTTTTTCACGCTGCTGTGATTGTTCTGTGAAGCTCAGCCACCACATGTCCTCATGAGAGGGATGTAGTCAATCTTTACAGAAATTTATGAGTTTTAGCATTGAGCTATGTATGTCATATATGTTATCTTGGATTAAAAGCTCCTGCTAGAGCACCTGTAGTCAGGGCTAAGTGATAATCCAGAAAAAAAGTGATTGGGACCTGCGCTTGGAACAGATCCCTTGGGTTTGAATATCAAAAGCCGAAGGATATAAATTGATGTTGAAACATGCTGGCTAGGCAAATTCTTTCTTCTTATTCAATTTCACAGAGATTACAGTTTTGATCTTATTCACTATGTTACGTTTCAATCTATTCACCAATGGCAGCTTTGAAGTTGGAGGGAGATTTTAAGCAAGGCAGGTATAGGCTAACGGGGCCTTGCTAAGCCTGTCACAAAAAGACACTGAGACGGGCTCTGTCTCTCCTGATCCACAGGGATGGGGAAAGTAGGCCAGGCTCGGTGTCAGACTGCTGCGAGGATCAGGACACTGGAGTTGTTGACTTGTGATCAAAGTTGCTTTTCACACTTTGGATGTCAAGAATCTCACAGGAAGAGAGATTTAAAGCATCCCTCACACACATGTAGGTCATATTTTTAGAAATGAGGCTTTCTAGTTGAGTGCTACGTCATCTCCAGTAACCTCAAGAAGCAGCCAGCCTTTCACTAAAACACATTATCTGCTCATGGAAGTTAAACTATTCACCCCATCTGCCCCATCAAAGACACACTAACACAGCCAAACAAGCACAAAATACTGACATTACAACCTCACTTGCAAGACTTTGGATCAGTACAGTATTGTGCTGTATTACTGTGATGCAATGGAGACAAATTTACCAACTCTAGTCCAGAGGAATTGATATTTACAAGGGTGCTGAATCTGCCCATGCAATGCACACAGACTCATATTGTTGGAAATGGAGCCTGTTCATGTGCAGCAGACAGAGAGGACTCATCATTTCTAAGCAATTAGACCAACAAACCAAGCTAATGCCGTGGGTTAACAGACAACCATCCCACTAATTTGCAATTAATACTCTGTTTGTCTGTTGACAAACTCTGTAGTAGGCTCCAGCGCGCAGATGACCCTGACAGAGACCAAGGCACCAAAACAGCCAGGAGATACTGTGGCTCGTCACGTGTTGTTTGTCCCCCCACACCCCCTCCGGAAATCTGTCTGAATCCATTGCGAGTTATAATCAGACGGCGAATCACGGGATCCCGCGCAGCCCACGATGCCGACGCGCGCTGTGCAAGCGCACACCGAGTCCGGCGGTGCTTGGGATTGGGTGGAGGGAGTGGTGGCTGCGGACGGAGTCACAGGATTGGTAGAGTTCAGCGCCAAAGTTGTTGACTCATAGCTGAGCAGCTCCTCTCCATCCTTCTCGGCACGGAGCTGTCCAGGGCCAGTGGTGCTGAAAGTCTCAGTCTTCGACGCATCGTCGGAATCATTTCCTACTTTTTACGCTTTGACTGCTCTCAGTCATCCTTTGAAAGTTACAAGTCTCATACTCGTTTAAACGGCACTTGGTTGATATCTGTCCATCATCGCTCTGTCCAAGAGCGCATCGCAACTTCAACTTCTTAACCGAACAAATCGAGGACTCTCCAAAGCGCAGCTATGGCTTTCATGGTAAAACACATGGTGGGAGGACAGCTGAAGAACCTGACAGGAGGACTGACGGAGGAGAAATCCGAAGGGGAGAAATCAGACGCCGCCGCACAGGGAATGACTCAAGAGGAATTTGAACAATATCAGCAACAGTTAGAGGAGGAAAAGTAAGCCAATGATTGAAGTTTCTGATTGTAAAGTTGTGATGAAAAAAGCCTGTGTGTCGGGGGTGAGGGGGTGGAAACGTGGCATGCTTAAACAGTGTGTTTTTCTGTGTAAATAGCAGAAAGCCCCCAGTGCGCCGCGCGCTTTTTTTACGCACCAGTGCAATAATATGAACACTCCACGCGCAGCTGCTCCTCTCGCCCAGGGAGCTCTCCGTCTCTTTGCTTCGGCAAAAATGTGTAGCGCCGTCTTTAATTTGGGATTCCTGGAATCATTCTTCCACGGAAATGTCTACAGGGATTCGTGCCTGTGGCAAAAAATGTTCCTAATGCTGTGCGTGCGGCTGAATAATGAAGCGGACTGTGTGGTAATTAAAGTGGTGATTATTAGAGGGCAAATAACCAACAATAATACAAATTAGTTTCTGCTTTGTATGATTGTCATTACAATCATACAGAAGTAACTATTCAAAATGACAGTGATTTAAACCAGGCGATGCCTGCAAAAATATGTCAGATATTGCCTTTCACTTAAATTGTTTTATTTAAAGTTGTAATTCACTTGATCTTTTCCACTTTATATCATTTCAATCTTTCCCCTCTCACCTTCACCTCACCTTCCAAAGTTCATTCTTTACACGTTGTTTTATTATTATATTTATCATGTAGTTTAATTTCAGAGTGCACTAGGCGAGAATATAAGGCAACAACAAGGTCATTTGGCAGAGTTCACCCAGGAAACAGCAACTCACTATTGATTAGTGTGATCCTCAGAGCAGAACTCCACGTCATATAATAAGCTACTATAAATAATCCAGGATAAGGATTCAGATCTGGTTTTTGCAGAAAAACAAAAGAAATAAACCTGATTTTATTGGTTTCTGTCTGCAAGTTTGTTCAGAACCCAAACAGTACTGCATACTCTGTCCTGTTGTTAAAAGGAAATTATCCAAATGTATCGTCCCCATCATCTAACACGTCTATCCAAAGTGTTTCACTGTACCATGGGCAGACATTTTCAAAATGAGTGGGAGGTGAAGTCCTAACTCTAGCAGTATTAACACTCAGCTCAGCCCACTGAGCTCCATAGGAGGCATGACGAGATGCTTAATGCTCTTCCGTCATAATGTGACCTTCATTGGAAGTGAGTTATTAGTCAGAGGTGCTGAACATGAGGATAGGTCACTGAGAAGCTCGTTCTGCTCAGAATGAAGCAGAATATGGTTTGTGAGGGCAGGTTGGTGATACTGACGTGTCACATACACACATTTTATTACCCTCAACGCGAAGGCCACAGAGACGACCCCGGTCATCTAATGCCCTTGAGAAAGAAAGGCACAAAGCCCCGGTCATTGGTTGCAAGTGAGCACCACATGGCCCCTTGGTGTTTGGCCTACTCACGTTGATATGAAGTGAACTCAGGCTTACATGGACGCCTCCATGAATGCTGCAACGCCACATAAAACGACCTTCCCCTGACACATTGGGTACAAACACTTTGTGAACCATGCCGCTGGTCTTGGAGTGTCCCTCTGCTTTTAGATGATGCTGCTGATCTAATCCTTTTAGGCATGCAATGCAGCCTCTTTCACTGTAGCTTTGCTTTGATTAAAATCATCAACAATGTTTGTGTTTGTATTGCTTTTTGTTTCTGTAATCATGCTATGCTCAACCTCAGGCTGTACACACAAAATAGTAAAAGATTATATCTGCTGACTCATAATTTATAAGAGGCATATCAGCTAATTTAGCAAATGATGGGGGACAATTATGAACTACACTAAAGCCATAAATATTCCAGTGACACTGAATGGCAAAGGCACTGCCAGGAGCCTACAGCCTGCCCTCTGCTGGAGGCCTCATACACTGTATAATGGACTGTTTTTAAGAGTTTTAAGAGATAAATGTAAGCAGGCTAAAAGATATTTGATGTGGCCCAACATTCAGTTTCACCAAGATAAGTATTTTTAAATGTCTTAGTACTTCCTATGTATTTGGTTTAACTACCTGTTTTGCAGAGTAACTCACTCTTTTCAGGTTTTCCTTTACAGACTTAAGGTATTTAACATGAATGAGGCTCATCAGGCAGACCATGCTGTACCGCTTAAGTTAGTAAGTTCAGGACAGACTGACAGCATGTGAGTGGTAATGAGTGTGGATCTAGTAGTCCACAACCCGAGAAAACTGAAATCCCTCAGAGGAAAGCCGGACTGTCAGGATGCTGCATCTGGGGTTTATAAGCATAAGCAAAACATGTCTTGCTTTTCTCCCCATGGCGGCACTGCTGCTGCTCCACCTTCTGTTCGCTGTATGCCCTGTAGTTAGCGTTAGGAGGACACGGGGTAACGCTAGGCTCCAAGGCCTCCATGATCCAGATTCAGAAGAAGCCTTATGTTTATTTTACAGCTGAGATGCAACTTCACTTGACTGTAGAGAAGTACCAGATTTATTTTACGGCATATTTGGTTTGTAATATTTGGTGCGATACCCAATGCAAAAGTAAAGATCTTGGAGTTAACATTTGCATTTTCTATGTCTCATTTAAATAAAAGCGCATATTAAAAATGTATATATTTATGTAGTCACCTCTGGTTGGAACCTAAGCTTCACTTTTTCAATTGTGCCCCAAAAATATTTTTCGTCCTCTCTTGCAGAAAAGAACGAGAAGCTAATTACGCTCAGAAGAAAGCTGAGCGAGCCACAGTTAGAACTCATTTCCGGGAAAAGTACAGACTACCAAAGGTAAATTAACTGAATATCCAATAATCTAAAGAAAGTAAAGATAATCCTCCCCTTTAAAATCTGTATCGTGAATAGGCAATAGGAATAATAGTACTATGTTAATACTACTTTTAATCAATTGCTGAGCAATGTTCTTTCTTTACAGAATATTTAAGTGTTACTGATTCATTAATTTCATGATGTAAGGTGACCTTGAGCATCATTATTACTTATTATTATTTGACAGAAAATCACATATTCATATGCTTTCCAAGGCATGGAAGAGCTTGTCCTTTCTCGTGTTGGTCCTGGTGGACATGGCTATACGTCAAATATATATTATCTTTGTCCATGTGTGTCCACCTCAGAATGAGATGGATGAGACCCAAATCCAGCAGGCAGGGGACGATGTGGTGCTGCCCACAGAGCTTGCCAAGATGATCGCCGAGGACAACGAGGAGGAAGCACACAAGCAGTCGGTGCTGGGCCAGCTGTCCAACATCCAGAATGTGGACATCGACCAGCTGAAAGACAAAGCCCAGGCCACACTGGAAGACCTCAAAAAGCAGACGGAGAATTGCAGTCTGATGTGATCTGGCCAACTCCAAGCCCAGGAGATTAGAGTTTTTCTTGTACAAATATTTTCAGAGGCAGAGCTGCTCCGGGGGTAGACATTTTCTCATTGCTGTAGTGGAATGTCAGTTGGCAGAGCCACATATTAACAGTTTTTTCCTGTCGTGCAAAGTTAAACAGAAGCCTTATAGTACGATATCTTGGCCACATCTTACTAACCTACAATACAATTCTAGCCACAATGACAACTAGGTGAAAGGGCTTAATTTGCTTGCCTTTTGACTTCCCAATATCTTAAAAGGTCATGAATGCCATGCATATTTTTACATAAATTGCCAATTAGCCAAAAATGTGGCTCCTCTCACTGAGATTTAGCCAATTAAAATATCTCTGCCCTTAGAGCAGTTTCACCTCTGAAAAAGGTTTTTCCAGTGTATTAAATCCTTTACTCCCTATAACCTCCCCAGCTCTCTGTACCTCATGTGACCTGTGATAACACAATATGATTCTGCAGCAGAGGTCGCAGGTGTGTGTGTGTGTGTGTGTGTGCAGGATTTTATTGCTTCCAAACACACAGCAACTGATTTCAGTGATGAACACATGCACTTTCAATAAGCGCATCAGTGAGATCAGCTGCTTCGTTGGAATGAAAGCACACATAAACGAGGCTGACACTGATTGCTGTGTTATGTTAAATTTGGGGGAGTTAATGTAGGTAAAATAAAATAAAAGCTCGCTGTGTTTATTTTTCATGTACAAATGCACAACATGGTAGAAATGGGCTGATCTTGGTCAAAAGTAGCTTGCTAATGTTGCTGCATCAATTTTAGATATTTTCATAGACATATCATTTAGATTTTTCTGTACTTCAGTGTGCCTTGGATGTCCGTACAAGGTTGTCTTCTTTTGAGCTCCAAAATCTAAAAGCTACTTTTTACAAAAACACGCCTTCTTGATTTTTTTTTTATTTTTGGAAGAAGTTTCAATTTTTTTCTTTTCTTCTTTCCTGTTCGATTAAAAACCATTAATAATTACCAAGCAAGCACAGATGATGTCTTGCTGAAAGTCCAGATAGTTTTGCTGCATGTAATTCCTGTGTTCCCAAATTTAACCTAGCATCAATATCAACTATACTGGAAGTATTTCTGCACATATGCTGCATTTATAGGTTAAAAGAATAAAAGCTGCTCAGTTAGAAGAAATGTAAATGCTTTACAAGTTGTATGCCAAAGCCTGTGTTGATAACACTCTGACCAACATTAAGGAAAAGGCACAAATATGTCCAGATGTGTAACGACAGTGTGTGTATAAATCCAAATACAGAGTCCGCATTCAAGTATTTATGTTCTGTGAGATGTACAGGTATCTGTTTGCCTATACTGTCAACAGCGAGTCATTCTGTTTCCATCAACTCACCGGGTCTTGCAGTGTTGTCAACCATCAGGTGACCTTTGACCTGTCCTCCATCTCATTGACCCCTCCGTCTCAGTAGTGCTCTTTCGTGCTGGTGGATTTCGTGTTGTTTAGCCAGTGTGATGCGTCAAGTGGTGTCTTTGTAAAACAGAAAAAAAACCCTCACCCTCTAGCCGGGAGTGCTCATCGTAGTGTTACAGAGCACTCAATCAGTGTGGGCTTACTGTGGTATTGTTGATTAATAGCCAAGTGTGAAGGTAGGGGTGACATTAGGGAGGATGCTGTTGATGTTATGTTACATTCATATATGCTACATTTTGCCAGTGTTCAGTTTATGTAGCAGTGGTGATGAAGGTGATGTTGGCTTGATCTCACATCTGTCCCCGATCTCATTCCTTTTATGGTTCTACGGCCAAAATCTTTTTTCCCCCTTTGTGTTACTTAAGATTTTTTTTTTAAGTTTAAACTGTGGCCAAAAACATTTTGTTAATTTACTGTATGAGTTTTAATTTCCTCACTGTAGGTGCCACACTACTACTGAATGAAAACGGAGGCAACATTTTTTCACTACAGTGATTATTGTCATCTGTTAGATACACAAATATATATATATATATATATCTATATATTCAGAATATTTCAGTAATACGAAGAAGAAGAAAAGTTGCAATAAGTCCTTTTATAAACAGAGCTACTAGAATATGTCATGTTTCATCATGAGACAATATTCATGGGGGGAAATGAAGCCATAAAGCAAAACTCTTTGCTTTGTATGAGTGTTTGTGACTTGAAATAATAATTCAATAACTCAATAATAATAACAATATACACATATATATGATTTCTGTGGTGTCATTCTGTGGTACAGATTTTTCAGGAAATGGCTGCCATGACACGCAGTTTTTCTCCTTTGACCTTTTTTTTCTTTCATTGTATCTCTGTCATTCTGTTGGAAAGTATTTCAGTGACTTCTGCGTTTTAACTGCAATAAATTTTTTTAATTATATTCTATTTATTAATTGAATTCATTTCTACTGTGTGTGAGTTTAAATGGCTTCATGGTTTAGTGTGTCATTTGTGCATGTTGTTAAATGTGCAGCAGCTTGAACACCAGGGGGCGATAAAAACACACTCACAATTACAGATTTGTTCATGAGGGAGGCTTCTGGGTGAGCCCCATAGATTGTGACTGACAAGTCAAAGCCAGGCTGTATTAACTAGTATTAGTGTTAAAACTAGTATTAAAAGATGTTAAGAACAGAATGTAATATTTCAAATGAATCTAAAAAATATCCTCATTATCTCTGGCAGCAGTGTGCTGACCGAATGAGTCAAGTAATCCACACATGAAAGAGGAAAGTTTAAAGGAAAAACCCGAACAAATAAGTGGAGAAACACAATGAATGCATTCACATATGCACCAGTTCACAGCATGCATACACACAGTAATAATTTTTAGCTCAGGGATGATTCTCTATGTGAATGCTATGAATGCAGTCATGACTTTGAAATAGGGTCCAAGCACTTAAAGCAGGAGCTTCAATGATAAAAACTACTCAAACAGACACTGTTTCAACAGGAACAGCGACTACTGTCCATTCATCCCTATAGCAAAGACAGTAAGTATCCAAGGACTCAGAAGCTACTTTTAACAGCTATTTGGAAGGGGGTTACCACAACAGGTAACTCTGCTTATTTGATTTAGATGCCCTTCCTGACCCAGCCCCGATGGGATTTGGGGTCAGGTCCTACCATGATTGAACTAGGGAGCTTTTCCTTGTTAGCAAATGTGTACACTACCATATTGTGGAGTCACTCTTCAAGTGATTGAGAAATGTCACTGTAATCAGACTGTCAATAAGAATAATCCGTTGACAGATTCATGGAGGGAACTCTATGGTGTGGTTGAGGGCATACACACATCAGAAAGTTCAAAGGTGCAAAATCCACAAAGACAAAGGATGGCAAAGATGGGGAAAATGTAGAGTCAAATGGGCATACTGCATATTCCAAAGAGTGAGTGAGTGGATGGTGTGCACCTGAGAACCGCTACAGTCATGGAATCTGGTGGCTCTGATATCCTGTGGGGGGCTTTTTAATGGCATGGTCTGGGTTTACTTTGTCCTCTTACAAGGAAGGGTCACTGCAGGTCAATAAACGGGTGCTCTTATCCTACGATGAAATGTTTCTATCCTGATGATAGTGTTATCTTCTAGAATGAAAGGGGGGGGGGGGGGGGGGGTCACTGAGGATTTTAGCAAAAGTTACATTTCAGACTGGTGATGTATCCAGTGTGTACCCTGTATGTCATCCTATTACAGATGAGATAGACTCAAGTTCACCTGTGACCCTTGACTCTTGACCCTGAACTGGAAAAGCAGTTAAGAAGATCTAAAAAGGTGGATGTAAGGATGGATGGTCGTTTTTGGTGAGGTATTATTTATTATTATTATTTATTATTATTATTATTATTATTACATAGGTACTATTATTTTTGTTCACTTCCTTCATTTTAGAAAGCGCCTTAGTATAAATTTATATACTAAAAATAGTGTAGTTAATCACGTTTACTAATCATGAATACTGTTAAAAGGCATTACTATTCATATCATTAGATTATAAAATAGAATTTAATTATATTGCACTATATAATTGATAATAACCCATAACTCATTTCATTATTCCTATTTACACCAAAAAAATTTCTATGCTATATTATATATTTGTTAATGATTACCAGTTGTTGTTGTTGTCGCCGTTGTCGTTGTTGTTGTTGTGTAGGTAAGGTTTCATTAGCTCAGATTGGCGCTGCAGTTTTAAAGTGTTGAAATCTTTGAACTTCAAACATATGCCTTCAATCTGGCTTTTGACTGAGTGTTCTTTTCAAGAAGTTACTTTGTTTTTATTACCTCATTGTGTCTAAGTTGTAGGTTTATTTTATTTTTAATGCTTTCATTTTAACTGCTCTCATCACAGCATTTTTCACAGATTAGAGCTGGCTTGTTCCCGTACATTGTGTTTTATTTTATTTATAATTTGTATTGCTCTTAATTTAACTGACATACTTTTACTTTAAAGAATATTTTCTTTATGTTATTTCCATGATGTTTTATCTTTTTAGTTTATTTTGAGTGGCTTTGACTTATTATACTCTGTTAATCATCTGTGAGACACAGTGAACTGCAGTGATTTGCATGAAAAGTGATATGCAAATAAAGTTTTTTAATTGACTGATCTCATATATATGCACTAGCTGTCTTTTTGTGTGTTGATCTGCATGTTTTCTCTAAAATGTCTGCTCTTGTCCAAAACGTGATCAACTGGTTTTAGTGTATAAACCCAACAAAACAAAATTATATTTTAGCACTTACTTAAACTCGTTTTAAATAATAATTGCCAGTTACAGCTTTATAAATTTCATCCAAACATTCATTTAACACTAAAATAAATTAAAGTAAGTTAAACTAAAGTTTAAAAAGCCCCTAATTTACTATTTAAAGTGTTACCTCCAGTTCCAGTGCTGACTCTGCCCCTGTTAAAGACACAGAGCTGCAATAATTACCAGCATGTTATCAGTTCTTTTGCATTCTTGCAGATTTCAGGTTGGGCACCCATCTGCTCTGTGTGGTTTGTGCAAAACTGGCACAGCTCCTCTGTGAGGGCAGACCTGAAGCTAGAAAAGTTCGTTTCCATTTCAATGGCAGGAACGCCTGGGCTATTGGTAGTTTTCAAGTGTGGTGTGAAAGGGAATAGCTGTAAAATATATTGATGCTGAACCCCTCTCTATTGATAGGCTGCAGTGCGTGAACAATCTTCAGGCTGGAAAGACACTGGGCCACTGCATGGCCAATCTGACACAATTAGGGTGAAACGGGCCAGAAAATACTATTCTCTCCCTTTCTCCTCTATCAATCGAGGCTTAAAAAACTCTGCAGAATGGGGAGACGAGGGAGGGAGAGGGGGAAGCGCGACATTTAGCGAGAACCTATAAGTGAAAATCCTCATCGGCGAGGAAGCCATCACTGAGGTTTGTCCTTGCTCCGGAGGAACAGATTTGTTTTTCTTCGCTGAAATTTGGAGCAGTGAAGTTGCAGATGTGAGCTTCTTGCAAAGGAATGCATTTTGCAAGCTCCCCCTGCCTGCCTCCCCCTTTCACTTATGTTTTGCTACAGGAGGACCACACAGATCCTAGGTTTCATACAAGGAAAATTATAAACAGTTTCATCCAGCCTATCTCGTCATATACTGAGAGGATTTGTGCTCAGAGCTGTGCTGCTGTAGGCCTGGAAATGGGTCCCACGGCTGACTCCTCAGTGACGACCAATCGGTGGCCAGGATTGTAAATGAGAGAAGGGGAGGGAAAGGGGCGACTTTTTCTTTCTTTTTTTTTCGTGGAGGAGGGGTGTTGTGGGGAAATGCTCGGCGGACCGTGAAGCGTAACAGCCAGGAGAAGGACAAAGACGCACATAGCGGGACAAAATGGGACTGAGAGAAATAGCTCTCAACTAAAAAAACACAAAACAACAAGTTTGGAATGAATGCGTGGATGGATGTTAAAAGTAGTAGCCCTGGGAAGAATCGAAACTAGCAATGGCAGGAGAGATGAGTTCTAGTGTAGTATCTGACTTGTGTACATTAATTGTAGTTAGAGCGCGTGTAAACTTTGGATAGCCCAATGGCGCGTTTCAGTGGCCACCTCAGATTTGCACCGGTGATGCGGAGACAGACTGCACTTTGGAGTTTGGATTTCTCGTTTTTGAACGGACATGCTTCCCGGAATGACTTTTCCGTTTCTTGCAACTACGCGTGGTGAATCCCCCGAGTCAGATCCTGACTTCTACTGTTGCAAATCTCACCGGGAGGAGCCAAACTCATCCAAGGTGCAAAAGTGAGTGGAGAATTTTTGAAAGAGCTGCGCTGGTAACAGGTTGTTTGTTGCGAAAACTCGGATGAAAAGAAAACTTGTATGAACTTCAGTGTGAAAGTTTCTGTGCCTGAGTCGCTCTGATCCTAATGTGCTGGTGGAGAAAGTGCACGTCACCGAACTACAACTCCATCCAAGCATGAAATGTTGGTGCAGCGCCCTGGCACTTCTCCCGTGGGTGCTGGTGGCCTTGGATGCACAGCTAATATGCTGGCAGGCGCTTCTCCGGTGCCACGACGAACCCGAGTGCGAACTTGCATACAATCAATACATGACAGCATGTGAAGGTAACATCAAAGGAACTAGAAAGCAATGCCCCAGTCACTGCATCAGCGCGCTGATAAGGCTGAATCACACCCGCAGTGGGCCAGATCTGGAGACCTGCGACTGCGCTCAAGACCTAGACTGCCTCAACGCCAAGCGGGCCATAGAGCCGTGCCTGCCCCGCAGACACCCGAAGGACGCCGGAGGTATAGGGTGCATGGAGGCCCGGCAGCGCTGCGAGGAAGACAGCAACTGCCACACCTCCCTCACAGCCTACTTGTCATACTGCGGGCAGCTGTTCAATGGCCGGAAGTGCTCCTCCAAGTGTAAAGCCACCATTCAGCAGATGCTGTTCATCCCAAACGGCATGCTTCTGAACCGCTGCATTTGCGATGGAGTGGAGAGACCTTTTTGTGAAGTGGTCAAGGAGAACATGAGCAAACTTTGCTCCATAGGAGACCACAGCGTTGTTTCAGACCCGACTAAAGATTATGAAGATCCATACGAATACGATTACCCTAAAAATGACAAAGAGGTGGATTTTAGTGAAAACTCCTCTGCTTCTCAGAGCTTATCCAGAGGCGTGTTGCCCTTGTTTCTTCTTACAGCACGGATATTATACTGAGAGGATGGGTATTTTTTACAGTTTTATGAATAAAATGTACTGTACAAAAGTAAAATTATCCCGTATTTAATTTAATAAGGACTTGGTAACTTTCTCAAAGACACTTGAGCGGGCGATGCTTTGCTGGCAGAGGACTTGAATTCAGGTCTGCAGGATGAGAAAAGTTATTTTTTCGTCCCTGGGCCCCTCAGACTTCTCGTGTTAGTTTCTTGGTGACAGAGAGCACTGTAATGGTTTGTGTAAAATTTCCACAACCTTAGTAATTCTGCATGCACATCTCACTCATGAAGTATTTCCTTTCGATTCGTATACTGTAAATGCTCCTTTTAGTTTTCCGAGTTAAAATTCCCCACCTGTTTAAGTTAAAAGAAAGCTTTTGTCAAAAATATCAAAAACATTTTCATGTGGCAGTGAGAGGAAATTAACCAGACCGTATTTTGTTGAAGCGCACGGCCACTTTGTTTGCCCTCAAACAGCTCCTGTTTATTTGGTTTGCTTTCAATGGTACTTGAAGTGTGGCCTTATTAAGACCTTGGACAAACATTGGACCCATCCAGTCTCTATTTGCTCTGCTCTCTATTTCAGGGGCCTTTTCATTGTTGCAGCAGCCACACTTCAAATATTTGTAGGAACAGTGAGAGGACAGGCAAGGGTGTGTGATCAAGTACTTAAATTAACTGAAGCGCCTCTCCAGCACTCTGTCTTGTTCCCCTCCCCCATTTGAGATTGTTTTATTGAACTTTTCCTGAGACCACCCTCACCCCGTTCTTCCTCCATTCTACTGCCTACCCCATTTGAGGCCTCTAAGGAGACCCCTATCTTTATTACTGCTGTCACACTACTGCTACACTCCAGGAACAACTGCCAGCTGCTGGTGTGAACAAGTCGGCGTACAACATCTACAGTTTGTCCACAAGACTGCTCACATCTACAGGTGGTCTGACAGTGCTTTGCTTTCTTTTTCCAAAACACAATGTTGGATTTAAGCCACATATATGTAACAAACTGTGCAAGTTAAGGATGAGTCCTTAAAGTCAGGTTTTATGAACTAAAAAAAATTTGCTGAACAAAACATCTAAAGTAACACCAAGCAACACTAAAGCAGCAATGCAGTAAATGGTAAACAAAGCAGTGTCATGACAGTGTGTGAACATCAAGAAGTAGTCTTGTTGTTTACTGTGAGCAAACATAGTTATAATTCCTTATATGTTCCTTATTTTATGTCACACAGGTTGGCTTGAAGTTGAAAGTGTTTCTTACTTCATTTTAAAACGTTTGTCAGGATACTTTTAAATTAAATGATTTTACCCAGTTATTTTCTAAATGACACACAGACACACAGATAAACTCAAGTTAATAATATGAGATTTTTACAACTTTTACTATTTCATGTTGGGGATCCTTTCCTCAGTAATTGTACTTTGAAGTCTTTTGTGTGTTTCGAGGCTGAAAACGTCAGAGCAAAACATCACATTCATATTTGTACTTGCACACATTGCTTTGAACAGCTGCTGGGTGGTTGATTTTACCTGTTTGCAGGTCCAGGGACTGAAACCAGCAGATTTTCAGTCTGACTTCTTACTTCCACGTTATGCTGTTTAACAAAAAGGGAAAATTAAAAACAAAGTTTTTGTTAGTTTTGATCACTTTTTCTGAAGTTGCCAGTTTGTGTCTTTGCCACTTGAAATGCAGTCTTAAACAATGAATGTTAAGTGTTAAATTATGAAGCTATAGTATGAAGAATGTGTATATATTTTACCGTCATATGCAGTAAAACAAGTGTTGCTTAAATGCTTTTAATATAAACAAATGTAGCTCAAAGTCTGTTCACAAAACCTGTTTTTTGGATGTAGTTTTCAATGTTTCCTCTCATTTTTTGGGAACATAGCAGTAAACACTTCAGCACATCTTCCTTCCTCCAAACTGGAGGATGTGTTTTATAATAAATATATGACCTAATGTAGCCCAAGAATAAAAAGGAATAAATAATGTTGAACTTTTAACCAATGTGTGCTTGATTTTTACATCATTTTCCTGTCATATTTTGGTGATCGTACATTACCTCAAAGTCAGTGGAGCATTCATGACTGTATGTGCATATTTAATGATAATATTTTTGAAAAAGTAGTGTAGAGGATCCATGCTGTAGATTTCAACCCATTCACCTTACACACAAAAGATCTGCGGTCCAACACTCAGAGGAAACAAACTCAGTTTCAGGGGCTCGCAAGCTAATGTACTTAATGCTAGTCCCAAAGCTGGATAAAAGGGAAAAGGAAGGGCATCCGGCATAAAATCAGTGCCAAATCAAACATGCAGATTCATTCATTGTGGCAACCCCTTGGGAAATAAGGGAGCATCCAAAAGTGCCTAGATATTTCAGTGGTGTATGTGGCATGAGCTAAATTTGCATTAAAGTGGCTATAATGTGTAAACCTTCACATACTAGCACTTATTAAATTTTCATCATATTTCTTCACATTAAAGTTTCACTATAAAATAGTTATATGACGTTACCATTTTGGGTTCCCGGAAACAGTCATCCTCAAGTCAGCTAAGGGACTGAGTGGGTTTGTTTTTTCAGTATTGCTTTCAGTACTGGATCCTGTGTTAATTTTACCTTTTGTTAATTTGAAATGGGCGGTAATGGTCAGGTTGTAAGAGTTAGGAAGTTCTGAAGAGTATTATATTGCATTTCAAACACATGAGTCACAGTCACGTAGATGTAAAGCACCAAGCCTTTAAAAGGAAAAAGGTAGAGAAAAGCAGCTAAGCTGATATTGGAAAGCATTATCATATAGCTTCAAATTTTCCCAGTGTCAGTGTGACTTTGCTAATGACTGAAAATATAATGACCTACTTCAGAGCAAGCCACCATTTGGTGCTTCCTCCACAGTTACTGAGGTATTTGCAAGTCATTAACAAACTGTGAAAAGATCATTAGCATTAGCAGTTAGGTGTGAGCTGAGCTGCACACCTGTTCTGCAAATGTTACTTTAGTCATGTCCAAATGGTACAAGCAGTGGGACAAACAAAAAAGGAATAAACTGAGGAGTAAAGTTTTTCCACTATACTTGCGTGACAAAACAGACCTACATTTGTTGAATAAATACGTTTTGGAAGTTTGTTACTTGAGTTAACAGGTGGCAAATTTCAGTAACATCCCCAAGCCTGGAGAGAACTTCTACACAGCCTTTACTGATTTTTTTTTTTTTTTTGTAAACCACAGGAATTCTCAAGTAGGTCCAACTGTCTGCTGTCATAAAAACAGCGAGATAGAGAAACAATGCAGCCTACAGCTACAATATAACACGACTCTGTCTCATGTAGTTAGACTGTCTTTGGTTCAGTCTGTCTTAACCACTGCCATGCATCTTAAAGTCCTCCAAAAAAACCACCCTGTCCCCCCAATTCTGGGAGCAAAGTCAAAACAAACATGCACAGAGGAACCTTGGGGATTGTGTGTGGAGGAGAATGGGGGGTGGGGTTACAGAGGGAGCAGTGTGCTGGAGCCCATTTTCTAAATTATCTTTATTCAACATTTCTTTAAAACAAACCCCCCTGTTCCCCCAACTCCAAAGTGGGGTGACCCATGGATTTGGGAGGTTCTTATGTCACACGCATACAATGTTCCATTCATGACAGCCATGGAGCCATAGCAACTAGCCGACCTGCTCTCTATGTAGAGGGATGATGGAGTCAAGGTCACCCAGCTCCTTAGGGACCAGAACATACAAACCCCTCTTTATAGGCAACAGTGATACCAGCACTACGTGTGTAGCTTTAACAGTACCAACAGAAAAAGAGGGGAGGAAGGGAATATGGAGACTGATCGAAGCCACAATGCTGTAGGTCGTGGTTTAGGAGAGGAGGATCGGTGATGTTTTGGAGGATGGGGTGGTGGGATAAGTTTTCCATCTAAGAAGCTCCCATTCTGGGCTGCATTACTGTAAGGTTATTCAGCAGACTTTTTAAGAAGGCAATATAAATTGGCAGTACTCCCAGAAACAACAAAGCAAGCACAAGGGTCAAAATCGCATCCAAAGTTTTCCTGGCAGCAACATGCTCGCGCTATGATTAAAGCAAAGAAACTGAGCCAACACCACGGGCACCGACAGCCAATTACAGCCCCCTCCATAGCACAGCCACAAACTCATCACCCAATGGTTCTTCATCCCGTTGCTTCGGGGCCATGCTGTTTCTGCTCTAACCATACGGTCTGGTACTGATTTACACCTGGCATGACCAGGTGATTGTTATTAGCTAAATGAGAGCACAGAAAACAAACATTAATCTGAGTCCTGGTTTTGAAGGCCGCTCGTAAACCTATGACAACCACAGCTGCAGTTTTTTAAGATATCAAAATACATCTCTTTCAGATTTTCACAAAACGTTGTTGTCTTTTGATCTACTGATCCAGTTTTTAAATGGGCAATTTAATATTGGAAATAAGTTGGAAAAAGTGAACGTGACAGAAATAAAAAAAAAAGAATAATCAAAGAACTGTGGAAATCAAAATTCTTGGCTTTTAGAGTTTAGCATGAATTAAAAACACACACACAGAATCATACATTTCCATTAATGGAGCAGTACTGTGTTTCACTGGAAACTGCATGGTAAACACATCTTTCAAACTCCACACTTTCACTTTGTAAGACAGGCCTTGTTTTCCCCCCAAAGAGGCAAAAATCTTATTTTGGGGGTGAGTGGGACAAACTAAGTGATCTTTGTGTGTACATTTTACTTTTCCAAAAAAGATAACAGTAAGCCAAAGCTTTACAGAATAAAAATGTGGATCTATCATGTTAGGTCTTCAACTGACATAATTCTGTGAAAAAACCTGGCTGTAGCATTCTTGGTAAAACAGATTGTGCAGATGAAATAAATTCCTAACCATTCTCCAGTTTTTGTGACATTTTCTGTTTCAGTTTCTGTAGTTTCCAGTCTTCTATATGAATCATATTATTAACAAGTATTCTTACTTTTCCCTTCCCTGTCTCCACCCCTCGTGGACACGAGCCAGCTGTTTCTACAGAGCGCACTTCCAGATGATGACGGTGGCGAAGAACCAGAAGCGCTGTTCACACGAAGACAAATAAATCTTTGCAAAGATTCTGAAAAATGAGCGTTTGCGACGTGCTGCTGACAAAACTTCAGACTGCACAATTTTTAAAGATTGTGATTTTATTTTGAGACAGAACTGTCATTTGTGATTTGTCATTTAATAAATACATATTAAAATTCACACTGTATAAAGAAATTAAATAATGAAACAGTACAGCAGAATGAAAATCTTGCAAACAAACATACAGTATAATATTTTTGATAATTGTATTAAAGCTCCCTTTTGGAATATTCAAATAAATGAAATCTAAACGGTCCGTGAAGACCTACAACAGCGAGGATCATTGGCTTGCCACCATCTATTAAGTTTTTTACCGTTTCACAGAGGCCCAGTTATGAAGGCTTTACTTGAACTCCACAACTCAGTGTATCCCTCAAATATAAAGCCAGTGCCAAACCTAAGAAAATGCATGTCTAGTGTAAATAAGGCAGAGGCCGCACCTCTCCAGTTTTCCCCTCATAGCGGTGGAGAGAACTCCATCAGTGGAGAGAGCATGGTGAGTCTGTGGTTCACCCACAGTAAAGGCAGTGGGGGGAAAAGGGGGGTGCGGAGGAGTATGTACATGTTTGTACAGGCCTCTATATCATATATCGTACATATATCATCTATACTATTTGCTGAAAATGCTTTTGAAACATCTTAATGTCACAGCTCTGGCTTATTTGTATTTTCAGTTTTTCGCAGGTTTAGTTAAACTTCAAATACATTTGAATGTTCTGCACCAAACCAAAATGCAACAGTGCCAGTTGCGTTTTGCCGTGACAGTGTTGTATTGTCATACAAGCTGTCCAGCATTTACATATCAATGGTGTGCCAGTAGGAGGGGATTCAGGCTAAGCAGGGCAACAACAGTGTAAAGAACAGGGAACTTTCACATTCAGCAGTGTGCAAATCCAAAATTCAAGAGTTTCTTACCAGCCAATGTTTTTTTTCTGAAAAATAATAAACAGAAGTTCACTACCTGTCCAATCATTTCATGTAAAAACTTTACAGCATCAGCCAAAACATTGACCACATTTGGCTGGCAAGTGCAATATCCCACCCAGATAGTGTACTCAGTTGGTTAGGATGTGGTGTGATTTGGCTACAGCAGAAACCTGGTCAGGTGAAGGCTCTGTGTCCAACCTGTACACTGACAGACAGCCGAGGAGTTCCAGTCTTCCCACGGTGGCTGTCCTGTTTACTGCAAACAGCAGGCTGAGAAGACAGAAATGTGTCAAGCTCCACTTTTTCAAGATTACAACACATTTCCTACAACATTTGAAATAATTATTCTCTATGGGTTCGGTAAACACATCTGGCATTCAAAAAGATGAATAATATTTTCCAGAGTTGCTTAGGAAACTTTTATGTTATTCATTTCGACTGATTAAAGGAAAACAGTGTGTTAGACTAAACAGCTTCAACATTTTTCTAAAAACAACTCTTTATAAACATTTAAAGTTTATTTATAAATTAATTATCTAACTTAATGCGCGTTTGTGTTACTACCTATGAGCTTAAATGTGATGTCTTTCTCCTTCTCCTGCTGTGTACAGAAGTGCACATCAGCAGCCCAGGTGTTCTTTCTGTGCCACTGCATACTTAGCAATCACCGTTACACTACGTAGATATCACTTCATCAATCAGTTTTCTGAATCTAAATTCAATTGTGAAACTTTAATGAAAGTACAGGCAGATTAAAGACCAGCTAATGTCCGAATTGACTGCATCAGATATTCAAGTCCTCACATGCGTCTCTGTTAGGTAATACTTAGGAGAGTCCAGGGCTGCAGTGCATGTGTGAAAAGTGCTTTAGTGTGTTGCCTCCTGTCCACTCTCCAGCATAGACAGACTGGCATCCCACCAAATCGTATATGTAGTTTGCAGTATATGTATACTCTTCTTGTGTTTTTAATACTGATGTTAAAGCAGTGACAGAAACTAATAATCAGCTGCATTTAGAATAAAATGTACTCTATGCTTATTAGGCCTGCATCAGAATTCTGGCATGATCCCCATGTTTCAGATTTTCCATGAAAATCCAATTGCTTATACTTGTGTATTTTTTTTCTTGCTGATATTTTCTGCATCAGGGTAACAAAAGAAGCTTTGTTATAGAAAATAATTCAATCTTCTTCTGAGGTGTTACAGCTCTAAACCAACTCATCTTTGAACAAAGCCAGTACAAACAGCCACTGACACTGATAAAATATAATTATTTTTGTAAACACACTAAATTGTGATCTTGGAGGAGATACGAGTCCTCTTTTACTGTTTGTTGCTGCATGAACTAAACAGAACATGTCCAGTCCTTTTCCATAAATAAACCTTTATGTAAATGAAATTATCAGATATTCATCTGCCAAGACCTTCATTTCTATCCCCTGCTGGGCTACACTGATCATGCATATGATGCCAGTTTAAATATTCAGTGCTCCAGGCTTGTAAGAGGAAGGTACTTTACATGGACTACCAAGACAGTGCGTACAGTCTGACATGTGAATTTTCAGAGGATTTTAGAGATCTCAGTTCTCAGCAAAAGTTGGTTATGCTTATGTTGGTGTAGTCTAAGGTCACCAGACATACTTGGGCGTAGCTGCGACCCTCTCTACTACAGCTGCTGTTGGATTAGTGCCAGCCAGGCTGACTGTGGTGTGGTTTTATTAAAATAACACCAGCAGAATAAGAAGCCACATTCTTCATGAAACTTAAACGGCCTCTAGAGTCATCAGTTGCCTTCCCCCGTTCCTGTCTTTTTTTCTTTTTTAAATTCATAACTCCCCAGGAATCCCTAGCGGAGAACAGGATATTGTCCCGACTTTAAGTATTTACTATCCATCTAGGAGCAGAGCTTAGAAAATATTAGGAATTAGGTTTTGTCTACAAAGGTTACCACCAGGGAAATTTGCAGATATTAAAACTTAACTTTCCATTAATGATACACTGGTTGTTACAGTGGAGATGTTTGACATGTAGCGACACAAAAGGAACAAAAAGCAACCCTTAAATAGAAGTTTTGAGTTTAGATTTTTTAAAGTTATTATTTTTTTCTTTGACTATGTCTCACTTTCACAATATAGGCTATACGGGAGGACAGGGCTGCATGGAAATAAAATGAAAGAGTCAGGGAGCCCAGCAGGGCGGCCAGAGCAGCAACAGAATGGCTCATATTTTACTAGTGGAAAAAAACTTCAGTGAAAGGACATTTCATGCAACTTGAGATGTGTGTTCCTCACCTACAGCAACTTCCACCACATCCCCTCACTAACACTACATATACTGTAGCTACTTATCAGAATGGCTGCAAGGTAAAATCAAAAAAGTAAAAACACATTCATGGGCAAAGTAATGATTACACAACACAACAGGGAGACTCACAACTTCTGACGGATTCTGCGAGAGATTCTCGATCCAGAGAAACGTCCCTCTGAGTCTCCTGCATCTGAAAAATTAACAAAACATGTATCTTAAGATCCTTGCCTCTGGTTTTTTTTTGGGGGGGGGTTTTGTAAATCAAATATTTTCTCATACAGTCTGGGGGTCTTTCTTTTCCTTCATTTGAATGTACGCTGAAGGAGTGCATGCTTACCTTAATATGCTTTTTGAGGTATTCAGCTCTGCTCATGAGGCTTTTAATCTGATGAGATACAAAATTCCAATAAATTTGGTAACAGATACACAGTTACAACACAGGCTTTTGTGCTTAGTGGCTTTCATCTTAAACATGTTTTCTACTCAGGATTTTAACTGTGCCTGCAGCATGAATCCAGAAGCAAGGCTGGCTAGTTAAAATATAATCCATCCCATAGTAGATGAGATAACAGATTGTACAGATATTCATAGTTTCTAGACTTCAGTGATCCCCCTTTTCTCTGTTTTTTAATAAAAAGTCTTCTTTGTTATCAAAAGGCTGTAAAACAAAACACATTAGTACAACCCTCAGCTGTAGTTTGTGGTTACATAACACTAGTAATTCTCAGACAGCTTCCAGTATGACCATATACTCTAATTCTTTACATTTTATTGTGACTTAATTGCCTTTAAGTGAACTATACAGATGGTTAATTGTTAATTGTTTTTTGTTGTGTATTATGTATTTTATTTATTATTTACTCTACACTGTGCTGTTTTTGTGCAGTAAACAAACAAACAAACAATAAATTCTGGATGCATGTGGTAAAACCTGAATTAAATCAGATCAAACCAATCATCTCTGCAACTTAGTATTTCTATTTTTTGAAAAGATTTCATATGGCACACACGTGCAAGCGGTAACTGCTGTCATCACAAGGCTCGAGGGTGCTCTTTACTGTGGTAATCAGTCCTTTGGTGATGAAGGTTCTTGGCTGCACCTAATACCTAGCTGTACCCCCGCTTTGTCACAATTTAAAGCCAGCTCTCTCAGGTCTTACTGGAGTAACATCTGAGGATCGTAATGACGGGAGACCTAAATTGATGACGTCCATAATGTCCCTTTAAAACACCAATCTTTGGAGCCAAATAATCATTCTGACCACAGGTTTTTAGTATCCGGCTCTGACCCCAACCTTATGTAGCCACAAAACTTTAATCACAATCCCTTTAATCACCAACTACAATAAATGTGGAACAAATCTACACGGGTAAGCAAAGTATATGGGGCATGCTGATAACTTGCAGAATTTTTATTACCAACAAAGGCTACAAGACAAAGAGATCCCATGTATGCTCAGCCATAATGACACTATGTCAACATACACTAGCTAGATCCAAGCTATGACTCACTACTGAGAAGCCAGAATATTGAATTACAGCTTTGAGAGACCGAAGTGTGCTCAACAGTAGATATGAACGCACATGGAGGCCAGCCATGGCAGCATGTGTTGGCTTTTTTAGGTTCTCACATACACACATGCTTTCAATCTAATACCCCAAACTCGCCTCCCTAATGCTGCATTAGATTATTACAGCCGCAGCTGAATTTACTTAAGACAAGCACCCATAAAACTTCAAATAGGGAGGTCTACACGGCCCATTCAATCCCCCCCCCCTTTTTTTTGGCTTTGTTGGTGAAATATGGCTGTCTGTTGTTGGATCAGTTTCTGGATTAACAATCTTCACAAAAACAAAAGACCCCGAAGCTTTAACAGCAGACATACACAACACCTCATCAATGCAAGAATCCAGGATCCTAATTCCTCAAAGTTACAGTAAGCAATCTTACAGGACTGCAGAATTTAGGGTTTTATTCAGCTTCGTTGAGGATGTTGGAAAAACATGGCTATTATTCCCCCCAGGTTCTCGCAAGTGCAAGAAGATTAGAAATAAATAAATGGATGCTGACCTTCTTGACATTTTAGATTCATCACATCCCCACATGTTTAAAAACATTTCATTTTTAGCTAACTGACTTTAAAGTTGACATTACTCATTTGCAACAGAGGCTTTCCAGCCTCTACAGTAACTGAAGTGGATTATAAAAACCAATAGTCTATGAATGAGACATCTAGCTAAATTTTAGCAAAGTTTTTAAATTGTAAAACCAAAAAAAAAAAAAAAAAAAAAAGAGTCAAATGGCACCATAAAGCTTTATCTAACTGATAATTTGTCAGTATGTGTACCTCTGCAAGAGTGGTCATGTGACACACTGGTAATATAAGATATCCAATTATCTAGTGGACCGTGATCTATGGGTATGTTACAGGAACTATAGATGATGAATTATATTATTTGTTCTTTACCAAAAAACAAAACAAAAACAAAATCATATTTGATGAGTGGAAAAAATGCTTGCAGGTCATGTGATGGAGTGTGTATTGTGGAAGGTGATCAGCTGAGGGCTCAGCGAAGGTAGGAGATTGTCGTTCCTACTGTGAGCACTGAACCAGAATCCCTTCCTCACACACTCACCTCGCTGTGGAGCAGCTCCCTCCTGCGGCCCTGGGGCTCGGCTGGCTCACCAAGAGGAGAAAAAAAAAAGACATAAGGATAATGAGGAAAATAATGAGGAGAGGAAGGGAGGAGAGAAGTCCAATATCTAATTACTTAGTTTGTTCTGGGAGAGGTCAACTACAAGCCTGGATTTCACTAGTGAGGTTCAAGATGGGATTGTTTCTAATGTAGGCCAGTGTTTTCACCAACTACCATCCAAAAGAGAAGACTCACAGAAAATGGAGAGAGATGAGAAGTAAAAAGAGGAGTCTGTGGTAGTTAGGCATGATGGAAAGCTGTGTGGCAAAGAGCTCCTAGACAGTCAAAGAACCAATCTTTTCCCCCGACTATACTCCTCATGGTATCCTCTGCCACAACAAGGCTCCCTGACACTGGAGAGAGAAGGTGGTTGGGACTGCATTCACCAACCAACTAAACCATTATAGCATAACAAATCTAACAAAAAGCTATCAGCGTTATTCTACACGTGTAAAAATTTTCTTCAGACAGCTTTAGAAACTAATATGCATTTCAAGTGAAAAAGTAACAGTATTTTTTAATTGACCAGATTTGTTTCAAAAGCAGTATCTGAATGCTTAGAGCTCTTGTCTATTAGAGAGATAATAGTTTTTGTTTGTTTCCAGTGTGTAAACACAAATAAGTGAAGTGTTCTGTCTGAATGGGAAGCAGATGGCAAGGCTTTCATACCACACACAGGGTGCTGGCACGGGTCTCATCCCAGCTCAAAGCCACATCTGGATCACTCTATTCCACCTCTTCCATTGGGCTGATCTTCCAGATGAGCTCATGAACCCAGCCTAATGGACGCCAGGCCACAGACAGAGTCACTGGAGTCTGTTCTGTTACTCTGTTTGTCTGTCATACTAAGTGTCCCCATCTCTCTCCAAGTCTGTGGTTTCACAGTCTCTTGTCTTTCACCCTTTCAGATTACCTTTCACTCTCCCTCGGTCACCCTTTCTTTGCATCCACCTCTCTAAAAGACCCTTTGTCATGTTTAGTATCTTTTCTTATTCTAGTTAAACTACTCTTTATTCACTCTCCAAAGTCTTTCCCTTGAGGATCATTTTTTCTTAGCTATTTCTTGACCTAGCTGTAGCCTCAACTCTAACTGAATTTCCTGAACTCTGAGTCCTAGCCTACTCATTAATACCCCACTTTACATAACTCTAAGTGCCAAGCTGCCTTTTAAAATTATTTTTCTTCAAAATCTTTCTTATTTTTCTCTCTCTAGTACCAAATATTTGCAAACACACCAACAAAGCTGCTACAGTCTCAGTGTGCAGAGAAAGTACCAGATACAGGACTACAAGATGGTTTCATTGTCTTTGGTGACACTTCAGCATTCCCTATGCTTTAGCACTTTAGCTTACCTTAAGAACCGGTGAAGTGGCTCAGCAACCAACATCTATAAAAATCTGAATAAATGATGTTGTAACAAAAGAAATATATTTGTCTACCTGCTAGTGCCAACAGTAGTTCTCCTAAACACTGCTGGTACATATCCAGTGCCTCAAGGTCATCTGATCCACTCTCCTCCTATACAGGAAAGTTAAAATTAGGCATAAATTCTTTGAGCCAGTCAATTAAGTAACTAAAAACTAACTAGCACCACTACTACTACTACTACACAATGTATTCCCTTCTTGTTGGCTGCTGAAACAACAGACACAAAACTGAAAAAACAAACAAACATTTGTTTGGTTCACAAATGAGCTTAAAAGATGTGGTTTGGATATCAATCTAAGAGAAGGGTTTGGTTTTTTACTCTTCCACTTAGGTCTTATTCTCCATTATATTGCCTTTACTTCACTCTGCCTTTATGTGTAACTACAGTGATGTCATCATCCAGTAATAAACCCATCTAACCTTAGCAATGGCAGTAGAGGCCATCTCCAAAGCAGCTAGCAGACGTGGCTGATCTTTAGACATTTCTGAAAATGAAGAAACACAGAAAACTACTTTGCATTGCTGTATAATTTAGATGGACACACAGCAGAACTCATTCTACTGAAACATATGCAGAACTTTGAAATTAGCATGAAATATTGTTGTATCTTATGACAAACCATATTGTGGACATAGTGGTTTAGTTATATATTTGAGTAATTTTTTGAGCTTCAGACTGAAGGAGCTTCTCGATGAGAGGTAAAACGTCTTCAAGAAACCTAAATAAGTCCAGACACTTTTCTTTCCAAGCTCTTTAGACTACGATGACCTGGATGACTGAGAACCTTCACAGACATTTCACCTCCAGGACAAAGAGAAATGAACTTTTTTTCCCTTCTAATACTGATTAAAGTTTTACATGTTTCATCTTTGCATGTTTGCTATTCTACAAAAACCCATTTTGAAGTAAACATCCAATTATTTGATCTAAGTTAAAAGAAAAATGATACACAGTGTGTGGCTAAACAAGGCTCAAGTTTGATTCATAGTGCAGCACTAAGTGAACCTGGACCTCACAGACATGTTGCTTGAATGAAGGCTGCAAAGACTGGTGTGTGGCCTTGGTAATAATGTGTGGTGTAAACATAGGATATTGATTAACAAGCACAGTGCTTATGTAAAACAAAATATAGCAAGCTACATCCAGCTTGGGAGCCATGTGGTGCCTCAGCCTCTGCCCGGAGATGTATGTTTTTTCTTTTTCTTTTTCGTTTCTTTACCTCGGAGGATGTCCCTGGAAGTCCGCGCCTGCTCGAAGCTCAGTCTGTTGTCCGAAGCTACCAGGGCTTTCAGCTCCTCAGCTCTGGACACATACTGCCTGACCTGTGGAAAGGCCGCTTACATTGACTTAACTTAATTACATCAACCACAACATATGGTTCTCATGCTCTCTATACACACATATGGTTTTCATAAAGAAGAATTCATTACAAGTGAGAGCCACTGGATTATAGGGGAAAAAAAGCAACTGAAAATAGAGGGCAATCCACATGTGAATGTGAGGATTGTTTTCAGGCCTACCTTTTGCCTGAGGGCCTCTTTACGTTGACAATTTGTTTCATCTAGGGAGGGCAAAGAAAAGAGATGTGTTGGTTTTTCATTTATTGAGTTTCCTTTGCCAGTTTATTGTGCTGGAACAAAGACAGTGCATCATAGTGGGCCTTAAGTCATAGACAGGATATTAAGGTGGTTGTTGCTCTTACAATAAATAGCAGGGACAAAGTGCTCAAGAGCACTGCAGTAAAGCGAGAGTGCTGCAGACCTCTCCCCCTCCTGGTCCTTCTGAACGGCCTGTAGGACCAGCTTTTTCTGGAAAGAAGAAACAGAAAGTGGTATCACTGATTGGAAACGGATACAAACGTCTATTCATTAAGCGAAAGTATGTTTACAGACCTACAAACACATGTATAAAAGTCAGTCACATACAAACTTTTTCTTGAAAATCTGGAATATTCCTAGTCTCTTACCGCTTTCACTATACTTTCTGCACTTGGCATGTGCTCCATATCCACAAAAGGGTGGGTGAAGAACTCTGCAAAGGTAATCCGGGCATCTGGATTTCTCTCCAGCAGCCGCAACAGAAGGTCTCTGCAGTCCTTGGATACCCTGGCCCCGGGAGGGAGCTGATACAAAACACAACCTTATTGCATTGCATCCAATCGGCATGGCGATACAAGGAAAGGACAGCACATTGTTACCACAGACCCTCTGGTCTCACGTTGCTACTTTCTGTCAAAAGATGACCTTTAAACTCTCCGTGTGAATCCCTGGATAATGGGCCATGTGCTAATGCAATCCATTAAGTCTAAGCCTAATGTTTGATTCAAGAATCCTAGTGTTTTGAAAGTCCTCCAACATTAAAGTGCACGGATCTCGGACGCCCCAGTAGCCCATCACGTACAAAGGCTGGACAGAGGGTTTCATTACTGTCATGGGACCTTTGCTGCATGTCATTCCGCCCCTCTTTCCCCTTTTCTTGTCTCCATTAAAGAAAGGGTAAAACGAGCACGTTTTCTTGATAATTCTTCTAATCTTAAGCCTGATGTGGTTTGCGCATGTGGCAAAAAATAGGACAAAGACACAAATAGAGTTATTAGTTACTAAGCCATTTAATTAAATAATTATCTCTCTCTGTCTCTTATTTAAGAGATCCCAAGCCCTTGTTTGCTGTATGTAAACACAGTTTTCAGTCCCAGACTGCCCTCTTAAATCAGTATTTGTCAAACTCTGGGGTAGACCACAGAGCCACTGCAGGAGAGGACAGAAGGGTAAAAGTGTGGAGTGAAGCTAAGAGAGGATAACATTTATTTAGGGAATAAACAAACATAAGTTTACTTATGCTGCTGTCTTGCTGTTTATTTCACTAAAATTAATCTAGTATCTTTTATTATTTCTCATCATTTAAAAGGTCATGTTCTTCAGCTTCCTAGAAGAGACATGTCAGATTGTCTTGAATGTTGTAGCGGTGATTTAAGAGGACCAATCATGTTTCAGTAGAGCTTCAATTGCTGGTTCCTCTTGAGTGTAATAGTTTGCCATCTAGTGGTTAAATCCAGTACATGAGAGAAAAATACTTGCAACTGTTGTGTTTTCTACACAGGCCACCTACAGCATGTTTCAAATTTACTGTTAGGAAATTATTACTATGCTATCTAATTTGAAGAAGATGTAATGATACATATTGATCTGAAAAACCTGATCAACCCCAATATACTATGGAGATACTGTACAAATGTAGCAAAATGAAATGCTTAAATTTGTGCCTTTGAATACTGACGAGCAATTTTTATAAACATAAGAAACATAACTATAGCATTCAGCAGGATTTCTATATCCATAGTTGGAATAATCATTGTCATTTGCACATTTGCTCATAACCAGTTCAATTCAAATTTTTCTAACACATTCACCAGATTTCTCATAACTTACTTCAATAGGTTGGTTGCTCCTGATCTTCTCCTCTAATTCAGCATATGACTTTGATGCAAATGGTGCTCTGCCAAACATTGTCTCTGTGTGCACAAAAACAATGTTCAGTAGATTATTACAAAAGAATAATTATGCAATAATTACTGAGTACTTCATAATAAAAAAATAAAGAAAGTGATTCAACTGAGCAATCTTAATAAACTCTTGCACACACACACATATACACACTAATATATATATATATATATATATATATATATATATATATATATATAAATACAGTGGGGCAAAAAAGTATTTAGTCAGCCACCGATTGTGCAAGTGCCCCCACCTAAAATGATGACAGAGGCCAGTAATTTGCACCAGAGGTACACGTCAACTGTGAGAGACAGAATGTGAAAAAAAAATCCATGAATACACATGGTAGGATTTGTAAAGAATTTATTCGTAAATCAGGGTGGCAAATAAGTATTTGGTCAATAACAAAAATACAACTCAATACTTTGTAACATAACCTTTGTTGGCAATAACAGAGGTCAAACGTTTACTATAGGTCTTTACCAGGTTTGCACACACAGTAGCTGGTATTTTGGCCCATTCCTCCATGCAGATCTTCTCGAGAGCAGTGATGTTTTGGGGCTGTCGCCGAGCAACACGGACTTTCAACTCCTGCCACAGATTTTCTATGGGGTTGAGGTCTGGAGACTGGCTAGGCCACTCCAGGACTTTCAAATGCTTCTTACGGAGCCACTCCTTTGTTGCCCGGGCGGTGTGTTTTGGATCATTGTCATGTTGGAAGACCCAGCCGCGTTTCATCTTCAAAGTTCTCACTGATGGAAGGAGGTTTTGGCTCAAAATCTCACGATACATGGCCCCATTCATTCTGTCCTTAACACGGATTAGTCGTCCTGTCCCCTTGGCAGAAAAACAGCCCCATAGCATGATGTTTCCACCCCCATGCTTCACAGTAGGTATGGTGTTCTTGGGATGCAACTCAGTATTCTTCGTCCTCCAAACACGACGAGTTGAGTTTATACCAAAAAGTTCTACTTTGGTTTCATCTGACCACATGACATTCTCCCAATCCTCTGCTGTATCATCCATGTGCTCTCTGGCAAACTTCAGACGGGCCTGGACATGCACTGGCTTCAGCAGCGGAACACGTCTGGCACTGCGGGATCTGATTCCCTGCCGTTTTAGTGTGTTACTGATGGTGACCTTTGTTACTTTGGTCCCAGCTCTCTGCAGGTCATTCACCAGGTCCCCCCGTGTGGTTCTGGGATCTTTGCTCACCGTTCTCATGATCATTTTGACCCCACGGGATGAGATCTTGCGTGGAGCCCCAGATCGTGGGTGATTATCAGTGGTCTTGTATGTCTTCCATTTTCTGATGATTGCTCCCACAGTTGATTTTTTCACACCAAGCTGCTTGCCTATTGTAGATTCACTCTTCCCAGCCTGGTGCAGGTCTACAATACTTTTCCTGGTGTCCTTCGAGAGCTCTTTGGTCTTGGCCATGGCGGAGTTTGGAGTCTGACTGTTTGAGGCTGTGGACAGGTGTCTTTTATACAGATGATGAGTTCGAACAGGTGCCATTCATACAGGTAACGAGTGGGGGACAGAAAAGCGTCTTACAGAAGACGTTACAGGTCTGTGGGAGCCAGAGATTTTCCATGTTTGAGGTGACCAAATACTTATTTGCCACCCTGATTTACGGATAAATTCTTTACAAATCCTACCATGAGTATTCCTGGATTTTTTTTTCACATTCTGTCTCTCACAGTTGACGTGTACCTCTGGTGCAAATTACTGGCCTCTGTCATCATTTTAGGTGGGGGCACTTGCACAATCGGTGGCTGACTCAATACTTTTTTGCCCCACTGTATACACATACATATATACACACACACACACACACACACACACACACACACACATATACATATATATATATATATATATATATATATATTCTTTTCATTTTGCACTGTACAGTGTCACACCCATTGCATTCGTTACTTCTGTGTGCTATTACAATATTATTGCACAATTACTGCCCTAAAAACCCATAAAGGGCTCTTCACCACTCTGTCACTTGATGATTAATAGTTCAATTCTACTTTTAGCCTACTGAGTGAGCTCTTTCAAGCCTGCAGGGTCAGTCAGCTGATTAGCCTTTTATTGCTGGAAAAGGAGTGGTGTCAAGATATTATAAATTACTGTTAGAAGTGAGACACACAACATGGCACAGAACAGATTACACCAGATTCTGTGTACCCAGAACCACATTAGTTGCCAAGATGTCTAACACAAATCCATTACAAGTGACAAATGAAGCAAAGCATTATTCATGTTGATGGCATTTCACATTCACAAGAGATAAAATATGTGAACATGCAGTACTTGCCATAGAGAATAACTCCTACAGACCACAGATCCACCCTGGAGTCATACTGCCGACGACACACCATCTCAGGAGCCATGTAGAGAGGAGAACCTCTCAGGACACTCTGCTCGTCCCATGGGGACATGTATTGTGCAAAACCAAAATCTGTGGGCAAATTAAGAAGTAAATGACATCTGAAACTATCTGTGTATTCTCTACCAATTGGCATGTTTACAGTAAAACATTAGCTTCTACTACTTAGCTTCCCGTGCTTGTTGTTTAGTGAGTGCATGTGATCACCTGCTAGTTTCAGGATAGAGCCGCTGAGCAGAATATTCTGGGGTTTCAAGTCCAGGTGTGAGATATTTCGCTCATGAAGAAACTGGAGGGCACAAGCTGTTTTTGTGGACAGATGTAATAGCTCAGGATAGAATATGAATGCAATTTTATTCCACAAACAAGTATGAACAGCGGAAAAAGTTTTCGAATTGGATTTAATTTCCAGACTTCCTAAAACAGGTATGTAAAAACCTGCTTCATGCTGATTACTCTCAAACAAATCTCTCATCAAAAACATTCACATAAAACTTCAACAATATTGTTTGAAATGGGAATCACCCACCAATCTGCTGCAGGAAGCGCCGAGCCACACTCTCAGGTAAAATCCTGCGACTGCGAATGAAGCGGGAGAGATCACCACCAGAACACCACTCAAGAATCAGGTAAATATTTTCAGCATCCCACTGATGAAAAAGAAAAGTTCAGACACTGAGGGACAGAGTCAAAGCAAGAGTACTAGTTTTATTTCACATTTATTTCGTTAAAAAGCTGGATGGATAATATGGGACACAAAACTCTGCTCATCAAAAAAATCCTTGCATAAGTGCCAGCTATACTAAAACACATGTATGAGCTTACCTGGAAGTCTTTCAGCTGCACTATATGAGGATGGCGCACAGTCTTTAGGATTTCAATCTCTGTGAGCAGATTTTCTGTGGAAGCCTTGTTAAGAGTCTTCTTTCCAACTACTTTAACTGCAACCACCTCTCGACTGTTCCCCTGCAAAAAAAACCAAACAAACAAAAAAAGGTTTTAACAGGACTGCATAGTCATTTGAGAAATCAAGTACACTCCAAGACTCAAAAGTCCACAGAACCAACTTCAGCAGCAATGACTTGTGATTGTTTTCTGCATGGCTACGGTTTCTCACAACATTATGGAAGAGTTTTGGCCCACTCTTCTTTACAGTGTAGCTTTAGTTAATTGAAGTTTGTAGAAATTCATTTATTCTCAGCTCTCTTAAGGTCTTGCCACAGCTTTTAAATCGGGTTGAGCTCTGGACATTAACTGGACCATTCCAACATCTTGCTTCTTTTCTTTTTCAACCATTCGTGACCCAATTAAGGCAACGCTTTAGCTATAAGTCAAATAGCCTCGCATTTTACTCTAGAATACTTTGGTGCCGAGATCCTGTGGCTAAAAAACAAGCCCAACATTACCACTCCACTACTGTTGTTGACAGTTGGCAGGTGTTTGTGTTGATATGCTGTGTTTTTTGCTAAGTAGGGGCTGTACATTATAGCCAAACATCTCCACTATGGCTTTGTCTGTCCAAAGGACATTGTTTCAGTCTTTTGATTTGTTATGTGCCATGTTGATTTGAGAGATAAGAACCTTTCTCCTGATAACCCATCTCAGCAAGCCATATTATTCAGCCTTTTTCTAACTTTATCATCATGAACTTGAACATTTAACATGCTAGCTGAGGCCTTTGGAGTCCTCCGCTAGGCTAGGACTCGGAGTTCAGGAAATTTAGTTAGAGTTGAGGTGACCTTCTAAAAACCTCAGCTTTTTTAGAAGTTGTCACACATGCAGATGATCAATTAATCAAATGCACAGGGTTGCATGGACACCTGTGTAAACTTTCTTTTTGACATTATTATGCATAGTGCATAACATACTCTGTGTGAGCCTTAAATGCAGAAAGAATTAGGAATGTAAAATGCGTGGTATATAAATAAAATGACTAATAACACCCACATTTACATATCACAGATTAACTCACCTTCCTGTAGGCTTTGTAGACTGTAGCATATGTACCACTGCCCAGCCGCTCTGTGAGAATAAAGTCTGACAGTTTTGGAGGAGCAAAGCTGGAAGTTGATGCCATGTTGCCTCCAGCATGAGATTCTCCCACACAGATCTAAGCTGGAATTTAAAATCGATATGCTGTTAATACCAAATATCTCATTTTAACCAGCACGAAGGGAAGGAAGGGAAAGTCGTCAGTCTGACCACAGTCATATCGCTTCAGAACTATTACAATAAAGCGTATTTCAAATATTCTATCAAATACATGTTTATAGTATAAACATTTTATTGAGTTGGCGTCACTTATTCTTCTCTATCCAGGCAGGCAAATCAATAGTTTGGTGAAGACTATAGCTTCAGTTTACTTTCGGTTGTTGTATCCTGAATTCATGCCAAATTTCAGACAGGCTAATGAATGCTCGTCTAGCAAGTATTTATAATCTTTGTACACAAAAGAACCGTAAACAGTTTTTTTTTCTTTAAAAGTGCACACATTCCTGTTTACCCTGTTAGCTTCAGAAGTTCTAGCAAGCTAACTTAGCACTTTTACATTATGCTAGTATGTACAGAGCCACTAGATGTACTCGAAGTAAACCAATGCCCGGATTAAAAACAGAGTATATGCAGGTTTCCTGGTTCACACAAAAATAACAAATGGACCAGGAAATATCTGTCACGAACCCGTAGGCCAGCCGCAGAATATGAATGAGGAAAGTAGTGTTTACATTCCTGCTGTTAGACTGTCTCATGCTGTACAGCAGCTGACGTCAACACGTATTAAAAATATGTTACTGCCTCCTAGTGTTGATACTCCGTTACTGCAAGTCAAGGGAGAGATGGCTTTCTATGAAAAAGTCGTTTCTGATAGCGGTTTAGTATACTAGGAAATTAGGATTGTAACACCCACAAAAATATTACCCACTTCTCGAGGAGAGCAGTTAAAAGATCTGCTTAAAACTGAATAAATCAATTTTTTTACACTAGTATTAATGTAAAACATGTTAAACTCTATATCAAATCTAATTTGGTTAGAGATAGATAATTTTTTTGGTTTGTCCTTTTACCACAATTTGGAGTCGAGGCTTTTATTTTCTATAAAAACTCACCGGAAGTCAGCTGTCATTGGTGGTCATTTAAAGATGGCGGAGTGCTTGGCTGCACGTTTGGCCGCCCAGGAGGAGCAAATTTTGCTCCTCACCAGGGAAATATCCACGCTCCGGGATGGACTGGGTCAAGGTCTAGACGCCGCCGGTCTCGCGGTGGTCTCTCCGGAGCTGGAGAACCTGCGGACGGAGAATGAGAAGCTCAGGTATCGGCTGCTGCACCTCCGGCGGGGTCTTCAGGCGGAGTTGGAGCTGGAGGAGGCGCGGGGCAAGAGGCAACAAGGAGCCAAGTGTGACAAAGCTCCGCAGAAAAATACCAGCAAACCTCAGCAGACAAACAACCGAGCTGACAATAACAAGGTAATTATACAGACCGGTGTAGTTTAAATCGTTTTATTTGTAATATGAGTAAGCTGTGAGCCGTAGTAGTCCTGTATCGTTATGAGTAGCGGGCCTCTGTCCCGTGAAATGGCAAGCTATGCTACCCCATTTCCAGAAATAGCAACCCTAGTCAAGCCCATGTGTTTGCGCTCTGTAAGCGGTGAACAGGCTGATAATTTGGCTTGGCAGAAATCGTGATAAGAGGACATTACAGGTCTGAAGAAGCACACTCTTTTCTGATTAACAGGTGGCAGCTGTGAGTACAAAAACAGGTGATGGGAACAAGAAAGAAAAGAAACAGGACAAGGTGCAAGGAGATGGAGGCATGAAAGAGGTGCTGATTACAGGACCTGCAAGTTATCCTGTTCATCCAAACGTTGATACCAAAGTGTGGACAATTTCTTGACTTCGATTGTCTTTATTTTATTTTTTATCTGCTTCAGCTGAATCCCTGGCCTGAATACATTGCAGAGCGTCTCAGTCTTTATGAGGAACTAAAGAGAGAGAGCGATGCCCTGCAGTCAAAGAAAGCTGCAGACAGTAAGCCCATTACAGTGGAGCTCCCAGATGGGAGAAAGGTGGAGGGCAAAGCTTGGGTCACTACTCCATATCAGCTGGCCTGTAATATCAGGTTAGTACCACTGATTTCATCACTAATGATCAGCTAATAATTGTGTTACTTAATGTGGGTATTTACTAATAATAACAACAGGGAATGTTGCCTCTGTGTTCCTTTATGCTTCTTTTTTTTCTGCAAATATTCTTAATTCTCATGCTTTATCATAATGAGAGAAACCACTGACACAGATTTGCATTTGTCTTTCAGCCAGGGTCTTGCTGACAATGCTGTGATTTCTCGGGTAAATGGGGAACTGTGGGATCTGGACAGGCCTCTTGAGCAGGACTGCTCACTTGAGATCTTGCGCTTTGACAATGAGGATGCTCAGGCTGTGAGTACTCTTAAACCTTTAAAGTTGTCAATAATATTTTAATATTGTTTGTAAATACAGAATTTGGTGGGACACAACATAAATGCACTGCAAATCAGTTCCTGATATCATTCAATGAATTTTATTCTTAAATATTTTCAGTATTGTACAAAACAACCTTATGAGGACATCCATAAACATACACTGAGTTACTGTAACTACTTTTTTTTTCCTCACAAGAATAATAACAAGTTAATGTTATTTAATCCCTAGGTGTACTGGCATTCCAGTGCTCACATTCTGGGGGAGGCAATGGAGCGCTTTTATGGGGGTTGTTTATGTTATGGACCTCCCATAGAAAACGGTTTCTACTACGACATGTTCCTGGATGGACAAAAGTGAGCAAGTATTGCCATTAATAACTCAATATTTCCATACATTTTTTTTTTTTTTTTTTGTATTTGAGTTTGAATGTTCTGGTATGGCATTCTGGCATTAATTCATGTATATGCATTTGAGATTTTTATTATAGACTGGTGGTCCACAGCATCCTCATGTCAGACTTGACTAACCTTGAGTCCCTTAATCTAATGAAAAGCGGCTAGACTTCTTTGAGTTTCTTGAAGACGTTTCACCTCTCACCTGAGAAGCTGCTTCAGTTCTAAGACCAGTTGGTGGAGAGTTCCAGATTTTAAGCGCTATTGGGAGTTGTCCCTTAAGAGGATTGTTGACCCAGTATTGATCATGTGCCTAATCACATGAGCCAAGGTGTGGGTCATTATCAGCAGAGGTTTCAGGTGAAACCATTGTGAGACCTTGCCTCACCCTATCATGTGACTTATTGAGATCAATTGACACAAGATGTGAGTGGGCGTCTGGGAAGGGATCTCAAAACTGGATTATAGGTTGCAGATGGTTGGTGTCGTAAGCCACCCCCTCTGTTCAAGGATGGTTGTTCACAGTGGACATAGATGGCTTCTTTCACTCCTTTTACAACGTCTGTCTTTGTCCAAAATGAAAACATTGGCATCCTCAAAAGAGTGATCTTTATCCTTCAGATGCAGATGTACAGCTGAGTCTTGTCCTGTTGAGGTGGCTCTTCTTGTTGTGCCATGGGTTTATAGAGTGGCTGTTTGGTTTCTCCAATGTAGAGGTCTGAGCACTCCTTGCTGCACTGCACAGCATATACACTATGTTGTTTAGTTTGTGTTTGGGTGTTTTGTCCTTGGGATGAACCCGTTTTTGTCTGAGTGTGTGGCTGTGTCTGAAGTACACTGGGATGTTGTGCTTGGAGAAGATTCTCATGAGCCTGTCTGATAAACCTGCTACATAATGGATGACAATGTTGTTTCTGTTGCTCCGTAGTTGATGTCTGCCTTTGTTTACTGTGCATCTTTGCCTATTTGATGAAAAACCAGTTGGGATAACCACATGGTTTAAGAGGTTTCTTTACATGTGTGTGTTCCTTCATTTTCCCTTCTGGCTTAGAGGAAACGTTTTCTGCTCGGTGTTGCAGGGTCCTGATTACTCAAACTTTGTGTTCCAGAGGTGGGTTTCTGGTAAACTTCAATGCTGCACTCCTCAATGCATTCTCCTCAATGTGCACATTGAGGAGTCCTTTGTATCTTCCCAGATGAACTTAATTTTCCCATCTACTGACTTGATGTGAGCTGTGATGGTTTCTACTTCTTGGGTTTTGATTTTAACCTACGTGTCATCCAGATTACTGTGCGAGTTGGCTGTTCCTTTCCCTTGAGTCTTTTTTAATATGTTTGCTGTTTCCAGGGGCGTGTCCAGCATGGAGTTTGGGGACCTGGAAGCTTTATGTAAAGCTGTGGTGAAGGAAAAACAGCCCTTTGAGAGACTTGAAGTCAGCAAGGAGACACTACTAAAAATGTTTAAGGTGAGTGAAAGAGGTAAGACTTCTTCTGCTTCTGCTTAGACTTATATATCTTACTAACCCCAACTGTTTCCATCTTCCAGTACAACAAATTTAAATGCCGCATTCTCAATGAGAAAGTCACCACCCCAACTACTACAGTCTATAGGTAAGATGTTTATTTTTAACTTTAATTGTATATATTTTATATTCTGATGCTGTGTTTTTGAAATGTCCACTGTGTTACTGTTATTATTTTTAAAGTTCTTGTAATGCTAACTTTTGTAAGTCACAATTCTTTGATAGATGTGGACCCTTGATTGACCTGTGCAGAGGTCCACATGTCAGACATACAGGCAAGATCAAGGCCATGAAGATCTACAAGGTATTTCCAACTCCATATTTTTGTTCTTGGACTCTAGTAGAGTATCTTTACATGATTCACAGTTAAAAATAAGATCTGAGATTGTCTGAGATCAACCACTGTAAGCAAACAAGCCTTTCCCTTTAAGCCTGTTTTCATCTAATTCAGTTTCTCAAAAACAGAAGATTTTAACAGCAAAATCTTTATGCCCAAGATGACTATAGCAAGAATACACCCTCTCTACAGCATCACACTGATGCTGTGTTCCAGATACCTTGGAACTGGGATGTCAGAACTTGTTAGCGGATTCCAGAAAAAAGCGAGGAAAATCAAGATTTGTTTTGGTTCTTAGTAAGGTAGAGCAATGCAGCACAATGCAGCTGCTGCACATTCGTAGATAGAACCCGATCAATGCTCTGGGTAAGTCACAAATAAATAACAGTGACAGTATAGATTAAAAGTTTTACAGTTTTACTACCCTTTATGGTCAGTCCTGCCATCTTGGCTTGATAGCTCTGGGCTGCTGAGTCTGCTCTGACTTTCTGAGTAGGAAATTGGACTTGAGAGGGCACTTTAGAATCAAATTCCAACTGGGAATATGAAATGCACCATTTAGGTGCAAAGTAGGAAAAAATCCTGTCTGAAACCAAAGATTTGGAGGGATTACTTGTATGCAGACTTTAGGGATTTTTCAAAATGTTGTCATAGGCTTAAGCACCTAACAAACTGAGTCAAAAAGCATTTTTAATTCTGTCATCAGAACTCTTCCACCTACTGGGAGGGACGCTCTGACATGGAGACTCTGCAGAGGATCTATGGGATATCCTTCCCAGACTCAAAGATGTTGAAGGAATGGGAACGTTTTCAGGAGGAGGCCAAGAACAGAGACCATCGCAAGATTGGAAAAGTGAGTCATTGTAGGTAGTAGTGTTTTAGTGTGCCTAGTTGACTCAGGCCTAAAACCAAATCCTAAACCCAGTACAAAGTGTAATTTAATTTGTAATTATGTAATGTGATGGCAAACAGATCCACTTTGAGGTTTTTGTAGAAGTTTTTCCTCACTAGTTTGTTTCGGTGGTTCTATAGACGTGTCAAAACACTGAAACAAACCTGGACCAACACTACAACCATTAACTGTAAACATGCACACAACAACCGGGAAATGAAATGCATTTATTTGAGAGGTTGAAGAGGAGTTCTCTAGTTATGTAATCCAGCAAGCAGAACTCGTTGCCAAACCGATTTCTCAGCTTCTCTATATTTTCAGTGCCATACAAGACTGATCGAATGTGAGGTTTTTCACTTGAAAACCAGATCGCCTGTTGCTGCTATGTACCAGCTGAGGGCACTGTGTTTCCTCACATTGGCACATTCGGAACAAGTGTGAGTGAGTCATCAGAGCGCCCCAGCTGGTTACCCAGCATGGGAGACACAGACGGCAACACCTCAATCAGCACTTATTACAACGCAGTTTCCATATTAAACACAAGCTATAAGGCTGTCAAAGCCAGTTGGAGGGAGGTGGCAAAAGTGACATGTTGTGTTTAAAAACGGTGTTCGGTGACATTTTTCTAATTTGACCCCCCCCCCCCTTTTTTTTCTTTTTTTTTTTCTTTTTTTTTTTTTCATTTGGTCAGTTCAGCATGGAACCAGTACATTTTAAATCTCTTACTACAGTCTATTCTTGTAACGCGAGTAGTTGGTCTTAATGTAACTCTTCAAATATGTTTTGGCACACATAGAGATGAGGGTGTGTGTCTGTGTGTCTTTTCATAAGAAAAGATGCTAGGCGCCAAGCCTTTAATCCCTGGCATGATTTGAATTTTAAATTGGTCTGTAATTGGGGTCTTTCTAGAAGTAAGTGCCAAGAAACTGAAATCTCACAGCCTCTTTTCAAAGGAAAGTGCAAAGTTTATTGTCATTAATACAATATTTATTCAATTGGATTTAAAAGTGCTTACCATAGTGATTAAAATGTGTCTTAAGTCTTTTTGATAAAAGTTTATTCTGTTCTCTTGTTAGGTTGTGGGCAGTCATTCACTGACAGATGGTCTGATGTGTGTGATGATTGGAACACTCTCTGCTGTGCATGGAGTTTATTGCTGGCTGTACCTGCAGATAATGATGATATGAAATCATTTTTAAAATTTGTCTGCTTCACAGGATCAAGAGCTCTTCTTCTTCCATGATCTCAGCCCAGGCAGTTGTTTCTTCATGCCACGGGGAGCTTACATCTACAACACACTGACAGAATTCATCAGGGTAGGAGATACAGCTAAATGCTTATTTTATCTCCAATATCTGTATCATTTTGAGAAAATGTTATAGGAACATTCAGATAATATTAATTGAATATCAGTATTACAAGCTCAGTAGATGTGAATCAGTGTTTAAGGTCAATGCTTGGATCATTACTGTTTGTGTATAATTGTATACCTCAGATCCAGAGTATTCATATATACATTGTGTTTTCATATTACACTGAGTCGACTTTTAGGATCGTTTGTCTCAGTAAAGTTTTGGTTGGAAGGACTTTACTGAACCACAGAAACCCTTACAATCATTTTACAGTCCATGAGGACTGTGCTTTGCATTTTCACAGTATCAATTGTGATTGCCTTCTCAATGGCTTGCAGACCACTAGCTGTGACTTTTCCAATCACAGAAGCTCAAAAATAAGTAGCGTAACTGTTAGGTCTGCACTTCGCAGGCCCCGCTGGTTTAGAGACTTATTCCCGTGAACAAAGCAAGACAGAGCTCGATCCATTTTAACTTTCAAGGGGAGCGGATTGGACCAGGGTCTTGGAGCTGCAAACTCCTCACCTGATCCCAGACAACTCCAAAGAGCCAGCCTCCCCTGCAGCCTTTTATTAACTCTGTGGTCACACAAACATCTCATTAATCATGTAACAGATAAAACACTCACATGTGAACATGTGTCATGTGTGTCTGCAACAGAGAACATCTGATGTGTGTGTGTGTGTCTATGAGCATGTGATGTGATCAGTGATATGTGTCTGTATAGGAAACAGAAGTCAGCATTCATGCTAAAGATCTAATCACTCTGCTAAAGATCTAATCGTCCTGTTAATGATCTAATCATCTTGCACAATGACAATCATATTGATCCACAATTCTCTAACAGTAACACCAAGTGAAAGTTTTGTTCAGCTTTGTTCATCAATCCCTTAGAGCTTCAGAAAACTTTGGTTGTACCCTGACCCCTGTGCATAATCTGAAATGTGGCCTGGTCCTTATGAAGGCCTTTTTACCTACACATAGGTCAAACTGAATGGTACATAAACTCAATTCTGAACATTTTGGGAAGCTGTGTGAAATGCAAATAAAAATAGACTACAGTCTTTTGCAAGCCCGTATTGTATTCACAATATATGATTGACGACATATCCAATCGTTAAATTGAGACCTCTTACTATTTCATGAAAAATATTTGCTCAATTTAAATTTGAGCAACAAGTGTCAAAAGGTGGGAAAACAAAGTGGTCAAAAAAGAGCTGGGTGAATATTTTGCAACTAGTTCATTGACAACAGTAAGAGAATCTTGGAGCAACAGAGTTCCTCAGAAGTAAACAATTTCAAAATGATTTTCTCCAACAACAAATTGCAAAGACTTTGAGTATCTAATCTGCAGTGCATAATATCATCAGAAGATTGAGTCTGTTATTCTGGAAACTTCTCTGTATGCAAGGGACTGAGGCATGTTGATACCATCAAATTCAAAATGAGACAGTATTTTTTTGAAAGTGGTACGTTTTCTCAGTTTCTACATTGTACAACCAACTATCTGTACTACCATACAGATAGTTGGATTTTGTTTTGTTTAAATTTTACACAGCTTCCCAACATTTTGGAATTGGGGTTGTAAATTTAGCTGAAGATAAAACCTGTATCCAGTCCTCTCTGCACATGTTGTCAAAGTAGGAAAATTCATATTACTTGTGAAGCTGCAGATTCTCTACATTTGGAAGTTCTCAAAAGGTCTTTAAAGTTCAGTCTTCAGATTTCAGCGCAACTTCAACTGCTCAGACAAGTTCACTGACTCTACAGGAACTTGTCTCTGTGGTGTATTTGGAAAGACATGCTAACATCTTGAAGACTTTCGCAGCACACCCCCCCAAACCAAGCCATGCCAAGACAAACTCATACATTGCACAGACAGGGTGTAAGATCATTATCACATCACTTATATCTGTTAAAACTGCAGAAAAAATTATACCAGCATGCTATGCATTTCCCTTTCCAAGATATCACCAAAACATTTAACAGTCAGAAGTTACTTTGCAGGGAACCCAGCTCATATTTATAGACAACAAGTGCTGACTTTAATGACTGAAGTGTCATGAGTTTTTCAGTACATGCACTCATTTATTTCCAGGTTTTGAAATTCTCCTTTTCTGGTAAATAATACTGAGGAAAGCTGAGTGAGCAAGCATTTTCTTTTTCAGCAACTTCCTATTTGGTATTCACAGTTTCACATATTCACAGAAATTCTTCCAGTTAGTGTCTTTGTACTGTTGGCTGCTAAACGGCTCAACAGCCTGTTAAATGTTTTGCTTAATGGCAACAAATGGATAAATACAGCCCACACAATGTGATTTCCATTGCTGCAGCTTAAGGTTGCATGCCAGAAGTCATGATTCAGTTGAGTACCTGTGCAGCCTAAATGGTGTGTTTAGCCATTGTGGTTTGTTGTTTTTCTAGGATGAGTACTGGAGAAGAGGCTTTCAGGAAGTAGCCTCCCCCAACATTTATAACAGCAAACTGTGGGAGACATCTGGCCACTGGCAGCACTACAGCGAAAATATGTTCTCCTTCTCTGTGGAAGATGACATATTTGCTCTGAAGCCAATGAACTGCCCCGGGCACTGGTAAATGTAGAGCTCTCAGGAAAGAAATATTGTATTTTTTTCCTTCTCAGGTTTGTATATCAAAATCACACACACTACTTCATGCATATAAGTAATTTTAATTTGGTTTTCCTGCAGTCTGATGTTCAGCCACAGGCCTCGCTCATGGCGAGAGCTTCCGCTGAGGCTGGCAGATTTTGGGGTCCTACACAGAAACGAGTTGTCAGGAACACTAACCGGGCTGACCAGAGTGCGCCGTTTCCAGCAAGATGACGCTCACATTTTCTGCACAATGGATCAGGTCACAACATCAGTAGTTTTTAACATTTCTGTGGGATGTTTTTTGCGTCTAACAAGATGTGAAAAACATCTTTTAAAAACATGTACCTGCTTATTATGAGTCATTTCCTAAATGCTGAGTCATATGTATATATTTTTTTTCAAACAGATCGAGTCAGAGATGAAGGGCTGTCTGGACTTCCTCCGCTGTGTTTACGATGTATTTGGATTCTCATTCCAGCTTCACCTCTCCACTCGCCCAGACAAGTATTTGGGTGACATTGCTGTGTGGAATCAAGCTGAGAAGGTAAACTGTGTCATGAGTCACAGTTTAAGTAGTTAAACGTGTGAAAAAAGGAAATCCAACTACTGAATTATAAATCTAAAGGGATAGCAGAGATTTAAGCAAATAAAAGCTCATGTTGACACAGAACTACTCTGGATGATAGTATCGGTCTCCTGCCATGTAATTATGCAGTAGTAGTGTCAAATCTGTGACGTTTCATGATTTTCTGTGGGTGGTGTGTTGTCAATAAAAGACATTACTCATTTTCTTGGCTTGATTCCTTCGAGTGTCCAGCTGTAAATTGCATAAGAGCACCAATTAAAACTGAACTCTATACCCAAGTATGGACTTTACTGTAGTTCCACTTGGCGTGATTTACAGTAATTGCCTTGTATTGTTTAAAGTACATGCTAACATCTACCTCATACTTGACAGCAATTGGAAAACAGCCTGAATGAGTTTGGAGAGCCATGGAGACTGAACCCTGGTGACGGTGCTTTTTATGGACCCAAGGTTCTGAATGAATCTTTTTATTTCATTTTTTTTTTAATCTCCTTCCAAACACTTGCTCAGTTTGAATCTCCTTCTGTGGTCTGGAAAGAAGTATAATTCTTTCTGTGCTATTGCAGATTGACATTAAGATCAAAGATGCTATTGGACGTTACCACCAGTGTGCAACCATTCAGCTGGACTTCCAGCTGCCCATCCGCTTCAATCTGACCTTTGTGGGGTGAGTCACCTAATAAAAATATTGACACACTGCTGAGTCTGTGTGCTTTACAGCGCCAAGGATTACGCATTAAGCCCCTCCTGGATAAGATGTCTCAGCCTGTGCTGCTGTATGTAAATCTGAACTCACTGTGCAGGTGGCAGGCTATAGACTCACAGGGAACTTCAATTAATATACGCACCATGGGGAAAACGATGCACGTACTGTGCAGCAATAGACAGCAGGCATTGCATGGCTAAATGGTGTTTATAGTTGTATAGAAGTCTGTGTCAGAAAAGTATTGTCTATAGAAAGACAATGGGAAGGTATGAGAATGATTACAGGGTTAATAATAAAAGAGTGCTTGACATTAAAACCAGTTTGAGCTGCCAAGTCAGTGTATATAACAATACATCAATAAAGTGTTTTTATTCAACCATATTTAACATAAGTGTTTTTATTTTTTTGTTTCTTTTGCTACAATTACAGAAAAGATGGGGATGACAAATCCAGACCAGTCATTATCCATCGGGCCATTTTAGGCTCAGTGGAAAGGATGATTGCCATTCTGACAGAGAACTATGCAGGGAAATGGTAATGTGTTGTTTTTCTGGTTACTTTTGTATTCAACACCCATTATTCTTGGTACTTTCTGTCACAATAGTGGATGCTCATATTAAACAAGGTTAAAATTTTAAATGGCAGTCCTGGTGAGCCAGCAGTTCAGTCTTCAAGCATTCAGTTGTCCTGTGGTGATACCAGGCACACATCTGGCTGTAAGACCAGAAGCCCCACCCACCTCATGCAAAGCTATTTTACTAGAGTTCAAAATAGAGATGACAATAAGCACAATGTGCCTACTAAAACTACTAACATACAGTGCTATTATGACCCACTGCTTTGATCTGTCTTTTATTTAGAAATAAGTTTTGGTCTTTATAATTATTGTAGGCATCTTGGCTTACTATGAAATTCTACCTGTATTGTCACTAACAGCTCTCCAACTATGGCATGATTTTTACCTCCTCAGATCATGATTTTAGCTCATTTTTGTTGAGGAAACAGATCTTGTCATGTTTCTATCTGTTCACTATGTGAAAGTTGTAATACCCATGTTTCACCCTCCACCAGGCCTCTGTGGCTCTCTCCACGTCAGGTGATGTTAGTGCCTGTCAACCCATCCTGTGAGGATTACGCAAAGAAGGTATGACTTCCCCATTGTGGCCTTAATCTCTGATTATTTCTTTCTTGTAATGCAGTAGTTAATGACAATAAGTATGGAAAGTTATTGAAATGTACTGAACATTAACAAATACAATTTCTACATGTCAGGTGTGTAAGCAGTTTACAGAAGCTGGTTTTATGGCAGATGCTGATCTGGACTCCAGCTGCCTTCTAAACAAGAAAATCCGCAATGCTCAGCTGGCACAGTATAACTTCATTCTTGGTGAGGAAAAAATAAAACCCCCACGTTAGATCATTAAGCAACAAACTGTACAAAAGTGTCGTCTATAACGGGTAATTGAGGATGCTTGTACATTTGTAGTGAGTGAAAACGATGTGTCCATAGTTTAACATGGTACAAAGTAAATTAAATTCTCCACAGTTCTTTGGATTTAGGCTGTGTCAGTGTCTTCTGTCTCTTCATGTTTTCCCAAACTGAATCACTAATGTTGGTTCTGAGCTCTGTGGGGGCCAGGCCATCTGCTGCAGGACTCATTGTTCTTCTGGTCAGGAAAAGTGGTTCTTTGTCAGTATGCTTGAGGTCATAGTCTTGCTTCAGAATGAATTTGTGATGATCAGATCCTGCTTAATGGATAAGAATTCAAATAAAATACCTGAAACTTTACTGAAAAAAAAAAGATAGGAAGCTAAGCTGGAGGTAGTAGAGTCAAGATTTCAAGTGGGAGTGACCAGGATGGACAAGATTAGAAATGTGTATAACAAAGGAACAGCTCAAATTAAACGGTTTGGAAAGAAAGTTAAAGATTGAAGGTTAAGATGATTTGTACATTCTCAGAGGAGGGATAGTGGATACATTATCAAAGGGTGTTTGAATATGGAGATAACAGGAAGGAGAAAAGAGGTGTGTCACAGAAGATTTTTGGATGTAGTGAAGGAAGAGAATAAGCGAAAATCTGTCAAAGTCATCAAAATAAACATTCTTAATTGACTGATTATAAGCCAAACAGACCTCCAAGCTGGTTAACCACCAACAGCTGACAAATTCAGCACGCAAAGTGGGAGTGTGTGGTGAAACTTGGCCCGTGTAAAGTTGTTGTTGTCTTGTGTCTTGGCAGTGGTTGGAGAGAAGGAGAAGATGACTAACAGTGTCAATGTGCGCACAAGGGACAACAAAGTCCACGGAGAACTACCGGTGTCCGAGGTGATGGCACGCCTGACCCTGCTCAAACAGTCTCGCTGTCAAAATGCAGAAGAGGAGTTCTGATCTAGGCAGACAGCTTGGATTTTAATACTTCAAACATGAAACAGCAACAAGGGACACAAGATGGTTTTTGGGAAAGTGCAGACAAAATAAACTGATACTCTGTAAGTGGATGTAATGATTGGGCCTGCACAACTACTCTGCAGTGCTCTTGTGATCGTCAGTGAACGGGGGAAAACTGTTTGTAGGTAGCGTGGGTTTGAAATTATGTCAAGGTAATCTAAGTGTATCTCAAGAAAAGTTACTCAATAACTTAAGGAAAGGACGTGAAGACAGTGACATGAAAGTTGTGTGAATTTTACACTAATCTATTTTCACCAAGATCTGCCTCTGCCTGGAAATTCAGGAATAATAATAAAAAAAATTCTCCAAATGTGGGTGCTTTGTTTCTTTATTTTCACAACAGAAGATGTTAATCTTTAAGTAGAGTTTGATATCATGACAAACTACAATAGGTTTATTTTGTAGAGACAGCCTTCACATTTTTGTTAATTTTCTTTTACTTTTTTATGCTTCATCAGTTTATTTGTTCCAAAGTAATAACTATTGATCATGCTGTTGCTTTGGAATGAAGCCTGTAGATTAATAGGTGGCAATAATGGGAATTCCAGCTGTTATTGTGTAATAAGCAAGACTGAGCCAGCTCCTCATACAGCATGTAATAACAAATCAGGAACATACCACAGTGTCAGGTGGTAAAATTTATTTTACCCATGGTTTTACCCACTGTTTTCTAACAACTCACAGCATGCAGAACAATGTGATAGACTCGCCAGAAAGGTGATTTCCATAAAAAGTTAAGAATTTATAAAACAGAACAGACCAAAATGTTGTTGCTAAAACATGCACCAAGCAAGGTGAAGACGGGAAAGGTTTTTGCTGCATTAATCTTAATGGGAAAGGTTCAAACTTTTATTATCGCACATTTCTGTTTAGCTTTAGATTTATTCTAGTTTTACACTAAGGTCACAAGATCAGTTAGTTTTGAAGATTACTGTAAATATTTTAAGGCTTGTTTTTATTTTATCGGTATGATGCAGTAACAAGGTTGAAGTTAAAATGGCTGGATTTCTTTATAGATTACGATATAAATGTGATGTTTAATAATATTTTATGTTTTTAATGTTTGTTTTATACGTTTGGTAACAGGACTGCAAATCGGTCCTAGTATTTGTATTTTCTTAGAAAAAGACTCTAGCAGTGTAATTCCAGAGACTTTTGAATAATAAAATGTAGATGTTGTGGTGGACCACTAGAGGGCTCCACTCACACCCAGTGTTGAGGAAGTGTGTTCCCTTTGTTTTGTGGCGCGATATGTGCAGTTGATGTTGGAGACGAATAAAGAAGGAGTGAGAACTGAGAGCACTGTGTCGTTGATGCTTACCTCCACATTGGTGACCCCTGACTCGAGCATGCAACGGGCCGCAGATGACGCAGACTCCGCTATGGAGGCATCAGCGGCCGCCGGACCTCCGCCTCCTGTTGCAGCTACGTTCGCTGTGGCGCTGAAACTGCCGGACTTTTGGCTCCATGACCCCCCGTCGTGGTTCGTACACGTGGAGGCTCAGTTCGCCCTTCGCGGCATCTCGGCTGACGACACGAAGTATCACCATGTGGTGGCCTCGCTCGACCCGCTGGCCACCCGTCGCGCGATGGCGCTCCTCCGGGACCCACCCGCCCAAGGGAAATACGCCGCCCTTAAAGAGCTGCTTCTTCGGCGCTATGCCCTCTCCGACGCTGAACGAGCCGAAAAGCTCCTCAACTTGTCAGGCTTGGGTGGCGGTACCGCGCTCGAGCTCATGGAGAACATGCTATCGTTGCTCGGGCCGGATGACGGGGGATTCCTCTTCGCCCACCTCTTCCTCCGCCAGCTACCGGCCGCCGTGAGAGCTGTCCTCGCAAACTCCCCACTTCTGCCGGCGAAGGATTATCGCTCCCTGGCTGAAGAAGCGGATCGCATTCTCCTGGCTAGCCGCACTTTCAACGTTCACGCCCTGGCTACGGACTCGCCGGCGGCGCCTTCCACTGCTCCACCTGCCTCCCCCGGAGCATCCGCCCCCTTGCTGACGGCAGGGATTGCTACACGCCGGCACCGCGGAAAGAACATCTGTTTCTACCATCAGCGTTTTGGCGACAGAGCGCGTCGCTGCCTGCCGCCTTGCGCTTTCACGGCCCAGGGAAACGGACCCGCCAGCGCGCCGTAGCAGCCGCGACCGCTGGCGACACAGAAAGGCTGCTCTTCATAGAGGACTCGCGCTCCGGGAGACGTTTTCTCGTGGACTCCGGCTCCCAGAAGAGCCTCCTTCCCCCTACCGCTGCCGACGGACTAGCAGCGAACTGTGGGCCGCAGCTCATGGCAGCTAATGGCTCTCCCATCACAACGTTTGGGGAAAGGTTGGTGACTGTTTGTTTTCACGGCCGGGATTTCCAGTGGAACTTTGTTGTTGCCGCTAGCTCTGTACCTATTTTAGGTGCTGATTTTCTGTGCGCTCATGGACTGCTTGTCGATGTCGCTAACAGATGTTTAATTGATGCTCTCTCGTTTTCTTCCCTACCGTGTTTTACTCGGGCCGCCGAACCCGTAATTCGGGCTAATGTAGTGACCTCCGGGGATGCTTTTCAGCGTTTGCTTTCAGAGTTTCCATCGCTGTCTGTCCCTGATTTCTCTGGCACGGTAACGAAGCATGGGGTTGAGCATTATATTCCCACGGTCGGGCCCCCGGTGTTCGCGCGCGCGCGTCGCCTCGACCCTGCGAAACTGTCCGTCGCTCGGGAAGAGTTTGCTGCCATGGAGCGCCTTGGCATTGTACAGCGTTCGAACAGTGCATGGGCCTCTCCGCTTCACATGGTGCCCAAATCGGACGGTCGGTGGCGGCCGTGCGGAGATTTCCGCCGTTTAAATAATGCCACGGAGAATGACCGTTACCCCATCCCCCACATTCAGGATTTTTCTGCCAATCTCGCCGGAACGTCGATTTTTTCTAAAATTGACTTGGTGCGGGGGTATCACCAAGTTCCCGTGCGCGCCGAAGACGTTCCTAAGACCGCTGTCATTACCCCGTTCGGCTTGTTCGAGTTTTTGCGCATGCCGTTTGGCCTGAAAGGTGCCGCCCAGACCTTTCAGCGGCTGATGGACTCAGTTTTGCGTGGGCTGCCGTTCGTTTTTGTTTATCTGGACGATATATTGGTGGCCAGCTGCTCGGCGAGCCAGCACGAGTCCCATCTGCGCCAGGTTTTCCAGCGTTTGGCAGCGCACGGCCTGATCATCAACCCTTCCAAGTGCCAGTTTGGGTTGCCTGTTCTGGATTTCCTCGGGCACCGCATTTCCGCTGAAGGTGTGGTTCCGTTGCCCGACAGAGTCCAGGCCGTTTCAGCTTTTCCGCGCCCCACGTCGGTTAAAGCGTTGCAGGAGTTCTTGGGGATGATAAATTTTTACAACCGCTTTCTCCCCAGAGCTGCCCACCTGTTACAGCCACTCTATGCTGCCTTAAAAGGTAAGACAGCCAAAGATCCGGTTGACTGGCTGCCAGAACGCCTCCATGCGTTTTCCGCAGCCAAGTCTGCGCTGGCTGACGCCGCCCTGCTGGCACACCCGCTTCCGTCGGCGGAGATCGCGTTGACCACCGACGCGTCCGACGTGGCAGTGGGTGGGGTGTTGGAACAGCGGGTTTCAGGTCTCTGGCAACCGCTCGCCTTTTTCAGTCGTACGCTACGGGATGCCGAACGCAAGTACAGTGTTTTTGACAGGGAGTTGCTGGCCCTGCACCTCGCGACACGACATTTTCGTTTTTTCCTCGAGGGTCGCAACTTTACTGCATACGTTGACCACAAACCTTTAACGTTTGCGATGTCCAAGGTCTCTGACCCATGGAGCGCACGCCAGCAGCGCCAGTTGGCGGCCATTTCGGAGTTTACCACAGACATTCAGCACGTGGCTGGTAAGTCCAATCACGTCGCTGACTGTCTGTCACGTGTGTTGGTTTCTCCGGTGTATGTCGGTGTCGACTACGCTGCTATGGCCGCCGAGCAACGTGCTGACCCGGACATCCTGGCCCTTCAGTCAAGGAAAACGGGCCTCGTGCTGGAGGACACCCCGGTGTGGGACGGCGGTCCGCGCCTTCTTTGCGACGTTTCCACCGGCCGCCCCCGCCCGGTGGTTCCCCTTTCGTGGCGTCGTCGTGTTTTTGACTCGGTGCATGCCCTCTCTCATCCCGGCGTCCGGGCCTCGGTCAAGCTGGTCAGCGCCAGGTTCGTTTGGCCGGGCCTTCGCAAGACTGTGAAAGAATGGGCGGCGGTTTGTATCCCATGCCAACGCTCGAAAATCCACCGGCACACGCAGGCACCCCTCGAACCTTTCCGTATCCCCGGTAGGCGTTTCGATCACGTTCATGTGGACCTAGTTGGTCCCTTGCCGCAGTCACAGGGTTTCACGCACCTTTTGACTGTGGTGGACCGCACGACCAGGTGGCCGGAGGCGGTGCCCCTGGCGTCCACGACAGCGGCGACGGTGGCCAGAGCATTTTTGTCGACGTGGGTTTCCCGTTTCGGTCCCCCTGCTGACATTACCTCAGACAGGGGCCCCCAGTTTGTTTCTGAGCTTTGGTCTGCTATGGCTGACGGCCTGGGGGTCAAGGTCCACCGCACCACAGCATACCACCCGCAAGCTAACGGGATGTGCGAACGGTTTCACCGGTCTCTTAAGGCCGCGCTCCGGGCTTCCTTAACAGGTGGTGACTGGGTCGACCGTCTTCCGTGGGTTTTGCTGGGATTGCGTAGCGCGGTTAAAGAAGACCTCGGGGTTTCCCCGGCTGAACTGGTCCTCGGCCAGCCCCTCCGGGTCCCCGGGGAATTCTTGCCTGAGAGCCCTCCCCCATGTTTTGATGCCTCTTTGTTGCCTTTTCGCCCCCCGAGAGACTCATTTCCTGTTCCCGGTCCTGTGCACCACTGCCTGCCTGACACTTTTGTTCCGAGTTCGTTGGACTCTGCTCGTTTCGTTTTCGTCAGGCACGATGCCCATAGGACTCCGCTGCGTCCACCATATGACGGGCCATACAGGGTTCTTAAACCAGGCAGCAAACATTTCATTTTGGACTTTGGCGGTCGGCAGGAGGTTGTCTCTGTTGACAGACTTAAGCCTGCACATGTTATGCAAGAGGATCAGGTGGTCCCGGCCCAGGCCCCTCGCCGCGGCCGCCCACCTGCCACCGGGCTGATGGATTCTGTTTTTTCCCCCAGGAGCGACGCGCAATCAACGGAGTCCGAGTCGCCTGCAGCTTTTTCTGACCGCCAGTGCCAGCCTCGCTTCCGGGCTGGGTTGCCCTCTGTCAGTTCCCCACCCCCCCGGTTCAGCCGTTCCGGCCGTTTGCTTAAGCCCCGGGTCCTGGACTAGTTCTGCTGGGTGTTCGGGGGGGGCATGTGTGGTGGACCACTAGAGGGCTCCACTCACACCCAGTGTTGAGGAAGTGTGTTCCCTTTGTTTTGTGGCGCGATATGTGCAGTTGATGTTGGAGACGAATAAAGAAGGAGTGAGAACTGAGAGCACTGTGTCGTTGATGCTTACCTCCACAATGTATAAATAAAGGCAGCAAACCCTGAAATTAATTTGTTTGCTTTTAGTAATATACATAACAGTGTCACTTTAATTGGACACATTGACACAGTTCAAAGAGGACTGACCTTTTTCAAATTCTTTTTCAAAATTTTCAAATTTATGGGTTGGCAGAAAATGTCCTGCATTTATGGAATGGCATTAATACACAATGTATTTTGTCATGGGTAAAGGATTAAACTAATGCAGTCCTCTACCAAACACTATATACATATGAAATTTAATATGATTTCCGTTGCATGTTCACAGCTTTAACTAAATAACCAAACAACCTGATAATAGTTTTGCTTTTTTCTTTTTACTTTTTTACATTAAAGTGGCTATTCTTCTTTTTCTTCTTCTTCCTATTATTATTATCATTAGTCTTTTTTTTCCTATTGCCTAACCTTTAATTTGAATTAGAATGACCTCAAATGAAAAATATTTTCAGATCTTATTTGGGGTTTTATTTGAGTGATTTTTGTTAATTTAAAACAAAGAAAGAAAACAAAACAAAAACTGCTGTATCTCCGTGCTTGAAACTATCAGAGGACTATTAGCACTCCAGTTTCCTACATGACGTGAATGCACCTCTCTTTAGCTCTGCGGTAACAATGGCTACTGTCTGTCAGATTTGGAGACCGGACAGAGGACGGTGCCTTAAAAGCTACGGAATTATCGCCGTATTGTTTATGGACCTCATGTTACAGTGTGTTAACGGTATGCTTACAATAATACACTTATAGAGCAGTTCGCATATATCTCTCGCTTTGGTCGTTACCTTTCCCCAACTGAATTAGCATGAGGTGGTTAGCTAGCAAGTTAGCATAACACTGGTTTATTTAGCTAGGTAGCAATGAAAACATTGGCTGTAGTGAGCAACACGGATTCAAAATCCATTTTACAAATACACAAAAACACCTTTTGTTAATTGTGTCGTATTTAAGTTAAGCTATGACAATTAACAGTTCATTGTTTATGCTAATTTGTAGCATTGACAGAACATGTCAGCGAGTAGCTTCTGTGTAGTAGCTTCCTAAAATTATTGTAAAGCAATAACTAGCATGTTTTATTAAAAGAAAAACCAGTGTCTCTAGCTGCTTACGCGTGTTTAGACTTCTAATTTCTGTTTAACCATATATGACCTGTCCGCTTTGTTGTCAGGTTCCCTGAGCACAACTAATGTTGAGACCCACTACACAAGAGATGGACCTTTCATCACTAGCCCGGTGGTCCCCGATGCAGCCTCAGGTAAATATTGCAGTCAGTAATCAAAATTAAACGTACTGACTGTAACATTATTTATTTAACTGTTTTTTTTTTATTATTAATAATGAATTTATATATTGTGTGGTTTTTAGTTTACTGTTTGTAAACTAAAAAACAGATTCACTAAGGGCCACATTCACAACGGTTGATAATTAGAGTTTCCTGAACTCCAAATTTAAATCTTTGAGCCAGAGTTTTTGAATAGTAGTCCAAAATGAAACTAGAAAAACAAGTCCTCACTTGGTTCAAATAGAAATTGAAGATTCATTTGTATAAAGAAGTTATGTGACAAGATATGACATGTGCATCAAGAGGACGTTCTGTTTAATATTTTTTCTAGCACTTAACAACAAAGAAATGCAGCTCTATTAGGCAGTAAGCAAGCTCAGTTTTCCATTAATAACCTGTTGACCAGGAGTTTCAGTTCATGCCTCACGAATTGAACTGAAACCCTTTTCTTTAGAGGGATGATGGCTAAAAGCTGCAGACTCGGGCAAAAAGCATGGCGCAGCTGTCACAGGTTGATGCTGGATTATTTGAAATGTATTTTAAAGGTAACATTTTCTTAAAGATATTGGTAAGATTTCATTGTAGCACTGCTACTATTGATTTTGCTCATACATCAGGATTATTTATCAATTCCCCAATTCAGTCTTATTTGTAAGGGGGGAAAAGGGTAGACCTAGACAATTTTGCAGCATCTATACAACATTATTATTTCTGAGTCTGAACACAGGATGGAAACAGCATGAGACTTGGGGGTGCTGAGTTGTGCTGTAACATGGAAGCACTGATTAAATAAACAAAACAAAACAACCAAGCTTGGAGAAATACAATTGTGATGGACTGGACATATTTGAAGTTGGTTATTTACCATGCTTGAGGGTCACTATGAATTTGTATTTCCTGTATGTAATGAGATTGTAAACTGCAGGTTTTTACATATATTTAAGAATGTCCATCCTATCTGGGAACCTGAATAAAATACAGTGCGAAATCAGAGTAAATCTGCCTACTTCAGACATAATTAATTTCCATTGTCTAAGTATTGCATGTTTTTTTTCTTTGTTAACCTGCGTATCATTAAGTAAAGTCTTGATCTCAACCAGAATTTGTTAAGTTAATTGCTTTTCAACAACAGCAGCAACAGTTTTCCTTTACTGCCCAGCATGCAGCTATAATGTAGCAATCAAGACTAAATAGCTTTGCTCAAGGACTCTTTAATGGCCTGCCCTCTTTGAAAGCTGAGTATTTTTAATTTTGCCACCACAGTCTATTATCACAAGTCACAGCCTGTTGCCACAACCAGCAGCCAGATTTAATGAAAGCCTGCTTACTTTGCATAAAATATTTGTTATTCATGCTTGAAAATGTCTTAAAATAGATAATGCAACTTTGTGGTGGACTTTTTGTAGTGTTTCCTGCAGATGAAGACACATCCAAATGTCCTAGTGGGGGTTTGTGTCACCGCCTGCCAGCTGATTGCATTCAATGCGATTACCATCTCAAGTGCACATATGGCAAACCAACTTTATTTACCTGTAGACCCAAAAAAGGCGTTCACTGCATAGTGAGTAACATTGTCAAATATTCTGGCCTGTAGTAATTCTGTACCATCTTTATCTATTTGTTAAGAGGGTTAGTAAGGCTTTAATTTGGGAATTGCTGTGTGGTGAAATTTATTTTCTTCTTTGTATTTACAGGGAGAGTCTGGACAGCAGCAAAACAATTTTTCTCTCAATATCACCTGTCAGTTCTGTTGGCAGCTGGACCCTTCCCAGTATCGCTGTACAAACTCCACCAACTGTATGACAGTCTCTTGCCCACGCAAGCGCTACAATGCCACCTGTGATGTCTTAGATCATGTACATTGCTTAGGTATGATCAAGGATCCACTATAAAGCCTAATTAGGTTCTAAAGTCATCAGTTAAAGTCATGCAGTCTAGAGCAGCGACTGTTTTGTCCACAGCATGAAGTTAAACTGGTATTCATTCATGGTTGCTATTAAAGGAAAACTCCTATTCAGTCAGGACAATCTTAGTCAAAGTATGATTGTTATTTCATCTGCAGTAGAGCTATGTTTGGGTTCTGTCCAGAGAGCCCTTATGGTTGCTCGGCCATTTGTGAAAACCCCACAGGCAGGTAGAACAGCAGAGCAGGACCTCTTCACAGAATAAAACATCTGTGACAGCAGACATTTAAGTCAGAAACACCATAAAGTGAAGAAGCTGGGGTTGGGGTGGGTTGCAAAGCTACTTGCAGACACAGCAGCATTTGTATGCAGGCTGAAGCTGCTTAAATAGGATAGCCCCATATGCGAATTATCAGCAGGATGGAAACACATCAGCGGATGTGAGCTGGCATTAAGATCAGCTGATTGGCGAGGATTTATTTAAATTTCCACATGTAATTTTTTATGTAATGTTTGTTGTATTTTCAGTCAGCTTGTTTAAATTTTGCTTGTTTGTGCATGAAAGCATTCACTATGTCTTCACTTCTTTTTAGGTAAAAGACGTTTTCCAAAACGTTTATTTTGTAACTGGACTGGTGGATACAAATGGTCAACAGCGTTGGCACTCAGGTAAAACAGTAATATTAAAACCATTACAACAAGCTTAAATAATGGAAATGTAAAGACACGTTATTGATTAGGATATGTGTTGAAACTTGTTTTTTCTGGTTCCTTCCATAGCATTACACTTGGTGGTTTTGGAGCGGACCGGTTTTACCTGGGCCAGTGGAGAGAGGGTCTGGGCAAACTGTTCAGCTTTGGAGGCCTAGGCATTTGGACTTTGATTGACGTCCTTCTAATAGGGGTTGGTTATGTAGGACCCGTTGACGGTTCTCTCTATATCTGAAGCAAAGCCCTGGGGACATGGCTGGCTCTGCTCTTCACACTGCTTCACTCTCAAAAGACTGAAGAGCTGAGATGCTGTGTTCTTAGCACGTTTGGCTGGCTAAGCTCGCTGTGCAACACGTCTTCATCCCATCTGCTAACAAGCAGGAAGTGTTTTCCTCATCACACAAACGATGATTCTACCCACACAACCATCAGATTGATCCCAATCATTCTGCGTCCATGTCCTGTTGAGATTGCGCAGATGGTGCTGTGCAGGGGTATAAGGAACTGGTAATTACCTCTGTCCAGTTTCTTTGACTTAACTAGTGGTTAGGCTCTGTCTTGCTGATAGGTAGCTGTGGTTTCCTGTGGAGCAACGCTTTTCCGTTGGAGTTGTGCATTGCTTCTCTCTTGTTGCAAGTTAAATGCTTCAATAGGGGTCAAATGGTAACCATGGCCATGCAGAATTTTATGGTGTCACCACACAAAGGACAAATTGAAAGGTGATATTTATATCCTGAAAGTATGAATGTGCAGAAGGGATTTAAGGTGGTTTTTTTATCGATTGTCATTTCAGTGGACAACCTGAACAGTTATTTCAGCATGTACTTTATTTCTTCACCTACATTCATTCAGCAGTGCAGGTCACAACTGTAAGAACACTCTCCAAACAGGGGTACATTTTATTTTATAAAAGTTAATATGTTTAATAAATGAAAGCTACTATAGTCTCACAACAGAATTGGGTAGTAAACCAAAAGGTAAGTAGTGTAACTGTCTCTTCCTGCAGCATGTAGTTGGATTTCAGTTGCAGAACAGATAACAATCGGTGTATGATTGTGTTTGTGATAAATATTGAAACACTTGAAATGTGCTGCAATAGCAAACTCGGCTCCTTGTGATTTCCGTGTTGGAGATATCCTCTGCATTTAAGTGGCAATTTTCTGTGAAATCGTCATCATCCTTTACAGAAGTCTGTGTACTAACACTGTAAAATCTTTTAATTCACCCACATTATGTAAATATGTTTTGTGTCAATTTAAGTTGCTTTTTTTCCTCTCTAAGGGCACTGTAAATTTTGTTTTTTAGTTAAGAAAATAAAATTGTGAAATATTTGTTTATCAAATGTACACAGCACTGCTAACCAATTCCCTGTGCATGTGTGTTTTTTAAATGTATTTATAGTGTATGGTAACACCAGAGAATTTTGAAAGAAAAATAAGAGGTGAATATTGTCAGTTGAAGGGTCACACAAATATACTGACATACTCAATTGATTACAGCAGAACTACAATTACTTGAACAGGACAGTTTCTTTATATATAATCGCCATACAGTAAGTTTAAGCATGATGCCTGAATTCTTTTCTCCCTGCAGGCAATAACAGGTACTAGGAGGTATGAGTTGAGGGCATTTTCACAGATGTCTGTTTTTTTCCCCCTCACATTAAACAGTGAAAGGTGCCAGTAACCTTCATTACCCACAGGTTTGTGACACCAGGAGGGTAATGCAGTGGCCAAGCAATGTTCCCCTTTTAATAAAATATCATTAAAGAGCCCATAAACAAGGCACTGAATAGCTGCAGGGGACTGTAGCTAAAATGTTTATCCAGAGGGTAATGGTTATTTCAGTTAATGCATTAGGCTCTAATTCTAAAATTGATATAGATATCTATGCAACCACGTTACATAACGAGGTTTGAAAAAAATGAAAGAAAGGGAAAAAAACATTTCCTTTCTAGCAGGTTCTTGGGCTTTGATACGAGTTTTCCAATTGGTTGCTTTGCTGAGCGTTGTAAATTTACTCCACCCTAATTCTAGTTCCTCAATTTTTACTCCACCCACTCATAGTCACTACAGCTCCCTCCCACAGACTGATGTAAGTGTTTGTCATCTTCTCTGAGTTGAGGAGGAGACGTCTAGTGATTATTTCTTCTTGGAGAGCTGTAATTTAAACACCAACCAGAGGCTTTTCAACTCTGCATCTATGATATACTCTTAATAATATTTGTTCCTACTGACTGCTCCAGCCTTACCTCAGTTTGAATCATGCAGTGCTGTTACATACTCACATTAATGGATTTATCTGGACTGTGAACCTGATGGGTACAATCAGTCAGTGGGTTTAGCATAGATAGGTAATGTTGTAAATGTGTGCAATATGACTACATGACTATATGGTACAGGCTTTTAAAACCATGTAAAATAACTAGCAATGCAATGATGGAGTAATTGAGCAGTATACTGCTTAATTCACAGTGGTGTTACATAAAGTCATACAATACTTAATACATATGGAAAGCTGTGAAGTTTTATTCTTTAACAAATGTACTCTCCACATCCTTCTAATTCTCTCAAGTCCTAAATAAATAGCGTAATGACCTTACTAAATAATTTTATTCATATGTAACTGCACACTGCCCAATTACAAATAATGGCCCCTGTGATAGTCGGTTTTTCTATTATCTGTCTTTATGTCCTATTTGGTGTAAGTATGAAACTCTCCCTAATGGTTATTATAGAGAATCATCATATGAGAATAATAGTTTAATCTTGTGGTACTTTTCTCAAACAGTCATGATTCTCACTGCTAACATTAACAGTTACATGGAGTTGAGCCAAAATATTATCTGTTTAAGGCAGACAGTATCACGACTTCCTAATTTTGAATTGCTAATCATGCAAAGAGAACAAAAGTTTATTCATCCCTCTCTTACGCAACCCCACTTAGTCCCATTGCATCTCTGAATTTTAGAGCATGGTCCCTGAACCTCTGCATCCAACACTGCCTAAGAGCTTGTGTCCTCCCATTGTGCTTACTCCTACAGGAAATAAGATTTCTAACAAAAAAGTGGATCAACAGAATGATGCAACCACATGAATTTAAAAGTCGTAACAGCTCTACGAGCATCCAACAGCACGCTCCCTTCTTTCATATCTGAATGGTTGCTCAGAACTATTGGAAACCACCTGAGGACAAGGCACAAATTACATTGCTCATAAAAAGTAATACACACTATTGTATCTTTTCATTTGGCTTTGCAACAACATGGGATCACAATGGAGTAATTAGTTTTATACAAATGAGCAGAGAGGATTTATCTGTGCAAAAGGGAAAACAAAGCTCTGAAATGTCTGAATTGAGGACAAACAATTGGTTTTGGCCTCCTTTGTTCTGATATTTCACTATTGTGGTAGGAAGTTGTTTTTGTAGTCATTGAGTGGGTAGCAATTTTCAGATACATAAAATCTGTATGTAAAATGCAGAAAAGGAACATCTGCAGGAAAAATGTAAATGTATAAGGAAAGCAACATGGACACGCTTCTCCATAGAAGACCCTGAAAGGCTTGTAAAAGAATGTTTACATAAACTGAGCAAACAGACAAAATCGGGAGGGGGGCTATGCTGCAGTGTACAAAGAAGACAGATGTGATATTCCCCAGCAGACAACACCAATCACCAAGCCAAATTTAGACAGGAATGTACTAAAACAATGATCCTGTCCAATAGTCACTTCAGAATCCAAACCTCAATCTAATTAAGATGCTGTGGCAAGACTCGAGAACAGCCGTTCACTTGCAGTCGCTGTGCAACCTGACAGAGTTAAGTGCATGAATGGTATGTGTACGAAAGGTTATCCTCTTAATCTAAATTCAATGGATAGTTTGCATATTACCATAGCAAGATGCAATAAATGATCAGTATTCTAGTAAATACATGTTGCATTTTTTAAAATAATCCCCCCCATGTTTCCTTTTCTCAGATGGTTTGTTATATATCCAATATATCCATCCAATGATAAAGTCATAGGATCAAATAATCCAAAAAATGTCATCATCCTCCCATCTGTGCAATTCATTTAAAAAAACAAAACAAAAAAAAAAACAAAAAAAAAAAAACCAACAACTTGAATGAGCCAATTTTGCTTTCCAAGTTTGGAATAGCTTCTACAGTCTGGGCACAGTAACAACATCTCACTTAATCCTGCTTACATATTGAAGTCAAAAATAAGATTAGTCGTGTTCATTGAAATGACCAAAAGTAATGTCACAAAAAGAACTCAGGCAGAGTGCATATTTAGTGATTTATTTGTACAATAGGAATTGCAGTGTACAAATACCCCAGCTCAGATGTAAAGGCAAGAACATAAGAGCATCTATTCTGCCCGACCTGAAAATCCCTCAAACCTCATTGTGGGCTTAGACTGATGAAAACATGGCAAGGAGAAGTAAAACTTAAAACAAACAAACAACACAAAAAACAAAAAACAAAACAAAAAAAAAACAGCAACAATCAAGCAGCTAACTGCTGAACATTTATAGGGATAAGGAGAACCTTTCCAACCAAGTGTACCAAAAATAAAAATAAAACAAATTTACAAAAATAATGTCCAGTTTGAACATTCCAATCTTCGTGGCAGTGGAGCAATTATGGCCTCAGTTTAAGTAGTTTGTAAAAATGAAACTCACATTAGACAAACACAGAAAAGGCATATGGCGATATCTCTATCAAGTCCATGTGCCTGTGAGACTTACACATTTATACGCCATCCACAAACAAGATCTTTTTTTCCTTTTTTAAACACATACAAGAGGACAAGACACCCCCCCTCCCCCCAACTTAAAAAAAAAAAAAAAAAAAAAAAAGTAAAAGAAAAAAAATGGAATTCTTTCCTCCAGGTCACCCCAAGTAGAACAAGCTCTCATACAATGGAGGTGGCATGGTTCATGTCAGTGGTGTTTTCAAAGTTCTCTCTCAAAACAATATTAATTTACATTCACTCAAATTTCCATTAGTAAATCACTAATGTTACCATGGTAACTCAAAACGTTGTATAAAAATATAACAGACTCAAAACTGATGCACTCAAAAAAAAAAAAAAGAAAGAAAAAAAAAGTATATATCTACACAGTCTCAAATGTGGGGTGGGGCTTGAGCAACATGGCCAAGAACTGTTTAAATTTCCAATATCTCATTTTATTTCTGGGGGGTCAGCGAATACATAATGAGGCTCCACATATCAAGTCTGAGTAGCAGCAGTCTTTCCCCTCTCAATCGCCACACAGTGAAAGCCACGAGTTCCATCAGGACCCCTTGGCAGCCTCGTTACTCCTGGCGGCAGGCCATCAGCATTCTGGATCTTTCTACCCAGCATCGGGCTGCCGACCGGGCTGCTTTCCTGTGATGCCACCTGCTTCCGCCGCTGAACCCACGGGCTCCCTGAAGGTGTGAGGCTACTGTCTGAGGAGTAATCTGCCCAACGACGCCCAGCCTCAGGGCTCAGTCTACCCTCAACAGCTAAGGGAGACTTGTGGGAATGAGGAGATTTGCGCTGAGAACACGGGCTGGCACGAGGGCTAGACCAGGGACTGTTACGTGGGGACATACTTGGACTCAGGTGATTATTCTGGAAGCTAATGCCTGCAGTGGTGGGGCTGAGCTTGTTGCACGACTGGGATTTTCTAGCCAATCTGGGAGATGTAGGGGTGCTCTCTGTCTCTGAAGAGCTGCAAGCAGAGTCGTCCCCATGATACTGAAGCTCTCGTACCCGGCTGTTTAGAGAGCGGCTTTTCCGCATCCCTCCTTCCTCACGAGGTCGTTCTTTTGGTACCTTCTTTTTAGGCGGCTTGGTGCCAATCAGAACCACTTTCAACCCCAGTAAACTGGGTCCTCCGTTCTCACTCCCCGCAGCTTCGTTGGCTTTAACAGCAGCCTCCACCTCCTCAAACTCCACAATGGCACATTCTTCAGTGCCCAGCTGAGCATAGCGACCACTCAGCCTCTTCAGGTCAGCCGGCAGGTCCTTCCCAGGTTTCAAGACTCTAACAGAGGCAATGGCACCGTATGTTCCAAATGCTTTCAGTAACAGTTTCATCAGCTGCTCCTGTTGAGTGGCTCCTCCTTCAGCACTTCCATTATCCTTAGTGAGAGCAGCCAGCTCTGGCCACCTCTGCAAATCACTTAATAGTAGCATGCGGCTGGGCAGTGACTCGCTGGCAAAGACTGGTACTGCGGATTTACGTCGCACCTTACGCCCCTCATCATTCAGCTCAAGGATCTTTGAGTGTCTCAGAGCATAAGCAGTGGTTCTCCAGTCACGAGTTAAGTGTTTCACCTGGGGAAAAAAAACAAAACAAAAACAACATCTTTGTTACAGTCATATACCCAGTGACCATCGGGTCACAATTTCAGTGAAACTACCTTTAATTATGAGTTATTAAGCTTCAGTAAAAATTGCCATGCTAACTTCAGTCTGTCACCAGGATAGACTACGAATGTTTCAGCTTCTTGTTAGTCATACTTCCTAAATCTCTAATTATACCCATTAATTTAAGCCAAAAATTCTGACTTTACTATATTGCCCAAACTTATGTTTTAGCTCAGTGATTCTGAGCTCATGGTTGAATCAGATTAAATCACCAAGTGCCCATCCCTTACTATAGTCAGTTTGCCATATAGTGCATTCCAAACGTGTAGTGACTAGTACTCTGTTAAAGTATCCCACTATGCCTTAAACTGCTCTACAGCTATCACTACCCAAATACTGTACATTGCTTGATACTGCACCGAAGGAGAAATTAAACTGACTAGAGTAAGGAGTATGATGTTCTTTATCGTCTGCCACATGTACTGTTGCACAGGTCTATACTTATTACATAAAAAACCAATAATGTCAATTAATATGATCCTCTCAGGTACAAGTTTTGGATGTCATCAAGACAGTCCCATCCACCTGACGTTCAAACTGTTTGCAAGAAGCAACCAATCATGACAGTTGGCTTTTCAGAACAGAGAGCCTGCACCAAGTGCAAGGTAAATAATTATTTTGAACTGTAGCGCTATTCTGTTTGAGTCTAAAAATATTGAGCTGGAAAGATTTTTATTCATCAAATTCAGAAAATATTTTTTAGAAAATGCACATCAGTATTTTTCTTCTGGCCAATGTAATCTGCCACAGTTTAGTCTTCTATACAGAGATATTGAGTAGGGAGTAATAAATGTGTGAATGATCTTGAATACAATCTAGGATTAATCTGTGCAAACAGATCTAAAAAAAAAAAAAAAAAAAAAAAAAAAAAAAAAAAAAAAAAAAAGCCAACAAATTTGAATTGAGCTGAAATTAGCACAAGCTGTTGTGAATTAACGTGAGAATATCACCAAACAGCAACAGCTAGTCATGCTGACACTAGAAGCAGCCAGTCATTGTTATTCAGCTCTCACAAGCCTCTGTCACTAGGAGATAAAAATGACTTTCATCTTTATCCATATTTCAATTTTAAGACTACCTTTTCTCTCAGCATTACTTAAAAGTTAATTTATTCATTATGGTCAACTATAAATCACAATGTGCATCGCAACATTGTGACTGGATTCCACACACACTGGCTAATCTATAGTAATACAAGACAAAATTCTGAGTCTCTAGTATAAAATTTAGAATGTGATGTGCATGTTTTAGCCAGCAGCAGAAGAGCGTGTGTACTTTCCCACCTTAGTTTGATGTGTACTGAAATGAGACCTTGCCGTGTTTCTAGACTACCCCAAAATTTTGCCACCATTACCTTTTTGAAGGAGGTGAGCAACTTGACGCTAACAAACCCGAGTTTGTTACGTCTGACATGTTTAAGCAGGAAGGCATCATGCTCCAAGTTTTCATCAGACAGGTAGTACTCAATCTGAGTAACCAACTTCTGGATAAGCTCTGGATCCGGCGGCTGCCAGCTCTCCTCCTCCAGTTCTCCTCCGCTGGTCCCGGCACCACTGTGTGTGGGAAGATAACGTGCATCATGGTCAGAGAACCTTTTTTAGTGCGTTACCGAAATAGCAGAATTTTTCATATCCTCAACCACCAACATTACAACTGTTACACATTTTGCTTTCATTAATACAATAAGCCAGAGGCTTACAAGTTTTTGGCAGTAATACAATCTTATCCTGTCATTTCTCCAAGCAACATGCTGGCATGAGAAGCGTTTGACCGTTTGCTTCCCTTCTTCCTGATTTTTCTTGCAGCAGTTGACAAGCTGCGTCTCTAGCCACAGTCACCATGCCTCAGTGCCAGACCTTTACACCAGTGTCCCACCAGTCCTGAAACTGCCAAGACCTCTCCATCTGAAGGCCAGAGTCACAGGCTCTCCCTCCCACATAGAATATGGTGGTTCACCACATCAACTTCACACAGTTTACAAAAACTGGTATCAACAGTGCATAACTGAAGCTTTGAGGCATAATTTGACAGCAGCCTGACAGCTGCCGTAAAGCTGCACAGTCAGGTAGTCTTACAGATTAGTGTGAGGGTCTGAATGAAATTTTGTGGATGACTCATCACCTCCTTCAGCCTCCTCCCTCACACACCCTCGCTCAGCAGCTTTCCAGCCCACTGACCATACAGCTGGCACGAGCCCACATCTTCCCCAGGATGTCAGATAAAGCACGACAAGAATTTAGAAGAGAATACCTTCCTGCATTCCTCAAATAATAGGACAAGAGGCACGAGCAAAGACAACGCAAGAGATTATTAGATAGTTATACATTTTCAAATCACTCTACACAAGTTGTCTGGAGGAATGCAGGAGGAATATTAGACTAACAAACCAACAGCTTACATTTAACCCGTCCTAAAAACGATACCTAGACCTTAACCAATTAAAATACCAGCTGTGTGAAAAACGTGCTGTAAAGCAATAGCTTGCAGGCGTTACCGAGCCCTTTGTCACTCAGGTCACACCTCAGTAGCTCCAAGTAAACAAACGCTTGGTATGAAGAAAGCGATTTATTTTCCCCTTTGGCCTTTCTATCACTGACTCACTCTTTGCGCATGTAGTTCAAGTAGGGACCTTATAGGCCAGAGGATAAAAATAGCAGGCCATGACGCAGGGGAATTAGATTAAAGTGAAGGTGCCATCCTTTATCTCTCCGTCTCAGGTGTCTAGCTTTATAGCTATGATGCTGCCTACAGGTGGTTAAACACTTCCAACCCAAAAGACAATAATAATAAATAATAATATCCCTCACCCGTGTCTGTGAGGATTTACACTCCCAGTTGTAAGCATCTATTTTCATCTCTCGTACTGCACTCGTTGCCGGGTTTTGTTGTGCCTGTGATGCACCTGTTGGAATTTGTGACATTTCTACAATAGCCTTTCATGTAAGTGGCATTCTTTCACTGAAACAAAACAGTCCAACTGTGCCAAAGCTGCTCCCGTGCTGTCATCATCAGCTTAAGAATAAAATTCAGAGCGCAAAGACACTCGTGGGGCTCCAGTAAGAACTAACACAGTCACTTGTTTTACTTCCAACCTTGCTGAACTTCTTTGGAGGGAATTGAACAACTAAACTAACAGGTTTCACATAAACGTGTAGGATATGATTTAGTTACAGTTTGAGTTTTCACAGCACTAGGTATTACGGTAATTAACTTAAAGTAGCAAATAACACAAACCTCGATTTGTCATGTCTTCCGATTTCGTCCTCGCTACAGCTACCTCCGAGGAAGTCAGCATTATTGGATGTCACTTCCTCGGGTTCCTCGTCCTCAGCCGCTTGAATGGCCACTGTTATCGTCACCGTCCCCATCTCCTGCGAGAGCTGGTCCACGGTAATTACCTCATCGATGCCCTGCTCCGCCGACGCATCCGAGGCGCATTCCGTTGAGTTCACACTGGGTACCCCCACGGACCCGCTCATATTCTTCGAATAAGTAAAGGTGGTTTCACCCGGTCCCTTCACGTCCACGATTTTAGCAGCAGCAGCAGCGCCTCTCTGGAAGCTTTTAATCTTACCCGACTCGAAGGCACAGACAGGATACGGGGCGCCCAAAGCTGCACGTCGCCTTTTCGGGCACAGGTGATGGCGGAGAAGGACCCAGGGGGCTCCGAAGACGCGCTCCACGGCTCGCCAGAGACCCCCGATCCAAATCAGACCCGACGAAGGGCCCTTAGGAGCAGCGGGGCTTGTAGCAGCCAGCGAGACGCAGTCTGGACCTGGTGAGACCGACGGTCTGGAGCCTCCTTGTGCTTCTGCTGCTGTTGCTGCTTTTACTTCCTCATATGTAAGAGGCTCTCTGCTTTTGAAACGAGCTCTGGGATTGGGCCGCTGTAGCGTCTCTTCGCACTCATTCCCAACCCACAAGCAAAAGCTGACACAAAGCCAAGAAGGAGGCAAGAGAAAGGAGAGGCAACGCATGAAGGCGTTCACCAAAGCGTACATGTTTTGGTTTTTAGTTTTCCCCCCAGACAGAATGTTGTCTAAGTCTGCGAAAACACGAACGTCCCGGCCACATGTCTCTAAGTAGGGGAGCAAATTCACGTGTTTCTAATTGGGAAATTGCCGTGCCAAGGACGACCCCCTCCGCTAACGCTGCTAATTGGATAATAGGGTTTTAGCGTGTAGTGGCAAGCAGGAGGCAAGTTTTACAGGTACATGTCCCCAAAGCAAGCAGGAAAGTTGAACAACAGTAGCCGCTCGGGAAAGGTAGAGGCGGCAAGGGGTTAAAAGTACAGATAACTAAACGTTATATTCGTTTTATTCTGTTATACTTTATTCAAAAACGATGTATTTAAGATTTGTATGCAACTGGCCAAATGTACGGGCCCACTGAAACCGACCCTGAACTGGCAGTTTAAGGTTTAAAAAACAGTTTGATGTTCTTGTTATAGAAATTTTTTTTCCTGCTCAGTTATTGCAATATACTGTTTCGAAGCCATGTCAGGATTTTTACTTTTTGTTTAATTTTATTTGAAATAAATTAATCCAAAGAATATTAATTCCAAAAAATGATTGCCAATATCAGTGACCATTGTTGATGTAAGTAAAAAAAAAAAAAAAGTAAATACTTAACATTTTTATTTAAAATATGTGCATTTTCTACCAAACCATACTTCTGTTGTAATTTTTTCCTTGCTTTCGCTTTAATGAAACTAGCAATATAAAAGTGAAACGTTTTGTTCTTTGACTTAGGCCCTGAGCCCTTAATAAGAATAAAGTATATTTTCAGAGTCACTGATTTCATTACTGTTGTAGAGGAAATGTATGTAGGTGTCCAGCTAGAATATTATAATTATAATCATATGGTCACTTTTTTATAGGCTTTACCTGAGGTCCGTTTTTGCAGCTAGCCATTGGCTTTCAGCTAATAACCCTGCAAATCACCCACACCGATGTCATGCAGCCCTGCGTGAAATATCTTTACTCCTCCCCACTGGCAAGCCAGGCTCACAGCTGGTGGGCAGTCTGACTCATTCTCTGCACCACATGCCATACAGTGCTCCAGTTTGTGTACAATGCAACATGGGGAGAGAAGGGGGGAAGGAGAGAGACAATGAGTGAGAGAAAGGAAAGAAAAGTTTGCCAACAAATAATCTAAAGCATTTAGTGTCTTATTGTATGCTTATCTGCTAGGATCAACTGAGAGAGCCTGCCAGTTTGTAGAAATACCCAGGATTGCATTTGTGTTTTCTGTCTTTTTCGGTTTGTAAATCTAGTGAATTAGAAAAGTTTTCTGTGAAACAGAAGTCAGAAAACACTGTTAGGGTGATTGTGTTCATGGTAAAAACCTCGAAATAATCCCGCAGTCCACTTCCTCTTAACTATAATTGTTCCTTGGCATACATAGCCACTTTCATTTCTTTTTTCAAACATCTGTTCATCTCTTTATAGTGTTTACAAAAAATTTACAATGAGGTACAAAAAAATCTTGTTTATGTGATTGAAGTGGCTCTGTATGATTCATCTGCATCTCATAACAAAAACAAAGTAAAAAAGAACTATGGGGAGTTTAAAAAATCAGAACTCTTTGATTGGACTATTTGCAGGCACCTTTTTTGTCCACATCTTACTCTTTCATCTTTCATGATCAGTATTTTCTACCTCTTGGACCAAGAAAACTCTGAACATTAACCATGAAAGAGGGAATTTAAAGAGTTTTTCACTCCTTTTTTTCCAATTTTATTTGCTTTTCTGTTTTCAATTTTCGTTAGGTGTTAGATTGTTTGTATAATCCCACTTGGGCATTTAAATTAGTCACAAACAGAGTGTATAAAGTAATCTAATGCATACAAAATCTGGAAACAATTTAAAAGATACAGACATATTTATAGATTGCAAAACTGCACAGTTATTAAAACAACATTAAGAGCATAACAATGAAAAGACAAAATGTGCACTGCACAATAGCAGACTTAATATAAAACATGTTACTGAAATACCCCAGTGAACAGATATGCCTTTAGCTAATTTTCTGAAGTCTGTATAATCAGCAAATCTCAGGTGAGCGGGAAGAGCATTCCATAGGTCAGGTGCCATGGCCTCAAAAACCTGCATGCCCACAGGCAGGTTTGTAAAACAGACAATAATTTTCTGGTATTCAGTTATAGAGTAATGATGGTAGTTTAAAAAAGGAAAAGGTTCGGCTCTGGTAAGGAAGCAAATGTGCTGTCACCAATGATTAATTGTCCAGCCTTTGATTTAAATCCAATCAATATGGCATTGATTTTATAAAATAAAGCTTGAATTCCTGATGCTGTATGAGTCCTTATTAACCAGTCATTAGGACTGAAACCTCTCAGTTTTAGATTTTTACAGATTTACTTTCAGAAGACAAATGTTAACATGTTATTAAAATATATGAATGTATTATGACCTCAAAGCAGAGGTCAGTCATGCTCATTCCTTTAACATTTCCTGTTTGGTCAGTGTTGTTTTGTCAGTTTCTGGGTTTTATTACTTTGGACTAAAACATCTCAACAGCTCTAGGATGGGTTATGATGAAATTTTGAACTGACATTACCCTAAAAACTTGTGTAAACCCATGACCTTTCCCCTAAATCTATGACATTTTGATCCACGTTGCCTGTTCTTTATCTTTATTGCTGGTGCTAATGTTACTATATTTATGTTAGCACAGCAGTGCAGCCTGACAGCCACTCGCAAATGTTTAAAAGCAAAGGAACCACTTACAATGACTCATTTAATTCAGAGAAAGCTTTCAGATGGGCAGTATATCCAGCTGAGTTTAAGATTCTTAAATAGAAAGAGTACCACTGTGAAAACCTTATTTGCTATTTTTTGATGTTGCTGTTTTGTTGTTGTTTTAAGTATGTAAGGATGTACACTAATGCTCGTCTCTTTAGCAGACCCTGCCATTATTGGTATGATTTCACATGATAGAACGAATGGTGCTGAACAACCAGGCAAATTTTCCCCTTCATGTTTCTATTTTACTTTCCTGTTTGAAGAAATGAGTCACGGTTGTAACCCTGCTAGTCCCCACTTATTCCAATCCACATGACAAATAAAGTGTTGTTTGGGCATGCATACATTAAAGTAATTCTTTCAGTTTTGTTCCACTGTGTGTTTTCTCTTATTGCACTTTTTTTTTTCAAACACTGACCTTGTTATGTAACATATGATGATACTGTGGATCATACAATCTGTCTGTAGGCAAAAAGACAGAATTACAGTTATACTTAAACAAGCACAAGGAAATAAATGTTTAAAATGATTAACCCTTCGTTGTCAAGTTCATTTAATTTCACACAAACTGTGATGGGACATAAAACGTTTCAGCTGTTAAGGGTAAGTCAAAAATGTTTGCTAACTGATTTGAATGACAAGAAAAACTGGAGCAAACTCAGTCACCCCTTTGCACTCTTTCTCTCTTTTTTTCTGTCTCTCTGTCTTTAACCCAAGTGTTCGCCCTACACTGTAACCATGTACACGTACATGGGGGTTGCTTTTTGTCCCTAGCAGGGAGGCAGATCAGTTCAATATGACTAAAGGGGATCTGTTTTATATCCCCACAGCATGAGAAATGCAGGCATACACACACTTCTTTCTTTTTTCCTTTTGAATGTTTAGAAATGATGTTTGTACATCTAGATTTCATCTGTCAGTCAAGGCAAAGGCCATGCTGTGCTTTTGCCAACAAATCAGCACTGCTGGTACAATTACACTATATTTTGATTATTTGTTGTTTCATGATGAAAAAAACATCCCCCGAGGGTATACGTTTCTCTGGCAACCAACAATATATGTCCCTTTTGCTGTGTTGTATGTCAGACTTATACAGAATGTGATATTTTCAGGTTCACATTTCAAATGTTTGAGGGCAAGCTGTACTCATTTCATATTTATGTGTGGACGTATCTACCTCTTTGATCTTTGTTAACTATAATTATAATCTTTTGTAGTTGTTTTTTGGCCAATTTAAACTTTTGATGTATTAACAAAATATGTAATGGCAGAAATTTGCAAAACAAAAATTTGGTGCTGTGTCTGTTTTCTGTCCAGGAAACTCTGAATTGGACCAAATATCTGTCTATATAGAGCTAAATTTAAATAGTACTTTGTCAATATGGCCTGCCACTCAAACTGTTGATCATCACCTCCCATCATATGTGTCAGCCTGTGCTTCATGAATAGACAATGACAGGCAGTGTGTGGGATGTCCCTTTTGATGAATCTGGACTTGTCTTCACTTAGCAACAGCTTATTACTGCCAGAGTAAAAAGGGCTGAAAATACATCATAATCTATTTTATGACAATTGTTGTTTTGGCAAGGCTGCTGACTAACTACCCTCTGGATTAAATGGTCCTTAGAGTGAAAAGACTGGTAAATCTATGGATAAAGACAAGGTGCAAAATACCCTCTGTTTATGATATTACAAGAATAAAACAAAAATATAACTTGTATTCCGACTTTGCTCTGTACTTTGTTGAAGCACCTTTGGCAACAATTATTGCATATGATGCAACGAGCTTTATATGCAAGAATGCACACCTATTTTGGGGCAGAACCTCTCAAACTCCATGTGGCTGGATGGGGAACAGCAGTGCACAGCCATTTTTGGATCTCTCAAGAGATGTTCAATCAGGTTCAAGTCTGGGCTCTTGTTCTGATAGGACATTCACAGAGTGGTCTTGAAGCCACTCCTTTATTATCTTAGCTGTGTGCTTAGGCTTGTTGGGAGATGAACCTTAGCCCCAGTCCGAGGTTGGGGGTATTCTGGAGCAGGTTATCATCAAGCATGTACATTCCTCCATCCATCTTTCCCTCTACCCTGACTCAACCCTCCCACTTTTGCTGCCAAAAAAATATCCCCACAGCATAATGCTGCCACCACCATACTTCACTACAGGGATGATTTTGGCCAGGTGATGAGTGGTGCCTGGTTTCCTCCAGACATGACACTTGGCATTCAGGCCAAGGTGTTCATTCTTTGTCTCAGACCACAAGATTTCGTTTCTCATGGTCTGTGAGTCGAGTCCGCACAGGGTGTGTTTTTTTTATTGAGTCCTCTCTACAATACAAACCTGGAAGAGACCTAGTGGTTCCAAATTTCTTCCATTTGATGATGGAGGATGGAGGCCACTGTGCTTATTGGGTCCTTCAGTGCCACAGAAATTTTTCTGTTCCCTTCCTTGCTTTGACAGGGAGTGTCGAGTATGAGACCTTACATAGACAGGTGTGTTCTATGTCCAATCTCATGTCCAATCAACTGAGCATCCTACAGATGGACTCCAGTCAAGTTGTAGAAAAATCTGACAAAATGTGGAAATAGGATGTATGTGACCTCTATTTGTTTGTGTCATGGCAAACACTGTGAATACTTATGTACTGTATGTTAATGTTTAGTTTTTTATTTTTAAAAGATTTGCAAGAATTTCAAACAAACTTTCTACACATTGTCATTTTGGGGTATTGAGAATAGAATATTGAGGTAAAATGAACTGAATCCATTTTGGAATAAGGCTGTAACATGATGAAACAAGTGAAGCATTCACTGGACTATCAGCAAGGGTTCTGCATCATTTTCTGTGAACAAGTGGGTGTTTTCTGGAAAGAAACACCGTGGATGAATTTTTCAAAATTATTTTTTTGGCCTTTGAGCACCACAAGGTCATCTAGTTCATTGTATTTAAGAGAAAAAAAACTGTACATATGCTCTCCAAAAATACACCAATCAATAATAAACCCTCTCAATAATAATAAATTTGAAATAGTATTTTTCCATGTCTACGTGACAATGGTCAAGTAGACACTAAAAAAGCAATTTGGGAATAGGGCCAGTGTATTTTCTTATTCTGATTCTACAGTCATCAACTCAGTATAGCAATTTGCATTTTTAATTCAGTTCCCTTTTTTCAGCTTAGTACTCATACATGTCGTGTACTTTCTGTAGCAGCCATATAAAGTATGGCTATGTCTATAAACTAGTTTAGATCTATTAGGCCTGTGTTACATAAACCACAGACTTTTAACTAACTAACTGTCATTCTAATTCAGGTAGCTGCACAGATAAAATGTTAAGAGGGTACAGGAAGCTAATGCCGTGGATGAATCAGCATTCTGAGAAATTCCAAAATTGCTGTTGACTCACTGCTATGACTTACTGACACAGCTAAATAGAACATAATTAGTGTTATGTGTTGCACCTGTGCCTTTTCTTATACTTACAGAGAAAAACAGTGCAGAAGGTCTGCTACGAGTGTTTTTGTGCGTTTAATTTTATTTTTTTGTCAGCACTGCATCAATTATATGGAGTGCAATAAAGTAGTGAAAAAATACTCAATATTTTCACAGGTGCAGGTCGAAGTAATTACAGGGTTTTGAAATACTTTGGTTTAATTGTATTCAGAAATGTGATGGGAGAAGTGCATACAATACACAGTTAATGTGTTTTATATGCAAATGTTGTTTAGTTGTGTTACATATTACACATTACACCACAATTAGGATATGTTGAAGATACTGCTGCTCATATTCTTTCGACCTATCTAACTTTCTTCTGTTGGTTGGCTGGCTTGAAAACACTGACTCTACCTCAGTCTCAAAAGTTGGTGTGACTGACCAGGGCAAAGGTTAATAGTCTTTGCTTGGTCTAACTCTATGTCAAAGCAGTGCTTTTTTCTTCTGCATTAACTTTGAGATAGGTGTCTTCTGAGAGGGGATATTTGATTGGCTGAATGCTATCCCTGACCTGTTTAACTGAGAATGATTTTCAGTGTGATGTAAAATGCAAACAAGACTCAATACTCTGTAAACACGGATAGCCCCAAGTGACCCTCGTACTGCCCACTCTCTGTTATGTACGTACTTTGTCAGATGCAGCTTATACAGTGAAAGACTAATTACAGCAGCTTAGAGAGCCAGTGCTGCTGCTTTGGGATACTACTTTCAGTACCCCAGTTCTACTGTTTCATGATAATTTGACCAAAAACAAATTAACTTGTGACATAACCTTGATGTAAACATGGTATGAAATAATAGCTTACAAGGCAACAATATATTCTATTAAAAGATAAACAAATTAAGCACAGGGGTGTTTAGTAATGGATTACATGTAATCACAATTATATAACCCAAATACAAAAAATGTAAACATAATTAGCCTGAATTAGATTTGCAAGATGTGAGACCAGGTTATAGTTACAGTACTTGATTGTATTTTGATTACTTAGTAAGTAAGTAAAGTTTATTTATATATTGTTTTTCACAGTCAAAGCACTGTACAACTGAAATTACAAAAGAATGTCGACAGAAGGAATGATTAAATAGAAAAGGTTTTAACAGTTTTTAAAGAGTCCACAGTCAGCTAAACTGAACTGATGCGGTCAGCTCTTACAGAGTCTTGGTTCTTTATATATATTATGTATTCTTTCAAAAATGACAATTTGATATGGAATCCATTGTTTGCTATTTTTAAGGGATTTTTTTTTTTTTTTTACCAACTTTAAGTATCTAGATCAGGATATATGATTTTAAGTTAAAAATTGTATTTATAATTTTTATGTTTAATGATTTGGCAACATTTTAAACATATGTTTAAACAGGAGAATGACAAAAACACTTACATAACACTAAATGATGGCCGGGTCTTTTTTCTTCAACAACTGGGCTTTTTTTTAAAAGACAAAAATATGAATACATGAACACAGCTGAACCTTTTGTGGCAAACTGTGATTATTCCTGACACATATTTTGATAAAGAATATATTGCGATCAAATTCAGAAGCAGCATAGCTGTAATGCTATGTGTATGAAAGCAGAATAATAGCTAAGAAGGAGTTAGAAGGGACAAGGAGAAGGAGGTCTGCCATTAGGAAGTTTTCCCTCAAAGTCTAAATAGTAAGCACGTTGTTAGATGTTGCTACTTTTCTAGATAATTCTAGGTAATTTTGCCCTGACCTTATTGTGTTAGTATAGATTTTTATAACATAGTCTACATCATATTTATTCCTAAAATTATTCCCAAACTTAGGAATGACATGTTTTAAATATGTGGAAAGACTTGAAAGAGGGCAGAATTCTTCCTGAAACAGATATGAGCTGTTAAAAACCGGGAGTTGATAAAGTAATATGAATTGATTTTCCTTGTCATGCACATATTTCAGCAGGTTATTTCTCAAAAAAACACAAGACACAAAAGCATCAATCAGGCAGGATGCACTCTGACACCAGAGCACAGTAAATGTTTTCTATAGGCTATGTATCTTGACTCACTAGCAGTAATATTAAATAAGAAATATTCAGGATCAGTTTTTGAAAAAGGGTAAGGAGACCCACGTAAATTCCCGATTATTAAGTCTTATTACTTAGAAAAACCCACGTTGACTTAACTAAACACCACCGAAGCGGGAAACGTGTTCTCATTTCCTTGCACAGTGCTTATTAGCGACACCGGAAGTGAGTGTAACCAAGCAACGCCCGTCGTTGCCGTGGTAACAGTGTTGCCCTCGGGGAAGTTTGTAGCTGAAGAGGTGAAGAGCTATTCTGTACGAGAAACGAATCTAGGCTATAACTTAGCTGTAGCAGTTGAATTCACATATTTATTTTAATCATTCTTAAATACGAGTTTTCTTTTGTTTTGTTTTGTCAGGTGTGCTTTAACTGCCATCTTCAGTAAACGTTAGCTAGATGGAGCAGGATTTGGCAGAGGGTAAAATCATCCGCTCTCATAAACAGAACACAAGCGAAAAATGGATGTTTCTCACCCCTATGGTAAATACCGTTTTTAATAATTTTACGGACGCTTTCCAAACACTACTTAAAGTGTCGATACACGGTTATGTCTGAGCATATTTGCCTGTGTCTTATTAAATAAACACTGTTCAATATTTCTGTAGATCAGCAGCTGCAAGTTGCACCTCACGACTGTGAAATCTCTCGTGCCAGCGAGAGCACAAGCGATGGTGAGTCATTAAAAGAGCACACTGGAATAGTAATGGCTATGTAGTGCTTATAGTTTTCAAGGCGTTTAGAGGTTGGTCTCTTTATCTTTTTTCAGAGTGACTATCAAGATCATGTAAAAGAAACATTTAACCACTCTGACCTAGGTAGGTTTGACCCACTTAACTCATTCAAGTACTCACCACCCAAGAGGATTTTGTGTGATTCAGCAGCATATTAGCATATAATAATTACTGGGCATGGCTGTGGTTCTCAAACTTTCTCTGGAGATGCCCTGCTTCAGACGACAATAAAGGTCATCTGGCATCCCACAGTTTTAAAATAAATCATCAACAATAATAAGTATCTATTTTGGATTATAGAGAAATAAAAGTCAACATAATAGTCTCAGCAAAATCTGTTTTGTGCATTTTCCCTTCAGGGTCATATTAATTTAACTAAAGTTTACATCACACATTTCTCTGGTTGTCCACAGCCCACTTGCAGTGGCTTAAAGTCTAATCAGTGGGGCCTGCTCCACAGTTTTAGAACCACTGACATGCAGCTGCTGTGTAAAAATGTTTTCTTTGCACTTATTTACTATATTTTATCTTTCGTAGAAAACAGTTTACATGCAGGCATCCAGAAAAGAGTTGTCCAGGAACTATTTGCAAGTGACAAATGTACATATAATCAAAAAGTGCTGCTCAGTGGAGCTGCCGTTTCAAATGCTGCATACAAAGCAGGACACAAAGCAAGGAGACAAACCCAGTGTACGGGGGAAACTTTTGGCCAGAATGCCTTAAAAAATGCAAAACCTGCAGGTACTATTCAATTAAAAAAATGATAGAATTAAGATAACCTTTGCATGCACAGTTTTGTAGACATATTTTATGTTGTGCACTTTGCTTTTAAGTGTACCCTGATTTCAGTTTGTGATATCTATTTCAGGTGATTTTCCTGGATGTAATTACAGTGCTGTGCCTGGTTTTCTCTCCACTCAATTGCCTTTCACATCCAGTTTTCAACGAATTGACTTGGAAAGGTACCCTTTATCTGCCTATGTATTCTATATTGTCTGTAAAGTGTATGTATTGTAGTACAGAGTTGTAGTACATTGTTGTCTAGCTTAAAGTCACTGGAAGCTGGAACTATCTTTAACATGTCATATGTGTCAGCTGTTCTTTGAATCTTTTACCTGCAAAGGCATTCATATTCTTGTGACATGCTTATGCCACTGAATTTTATTAACTCAGTCTGACCTTCACAGTCGTTATTTGCTGTAGGAACCATGAGACTAACTAAAATGGCAAATGCTTAAGATTGCCACAAGGGAGCAGCAGAGTCTCTTTAAATAACTAACCAGTATCTCCAGATAAAATGGCAGTAATTCTGACTAAATATTCTACTGACAGACTGAGCAGAAATCACTTAGTTAATATGTATATTGAAAAGCTGATCTAGTTATTTGAGTCATTAACCTGAGCTGACAATATTTGTTTCATTAATTCTGTCACAAAAATGTATAGATTTTATTTAAAGTCTAAATCTTGTAATATTTTTTTTCTCCCAATACTTTAGACAATCTCTGGAGGAATGCCCACAGTTGGACTTTGTAAAAGAACTTCAGTTTCTCAACCTTCAGCACAATCTAATTACAAAGATCCAACATTTGTCACATTTGCAGCAGCTGGTTTTACTGAATTTGCATGACAATCACATCAGTGACATGGCTGGCATTGAAGTTCTGAGGTCTCTCAAGATCCTCATACTGGGGAAGAACAGGTTAGTTGCCATGACAGGAAGTGCAAACAAATAAAGACAGCACAGATAGTACAATTATAGATACTATGAAGCTTATTTTTAGTATGATAAAAACTTAATTGACTTTGACAATGTGCAGTTCAGTTGTGCTAGTGCAAGATAACCAGTTGAGTAGCTTTATTGTTCTTTTGTTAAACATCTCTAATAATATGCTCAATATGCAATGAAAGTTGCAGCATTTATTAATAGTTAAAAGGGGTTCAACAGCGCTGCCATGAAATGAAAATGTTGTTTACATTTAGCATTTAATACATTTGAATTAACTAGGTACGGCTACATGGTCAGCATCAGAAATGATTAAACCCAGTTTCATTTGAAAAGCAATCATCTTAGTGACATTTTTGTTTCAAAAGGTCAGCAGGTTCAGGATCAAAGTCACATCTTTTTGACATAAAGATCTTACAGGTGAACTCTGGCATTTCTTCCACTTTCTTTCAAACATGACATTTGTCTTTGCAAATCAGTATCTGAGGTCATAGTAACTGAACAGTAAGAAATGCCTCTACTTTATTTGTTGGCATTTTCAAAAGACCACAGCAAATTATTGTTCAGTGTTATATGATCTCCATCCACATGGAGAGCTCTGAACAATATATTACTGGATATTATCTGTACTGCTGCTGTTCCCTCAAAAACTGCAACCTTTTTAAATTTTCCTGTTAGTTTTTCATTGAGCCAGAATTAACATAATACGTGTTACGTAACTGTTGCCACACTACAGACAAATTCTGTTTCATGTTGTGTTTTCCCATTATGTGTCACATTTTTCCTTGTACTTTGCAGAATTCATGAAATCTGCTGCCTGGACAGCTTGTCTAAACTGAATATGTTGGATTTGCATGACAATCAGGTGCTGTTCCTTTACCGTCATCCCTCCTACAGGACATGTATATTAAACAGTGTTAATTTAGTTACCAGTTGTGTAAAGGCTGATCATGGTTGTAGGCTTCAACGTTCAGTATGAGCTGATTGACTCTTCCGTGTTCTAAACCATGTATTAGGAGCAGTTAATTCAGTTTAATACTGAGGTTTGTTTTTAAAGCCAGAAATCTGGCTCGTTGTTTTGGGCACTTAACTTCAGCTTTTCACATAGTTCACAGCACTCTAAGAGAAGAAAGCACTGAAAACCATCAGAACCCACAAGCTGTTGTCTAATACCTACTCCCACATTAATTTCCTCAGTGGCCATCGCATAATTTATCGAACAGATGGAACTGTTTTTTTTATGTTTTCAGCACTGGGTAATGTTTTGAGCTCTTGTAGATTATAGTGTTCCTAAATTAATGTATGTCTCAATCTATTATTATCTATTATTATACTGTTTTGTTCCTTGAGAATAGAGCCTGCTTAATGATATTAAAAGCCTGAGAAATAAAATTATGTCAAATGAGAATTTTAACAGCTAATGGAAAAGGAAGACAACATAGAAAGGCTTCCCTTGGTCAAATTAGTGTTTTGCCAGAATGCCGCCTACATGCCTCCTCAGAGACCTACTCCAGAGCTCTGGTAAGACTTGCTCTCTTTCTGAGGTCGGTTGCTCTTTACATGAGCAAGCATTACAATTGCTATTCAATGATTGGTAGTTTTAAGTTATTTTTCCTGACAGAGGTTTCTCTGTTGCCTCAACAGTGTTGACTTGTGCTTACTAAGTACATCTATATAGTTCATTTTAGCAGTTTTTATAATCTTGCAGTTGAATTAATAATGAAACTTCTTTAGCTCTTTTGCTCTTATTTGTAATGCAAGCACATTATATTTAGGCTCGTACTCTGGCAAACACCTATTGTGAAGCAGATGATAAATCTATCATTCTCACAGGGCCAGTTTGTCTTTCAAACACTGAACTTAAAACCTTCTGTTTTGTCCAGCTCAATAACTGTTCAGTCATATTTTTAACACATTTTCCAAACTCACAAGAGATCTGACCACCCAAATGTATTCTGAATTGCTGCATAATGATAATTCAAGATTATGAAGTGGATGAATTATAGTTGTTGTTTAGTGACTTTTGGCCATAGAACACCAGCTGCTTGTCTTTGTTCCCCCTTTTGACCACAAGCTTTGCATCACTGTTATCCTTTCTTCCCCCATCCTTGAGCTGGGAAGCTCACAAACATCTAAAACTCGGCCATTTTACCCATTTATTGCTGTACCAGCGAGAGGTTTCTTTTCCCGTTTGCTGGAGCTATTCAGAATGAGATATTCTCTCTGGGAGTCGGCCTTCAACCCACTCAGTCTCAGTGACCAAGTCTTGGGGTTACAATGTGAACTGAGATTGTTGAATAACCAGTTCTTTACTTAGGCTGTGATGTTTTCCACTTGAACAGTTTGACTTAAATGTTCTCAAGAAATAGCTGAGAATGCCCTGTGGGGTCACTGAATTGAAAAACAAAAAATATCACTCTCTTAGAGAAGTTGGCTAAAGTCATGTAGAACTCTCACTCCTACAAATGATGATGTTGATTAAGTTTGACTCTGTCTGCCATGTTTGGTTGGCACATCACTCTGGGATGAGGTGAAGTTTAGACAGGATTTCCCCACAAGAATATCCGTGACCAACTATACTTGTGACACATACTTATTTTTCCTATGTCATTTGAAATAAACATACCAAGTGTAGAAGAACAGGCTTTTACCTGTGAGACAGAAGCCTCTTGCCAAACTCCGGGTCCTGACCTTCTTCACTGGAAATCACCAAATTCATGGTCTGTAACTCAAGATTCTCATATATTTTAGAATGGAGCTATCCAAAATCTATTTCAGTGTGGACAGAGATACAGAGTTTATGAATTCATATCCGTGTGTCTGTCCATTGTAAAGGTTATGTCCTTTGATTTTAAAATGTGTGTTACAGAACAATTAGTTTTATCAATTCCCAAAGTGAGATATAGTTAAAAAGTCTACACTTGCCCCTTTGTTTAATGATTCTCAGCAGCATTTATCATGGTGGCTCGATTGTTTAATTTGATGAACACTTACAGAATGCAGACCGTATTTCGGGCCAAAATTCACAATCTATTTATTTCTATTTTAATGAACACCTATCTAAGCTCCCAAAACAAGATATAAATCCGATGCAATTTATGCTGTGGTGCTGACTAAGGTCATACTGCAGTGTTTCTGCTTTATATTACTAAAAAAATGTCTCTTTAGCTTTTACATTTATAAACACTGATATTTCAGACCATCTGAAAAGATATCCTACAAACGTTTTTAGTCTCATGTTCAATATAGATTTTCAATCCATCTGTTCTGTTTACCATTTAAACAGCAGTTATGTTTGGATTTTGTGTTTTCACAGAATCATCAACTCGTAAAGCATTGTCCGCCTTTTCTTAATGTTTATAGTGTGCACAGTAGGAATAGGCAAATACATCACCATCTTGATAACAGCCACTGGGGATTCGTGTGAAGTATTAAAAATGTCACTCTGACAGAGGTTTATAAATGTTTTTCTCCAAGCAGTGTGATGGAGAAGGTGGGGTAAGATTCCACCATTGACTGACTCTTAGTTATTTCCTTTGTTTTCATGATTTGATTAGCCAGACAGCATTATGGAGTGTCATTTTAGAGAAAGAAATTCAAATGTACAATTTAAGTATGTTATACTCTGCTAATCCAGCCTTAATCTGTGCCTCACTGCATAGAATTGGGTAATATGTGATATGATTGCTCTTTTACATGCATTTTTGTTTTGTTTTGAACTAATTTTGTCTCACTGTGCTTTCCTTTAGATCTGCAGGATAGAAAATGTGTCTCATCTGAGCGAATTAAGAGTGTTGAACCTAGCAGGAAACAACATCTCCAAAGTGGAAAACTTGCAGGGTCTTGACTCTTTGACTGAACTGAACCTAGGGCAGAACTGCATCTCTGTTGTGGTGAGGGAACTCTTTTACAACTAATTATAGATTTTTGTATGTAAGTGTTTTGCATGCGTACTGTCCTTTTCCTTCATGTTAAAAAACAAAAAACAAAAACACTTCCTGCTTTTTGGCCTTTCTTTCCGTTCCCTTATTCAGTTCCCTTATTTCCATCAGTACAAAAATGTTTGCACGCTGAGATCTTACATTGTGCATTGATTTAACTTAGCTATATCCGACTTGCAGACCCTAATGTGATGCAGCACACAGCTATATCCCAACACTACAGCTACCCTGTGGTTCTTTGAAGTTCCTGCAGCTACCAATTAATTTTTTTCTTATTACTGTTCAGAAAATGTGCCTCTGAAGATGAAAGCAATAGCAATTGTACTTTATCTTTCATGTTCAAATTACCACTTGTGGACCAGGTCCCTTGGATGGTTACTGTTACCTTTGCTATGGAACAACATATCAGTTTTTACATTCACAAAATAACAAAAATAAAAAAAACATTAATGGAATCTTTGTGAGAAAGTGGTGGTGAAGTATATCACTGTTGGTGTTACCTAGGGAGACATAACTCATTACCCACAACCTCCCACCGACTTTCTGGCACGCTGAAAGAGAAACTGGATATTCTAAACACGGAAACTTACTCCCTTTGGTTTCTATAGTTTTAATCTGATAAACACAACAGTGCATGCCAAAACAGGCCCCTTCATTTGTATGCAAATCCCCTAAGCCCTTTCATGCTTTTTAGGATAGAAAATAAAAACGGAATTCAACATTTTGAATCAGTTGAAAGCCCTTCCCGTCACTCATCCTGTCGTCTGCCTGCAATTTCTGATCACAAAACACTTCCAGTCCTAATTATCGGATGTTGTATTTTATTTGATACACAGGAGAGGAAAAATGCTACCCCTCAGCAGTTTCTCGGTCTCTGTCATTATTGCTGCTTGCTGCCAAGTGCTTATACCTTGCACAAACTAAATAACCACGTTCCAGGTGCTCAGGTTTTCTCTCTGTCATGAAAGGGAAAGCAGATAAAAAGTGAAATTCTTAACCTGAAAAAACACTGACACTGTCTTTCTTTGAAAGCAACTCTTAAACTTGATTACTTTGCACCCAGTCATCCATCCTTCCTCTTAGCTGTTCCTTTCCATTATGAAATTCACTGCATGTCACTAAGGGATCCATTTTATATTTTTGGCTGTGGGAATGATGATTTGTTTGAAAGAAAAGCGCAGTCAGCTTGAGCAGTGATAAAGCAGTCTAAGAAAAAAAGGCATGGCACTGGCAGGCTGACTTTATGCATTAACAGAAGGGTTTGTCTGTGAGCCAAAAGACTATACCATCATCAAAACATAGAAAAATGTAGAAACTCTATAATGCTCTTTGGTAGTTTTAATGTAGAATAATTAACTCAATATTGTGTGTGTGTTTGTGTGTGTGTGTGTGTGTGTGTAAGTGTGTGAGTGTGTGTGTTACAGTAGGTGAGTTTTACCTTTTATATATTGACGCGGTTTATGGGAAAGAGGATTTTTGGATGTTCCTGAGTAAATAGCTTGAAGTGTTTCCCAAAACAGGTCAGTAAACAGTAACAGCAACTTAGTAATGTCTATGTTTTTCCAGTATGACCTGGGAACATGGAAACTGTGTGTTATGTTATATTATTACAGGGAGAAATTCTTAACTTCTACAACTTAAAAGCCAAGTGAGTACCACAAAATGTTTTGGCTGACATGTGAAGTGTCTCAAAGGTCATGCAAGAACAACACAGGAGTGTGCCCCATGTCACAGCATCTGCAGTTATAATGCACAGTCGCATAAACCAGATGAAATCACATCTCAAGCCTGTGCTATTGAAGGAACATCCACAAAACCCACCAGCTTACGGTCTTAGAAACCCCCCCGCCAGCCACATGTACCTGTGTTTACATGAGCAGCTTTCATGCTCTTTTGTGGTGTGTTGGTGTTGCATGCAGACGAGACAGCGGTGATGAGAGGTTTTTCTGTGTTTATTGAATAATGCCTCAGCCAGAGCTGAGTATGAGTGTGAAAAATGAAGACACGCAAGCTGTCAGTAAAGAGAGGGTGGAGCTGGGATAAAGAGGTGAAGGCAGGGGCACACAGATACATAAATACACACCCGCAGGCATACAGGCAAACAAGAATACACACACACACCGCTCTACCCAGCCTCATAAGAGATCCTGTCAGCTGATTGGATCTGATCAGTCAGGTTTTCTAAAAAAGGACCACATTGGTGGGCGATTGTTATGCAGCTCATCAGCTCAGTGATGACATCATTCTGTCTGAGACAGGGCTGCTATATTTAGTTTCAGACAGCCAGGAGTGGCTGCTACTTCACTAGCATCCATACAAAAGCAGGCATAGACAGAGACTGTAAATGTGGTTGATGGTTGAGTGCTGGCTAGCACTGCATAGCATGACTTGCATTTGTCATAGAAGAAAGAAAGAAAAAAACCCTGCTTGTCTATCTATCTATCTATCTATCTATCTATCTATCTATCTATCTATCTATCTATCTATCTATCTATCTATCTATCTATTGAATTATCGCCTTTGAGCAATAGCCCTCGTATGCGTTGTTAGATGTTTTTAGTAGAGTTGTTGTTGGGGGCAGGGATAGCTCAGTAGGTAGAGTGGTGGCCCCATGATCGGAAGGTCAGGGGTTCAAATCCACTGAACGTCTACTCTGAGGTACCCCTGTGTAAGGTACCGTCCCTACACACTGCTCCCCGGGCGCCCAGTGGCTGCCCACTGCTTCACTGAGTAAATGGGATAAATGCAGAGAGGAATTTCCCCACGGGGATCAATAAAGTATACATTATTATTTATTACATATACCGCACAGGACCCACCTTATGTGCCAATTAGAAATTTGAGTTTACAACCCTGATTTAGTGTTTACTAACTCCTTGTCTCACCATTATTTCATGCACATATGCACATATTTCTAATTCAATATTTTTGGTTATCATGACGCAGAAGTCTAGATAAGGAGGCATAGTGTAAACTAATGTAAATTAATGTGTTAAACAAGCTAAAACATCTTGCTAAAATCTCATGCAGAACTTAAAAATTAAGTGTAGGTTGTTACTAGCTTAAAAAAGCCAAGTTGTAAATATTACATGTTTCTTTTAACTGAGTTTTGATGTGTATAATTGTAGGGGAGGAACGGCACAGTGATGCAGTGGTTACCATTGTTAGCACTGTGTCTGTATGGATTTTCTCTGGGTACTCCAGCTTCCTGCAGATGATCTTTGGCATTGGCCTTGTGATTTTTGTGTTGGTCATGTGATGGACTGATGACCTATCTAAGGTGAACGCAGCCTATTGTCAGCAGGAAAAACCTCCTCCCCAGTTTTTTCTGTAGAAATCTTTCACAGTTATCAGTATCTCTAGCACTACTGCTGATGTTGCATACCCTACTACTCTATCTGTAGTAAATATACTGTACTCAGCTTGTTGGTCTTATATGCAATTGATAACGCAGTGTTGCATAACTGTGTTATATCTATATGCTTGTGTGGGAGGGAATTTTGTGGATTTCTAAATGACGAAACCCGCCTGCACTGTTCTTCTGCAGGGGTGCTAGCATGACCTGAACACCAGTCTAACCTCCTAATAGAACAGAGCCTAGCAGGAAACTGAAGGAGGTTTGTGAGGCGTTGGCTGCAGTGTGGGTGGACAGTGACGCAGCCCAGTCAGACTGCTGATGGGAGTGTCCTCTTTGCTTCCAGTATATCCAACATTGTCCAGCGACACACATAAAGAAAGCCCAGACCTTGATACTAGAGAATGTGATTTACCCCATGCTGTCATCCAAGTAGTTTATGTGATTATGACATTGCACTTGTCCCCGTGTGTCCAATTCAGCGTGCCAGCTGCCCAGCTGCTGCTTTTCCCCCACCCCCTCAGTAAATTGTGCATCGATTTTTGATGCTGAGCCTGCCTGATGGTAAAACTCTCCACATCCCTGTCAGTTTCCACTGAATTTTCTCCAGCTATTGCATGATGAGGTGCACTACCTTAGTTAGCTGCTCGTTTTATATCACTATGCTTTCCACTGAGCATTTCAAGTTAGCTTCCTGCAGCAGGGGATCTCTGCATTAGCGCAGCACATTCTCCACTCTCCCCTCCCCTCCCCCCCTTTCCTCCTCATATTCTATCTATTCTCGCTCTCTTCCTCTCTCTCTCTCTCTGTTGCCCCGCCTCTCCATGTGCAGACAAGGCAGCATGCTGTATGTGTGTGTGTATGTGTGTGTGCATGCGCAGGGTGGATGGGGATGCTGCATGCTGGAGCTGAGAGCTGCAAGGTGACTGAGGGAATGGAGAGGGATACAGAGCCTTGACGACAGTGACGATGCAGTGCCCTCTTCCTGAGCACCTTCTCATCTTCACATCCCTCCATCTCTCTGTCTTCCCTCTCCCTCTTTCTCTTTATAGACTGAGGTGGACCGCCTGCCCTTGTTGCAGCGCCTCTTTCTCAGCTGCAACAACATCACCAGGTAAGAGCTTGTACCGCTTAACTCCCTCCTCCCCGCAGGATAGAAATAGGGATGGTGGCCGGACAGTGCCACGTCCCCTCCCATGGCTTTGGGCAGAGAAAACACACCCACAGCCAGACACACTCACAGATTTGCTGTAGTGGGCAATTTCTGCAACCTAGAAAATAACAAATCCTCGATGTGTTCTTTATTTTTAGTATTTAATCATCTGTTACCTAAGAAATGGGTGTGAGAATGTTTAAAGTTATTTGGGCAACAAAGAAGCAGGTTGTGAGAAGATAATTATTGATGACAGATTTGGAGGTTGGATGAATTAATGGAAAATATACCTAGGTAAGGGCATGTAGGATGAATGAGAGGTATGGTTTTTTTTGTCTTAGTGCTAACTGTCAAACAGCTTTACACACTTTTTTCCAGTATCTGTCCTCCTTTTTTTTCTTTTATTCTTCATTTCTGAGCCCAGCAATAAAAACCTCATAGAATAAACTTAACACAGCATCATCTTGGCACTAAATGAGGCCGTTTGCTTTATTTTTGCCTAGTGGAGGATAATTTCTGTGGGATCATTGGCTCCCTTGACCATAGTCACCTTGTGCTCTGATAGATCTGAGCTGACAGTCCAAACCAGCTTTGCTGTTCTTGTGTCTCCATGCTTCAAACATTGTGAGAATCATGACATAGTCGCAAGGAATAAAATCCTATATTCTTAAACTTCTGATTTTACAGTGACATCTAGTTCTAGATATAATATGTGAATAAAAAATATAAGTAAATTTTGATTATGCGAAACATATATGTATCATTTATCCTACTTCATGATAGGATATTTTAATGTATCGTCTTTAATGTACTCATGTAATGGCAGTATAGAAGGCTGGTTAGCGTGTGTGCACCTTTTTGAACTCTTTAGTGCTGATAGGAGAACAGCTTTGCTCTGTTGCTAGGTAAAGAGACAGAGCACACTCATCACCTTGATGGAGTCAGTTTACCCAGTTCAGTATCTTGGATCAAACATCTCTCATGAAATAATATTAAGACTGAAATATTCATTTGAGCTTACATTGATATTGCTTTTTAAAAAAAACAAACAAAACAAAACAAGACACCCTATGAAAATAGGATCAAAGCAGAACTAATAATTACCAATAAGTCATTGAAGAATATGTGCAGGGTTTTTAGGGTAGTGCTAGTATAGATAAAGCCTGAAGCTACAGTTTTCATTCACACCGCACTCTGTACTCACATCTTAAAAATAGTTTTGATATTCACTTTTTATTGGACCATTAGTAGCAATCAGAAACTGGTGGATGGTGCAAGAAATAGAAGTTCTGTTTTTGTAAAGGTTCTGGTCTTCATCATTAATGTTATTATTATTCCTTATTATGAATACACCAATTAGGCAGAATGTGTTAGATGCACTCAAGCACCTCTTTATTATGTTTATTATTTTATGTCTCTTTTATATTTTTATGGTAGGAATTGATATTCCGTAACAGAAAGGGTCTAAGCTACTGCATGTGTTTGAGATTGGAAGACCCCTGGTATCTCCAGCATGGTGTTTAGCATTCAGTTAAACCTCTGGCTAGGAACAGGCACAGTGTACTAGGACTTTGAGTGGTTCCAGGCAAATGATTCATCAAGGTTATTATCATAAATTAGCAACGATAGAATCTCCCCTGCCGTGCATGGCGTGACTTTGCTTTTTCATGTTTCCTTTTGCCATAGGGTGATATCAACAGTGTAGCAGATTTGTCTCTCTTCATTGCCCCCTGAGTAATGTCAGGCTGCCAGAGTGCCTGCTGAATTACCAGCTTATCATGGCATGTGTTAGCCCGGCTCCATTCTGTCAATACGAAGCAAGACAAAATGTGTCAGGAATAAAACGAAGATAGTGAGATTGTCTGGTGGATGATTCAGGTTCTGCAAAATTTATATATATATATATATATATATATATATATATATATATATATATATATATATATATATATATATATATATATTTAATATTATTTACTCAAAGTCTCATTTAAAATTGTCAATTTTTTTCAAAAGTGACCTGAGGGCAGGGGACATTGTATAAAACACATGCACAGTTGTCATACAAATTCAAATTAAATGCAATAAGGTAAAAATAGATCAAATTTCAAATAAATGACAGTAGAGCTTTGAGAGCAGTCCATTGACCAAGAGTACCTAAATTCCCAGCTGTACAATTTCAGGTCCATCCGTAGCTTATATTTGAAAGCTTTTTTGCCTAATGTTGTTCTGACTCTGGGGAAAAATACTGGTGAAATTTTGTGAGAGCTAAAGCCATAAAAATTTCATTTTTTACACATGCATTTAAAAAAGGTAGGGAACCAGAGAGGGAAACAGAAAATTAGAGATTGATGTATAGAGGCATATAAACATACAGAGACAGCCACTTTTTAGCAGCATATTCCACATTGAACAGTGGCCTATCTGATTTCCACAACCAGTAAGACAGAACATAAAACATAGGGTAAGGATTGTCCAACTTCTTAGCTAATGTGCTGATCAGTAGCAGTACATTACAATGTTTCTTGTAATGTGTAATACAAGAAATTATAATTGATAAGAGTTCTTTGCTATATGAGAATCAAACTTGAATATGACTAACTTAAGTTGAGTTGAATGGCACTCAGGCAGAGTGCAGAAATTCAAGTGTTTGCATGACTTCCCAGTATTTGCCACTGACCGTAAAGCATTTAGCATAGCCAGTCTTTGTACTGGAAAAGTACCCCCCCCCACTGAAATTCATGAGTGTGTTTAAAAAATTCATCCTTTGTTTCTAGTTTTGACCAGCTAGCCTGCCTTGGAGAGTCGTGCTCCCTTTCTGAGCTCACGCTGGATGGGAATCCTGTAGCCCTGGAGACATGGTACAAGCAGGCCGTCCTGCGCTGTGTGCTTCATCTCAGACAGCTGGACATGAAGCGCATCACAGTAAGACTGACGTGTTCGACTGTGTGTGTTTAAAAGTGATAAATAGGACACCAGCCACCAGTTAACCAGTTCAGCTGTGACTGTTAAGATATTTTGTTGTCCTTTCAGATATTTTTCTTTTCTTCTTACAACAAATTGCATAGCTACAATCAGAGAACACTGTGTTACAGTGTTTGTTTTGCTATATTTTGCTTATTAAAAATAGGGAAGAAATATTCACAAATATTTTTAGAAGCAAAGAGCTGCCTTAACCTCCTAAGACCCGAACTCTTCCACGACATGCATTTTTAATTTCTCTTTGATATTTGGGCATATTGGGGCCCAATGAATGTAAAAACAAAGAATTTCCAGATTTTTTTTTTTTACCTTATTTTTGTTTTTAAGAAAAATGAGAGCCACAAATGAGGATATTCATTTAAAAATTTGATAGAACAGTAGCAGTATAATGTCCTCGTAAGTGGATATCAGGCCCTTGTAGAGCAAAATTGAGTATTTTGGTCTAAATAACGCAAAATGTGATGTCCACATATGTGGACGCCAGGTCCTAGGAGGTTAAAGCGATTAAACCTTCACAGCTTATGACTTTGCTGTGGTTGATATTTAATAAACCTATGCCATATTCTCATTACACATTCATGTTAAGCTAATGGTCCAAACTTTTTGTCCCTCTCTGATGTTCCTGAAGGCAGCATACATGTTGATTCTTGAGAGTGACTCATTCTTGAAATAAACGTTTTTATGATTTCACACTTCAAATTTATTTTGAACCCACATAGTTTCCCATTCACTGTCACTCTGTATCACCAAGTTGTATGAACAACTTTACAGTGCTATATTCTGGAGTCTGACTGTGGTACAGCATTCATTATGCTCTGTTTTATGCTAAAAGCAAAGTGGTTCAGTGACTAAGTTATGACTCTAAGCTACACTTTTACACATATTTTACACACAGTGTATGTAGCAAAACAGTGATTATTCTCAGAAAACATGAAATTATTTTTGTCGTACAGTTTGCCAGAAATGTGCTATCATGAAATGTCAGCGTGCTTTTAGAAGCTGTCAGGCAGAGAGCACCCAGGTCTGAGCTTGTACTTTAAAGGAATCTGTAAGTACCACACACCTTGCCCTCAAAACACAGAGCTGATATGAAGTAAAACCAAACCCCCAAAAAACAAAACTTGTAACTCAGATTTCAAAATGTTTTTACTTAAGAGGTTTCAGGATTAGCAAATTTCAGGATTATTGTGGTCCAATAAAAGCACCTCCACCACACTTCAGCTGCCAATTCCTGATACAAGTCAGTTACATTTTCAGAGTTTACTTTAGGGAGACACACAGCATTGACTTAATGACAGAAATGTTTGTCTAGCATTGGGGTTTCTATTTCTTTAAGCATATTATAACTGGTTTGGAATATATGTCTCCAGGGCACCATACTGCCTCTATGCTGTGAAAGCCCATGCCTGGGTGACTGGTGGGTAGACTGTTATTTATGAATGAAAATGGAAAATGAGAATAAAATTCAAATAACACACATCCGCTAGACTAGAGCATTAATAGTCAACTATTATGTTTCAGAAAAATACCTGAATATGTTTAATATTCAAATTTTAACTGGGAACATTATAGAAAATCTTAACAGCCTCATAACCGAGAGCTGTTGTCCAAACATTCATTGTTTTGGCAAGTGCACAAACAAAGAATGTATTGACACTGAACAATAGCATCCTTTGCAGTCAAGAAGTTATTCATCAGGTTAAAACAGCTTTTTCATTTTGATATTATATGTTGTTTTTATTATAAAATTAGTTTTAAGGATTGTTATATGGGTTTGGATTCTTAACTGTCTCTACCAGCTGACAGCATTTTGCCTGTCTTTATCAGACTTGAGCATCATTTTGCGTCATTGCTAGCTCGCCATAGACAGCTGAATATCCCCCTGCTCTTTGCTGGCACACTCAGACTGTGTTGGCTGCATTGCATTCTGGGAGTTTTGGCTTTCCCCAACAGCTGGGCTCAGTTTATCTGAGACTGAAAATCAGACAGATAATCCCGTGATGCAGCCGGTTTGTGTGAGACTATCTACCAGCCTCCATAATGGTCCATTTCTAGTGTAGAGAACAGTTGTCCTGACAGGGTCTTTTGTGGTTCCCCGCTCTCTTGAATAATTCAGAACTCTTGAATGGAGCGACACTCTGATTGCACCGGCTATCTTTTTCAGGACGAGGATCGGCGCATGGCAGGTGTACAGGCTCGAAAAGAGGAGGAAAAGAAGAAGGAGAGTCACAAGCAGACCATTCATAAGGTACCAGTTTGACAAGATTCACTCTTGCTGTCTTTAGCTGGCAGGATGCAAATGCACGTTGTAGACGACAGCAACACAACAATCTGTTAAGAAGCAAATAAACTCATAATTACCCTTTATATAGTTAGTATGTAGAAGGACAATAATAAGCAGTAAGGTTTTTAACATTCTTAAAATGCCACATATAGGTGATGATATCTGATTTGTAGTTTATTCATCTTCTGAATTACCCATAATTATGAGATTCAGGTTCAGGCTTAAGTGTGCATTTAGAGAAAAAAAAGCACCTCATCAGACATCAGTCTGCCCTTCAAAACATATTTAATGAGAAGGCTCTAAAATATTTAGGTCATGATAAGGATTTTTATTTATGAGTTTATTTATTTCTTCTGACCTATGTGTCTTGGGACTGATGAAGCTCATTAATAGTGTACACATTTTGGATGCTTCATAGACGTGAATTTTTTTTAATGCATTCTCTTTTCTTCTGTACGACACAAAAACCCTTTTAGATGGAATCTGGAGTATTGTACAGAGTTCACAAGGGTACTGTATTTGTAAAGGAGTCTGTAAATTACACTTTATAGCTTTAAATGATCTAAGATGTTCTGCTTTGCACATGCATCTGTTTTGCGATAAATATGTTTGTGTGTGTGTGTGCCAAAGATCCTGCTGCTTTAACTGTTAGATGGACCCTATGCCGAAACTCGTTGTCTCTCAGTTACCTAACTCTCTTTAATCCCTGGTGTTGAGAAAATTTTATAGTGAATGCCACAGCCAAGGGTTCACAAAGGCCAAGGACTTACCATGAACTGATACTCATCCCTGCTTCAAGGAGTGGCACATTCCTTAGCTGAGCATATTGCAACTCCAGCTTGTCCAAGAAAGAGTAATTGAAATAGAACAGAGAGGCAGAAATCTTCTCTCTTGCAGGGTGGGATGTCACATTTTTCTGGTGTAAAAGGCAAACACTGTTAAACCATAATGCTGTAGTGTGACAAAGGAAGCAAATGAAATGGACTAAGAAATCACTATATAATTTCAAATCTAATATAAATTGAGTTCTATATCTGCTTTAGTAAAATGTCTTAGTTTATTGTACTTTATTGTATATGCTTTCTTTAACAATGTATCCCAGTAAAATGTATATATGAGGAAGGCAAGAAGGATATGATTTTCTGTGACCCGATGAAAACACACAGAGGTTCTATTAGCATGCTAGCTCTGTCCTGCTCAGGAGATTTGACACTTGAAACCTTCTTTGTTCTGTGTATGTTTGTGTGTGTGTTCTGTTCATCAAGGAGAAGCGGCGTCTAGCAATCCGTAATGCTGCACAGCAGTGGGAGGGTGTCAGGGCCTGCCTGGAGCTCCCATCCACAAATGGCGCTAAAGAAGAAGTCAGTCCAGAGAACAGCCCGGCTCACAGCCCCGCCCAGACCAATGGCCTTACACAGGAACCTTCCCCTGATGAACCGAGGTACACACAGCATGTACAGAAAATTAAGATGAATTTTAGAAGTAAAAATTAGACAGTGACTGGTTAAGATACTGATGTTATGAGCAAACTATATTATACTACATATTCCTGGTCTATTTAGAATTGTGGTTTCAGTCATGGTTTATTTTTGACTGTTTTTACTACCTTTTTAGCTTTTCACAGTGGAGATTGGTTTCCAGTTGATCGGTCTACCAACTTGGTTTTGAATGAAGTTACTCATGGATACATACAGTGTTGCCTTTAACCAACTTCTTAATTTTCCTTTTGAGCCAGAATTTTGGCACAGCGATTCCTCCCCTCCTCAGGAATAATTGTAATTACTTAGGTAATCCCCTCATAATTCATCTACCACCGTAACTGAGTCAAGAAATGTATTTTCATTTAACTAGTTCTATGGTTGATAAACAAGTACATGCAAAACTAAAAACATTTCCATCATTCATGAGTTATTTAAGAAAAAATTAAATATGGCAGTTCTTCCTGACTGTACACAAAACAAATCGTGTGTGTAGGTGGGAGGAGAGAAAAGCGAAAAATGCAACAGTGAGGGAACTGTATACATTGCTGTGTAAACTTTTGTGTTGCATATAATTGTCACAGTTCATCCTGTGTGCAGATATTTGTAAGTAGAAAGATGAGACAATATAACAATGATTGTTTTTGTGATTCTGGCTTATTATCACTATTACTTATCATTTATTACTTATTATTTTTTATCTTATAGGATTTTAGAAAGAATTGTTTTTGTCCGTTGTTGAAAATTTTGTTTATTTTTCATCAGGCGGGTAAGCCCAGGTTCAGGACCAGAGCGGCCATCTGGGGGAACAGAAATCAGACTCCAGACCAACAGCCGTCCAAACAGCCCACGAGACTCCAAGTAAGACAAAAATGCCACAATGATATATTTTACTTAAATATTTAAAGTGATCACAGGCACTGAAAAAAATCTCACATAATTTGACTCCTGCCCCCTTGAAACATCTATTAACAAAGTACTGTTTGTCACATTTAAATGCAGTGTTTTAGCAGCTGCTGTACCATTTTTACCTTATTAACAGATGGCAGAATGGCCTAGACAGAATATGTAGGGATCATTCTGGTAATATATTCAGATCCTGCAACAGCTGGTGTGTGAAACCTACCTTAAAATATTCTTTTACAACACAGTTACCCCTTTATTTACTTCAGGGGTGTTGCTCTTGGTTACTCCTCAGCTCTCTGAACTCTGGTAAGATGAGCAGATGCACATGTAGATGTCTGAAAACAGTTCTTTTCTTTCAAATGTTTATAACATGACACTGCAAAAAGTTTAAATCAGTAGTGTGGACTCAGTATAATGTGGAAGTAATGCCCTCATATTCTTTCCTATCAAGACTGATACAAGTCTGGATGAATTATAAGTGGGAAGGTTGAGATGAATGTGTGCGCTGTGTTAAGGGCTATTATTACATGTTTCAAAGAGGGCCCTTCCTTCCTGCACCAGGATATGAAAATGGCCCTAAAGCAAAATCTTCAGTGCCAGTGGTTTTCTTTTACTGGTCTATTATAACTTCACTAACGTAGCTTAACAGGTCATAGTGATGCGAAGTCTGCCATACTCTTATCAGCTAAGACTTGAATTACTTTGGCTTGTACTGTGTGACAAAATACAAAGGGAATTTACAAACCATGGCACCACTACTAACATGAAAGAGAAGCAACATGTATGAAAGGGTCAAGGGGTAAAAAATCTAAATGCTTGGAAATATGAGAATTAGGAAATTTAAAACTTGTTTTGTTCACCACTGGGTGGGTGTACAGAATGTTGTAATGCCTACACAGTGTGGTCCTGATTACCTCGAAGAGCTGTTGAAGTACTACACCCTGAAGAAAATTACAACATCCTCCCCCATAGAGTGCATGGATACATAATGTCATCTCTGGTTCTTTCTTTAATACAGCGATAAATCACCCCTTTCCAATGATACGTAAACGAATGTTGATACCACTTTTAGCTTGATAGTATCATCGTGCTTCTAAAATTTATGGGACAATAGTTTGTATCATTGCCAAATTATGGCTGTTAAGTAGGCTTAATTGTATTCATTTTTGTGAAATCTTAGATTTATTTAACTCCATTACCCCTGACAGATGGAATAAGGGTTGCATGGCAATAGAAGAGTTATTACCCAGAAATTCAGCAATTGAGTTGGGAAGAGATGGAAGGGGCTTTGTAGTGTTTATACATTGATGAAATTGAGAGATCCTGAACAGGTGTTTTTTTTTTGAGGCACATAAATCAGTTAGATACCAGAACAATGGTGAGAAAGAGATTTAGTGGGCTATATGAGTGAAGGAAGAACTTAAGACATTTTAAACCAGTGCAAGCTGTAGGAATACTTTACAGAAACAGGACTGTTCTATGCAACACTAAGTACCCAGTAAGCCTGCATCTTAATAAATTGCATTCACTTTTTACAAGATGGAAATGATGGAGTGGCGTGTTAAAATAACAGCTCAGTTCAAAGTTTCACATGTGTCACTACCTCACAATATTTAGGCATTTGTACAAGCTGTTTCTGTGGTGGGATTCAGTTGTTAAGAGATGACAGATGTCCCTTTTAAAACCTCTTTTGGATTATGTTAAATAGCTCTAATTGAATTAAATTTTGTTCTCTATAATTCATGGAGCCAGCAGGAGCCGTATAATTGTGATAGATTCTTCACTCCGTCTTCCCCGCCATGCTCTCTTCTTCTCTCAGCATTTGTACATGGGTTCATGTCATAAGGGGATTCAGGGCCACCTGGAGCCTTCAGCTGTGCTGAACAGTATGTGACAGTGCAGATTGTGTTGATGGCACGCTGCCAGGTGTTTAGAAGTTACTCTCATTCTTGATGTGACTTATCTACATGCTACACTCCATCTCCTGCACTGTTCTTCAACTCCTTCTGATTTATAGCCTTTGGCATTCTTGCATCTTGGAGGTGTGGCATATTCCTTAAATATATTAAACTGCCTTTCAGAGTCTGGCGTCTCCCCGTCTAGTTCCATGTTTTTGTCCATGTGTGCACTTGAAACACGACCCACTTGGATTTTACGGTTTTAAAACTTCTTTGCTACTACTTTATCTAACATATATGCTTGCAGTCAGTGATATTTTGATTTAGAGATCTTGTCATCTGAAATAGTAATCTATCAATGTCCACACACGTTTTTAAAATAAAAATGTAAAAAATGGATGCACTCGTTCTACTGCACTTGTTGCAAGAATTATTTGAACCCTTTGTACATGTTGGCGTCCATGTTTGTAAGGTTGGTATATGTACTAATATAAAAAGCATAATTCTGACCTTTTGTAATGTTTTTGTACTGTTTTTATACAGTTGTGGAAAAAAAACAATACAAAAAAACATTTTCACAGCACTCTGTGCAGTCTTGTACAAAACTAAGTACATTCTTAGGAACTAGGAGGATAAGTTGCAAGAAGATGCTACTAATCAAATGCATCTAATTAACTGATCATGTTAAATGTTAAAGTTCATGACAGTACAATTATAAAAAGACTGAAAAATTGTGGCTTGTTTGAAAAGGTTACCAAGCAAAAGTCTATTTTCTCTGAAAAGAACATAGCAGCTGCATCTTAAAAAGCCATAAGAATTCTGGAACAGTGTCTTTTTGACAAACATGACCAAAGTGGCGTTGTTTTGCCATACCGCACAACACCACATTTGGCAAAAAGTAAACCAGTACATTCACAGACCAGCTGTCATGCATAGTAGTGCAGATTTGTGTTCCTTTTACAGCTGCAAAACATGGGTACCATGTAGCCATTGAGTCAACTATGAACTCTTCTGTATGCCAGTATATTTTATGTATATTTTATCTTAAGCACAGCATAAAATGCACAACAGAATAGCTGAAAAGGAAACAATCAAGGTATTTGAATGGCCAAGTCAATGTCCAGGCTTGTTCTGCAAGCTATTACATGATGGGGTGTTCCTAGTTTTTCACATGACTGAATACGATGTAATCACTGTCCTTAAGAAAATGCTTTTTAAACTTTCAGGGTTTTTCTTTTGAGTGTAAGTTCAATTTTTGGCCATTGGGGGAAAAATGTCAGAAAGGCTGACTGTTACACATATCAGTTTCTTTAATACATCTGTGGAATCCCCCACACCATGACCGTCCCTTGACATTTGACTAACAATCCACAGAGTGAGTGGTGGATCACATTCGCTATGTTGGAGTAATATGTCTAGGTAAAAACATAATGATTGAGGGGGACATTCCTCATCAGTGACTGGTGCATTGTGAGAGGTTCAGGTTGTATTACATGATTAATTTAGTTCAGCCTGGACCAGTATAGCTTGAAAATGTTACTTCCATCTGCAATATTTACTGTTTATTAGTTTTAACAGCTTTTAGACCAGTGGTTAATAGATTGAGACAACAAACTGCAGATTCACAAAAAATTAAAATATTAATACCAATATTTCTGTCCAAAGAGTAAACACGTTACAGATTATGAAATTATGAAATTACACACTAATACACACAAAAATGTGCAAACCTGCTTTTGTTTGCATTTCCTTTACTTGGTCAAGCTTGTCAATCTAGTTGAGACACAACACTACCTGTAGCAAACTGCTCATTTTAAAGAGGTATGTTACTGATTTAGTTCAATTATTCATTGACAGTACTTGTTTGGTTTTTAAAAATCTATGGTAACCTTTTTTCCACCTAGGAGAGGAAACTGCACCTACTCGGCACTATAGAAAAAGCTATTGTTTGAGGGCCACTCTCTAAAAATGGTGACTTTTTAAACAAGCCTTATATATGAAACAGCCTCATTATGGAAAACTAAATATACTCTTTTTGTTTACATTATATTTTGTGCCCCTGACTATCTATTTAACCTATCTAAGGTCACAACTCAAACTCACACTTTCTAAAGTTTGGTCTCTGTGTAATCTTGGATTAGACTTCAGTAATCAAGGGATTAATCTTAAAAGTACTTTGGCTTTCTGTTGCATTTCGTCAAGAGGATATGAAACATGAATAGGGGTGATTTGTCTGTTGGCGGCCTGAAGTCAGGATGATCACTGTTGAATATCGTGGAGCCAGTAGCCATCTGATGCCCTGCTATGCTGAAAAGTCCCTTGAGTGTCAGCAGACCCAGACGGAGATTATGTCTCCTTGAGACTCGCCAAGATTCTCTACTCTCACGACTCTCTTATCAGAGAAGGGCACTTCAACTGTTGTCTAGGAGTATAGAAAGCAATTGAGCAGCACAAATAGGACATTGACTAGACCAGTGAGTGTTCTCTTGTGTTCCACTTCTCTTAGCAACAATGCCTGAATTTTCAAGCAAATGTAGCATACACTTTTTTCATGAAGACATTCTTCAAGTTTCACAAAAAAACACAATTTGCGCATTTAGTATCAGAAAATTAACTTAAGGAGTGTTTTCGTGTGTGTTTGTATGTAATTTGCAGGCTTGTGGAGGCAGGGAGTGGCAGTGTTCAAAGCTTGTCCTTGTCTGACAGTCACCTGGCAGAGCTGGATGGAGACACCCTGCGTTTATTTGGACTTGGAGCCCTGGAGGCCCTGGAGAGGGGCTGGGGTGTTCAGACTGCTGGTGCTGTCACTGTAATAACCTTCCGCTACATCAACTTTGATGCCATAGTACCAACACTGCCACGAATAAGAGTCAAGTTCCCAAATCTGTCGGTGAGGCCATGTTATATTATTAGCTGTGAAGCTGTGATGACTTAATTAATTAATTAATTAATCAGGAAGGAATAAGGAAGGAATACGCTCATTGCATTTTTCATTTACCTTATTCACCAAAGTTCCATGACATGACACCAAAAGACGGTCTTGGCTAGTGGCTATTTGCCAGATCATAGCCAGATAGTCCTTAGTTATTGTCCCTGAACCTTTAGTTAATTTCTCTTATTACGTAATGTATCTTGTAGAGTGCCACATTAATCCAATATACAATAGAAAAATAAATTTAATAGTCAGTGGTAGGGCCCATAATTAATACTTATAGCTGCCTCACAGGTATATTGTTGAGGCAGTGTAAATCAAGGCAGTGTAAAAAATCACATCATTTAATATTTTAATATATTTGATATATCTTTTAAACCCTTTTTGCCAAAGGCCAACCTTTTAAGTCCTAGTTTAATTTAGCGAGTTATTGATATAAACAACTACTTATTGCTTTAACAGGTACCAACTTTTGTTTCTTTTCGGTAGCATATGATCTTCCTGGAAACCAACATCAGCCGTCTGCCGCAGCTGGCAGCCCTGGCTCAGGTGAGGCGCCTAGACCAGCTGACCATACACCCAGATGGCAACCCAGTGGTCAGTTTGACTCTTTGGCGCTCCTTTGTCATCTATCGTCTTCACCACTTCAACCTGCAGAGGATCAATGGCCAGGAGGTGAGGATTAGCTCGGTCTTTTAACACATTCCTGTTGTTTATAGATAGTGAGATATTTTGGCAAAAGCCCCCTGACAACATAGTCCCTGGAATCCCTCGGACACACAAACCCCTCCACCACGATAAGGTAGCGATTCACAGAGGGGCAATTAATTAATTAAAAACATGTCAAACCATTAATTTACTGTTGCCAGCCCTAAATTGGTAAATGGCCTGTATTTGTATAGCGCTTTACTAGTCCCTAAGGACCCCAAAGCGCTTTACACAACCAGTCATCCACACACATGTGATGGCAAGCTACACTGTAGCCACAGCCACCCTGGGGCGTACTGACAGAGGTGAGGCTGCTGGACACTGGCGCCACCGGGCCCTCTGACCACCACCAGTAGGCAACGGGTGAAGTGTCTTGCGCAAGGACACAACGGGCGAGACTGTCCAAGCCAGGGCTCGAACCGGCAACCTTCCGATTACAAGGCAAACTCCCAACTCTTGAGCCACGATCGCCCCAATTATAGGTCTGTGTCTCCTGGAATGCTGTACCTGAGGATATTGCCTCTACATTAGATCCCATTTTAGACTTGATTTGATAAATGACCTTTAAATTAGTTTTCACCTGCCGCTTGTTTCTGTGTTAGCTGCCACTTTCATGTCTTATCCTATCTTGCATCTGTTAAATGGGATCAAACCTTTTTGCTAAGCCGAACCCATGAATAAAGTTGTAAATCTTCATTTCGTATTGGGAAATACATGAAAAAGCTCGTCACTGAAATATATTGTGCTGTGTGTATGTATGTGCTTTGTGTATTGACCTTAGGTGACCATGAACGATGTTATCGCTGCAGAACGTGTATTTGGAACACTGGGCCATATAGCAGCCACCGAAACTCCACGTTGCCGTCTCCTTCTGCTGCTTGAGGAGTCCAGGTGAGAACTTGATTGCAGATGTTTAACCATAACATAGCATTAACTACAGATTAATGGCAGGTGTGTGCTGTGTCTTGGACCGTGTAGATTGTTTGTTTAAGTATGTCAAAAATGTGTGGATCCTTAAATGTGTGTCAGATGTAGGCTTCTGTACATGTGTGTACATGCCTGTGCATAGCATTTGTGGGTATATGAGTGTGAGTAACAGTGAGACAGAGCCTGGCACTGAGGAGCCAGGGGAATTAGACTATGTGTCTCAGGATAAGGGTGGGTACTTGGCATTTGGACACAAACATTCCTTTCTCTCCCCAGCCAAAAAACTCTTGAGGTCTGTCTCTCAGGGTCAATTAAAAAACATCCTAACAAGGAAAAGAAATCTGCTTGTCACGCACAAGACTACTTTGGCCAGATTTCTTGTAAAGACATTTTTTGAACTCAGTGATATCTACCTGGATAATAAATAAATTAAGGATTATATACTTCCCAGATAATTGAATACATCTTGCTTGTAACAGGTTTTACCCCATGTTGGCATCAGAACTGCCTTAATTTTTAATTGCATAGATCACAAAGGAAACATTCCTCATAGATTTCAGTTATATTGACAGGAAACCTTTACAGTGTTGAAAATCTCCAGTTCCACCACAAAGGTGTTCTACTGGATTGAGATCTGGTGACTGTGTAAGTTATTTGAGTACAGTGAGCTCATTGTCATCTTCAAGAAACCAGTTTGACACGATTTGAGCTTTGTGACACTATCCTGCTGGAAACAGCCATCAGGAGATGGGCACGTTGAATAAAATGTAAACAAATGTATTTTAAGCAACCTAGAACTCAATTTCAACTGCCTTTGTATCCTCATTGCCCTTTAAAAGTCATGTTAAAAATGTAAACTTTTGGGCAACAGGCTGTAAGCTGTATCTCACCTCTGCTTCATGGAGTCTGTTATGAATATATAACACACAACAGCCCAAGGCCAAAGATTAATTTCATATCAGTGCAGAAATCTTACTCACTGTTATCCGCATGCAGGATCTTGAATCATTTGTATCCATCTGACTCACTTATTAAAAAAAGAAAAAATCTGAAAACTGCTGTAGATTGTTTCTCACATAAAATGTGGTTTTAGTTTCCCAGCATGAATAATAATAAAAAAGAAATTACTGGAAACAGCAATCATGAGTGAACAAACAGTATTAAAAGATGGTAAATTAATGCTGAGCTCTTGTTATGTCTATTTTGTTTAGGGGGGTTACCTTAAACACTAGTGAGGAATTAAGTTCCTGCAGAGGTCAGTAAGTTGAGGCATTCTGCGCATTTCAGGATTTGTCCCCACTGGGATTCTGTCACTGCAGCGTCTCCTCGATGCAGAGTTATGGATGGCTGCATAACTCTACATCAGTGCCTTCATCATAGAGCTGGGCGATAAAACGATAACGATATGTATTGCGAAATAACTTTTTCTCGATAGAAAAATTAAACTATTGCGATAGACCTCATCTCGCTCTTGCTCTCTTAAAAAAAAAAGAAAAGAAGAACAGCCAATCCAAATTAAGTAGCGCAGAGCCGAACCAATCACAGCCGCAGCGTCACGTGACGTGACTTGTTACGTACAGCACAAGTGCCAAGCCGCGCACGTGTGGTTTGGGAAGCAGCTAGCCGCTGGTAATGGAGGAAATGAGTGTGTTTTGTAGTGATGTGTCGGTTGCGAACGAAATGGCTCTTAGAGCCGGATCTTTGACGTGAACGACGCGAGCCGGCTCCTTATCGCGAGCCGTGGGTTTTTTTCTTTCTTTCTCTCACCCTCTCTCTCGCACTTTTTTCCCGCTTCACTCCGCGCTGGGAAGAGGGGGGAAGGGCGGTAGTTACACTCGCAGTAGCACAGGAACAGAGCGGGAGGGAGAGAGAGAGAAAGAGAGCCAGGGACAACGACGTCACATTAGAAAGGTATAGTAATCATCCACAACTATTTTCAGTTGCGGATGATAAAGGATTCAGAAAGTTCAGAAAGCTATACAACAAGGAGAGATTGAAAATTTCCTTTTAGTTCTCAGTTTATTTGATATTGACAAAAGTTAGTCAATTTTGTCTGTTCTTCTGTAAAACAAACTAAGATTTATTTTTAGAATTAACATTTTGTTTCTAAGTGGAATTGACAATTTAGTAGTCTGTTTTGTTTGTTCTATTTTGAAACTTAAACGCTTTAGCGGCTGGCTTTTGTGTAGTTTGCAATATTTGCCTTTATTTATCTGAAAAAGTCTCATGTTCCTTAAGTACATCTACCCTGTTGAACTTATTATGGGAAATAAATATTAAAATCAAGACAAGCTGCTGATTATTTCACATTTTACTTGTGAGCAACGGCACATTTAAATCTTACAAATATAGTTATTTGGCTTATATCGTGATATATATCGTTATCGCCTGAAATGAAAAAAACATATCGTGATATGAAAAAATCTTATATCGCCCAGCTCTACTTCATCAGTGAGATGTTTTGATGGGTTTCTTTGCAAAATGATTTTAAAAGTTATGGACTGATTTGACCTGCAAAATATGGCAAAAAATCACAATGTGCATCACATTTTGGAAAAAATAAATAGCTAATAGAAATAATAAAAATTGTTGTACATCATTTTTTATGTAGTCAGATATGCCTCTGGATCCAGGGACTCAATTCATGCAGCATTTGTAGCCGTGGCAAAGGTATGCATTCGGACTACGCTTATCTGTGCGCCACAGGCGTTCTAGTAAAAAAAACCAAAACACATCATCCTACACTATGGAATTTATGATCTCATTATAATAAATGCTTTCAGTTTATCACACTTTGTTTTGCATCATAAGGAGCTGACACTGGAAACACATGTGATGCTGTTTATATTGCATATATTAGCTATCTGATTTTTCTGTGCACACGAGCTCCTCTAAAATTTGGCATTGAGTCAGTCTATAGTCATCGCTTACTTAGCTAATCATTTAATTGCCTTAATTTCATACAAAATCTGTGCTTCTTGTCTTTCCTGTAATAGATGTGAATAGTCCTTTAATGGACCAGAACAGAGATTGCTATCACCAATCAATAATATTTTTTTTTTCATTTATAAAATCATTTATAAAATGCTAATGTCCTCGCTCTGTCCCTTGCTTCTCCTGCTCATATAGCATGTGTTATACCTGCATTAAGCATATTTCATACTTACTCTCAGTATAAAGTTACATGTGCAAGATGTGCAGTGTGTATTCTCTGCTTTCAACAACTGTTCATTTTCACTCATTTGTAGTGTGTGACAGTTGTATTTGTGTTTGTATGCGTTTATAATGGTTGTAATATCCTCGTGGCCATTTCTTGAAAAGGAGAGTTATAATGTCATTTATCTGGATAAGTAATAAAGATATATCGTAATAAAGTATATGTATAATAAAGTATAAAGTATAGTAATATAAAGTATAAAATATAGTAATAAAGAACTGATGCACTGTGAACAAGCTGAGAGGGAGAATGGCCCATTTATTTATCTATCTACCTTTAATCACTTAAGTTAAGTTAAGTTAAGTTACCTGACCCACCCACACCCGTCAGGGTTCTTTAACTTCAGTCTGAGTTGATTTCTTGACCTTTCTTCTTTAGTAAGCTCACTTCCTGTACTTAACAAATTTCCTCTGTAGGGGAAGACATCAAAGGGAAACTAACTCTGTAACTGGGCATGCTTGCTATACTGCTTAAGGTCTCTGATGGACAAAATACAACTAAATTTCTCAGCATTAAACAGATGCCATCTGCACTGTGTTTGTAAAATTCAGGCCGAAACTGTGGGATCATATATCAAACCCAAGGTGTTGTTTCAAGTTGTTTTTTTTTTTTAAATCAGATCTAACTTCCACGCGTCTGTATTATTGTGTTAGTCATTATAATGTGTGAATGACACACACTGATGTGTTTTGGCATACACATGCATTCACACACTCTACAAACTGTCTTATCTTAAAAGGAATGTTTGCCTCCAGCTTCCTCTGAAAAGACAGTTTCAGCATCCTGGCACTGACCTGTGGTACATGTTGGTGCAGTAGTGTATCACATGACATTTCCTTTTGATAGACAGCAATATTTGATGTAGTTTATGTTAGAGCGCTGTACTGCTTTAATAAGTATATTGTACTTCTCTGTGTTAAAGACATTAAAATATTTATGGAAATAGTTCAAAAAGACTATTAACATTTTACATATTGTTTGCCTGTTTGCTTGGATTTAATCCATTATGGTGTTTTTATGTTCAAAGTATCTGAGTGTTGCTGACCTTTCTGAACTGTCAGTGTTTGTTTAAATGCTGTCATTTCTGACGACTTCTCAAGTGAGCCCTTTCCCTTATTTCTCAAGAAACTGTTTTCACAGTATTAAGTTGAGATAGTGCCATTTGATGGATACAAAAACACGCCTTTATTATAGTGGTGCCACTCACTTGCAGCCACTGTTTCTCCCCAGGTGTCTTTGTGTTTTTTCAGTCTATATCTGACTTACTCTTCTTTCTTGTCTTTCTTCACCCTGAAGGAAGCGGCAGCTGCAGTTCCTGTTGGAGGGGCGTGGCCGGCGGGCAGGACTCAGTCCAGAGGAGCTGCGTGATAATGGGAAACTCCTGGGAGAAGGCCTGAGCAGAGCGTTGTTTAACTATCCAAGCAGAGACTGCAGTGCAGAGAGCCCTGAGGTTAGTTCTTATTTATAGTGCTGACTGTACTTCATCCTCAAAAGAAGGTTAAGAGAAAATACAAACAATGACTTGAACAGGAGTCAGCTTCTGGTGTCATTCACACAAATAACACACAGGTCATTAATGCACCATCGAACAGGAATCAATATTTGACATCAGTCCTTTCTAATTCATGCGGGACTACTGTACTGTGAAACTTGTTATCTTGATCTGCAGTCATTTATATTCAGAGAACAAAGCAGGCCTCTGTTACAACAGTTATTGCATTGATTAAGTCAGATAAAGCAGGAGTGAGCAGTATGGGTGAGATGGACTGAAAGTTGTTCTTCACTGTAATATCTCCATAGAACTATTAGAGCAATGAAAGATATTGTGCATGCTGTTTTATCATCATCATTGCTAAAGGTTTCACTAACAAGTGCAACTAATACCACCAGTATTTCCAGAAACTTTGCATTGGATGGCATAGCTTATAAAACACACATTATAAGCCGAAGAAAAAACAGCAATTTCTGAAATCTTAAAATTACTTTCCTCAACCAGATACAGTTAACATGGTTACACTTGGGATTACTTAATATTACTCAAATCTCTATTTTCTCTTAAATTTAGCAACAATAAATACAGTGAACTTGGGATAACAGCACATTGGAGAAGCCTAAGCCTCTAGCTACTGTAGTCTCTTAGTAACCGGCACTTGCACTAATGCAGTTTCATCCTGCTTTATTTGGGTGCAATTTAACCTCCATTTACTGAGGACAGAGTGGAGCATCTGACATGTTTGTGCAGATCAGGCACCAGTACCTGTTTTGGCATGACAGTACTCTTGCTTTTCTGCCCCATGTTCAGGTCACCTCTTTCACCTCTCTTTTAAAGTTAGATAAAGGCTTTTTACCCAATCTCATTATAAAACCAACACCAGCATTGACTTTATAATTTAGTAGTATGTTTAACAAAAGTGTACTGCGATATATAAGACCTCTGTTTCCACTCACCTAAGACACTCCTATCATTTCTGTTTGAAAAACAAATGTATTTATAAGATAGAAAAATGAACAAACCAAATGTATTATAATTTGTAACGCAAACATGCAAATTATGTTGTTCTGTTCACAGTCTATACGTATGTTTAAATAAGTATGGAAATCATTTGAATGTTGACTCAAGAAACAGCTTAGTGGAATAGAGGAATGGGAGTAAACTATCATCTAACATCTCCAACAGTGAAGCATGGCATGCTCAATGAAGAAAGATCTTTATTACACACAGTGTAGGGTAGACCATAAAATGAAGAGAGAGAGTGAGAGTGACTTGCAGGAAATACTCTTATGTAGACTCAAACACAGGGCACAGCAGGGAGAAGCATAGCCTTCAGCATATTAGTTGTCTGCTCAACCACAGTGCTGTGAAAAAGAATTTGCCCTCCTAGTGATTTTTTCCTTTTTTGAAAATTTGTTACAATTACATATTTCAGATCATTATGCACATTTTAATGTTAGACAAAGATAATTCCAGAAAATATAAAGTGCACTTTTAAGAGATGATTTCATTTATTGAGGGGAAAAAAAGTTATCCAAACCTACCTACCTCCATGTGAAAAAAAAACTGTGGAGGAATTTTTGCCAACTCTTCTTTGCAGAATTGTTTCAATTCAACCACACTGAAGGGTTTTCAAGCATGAGTGGCCTGTTTAAGTTATTGTCAAAGCATGTCAATAGACTTTAAGTGTGGACTGTGATTCAGGCACTCCAAAACCTTAAATTTGTTTTTGAATTTGTTTTTTGAGCCAAACAGTTTTTTGAGCAATAGCTTTTTTCGCACAAGGCCAGGTAAATTTTGATAACTTTAAGGGAAAAAACAAAACAACTTTTTTTGTCATTTAAAAGCTGCTTTGTTTTTCTAGACTTCCCATCTTTACTTAGCATGTCTTACAGGATAATATGTGGTTAACTGTCCTTGAAACAAAGCTTAGTAGATGTTGGGTGTTGCAGCAGCAGAAAGTGTCAAGAAAGCTTTTTGCACCAGAAATCATTAGAATTTATCTGATCCGAATAGTGCAAATTTTCCTTGTGAACTAAGAATCTAAGGTTTAACTTTTGCACTGTGATTGTATTATGGGTGTGTTTAATAAAGACATGTAGGATTATTACTGTCTGTGTGTTATTATCTGAAGTTTGTGTACTTATTATATTTTTCAGCCCATTGTGAGCAGTTCATAGAGAAAATAGACAATCTCAATGGTTTCACCTGTTCCCATGCCATAGAAAAACAGAATCAACAACAATGAGCTCTCTTTCCTTTCACAGGAGGGCAGTGTGGAGTCGTCAGAGCGTGCTACTATGGTAGAGCAGTACCTACAGGAGTTGGTCCAAAGTGCATCAGACACCAACCTGAAGGGCGAGGCTTTACACAAGCTCTGGCCTTCCATGTTTGCAGAGATGGTGAGAGACTGTGTCTTGGAGATGAGGGACCGAGCGGCCTTCCGCCAAGCCAGCCTGGCAAAGCTCTCTGAGACCAAGTGAAAAGGACCAAAGGTTCACTGTTAGGCAACATACATGCACACGTGGACAGAGCTTTCTTGGGCATCTTCGTCCTTTAATTTCAAAATGGATAACACATAATCACTTTATCAGTTTTAATGCATTTGGAAACACAAGGGTGTATTTCCTTAGTCTGTTGGAAGCTTCTGCTTGAAATGTACGTAGACTATTTTATAGATGTCTGAAGAAATTGTCTGAATGTAGATTTTTCACTAAAAACCCACAGTTTTATTCTTCAGAGCTTGAAGGTAAATAATACTTGAAGAATGTTAAAGAGACTTAGTGACTCAATGTGCATTGTTGCCCCTAGGGAGCATTGTCTGCACTTTAAACGCCATCTGAATGACCCCTCTACACCATTAATATCATCAGCTGAAAATGACCAGTGTCTCTTTTCTTGAGACTAGAATGATTTTTCTGTCTTAAAGCCTGTCTCATCCATTGCTCTCTCATTTCTTCCTGCGGGACATAAATGCAAGGGCACAAACAAGGACAAGGTCTTTTCTTTGTTTACCACTGATTTTCTGTATTGTACTTAGTATTAAACAATTCTGCATTAACACTGAGATTGTCTGCATAGTATGCCTAATTATTTTTCTGATAAATGTCTCTACTGGAGTGAAGGGGCTAGGTCATCCAGTTAGATCATTTCTTAAAATATGCCATTCTCACTTTGAAAGTCAGTCACAAGCCATTGGTATTTCATAAGGCGGAGGCTCTACATTCATGCTAGGAGGTCCAAAAACTAGGAAGGTAGCGTGAACTAAGACTGGAATGTCCCCGAAGGTGTAGAGGCTTCACCTGTTTCCCACCACCTGCTCTTTAACCCTACAAAAAATGCTTAACCCTTATTTAATCCGACAGTCAGCAGGGAATGGCACCAAGCCAGAGGAGTAACACCACGAGTGTCAAACAGCCCCACACAAGCTGATGGGTCATGTTGTCATATGTCATCCACCGCACTGGAGATCAGTGCCTTTCTTGGGGCATTTGACTTGAAGAAGGCAAGAACATCAGTGCCCGGTGGCTATTTTCTGGTAAAAAGTAATGTGAGTGACATTCATATTTACTTTTCTCCCACAACAATCTTCTGCCCATGCTACAGAGTATAGTTCAGCATCTGTTCTGATAGAGCGGTTAAATCTAAGAACCAGAACATCGCAGTTTTTGTATAAAAAGAAACACGGTATAATGTGTTGTTTTTGGGGCAACTGTCCCATGATGATTTCATATGACGGCTCATTGTTCTGCTTTGAGAGGAAAGCTCTCAGTGCAAATGTCTGCTATCAGAAAGCGACAACTAGTTTACTTTGAACACGTCTGATGTGCAACATTGCTGCCTATCAGCAATGCACCGTTGTTATATTTTGTCAGTTTGTGAGGCTACAGCTGTCAACACTGAAAGAAAAGTCTAGTCCCAAAGGACTGACAGAACTTTGTGACTAGTGACAGCAAACAGATGCAGAGCCACAAAATGAGAGCAATGTCTCATCGCTGGAGAGAAGTCCAGACAGTTTAGTATTTCCTGAGCTCCATCCAGTCTAGAAGGCTACACACATGAATATGTGCTCCATATGTCTTGGTGAGAAATAACTGTCAATCAATCTGCGGCACAAATTAAATACATATTTGTTTATCATAGAACGTTACACTGACATTTGTATTAAATGTGCAATGTGTATTAAATGCAATTTTATTATGTCTGAATATTAAAATATGTATAGTTCTTTTTTCAATTAGAGTTGCTGTGTTTGCAGCAAGGATTAGTCTGGTTACATGATAGTAATCAATAGCTGTAATACTTAAAGTGGGTGAGTAAAGCATGAGGTTTTCAACTTATCTCAGTTAGAACTGGCTACAGTATATCATCAAAATAGCTTTTATCTACGCCTGAAAACTGAGCACTTGGATCCTTGTTCACAGTAAATCAATGCACTTTTTTTCTGTCACAACAGCAGCACTGTACGTCTCAGCTGCCAATGCACAGTGGCCATCAGCCAAGAAGAGCTTGGATAATGAGAGGCAAACTAGTGTGAGGATTTCTGCAAGGCTGTGAAGACAATCTCATTTTCAGAATGCAAATAATGAACTAACTTTCTTTCTATCTTTGTGTACCTCTGATTTCTCAGACAACTTTAAACCTCCACGCTACAGGCTTGATTGATTCAGCTGTGGTTTAAAGCTTTACAGTTGTCTGTTTACGAGTGTAATGGTGTAATTATAATGTAGACACACATAGAAGGTCACAGTAAACCCAAAAGGGGGAGTGAAATGAGAGTGAATTCATTATTGTACTTATTATAAAATAGCTGACTAAACCCATGCAATATTATCTGTATAATCTAAGTTTGGGTGAATGACAAGCTAAAATCCTAAGAGCTGGTTTAGAAGCTGCAGTGTTGATATGCTCAACTCTGATAGATTTTTCTGCAGTCTGGAGAGCCGGCTGCCAATTCGTTCCACCTCACAGGACCAACTATTAGTTTCTGCTGGAATGAACCAAGTGTATTGTTTATTGTGAGCCATGTGCTGCAAAAAATAATGATCTGAAACAGTGGTTTGACTTGTTAGTTAATCAATTACATTTCAGAATTATAATGAGTTAGATGTAGATTGCAAAATAAATTTCCCCCGAAGATCAACTTACATTAACCCTTAAAAAAATGTAAATAAATAAAGGGAGATGGTGCTTCACTATAGCTTGTCATTCTAATGCTCCTTTTAGACACATTCATGAAAATTTTTTGAGTGTTGTCCAGAGACAGTGTACATGTTCACCTTGTGTGAGACAGTAGTGTCCACTGTCTTTAAATCTTGTCTAGACAGACTGTCAGGCAATCATTTGAAACAGTATTGTTTGTCTACGAAAGGTTTAAAAACGTCAAGGTTAAATGCCTGAGCAGTCTCAGCATCTATGCACTAGTGAGAAAAGTCAGTGGGGGCAAGCTCCCTTTACTTTACTCCCCATACTGCAAAGAGACATACTGCAGTGCAGTGGTACATAGTGCCACCAGTACCACTGGTGATGGATCTCTATGCACAGACTTAGGCTGCACAGACATATTGGCATACTGATTTCACAATATTTGTAGATTATGTTGGCTATACTCTATAATAAAGGCTGCATGTTTATGAATGATGGCTATAATAAGCTGCTGTGGTATAAACCACTCTGCTATGCATAGCTCTGTTTTTTCAAACTAAATAAACAGACTGAAGAGAACAATACGGTGAGCTTTTTCACTCTGCAAAAATAAAACAGCAAATGTCTGTGATTCAAGCCTGAAGCCAAATGTTACTCTACATGTGACCTACCTCATATAAAAATGCCTCCAGTTTTCATTTAGCTAAAAAGTCTTAGATTATCCAGTTTTTGTATATTTGCTTTGGCTACATCCGAGTACCAATCCCACTTAATGAAGTCTGCTCCTTTGAGACATCCTGGAAAAAAACAAGACAATTCTTGGTCTGAATTATAGTTTAAATTCACTGTTTTGTGGTTTTCTGCATTTTCCCAGTATTGGAACAGTATAGGTAAAGCTGTACATATAGCACTATGAGTTGGTTTATTGGATGACCAAACAATAAAACCATGCAAACAATACTGTGCAAATTACATTTCTTTCAGAACAGTTTCTTCAATGACTCTGTCATTTTGTAGAAGCTAGATAAAAAATGATCATGTTACAGAGGCATGAACTAGATTATCTAATGAGTCCTGACTGTATTTTATTTGTGGCAAGAAGGGGAAACATTATTTTGATAAAACTGCCCTTTAACTTTGCTGTTTTGTTATTTTATATATTGAGTTTGTTTTTAATTGCTGCTGATTAAAACTATTGCAAGTTTTACAAAGACTCGAGCAATATTTTGAAAGTTGTATTACAAAATAACCCTCACAAATATGAGTTACTGGCGTCCTTGGGGCGCTGTCGTATGCAGTGTTAGAGAACAAAAGCTAAATGCAGCTAATACACCAGCATTTCAGTTTTTCAGCACTTAGATCCTTTTTGTGACCTCTGTCAGAGACACGGGAGTAGCTTTGACTTGATTAAGGAGATCGTTTACCTGCATGTGGCTCCAACATGGGCAGCTCATGGCGAGAGGAGTGTCGAAAAGACTTTGGAGAGGAACATAAAACCCCCCCACTTCCCTCTCACTTTACACATAAATACATCTAAGCTCGCCACCACCTTTCGCGGAATTGGAAAGGAGGCGCACACCTCAATATTTACACGAGACACAAACACACACAGTCAGATAACGTAGTCACAGCGGCAGGGGGCGCAGCAGAGGGCGCATTCTGTGCGTTGTGTCAGTATCCAGCTTTCTGTCATTCAGTGGCTTTGTGCGTAAAAGTAGAACCACCGGAGTCACCGTGATGATTAGAGTCTGGAGTTTACACTCTGCCTGGATTTGTTTCACAACTCTGGTACGGATTAACTGATTTACATGGCTCAGCAGCAAGTTTCTAGATGAAGCCCTGCATTTCTACCTGGATTAATGTTTCGACCATGAGGATTGCGCGTTGATAGGACCTAGAACTTACAGTGAGGCAGCAAATAACTTCACCATACACGCGTCAGTAACTAAAAGTACAGGTAGGTGGAGATGATGCTATAGGCCTTTCTGTCATACTATTATCATTTTTCTTTAACTATAATAAATTAATCCTCACAGCGAGTAAAGTGAATGTGTATTACGGGAAGTGGCGTCCTGCTCTGAGGGAAGAATCGCAGTAATTAATCGAAAGTTACTGTCTGCTGGGCGACCTTTAAAAAGTGTGCTCTAAAGTTAAACTCGATGATATGCAGCACAACTAATTATCTACCACCCCATTCACCTTTCAGTGTTTTCCCGGTGTTTGCTAAGTGGCAGTTTTCAGGTCTTTTTGACCATTTCATTTATGTCAATAAAATTCATGTAGGAAATGTGCAAAGAAGGCCTAGGTCATAGGGTAAGGGGTGACAGGTGAAAGTTTTTCTCTTACTGCAACTCAAACCTGCTGTCAGCGGTGATGCAGTTTTTAGATTCCAGAAGTTAAGAGGTCATCACAGGGTCAGGTGGGTAAAAGTCTTTTTCAAATGGATTCTAGAGTGATGTGGTAGGAAAAAAAAGGTACCAGTTTTGATAGAATCAGCGTTTCCTTTGAATATATGCCAAGCTAAAAAGGTGAACTGAGTCTGTTCTGTAGATGGACAGTGATTAGACAGAATCTAACTCTCTGAAGCTTCTGGACTGTAGCCTCACATCAGAGCTGAAAATGTCACCACCACTCAGGTGCATGCTAATGTCAACTTCTCTTTTTACATTTAAGTGTACAGCTTTAAGAAACCAGGAACTATGAAAGGAGGCTGTGTCTGGACTGTCAGGTAAATTAATATCAGGTGCATTCATTTGTGGTTAACTTCAGATTTATGTCTGTGTTCCCATTTTTTGTGAGACTGACTCATTCTCTGATTATCCTTAATAGCAGCTGAATAACAGTATTTCAGTATTTCAGCAATATTTCAGTAGCAAATGATAATTTATATTGTAAGCCAATAAACCAGTTGGAGTAAAGCTGTAAATATGACCAGTAATTACTTCTCTCTGGTTTGTACAGACTGTCTATGCTGCTATTGTTACTTTGGTCAGATCCCCTGGGCAGCCAGCACACAACAGACCACAGAAAGGTGAGCATGGGAGATGGAGCTACTAGAAAAATATGTCAGTGTTCTAACTTGTGTGATTTGCTTGATGTCCTAATTCTCATGATGGTAGACCTCCATCAAATGTTTCCTGGAATTTTTCTTTTTGGTGTTTTATCTTTTAGTCTAATTGCTTGGTTGGAAAAAGAGACAGGAATCCTCATCTCCAAAGATGGCATGCATGATTGTTTCTCACCAGCACAGCCAAATGCCACCCAAAACAGTGAATGAGAGGGGTAACCTGATCACGGTGACAATCTGTACTTGTAGAGACGGAAAGTGAAAACATCTGTCGGCCTTAGCCAAACAAAGAGGGCTGATTTTAGTTGTCAGCAATCCACCTCTTGACCCCCGCAGAAACACAAGTAATGGAAGATGGCTGACCAACAGAACTGTCAGAAAGAAGGGTGTGTGTGTGAATTGCCTCCGTGTATTTCTACTGGGGGTCCAGCTGTGTGACCTTTGGGTGACCCAGAGATGACAGTGGCTTTGGGTTACAAAAGCCGAAGCTGCAGAAGAGGTGGAGGGGTGGTCCAGGGCTTCCCTGAATAGCTGCACAGGCTGACTGACAGCAGAAGAAGCTCCCTGCCAACTCTCCCTACTGCTTTTGTATTCTCTTTCCATCCACTAAAAGTCAAAGGCAGCTGAGCTTTTACTACAGCCATGTGTTTGCCCAGAGAGGTTGTTGTGAAAGGCGACAAAGCGCTCCTTAAAGACAGGATTTCCACGCAACTTTGCGGATAAAGGCAGTTTGGAAAAGGACTCCTGCTGGCAAATTCCTCAAACAGAGAGCAGAGAGTGATCGCTGCTAATATGTCCCTGGCACAGCGACACAGAGGGATACAGTCAATAGTGAGAAGCACAGGTAGCCAATAGGGGAGAGACCACAAACAGACACCCACTAATCAGCCAAATCAGGCCTTTATTCCCATGAACAGAGGTCTATTTCATGAGCACTGGTGGGGGGCAGAGAGGCAGGATAGTTGTGGTGATGTGATGAGGTCCCCAATGTAAGCTTTTATTCAAAGCCATGATCTTTAAAGATTAAAGTCTTGATGAGGCTTTCCACAAATCCTTGGCACTCAGATCTTGCAGCACTTTTCCACGTCTTTGCACTTTGTGATGCCCTTAATTGATGTTTCATTTCCATGCAGGTTCCTCAGAGGGCAGAGCACCAAGAGGAAGTTAGGGCAGAGCATGGAGAAATTCAGGGATCTTGGGGTGTCTGGGGTGTCTGGTCAGCTTGCTCCCGGACCTGTGGAAAAGGAGTACAAGAACAGACTAGGCCCTGCCTACCTGTGTACGCTCCATCTCAGTACCCCTCCAGAGGGGCTGGTGTTCAGCCTCATCAACCAGGCCGTATAGTTTCAGCTCTTCGGCCTACAGTTCCTCTGCACCGCAGCACAGTCAGACCCTACAACAGCAGCAGCCGTGGAGAGCTGAGAAAAGAGAAGGAGAACAGGCCTGGTGGGCGCAGGTACACACTTTTAGCAGATATTATTCTGCACAGAGACATGGGATTAATTGTAGGACCAAAAGCAATCTAATAGATGTATTTGTAATTGTATTTGTTTTAAAATAGCAGATGATTTAGATACAGATCAGCAACAAAAAAAATGTTGTGATACATAATGAGTACCCAGGCATTCATTTAGGCCACAATGAAAAATAATATGCAGGGGAATTTTGGTCCTCTGGCTATATAACTGTAGTAATAATAAATAAACTATGAATAATAAATGCCAGTACAGAGTACAGACTACAGGTTGCCAGCACAATAGCAACCTGACCCAACAGACAGGGGCATTGCAAATGAAAAGAAGTTGGGCCCAGCAATTACTGCTTTTAGTCCATATAGCGTGTCATGGTGGAAGATGACTAATGTAGCATCTGGCACAGGTTGAGCTATCCTGACAAAAAGTACAATGTCAAAAATTATTTTCCATATTTCATCCTGCTTGACTGTGACGTACTCTGTGACACTGATGGTTAGACACACTATGTAAATATGGTGGAGTGAACGAGGATGTTTTACTTAATTTCAGTCAACTCATAACTGTTTGGCAATGTTATCGGTCAAGACCATTATACGAAATTAACATCATCCTTTCCCCTCTGTGTCTTCTGTATACAACCTCCCCTACCCCCTTTTCCACAACCACACACTAGTTAAAAGTGCAGTCTGCTATGACTTATGACCAGGTTACTGTCAGAATTCATGACCCTGCGACTACTTAAACTACCAAACTTTTTATCTGAAAAATACAAAATGTTTAACATTTGAACCAATAAAAAAATATTGCAATACATATTTCTATATCTATGCATTTTATACGACTATGTTGATGTGTTATAAGGCACAATAAGCCTTTTTTTAATAAAAGTATATCAGCTTCTGTGCTTTTTCAGTAAGTCATGTATGGCTGTGCTGCATGCTGAGCAGCGCAGCCTAAAAGTGACTCTTTGGAGCCATCATTGTGGGCACATCTGACTGCCCTCCAGTGGAAACTAGTCTTTTATAGTTGGAATCAAAAGCCCGGCTTGTGCTTGGCAGCTTTGTGACCTCCTTCCTGTTGTGGTTGCCTTTAAACAAATAGCACTGACAGCTGAGTAATGGGGGGTTGTTTGAGTTGGAATCGAAGGAGCCAAATAACAACAAAAGCTCCCAGAATTCTGCCAATGAGATCCTGGTGCATCACAAAAGTTGTAGTTCAGAAGACGGGCCTTGACATTTTCTTCAATAAAAGATGGCATTTAGCTAAACCTAAACCTTTCCAATAAAAAAAGATATTAATTCAAGTTTAAAACATTGTCGGTAAAAATACGGTAGCAGACTGGATTCAGTTCTGTGGTATTTGATAGGGACATGTGTAGCCTAGAGATGAAGTGATAACTACACTTGCACACTAAGTGTTAATATCCTCATGTTTGTGCTTTCAGGAGGGTAACAAACATTATCCCAGGGAAGTACGGCTATGGAAGGGCGCCCTATGTTGCTTCATTGCAGATGGATACAGGCCAGGGCTCTAAGATCCCTCGCCCACACAGACACAGACGCTCTGCTGCAGCTAATTCCCACCACCCCACAGCTAGAGGCCATGGTAGCCACAGGTTAAACAACCCTAATGCTTCCAGCAATCTCCATCTCTACAGCAGACCCTACATGAATGCCAGGACACAGCATCCCAGAAATAACCAAATCTGGGCTCCCCTTTACCAGCCTAGTTCAGCCAACAAGGCTGAGGTCCAACAGGAGCACCATACAGGCAGCCACATGTCCAATCCTAAGCAGCATCAAGTGAGACCTTACAACCCTCTGCCTTCTTCCTTCTGTACTGGGGAGCATGCTCGCTACAGGATCTGCAACAGTAATGTATGCAAGTCTGCGTTTTGTTTGTATTCTCAGACTGGTTTGTTAGTAATAGGGATTTTATTATTTTTAATGCTCCTTTTGTTTTATGTGTGCAAAGGAAAAACTAGCATTCAAATTATAAACCATTAGTTTTAACTTTGAAGCTCTGATGAGGAAAAGAACACATTTACATGAATTCCAAAATTTATGTCTGACAGAAGGCAAGGAATGCAAGATGTCCCTCGTGGAAATAGAATATACTGTTTGGTTCATTTATTGTTTGTAGCATTTAGACATGTAGTAGATGTGTCCTCTACTACCATAACAGTTTAATTCAGATAATCAGACCTGGTTCAAATGTGTTTAGAGTTTATTAGTCAAATTGTCATTGACTGAGTTGAAGTAATGAACAAGAACACCTAATATTAATTAGAAACTAGACAGATATGCTATTTATTGCACTGTAGTGGACTCATTAGCTTTGGGTGTGATACTTTTCCAGAGCCACATGGCCACCGCTCAAACTTGAAACCAATCTTCAAAACCATCTCAGAATCTATTTTTGTAAAGTTTTTGATTGAGATACTGAACTTATGAGTGGATGTTTTATAGCAGAGCTCACCACAGAGCTGCACTTGTCTGTGTGTTTGAATCAAACATTAAACCTTATTTAAATTACTAGGGAAAAACCCATAATCTTAATAACTCATACAGCACCTTCACGAGTTAAACACCAGCTTAAATGCATGAGTATGTGGATAAGCTTCTAGGTTATTGAATTGATTCTGTGCATTAAAATGAATTGAAATAGCCTGTGGTTCTGCACATTGTCTCTATGTTGTGTGATGACAGATATTCAAGTAAAGTAAGGCAGACCAGTCTTGTTTAGACAAATGATATAATGTATGGAGACTTAAGGGAGGTTGGGTTTCACTCTGGAGCCTTCATATATGCTTGGAATCTAAGTGCTTTTGTTAAAAAGACAGCGCTACAAGTGGAGGAGTGGAAACAGTTAAAACAGTGAAGGCTCACTGTAGCAATCAGTAAATCAGTGGCTACAGAGCGTGACAGTGAGACGCGGTTGTAGTTACAAAGGGATTTACCTGTCGGACTTGGTGTTTTCATGGAAAATAAATGCATGTTTGTATTTCACTGGTCCTTCCACAGGCCTGTCCCCCATCCAGCAGACACATCCGGGCTGGCCAGTGTTCATCTTACAACAACCAACCTTTCATGGGCAGACTGTACGAATGGGAACCTTTTAATGAGGGTAGGTTACATTTATGAGCAGTGTGAGCATACATAAACTGTATATATGGCTAGGTTCATAATCTGTGGGACAAAGACAAAATTTCTTGTAGTTTTGCCTCTGTACACCACCATAGTTGACAGTCAATCAGACAGTCAATATATGATCAAAATGTAGAGTTTCTGCTTTAATTCAGAGTCGTCACATAACTTTGTATTAACTGTTTAAGAATTAAAGACTTTTTTACATTCAAAAATAATTGTAAGGATTGTATATACAAGCAGTATGACTTTTTTTCTCTTTAAAATGCAAAACATATAAGCAGGAAACTAATATGTTAGGATTATACATCCTGACATATTAGTTTTTGTTAGAGACGAGAACGAGATGACTGTCTGTAAGGATTGTATACAGAGATTGTTTTTAATACTTGGATGAAAATCCTTTTTAGTCAGTAACCACCTGAAGTCTAGAGCCCATGGACATCATAAAATGCTGTGTTTCCCTTCTGGAGATGCTTTGCCAGGCCTTTTCTGCAGCTGCCCTCAGTTGCTACTTTTTTATATTTCATAACTGAAAAGCATACCCTGTTGGATTGAGATCAGGTGACTGATCCCATTTATTTACCTTGAGAAACTCTTGCAGTATTGACAAATTGACTAGTTGAAAAATAATTTTTCTTAATCATGAAAATAATGGTCGTTGTGTACTTTAGTACTGAGCTGGCCAAAGCACTCCTTCTTTTTAACAATATACCAGATTTTTGATTTGGCTAGTCCTACAGTTTTTTGTTCTCTCTCTGAGGCTTATTTTGGTCTTTCAATCTCATGATGGCACCTTTACTTGCACTGGCATTTGTTTGGGCCTCATATTTAAAATTACAGTGGAATCCTATAAAAGATTAATTCAAAACTTTGGATCAATGTCAGATATTATGTTTCCTGCATTTGCAATAAAATAAAATGAAAAAAAAGCCTCACCTGGCCATGAAACTGTTTGTTAGTCAACTGTCAGTTAGTTTTTTAGTTTCTGAAAATGTGTATAAAAATTCTTAAACAGTTAATGCAGTGATTTTGTTAAACCCTTGAAATAAAGCTCAAAGCTCATGGCTTCATTGTCATATAACTAATTTGATTTTAAAATCTATTGTAGTGGTATAGAGAGCCAGAGCTACAAATAAATTAATTTTCACTTTATTTTAGAATTAAATGCATATTTACCCCAGAATAACAGATAGCATATAACAATGACACTGTGTGTCTACTGTCTTTAACTGAGCAAAAGGGGCAAAAAGTGAAAAATTTCCTCACATATGTCAATTTCGCAGTCAGTATTGATTTGGGGTACCGTCACTGTAATGGTCTTGCCCTTGCACTCTCCTAATTTGCAGGTAGATAAAAAATATTCCAATACCGAGTCTGACTTTTTACTATTAAAAATCTTGAGCTAATGATGCCACTTGATGAAAAGCTGAGAGGCCGCTAACAGTTCATCCTGAGGGCGACATGATTAAGTCAAGAGGCTTGAGCCATGAAATCTCTTGGCAGAGACAAACGTTGCAGAGTTTGAGACCGATGGTACTCAATTTATCCCCCTAAAAAACTAAAGCAGGGGTTTACGGCTGTCAATATCGGGATTATTTTTTGCTTCTTTTGTGTATGTATGTACATACATACACAAAAGAGGCAAAAAAACAACATTTCAGAAAAGACAACATCATTTTACTTTTAGGAAAATGATGTTGAATCTTATAAAAAAAAACCCAGAATCTTATAAAATCTCTGGCTGGCCACAGGTCAGTATAATTTCTTGTTTCAGTACTACTCTCAATAAATTCCATGTGAATTGAATTGAATTTTTATGCTATTTTTGAAATTTTGTGATTTTTCCTTTTCTTGTTATGTCCTGCACCTCACGGCCCCCATATCCTCTCTCCAGCATGGCTGACAAACACAGTCCTAGTGAAAACCTAAACCTCAGTTTAAAACACAGAGATGACTGAATACCTGTAAAGTGTTGTTGAAGAAGTAATAAATGCTGCTCAAAGTCAGTAGCTTCACCTAACCCTGAGGTCACACATTTCACAGTTAACTGCATGTTCACATTGTGTTACATCTTCAGCTGCCTGACCCATGACGTATTTAAACTGATATGTAGCTTGATGTAAGAACTACGGTATGCCACCTGTCCGTAGGCTTACTGATGAATGTTCATACGTACGAACTCATTTAACGTACTCACCTGAAGTATCCAGGCAACAGTCAAAACAACTGACTATCTGTCATTTGTCTGAGCTAATGGAAATACCAACCTCCAGAGTTAATATCCTGTCAAACAGATGTGTATTGTGAGATCTTGTCTGTGTGCTGTGGCCTTAACTGATGGATAAGACAGATGTAAAGATTAAATAACCCCAGGTACACATACGAGGTTAAGTCTGGGTCATTTGACACCCATCTTGAGCAGTGCTTAAACATACTCTTGTACATCTGTTTAAGAAATGCCTGGCTTTTGGGCTTGTAGCATATCTAATTGATAAAGCACATGAATAAAGGAAAGCAGAGGTTAGACTTTGCAGCTTTTATTGCATCAAACATAATCCTTTGTCAATATTAAAGATCTTTTTTTGTAGAACATGTTTAACATTTTAAAGAGAGAGAATTTCTCCTTTCAATTTTAAAACAGCAGTCAAGGCCAGTCCAGTGCTGTTTTAGTTCTTTGTCAGAATACAGCCACAGGGTATAACTGTAACACTTCTTTTTTTCACAGAACTCTAATGCTTTGGTAAATTATGCGTTTAAATATTATATTGTTATGACCATAACAACTCTTATGATTTAAAAGCTTGGTGGATATGGTGAATATGGCCATAAAAGGCAAACCAGCACTTGATTTAGATATGGTTGATTTAGGAATGACCTTCCCTTTAAGCTGCTTCCAAAGTGCCTGCTATTTTTGATTTAAGTCCTAGTTTGACCACTTGTGCAAATGCAGTGTTCACTGGATATTCTCCATTTTATCAAAACTGCAGCTTAACAGTTGGAACTCTTCTGGGGAAGAGGATGACGTCAGAGAGGATGGTTGATGAGTCCAAAAACACTCACGCCCTTTTAACATGCTGTGAACTATAGATGGGCATGAAATGGGCATGCTAAGGTCATGTTGTCTTACATAAGGACTTTATGGTCTTCTACTGAAGACTGTTATTTGGTCTCGCATCATAGCCTTAGACCCAGTTCCCAGTTTGAAACAACAACAACAAAAACCCAAACCATTGATTTGTCCTCTGCTCAAGTTTAATATGCCTGGTCAGAATGGTGCCCGGAAAGTGTCCAAAAGCCTATGTGCTTGAAAAGATTAGCAAATTTAAATATATGATCAATCGACAGTTACTCCCCATGTATCATATATGCATATGCAATTTATTTCAATGTGGATTCAGTCTTTAAATCCAGCTGGATTTCATGTAGTTACAAAATAATAAATTTAATGGTAAAATCTATGTTTATTTCATTCACACAATGATAGTGTCAAATTTTGTACACATATTTAAAGATGGATGTCAGCACATTCATCTGTGATGTGTTGATGTTTTTTTTATTTTCTTTTGTTTGTGTGTATTGTGAAACCAGCATATTTTCATATCTTGAAATATGTCTTTATATCATGATACCTAAATCTGTTTACAGTTCCTATTGAGCAGCAGTGTGAACTCAACTGCCGGGCCATAGGGTTCAGGTTCTACGTGCGACAGTCAGAAAGGGTGATTGACGGGACGCCATGTGGACAGAATGAAACTTCTCTCTGTGTGGCAGGAAAGTGTACGGTAGGCCACACACTGACCCTTTTTCTGACATACTGTAGAAAAGAGAAGGATTTTGTATTATTTATTGTAATGCTACACGCTACATGAGTACATCTATTTACAAGATCCTGCAGGGCTTTGCTGAGATGGGCAACATTTTGTTCTAACTGTTCTCACTTGTATCAAACATAATATGTCATCATCAAGCTCTGTATGTTTTCATGCTGCATTTCTACTGCATCCTTCATGACCTTAGAGTGGAGCTTCACTTTCTCTTCATGACCTCTTTTTTGGGTAAAGCAGCAGTGATTCAAATATACAGATGGAGTGTAAAAAATTTATAATATAAGTAAACCTTTACACACTTAGGTGGTAGCGCTGGTGTAAAGATGGCTGTGAGCACTAGAGGGCAGCACAGCATAAGAATCATGACTGTATAGTATCTGTGACGCAAAGCAGCAAAAATAAAAAAATTTACCCTACTGGAAACAGGACGCTGTTGCTGTGTGGGCTTATAGTTAGGTATGTATTCATTGTGCTGGATTCACTGTAACTCTTGTTTGATCAGGGTTTAACTCCAAGAAATGTGTTTAAAACACGGCTCAATTGCAATTGGTTGTGCTGACCTTACTCTTTTAACCCAGTGTCTTTCCCATGAACTGTAATCCAGCAACAGTCTTTGCAACATTAAGATTTAATCAAGACAGAAAGCCTTCTGATCTCACATTTCACTGTTAACGGACTTTATTCATCGACATTGTGATCCTTCACATGGGTACTGTTGAATGATCAAAAATAAATTGTGTTTTGCGTGTCTGAATCAAAAATGATTAATCTGCAAATGCCCATTTATGTTCCAGTTTCTGATGTTCTGGCTTATTATTTAAAAACTGAAACTTATAAGAAGTTTTTCCGGAAAAGGAGATTTTGTTCTGCATCTCTTGCTCCACTGAGATTTTCTCAGCTGGTCCAGGCTTCTGAACAGGACATCCCCCCAGCTACAAGCCAAGATATAATGTGAAAACATCTGGATAATTTAATTTAATCAGAGCCATGATTGGAATTTCATATTATTGTGGGAATTTATAAATGTTTGCAGTTGGCGGTGAAGGTTTTCCCTCCCCTCATGGAGGTTACAGGGCCTTGAAGATATATACCTGACATATGGAATATACATAATCTCTAAAACAAGAGATATCATTGCAATTATATTGATAAAAAAAGACCACAGTAGAAAGAGGCAGGGCTGGTAGAGGGAAAAAGCAGCATATCCAATCATAAGTAGCAACAGCAACAGCATGGAGCAGGAAGGAACCGCAGGGAAGTTGGCTGCTTGAACAGAATGTTTGAAGTGTCAGTCATCATTGGTACCTCTTTGGATCAGCTGATAGTCAGCTGGTTTGATGCACTCTGCGTGACCCAACATGATACCCTGTAGCTTGTCAAAATGCTGCAATAACTAATTGGTAAAAAAAAAAAAAAACTAACCTAAAAACCTTTAAGTAGAATACATTAAAAATCAAATCAGTAGCACAATGTTTGTGGAGTCAAATGTATTAGTGGTGTCAAGTATTCAATAATAAAACTTTTTCTGATGGAGATTGTATTGATCCCCACAGGATTAGTCCTGCTGACCTAAATGTGATCCTCTAACTTTTACTCTTCTGCCACCACTGGGTTGATCTTTGTCTTCTAGAGTCAAGTATCATAGCTACTGATATTCAGTGGTTTGCTTAGGATATTAAGTCCCACTCAACATAAAATTTTAAAACTTTCTACTCATCTCTTGTTAATGCGAGCAACAGATCAAAATACCAAATTACTCAGTGATTTAGTTTGCTCTGCTCTGCTTTTAAAAGCCCAGTTGGACCCAGGAGCCAACCAACTACTATGCTCTATGGATGAGCAGAGAGTACTGCAAGGTCAGGTCAAGTATGGAAGTAACATTTCCATACCTGACCTGACCAGTAACTGGCCTAAAACCCAGATTGGTGATGATAATAATGATATTTTTACTGCCATTCACTCTATATCTATTTTGGATATCCATGCATTGTTTCCTGTTAAAATGCATTATAATGTATACTAGTTCTGCCATTTTATTGGAGAGGAAATGTCGATCGTGCTGGTGTGATAGTGGGTAATGTGTTACCTCTGAAATATATAACGTTATTGCAACTTTGGTGAGTTCTTTTGGAGATTGAAGCTACATGATTGAAAGTTACAACAGGAGCGCTTTAGAGTTAAATACCAGATTGTATTTTACGACATGTTTCATACATTCATTGCTGTTTTCAGTTGTTTCTCCATGGTAATCCACATGGAATAGAAATACACAGAAACCTTTTTTAAAATACTTAATTCTGATAATTACATTAGAAAATTTTGAAAAAGACTGTAAATCATAGCAAGAGACAAGTAAATGTTATAAGACATAAAAAAACCCAAACGTTTGCCATAAGTCATTTCTATTTCTTTTCCATATGGGAAGGCCAAAAAGACAACAACAATGGCAGGCCAAGATGGATATTATTATTTTTTTAGCTCATATGGGAAATGTTGGCTCTAAAAAAATTGAGTTTGGTCTGTGTTTGGATGGTTGTTATAGCACCACTTAAAGCTCTGTGTTTCTTTAATTGCAGTTTTCAGTGTTCTCTTTGTCTCATCAAAATCTGCGTACTTTCTTTTGCCTCAAAAAGTTTTTGTTGGCTATTTGCCAGACTGTGATAAATGTTGTAAAATTAATATACAGTAAACTTAATACTTATTACATTTCTGTGAAGAAAAAGACTCTGACACCAAATTAATCAGAAGATATCTCACACAAAGCTACTGCACAAACTGTTAAACTGTCCCCAAGGCACAGAGAAGTGTTACGGATATACTCCTAGAGCTCTACCAGAGACTCTGATGCTTCTGTATTTGGATGAGAGCCAAATCATACAATAATTTTTCACCAGTTATTCAAACTTAGTCGATCCAGCAGGTCAGAGCCCGTCTGTACATAGCACATACTACTGTTGTGCATTTTTCAACACGTCCAAAGCACATTACCAGAGAAAAAAGGTATTTGTCCAACTGTGTGCTATTCTCGAGAAGGAAAAAATCATTATGTGTAACGTTTGCTGTTTATAGTTAGTGTTTGTGTATCATGTTTCCAAAGTAAATATTTAAAGCATTCATCATTTTAGCAAATGATACCACAGATGAGAGAGGGGTTCAGAGTGTTTCCTGAAGCACTAGAAAAACTCTCAAATCCTGCATTAAAAATGGGTTCATTAAGTGGGAGGCATTGGTAAATATCACTAAAAGTCCAAGGTGCATGCATATTACACCAATGGTTAGATCAATAAATTATTGTTAATCATGAGATAAAGTGAAAGCCGAATATTGTTGTTGTATTTAGTTGAGTTGGAGCAAATGTTTCATGCAGGACTGTAGGATCATTTTTATTGATCTTTTAGATAATGTATAAATTGTTTTACTTTTTAAAAAATTTAACTAAATAAGTGGCAAATCTAAAACTATGTTTTCCTTTATACAAGGGCTCAAACAGTTATCCCATTTTTTTTTCAGATAACTAGTAGATTAATTATTTTTAGTTTAACTCATGTAGTTAATTGTTTAATTTATATCCAATCATTACATTTTATGAATTTTACTTACTTTTATTGTATAAATAATTTTACTTGTAACTAGAGCTGTTAGATAATTGTTATGCCCTACTAAGTACATTATTTTCCTTTAAATTCTAATAGAATAAAGCTTGATAAGAAGAACACATTTAATTAAATATGATGCTTGATTAAAAGTACTTGCATACGTTGTTGTATATGGATTGTTACTGGATAACTTAGGCAGTTTTTTTTTTTTTACAGTATTGATTGACTACCCCAACACGTTGTCTTACACCTGACAAGATACATTAATATAACATGTCTCAAATGATACATGGTGTTTTATACATCAAGCTCTTCGTTTTGTAGAATGAGGAGCGCCAATTATTGCCTCAGGTGATTTTTTTTTAAATTAATTATTATTAGGCTTATAGTCTATTTTCTGACTGAGTGAACCTTCCCTCTGTTGGAAATTCTCTTTTTAAGCTGTGTGTGAATGTGTGTGCATCATTGTGCTGGAACTAGACCATCTCACACATACTGAAAAAGGATCAAAATAACCCCTAGCATTATGCTCAAGGCAACGTTATACTGAGCAATCTCTAGGGAGATTACTGCAGCGACTCTGCTGCTGGTAGTTTGATTCCAGTGCAATGTGTTTTATATGTGACTTGTTCAGTAGTGCATGAGATAGTTGGCAAGATGTAGGGCAATTTAACTGTCAAAATAGCATTTGGATTATTGTAATGTTAATAACATTTTCAGTGTAACCTTTACCTACATTTTGATTCAGTTATCCAGTTTATGGCTTTTTTTGCTTTATCTAAGTCCTTGTGGCCTGCAGGAGAAAAAGGCTGCCCACCCCTGACATGTAACAACACAGATGAGCGGTCAGGGAGAGCAAGGGAACAAAGTCATGAGTTTAAATCATTGTTACAGTCCCATGTTACAACCACTACCTCACAGCTCTTTAATATTTCTTTAAATCTTGAATGTTTTTCTTTCTTTTTAAGAAAAAACAAACAAACCCACAAACCTTTGCACTAGTGTCTGGAGGTTATTTTAGCTGTGGAATTCATATTGGTCTCATTGTGGTTTTCAACCGTGACCACAAGCAAATTTTTGATGCTTAATCATAATAATGAAAAATTAATTCATAACATTTGGACTATATTTTCGGGTTAGGAGGAAATGTGTCTCAATGAGTTTGTTATTTGATCTCTCCATATTCAAACCATAAAAGTTATGCGCTTGCTGTGGTGATGATCTGTTACTGATTACAGAGAAAACATGGCCTTTTACCTCACAGTTCATAGTTACTGTGGTCCATGACATCTTTAATATTATGCATATAACTGCCCTCCTCTGTTCTTTCTCTTCCTCTGACCTTTGGACTTGGTCACATATTTTTTTAACCTGATGGACAGACACCTAATTGACTATGATTTCTTTTCTTCTGATTGGACAAATTTATGGTATTTTATTCTCAATTCACTGACTATATTGAAATTTCCTGCTGCATGTGCACTTAAAATGGCATAACATTTTGGAGATGTGCTTGGTTACAGGCTAAACACATGCCGCTTGTGGGTTTAGTGGTCAGAGTCTATTAGGGTGGGTAACATGCCCCTGAGATTGGACCCGTTGGTTGGTGGCTTCACATGGATCATTTGTTCTGTATGGTAAAGTGCTTGGCAGATTTCAGGATTACTCTCTTGTTCTTGCCCTTGCTTTCCATTTGTTTTTACAGTATCCATCCATCCATTTACTTAGCCTAAGTTCCAGTTTTCATCTCATTCATCCTGGATAGGTCAAGATTCGTAGAGACCCCCACAATATTAGTAAGAAAACCCCAACAATCAGATGATAATGTATGCATCAGGTGACAGTAGTGAGAAAGAACCTCTTTTTAACTGGATGATGGGTCAGCTATCTACTGTGATCACTCTGGGGTGAGGGGTAAGAGAAGGAGAAAAAAAATGAGACCATTAAAGAAAAAGGACAAAATACAAACTATGGGAAAGAGAAGATAAATGAGAAACACAGACCACCATTCATGCTCTCATTGACTCCTACAGCTAGTTCAGGTTCACCAGTGAACCTAACGTGTGTGTCTTTAGACTGTAGGAGGAAGCTGGGCTCCAGGAGTCCTTATGCACGAGGAGAACATGCTAACTCCACACAGAAAAATCAAGCTAAACAGTTAGTCATTGTTCAGGACATTAACACATAAATGGCTATGGACATGTAATCAAAAGGTTCTTTTGGTTCCATAGGGATTAGGTTAGACTGTTAAACTGTTATATATATCACATGTAAAGTGTTAAAGAAACCAGTTAATAATTTTAGTAAAATTATAAGACTATGTGTCTATGATCAGAATTTTTGACTTGTTAAGCACATTTAATATCCTGATTGATAAGTTTTTGTACAATCACCTTTATGTTTTAAAAGCAGAAACATTTAATATTTCCAATGAGCTGTATGTGCAATCTGCACATGGGAAAGTCCAGGTCCTATGAATGTAGTTACTCATTTCAGATGAACAGTGGAAGAAAGATCCCTTTATGTTGGGAATTCAGTGCAGCTGTGACTTCTCTCCTTTTTATACTGAGGAAGTGCATTTGAGAAGGGTGTGTATATTTTTAAAGGGCGATCACTGACCACACACTTTTCTAGTGATGATGGTGGGCCCACCTGAGGAAAGAAAATCTATCTTTCCTAGACTATTACAGAGCCAGTAGTGGATTTGCACTACTCCCTGCTGTTCAACACAGTTAGGCAGGGGCCATCTAAAATATCAGGAAATCCAGTTCTGAAAGCTGAAGTTTAAATTTTCTTGATCTGTGTGGACAATAAATTGATTATGTCTTGTATTGGTCTGTAAAATATTTTTAATTTGGTCTCTATTAGGATTAATGTTTGCTGATAAGCACTGAAAGGTTGACCAGGCAGATTCCAGTATAGGTTTTGATGCATTGTTCTTTCCTAATGAAGATGACAGAATTACGGGATATCCAACCCGGTGCAATGGTGAGGTCTTAGCAATGGCCTTCCTCTCTGACTGGCATGTTTCCCAGCATCCAGAGCCCAGAGCATGGCTCAGGCCAAAACTCATCAAACAACAGCCAAGGCCACTCCTCACTTCTTTACTCTGACAGCTGCATCTGTTTTATGCATCCCCAACTGTAGTGGACAGACAGACTTGTTAAAAAGGGGATGAGAGCTCTGATATGCTGCCAACCTGGCACAGACTGGCGGAGATACCTCAATCCCATCTCTGTCAGTACAAGCCCCAGCTGCGCACTCATAGGGTGTTCCCCATCATCACTCACTGCATGGTTACAGAGCCTGTCTTCAGCTAATAGACATACATCAAAAGATATGATATGAAATTCTTACTTTTAGCTCTTCTGATACTTCAGCATGGTGTATGACCTGGCACGGAGGTTAAAGTGTTTAATATAAAACTTGAAAAAAGCACATTAAGTTTTTAAATGTCTTTTCAAAGCATCACAATTGGATATGATTATGGACAGTCACTTGGACCCTGAATTTTCTTTCATTCAGTGGTGGACTTCCTAGTGTCTTTATAATCACTGCTTGAGCTTCAGGGCATGAAGCCATGGCCGGACACTATCATCCAGGATTTTCTGGTAGAAAACAGAATTACCTTAATGACCTTAACTGAGAGCTGAGAGGCCTCCAGTTGTTTAGATGTTGTTCTGGGTTCTATTGTGACCTCATGGATGAGTCGCTGATGCGCTCTTGGAATAATTCTGATAGGTCGGCCACTCCTGGGAAGATTCACCATTGTTGAAGTTTTAACCATGTGTAGATAATGGCTCTCAGTGTAGTTCACTGGAGTCCCAAACCCTTTGCAGACTGATAGGTGTGATTTATGCTTGTCAGCTGTTTCTTTAGATTGTGGCATGGTGTGTTGCTTTTTGATACTTCTGTCAAGTTCCTGGGACTTTGAACCAGTTCTGAGTTTTTGTATCCATGTTTTTTTTTGTTTTGTTTTTTTGGTGTGGCTGGGCCTGCTCTTACTGCTTTGTGTATTTCAGTTCGTTATGGTGTATAGTGTTTCATCTTGCCTTTGTTGTCAAGGCTCTATATTAGGTGTCTCTCCTAACACAGACACAAAGCTCTTGAAATGTGCTTGTAATTCCATTTTTAACTCTGCATTTTCAATTTTTTTAAACAAAATTTAGCATAAAATGTACAGAAAACAAGACACAAATTTCTTACAAAATTCCTTAGACACAGGTTCTTGCTGTATTATACAGGGAATGGAAAGTCAGGTTCATACAGCCACAGCACTGGACCTACCAGAGTTACTGAGACACTTGTTATGGCACTTGTCGCTGTCAGGGGTCTTGGATACAGAAATTCCAGTTGGATGACAGTTAAGACAAATGAATATAAAGATGTGAGGGAGATGACAGATTAATGTCTTAGTCAGGCCTCAACTTCCTGGATCTTAATGGGCCCCTGCTACCCCCCACTGGCTCTAATTGGCCCACATCGGCCTGGTTACTGCCTCTGTGTGACCTGTGGAGCTTCAGCAGGCTTCAGCACTTCAGGTTCGGGGGTCAGACACTTGTTCTGCTCCATCACGTCTCTCCTGGTCTCTGCTGGTTTCTGCTACAGCTCATAAAGTATTTCCTCAGGAGATTGGGGGGTATTTAACCTTGGGCCTCAATCAAGCTGTGAGAAAGAAAAGTGTCTGCATCTGATGGGATCTCCATTTGATGTATTTCCTGTATTGTACTTCTGGTTAAGTGAGGAGTTGCAATGACATTTTCAGATAGAATTTTGATAACCTTAGCTTGGTTTTCCATTTGTGCAACTGTGGGGTCAGATTTGTTTGTTTTTTTAATAAGAAAATGTCTTGGCAGTTATTGAATTACATTAATTACATGGCTGATACCTAGAGTGACTAATAATTTTGTCGTTCATGATTCTTTTATGTTTTGCCATCATGTTCAGACAACTGTTGCGTTGATTGGCATTAAATTTGGTATACTCATTAATGCCCACTGTGGGCAATTTTATTATATAATAGGTTTCCTTAACTTTTACAAGGTACCATTATTATATCCACATTTCAATTTGTCCATTAGTTCATGATCAAATGTAGATGAATGCTAATCGAGGGCTTTTTGTTTACTTCAAATTAAGAGAAGTTGGCATATTAACACATTAAACTGAGTAGCTGAACATAGTAAACATCAGTGTCAGTGCTATAAGGTTATTGTAAGAGCTGCTGGACTAGCTGTAGACTTTTGTTGCTGTGTTGTCTGAGTCATTAGCCTCCACATGGGGCTATATGACCACAGGAAGAGCAAAAGTGTTTGAACTTCCATTTCCTGATCATATTCTCACAGCTCAGCTAAACAACATCTGGGCTGGCACATTAAATATGGGTGTCAGCAGAAATAAACTATTTGTACAAGCACTTTTCCTCTTAAAATACCTTCCCTAGATATTGGTAGATAAATAAGTTTACATGATAAGCAACCAAAAACTAAGGAAAACGTTGACTGTTATGAGGAAATTATAATTTATATACTAAATAGTTACATAATTGGTTTGATAGAACCACATTGTTTCTCTGTATCTACTGAGCTGTAGATTTCATATTGGTCTCATTTTTCAGCCTGTGATGCTTTTTTTGTCACAGTTTACCTTTACCTTCCATCTTTTATTTGATCCCTCTCTTGCCTTGATGATCATGTTTTTGTGACTGCAACTAAGCAGTGGGCTCGACATGTTTAGTTAAGGAGGACACCAGATAGAAACTAACCTTTCTAAATAGCTTTGAATAGTTTTGGAGTTTCTGTATAGGAATGGAATACCTGGAAAACAAGGCTGTTGGAGGTAGGGGGATAATTGGCTGATACAACAGATTAACAGCAGTGAGTGGGCTTTAGCTAATGTATGGTACATTAGATGGATGATAAACAACCTGTTGAACTACAAATAGAGCAATGACTCCTAATGTCTCCCGGTCTCCCATACAGGTTTATGAGGGTATACTATATGGATACAAAACTGTATTTTTAGCACTCAGATGTCACAGAGGTCTTCTTCAGAGAGACGCCTGTTGACAGTAATTTGCTGCTGTCTGGGTGGCTGTCAAATGAAGAGACAGTTGAGGACATTTAATGCCTCATCGGTTTGTTTGGAATGTCAGTGATCTCAAGCACTCAATATGTGGTCAGGAGGACTTATTTTAAAATAAGTTAAGAACTGCAGGTGTGAATAGGTATGTATGGGTTTTCTGTGCTCTCCTCCAGGTTCTTGCTGCTCAGGGTCAAACTCCACCGTGAATACGATTTTATCTGATGACGTCTAATTCTAACAGCTCTATTAATGAAACCCCGCCAGCAGATGTATAAACTCATTTGACTTTGACATTAGCTATCAAAAACTCTTATACACTTTCTTCACTTATCACTTAAGCAGGATAAACACTGTGCAGTTTTGAGCTGCCTCATACAAAAGACAAGACGATAAAAGAATTATAGTAATATCTTTGGCTGTGGTTTCACAACTGTGGTCCATCATACATGGTACATCGTAATCATCAGGTTAGTGAGAGAGGTTCAAAGTTGTTTTAAAGACACTAACACCAAAGATTATCTGGGAAAAAATTATGACAGAGCCAAAAAATGAGGATACTCATGTGAAAGACTGACCAATCAATTCAATTGTAAAAAAGCAAAAAACCCACAACAAACAAAATATGAAAAAAAAACCCATGTTTGGCATTAAAGTAAAGAAGTGAAGAAGTCTAGTGTAGTTGTGGCAGCAGAACTTTGTTTTTATGTTTGACAGCAGCTGTTGTCGTGACTGTGCTGATGAGAACACAGCAGGAAGACAAACTGTCACCTTGTTATTGTAGTGTGTGATTCACTAGGTATTATTATAGTACACTAAGCATGCGTTAAATCATCGATGTTGCACAGTGTGATGAAATCTCACAGTGTGTAGGGGCCCTTAGAAAGATAGTTTATGTGAACATATTGTGAAAAGTTTTGATTTAATATCTCCTCAGGCGTTGTATTTTAAAGTCTGGTTTAAAAAATGATATCGTTGTGAAGTTTGTTTACGGAATCCTTCGTTAGAGACTTTGGGCTGTTGCATTTGAATGATGTAAACAGGGAGGGTCTAATTAAGAACTATGAAAATATATCATTGCTACATTACATTCCTCCGTCTGCAGCTTCTGTTTTGTCTTCATCTGTCTCAGATAAAGATACTGATATTATCAAAGCAAAAAAGTATTTGTTTGGAATGTGATTGCTCATGCAGAGGCTTCCCATTGCTCTGTAAGAAAATACAGGGAACCCCCCACCCCCACCCCACCCCCCCCCTACTGAATTTAAATTATTATATTATTCTTCTTTTATATTCTATGTTCATCTGCAGAAATATTATTTACTACAATTTGATATTGTCATCTAGTATGGCAACATGTCATTAGGTTAGTCCTATAAGAATCAAAGTAAACTTTGACTCTGTCACATCAAATCTTATTTCATTACACAAAAGTGGTTGGAGTTGTGCAAGTCAAAAGAAGATGAACCTATAACATGAATGCAGGTACTACCTCTGACATTTACGGTAGATGTACAGTATAGCATCAAGCTACAGTGATAGCCACGTAGGTGGACACGTAGTCCATCATGCTGATTCAAACAGCACAGGCAAAGATGAGGGACTAATGTTTGACAATGGCTGCTATAGTATTTAGTGAAGAACAAACCTCCCGTTCATGACTTTTACACTTGGCTTTGCACAGCTCGTGGCAGGAATATAACTTCAGCTGCAGAGTCTGTCCATCACAGGCCAAAGACAAATAGAAGCAGCAGCTTACTTCAGCCACACCTTGCCCCTCCCATCCTGACTCCCTTCTCAACCTGCTTTATTCATTAACTTGCCTTCCTCCACTCCAAACCTGCCTTCTTCAGTCAAACACATTGCTTGAAGGGAACAATCATGGGACCTACATGTCTGGCCTTGCTGACTAATATGTATCCCAGATGCACCAAAATGATGATGTTTTCTCTCCTTCCTACTTTCTGCCTTTTCTTGACTTTTACTGACCAAATTAAAATCAGTGTAAAGTGTTTACAAGAGGTCTATAAAGATCATTGGAGGGGTTGAATTTCTGCAGGTATTCTTCTTTCTACTCTAAAGTAGCACAAGGAAAGAATGATGTAAGGGTAACAGAGTAGTAACAAAGATATTACAGCTGTCAGGTAGACAGTCCCTGAGGACACACTTGCTAAAAATGTTTGCTGTCAAGTTTTGGCTACTTAACTTTGGATTTAAATACCACCCAAACAGCAAATGGCAAGAAAAGAAAAACATGACAGAGAATAAGAACAGAAGCTGAATACAGGGTTATATGAGCATGTGTCTGTTGGACTCTGACAGTATACAGTAATGTTGAGCCCACCTGCAGTAGAGCATGACTCTGGCGTGTGTGGGCTGGAAACTGGAGGAATCAGGTGCCTTAAGCCAAGCTTGCTTCAGAGCTGACCCACTTGTAGAGGGAAGGATCCTGGGATATACCGGAGAATCAGTCTGGCTCTGTCCAACCTCTGGGCTATGCCTCCGTAATGAAAGAGAAACATCAGGGGAGAAGAAGATGATGTCTGTATGTTCATCATGACGGATGTGCTGCTGAAAGGGGCCATTCCCATCCTATGTGTCTGCAGCTGTGCTTGACTGGAGAGATTATTGTCACTTGGTTGCTTACTGTGCAAGATGTACATGTTGGTTCATGGTATGTACTGTATGTGTGTGGCCCAGGTAGTACTCAAGCCATCCTTATGGTGAAAAAAAGCCTGGAAATCGATCAGTTTTAAGGAGAAGATAAGGTTTAATTAAAGGGGAAGGTTAGGGAAGTAGTAGCTGTGTTTACAGTTAGAGTGGTTCAATAAAATACTGTGTGTGTGTGTGTTTGTGCATGTGTGTGTTTGCTGACATACTTCCAACACAAGCGAAGCCAGATGCAGGTGTGCAGATATTTGTTTCTTGGTACTCCTTCTTGCACTCAGTGCCTAGCTCTGTGAAACAGTTTAACAGCATATTAAAAGAAGGTGGAAGGGTGTGATTTATTAAGAATACTGCCAAAATACATATCATTACCAAGCAAATATTTGGCACGCTGTTCAGCTCACTTAAAACATGTGACTGCACACATAAATTTTAGGTTCCAAGCTTCATAGTAGCTAATAGTTTTACTGGAAGCAGATTAGGCATGAGCTGCTGTTGAAAGCATTTCAAATTTGCAGTTAGTTGTATCAAGACAAAGCGAGTCTTGTTGTCCAGTTATTCAGTTTATTAAATAAATATTTTCAGTTCTTCTGTGTAAACCTGTGTAGTTTTTTGCCTGTTCCTATTTCCTGAGATTGCAGTAGTCTTTTAAAACAAGTTACATATATGTATTTGGTTAAATTTCTTTCCTATTAAGCAATGAAAGGCTTTAAAAAGACTCTCACTTCTGAGGAAAGTGTGTCACTAGTCCAAGTGATCAGTGTAGAGAATAACTAAACATATTACAATGCTCTTTCTCATCTTGCCCCTGGTGGAAATTTACAGGAAGCAAAACTGTTGTACAGTGGAGCAGAAACAGAAGGGGCTTTTGGCTACAGCTGCATGTTGGAGTGCTTTGTTCTGAAAACCAAAAGAAAAAGAACACACCGCATAATGTGGACAAGAAACTGGCTGACAGAACGGAAAGCGCACACCTAATGGCTGTTGAAAATGTTCACGTTACTGAGTTTTACTATATACAGTATATACTGTAGTTTTAATTGTTGTGCAGTTAAACATTTGATGTGAGTGGACAAAATACAAGTCATGTGGAGCAGTCATAATGTAATTGTGAATGTTGGTATGTGCGTGATACCTTACTGTGAACTAAATTCAATTTTTTTTCTATTGAGAAAAAAATGCTGTGTTACACAACGATACGATTGTTTGAATAAATGTCTGATTCCGTTTCATGCAAACATATCATGTTTTCAAAGTAGTCACATGGTATTCATCACAAGGCTCACAAATACACATTACTGTCAACATCTTTGAAAACAAAGAATCAGTGAGTGACACTGGTCGTTTGTAGAAATTACAACCTATTTATACCCTACAGTCCCCACACACTTTCAAAATACAACATAAATGACAATATGTTAGACATTAAAACATAAAGTCTTGAAATAGCTTCCTGAACTTTGGGCACAAGATTTAAGGGCTTTATCAGTTTAGTTTTTCTTTCTGTTATTAAACAGTTATTAAACAGATCTTTGTATCTGACCTTTGTTTGCTCATCAGAGGTATAACCTTATAGTCAATAAGCCATTTGCAGCAGCATGTTTCCATGGTTTCCATGTGCCTTTTCAAAATAGAAAAGTTTTCAATTATCTTAAGCTTACTTCTGGCCTGTGTGTGCAAGGGTCTCTTTGTGCTCCGATAGGTCCAGCCACAACGGCCCCAATGTGCTTGGGCTGTGTATATTATATTATGTGAAAACCAACTGTCACATACTATGATGAAGAGTGTCTTCCTTACCTCAAAATGTCCTGGTGAATTAGGATTTAATGTTGTGGAAACAATGGTGGTGCAATATAGGAAAACCATATGATGAGTCAGGTCTTCTTGGCTGCAGCAGTTATCCTTCCAGCACTGCAATGTGGCTCCAATAGGACACAAGAATCTTATTGTTTTTGAGTTGTTGTTTGCGAACAAAATGTGTTTTTCATATGGGGTCTTTTTCACTTGTAGGTGAAGTTTTTTTCTGCATTGTGTCATTGTAGTATTAGCAACAAACATGAAGGTGAACTTCTACTTAAGTGTGTAATTCTGTAATTGACTTTTTTTGGCATCTTTTGAAGATTGCATGCCTACCTGTAGTAGCACATAACCCTGGAGGTTACCTTACACTTTCATTTTAGACCCTCAAGAATTTCCTTCCTCTCTTTTTTGCCCAACTGAAAAAAAGTCTTCAAAACTTCCTCTCTAACTTCCAATTTACTGTAGTTGTAGCTGCCACACTCTTACACTCTGCCTCCTTTTCATCTCTCTTCTCTCTCCCTCCAGTTCATTTTCTACCTCTCACCCTCCCTCCTCTAAAAAAGAAAAAAAAAACAAAACCTGGTCCCCCTTACCTCCCCCAGCTGCACCTCCCCCAGCTCAGTTTACAAGGGGAGCTCATAGAGATCAGTTCAATAGTGAGAGGGTTCTTTTGGCATTCTCAGAGCTACAGCGTTATAGAAGAGGCTGACGGGAGCAGCCACTGGACCCGTGTGGACGCCTCAGTGACCGCTTGAACATTTCTGTGCCCACATGAGAGAATGCTGTCAGGACTGGCTCTTCTGCTGCTCGTCTGCCTCCACATGCGTGTACAGGGGAAGTTGCGGTCACAGGTAGGATCTGCCTCACCTCTGCTGAGTCCTGGGGGAACCTGGTAGAGAGGGGCGATTTTCGTTGATACCGATACTCTGGCCATGACAGAAGGGGGATTTCTTCATTTTTTCAGTTTGTTTTGTACTCTTTACAGTTGCTGATATGTTGCTGATATGTGGCTTCATGCCTGTCACCATGAGAAATGCTATTTACTTTATTGATTAGAGATCTGAGTAAAACATCCAAATCCATAGAGTTAGTTGCAAGTAAGCCTGGTACCTCTTTCCATCTAGTTTCCTGTGGTTGCAATTAGTACTGGGCAGTGTCACTCCATAACTTGAACTGTCATTATAGCCCCATGATCTTGTGGTCCAACTACCGAGTGGAAGTATTTACAGTATTGCTGTTCTCACTGTGGCTCTGCTTGCTCTCTGGGCTGTTTATTTTTCCACAGCACATTCACTGGCTGCTTGTGGAGTTAGATTTCCCTCCTAGTGGAAGACTCAGTGAGTCAGGCCTGTCTTGGGACTATAAAGATGTACTTAAAACTCTATTAAGGATAGACTGTCATCCTGCATTAGCCTGTCACCACTTGTGCATCAGCTCATCTGGTTTTACATCACCTGTATTTGCCTGGAATTAATGAGGCCAGTGTGAGATGCCTGCGGGTGTTAATGTAAACTCATGATGTGCCAACAGGCTTGATGAGGATGTCTTTCCAAATTTTATATGACTTTAAACTACATGCCTATCAAGCTTAAATAGACACATTAATATATCAGCACATAAACAGCGGGTAAGGCATGTGGCTGAATTGATGAAAACCCCTTTGATGTTCATTTACATTCTCAATAACTACAGGATAAAGACAGCTGACACTGCCTCGTGCAGGAATAACTCTGTTATATCTATTATTTGCCTGTATTTTCTGTGAATATCTGTATGATATTAGACTGACCCCACTGCTCTACTTGCAAACACAACATTTAAAATCAACTCAATTCATATATTTAGTTTTCCTTTAGATAGTTTTATTTGGACTTCTTTGTAAACCAGATATGTTGACAAAACAGTAGAATACAGTGATTTTACTTGCTACAAAGCCATTCACAGATAATTGCAAAACAATTGTCAGTTTCATCCTGATAAAACTGTCTGATAAACGTTTTGCTGAGGAAACCCCAAAATATACTGGCTACATTAAGCACCCACTGTGAAGCATATATAATGCGTAATGAATGTTTTAAGGCTGATTTTTGTTAAACTGGGACAGTAATTGACAGATGGAGGCAACAAAGCAATCAGCTCATATTCAGTTTTTGAGTTCTTAAAGGCCACCTGAAGTCTCAGAGGCCCCCAAACAGAGTATTATGGTTACAGCAGTATTGTGGTTTATATCATATACGTTTTACTGGCACACACTGCAAAATTCTGGCAGTATTTAGTTTGCTCAGCCCCTGTGATTAGTCTCTGTCTTTTTTGTGGATGTTCTCAGCAGGAGCGGTTCAGAGTCTGTGATTCTCTTTCCGAAACAGTTCTTCTAAATCAGGGCTGTGAAGTCAGGAGAAACTCTATATGTTTTAATGGCTGTAGATTGATCACATTTACTTCTATTTCTGAGTGTTTTACAAGCATGGATGCCTTTAGTGAAGTTAAGAGTAACTGTGCCCTTTGCTCTATAGTCTGTGAGGGCATTTTGTGGTTTGGATGAGGCTTCTTTTTTACTGTTGGGATCAAACATCTTGCCACTCTCTCTGTACATAAAAGGTTACAGATTCGTGTGCTGTCATGCAGTAGCCTGAAATCAAGTGTGGAACCTTGTAAGTTCAAAAATAACATTTTGGTAACTTGCTTATTTATTTATTTTAGAGGCAGAAACAGAAAGGCAAAGCAATTTGTATTTTTTTTAAACCACAGATGTTTTGTCCTTACTGCTTATCCAATGTTACAGTAAATACTTTAATTCCAGCTTGTCAGCCCATTTTGGTTGAACTTTTTTTGCTATTGATTTCAAAACATGCTGTGTTTTGGAGAGTGGAAGGCTGAGTGATTATCATAAAAAGCCCCACTAGAGCTTTGGTTTCTATTTATGGCTACAAACCAGCATATTCGAGATAGAAGCAAAATCTGAGAAAAAGTTCTAAACTGATCAAATCTGCAAGTATTGAGATATTGATAAAGTGACATCTTCATGTATACACTCATAAACAGACTCTAGGCTATTTTTGCATCATTCTTTTTCTCATAATATGTTTCATTTGTGATGGCAGATTTAAATCATTTAGCTATATATTTAGCCAAAATGTGTTTGGCTAAATTAAAAGTATAAATGCAGTTGAAATTACCTGCGGTGTGTATATATATATATATATATGTATAGTGGCAATTGACCACTTGCTAAGAACATGCACTTTCTAGGTGACTTGTGTAACTGTAATGAAAACAGTGGCACATTGGTTGCACGAGTCCTCAACCCAAATGGTCATGGCAGATGGCTGCCTCTCCCTGAGCCTGGTTTCTTCCTGTTAAAAAGGAGTTTTTCCTTCCCACTGTTGCCAAGTGCTTGCTCTTAGGGGATAATTGTTGGAGTTTTCTCTGTAGGGTCTTTACCTTACAATATAAAGCACCTTGAGGCAACTGTTGTGTTTTGGTGCTATATAAATGTAATTGAATTGAACAGAACTGAATATCATTGTTATCTTGAAATAATTAGGGTTAGAGTCAGTGGACAAACTCAGTTTGTTTCTTTTCTACCATGTACAATTAATGTTTAATTAAGCTTAAAGATGGGCTGCTCACAGTGTTTTTTTTTTTTTTTTAAAGGAGAAACTTGTAAACGAGGTCTTAAATACTGCATAAGCTTGATAGCTGGACACATGATATTGTGTTAAAAGACTCTAGCTTTCCCTTATAAGGTGACCTTTACAGAAGACGTTTTTGTTTTTGTGCAAAGCTGTGTGATAAAGAGTGTTTGCTGGAAGTCTGTTTACTCAGTCCTTTGTAACTTTGGTATTTAATTAATATGCTAGCATCCAGCACTAGCTGTCACCGCAGGGAGAAATAGTAAACAGTGTATGAGGTATCAGAGTGGGTCTTTTTTTTTTTTTAACTGTAACTTGCTGCTTTATATTTTAATGCAATTAATATTCCTTGTCCTTCTTAACTAAGGCTCTGCTGGTAATAAGCTAAACAATAACAGCTTGCACTTTTGTTTTGGGGTTTTAAAGGACACAGAAAAGACTACCCTTCAGTCTCTTTAAATTCTTGTCTCAAATACTACAACCCCAAGGACACACAGACATGTGGAGAAACTCAAAAATAAAAACAAGGCAAACATTGTTTAGAGGACTGGCTTAGAGAAAAGTCATCTCTTTTTTTATAAACCAAATTTCTAAAACTAAAATAAATCTGCAAGTTTTGGTCATATGGTTGATTTACTTCCTGAAAAGTCTATTATTAAATATAGAAATTAGCATTAAGGTTAATGTGATCTGCAAAACAGTGAAGGAGGATTTTCTTTCTCTGTTGTTAAACTAAATTGTTTACACAGGAAAGACTGTAAATCATTCAGTCATGTCAGTTTATGTTTAAGATTGTCATGCGAGAGCTCAATAGTAATGTTAGCTCCACAGATACAGATGTGTTTGAAGTGCTGACTGAGGTAAAAGCAGTGTCGCAGGCCTTTCCTCATTAAAGCCAATTAAAGTTCCATAGCATCTTAACATGTGGGGGACAGATGCTACTATGCTCTGATGTGCGCTTTGTGTATTTTATTTAAATCTAAACCAAACCTCCAACCATATTTGATATCAATCTTTACTGATTTTTTGTTTTTTGGTCCTAGAAATGTTTGTACAATATCCATAATGTCATTTCCAGACACAACATCACGTCTTGAAATTACTTCCACTGTAAATTCTTTGTCGTTGGGATGATACTGCCTCTGTATTCTCAACCTGGAAGCCAAGTCGGGGCTGTATTGAATTTCCAGATGAACTTGAGTGTCACAGCTGACCAAGTCATGATCACTTCATTGGCCATTTTCCAAAGAATTTTACAACCTTTCTATGTGTGAATCTGTAGAAATGCCCAACATGTGCACCAAACAGGCTCCTTTAACCTTATGCTCATAAATATGTTTTATAGTACTGGACTAATTCCATCACAGGATGCATTTTTATGTAAGAGTAGTTTTATTGTGAAAAGCATCTTGGTGGAAAGCACGATGTCTAATTCATTGTCAGTTAAAGAGTTAAAACCTCCACTTTTTTGTCAGTTTTGTTTACACAAGTGTTAGTAATATTGCTTTGGTATATTTGGTATAATGAAAATAGAGAAAAGGAGACAGCAGTTCATGTCTCACAGTATTGTTATTTTGCTTTTCTTTTGGGGTCGATAGGAAAGCTGAGGGAAAAACTGCCAAAACACAGGTTAAAAGGTTATGGTGGGGATCCAATGTGGATTCATGTGGATTAAGACTTGGGGGGGCTTAACCACCGCAGCCTCTCCAGACTGAGAAAACATCCTTTTATTCATAACCGCCTCCATTACATTTTTTTTCTCTGCAGAGTTTGGCCCAGCAACATGTGAGTTATTCAGGGTAAGACAGTCAGACCTGAGAGTTGTCATTTTAAACTCAAATTGCCATAAAAAAAACCAACCCCAGAACAATGTGATACAGCCACTATGTCACCCTCTGGCTTATGACCCTCGATTTTTGATGCTCTGATTTCTTTTTATTTGTTTTATGTTTTTTTTTTCAAGTCTGGAGGAAGCATATTTTTAAGTGGAGTTCTCCGTTATCAGCTAACACTATAGTTTAAAACAATAACACAGTACATATATCGACTGTGGGTGCGTCCTACAGGCGTGTGTATCGTACAAATAAAACAAATAAAACACTAGAATTTTACTCACTAAAACAGAGCACAGGGGTCTTGTATCGCCTGACTACACAGTGTGACAAATAATTTGTCATATCATTATTTTAATGCTAGCTTTTGAAACCAGTCTCAACTGGTATTTCAAGGAACTGCAGTTTTACTCACTTTAAGGTTTTTTCGCTTTCTTTTCTTGTAAGTTGCTGCCAACTGCTCAGTCTGTGCTTTCTGCCGACCCTTTTATGTACTGTTGAAGTCAAAATGCTTTACTGCATTCATATCATTAAACAGAAAGAAGAAAGCTAGAGCAATGACGTAAATATCATACTTGCAGTAGCTGTGTCCATGCTATCTGTGTAAGACAGTTGGACAGAATTTACTTATATCTGGACATAACAAATAAATAAGTCTTTGAAGCTGAAATATGCAAATTTCTATTGGCAATGCATAACATGTAAATCACTGTGTTATGTTGAGCCTAAAACTGAAAACACATCAATAAACCTCATGTAGTCTCCTAGATCCTAGTTGGTATAGTGCAGCTGCCCACATCTGGATGCTACGTTGCAGTGTAGCTCGGTGGTCTAGCCGCAAGCATGTGCTGCTGTAAGTCAGTCTGTCACCCCAGGACTGGATGTGTCTGTCAGCTGCAGATGATTCTGTCTCAGCACCCTAAACAGCATCTGACAATGTGCAGAAACTGGTGCCTTTGTTTTCCCAAGCTTGGAGCTTTGTAGTTCGGGTAGTTTGTAAGAAATAAGATATAGGCCACTGCCTTCTATGAGCCTGTTAATGCCAAGAATTAATTTCATGTGAGTAAATCATGATGTTGAAAAGTAAGCATCATTTCAACCAAGGATTAAATTGCTTTAAATATGTTGTCAGGCTCCAGACATGTGTCACAAAGAGCTGTTATCCCTGTTAATATGTGGCAAACTCTCAAAGTGCAAAAACACAAATAACCCCGCCTGGCGAAACCTCACAAAAGATTTAGTTTCTGCAGCAGTTACAGTGTTTTTCTGCTTTGAGAGGTTCCTCTGCCAAGGAGTGCCTGTTTTCCATGACATTTCTAACTTGATTTACTACAGTAGAGATGAGCTACATCTAGCACTGTTGTTAATTTCAGGATGATATCATTCAGAGCATTAACTTTTTATTCATGATTATATTCATAATGTGTAGCCACAAACCAGGCCTCCAGCATGGATAAAAGCAGTATTATTGCAAGGCAATTGTAAAATTATGCCAGCTGCTGTTAGGAAGAAAATATCATTTCTTTGCATTCTTCGCAAATCTGATATTTTATTCATTCGCTCCCTCATAACATTTATTGCCCTTACAGCTGCGTGGCCTCTGTAAGAGCAAAGTTGCAACAAACTGATCATGGGTACTGTGTTAATCATTTACTGTATTGTCCCTTTATATCCTTTTAATATAATGTTAAACTCATTAAGAGACTTATAAGAATTTAGTTGCAATGTTTTGGTAAAGGTTTTAGTTACAATAACAATAAAGAGTAGTGTATATGAGCACATGTGACATCAGATTTGCATATTGACTCTTTTAAACACTTTATAACTTCAATAATCATTATTTTACATTAACAGTGCACAATGTGTCTCTGCAGTACAGTGTACAGATTTGCTCACTTTGTATGTTGGTTTTCTATGCCAAAACTGTAGATAATTCAAATCCATTCACTGGTTTTCTTTTCTTTTTATCATCCTAATTTCAAGGAAGTTGTTGTTAAAACATAGCTACAGTACTGTGTGGTGATAGATCCACTGCAAATTATCATCCTGGTGCCAAATTGTAGACTAGAATGTTTAGCAGCTTACTGGTGGATATAGCAGGACATTTGTTCTATCTGTAATTATTTTAAATAATGTTTTAAACATTTAACTTCATAAAATAATTTTATTGCTGTAGTTCAAAAATGAGAATTTTTAATCTAGCTACACTAATGGCTTCTGGTTTTTTTTTTTTTTGTTTGTTTTTACAAAATGTTCATTTTGGTTCTCAAATTCTGCAAATATGTATGGATTAGTCAGTTACAGACATAGATGTATACCTTTTTAAGTCTAGTCTGTCACCAGATTTTTAGTCATCTGGTTGTTAGGTTAATTAAAACAGTGTACAAAAAACATCCAAAAATAAGATATATATCTAGTAATGTCCTGCTCTAAACTATAGATCAGGACATACTCCCTTGTTGGCCCCGTATGCTGTCTATACAGTACTGTATACTGACGGGAGTTTAGATAAACTGGAATATTAGAAAAAGCAGCTGATTATGGTGGTCTACAGTCACTGTTATCACGTGGTTGATGTTTAAAATTGATAATTTTTTAGGTCAATAATTATAAGATAATTAATATAATAATTGTTTAAGAAATATTTTAAGTCACAGGAAGCCATTTTTGGGTTTGTTTAATAAAAAAAAGTATATTGTACTCATAAATATACATTGTTAATTATGGCTTCCAACAAAATGATGCATTAATTGATGCATTCTCATTAACTTGGAATGAATCCATTAAAAATACACTGGTAGGGGTGCTGGTTTGTGCCACGTTGCCCACCATCAGCGGCTGAGATGGACATCACTGTTGTATTATTATAGAAAGAAAGAAAGTATACTTTATTGATCTCCATTGGGAAATTCCTCTCTGCATTTAACCCATTCACTCAGTGGGCAGCAATGTGTAGGGACGGTACCTTGCTCAGGGGTATCTCAGGGTAGCCGTTCAGTGGATTCAAACCACCGACCTTCCGATCATGGGGCCACCACTCTACCTACTGAGCTATCCCTGTTAATAGGGTGTTAACCTTACAATATACAGTGCCTCAGGGCAGTTGTTGTTGTGATTTGGCACTATATAATTAAAACTGAATTTAATTGAATTGTTCTGCCTAATGGCTCTTTATGTATGTGACTAGATAGGTAGAAACGTTGTAGGTAAAGGTAAAGGTGTAATTGAAGAGCATTGGACTCTTTAAACAATTTGAACCGCCTGCCCAAAGTAAATAGACGTGAACACACATTGACAGCTGACAGCAGATCGAAAGCCTTCCCTCAATACAGATAAACAGAGCACTACAGAGGCCACCATAGCTAGGATTATGCACTTTAATTGAGAGGGGAAAACAGAACTTAGGTGACTGCAATCTGCAGTCTACTGACATCTAGTGGTGAGATTTTACACACTGTAACGTTTCAATTTTACGTACTTATACTACAAAATCGACCTAATAACAAATAGAATTATATATATTGTCTTGACCTATTAAAAACATAAATAATCATCTGATGACAGCAAAGTTATAAAGTTGGAATATGAACAATAATACTACTTTGTGTCATATATGAGTGGCCTGAAGAAGAAGACATGTATTGGCTATGCAATAAAGCATTAAAGCAAAGGAGTACAATAGATTATTGGGTTCAAGAGGTTAATGTCTCTGCATTTACATGACCTCATTATTAGTGTTTTATTATTTATTTATGTTCATTTTAGGATTTTCAGTCAAGACCACAACACTAAGCAGCGGGTCCTGAGGTCTCTGCTCTCCTGTTTTTTAGTATTCAAATATTAAAACTACGGCGAGAAGTACTGTCATCATTGAAATATAGGCCACTAAGGACAGACTTGCTGTTCAATAAGAAAGAGACTAACCTCTCAGGCTCACTTCTCAGGATGTCTGTGTCTAATTCTAAATGTCTTGTTGTGTTTTTTGGGAGTAGACGATATCTCCAGTGACAAGTGCCTTTGGCAAAACTGTGTAGAATTCAGTTTGTTACAGAAAACTCTGCAATATGATGACTTTAACCCAGCTGCATTGCGTGGGAAAATATCATCAGGATCTGCTTTAAGATGATGCTGTTTTCAGTGTTCATGAGTTAACTTAAGGTCGACTCCACTGTCCTGACACATGTAACCATTTCCAGATGAAGGTGGGCTTTAGCGACATTTTCAAAATCCTGTTACAGTTCCACTAAAAACAGGGTGGTTTTCCTCAACAGATGGCACAAACCACCCACAGAGAGAAGGCGAAAAAAACATTGACGTGTTCTCAGAAACTGGGGTGAGGTTTAAAAGTTGTCTCTTTTTTTTTAACAGCCACACTGAGATTTCTGTTTGAGTTTAACTTGTAGCAGCTAGTGATATATAGATGTTATAGATGTATTAAAATGTCACCGTCTTCACATCATTGGACTCACGTTTGTCAGAAAAATATGCAGAGCAATGTTAGTGCTTTGTACAACTTACAAGACTAAAACTTGATTTTAATCGAGATATCGATATCGAGAATTTCCTTACCTTTCTAATATGTGTACAGAGTGTAGAATCTCTTGGCCCTTCCTCATATCAGAAGAATGAAAATCCTGGTTGTTTTTACATCCACAGTCACAATATATTACACTAACTATTCAGATTTTAAGTCAATAAATTCTCCACTCCTACATTAACATGTTTTGGTTTAAACATTTTCCCATCCAAACGTCCACAGATAACCTCTCACCATGTCAGCATCTGTTTTATGAGAGGAACTTTTTTCCCTTTTTCAGGCAAATGCTGCCTCGCTTCTATAATGGTGTTGTTTTAGTTTGAAGGGATTTACGGTGAAAATGGAGATGCAGAGGAGATATTCATTCATTGGTAGTCATTTAAACAGACAGCCCTACTTGAATCCATTTTAATTTGTTTTCCATGGTAGATATGCTGTACTGTAGCCAGTTTAAATGTCCTCAGATGTGTTTTACCATATATTATGCATTTCGTTATAGCCAGACTGTAGCTTTTGAATTGCTCTGTATTCGTCGATCTGTAAAGTGAGATCATAAAGTGCAACAGTGCTTCTCTGAATGTTATTCTGTTATGTTTAGTGATTTTCATACAGAGTTTCCAACATAATTCCATGCTGACCACCAAAGCTTTTGGGAGTTTTATTTAAAAAAATTTCAGCACTCTTAGTTTGCTGTTCTTTTCTCCCATCACTTATTTCCTGTGTTGAAGAAGGCATTTCATGTTTGCTTTGGCCCAGCTGATGCTTTGGCCAAGAGCTGACTGGCCTGCTATGGGTGGGAGAGAGCAAGAATTTCATTTTGAGTTCACCCCAACTACCTTAGTCCACCCATGGCCACTATTTCTTCTTCCACCTCTCCGTTCTCTCTCTTTTCATCACTTTCTTATACCCTTCTCCACCTGTTTCTCCATTTTCCACTGTGTTTCTGTTTTTTCACTGTTCTGCACCTGATTTATGGTGATCTAGTTCTGCAAAATCCATGGGGATGATCCTATTTTTTTCTTATATACTTCCTTTATTTTTGTTTAGATCATTTCACTACAGGAACATATGTGAAATGGTGCAGTGAAATCGACCAGTATCGGTCTTCTTTGTTGAGGGTTATATTTAACAGTTTTTTATGCTGAGGGGAGTATGCTGGAGTTACAGCAAGTCGAATGCATCAGCTGCATCTGTGAATTTACATTAACGCCGGGTGAAAGTTGTAATCTGATTTAGAGTTTTGAAGGTGGCTGTTTTGTGTCACAATTTCTTTCCCTACCGTTATGTTGGTAAATGTGGTTGTACTGGACTTAAGCTTATGCTGTGAGAGCTAAAGCTTAGCATGTCTGACTGTATGGTAGCGCACTGCAACCAGTTTTGACTTCTGGGCCACCTGTTTGCACAGTGACAGACTTTTACTGCCGGTTTGACTCAATTTATGGATTGCTGATGTTAACTGTTCTATTTTTACTGTGACCAAGTATCCTGTAATTTATTGCCACCAGTGTGATGAAGAAACCTCACACTGTCGAGAGGAAATTTGCCATCAATTCAGAGGCTGTCATTCCAAAACGATGCCTTCTGGAAAGTAACGATGATCATGCTAATTAGCCTTTCTTATGTTATAGTTAAGTAAATTACTTAATTGTGTTTATTTAGCAGATTTTTGATCTATATGATCTGTGTTTATTCTACATAATCTCTGTTATTCCTATTTTTTTCACTAAAAATGTTTTATATACTAGCATGATTAGCACACTTTACTGCTGTTTCACTAAGTAAAGATTATCACTATATCTCATTACCTCCTTATTACTTTTCTCTCTGTCCCACAGAGTCTAGGATGCGATGAGTATCTCGGATCAGGAAGGGTGGTGGACAAGTGTGGCGTGTGTGGAGGTGACAACACAACCTGTAGGCTGGTTTCAGGAGTGTTCAAACATAGTTTATCCAAGATCGGCTACCACAAGATAGTGGAGATCCCAGAAGGAGCCACCAAGATCAATGTTACTGAGATGGTGAAGAGCAGAAACTACCTAGGTGGGTGGTAAACATACTCACAGGGTACTGTGCTGTGGCTGTACTGACGAAGAATAGCCAGTTAGTGCAGTTTAGCCTTCTTGCTCATGGCTGGTTTCCTTAATTTTATTCTAGCTGCTATATTGCAGCTGGGTGAATGTATAAGTTTAGCATTTTAGCCAACAGAACTGCTTTAGCATTTCACTGTTTTCATTATGAGCACTAACAAGTAATTTAAGGCACCTAAATTAAAATTACACCCTTTTTTCCCACTTTTTTGTTACTCTTTATTAGTTCAGCATTCGTTCAGGCAGTCAAGATCAGTCATAATCTTCAGTGGATCTCAGCCATGCTCTATATCAACTAATACACTCTGTGTTTTAAGCTGCATTAGCCTGACCACAGTTGTGCCTGAAGTCGCGTTGTAACTCCCCTCCACTCTATCTTCCTTTCATGTTCTTTCAGTGCCATACCTGTTGTCACTGAAGCCTGATGTTCTGTACAGTCTTACAGCTGGTATCTCCTCCTCTGGCTTTGTGGAATTGTGGAGATGTGTACTCTCCTAATAGAGCCAAAGAGAGTTAAATTACTGTAGAAGGAAATAACAATGTTCTTTTGACTACAGTGGCCCTGAATGACCTGTAATCTAAAAGCCCCGCCTCCCTCCATAGTGCTTACTCCTAGTCAGTCTTTACTCTCTGCCATGCTGTGCTGGGCATATTCTTTATTTAAACGCAGATGCCAAATATAAAAACTTTTCCGTTCACATCACATTATATTTCATTGCATATGTGACAGCTAAATGAATTATGTTTGGAAAAAAAGTAACAGAGATCGTTTCTTAGCAGCACATCAGTCATACTATAATAATATTTTGACATCTGCTAGTTTGCTTGAGAAAAGAGGTTTTAGGTATTAGTTGCTAAAAGTGTGTGAACAGTATAGAAATGCTTGAATGTTGGCCATATACTTTAAATAAGAGGCCTCTAAGAGTGCTTGTCGTTGGTAACTGCTAATTTAGCTGTCTCGCAGCAAATAGAGCATTTTAGTTTCCATCCTGGTTTACAGTTTCATTAGTCACAGTTTGCTGCAGAGTTCTGCTTTCAGCAGCTCAGAACATACGTCAGAAAACCTCCATCTGCCATGTGTAGTGTTACATGTATGACACCAGTGAAAAGAAAGTCATGAAAAGAAATCATTAAATGATGAATGTGAGAAATGTTTGTTACATTAGCACTAAATAAGCCTGTGCAGGTAGCAGCTGTTTGTTACATTTGTTTTATTAAACAGCATTTTTCTTTTTAGGATTTCTTTGCCTGTATCACCACCCACTGCTGTCTTACCGTTGTTTAGTGGAGCCTTTGAGTGACCCACACTTTATAGATATTTGGACTTTTTACTGAGGTGCTACAGTCGGGCAGAACTGGCTTATTTATTCAGAAATGACTGTTGGAATCTCAGACATTGTTTAATGAGAACCTTGCCCTGACTCAGCATTGGGTTTAGAGGAAGAGGAGAGCAGTCCTGCCCCCCCCCCCCCCCCCCCCCCCCCCCCCCCCCATCCACCCACCCGCAACTGCTTTCCCTGAGGAAAGTGCATAAACATGCTTTCATTAGAGGATCTTACCCTTCAGGACTCACAATCTTTTTTAATTAAAGTGCGGAATTTCACCACTCAATAAAAAAAATAAAAAAACTGGAAACATTAAGACGACGAATTCAGTGGCTGCCTTTCAAACCCCAGCTACTTAGATGCCAAGTATGCTCAGCTTTCTTTAATTTGAACTGACCATTTATATACACAAGTACACAGAGTTATGTACAGACAAAAAAAATACTAGTATTTATATGAAAAACTTTGCTGCACCTTATACAGCATTTACAAACTCTTCATTCTTCATTCACACATAGCAAGAAAAAAACGTGTGTGTTCTAAGTGGATATGTTTTCAGTTTAAAAATCTGTGGCACATTTATAAAGATAAAATAAAGAGGAATGATCTGAAAGTGTTATGCATTGAATTGATAAAAAGATTACACAGTTCCAGAGAGCAACATATGTTTTAAAATGCAAACGAGACTAGAATCAGGCAGGAGCCATCAACTATATCCTCATCACGTCCCTGATTTTCCCTTCAATAGGCCTTTGTTCTATGCTCTGCATCTCTAATAGTGCTTTTAGTTGTCCAAACACTCTTTTACAAGCCTGTCTAATGTTACACTTCTAATGTCTTTCTAATGGCCCTTTTGTATTTAATCCATGAAATCAGTGGAAAAACCTCTTGGGAGATTTTGTTACAGGATTTGCATGAAAGATTTGCCAGCACAAACAGATTGTCACATTTGAAAAAGACATTGCTCTGAAAGTGCATGTGAGAGCTTTTATTCAGTTAGCTACTGTAATTACCTTTTTGGGTTTGAACCACTTTTAAAAAGAATACAGATCCCATTATGCCAAATAGTTTTATATTAAACAATAATTATATAGAAGAGCTTTTTTGTTACATGTTTTTCTCATGTCTTTGTCAGTCTTGATTGTCAGTCTCTCTGTGTCTACCAGCTTTGCGAAGCCGATCAGGGCGATCAATCATTAATGGAAACTGGGCAATTGACCGGCCAGGAAAGTATGAGGGTGCAGGGACCATGTTCACCTACCGCCGACCCAATGAAATCAGTAGCACAGCTGGGGAATCCTTTCTCGCTGAAGGCCCCACAAATGAGATTCTGGACGTTTATGTGAGTAAAAATAATCAGCTTGAACCCCAAGAAAGTTACGGTGGTGGGTCTCCTTGTTTTTTTTAAATTTATTTTTTATTTTTTGCTGACCTGAGAAACAGCGTAAAATTTTGAAAGTGCAAATGTTGAAAGGCTTACAGTTCTGTTTTGAAATTGTTGTCTAAGTCTTATCTACTTTCACTCAGATGATCTTCCAGCAGCCAAATCCTGGTGTTCACTATGAGTACATTCTCCCATCTGAGAAGCTCGTGAGCCCTCAGCAACCAAGCCACAGACCAGAAGGTAAATACGACCCCTCCTACTGTGTACAAACGACCAAGCAAACAACCAGTGGAGAAAATAACTTTTAGATATATTAATAAGTGCGTGTTCGTTGCAGGCCTATATATAGCTAGCTATATCTATCCATAGAGTATATCAAATTGATGACACTTCACATCTTAGGGAATGCTGTGAATGGACAGGATGGATACGACCAGCAGAATCATCAGGAAAACTTTAATTCAGCTGGCAGTGGAAGGTATTCGCCTCCTCCTACTGAAAACCAGGTACCCTCCGTACAGCCACCCAGACGTGAGAGAGAATACAACTGGAAACTGACTGGTGCTACAGAGTGCAGTGCTTCCTGTGGTAAAGGTCAGTTAAAGAAGTTTATGTTGAGCATTTTTTTTTCTTTTTAGTTATAGAGAGAGTAATAAAATAACAAAACAGTGAAAAAAAGTTTGCTTGAGGTTTTACAGTTTTTTTGATGTGTATATATATTTATTTGTGATGCAAGTCTGCATTTATATGGCATTAAAATTATGTTACATCCAGTTATCAATTGTGTAAAAATTATGTGTCCCCATGTGCACGTTAAACTATACCTAAAGTCAAAACTCAAAAGTTGCATTGCTAAAACATTAATCATTTTGTCTTTATGACATTTAGTAAAATATGACTTTACTGAACTTTTAATTGCACAAAAGATTTTCCCATACGGTAGATACAACAATCAAAATTTGTTTCAGGAGTTAGTGCCTAAATTTCCACTTTTTAGGTTTCAGATATTCCATCTTTCACTGTGTCAACCGGCTGACTCAGGTCCAGGTATCGGACTCTTTGTGTGACAGCAGCAGCCGACCAAGTCCACAGGAAGAGGCCTGCAACTTGCAGCCCTGCCCAGCATTGTGAGAAATTTCTCCTCTGTTTCTAGAGTGCAAATTGCAGATATCTAAATTTAAAAAGTGTTTTTTATTCTACATGCAAGTTGACTTAATAGTATGCATGTACGCAATGAAGCCTTAATAGCTTTATAAGCTGTAAATATCACCCCAAGGCTCGATCCATTAAGCAAATTTTCTATCTAGGCATTTCAGATCACACTGAGAGATGACGAGGAAGAATGTATTTTAAATTTTACCATCCATGTGGAAATATTAATACAATTTTTTTAAACTGTTGTTTTAAAATATAGAAATTGATGATTTGCAGGTGAACCAAGTTTTTTACATCCTCTTATATCTGTACAGTTTCTGTCCCTAAAGAACAAATCACAGAAAATACAACAAATGAATGTCGCATTTTGGACACTAATGCTTTTCATTTTATTTAATAGCTGGGATATTGGAGAATGGTCAGAGTGCAGCAAAACTTGCGGTCTGGGCATGCAGCATCGGCAGGTCTTGTGTCGCCAGGTTTACGCCAACCGCACCCTCAATGTCCACACGAGCCGCTGTCGACACCTGGAGCGGCCTGAAACTGCCAGTACCTGCCAGCTAAAGATCTGCAGTGAGTGGCAGATTCGCTCAGAGTGGACTTCTGTGAGTGGCAGCAGTCAGACTTAATTTAACTTACAAGACTTTTCTGAACTGACCCTGAAGTTATGAAAGTTATCTTGAATCTGTACTCCTGTTCTCTACTCTTATATCTTATATCTAAATTGAGCAAATAAGCACACTCGTGAAAAGAAAATGGTACAGTCTCCTTAGCTATACATACCTCCATAGTACAACACTATCCATGTAGTATGTATCTTCATAGTGCTCTGCGCCATGTGGGCTGGGTCAGAGGTCACGAGAGGTACACTGTGTCAGCAATGTGGGCGACTTTGTTCCTGATGAGGAGTGCAACATGAATCTGCGGCCCAATGATGTGGAGAACTGTGATATGGGAGCTTGTGCCAAGAGCTGGTTCTACACTGAGTGGGGCAACAGGGTAAGTGTCAGCAGGAGACACAGTAACTTTCATTCATTTCTAATAACAGAGCTAGTCTTTGTATACAGAAGGTCTGTCTTCATCACTCAAGTAGCTATTCTTGATGGCCAGCTGATATAGATACCTTTTGATGATTTTGGCAGGGAAACATACAACTAAGGTCAGATAGAAACTTTCATGCCTATGAGGAAAACTATGAGAAAATAAAATCAATAAAGACCGTGATCATAGGCTGTGCTTTAGGCTATTCCTGCTTTCAGGTTACATTGCATGACTTTTGTAAGCAGCAGAACAGATTAGCCATGAACAAATATTAAGTTCTTGCAGGGAAAGGAAGACCTCAGTGGATGACATGAGAATCCAATAGAACCGGGCACGTGTTTTTTGTTTTACAGTGATGATACCATTTAACTATGGCAATACAATAGGACTAAAAGAGGAAAGTGAATGACTTTAATTTTGCAACATTGCCTAGATTCCTCTAGATTTGAAACATACAAACTACAAAGCCAGCTAAGATATGAAGTTTCAAAGTGGGCACAATTAGGTTCTCTATTTCCTCCTCACAAACTCATACCACCTTTGCACACATTTGACTTGCGTGCTTTCTATTTAATGTATTTTTCACCCTATGTTTCTACTTTGTGCAAAAATAAAAACATAAAGACTTTCTTATTGGCTTGATTAATTTGACCTGAACTCTAATACTTTTTGCTCCACAGTGCTCAGCTGAATGTGGCATGGGTGTACGGACACGGGGAGTTCTCTGCCTGACCAACCAAATCAGCAGTCTCCCTCTGGAAGGATGTGGCAGCGAACGGCCCGCAGACTCTCAGGTCTGCAACAACGGTCCCTGTGAGAATCGAATTGAGTGGTTCACAGGACCCTGGAGCCAGGTATGAGCGCAACTGGAGGTTACACTGTACTTACGGGGAAGTTGTCAAATATGTAGGACTTTACATTAACATGTCACATGGGTTTTTCTTTCTTGATTTTGTGTTTAACTGAACATAGTGCTCTGCAGAGTGTGGCACCGGCACCCAGCAGAGGTCAGTGGTGTGTTTGATGAAGTCAAATGAAGGATTCACTGTCATGCCACCGTATGAGTGCTCATCCCTGGACAAACCTCTCAGCCAGCAGAGCTGTAGCCTCAAGGCCTGTGGAGCAAAGTGGTACCACACTGACTGGAGTGCTGTGAGTAAGACATAAAACCCTCTATCACAGTTTAGATGCTTAGAATCCTCACAGTGCTTAAAACGACTGATAATTTGGATAGTTCTTGCTGAAGAAATCACTTTAAATCTATTGTAGATGGTTGCTTGAGTTGTACATAAAAGTGGTGTAGGCACTGTGATGTCACTCATTGGTTTGTGGGCACTTTGTTTTAAAGCCTTAGGTACTTTTTTAACCGCATATCACAACTGGTAGATCTGACTCTGTGGAGACTTCATAGCCAATAGCAGCGACTTGCCAATCACACATAGCCCTGCTCTAAAGCCAGTCCTATTTTTGTCATTTATTTTACTCTAAATAGTAATGAACGTCAAGCCTTATTAAAATTTCTTGAAACTTGCCCGTGAGATTGCAAACTCATCAGGATTTTTTTTGAGTTTATAAATTATTTTCTCTTGGCTTTTATACTATCTGTCTTTTTAAAGCAGAGGAGTCGCTCCCTGCTGTTCATTAAAAAGATTGCAGGTTATAGCCCCTTTCCCATTCCGAGAGCTAACTTTCTGTGAGAGCTAGCTGATGAGTCTTCTGATTAATAGGTAATAAGTAGGTTATAAATTTAGGTTATAAATTTGGCTTATAAATTTATAACCTAAATTTTAGGTTATATAAATACTTATAAATAAGTAGGTTATAAATCTTTATTTGCTATGTACCATTTTTGTTACCATTTAATATGTAACAGTTGTATTTAAACCCTCTAAAATGTGTCCTGGTGTTTTTGACATTAAATAAATGTAAAGTTTAATTAATACTAATTAAAGTACATCAATAGCACAATTTCCCTTGAACCTTTCTTTTCAGGATTTTGACTGGTCAGATTTAACTGACAGTACCCAAGCAGCCCACTAAACTCGGATTGGTGCCTAGCATCACCTTTTTACATCTGACACCTCAAAACCAGATATCCCATTTTCCCTATTAGAAATTTAATTAAAATAATTTATCAAATTTTGATTGTAATGTTTAGAATATTCGCTGTGATATCCTCACTGACTTTAGGGCAAGCATATGAGAATGATTACTGTCACTGACTCTTGCTCTTCAAGTGCTCCAAAACATGTGAAGGAGGTTTCCGTGTGAGAGAGGTGCGCTGTCTGTCTGATGACATGCTGTCCAGTGAGGGCTGCGATGTGCAGTTGAAACCAGAAGAGAAGGAGGACTGCAACCCAGAGCCCTGCATACCTCAGATAGGTCAGTCAACTTTTTTTTACCACTGACCTGAATGAATATTTATTGATGATTTTTGGCATCCTTAGAAACACATTGTGAGCATAATAAAGGGAATGTCCTCCCAGTTTCCCTGAAACTCTGTGGCTCCACTGCCATATCTTTATTGAATTATATTATATTGTTGTCAACTCTTATTTTGTATTCAGATGAGAACTGCAGAGACAAATACTTCAACTGCAATGTGGTGGTCCAGGCTCGCCTCTGCGTGTATGATTACTACAAGACAACATGCTGTGCTTCATGTTCCCGGGTGGCCCACAAACAGTCGACCTATCGCCGACAAAGCTAGCGCTCTCTACCAGGGTCACTCCGCTCCATGGTGGTCCAGAGTCAGTACCCCCTGGAGGCCCTCTGGTCCTGTGGCAGCTGGGAAGAATAGACTGGCTGGACCTTGCCTAAAATAGGCACTTGTTGTTTTTGCCAACTGTGGAAAGTGAAGAAGGGACATTTTTGTTGGTTTATTTGAAGACAGCTGTTATGAGGGAAAAATGGTGTGTGCCAAGAATCCACTCACTGCAGATGTCAGCTGGGGTGAGAGGCATCAGTATCAAAGTGGAGAATCTAAAACACTTAAAGGATTTGATCTGTGTCTTATTCAAAGAATCCCTCTTCTTTGCTTCAGTGGGAACAGTTTGCAGGTACTGTTTACTGACAATGGCTCTTGTGGATTACTTATGAAGAGGAGAGCACAAGCTGACTGTGTAACATGGACCATGTATGGTTACACAGCAGAACTCAGATTTATGGCAGTTAATGTAATCGCACATGTTATCAGTTATTTCACATCCACTGCTGACCAAAGATATGTAACCTCACCAAACTGCCGACAGTAGCAGATCACCACCTTTTCCTGAAAAACAAATACTGTGCACCTTCCCTGCTGCCGATTGCATATATCTGTTTTCTGGCAAACCATGTCTTTTTCTCCCTACACAGCTACGAGGTCCAAAAGCAGCCTATGTAATATGTATGTATAAATGTATGTATGACAATGTGAATGATAAATAATGTTTTTCAGGCTTCTTGGACAGCCCAACACTCCTAGTAACTGAAGAGAAAGAAAAATCTCCCTCTTTATTTATTTGTGTGGTTCCCTGTTGTTACATGAACCACCCGTGGCCTCTTTTTAGCTGTGGTGATAAAACGTTTGTTGCCTTTAAACTAGTCACAACTTTGAACTCAGTGTAGGCAATTCACAGCCTGCTGGATGACAGAAGCAGATAATCAGAAACCCTTTTGCATTTTTGGAGAGTTGAAACTAACTGTACATATTTCTTTATTTCTAGTGGGATATGATCATTCCACACTGTGTAATTCCTATGAAAAAAAATATATACTGAATTATCTGTAATATATTATTTACATTTGACTCTAAAGATAAATCATTTCAGTGTTTTACAGTTCTTGATATGGTGATACATACATCCGGTTTGCATTTATAGTAAATCCTTATTAGTGACCAATCTTTTTCTACCATAAAACAGCCATTTTCAGTTTTGTACTAAAGTGCACACAGTACCTCTGAAATGCTCAGCTCTTGTTGTAAAAGCTATTATTGTTTCCCTCCAAGAAAGATTAACTTACCTCTGATTCATAAGTACTGTATCCATCTGATATTTTGCAGATATTTTCCTCTATCAGAGAAATAACTATTTTGAAGTGCCAACATGATGGCATGATTTTTAATTTTAATCTTAATTCAATCATGAAACAACTGAATTAAGTATTCAATATATGACTGCAACTAATAAAACATCTGTATTTGCTTTATTTTAGATCCCAGCTATTCCGATGTTAATTTTCTTGAGGAAATTTTCTCTAATAGGCAGTAGACTTTTCAGCAGCTTTTCCTTGTGAATCAGTTTCACATCACATTGTGCATTCTTTTTTTTGCAGCAGTTAGAGTTTGGCATGTAGAGCCTGAGCTCTTCACTCCCAACAAATATAATCAACACAGAAATTGTGGTAGATCCTGGAGTGATGGAGAGGGAGCAATGCACGCAGTGATTACTTATAGTCTTTCCTATGAAGATAGTAACACTTTAAAACATTGACCTTAAGCATAAGCATTGAACTTGCAAAAGTGTTTTTGTTTTGTTTCTGGTTGATTGAAAAGATTAACAGGTTTAAACTAATGACATTTCACTTTGCCATCTAATCTGTATTTATTGTATTACTGTAAATAAAACTAGTGAAGCAAATTATTGCTCACAATATGAGCCATTAATATATCCACTGACTTAGCCCTGGTTCACAGCATTTTTCTTCTGCTAGTACGCATTAAGTAACTCTAGTGGAGCAACAGCGTTTCTGTATTTAGCTGTCGAAATTGTGGAAGTGTGCAAAAATCACCACCGCAGGATGAAACCATCTGTATTCAGAGCTCAAACATCATTTAATCTTCCCCTCACTCCTGCCCTCATCATGAACTTCTTCCTGCAGCTTGACCCCTTTTTATTCCCCTCTCACTTCTGCACCAATCTTTTCTCTATTATTGATGACACATCAAAATTCCAGGAACAGAAAAGTGCTTTCATCCTCTACTGTCTTGAGACACTGGCTGTTAGAGGAATATTTACTGACTACATGTTGTGATGCGGACAACCATAGAATTGTGTTCTGTTCTAACCTCAGGGTAACCTCCTACATCTTGCACATTGGCCGTCAGTAGGTGTCTTAGACTATGGGGCATGAATACAGAGCCCACAGTGAAACTTCATTATATCCTCCAAACTGCCATACAGAATACTGGTCTCCACAATCTCTTCCGGGTGAATTCTTAACCAAGTGCTGCGTGTCAGACTACAAACTTCTTAAATAAAGAGCAGAAACCCATTTAACTTCTTTGAAAAAACTATAATTAAATTATTTCATATATAGACCATGATGCAGGGATTAAATCTTTGCTTAACCAGTGCATAGTATCATAGGGGAGCTGCTGACAAATACAGTTGACAAGATAATAATGACCTCAGGTTTAAAAATTTGATAAGACAAACAAATACGTAATACAATTTTACCAGACTGTACAGTACTGTAACATAATGTATGACTTTATTTTGAACATTTTAAAATAATACAACAAAATATAAAGAAAAAACAATATTTATTATTTATTTATACTTTCTTTTAATCCCAGCTCCTTCAGTAAATAATCCCCACTTTTTCTTTTTGTTCATGCCCCACCCTATCATAAATCCTTTCTTACAATTTGTTACATGTATTTGGTTGTATAACTCCATTAACATATAAACTTACAGATATTTAATACACATAGACACACATATAAACTGTAAATGGCACAGTAGTAGTTATAATTAACTATTTAATTTAGCTTCAGTTTTGTTGTAAATCAAAATATTGTCCAAATTATTTTTTAAAACAAAAGTTATGATTTCCATTAAGTTGCATATTGCATTTTTATAATTGTATGCCTCTAAAAAAGAGTGGCATTTATAAAGAAAATCTGATTTGCAGGACTCTTTCAAATCAATTTTTAGCTAATAAGCAGTTAAAAAAATGATGTTTTGTTTGTTTGGACACAAATATGCCACCTTGATGCAAGACAACTTTTCTTTTGAACAGTTTAACTTGGCACATGAAACTGTGTGAAATTTTGCTATAACTGGCGTATTTATACTTGAGTTCCCGGTAAAAATGTGTTCTGCAAGGTCACAGTAGCCCTGCCCAGATCATTTCATTACTGAGGTCGAGTCAGCATTTGTCAGAAATCTGAATAAATATCTGAATAATTTTCCACATCACTAAGTGATAATGTGTTCTGGGATTAAAACAATTAAATAAAGCATTTAGTCCATAATCACACGGATTGCAGTCCTTTAAGTGTTTAAGTCTTTTTTTAGATTTTAGTAAAAAAAAAGAAAAGAAAAAAAAAAATCCAACAACTATGCCTCTGTTTTTTAAGCTCTCCATGACCAGGAAAAACACTCCAAGAAGTATTCATTACTTGTGGCCTTCATTCTAAAAGACCAAACTATGACTAGAAGCAACATCTGAAAACACTTCTTCCATGACAATGCTGTGTGCTGACAGTTAAAAACCTTATGTTCCACAGATATTTGATTACGACAAATCCCTCCAGTAGTGTTCCAGCTTTCTGACAAGCTGAAAGGTAGAAAAAAAGCAAAAAATAAAAAATAATAATTTATCAAAGGAGAGATCAGAGAATACATATTTTTTTTTAATAAAGGATTTATACTGTCCTCTTCCACCTCCATTCTTTTTAAAAATTAATTCACTACTCAATCTTTTATCATCACACGGTCAGGCACATCAAACACTTTTATGGCTCTTGACAGCAACGCGTGGTGTTTTATTGTCTTCTCATTAGTTTCCATTGGTAAAATACACCGCTTACTATCAATTTTAATACTCTGTGTGTCTAGCCTTCACATGCTTCTTCTTTTGTAGTGGGAAAATGCAATCATAATACTAGATTTGAACAAATCACAGTCTATAATGAGTTTATAAGGTGATGTATTTGTTATTAGTTGATAAACAATTTACTGTTACATTATAGTTCAGTTGTAACCTATTGATGCCAACATTGTTACAGTGGAAAATCCTCCTTGTTTTTGTAGTGAGCTCTTTAATATGTTCAGTACAACAACAAAATTCTCACTGCTAAGGGATTATTAGAAATTTAGAAGCACAACCCCATTCATTAGTGGTTTTAATAGCAGTATCATCACTCAGTACAATCAAAAAGTCATGTTTCTATCAAAACACTATATCTGAATTAAGTGAATTTCAGCATAAAATAAATAAAAAACTTCCAAACCTAAAGCAATAAATGTTTGCAAAGAATTTTTTTACATTGAATATAATTTTGTCTTTGAGCTGTACTATTATAGACCAAAAAGTGCCCCATTTTAAGTGATATTAGTCTCTGTTTTTTCAGGATTTGTCTTATTACACACGTGATTAAACAGTCCATTCGTTTACTCTCATAAAGATAATAAAGTTACACTTCTGAAAACATTAGGAAATTATTTATTAGTTATTAATAATAGTTATGAACGGCCTTAAATGTCTTATCAGAAAGCTGTGCCCTGGACTCAAATGCTTTGTTAAAAAAATATTTAGCACAATATCCTCATCCTGTTGATGAAGGCTATAGTGTATGTTGCTTCAACAGACTTTTTACAATGTCATTCCTAACATCACCATGTGATGGCGCCAGTGTCAGCCTGATTTGCCTTACCTCAAAGTGGATTCCCTGCTCCTGGAGTGAAGCCCCTGCCACAAGAGACTTTAACATTCAGATGCAATGTGGGGCTCAGGGAGAACTGTGGCCTGCCAAGTGAAGTCCTTATCTCATGTGTGGTTAAGATTTTTTAGAGTAAACATAAAACATTTCAAAGAACTCAAAAAGTATGAACCCTGAGGAGCCTGAGCAGAGTTTTCAAAAAGTTGAGAAAGTCAATGAGTAAGCCCTCAGGCACTAACTGATTTACTGTTTATTATTGCACAGCTCCAGAAGAGGTCATAACTGAAATTTTGTGAGACAGTATTGCAAATATATTGCTCTAATGTTACAGCTTATTGGTCAAAGGCAATTGTGTTAACTGCTCTGCTCTGAGCTCTTGTGTCAAGTTCAAATCAATACCACTTAAACAGTTTGCAGCCTTATGTGATCCTAGTATCTCAATTCCTTTAAGGTATTCCGTGTTTTAGTAGCTATTAGAAAGGTTATTAATGTGATGGGAAACCAAATATTTGGATTCTTACTTGTTAAAAATGACAGAATTCAAGAATAGAAAGTAGTTACAAGTTAATCGGGGCAATGCTCAGTGTACACTGACAGCTTTATTCAAAACAAATCATGAAACATTTTCAACAAAGATATATTATTGCCAGCTTTGACAGCATAGTTGGTACTATTTTCAACTTGTGAGTTTGTCTGCAGAAGTGTGTACGTTATTCTGGCAAAAGTTGTCCTGGAGGCGCTGGTAGCTTAGTGTTTTGAGTTGGCATTTTATGAATTTGTCAGTTCAGTTCTGTTAAAATTGCACAAAGATATGGCTATACGACTAGAAAAAAATGAGGGGTGAATTGCAGTGTGTGATCTGAGATTTCACTGGGATTGGAGCAAAATGGTTTTAAGGTCTTTTCCAGGCAGCAATGCCACCTGAGTGCTGAAAGGCTGCAGCTTTGTGTATAATTTAAATGAAATGCTGTGATAAATATATTTGGCTAAAAGCAATTAATTTTTAAATTTCACTTTTGTAATTGAAATAAAGTAAATGGATTAAAATGGATGGAAGGTCCGGCTACTCACCTAGAATTTAGTTGAAATTCATATTGTATTTTGTGAGTCTTCGTGACTATTTTCCTGTAGCTACTATCTATATATCATGCATACTCACACACCTATACATAATTTGGGGTTAATTTAGGATTCAAGTAAGGTACATCAATATGTGCGCTAGAGAAGCCTGTCCAAATGTTGATGACCTCCTCTACTTCCTGCCACAGCCACCCTTGTTGTCCTTTGTAGAAATGTCATGGCTCATGTCATATCATCAAGGTTCAATTACTGCACAGAAAAAAAAGGTCACACCAGACCTGCAGTAAAGACCAAAACCAACACAGACTTGCATCACGCTGCACCTCATAAATTGCCTTTTTCATGTTGAAGTGCTCTTTAGGAATGATCCTGTCAAGAGATGCAAACACAACTGATAAAAGTGCAATAAACTACAGAAAGAGCTTAGTTTCATATTCTTGTTTTTAAAAAAGAGGTCATGTGATAGTATGGGGAAAAAAAGGATCAGTGTGAGGAGATGAACTAAATTTACAGCATGTGTAGTCAAACATGTCATGAGATTATTTGGGTGATAACATAAAGACTTTGCCTTTGAGCTAGTTCGCAGCTGACATCTATGGACTAGCTGATGATGACTACTGGCTGTGCACACAGCTCTTGGGGGATTAGTGTGACTTACTTTCATCCATATTGTACAGCTCTCATGCAGTTTTTTTTTTTTTAAAACCAAAAGGATGGATTTCCAAGAGACCCCATCAGTGGCTCCTCAGCAGTCATGTTCAGTCACTGCAGTACTGCTGATTCACATTTTGAAGGATATTAATAGGTAAGTGAAAGATCCAAATGTCCCAAATGGCTTTAAAGTATAAAGTAAATATCCTACAATATTAGATGGGGCCAACCAACATGATTAGTGGTAAAGCAGTCATAATTGTCAAAAAGTGGTGTGTGTGTGAGAAAGAAAATAGGAGAAAGAAAATGAGAAATATGTGGACCATAAAAGAGATGGCCTAAACAGAATGCCAATCTCAACATAAGGAAACCTATTTCCTCTTCCTATAATGGCACAGCAGATGGTTTAGTCCACTTGTCTGGGTTTCTGTGTTAAATCTTATGTCAACTTCACTGTGTAGACAGAAACCTAAATAAAGATGCTGGGATATAATGTGTTGAGGGGGGATAGACATCAAGGAAAAGGAGGGGAAGTTGTAGTATATGTATATTGGCACTATTTAGCTTAGTGTTTAGCAGTGTTTGTGCTAACAGGGAGGGAATGAGTAGATAAGTGAATCCATTGATTGAATCATAAAAACTGCATCCCGAGAAAGATGATTTTATTAATACTTGTGTTTTCCACCAACCTGAAACATCCAATGTTGAAACAGTACACACAGCTGGATTTCAGGATATTTCAGAATATTGTTTTTTAAATCAACAAAACATTAACTTATTTAAATTTTGTTTAACATTGTATGTATAACTGTGGGATGCCCTACAACCCAGCCAGAATTCTGGCTCCCGTGGACCTGCCAACTCTTTATGTATATGAAACACAACTGTAAATACATAGACAATAATTTCCTCTAGGATTAATAAAGTTTTCTGATTCTGTTGAATTAGTTCTAACCTCTGACATTCTAACCTCTCCATCATTGTGGGCAACACAAAAAAGCTGTCAAAGGACATCAGGGACAAAATTGCATATCTGCACAAAGCTGGAATGGGCAAGAACCTGGTGAGAAGGTAACAACTGTTGGTGTGATTGTTCTAAATTGAAAGAAATATAAAATGAAGGTCATATAAGCTGTTATACAACAGAAAATACTTGACCTCAGTACTTCCAAGCTAATATTGACTTAACTTTGAAGTGGTTGAGTTACAGTTGTAATGGTTGCAAATTAATTCTGAACTATCAACTTGTCTTGGACTCTGACACCCTGGAAATTCAATAATCAAGCTTGCAATTTAATGTCAGATGTGTCCTACTTAGCATGGTGTCTGACATTTTGTCAGATAAATTTAATTTCAGTTTCAGAATGACAAAGAGGAAATAGATCAGTGCTTTCTGTGATGGATTCAATTTGTACACAGTTCTGTATATCTGACATTTCGGTTTAGCCATCAGCAAAACTGCTTGGAAGCTGCTTTAGGGATACTTTACAAGAAAATGTCTCATTTGAATAAGTCTTACATTTCAGTGGCAATTCAGTTTAATTTTCCCAATGTTAAATTATGAATCATTTGTCACATGCAGTACTGTAGCAGTAATATTTTATACTATAGCAGGTTGTGGGTTTTGATAATTTATTTAATTGAAAAATGACAGACCCCCAGACTGAAATGTCTGAAGTGTTTTTCTCTACTTCACTTTGATAACATGCCAGACATTAGAGAATTACACAAGTATGAATAGCTCATAAAGGGTTTTAGGAACAACTGTAAACTAACCCCTACAAAGCTGCAGAAGTGAGCCAGCACTCGGTTGCTGATGAAGCAGTTCTGGGAAGGGTTAGCGGGGCCTAATCCAGCAGGTAGTTGATGTCTGAAGTATATGCCAGGCTCTGCTATGCTGATAACCCTCTGATCCTGCACCAGGTGGCCCATCAAAACAGTCCCAGTTCAGTATGCTTGATGCCCCTAAAAATAGGTGAAATAATATTATTATTTTCACAATTTTCATAAAATGTTGGTGAACACTGATGCAGCTCCACTGGAGTAGCTGTTTTTCTATATTTACTTGTCAAATGGGATGTGTTGTGTACAAATCCTCCAACACAGCATGAAATCTTTTGGATTCGTAGCTCAGACAACATTTCATCTTCCCCTTGCTCCTGCCCTCATCCTGAACTTGTTCCTTGCAGCTTGGCCTCTTTTTGTTCCCCTCTCACTTCTGCACCATTGGGCTCTTTATTATTGATGTTGCATCAATATTCCAGGAACAGAAATGTTTTCATTCTCTACTGTCTCGAGACTTTGACTGCTACAGAAACAACTACTGACTACTTGTTGTGATGTGGGCAATCTCAGAATTTAAGAATTCTGTTCACATCCCCAGCAAGTGTCTGACGCCACAAGGCATGAATACAGACCCAGTATGGTGACCTTGATCATGTCCTCCATGCCACAGGCAGGTTTACATGTTACTTAGGACTGTAATTTGCAAAGACGTTACTTTTCAGATCACTCCAACTTTTATGAATACAAAATAATATATATCTAACTGCACTTAAATCCTGAAAATATAATCCTGGAACTATAAAGACTAATTTTGGCCCCTCTAGGGAAGGACAAAAGATTAACTTTTAATGACATTTTCTTAAATCTGGTTGTTAAATGAAGTGTCCTTAGTAAAACCGAAAAGAATATAACCTGACAGCAGTGATTACAGTGTCTAAGGATTTCAGGATGGGGTCTTAGATGGTCCTCTGGTCAGGATTGAACTTGCTGTTGGTTGGGAAGGAGCAGATGATGTCAGAGGGGTAGCAGTAGTACTCTCCACAATCTCAAACAGACTGCTGGGAACAAAACATCAGGTCATTAAGCAGACTTTATTTTAAGGGCAAGAAATGTAAATAGATGGCAAAGGGACTTAACAGCACAAGAACAGTAACAATAGCACTTGAAGGGATTTGCTGAAGGGTATTTTAAAAAGACTGCTGGTTGGAATGTCTGGCAGTAATAAAATAGTTCCTCATTTACGAGAATCTTTATCATGTTTAAGTCTAAAGCTGGAAGCCTGGAGTGCTGAAAGTAAAAATCATTGAAAAGTACTACCATATCTCCACCTGTAATTGTCTTGTCAGTGGGGAGAGCCTTGATAGCCATATGATAGAAAATTATTGCCCCTAGTGGGAATAAATAAATTAAAAAAAGAAATAACAATATAAAACTATTATTCTTCAAAATGAGAGAATAATCTAAAGCAGCAAATGTATTCCAATCTCATGTTTCAAGCTATTATTTTAAACAGGGAAATCATTTACAAATATTGACCACGAATCCCTAGAATGTACATATGCATGGACTTAAATAGTAATGCCAGAGCATGATTAGCACCGTCTCATAATTTTTCATCTTGATACTTTTTCATCCAGGTACCCTGTTAAAGGGAGGATGTTAATATAGTGTTGTAGTGATAAAGATTTAGTTTTGACCACAACTCACCTGGAAACAACAACACAGTGCTCTCTAAAGGTAGGAGTAACAAAGAGACTTGTAATATATTCTGCATTATGCAAAAAAATATTTATTTTTTTTCACTAGAGTGCCCAGTCTAACAGAAAATGTATGTATAAGGTGCTCTAACATTGAGCTGTAGTCTTGGAGACTAGTTGATATGCTACAATTGCTGGGATTAATTTGCAAATTAATCCCAAATTAAAAGGTACAGCTCGTCATCTTGGAGTTAAAATTTAATATGCTGCAAATACTGACATTTTATTTATAATTCAGTAAGACAAATAGGGATAGCAGGTATGTACAGATAATGTACATACTCCCACTGCAAAATGTAAGTATAACTTCAGTCAGTTTTAATTTGATTGCACACCTTTCTGATGTCAACCGAAATAAAACGGGCAATGAACTAACTGATAAACCATTACATTGTACAGAGGCAGGGTTATGAGGTGTGTCAGTAGTGCTGTAACAGATTGCAAAGAAAGAAGAGAAAACACTAATTAGCTTCTGTTGCTCTTTTTCTGACTCCCTGCTTTTTAAGAATTCATTCTGCAAGCACTCTTTAATCATCACACTGTCAAGCCCATCAAACACCTTCGTGGATCAAGCTGTGTAAGATGTTTAATGGTTCCTCCATGTATTCATGCAATGTAATCATGCAATTAAGTGAGCATGATGGAAAGCTGCTCTGACATAGCATTATTAAAACATGAACAAATTAAACTGAAATAATTAACCTTGTCATCCTTTTTTTATTTTCTATTTCAAGCCTCTGACTAAATGTTATAAGCCTGTGTCTGTTATATGTCTGCTAATGAGTCCAACATGACCACAACCATTTTCTGAATCTAGATCAAATCCCTGACCAGTTCTCTGTTTCATGTATTCTTGGCAGTTCCTGATCTATCACAGACATTACAGACCACATATTACATAATAATGTACCACACCTATAACCACGGCAATTATTACTTATTTGAATGTAGCTAAAATATTAGTAATATGGTATTATAAATATCTATCTATCTACCGATCTATACATACATACAGTAGATGCATTTACATAAAATATGCTTCATTGAAAGTGTGGTAACTTAATTTGCATTGAAGTTGTATAAAACGGGACTAGTTGAAAGTCAAGTCAAATAAGGACTGCTTTAATTCATGCATGCACTGATATAGCCAGAAAAGACAGATATTGTCATGTCGTTCTTGGCATCCCAGTAAAGACATATTGATTGGTGGGGAGCTGAAAATGTTTAAGTCCACTATAAAATGTACCAGTGTTTTTTGCTTAAATCAAAGCTTTGCTTTTTTCAACTGTTATCATTCCATATTGTTCTTATTTGTTTCTGTGTTCACTTGTGATTCAAGATTTCTACACAAATAAACCATACAACTAGTACAAGACAGTCAAAAGAAACAGTTAACTAATTAAAGCCTACCAAAAAAAAAAAAAAAAAAAACCCTGCAAGAAGAGGGGTCAGAGGGTTCAGTCAAGCCTCGCTCCTCATGAGCTGTGCCTGAAAAGCATTTCTCCTCATCGCAGGCAGGAAACATCAATTCATCTGGAGAGTCCAATAATGCCAAGGACAACCAGGTGAGCACAGAGTCCATTATGTCCACGCAGACTGAGTTCTTATTCTAAGAGGGGGGAAAAAGGACAACAACAACCAAAAGAGAAGCTCCTATTTCTTATTATGATGGCAGACACATAATTACCTGACCGGGCTCCTGTAATTGCCAAGGTTTGCAAGAATCCGAATGAACAACCTCTTAGGCAAAAACCATTTTGTTCTTATCTCAAATGGGCTTTCTTAGTAATACATTTATAACTAATAACTACTTACCATTACACAATGACTGGGTGTATAAGAGTGTTGTTTACTTAGAAGCTAGTACAAAAACAACAACAACAGAAAAACAACAAAGGATCACGTTATACTTAAAAATGCAATATGGTACAAAGGGTTACATTTCATTTAAAACAAGACTTAAAAGACTTTTTTCCCCAAAAGGGTTTAGGGTCAGATTGGGTTGATTTAAAATTGTAAGCATATACAGTTAACAAAAGAACAAATACTAGTGCAAAGAACAACAGTAACATTATTATTAATCAACAAATAAAACAAAAGTAAAAATGCTTGCTTAATTTAATTATATATGAAATTATGTTAATCATCAATACTCAGTACATCTAAGAGTTTGTCGCATCCTTAGATATAAATAGAAAAACAAGATCAGCAAACAAATTATAATTATGTTTATGCAATTTGATGCCAATTAAACATACTAACTAATCCCATCAAAGGAGTTGTCATGGCAGATGCTCCCTCTATTTGTATTTTGACGTCACTGCAGAACAAGAATGCAAACATGCAAACAAGTCATCGTGTCCCCATCAAGAGTGTTCAAATGTTTACAGGAATCAGTGGTTTACATTTGTTCTCACACTACATCACAAAAAAGAGGTAATGGGAGTGAAAATGTTTGAGAGCGATCTACTAACAATGCAGCAATTTATATTTGCGTAATGACTAACACAGTCTGTGTAGATCAGTCCATAACTATACATTCTTACACAAGGGTGAAATCTTTAGTGAGACGGGGAGAGAACTGGAGCAACCAGATACCCAGAGAAGGGCTGCTTTACAAACAAACATTATTTCTTATCAAATTCTGAGCAGTCAAGTGTTTGTAGAGATAATGCATCTGCTCCCTATGTGTCAATGTCCCCCCCCCCCCCCCCCCCCCCCCGACCCCCCGCATTAAAATCACAGGTAAGAGTCAATCAAGGTCAGTGAGTCCGATTTTTCTGCTAAATCTTATTTAGTGACATCCACAAAACAACCAGGTATATATGTCTTTCCACATCCAAGTTTTTACTAATGGCTCATTTAGTAAATCTTAATAGTATTTTTTATTTATCGTTGTTACTGTTTTTGTTTTTTGTTTTCATTTAAAGTCCTTAATGTCAACACTTTTTTAAGAATTCTATGGCAAAGATGCATTGGAGTGCAAAAGGATGATTATGGTGAATATGGTTCAGTAAAAATACTCCCTCACCATCATTTTCAATAAAACTCAACATTATCAGGTAGAAATGAGAATGACCTGCAGAATGACAGAACTAAGGAGCACAAGGCCTCTCACCTGCACACTGACTGATGTGCACAAGAGACTTTATTATTCCTCGGTCATCAGTCTAAATGTCACATAACAAATTTTCCATTCACTGGTAACATATACTGTAGTGATAGCACTCTTATTATCGTCAACAGGTAAACCTTTATTACAGACTACTACTACTAGGTTACTGCTACTGAAATTTTAATGCTGATGAGACATTGTTGTCAGTTAGATACTGATGGAATAAGTCAGTAATTCTCTGAAAGAGTGAAATCAAAAGGTAATAAATATCTTAACTTCTTCTTTACATCTTACTAATTTTTTGATTCCCCATGTAAGACAAGCAGCATCTGAGATTTAAATATATTCTATAATTGTGATTTGTACTGGGTCTTCCCCTAGGACACGCTGGAGAGATCATATCTCTTGGCTGGCCTGGGAACGCCTTGGTATTCCCCCGGAACACCAGCTGGAGGAGGTAGCTGGAGGAGGTCTGGTCTTCTCTGCTTAGGCTACTACCCCTGCAACCTGGCCCTGGATAAGTAGAAGAAGATGGATTGATGGAGATTTGTTATTGTTCCAAACTCAAGAGGAAAATACACACCAGTCAGCTAAAGCAAGAGTCTGCCAATTTTTTCAAGAGTTTGACTGCAGCCATCCAAGACAAAATGGGAAATGCACTTGGATAATACATCTGCTATTTATCAGAACATAGAAACTATGAAAACAGCCAACAATTAATTATCAGGATTAAAACCCAGCCAGATCCTTTTAAACCATAACAGCAAAAATTTAAAGGTAAACTGTGTGAATCTTGAGCATAGACAAGTAAGCATGCATCAAAACCTTCTTAGTCTGAGGGCTGCCTAAAACATTCATGATCTGATTTAGATATGAAAGAAATAGTGTTCTCTTTTTGGTGCTTCTATAAGGAACATTGCCACCTGAATGCTCAACACTAGCAACTGATTTTTTTGCTTCCTAAATGACAGACTTTGGTAATAGAAGGCTGTCATTTAGTTTTTCCCATTTTGTCTGCTTTGTTAAGTGCCTGTTACTTTATAGAAAAACTAGCAGCTGTGTTGTAACTAAACCTGTGACTAATTAGGATATCTAACACCTCAGGGAAACGCATAGATGACCTAAAATATCATATGGAGACTGAATGATCAATAGAACAAAAAGAAAATATGGACTTTATAATGTAAAATATTTTCATCTTTTTAAATTCTAGCTTCTTAGCTGGGTAACCCCAAAGCACTGTCCACATGTCATCTCTACACTGTTATGTACTCCTGTTGAGGTTTTACATACTTCCATAAAATATATTCACCAATAAATCAAAGTTTATGACTTTTCATGAATGTTCATTCAAATTTTAAAAAACATATTTTATTGAAGAGATGCACATGGAACAGGACTTACACTAATGATTCATGCAATCAGAACTTCTAGAAGATTGTAGTACAAATACTATATCTGGTGCCACAGATATATATATATATATATTTTTCGTTACAAAGAGGTACAATTGAAATGACCACTTTCATATTTACAAACCCTATTACTGTTTTCCAACATGAACTCTGGATAATGTTGGGCCAATCAGATTGGGAGAATTTTTGAAGTTGTCCTTCATCAAAGGATAGGATGGCTTGTGTCAGTCACATTCTCACCAAAGGAAATGTAGTTTAGAATCTGGTAGAGGATACAGGTAATAAGGAGCTAGCAGGTTAAAGACAGTTTAATCAAAATTCTTTTCATAGTCCTGGGTCGGTGACCCAATGTTTTAAGCTCTGGTATTATTCTGTATTATGGGTTTTGTTCTGATTCTCTAGTATTGCTGTTTTTGTTACCTGGTGTTTCTGTTTTATTCCCATTAAGAGTTTAGCTCTTAGGTTTTGATTCCGTGCTCCCTCTGTTCTGTGTCTTTTTTGTCACTCTTGTCTCTGTGCCTCCCTTGTATGCCTGGTGTCTTATCCCTAGAGAAGGTTTAGTCTGTTCAGTTTTATGTTATGTGCTTGGTGTTAAACCTGTCATGTCCACGTCTCTGTGTCAAGTCTGCTTTTGTCTCATGCTTCCTGTGTTCCTGGTGTGCTAGAAGCAGATCTAGTCACTTGGCGGCCCTACTAATAGGGCCATAGTTATCTAAGTTTAACTTTAAGTTTAGTAGTCACCAAGATATAAAAACTGATGTATATATTCACCAGTAAAATCTGACAAAAACTGCTTAAAATATTGTCTCAGTTTCCCCAGAAATTATTTTTGGGGAAAACTTTCTTCAGCTGGAAGTTATCTGTCTACCACAACAGAATTCAACTTTGGATTCTTTGAGTGCCATTTCTTTCTCTTATAATGTCTCTGGTGGATTGTAGGGTAATGTCTAGAAAAGTTCAGGGATGCAGTGCAAGTGTTAAAAAGGCTTATTAAGGCATTGATATCCTTTAAGATATTAACATTAAGGTTCAGTAATGGCACAGAAAAGAAGGTCACACTAGAACAGCTGGGCTTTAAAGATCATCAATGACAGACATTTCTTGTATTTATTGCATAATATAAGAAATATAAAATGCTTTTTTCTTTACACTATATGTCAAGTGAAAACAAAAATGAACCTTTAATATTCCAAAATATTTCTGGTCAAAACAAAATGCAAAGTGTGCAGGCTGGCCTACAATTTTGTTTCAGAGTATGACGATTATGAGTAATAAGGAAATTTTCAAACCCTGACTTTGAATAGGTGAGATCGTTGTGCACTCTAATAAAATAACCTCTGAGTGGTGCAGTTATCATCGGTTCCCAGTAAAAACGGGAGCACACACCCTCAGGGTGACAATAACCAGCCAGCAGATAAGTCTGAGAAAACACAGACATCTGATGCTCTTTACCTGACTATTGTGTCCAAAAAGAATTCATTGTAATTATATCTCTGGATGTCAATAGAAGTTTTTTTTCTGGTTGTTTTGTTTTTTCTGGTTATCCTGCCAAAGGACTGATGAGGTTCTGCAACGGCCAGTCATCCATCTGTTTGTCCCTCCAAAATTCACAAGAACTGCTAGTCCTTCTAGAGTTTTAGTCAGATTTCACTGAAATGAAATTAATTTGTTCTGAATTGAACTGTTTATGAACCTCCTTGACTACTGAATGGATTTTAATTCTTATCTTCTCAGCTAATGTCTGACTTACCTGGTCACTGGTAAATGTCCTGATGATCCAATCTGCTAATCTAGCAGATGGATTAAAACCACCTGCCTGATGTTGTGTAGATCTCCCTTGAGGTCAACAAAACAGCTCTGACCCACTGAGGCATGGACAGGGGACCTCTGAGAGTGACTCATATCTCTCTGGCACCAGGATGTTGCCAGTGGATCCTTTGGGTCCTTTGAGTTGTGGGCCTGGGCCTCCAAGGATTGGGCTTGTTTTGGTGCATAATACGGATGCTTGATCGGATTGGGATCCAGGGAGTTTGCATCATCAGTGCCCCGGGCTCTTTATTGTTTTCCTCAAGCACTGCTGGGTAAGTAGATGCCACTTGGGAGTTCTTGGAGTTAGTCTACAACATTTTTTAAGTGGTTAGTTTATGTCAAGGTAACATCCACAAGAATACCAGAATTCAAGATTTCCCAGCAGAAACTGCACTGTAAAGAAGTGATCACTGCTATTCACTCCACCTGGCAGTGAATAGCAGTGCCAGGCTGACTGGTATAGGTGTTATGTGATGTTATCATTTCATTCCACAATCAATATTATAACTATTATATCCAGAGTAATTACTCTGCTCAGCAAAGATAGAAGCTCTAGCATGTTTTTAGTTGTAGCTGGAGGTAATCCACAGGATTTGTTCAGTAGAGCAAGTCTGACCTTCCTTCATGAAGAGTGAAGACACAAGATATGGACCCATCAACAAGCAGGTAGGTGAGGTTGCAAATATAAATCTTGGTGTCTGACTGGATCTTGCCTGATATCTGATTCAAAAGGATAATATATGTTCTCATAGAATTTCATGGCTGGCAGGTTTAGGTGTAATTCTGGGTTGAATGAGTTTGGACACCTCTGTTAATAAGCAAGGTAGACACAACAATGTAGTAAATGGTAATCCAACCACCCTTCATGGTAATAGCCTAGAAATCAGGAAAATACATTTTTGAGTAAAAAGTGTATAACTGAATTACTAATTAAAAAACTTAATTTTGTGGATAAAACATTTGCGTCTGCTTGTGTTTTTTCTTTTCTTCCAAGACCAGTGTAATTACTGCATGATAGATGGCATGGCATGTCAATTACCATAAACAGGTTACTTTATTTTCCTGAACCCCCCCCCCCCCAAAAAAAAAACAAACAAAACCAAAACAAAACAAAACAATGTACAAAGACACCAACAGAAAATCGATCAGGTTATTTATCACCAAGGATTCGGTCAATAAAATTAATTCCCCTTTGATTTGCTGACAGTCTAAAGCAATTTTCACATTTTCTTTGTTAGGCTCTGGGACAGCAACCTTTAATATTTAAATGAATCTCATTTCAGAGCTCTGCGGTTCTCAAATTAGAAATACACTGCAGCGAGAGCACACTCAGTGTTAAAATAATAAACTTAAATTAAAATCTTTATTTCACCACTGAGCTAACGATTTTCTGCAGCATTAATTTCTTCTGTTATTTGGAAAATGGCTGCATTTTACTGCTGTATTTTCAAGTTCTTTATAGATTTAGAATTAGGATTACCCCAAGGGGAAAAATGCATCTTAAAAATGAAGCCAATGTGGGAGTGTTAAAAACTGCAGTTTCTCTGAGTGGGACTAGAAGCTGGATGCAAAATGAAATAAATCCCCATAGAGCCCTTGTTTAAATGAGCAACTTTACAGCATTAGAAAGAAGATTTAAAACCTGGTTTAAAAATAGTTTGGTGCTCTATGGATAGTTTTTGTCCTCAATTTTATAACTCATCCACCTTGATAATTGAGTTAGGGGCAGGACCACATTGATTGACAGGTGTCCCGACACTTCAAAATGCAGAGTCCAAAACCACTGATTGTTATTACAGTAGCTACATCTCCTATACTCTCTATGAATCCCTGAAGTGTTCCAAAGATAGATGTGAGGTGTCAAAAATGATAGAGAATGACAATGTGAGATTTCTTGCTTCATTTTTGTGAAATGCTATAAATTCCATAAACTCTTCAACCTTACTTTTAAATGTTTGTTTAAAAAATGTTTTGAGGGGTCACATCCATTGCATATAAATTTTTTATTGAATTTTTGGATTATTGGAAATTCACCATCTGATGCAGCAGTTTGTGTGTCTTCTCCAATTTTTAGTTTAAGAAATTGAAGTTAATATTTCACATGCTTCCAGTTTGACCTGCTCTGAACATTTAATTTTTATAGACAATAAATAATATACACATTGTGTCTATAGTTTAGAAAGGTCTGAAAGTTTAGTGATGGTAGATTTATCTGGCATCATTTAATTCACAGATAAGTGGCATCTACAGTTAAGTCTATAAGTTTCTGGACAATGTGACAATGTTTTGTTTTTTAAAATATATATACTTTTAATAAACAGTAATTCAGTACTTTTGTTAGAACCCATGAGGTAAAGCTGAAACACTACACTTTAATTGGATCCTGGTTGTTTGATATAAAACCTGCTGTAGATGCAAAATTACAATAAATAAATAAAGAGACAAATCTCACTCAAGTTGACACTAGAGGAAACCCACTTTGGGGCATTTCTGTTGGCTTTATTTTTCAACTCAAGAGTTTGTCTCTTGGAATGGTGCAAAGCCAGGACTTTCAACTGCTAGAAAAGAAGGTAAAAACAACCTTTTCATTAATAGTGTCAGAAAGACCTGCACCAGCTTTGGTCCATGAACATCAGAGAATGCAAAATACAATTACGTATTTGAATCGCCAGACACAGACAGACTTGTCAAAAAAAGAGTTTGTTAAACCAATGAATGTGGCTGTATCCTGATTTGACATAACATCGATATTCCAGCTATTTCAGAATCCAGAGCATGTCTCGAAAGCAAAAGACTTGAACAGCAATATTATAATATTGATTTACTGATTGATTGATAATACTTTATTCATCCTGAGGGAAATTGGGTTAAGGCTGCCAGCTTTGCCAGCGCCATCTTACCCTTCCGACCATACATACATTACACAAACATCACATGGGGAAGACAGGTCAGAGAGGTATAAAGGGGGGGGGGGGGAGGGGGGTGTGTGAGTGCAGGATATATAACAATATAACAATATAACACACATAATAATTTAAATAATTGTGTAATTTATCTTTTTGTACAGTTATGGCTACAAATGTTCTATCCATATTCACGCACAGTTTGAGTGTTTATTATTTACCAAAAACAATAAATAAAAAAAAATATAAAAACATGGCAGATAATGCTTCAATCTAAAAACAAGGGATTATAGTTTTTTGGGTGTAATTTCCTTTGTCTAGAAAATCTAGCCCCCATCCTGAATTTGATAAGTGGCTAAGATAATGGATGGATGAAAGGATGAATGGATGGATATAAAACCTAGATAATTTGCCTCAGTGCTTTTCAGGTCCTCGTTTTTAAGCTTGCTTGGATCTGGAATAAAACCCCCAGGAACTATTCATTATGTGTGACCTTTATTCCAAAACGTTAAATCGAGATTAGAAGCAACATCTGAAAACACTCCATCCATAACAATGCTGTGCGCTGACAGCTAAAAACCTTATGTTCCATGGATACAACAGAGGTACTAAAAAAACATTAAACAAATTTAGCAAATCAGAGAAAATTGATAACTATCAATCTTCCTGCTTCTTTTAAAATTTTCATTCAACACTTAATCTTTTATCACCACATGGTCAAGCACACCAACACTTTTGTGGCTGTTGACACCATAGCAAAGCCGTGTAGAGACATCGTTTGTTTTTCCATTCTCCACTGTTTCATTCACGTTTCATAATCATTTAGTTCGGGTTTCACATTCTTCACATGAAGTACATAAAGTGTTTTGCAGTCATCGACTACTGGGCCAAAACATACCGCAGTTTAAAGTTAATTTGTATTTATTATTAGTTAAGATTGTTGCTTAATGTGAGCATAGCATTATTGATTCTAACTTGACCGTATTATTTACTTATATAATGAATAGGTGAATGAAGTAAAAAACAGATCATGATTGACTTGTAGCTCAACTATGCAAGGTCTGAGAACTAGCTTAATATTTGTTCTTCTCACTAACATGAGGTGCAAGTAATAAAATAAGTGAAGGCCCCAATGTTATTTATAGTGATGTCATGGTTCATGCCATATGACTACATATCCTAACTTCAGTTACTGCACAAAAAAGTCACACAAGATTGACAATGAAAACACAATATGAACCTATTTCCTATTTACCTATTTCTGGTTGAAAGAAAAGAAAGAACATTATTAAAGAAAATACCGAGTCATATTCTTGTTTTTACGAGCAAAGCAGAGGTATAAAATAGTTTGGCAAAAGGTTAGTGTGAGAAGATAAACTAGAATTATTGCCTGCTGTTGTATGACTCCAGTAACTGGTCTAGGTACAGTTTCCATTTCATTTCTGTTCTTGGGCCATGTAATTCAATAACTGCAAGTAAAGTTATTATGATGTTACTTTTGGATATAAAATGCCATAAATGCATTATTTTATCCTATTAGGCATTTGCATGAAAGTTTGTAAATATTAGTCTATGTGTCCCTGACTTGCAGTGCTCATTGTGTGTGATTGCTCTGAACATTTATTCAACATTTAGCAACAAATCCCAAAACACAAAGCTGGCAAACTTTCATATATATTATATATTATATTTATAATTTTAAATTTTGCCATCAGGCAATTCCATCTTATTTGTCGATTAACCAGAGAATGCCTACCTGCATTAATATTATAATATAGCTGTCTGTCACAGGGCTAACACATAGACAGAGACAACCATTCAGACCTATGGGCAATTTAGAGTTTCCAATAAAGGTATCCCCACTAACTGCATGTCTTTGGACTGTGGGAGGAAGCCGGAGCACCCAGAGAGAACCCACACAAACACGGGGAGAGCATCCACACAGAAAGACCCTGGCCTGATGGTGGAATGGAACTCAGGACCTTCTTGCTGTGAGGCAACAGTGCTAACCACCATACCACCATGCTGCTGTTTTAACATGATACTGTATTATTGTACAATTTGTCAAATAAAAGTGATCATGACTAATATGTATCAGAAATTTAAACCATCATGAAAGCTTAATGGGGATGCTGATGATTTTGAATGTGTATGTATCGTATGACTGAGATATGAGAGTCAAAGGAATACCTTTTGCGTCACACAGAAAATTTTCTGAGTTACCTCTGAGTTTCTCATTGTTGACAACTGGACTGAAAGGTTTTGCGGTGCCGACAATAAAAAATCTCCTTAACTGTGTGAGGGACACAAGTCAGCAGCTCTATGCCGTCTGCTGTGACTGCAGTGGTTTCTTCCATGAGAACCTGCAAACAATGGCACCAAAGTGGACAGTGAAACATGGCAGTCGAAACCAGGAGACATTCTAAAGCAAGCTGTCAATTAAATATGCGCAGGTATGGCACATGCACACATTTTTACTGCTGATTTAATTTCATTCTTTTACTTTGCAGGAATATCCTACTTTTTAGATTTTTTATTGCAAAAAATGAATGAACAGTGTATTTTACCTTTATGTTGGGGTTTTTTGTTTCATATTTTTCACAGTTTTTTTAATTAATTAAAATTTCCCAACATGGCTCTCACACAAAGATAAGTTACTTTTACATCATTAGTTAAAGCAAATTTGTGATTTTCCATAATCTTTTCCAGCTCATACAGTGTTTTATAAAATCTATAAGAATCTAGGTTCTGTTAGGACTTTGAATTGATCAAAAATATGTTAAAATGTCAGTTATTCAAGACATTCACTATGCAACAGGGTCTGACTTACACATACAAATCCACGCCCAAAGTAAGTGATTATACATAAGTGTATGTTTAAAGACAAGACAAAGAAAAAAGACATGGAAAGTCAGTCCTGATAGACATAATTTTATAGATAGCTGGGCCTTAAATTTTAAACTCGCTCATGTTTTCATGCTTAAAGTGACATTATCCTATGTTTATAGCTTTTATCTTCAAATTTGCACATGTGGCCTTTAGCAAATCATGAAAGAATACCAATCCTGTCATACTGTAGAACAAGTATCAAGTGCATACTTTGTGCTGAATTCATTTCTGTATTAGTTGACCCTATGTTCTGTTACCATCCTGGTCCAACATAAACAAAAAGAAGCATACTAACCCCTCCAAAATCAAAGAAGTGAGCCAGCACTTGGTTGTTGATGAAGCAGCTCTGGGCAGGGTTAGCCAGCCTGGTCCAGCAGGTGGCTGATTAAGTATATGTCAGGCTCCACCATGAGAACCATCCGTTCTTACACCAGGCGGCCCATCAGAAGATTCCTCGATCCAGGATCGTCAATTCACTCAGTGCCCTAAACAGTAAATAACAGTAGTGGTGAATGTACACTAACTAAATTGAGGCTTTTTAAAACTACAGTACAGTAAAGAAGCCAGACATTCTTGTAATTTTTATAGTGGTCTTTAGCGGTAGTCCCCCAGGATTCCTGAAAGTATTTCAAAGCTTTTCTCTGGCTGGTTTTGCTCATTTTCAGAAGAAGTTTTTTGTTTGTTTGTTAAACCATTTAAGAATGACCTGTCATTCAAAGATCGATCTGGTGGCTGTCAAAGATGCAGATTTAAGGTATTTCCACACTAGGTTTATTTTCCTGATCCTAAAGCTACTTGTATGTTTTATACTCTCTATTGTTGATCCATTTACTACTGGAAAATGGAATTCTGTTGCTGGATCCTCAACAGAAATGAATTTTCATCAAATTTTGTGCTTCATTATTTCTGTTGATAAAGACTGGACTGGGGTAATAGTTCATAAATAATATACCAATGAGATAGTATGGTTTTTTTTTTTAATTTACAAGGTCTAATATCGTCAACACAATAGTTTTATAGTATAGGTATCTAGTATATACCTCTGTATAGATACCTGTGTACATGATAATGTGTTATAGAAAATATTATGTATGTATTATAGAAATGTATTATAGAAATCTGTTTATGTTGTTAAGTACAAATCATAACTGTGATGTCTTTTTAAAATCTTTAAACTGGTTACACTTTTGGAGTTTTCAGTTAGAAAAATATAATTTAGTATTCATTACAGTTGGAGTCTTGAAAACCCCCATCTTTTAACCCCCCCCCCCCCTTTTAAATTGTTAAATTGTAGAAAGCTTTTTTTTCAGGGATGATCAGGTTGGAAGTATTTGGTCAGCTGACTGTGTTTCTCTTACTGTTGATTTCAGCTAGTGAAGATTTAGTAGTTCTACTCGAAATGCTGAGTGTTAACTGTCTTCTTTATTTACTGCATATCAGTACAAATTCCTCCACCGCAGCATGAAACTATTTATGTTCACAGTTCAAACAACATTTTATCTTCCCCTCGCTGCTGCCCTCATCCTGAACTTGTTCTTTGCAGCTTTGCCTCTTTTTGTTTGTCTCTCACTTCTTCACCAATGGTCTCTTTATTACACATCAATATTCCAGGAACAGAAACGTTTTAATCCTCTACTGTCTCCAGTCTATGACTGTCACGGAAATAAGTGCTGACTAGTTGTTATGATGTAGGCCATCTCAGAATTTAAGAGTTGTGTTCTAACCTCAGGGTAACCTCCTACATCCTGCACATCAATACCCAGGAAATGTCCAAGGCCATGGGGCATGAATACAGAGCCCAGGTGGACCTTCATCATGTCCTCCACGGTGTAAGTGTAACCAGTTTAAAATTTTTAAAAAGACATCACAGTTATGATTTGTACTTAAAAAATAAAAAAAAGATTTCTATAATATATTATCATGTAACCCTTAAAATTTTCTACATGACCATATCTATAGTTGAATAGAAAATACTATAGCCTGGTCTGATCACGGCCATCACAGCATGTGAAGATTTCAGGATGGCCTCATAGATGGCCCTCTGAACCTGCCGTTAGCTGGGAAGGAGCAGGTGATGTCTGAGGACAGTAATAGCACTCTCCACCCATGTCAAACAGACTGCATGTCTTGCATGCTTGATTACCATAATAGATGACAGAGGAATTAATACCACTGGTGGGAATAAACAATGCATACATTAAAAAGACAACTAGTAATAAAATATAAATAACTATTAATCTTCAAAGCAGAGAATACTTTAAAGCATCAAACGGATTCCAGTCTCTTGTTTCAAACTCCTAGTTTTAACAGGAAAAACGCTTTCATCTACAGGCCACTAATCCTTACAATGTTCACAATACATGGCCTTTAACACAAAAGGCCAGAACATGATTAACAACATCTCCCAATTTTTCACCCATAATGATGCTGCTAGCTCACAGCTAAAGGGGGGATGTTAATGTATTTTTTTTTAATGAGCACGGTTTGTTTTGCCAGCAAGTCACTAGGGATACAGAAGAGATGCATGGTGCCTGTTCAACTATGTCATAAACTCAGCATTTTGTGCTCCGAAAGAACAAAGGAACACAGTATTTGGTGCTCTGATGCTTAGGGCTATGGTCTCAGGGTCAGCTGCTTGACTGTTTGATCAATATGCTACAATCACTGACATTACACTCCCAAAGACAAAAACACTACATCAATGATCTTTGTTCATTAATTTTTGCACCAGGAGGATCAGACTGAAAATACCTTTTTAACTAAGCTAACCTAAAACGGTCCGATTTATTTCATGTTTATATTTATTAAACATCTTCTCCAGATTAATAGATTTTATTTTTGAGGAGCCGTTTGTGTGGCTGTATTTTGTTGATAAAGATGGCCCGAAAGTGAAATCTAAACTTTGCACCAGTTGTGCTCAAGCATCTCAACAAACATGGCATCATCTAAAAACTGAAGGCTAACTTTTTGTCTGTCTTAGAGTGCCACATTTGGTGCAGACATAAAGCAGATATAATTAATTAAAACTAATATGAAAGGACTCATGCATATAGAGCTGCTGCAGCTCTGGCTCCCATTTTCATGTTCAGTTTATGTAGTACCATACAAAAACATTGGCGCCAAAACAGAAGTGGCTGTGGCTGATTTAAATGATGTAGAGACCCCTCTCCCCATTGCAAGCATTTGACTGATCTAATTGCAGGTACATCTGTACTTTCTTTGTTTGCATGAAGCCCTTCTAAGTCCTTAGAAATAAATCAGGTAATGGATCAATTAATAAAGCCTCACGATGCACAGATACACATAAGTAAATAAGTAAGTAAAGTTTATTTATATAGCACCTGTCACAGACATGTGTCACAAAGTGCTTTACAAGAAAGGTAAGTGTTACGTTCCCCTGAGGGGTCTAGGTGGTGAGGGGAAGTAACAAAAAGTGTCCGGGTCAGAAAAAGGAGTCAAGGAGTCAAAAGGGTTAAATCAAAGAGTTTTATTAAAGTTTGTATTAAAAGTAACTAAAAGAGACGGACAAGCCGCTATCACCATTTAAGAAAAACAAACAAAACTCAAGTGTTGGTCAATAAAGTAAAACGTAAGCCAAAAAGAAAGAGCAGCTCACTAGCTGCAAACACACACAGCTCACTAGCTGCACACACAGCAAAGACACACAGCTCACTAGCTGCACACACAGCAAAGACACACAGCTCACTAGCTGCACACACAGCAAAGACACACAGCTCACTAGCTGCACACACAGCAAAGACACACAGCTCACTAGCTGCACACACAGCAAAGACACACAGCTCACTAGCTGCACACACAGCAAAGACACACAGCTCACTAGCTGCACACACAGCAAAGACACTCAGCTCACTAGCTGCACACACAGCAAAGACACTCAGCTCACTAGCTGCACACACAGCAAAGACACTCAGCTCACTAGCTGCACACACAGCAAAGACACTCAGCTCACTAGCTGCACACACAGCAAAGACACTCAGCTCACTAGCTGCAACCACTCACATGGCACTCTGGCACAGAGCTCACCTTTCCCTGGGCTGAAATACTTTTAATTACTGATGAGAGTCAGCTGTGTAAAGGAGAAAAGGTGGCACCTCAGGCAAAAGAGACTGAAGGACACGCCCACACAGGCACTTTCAGGAGGAGGCCCTGCTAGGGCCGTAACACCCCCTCCCATAAATACAAACCCATGGTTTGTCAAATTACGATAACCAAAATGATTACGATAACCAAAACAATAAAGTCCATAACCGTTGCACCACCAAAACTGTAGGCTTTCCACCTACCAAACCCCATAGGAACGGTTAGGCATTTCCTGCGGAAGCTGCCAACCCCATCTCAGTGGGTTCACAACATTGCTAGAGAGTGGCCTCAGACCCTCGAAACAGTGTCCCATGTGATAGCCAGGGCTTTGGACCATCACATGTGGAGAACCCAGCAGGCTGCTAGTGGGCCTTACAGAAACACTCCGCAGACGATTCCTCAGGTCAGGGGTACAGGCATGTTTGTTAGCCAGGGGTGCAGATCTGAGTGGTGGTGCTATACATGACCTGTCCCCCTGTAGGCCATTTTGAGGACCTGGGAAATTGTCAAACAGCAGCAGCTCGGGGCTAGTTGACCCCTTACACTGACCACAGGAGCCCCTTAAGCAACTAAGCCCCGTGTGGTCTTTTGCTGGGCCTGACAACCTTGTCAGTTTGGGAACCACAACTGACTGTTTTCAAATCAGGCCGCCTTCCCTTTGGATGTGCTTTCCGCTTAAGTGCCAGTTTCACACAATCAGCAACCACATGGCCAGGCTTGTGGCAGAAGAAACATAGTTTTGCTCTGGATCTTGAAACCACAACTGCATTAGCCTTGTTAGCTGGCCCACTCTTACCTCTCCCAGAGGTGCTATGGCACAAAGGGATATCGTGTCCTGCAGCCTTTGCTTTATGAGTCAGCTTAAACTCATCTGCCAAGGTGGCAGCTTGCTGTAAAGTGGAAACCCTCTGTTCACTTAAATAACAAGCTACAGACTCAGGAATAGAGTTTCTAAAATCCTCCACAAGAATTAGCTCACATAATGAACTCAAATTGTTAACCTGGCTTGCAGAGCACCACCTATCAAAAAGCTTTGCCTTCTCCCTAGCGAAGTCAAGGTAGGACTGACCATGTGCCAACTCCAAGCCTTGAAAATGCTGCCTATAGGCCTCAGGTACCAGTTCATAGGCTTTGAGGACAGCACTTTTAATCTTTTCATAAGCTAGGCAGTCATCCCTAGACAGACTGGAACAAGCTTCCTGAGCCTTACCTGTGAATTTACACAGCAACATCACCCCCCACACGTCTTGAGGCCACTGCAGTGCAGTTACTATGCGTTCGAATACACTGAAGAAGCTCTCAACACTGGCTTCACAGAAAACTGGAACCAGGTGGATGTTATTACTTACAAACGAGCCTCTAGACACCTGTGCACTAATAGCTGTGTCATCCATGTTGGGGGCGGAGAAGACTCAGCAAACACACCCTAATTAGGACACTACCACACCCCTCTGCCAACTCAGAGACAACTGAACAATTAACAGAAAACTACACAACTTACTTTAACTGACCAACTTACCTCTTACTGCATACACGTTAAACAAACACAACTTACCCAGTTCCTAAGCACACCAAACTATACCTACCTATCTTCTGGAGCGTGCTGGGCTCGAGGCGACTTGAAAGGCAGACCTTCAGTGACTGGAGCCCTGAATTGCCTACCCCCAACAGGGAACTTATCCCCGCCCAGGATTACTCCAAAAATAAGAAAGGCAAAACAACAAAAGAGTGCCCGAAGGAAGAACTTAATAAGTTCAGCTGGACACTCACCTAACTTAACTGGGTAGTTGGGGAAGTTGTGAATCTCTAAAGGTGGAAAAAACAAGATAATCAAAAACCAATTCCAACTCGAAACTCCCTTTTCAACTATCCTGGACGAGCCCCCACTTGTTACGTTCCCCTGAGGGGTCTAGGCGGTGAGGGGAAGTAACAAAAAGTGTCCGGGTCAGAAAAAGGAGTCAAGGAGGCAAAAGGGTTAAATCAAAGAATTTTATTAAAGTAGCACAACAAAAAGAGACGGACAAGCCGCTATTACCATTTAAGGAAAACAAACAAAACTCAAGTGTTGGTCAATAAAATAAAAGTAAGTCAAAAAGAGAGCAGCTCACTAGCTGAAAACCACCAAAACACAGCTCACAAGCTGCAAACGCAACAAACACTCAGCTCACAAGCTGTAACCACACTAATGGCACTCTGGCACAGAGCTCACCTTTCCCTGGGCTTAAATACTTTTAATTACTGATGAGAGTCAGCTGTGCACGAAAGGTGGCGCCTCAGGCAAAAGAGACTGAAGGACACGCCCACACAGGCACTTTCAGGAGGAGGCCCTGCTAGGGCCGTAACAGTAAGAAAACACAATAGTTATAAATACATCATAAAAACCCTGTTCTAATTAAAAGCTTTTTGAAATAAAAATGTTTTTAGCTGCTTTTTGAAGGTCTCCACCGACTCCAGACACCGTAGAAATAGTGCATTCCACAGTCTGGGTGCAACAGCTTGGAAAGATCGGTCCCTTCGAGTTCTAAAACGAGTGTGGGGGACCACTAAAAGATTTGATTCGATGACCTCAGGTTATGAGAAGAGGTATGTGCACGAATCAAATCATCAATACAGGGAGGGGCCTGTCCCTGTAGTACTCTAAAGGTTAAAACTAGAATTTTAAAATGGAACCTAAATCTGATTGGTAGCCAGTGTAGTGACTTTAAAACAGGAATCATATGAGCTCCCTTGTTCTCAAGTTCACTTGTCCTCTCCTGGAAGAAGAGCACACATATACGAGGTGTGACACATTCCTCCTTTAGTGTAGCAGTAGTGTTGGAAGAGACTACAAAGAAGAAAAAATAATTATTAGCAGAAGAACTTTTGCTGTCCTTTTCCTGACTCCATGCTTTTTAAGAATTCATTGAAGTCATTTGCTCACTTTTTAACCACCACATTGTCAAGCACAGGAAATACCTCAGTCGCAATACTCCACACCTCACCACTGTGCTCATATGTCCTGCACCACCCTCACATACTTTTCTGCCACTCCTGACTTCCTAATACAATACCTAATACTGCTGTCCCTCTCCTGCTACCCGATCATATGCTTTCTCTGTATCTACAAAGGCACAATGACATAGTAATATTCTCTTGATACCTCATATCTTCATGGTATGGCTCATCACTTCATCCATAGTTACTACAGCTCTTCACATCACCATTGTTCCACTGCACAGTATGTCCACAGGACCAACCGTCTTTCCACTCTTGATCCTCTTCATAGTTGCCCTCACTTCTGCCTTACTAATCCCTGTCCACTTTCTGATTCACCAGCTTTCTCTTATCCATCCTACTCTCTAATTTTCTTCATTAATCAGCTATTAAAGTGTTCCTTCCATCTTTTCACTCATTAGTACATTTCCATCTCAGTCCTTAACCACCCTGACCGGCTGCACCATCCAGTACAATCTCTTTGTCTAACCAATCAATACAAATCTTTTTCTCCTTACTTAGTGTCCAGCTCAAATACAACTCGCTAATAGCCTCTTCCTTTTCCACCTCCCCCTTTGGTATGCCTAGCTTCCCAGTGCTCCTGTCTACTTTCATCATCTCCCTGACTATCCCACTTTTTCTTTGCTAATCTCTTCCAATGAGTGCTTTCCTGTACTTTTTCATCCCACCACCAAGTTCCTTGCCCTTGCCCTTGTCCAGATAATACACCAAAGACCTTCTTGGATGTTTCCCTCATCACTTCAGCTATACTTTCCATGTCATCTGTTGACACTTTCCTACCACCCAGAGCCTGTCTCAGCTCCTCCCTGAACTCTGTGCATCATTCTTCATCTTTAAGTATCTACAATTTAATCCTTGCCTCTGCCTTCACTTGCTTCCCATCCACTGCTGCCTTGCTACATGCACCATTGCCACCAACCTGGAGTCAATCTTTTTCAGACTGTGCTGTCTGCATAAGACCAACTCCACTTTTGTAAAAATTACTCTACTTGTATATGCTTCCCTACTTCTGGAAATAACATTACCTGTTACCTCAAGAAGATTATTACAGGTAATAGTTCCTCTCACATGGTAAACAAAAATCAGTCTCATGGAAAGCTACTCTGACGGCAGAGTATTGAAAGTCAGCCAAACTAAAATAATAGCTTTTATAATAAAATAAAAATAAGCATGAGCCAAATAAACTGAAATATCATTTTAAATTGCTTTTCTGTGTTTTGCTCTAATATCTTGGCTTGACTAAAAGCCATAGGCAGCTAATTCCATATATACATTCACTGTATTTGTGTGTGCGTACACACACACACACACACACACACACACACACACACACACACACACACACACACACACACACACACACACACACACACACTCAACAATACAGTGAAAGCGTCTGCATAACATCTACATAAGTTAATGTGGAATAAATCCATTTGCTTGTGCTTCCATGTCTTGTCACTAAACACAGGCCTTTACATCTTTCTAATGTAAAATTTAAAAAATAATAATAATATTCCCACTTACCTCTCTATTTTATATTTTTCTGCCCCCTTTTTTATAAAAAAGTAACTATATGCAGTTATCAAGCTTGAAAATTACTTCTGTTTCTGTTTTTCCTAAAAATGATTTCCAATGAACATTGAAGAAAGACGTAAGGTATTGCTTTAGTGTTACAGTTTATTGGTCAAATATTATCACAAGGATCCTAACACCTTGAATCCTTTGGGTGAGCTTGAACTTTTTTCTTTTTGAATTTTTGGTATGTTCAAGGATGGTCTAACCATTTTGTGGGCTTCGCTGTAAATCCTGTTGGTGTAGCACAGGACCTCCAGCTCCATATGAGACAGCTACAAACAGAAGGAGGAGTAACCAGCTGTCTTTCTGACCAGTAAACCCAATGCACATTACAGTGAATCTACAGCCATGCAATAAATAGAAAACAACTCTTACACTTAAAGAAAACTTTGTTTTTTCTAAGAGGGGGCCCATATTCTTGTCTTTTGAGGAAAAAATTGTTGCAATATAATTTATGGAGTCAACAGTTTGTGTCAAAGCAAAAGTGCTTGTTTTTGTCAGTGACAGGTTCAGATGCAATCTTGAAACTTGCAGACACAATTAGTTTTTACAGCTTCACTAGTAAGCAGACACATCAAATGGGAAATTATGCACAGCTTTTCACACGCACAAAAAAAAAATGTAACATGTAAGTAATGTGTAACAAATAAGAATATGTTGGTGGTTTATTCTGCTCCAAGTATCCTCAATAGAGAGCTGTCCCAAGTGGCTGATCTTTGTGTGTACTTTAAGTGATATATAACAGAGTTATTAAATGGCACAGAACAAGCATTTATACTTTGACACAGTCAATTACCCAGGAGGATTACATATATACCACATTGTGGATTATATTATAACACAATCAGCAGCTGTTTTGCAGCTGCTGATTGTGTTATTTAAGCTCAAAATTACACCGATTCCACACACCCAACAGACATAGTTTGAAAAAAGAAAATGCCAACACTTAGTGCAATATTTGTACTCTAAAGACTGAAATAAACCTAATATACACTGCTAAAAGAGGAATGGTGCAAGAACCATGTGTCACACAGCTTTTAAATGAGATCTTGTCATTCCAGTGGAAACTTTGTAATCTACTGCTGCAGAACTGATGAAAATGTTTCAGTCCACAACTAATGTAAGTTTTAGACCGAAATCAAATTTTTCCTTTGCTTGCTGATTCATACTATTAGAATTTTTTGTGTGCACATACTGTAGCTTAGTAATGAAGTGATTTAAAGTTTTTTTTTCACAAATAAGATAAATAACACAGGGCACTCACCCCAAACACAGGCAGTAATTAACATAAAAGGGAAAGAAAGCCCATGAAAGATAGCCATGCAAGCTGGAGTAAGAAGAGGGGGCAGAGGGTTCAATCAAGCCCTGCTTCCCAGGAGGTGTGCCTGAAAAGCATTCCTCCTCATTTTAGAAAATGTCAATTCATCTGGAGGGTGCAAACCCTAATGCCAAGGACAACCAGGCAAGCACGAAGTCCATTACATCTACACAGACCCACTCCTAAATTGAGAGGAAGGGGAAAAAAAGAGACGTTTACAAGAGAAGTCAATGTTTTTATAGCAAACACGCCATTACCCAACTGTGCAGCTATAACTGCAGAGGTTCGTGAGAGTCTGACTAAATACAATCTTAGGCAAAAGCTTTTTTATTCTTATCTTAAGTGGACTTCTTCAGTAATACATTTTAATTACCTACCATTGCATTCATGAGTGGGTTTAAAAGACTGTTGTTCTAAGCTAATTAAAATAAACAAAAATAAAAATGAAAAAAGGACAATATTATACATAAAAATGCAATATGATGCAAATGGTTACATTCCATAGAGATGAGTATTTGAAAAATGTTTTACTGCTGTTCATTTTGTCTTGTCTTGCAAAGCGCTTTGTAACATTGTTTTTGAAAGGTGCTAAAAAAGTGTATAAATAATAAAAATAATAATTAAAGTAATAATCAACAAACACAAGACAGCTTGGTTAACTGAATTACATTTCAAATTTAATTAGTCAGCAGGAATCAGTATATCAAGTTTTCTGCAACATTAGTTAAAAAATAAAAATAAAAACATCCATTAAGAAAGTATAATTATGTTGATAATTATCTTGCTAGTCGGCGAAATTAAACATACTAACTCCATCAAAGGAGGCAGATGGTGAGGCAAATGCACCCACTATCTGTATTCTGTCCTCACTGCAGAAAAAAAAATATAAACAGACAAATAAGGTATTATATTGCCATGTTATGCACTCAAAAGTTTATACAGCATTAAATGTTTTGTGGTGTCTAGAGTTAATTTGTTTTTTTGAAAACTAAAAAAACAAATGTGATATTAGTGCTTAAACTATGTATTAACAAAGGTTTTTTTTAATATATATAAATGAGCTGGGAGCCAATTTAAAGTAGCATGCAGAAGGGTGATTAGGGCAAAAATAACCAAATAGTTGCACATTTATTTTCAGTGATTGACACATACCAGTGTGAGGAAAACTGCTGGTTTCAGGACACAACTGCTGTTCAGTGCAGCAGAATTAACAAGAACAAATTTTCTGCTACTTTCAGGCTGCAGAATAAAGGTCATTTTGGAAGGAACCATTGTGCCTATGTGGCCTCTCTAGCACTCAGCAGCACACTGAATGATATAACTCAACAGACTTTATTACTCCTCTGCCAGCAGCCTAAATGTCACCTAATAGATTCCTAATTCAATGCACACAGGTACTAAAGTGATATTTTAGTACTGTTACTATTATTAATAAAACTAAAATTATTTCTTGTATTTATTGTATTCAAACCCTCTTTATCCTCAAAATCTAAAATCCAGATTCTAGCAGCTTAACTTCAGTTGTATTAAAGAAGGTAGATGGATTTTGAGTTTTGACTTAAATAAGGGAAGAGAGCCAGTATTCCTGAAATCTGGAGGAAGTGAATTCCATAGTTGAGGGGGCAGAACGGCTGAAAGCTCTGTGCCCCATAGTGGTGAGTTGGGCAGAGGGAACAATAAGGTAAGTGGCGGACAAAGACCTAAGGGAATGAAAAGGAATAGTAATGTGGACTAAATAACACAAGTAGGGAGGGCCCAGGTCATGGATACTTTTGAAAGTGAGAAGTGATATTTTGAAAGGCAGCCAGTGAAGCAGTTGAAGAACAGGGGTGATGCGCTCTCTGGAGGGTGTGCAAATTATGATCTGGGCTGCAGAATTCTGGAGGAGTTTCAGTTCGTGAAGGGACCTGTTAGGGAAACCAAAGAGAAGAGAATAATAATAATCGATCCGAGAAGTGACAAGGCTATGGAAAAGCATAGCAGCAGCATGGGGCTGGGAGGCTGGGGACGATTGATGTTATCTAAGTGGTAGTAGGCGGATCGGGTGATGTGATTAATATGAGACTGAAATGAGAAAGTGCTGTCGAGGATGACACCCAGACTCTTAACCTGAGGGGAATGAAGGATGGAGGAGTTGTCAATATTAATGGAAAACTTGTAGGATTTGGTTAGTGTGGAAGCTGTGCTGATGAGTAGTAGTTTTATTACTATTGAGTTTTAGAAAATTGGAGGAGAACCATGATTTAACCTCCATGAGACAGTCACAAAGGGAGATGGGTGGAAGGGTAAAATTGGGTTTGGAATAAATATACAGGTGAGTGTCATCTGTGTAACAGTGAAAGTTAATATTGTATTTCCAAAATATGTGACCAAGTGGAAGCATGTAAATAATGAATAAAAGAGGCCCCAATACCGAACCCTGGGGCACACCAGCAGAAACAGAAAATGAACCTGAAGAGTAAGATTTGAGTTTAATGAACTGAGAGCAATCTGCACGATATGAGGTGAACCAGGCAAGGGGGGTATGATTAATGCCAGTGAATGCAAGTCTTTTCAGAAAGATAGTGTGAGAAATCATATCAAAGACCATTTTAAGCAGCTTATTATTATTATTTTTTATACTAAATGCAATGAAAGAGATTTGATGTTTTCCATGACAGAATCATGTTTGTTTTTAATGGAGTGTCACCTGAAGAACTGAAGATCAAAGGCATTCGATTCTGATTTTCAGCCTTGTCCCTTGCACACAGTTATTTCTCCAGATTCGCTGAATCTGTTGATAATATTATGTACTATTGATGCACTGTGCAATAGTACTGTGCAATGTACTGTTGATGTACTGTGCAACAGTCTTCATAATTTTACACTGAGGAACTTAATTCTGAAACTGTTCTACAATTTGGAGATGAAGTATTTTGGAAACCGATGAACCTCTGCCCATCTTTACCTCGGCGAAACTCTAAGAAGTCCATCCCCAAGATGCTCTTTTTTATCTTCTGTTATGTTACTCTTTTGGTGCCAATTAATCTAATTAGTTAGCAAAATCTTACTCCATCTGTTTCTTTTAAGTATCAGCCTTTTACAGCCTTTTGTTTCCCCCACCCCAACCTTTTTTTAGACATGTTGCTGCAATCAAATTCAAGATGAGCTTATATTTTTAATGAAATAGTAAAATGTCTCACTCGTTGCATGTTTTTATTTACATTCTACTCAGCTTTCCAACTTTTCTGGCATTGGGTTTATAGTTTATGAATGAAAAATCGTTAATGTTTGCAGTAGTTGTAAATCTAAGGAGTAAAACACACATCAGTCAACTAAAGCAAGATGAAAGAACTTTGAAGTCCACGGAATTTTTTCAACAGCTTATTTGTAGCCGAGAAGGCAAACGTAACCTGATGGACATAGAACTGCATCTATTATTTAAGAGAGCCAAAGATATGGAAACTAAAAACACTCTCCCAACAATAAATCATAAAGATGAAAACCAAATACTTTTACATCACAAATTCAAGTATTTAAAGGTAAATTGCCAGAATTTTAAGCAGGGTAGTGCCCTGAAGTATGTGTGCATGAATACCTCCCAAGTCTGAGCGCTGCCTAAAATATTCATGACCTGCTTTGGATAAGAAAGAAATATTGTTCTCCTCTTGGTTCGTCTATAAGTAGCACTGTCACATGAATGCTGAACACCACCAACTCTGTCTTTTCTAGATGTCAGCTGTGGGTCATGCAGTTGACTTTTTCCTAATTTTACTTGCTGTGTTAAGCTGGTATTACTTCATGGAAAAACTGGCAGATGAGTTGTGTCTTAACTTGTGATTAATAAAGGTATCTAACACCCCAGGCAGGTACGAAGATGTAAAAATACCTGAAATATAATCTGAAGACTAAATCATCAATAGGACAAAGTTTAAATATGGAAATAATTGTAAAATTATGTGATCATTTATTACCAATTTATAGGCAAATTTTCGGTCAGTCAATGCTCTTATATTGTACTCTGCATATATTTTATGATTTGTTAACATGAACACCTCCAGAATAGCTCTGGTGCTGTCAATCCACCAGTACAGCTCCCCTGGGAATCTGCTGTCAGCACTGATAGACATAACCGTTTTCCCAGTCTCTCAAAACATGCAATTACAAAGAGCATGAACTTGATTGCATTTTTCCCACTGGGCTGTCAAAATGAAGCAAATGAAATTCCACGTTACAAATTTAAATAATAAAATTCAATATAAAAGTCCCCTAAGAGTATCGGTGGTTGAGATCTTTCACCGTTGTGCATTCTAATGAACTGTTGCACCAAACGGATTGTTGCTGTGATGCTCCATGTGCTTTGGGGGAGCCAAAAACTGGGTTGTGAACTGTCCTCTGAGATTTCACATCATCCCACAGAAATATCAGCACAGGTCCCTATTATCATATTACAGGTGATCTTAAACTTTTAAATGCATGTTCATTTAAAATTTCAATAACATGACTTTTTCACAATATATAAATGAAACGGGACCTGCCATAACAAGGCATTCATACCTACCGTAGAAAAAGTAGCACAGTGAGGATTCTTCTTCAAAAACACCATTAGCATATTTACACACATAAACTTCTGAAAAATGTTAGGAGAATCAGACTATTACACTTTTTGAAGTTGCCCTTTATGACAGCCCCAGGCCTTGTGTCAGTCTTGGTTTGTGGGCCTGCCTGTTGCCTCCTTATTTTTTAGGTCTTAATTAACAGCTCTTCCATTCTAATAGAGGAAATTATTTCAGCTGCTTGGGAGCCCATACAAGCTCGTGGCCTTCCAAGATGTCTCTCTCACACGCTCCCTCTCTCTGACTGATCCCTTTCAAGCACCCAGATGTGTTTTCATTTGCTTTGGTTTGATTGTGTTGTAGTTATCCCTAGTTTAAGCCACACATGCCCTTAGGCTAACTCCTATTCTCTTTCACATTTTTTATGATTATGATTAATAAATTTTGATGTGGTGAATATTGTTGCTCTGTGGAACTCCCTTCTTTGTTATAGTTTAAATGAGCCAGGCATAACTTCTCACATGTGGCACAGAGCAAGAAATGGCATATATCAGCAGAGCTGTCATAACTGAAAATAGTGCATTTAATTTAGGCTCAGATGCTGCCTGGGTAGAGCATGCAGGAGGCAGAACACATGAAGGCCACCTGCTATTTGTGAATACACCCGACTATTAACTGTACTTTTCACACATCAGTATAATTATACATCACACTGACTTTGTACCGGGGAGCTGAAAGGTTAGACTGTTTAATCAAAGTCCTTCTAAAAGCAAGTCTCACTATTCATCTTGAACAGCTCTAGGCACCAATTTTGATTCAATATCTAAATTACCTTTAATTTAAATAGTTACATAAATAGGATATAAAAACTGATGTATAAAATCAGCAGTCAAATATGATAAAAGTTGTTCAAAGGGTTTCTTGCCTTTGCCCCAAAATAAGGTTGTAAGATGCTTTGACCACACCAGAGAGGCTGGACTGTAGAACCAACACTGACAGACTTGCAGGTGTAGTGCACCTCATCAACAGCATACTTCTTCCTCAAGTGCTCTTTAGGAAAGATCCTGTCAAAAAATGAAAAACATAAAACTGACAAAAACAAGTGCACTTAGCAAACTATACACATGAAGTCAGAGGGATTTTAAGAGGCTTGTCTCTTAAAACAAAACTGATGGGTTATAACTTTGAAGTCCAGTTTTGAGGACAGATTTCAGAGGAAAAAAATAATACAGAAACAATAGTGCAGAACATAAAGTGCTTATCAAATTACTTTTGAGTGACAGTTATTATTATTTTTTTTATAATAAAATGACAAAAGATTCTTTTACGTTTATAGATAAGGGAAAAGCAAATGGTCAGATGGTCAGTATCACATTATAATGTTGATCATCTTAAGTTAACAATCGATGTGGAGCAACATTTATTTAATCCATAACGTGTCACATTCACAATTTTTAAAGTGGAGCAATCAAATTTGCAATTTCACATAATTTTGTAGTTATTTAAGTAAATAAATACAAATGTACTGTTCTACGTGAACTTGCAATTCTGCAGCAGTGCTGTAGTCAAACAGCCCTGAGGCAATTTAGATAATGATACCAAATATTACCTATTAAATTTGGCAATAAAATAACACACAGTATCCGTCAGCATTTCTTTGAAGGTTCAGCTCACTGCTATGGACTAGCTGGTGATGATGTTGGCCTTGTACACAGCTCTTTGAGGATCAGTGTGACTCACTTTCCAATCCAAGCAGCATAGCTCTCAGGCAGTTTAGGAACAAAAAGAATGGAGTCCACATGAATGGCTCCTAAGCAGTGAGCCTCAGTCACTCCAAAAGCCCGGTGGAAGAAAGACTCCTGTACAATTCAAGAATCAGTTACAGGATTAATGAGCTAGCTTTGTTCAAAAGAAATATAAGAGCTTCCCATTGTCAGGCCACTTGTGACATCAAAAATAACCTTCAATATGGCAACTGATTTCTGTTCAAATTCACATGGTGGAAAACCTAAGATCATAAAGATAAGTAATTCCTATAGAATGTGCAGGTTGGTCTGCATACTTGTGACAGAGTATGGTTGATTATGAGAACTGGAGAAACTTGCAACTTGACTTTCACCAAGTGAGGTGTTTATCCACTCAAATGAAATGCACTCTGGGTGATCAGACACAACCAAGAGCAAACTCACTGCCGGCTTAAGGCCCGAGAAAGAATGAATAAAACCAAAATTACAAAGTACCTACCTGTCTAAAGAGGACATCTGCAGTACCTCTGTGCCTTTTCTCCTCCCTGCAGCACCACTACTGACTTTGGCATCACACCATCTTTGGCTTTCAGCCCCTGGCACAGTCGCCATCAGTTCTCGGTAAAAAGGGCAGAGAACACCCTCAGGGTGTCATTGCCCAGCCAGTAGACAGGTCTGAAAGGACAGAAAGACAAAATATCTCAACATGGCTCAGGGTGGAGTAGAGAAAATGATTCATAATTGAAGTCCAAATTATAACTGTCCTGTATCAAAGAGCACAAGCCTGCAAACACAATCACCACACTGACCATGCTGCTTGCATTATTTACTTATTCTCTGATATCCTGATATTTGTATCACATAAGATTAAGCTACTTTTAGCTGCTCCCTTAAATGCAAGCGGTCACCACAGCATGCAGTTCTGCATATTTGGCTTTGCCAGACTTTTATGCAAGATGGTCCTCCTAATGCAACACCCGAGATATGATTCAGTGTTGTCTTCTGATTTTCTCACAATAGAATTTGGCTTCCCAAAGAAACCAAACCTTTCCATAATTCCATTATTAACCCCTTTATGCATGAATTATGTCAACCTCAATCAGGATTTGTTTCTTAAGTATTTTTATTCATCTTTAGGCATGAAAAGATCAAAATAAAAATACTTAAGAAAAAAAAATCTGATCGAGGTTGTCAAAATTCATGCATGAAAGGGTTAAATAACAATAATTACAATAAAACACATCCTACATCTATAGTAACATACACTGCCACCAGTGGGTTGCAGGGTATGGAGTGACACATCAGTGTCCAATGTAATGGTTTATGTGCAAGTGTACCATCAACACTGACACAAATACAAGAAAACAGCCTTTGAATAGCTGTCCACTGTTGTGACCACTATGCATGAAAGGGTTAATATTAAACCTAAAATGCAGCAATCAGCCAGCTCATTAAAACCCTGCATTATAGTATTTATGTCCACCTTGTGTCAGCAAAAGAAGTCTGAGCCATCAAGACATGTACATGCAACCTCTGAAGGTGTTTTGTGGTGGCTGCACCAAGACATTAATCCTTTGGGATCCTTTGGGTCCATAGATTGTGAGGTTGAGCTTTTAATGCTATGGCTGATTGGTGCAGATGCTATCTGATACTATCGATTCCACAGTCATTGTCAAACATTTTATTTTGGTGTAATATATCTGCTCAGTAGGGACAGACGACTTGTTATGCTTTTAGTTCTACCTGGAATGAATCCTTTGTTCAGTAGAGGGCATTGAACCTTAGCTTGGGATACCTTTGGGAACAGTTAAGACATAAGCTACAAACAGATAGGCAACCTTGGTGTTATATCTTGGTTTCTGGGCATAGGTTGGCTGATAACATTTAAAACCTGACATATCTGTACCAAAGGTTAATCCATAATCTCACAGAATTTAATGGCTGATAGATTTCAGGAGCATTCACAGTTGACTGAGTTTAATGGCTTAACTGTGTATCTGTAAAAATACAGTCATTTCTGTCATTGAGAAAGGCACATAAAATGTATGAAACTGTAATCTAAGTAACTGACACAGTTACTTAAGATTATAATATTCTCATTTTGTGGACAAAGTTTCTGGTATTGTACTGCATTACTAGTAATATCTATCTATCTATCTATCTATCTATCTATCTATCTATCTATCTATCTATCTATCTATCTATCTATCTATCTATCTATCTATCTATCTATCTATCTATCTATCTATCTATCTATCTATCTATCTCCCAAACCCATAGGACAGTAAACATTACAAGCTAAATCAAATGAATCCCATTTTCATTGTACACTTGTGTAGAGCTTTTGAAGGGACACTTGACCTAAAAAGAACATGGTAACACCACTTAGGTTTGCAAAGCTACATCTGACTTTGGAACAATGTGGAGATGTCCGGTCACAATGCACAGAACAATATTTGATGAAAAGGAACAGACCATATTAGTACGAACACCTCATGTCAAAGGTTTTGAGTGGTTGCACAGTAGCAGAAGATGATGATTCTGTTTTGTTTTGCAGCTGCAGAACCTGGACATCTTGTAGTTATTGAGTAAACCATGAAATTCTCTTTATACCAAAGTATTCTAATCAAATGTGAGGCTGTCTGTGTAATAGATAAAGTCTGGCCCAAACTGAGTCATGCAATAGGACAATGATTCCATTCACAGCATCTCAAATCTACAACTGAATGGCTGAAAAACGAAAAGAATCTGTGTGTTGCAGTTGCTCATTCAAAGCCCAAACCGCAATGTGATTGAAATGCTAAAGTGCAACTGAATCCCGTAGTGTATTTCATTTTTCACACAATGCTTCTGCATTTTGGCATAGCTTTTTTTAAATATATAATGAGATGGTGTAATATGTAATGTGCTGTTGTTCATCTGAGTTGGCAGCTAGCCATGAAATGAATGTAAACTCTCCATATTCTTCAATAGTCCAGATCGCAACACGTTCCTCCCACAGTCATTGGTTCCTCCTGTCTTTTCTTTTTTTTTGCTCCTGCCCCAAACACATCTGGCCAATGAGCGGACTGAACATTCTCAAGTGGTTTACAGTGGCACATTTTGGTTTGTTTGAAGTTCAATTGGATTTTTCTCTGTGTGAAAAAAAATATCAAACTACAGGAAAAAGCTACAAGTGTACAAACTCATCAACTGATTCAAACCAGAGTAAACAAACTATAGGTGTGAAAAGTCATACATATATGCTGTAGTAGAGGGAACTTACTGATAAGCAACTGGTCAAAGTGGCTTATGTGGAAGTAATTTAGTGCACATTCCAGTTATAAAATACAAAGTTATTCTATTTTATTGAAAGGTTGTGAAATTGAAGTAACTTCACAAATGGAAGACTTGCATCAGTTGCATGTAGTTACTGTAGCATTTTTAAAGCAGAGTTACAGTAGTAGTCAAAGCCCCTGAGCAAAAGATGAAGTTACTCTGGGGAGTTTATATCTATATATAATTTCTATTTGAATGCACTAAAGAATAGCAGCATGTTAAATTTGTGTGAACAAGTTGTCTGATATTGAAAACAACTGCACACTTGTTGGAGAATCAGCAGAATGGCTTCATGACTTCTTGAAAGAGGTGCAATTCAGTGCTTGCCAAACTATTTTGAATAAAATAAAGCACTTCAGTTCAAAAACAAATGAGCTGCAGCTTTTTTTAGTGTCATTTCTTTTTAAAGTTTTATCTAGAAAAACTAGCCCCCCAACCTTTATTTGGATAAGTGGATGGATAGACGGACGGATGGAAAACCGATAATTTTCCTCTGTGCTTACCAACTCCTCATTTTGATTCTCTCCCTGACCAGAAAAAATGGAAGCACTCATTACGCATGACCTTTATTCCAAAAGGCTAAGTCGTTATTAGAAGCAACATCTGAATACACTCCACCCATAACAATGCTGTGCGTATTGGGGAAATTAAACAAATTTAGCAAAGCAGAGATCAGAGAACACACAAATCTCCTTAAGGATATATTCCTGCTTCTTTTAAAAATGTAAATCAACAGTCAATCCTGTAGCAAAACACGGTCGAACACATCAAACACTTTTATGGCTCTTGACACGATCGCTGTGCATAATGATGAGCTCACACTTCATGGCGCGCCAGTGCCTTCCCAGTAGGTTCTGTTGGTAAAACACAGCACTTATTGCATATTTTCATACATACTTGTCAAGGTTTCACATGCTTCAGAACTTACAGTAAAAAAAGCAAATGTAATGTTTTAAAATACAATCACTGACTACTTGGCTAAATAAAAGTAAATTTATAGTGATTTTGTATTTATTGCTAAATAATAAATTTACTGTTTCATATCTGATTCATTATAAGCTATCAAAGAGAACAACTTTAGGTGGAGCTATCTTTTTAAAACATTAAGACAAGCTTTGCCTTTCTACCCTCTGGAAACAGGCTGCAGGACAAAAATCCAGTTATTATCTTGACTTGGCATTAAAAATGGAGAGCTAACATTGCCTATGAGATATTAAAAATTAAAACTCGTCATGCCTAATTGCTCATCAGAAAATCAGAAATCAGCTATGTATACCAAATAAAAACACAAAATTCCTTATTTGAGCATGCCTCACCAGTGAATGATGGTCTGAGGACTATGAGGATCCTCTATTATGTTAATTAGGACCCAACTCCAAAATTATGCTCCTTCTCCAAAGCACTTGTAATGGATTTATTAACCTTAATAAAGCTGTAAACCCTTTATAAATGGTATGTTATTAAAAAAAACACAGTGTCCCTTTTTCAAAACTTTTATTAAAGTATTTGTTACATTTTGTTTTCCTCATGTTGTTGTTGTTATTTGTGTTTTGCTTCAGTCATTCAGCATTAATTTGTAGCACAATGCCATTCATAACATTACCATGAGATGGTGCCAGAGTCAGAATAATTCACCTTGGCACCTCAAAACACATGAACTTCTTTGAATGTTACCACACCCTGGATACATATAACATTGCAAAGTTTTTTTTTGTTTGTTTGTGAGCTTTAACCTAAGATTCTGACACTTCTGGCAAAATACATTATATTTAGGAATTGATTCAGGATTTAATGAATCAATATTGCTTTATTCAAGATAAAATTGATTTGAATCATAAAATCGATTATTGAAACCCACCCCTAGTGATAACCCTAATCCTAACCCTAATTTATCAGAACATGTGATTGTTGTCCCACCTAAAAAAACAAATACATTAAATGTATTTTTTGATTGTTAAGGTGCTGGAGTTGGAGTCTTCACTGATAATGACTTATAAGGATTAAAAAGAATAGACTTCTCAAATAAATAAAATATTTGTGTGTTAAATTGTGTGACTATATGTCTCACTATTTAAAAAAAAAAGTAGGCCAAGAGGCACTTGGAAACACATTTTTGAGTACTAAAACAGGTGTTTATATATCTGTCTGTGGAGAGATTTTATCAGTAGCGTTCCAAACAAGCAAGATACAGTCACAAAGCTTTACACAAAGAGGGGTGTAGCTGACTTCAGAATGAAGGCTGAGTACGGATATGACTATGGTCTGAGATTTCATTAGTATTGCAGTTGGTGTTACTTGTCCACGGGTGTACCTTGCCTTTCGCCCTGTGACAGCTTGGATAGATTCCAGCCCATCTGGGACCCTGAACTTGATAAACAGTCAAGAATATGGATGGAATAATTTGTGCCCTCAACTGTAGAAGATTCGAGAGCTAATCTAATATTAGTTATGATGACATAAATAGAACATTATTGAATAACTGAATGCACTAATGTTGTAGTAAAATGTCATGGTTCATGCCGTATCCTCATTTACTGCACAGAAAACTCACATCAAACTGGCAGTAAAGACCAACACTGACACAGACTTACTTATCATTCCACATCAACTATTTCTCCCTGAAGTAAAGGAAAGCACATAATTATGAGCAAAAGCCACATACTCTTGTTTTTAAGAGTGAGGCAGTTATGAAATAGTTTTGGGGAAAAAAAGTTAAGCCTTCTTTTGTACGACTTCACTAACCAGTCCAGTTATAGTTTCTGTAACTATAACTGGACTGTTTCCATTCCATAACATGATAAATGCCAAGAAAGCGCAAAGGTAAAGCTCAAACTTTACCTTTGAACTTTTAGATATAAAATATCGTAATTGTATAATTTTATCTTTTTATATTAGATATTTTTGTGAAATTTCTCAGTAGTAGTATATGTATTCTTGAATTACAGCTAAAAGTATTCATCAAATGTGTGTTTATTTACATCATCCAAGGGAACATTTGTGTCACAGTTAGGACAACCCAAAAAACTAATGCTGGAGTGTAGGCGTAATAAGGTGTAGTCAAACAGATGGCAACACAGTAGCTCAGTGGTCGGTACTGTTGCCTCACAGTAAGAGAGATCATGGTTTAAACCTGGGCAGGGCCTTCTATATGTAACATACACACATTTATAGCCTTCTTATTGTCTTACTGACCACTTGAAGCTCTTTAGACTACAAGTCACATTTTATCTATTCATTAACCAGAATTAATACAGAGCTTTATTCTGCACATTTCAAAAACTCCACACAAGCATGGGGAAAATATGCAAACTTCACACAGTATATAACAATATATAACACGAAAGCTGCTTCTCTTTCAGACTGTGGTCGCTGAGAGTAACTGAGACACAGCTACAAATAGTTTTGCAGCACATTTTCCCTTGACTTCTGTCTCTGAATATTCCAGTTCTTGACGAGAAAAGGACATTCACATTGTCACCATATTCCCTCTGACACTACACTGAGGGTGAAAAGTTCACACATTATTATCAAAAATAATTTATGTTGTGATGCTGTGACTCAGATTATCAGTTCCATTAACGTTGTGACAGATTGTCTTCACTGATCAGCAACTGAAAAAGTGCAATTTAGTTTTGAAAAATCAAGGTTTGACAAGTCATGAGTCAATGTTTTGACAACATTGGATCAAGCCTGAAATTTAATGTCAGCTGTATGTATTTTTATCTGACATTAGTAATGTAACCGAAAGGGAAAATATGCACACTGTGACACATTGCTTATTCATGCCACACAACACGCTCAGGATTGAATTGCTTGTAAAAAATTGTGTAAACGTTCCACAGAAATGCACCAATTCTACCAAACATTTAAACCAATGATCTTAGATTAAACAAATGCTTAAATCGTCCTGCTGGACGTTTGCCTTGCATTTAAGTGTTTTTGATGTAATTGGTGTATGTGGTGCACATTTTGTCAGATAAGTATAACTTTGGTTAGTGGGGAAGTGGATGAATGTTTTCTGGAGATGAAGTCTATTAAAGCAAAGGTATATGTTTAGCATCTTTTTATCCACTAGCAAAACTATAGATGGAAGCTGCTTTAGGGATACTTTACAACAAAAGGTTGCATTTAAATAAGTCTTTAACATTTTCAGTGGAAATGTATTTTAATTTTTAGAAATGTTGACTTGTATACTGTTTGTCAAACACTGCACTGCAGCATTTAATAGCGTTAATCATAAAGTACAGTGGTGTCATCAGCCACATGCAAACTTTATTTTACTTGCATAATCCCGGTTCTCAGATTAGCATGAGTGAGACATCTCACTGTGGGATGCGCCTCCTTGCGTATTCCTCATTCCTCTTGTTCTGCCAACCCAGATTGGCTGGTGATTGCAACAACCATGTCAGGCAAAACCACCCATGCTTAAATATCTTGCGCTATTACATAGCCGTTATTCAAGATAAGCACCTCTTCTCACTTTGCCTCAACAAGAAGGGCTGTCTGGTAAGACATCTCACTCAAGCTACTTTGAGGACCATGGTTACACAAGTAACCTAAAGTTCTCATTCCTAGCTTTTGTTTTGATGTCTCACTATGGGAAATGGAAATTCCCGTATTGCCAGACAAGGTTGTCTCATGCAATCACAACAATAGCCAGTATCCAAGTAAGGACCCAGTGCCCAGCACTGTTCGGACTACACTTGGAGTGGAGATGTCTAGCCCATGAAACTGGACAAAGGCGAGAGGTGAAGACCAGCTCACTGCAATACAGATGTCCTGGATTGTCACCCCTCTAAAAAGGGCCCAGATCACTGCTGAAGTGAGCCTGCAGGCCCTCTGGTGTCTACTGCCCCAGACTCGTCTACCCAAGAGCAATTGCCTCCACAAACCAGTGTGAGAGCAGCTGCTTAGTGACAGGCCTGCCCGCGAAATAAACAGCTGGTCACTTTTCCGAAAATCCTTCATCCTGTCCAAATAAGCATGCAAAATACAAAGAGGACTCAGCATATTGCAGCCTTTGCTTGGTTAAAGCTAGTAGCAATGCTGTCTTTAAAGACAGATGCCTCAAATCAGCCTCCTAAATGGAGAGATACAAAGCCCCTCCAGCACCACTGCTAAGGCCCAGAGGGGTGCCAGAGGGCTGGCAGGGTTCATGCCCTCAAAGGGAAGAAGCCCCCTGTATAGAGCTTCTGCTGCTGAACGGGCGGCCCTTCCAAGAGACAGTTACCTTCCCTAGCTCTAGGAAGATTACAGGATAGCATGCATAGCCATTCTGGGAGCGGGAGAAGTTGGTATGCTCTCTTCCTCACCCTGGAGAGTGTTTCCATTGATGTTGCTTCCATAAGTAGCTCCAGTAGTGAGCCCCAGCTAGTGCCAGCTTGCAGTTTGACCCCCTCCTTGTCACCACCATCCGCCAGGGTCTCTTCCTGACATTCACAATTTCATGAATCATGATCATCGATCATGATTATATATATATATATATATATATATATATTTTTTTTTTTTTTTTTCACTACAATATCTGTTTTACAGACTACACCATCTATGAGCACAAATGTAATTATACAAGGAACTGCATCACAGCTACATCAATACAGCACTGATGAAACAAACAATGTTTATTGCTTTGCTATTGCGAAATGCCGTCTTATTTGCAAATAAATCAGTGCAGTCCTACTTGCAGTAATACTTTATGAATGGTGAGTAACTGAAGTACTCACCATTCATACTTACACTAATTACTGTCTTGTTTGCACTATTTCTTTGTCAAGTGTAACAATTTGTATATTTACAAATGTTTTTTTAACTGACCAATAAATGAAGAAATCTTTTACACAGCTGGAAATTAAAAGATTTATTTAATGCAATTTCAATGCAATGTTTACAAAAAAGAACATATAAGAATATTTTTTAAAATCAGAAAATGTATTTTCCTTGGAGGCACAAAGATTTTAATGTAATACTGTATTATTGTAAAGTTTGTCAAGTAAAACTGACAGTGGCTAATGTACATCAGAACTTTAAACTTTACCAAAGCTTTATGTGATGCTGCTGATCTCAATTGCGTATCTGTTTCATGATTAAGATATGAGAGTCAAGAAATAAGTTGAGCTTTACTGATTACTGTTGATATTCCTCAGTAATCATATAGAAAACATCAATGAAAGTTAATTTAGTTTCTTCAAACAACTGGACTGAAAGGTTTGGTGGAGTCAGCCATAAAAGCTTCAATCTCCTCAACTGTACGAGGTACACAAGTCAGCAGCTCTATGCCGTCTGCTGTGACCGCGATGTCATCTTCAATGCGAACCTACAGAAAGAAGGAACAAAGTGGTTAGTGACACATGACAAGAGTCAAAAGCAGGAGGTATTCAAAGATTTGAAATGAGCTGGATCAGTTACTGAAAGTTTTTTACATATACATTTTCATTTGCTGATTCATTTTGTAGGAATACCCTAGTTTAAGAAATTTTAACTCAAACTATCAATTTGAAATGTATTTTAGGTTGATCTGAGCTACTATACTACTTTCTTTGGAGGAATACATCCTCACATTTATTTTGGTGATTTTTCAGGATTTGTCATTAAATGGCCTTGACAAAAAATCTGTTACTCTAACATTAATTAGCCTAAACATATTTGTGATATTACTTTTCAGTTAATAGACTTTATGAATACTTGTATGACAATCTAGGTTCTATTGTGACTTTGAATTGATCAAAAATATGACAAAATACCTAAAATACCATAACATTCAATAGATCTTGCAGTGTTTAATTTACATATGAAAAGTCACAGATGGTGGGACAAGGAAAAGCACACTCTACAGACACAATTTTAGAGATAGCAGCACCTTAAATTTTAAACTGGCTGACGTTTTCATGCTTAAAGTGACATTATCCAATCTTTTAAGCTTTTATCTTCAAAGTTGCACATTTGGCCTTTAGCAAATCATGAAAGAATACCAATCCTGTCAGACTGTAAACTAAGCGGAAGCTGAATTAATTTCAGTATCAGTTGGCCCTTTGTTCTGTTACCACCCTGGACCAACATAAACAACAAAAAGAACTGTGCAAGCATACTAACCCCTCCGAAGCCACGGAAGCGAGCCAGCACTTGGTTGTTGATGAAGCAGCTCTGGGCAGGGTTAGCCAGGGCCTGGTTCAGCAGGTGGTTGATGAAGTATATGCCAGGCTCCACAGTAAGAACCATCCGTTCCTGCACCAGGCGGCCCATCCTAAGACTCTTCAATCCAGGCTCGTCAATTCGCTCGATACCCTATACAGCAGATGACAGTAGTATTATTTCATTATTTTAATAAATGTACTTTTAAAATATGTGTAAAACTGACTAAATTGAGGTTTCTCCAACTACTGTATCTGATACCATAAATAAATGGTATTATATTTTTTGTCAGTTTGCTCATCAAAGTCAAAATATTTCAGGGTTTTTCATGCAAGACTTTATGTAAAATCATCAAAATGCTTTTTGCCCAAACAAGAAGAAGAGACGGATAAGAGCCATATAACATGGAAGTTTATTAATTCATCATTTTTATATTTTCCTGTCACACTTACCAAAGTCAGTCAACAGTATTGTCATGTATCCACACACTGAGCACTGCATTCAGTGATTCCCACCCCCTCAAAGTTTAATTCTCATACTGTCGCTGTCAGCAGGAGAACATCCAGTAGTTCTACTGGAAATGCTGAGGGTTAACCAACTTCTCTATTTACATGTCAAAACTGAATATCACTACAAATTCCTCCACCACAGCGTGAAACTATCTGTGCTCAAAGTTCAGATGACATTTCATCTCCCCCTCGCTCCTGTCCTCATCCTGAACTTGGCCTAATTTAGTTCCTCTCTCACTTCTGCACCAGTGGTCTCTTTATTGCTGAGGACACATCAATATTCCAGTAACAGAAATATTTTTGTCCTCTACTGTCTTCAGACTATGACTGTCACAGAAATAACTGCTGACTAGTTGTTTTGTTGTGTGAAATTGCAGAACATAAGAGTTCTGTTCTCACCTCAGGGTAACCTCCTACATCGTGCACATCAATGCCCAGCAAATGTCCAAGGCCATGGGGCATGAATACAGAGCCCAGGTGGACCTTCATCATGTCCTCCACGCTGCCATGTAGGATGCCAATCTTTACAAGTTCTTCCAGGTGAACCCGGTCAGCCACGCGGTGCATGTCGGTCCACTTCACACCTTCAAAACAAGCATTTTTGTCAATGAACAACAAAGCAGTTAAAAATTTAATTATGCATGTTATTTTAAAAGCTTATTAATTTTTTAGGGACTGTAATTCACAAGGATATTATTTTCAAAGCTCCAACTGTAATGAATACTAAAGAATACTTTTGTAACTACCGAAAACACCACACGTGTAACCAGTTTAAAGACTTTACAGACAAGTATTCTCACGGTGATCAGTTATGATTTGAGCTTAAGAAAAACAGATTTCTATATCTGTAACATATTAATTAGTTTTTAACCCCTATGCTGCTATGTTTCAATAGGAACAGCAGATTCAGTTTTAATGACATTTGCTCACTTTAATTTTAGTTAGGTAAAATAATATAACCTGGTCTGAGGGCAGCCATCACCGCACGTGAGGCTTTCAGGACGGCTTCGTAGATGGCCCTCTGGTCTGAAGTGAACTTGCCATTAGCTGGGAAGGAGCAGGTGATGTCTGAGGAGTAGCAATAGTACTCTCCACCCATATCAAAGAGACTGCAGGAGACAAAACAAATAAAAATCATTAGAGAATTATTAAAGAATTTATTTCCAACATGTTTTATGTTTGTGTCCCACATGCTTTTCGATAAAAAGAGATGCACAGAGATGGCAAAGTCACTAAAGGTCACAAGAACAGTAACCATGTCACTTGATGGCATTTGTGATGGTACTTGACAAAAACTGTATGCTGGGAAATGCCTCATTTAGGAGAATCTGTACACATTCTGAATTAAGATCCAGAAGAATGAGGTGGTTATAGCCCCCCCCCGTCATTAAAAAAACCCCCAACCCATCGGTACTCACCACATATCTCCATCTGTGATTGTCTTGTCATTAGGAGCGCCAGCATGACCATAATGGAGAACAGAGGAATTATTGCCACTGGTGGGAATAAACAATGCATACATTGAAAAGACAACTAGTCACAAAACATAAATAAATATTAATCTTCAAAGCAGAGAATACTTTAAAGCATCAAATGGATTCTAGTCTCTTGTTTTAAACCCCTAGTTTTAACAGGAAAACGCTTTCATCTACAGGCCACTAATCTTTACAATGTTCATGATGCATGGCCTTTAACCCAAAAGGCCAGAACATGATTAACAACATTTCAAAATCTTTCATCCATAGTGATGCTGCTAGCTCACAGCTAAAGGGGGGATGTTAATACAGTTTTTTTTTAATGAGCATAGTTTATTCTGGCCAACAAATCACCAGGGATACAGAAGAGATGCATGGAGCCTGCTCAACTGTGTCATATACCCTTGAAGGTACTGCAATAGCATAGTTTCCTCCAATGTATTGCAATTTTGTCTAAAATTGAAGTCTTTTCTTTCCCCCTAGGAGCGCTCAACTTAATAGAGGAACAGAGTATTTGGTGCTCTAATGCCTAGGGCTATGGTGTCAGGGTCAACTGCTCGATTGTATGATCAGTATGCTACGATTGCCGGTATTAAACTCTAAAAGAAAAAAACACTACAGCAATGGCTTTCCTTCATTCATTTTTGGCACCAGGAAGAACAGACTCGATTTGATTTCTAATACCAGAAATATAACAGGTAATGAATTGTCAATGCTCACGTTCCACAAATACAGGTGTAAGAGGTGTGGCGCATTCCTCCTTTAGTGTAGCAGTAGTGCTGGAAAAGACTGCAAAGATAGAAGGAAAAAAATCTAATTACCTGACAGGCTTCCTCTGCCCTTTTCCTGACTCTATGCTTTTTAAGAATTCATTCAGCACTCATTCTTTAATCATCACATGGCCAAACACATCAAACACCTTTATGAATCTCGACAGCATTGCAGAGCTGTGTAGGATGTTAAACGATTCCTCTTACATGGACAGCACAAATGAGCATGATGGAAAGCTACTAAGACACCAAGGGCAGTGAATACTCAGACATGAAGAAAGTAAACTGAAATATTTATACCATTACATATTTCTTCTGTTAAGCACCGACCTCAAAACTACAACCAAGCACTGAATCTGAATTGTAATCCTATACTATGTTTGTATACCAGAAGCATGCAGTGAAGCAATATGCACACTTGCCAGTTACTGAGTAACCAGTCATTACGTTACACATCATTATTAACAAGGCCTTCAGATTTCTTACTACACTGGAGCTAATAATTCTAAGCAAGCAAAGAGGTGTGACATTTCTGTTTGTTCCATCTGTGTCACCAGGGTGTAATCTAAACTGATTTATTCATTCATCATCACCTGCTGCTAATTTTACACATCAAAGGTTTAACTAATGCAATTATAATATATAACAAACCAATTACATATTGTCAAACATAGTAAATGCATCAGCATAACATCTACCCAAATTAGTGTGGACTAAGTCCACTTGCTCAAAAATTCATTATCATGTAAGTAAGCAAGACTAAGTAAAGTCTAAGGAATGCAGTGTGCTTCCATGTCTTGTCACCAAACACAAGTTTTTATGTCTTCATAATAAAAAAAAAAACAAAACACTTGACCTCTCCATTTCATATTCTCTCTTTCCAGGTTTCACATGCTTCATGACCTATGCAAAAAAGAAAAAAGAAAAACAATATACGAGATTAGCAAGCTTGAAAACTATTTTCTAAATCCTTTTTAAATTCAATTCAAATTCCATCCTCCTTTAAAATGATCTTCAATGTCCACGGAGTGCAAGTTAAGCTTTTTTAAAACTTATTAATGTATTTTTTGTACCTGAGTGCACTGTGGAAGGAATCTTTTGAATCTCTGCTAGAGGTGTGTTGGTCCGCGTTCTATCAAACTATGAAACAAATGTCCATGATCTTGTGCCATGGTTTTATCTTCCCACAATACCCCCGTGAATTTAAACACAGACAAAGCTGACTGTGTGTGATACACATGGCAGGGAAATAAAGAAACAGATGGATCTTTTCATTGCCGTAGCTAACTGCAGGGACATTACTGGATTCTAGCCAAGCTTTGTGGTAAAATAAACATTTTAACTGAGCATCAGTTTTACTATTTTTGATAAAGTGGTTAAACATTTCTGCTGGTGTAAACAACCAGTGTGTAAACACAGCATGAGTAATGGAGGCTGAAAATCACTTTGTAATGCGCACTACGAAGGGATATGCTAAGTAATTAGGTGCTCATATTGCTTATGCTAGTTAAGCATTTGGAGCTGCTAGAGCACGTTAGTGTGTTTAAAGTTGTTATACTTAAAGATTATATGGATAAAGAATCAACTGGAAGTGCATCATAATTAAGTAGTTTACTTTTAGCTCAATGTATAACCAAATGTGCTAATTTCTGATGCTGCTCTTCTTCTTTATACCACATTTAATAAATGTTCTTTACATAGTTTATGTGCAAAATAGTGTATTTTGTAGAGCTGCAGTGAAGTACTACATAAAGGCATAAGGTTTTTATAAGTATGAGAGATGCTTATTTGGGAGCTTCTCTTTTTAAAACAGCACACACGCAACACTTATTGTGAGTGACTTTAAAGGACAGATAAAATTGTGAGGTTAACTGCTGCTCAGCCCCTGAAGAGGTTATTTATGTTGATAGAGTCAAATCCTGTGCAGATGTAACGTATTGCTTTAATGTTACAGCTTACTGTTACAGCTTGCTATCACAGTTAAATGCTTGCCTCCAAGCTACTGGAGGAAGTTAAAATCGATAGTGTTTAAACAGTTTAATGTCTTAGAGGATCCTGAGATCTTTACACCTTTGGGGGAGTTTTAAAATGTAATAAGCTTTTTGATACTTTGCGTGTTTAATTCCATGCTCTGATTTTTTTCCTTCCTTTTCCTTTCTTTCCATAAATATACTACTTTCAGTTTTTAAAAATGGCCTGTTTAACTGAGAGCTAACTTACCATTTTGTGGGCTTCACTGGAAACTCTGTTGGTGTAGCGCAAGACCTCCAGCTCCATATCAGTCTTAACGACACGGCTGCAAACAGAGAAGGAGTAACCAGCTGTCTCTCTGACTAAGAAAATCACATTACACATTACAGTGGATCTACAGCCATATAGTATACAGAATATAGGCCTCAGACTAAAAGAAAACGGGTGTATTTTTCTTTAACCTGTACTTTATTTTCCAAACCTTTTTGCTAGCAACACTGCAATTCTGTTTGTGACTAAGTAAAAAACATAAGCAAATGTCCTTATTTTTATTAGAGGTAAATGGAAATTAGCTGCAATCTCAAAACTTGTAGAGACAATCAGTTTTAACTAGTTTGGTACCACCAGTAAGAGAGGTAGTAGCAATGCTGTCAATTTGCCCAGGGGGATTTTCATGGCAGCTATTTGGTGGATGATTCTTGTAGTATGCAAACTCAAAACTGGACTGATTCCATTCATTAATGTCATTATTAAGATGAGCAAGGACACACAGTTTGAAAAAGTACCCACATTTAGTGCAACATTTGTACTCTAATGGCTGAAATAGTCATTTCTAATATACATTGCTAACATAGCAACAAGTGTAAGAATCATGTGTCGAGAAGCTTGTTTTAAGTAATTTTAAGGTAAGTTGTATATAAATGAGATCTGTCATTTTTTGTTATTCCAATTGATGCTTTATAAGCTACTGTTGCAGAGCTACCTATAATATTTATGTCTACAATGTGAGTCTTTCACTTGAATTAAAACTTTGCTTGCTAATTCATACCATGCTGTTCTCATTTTTTGTGTGTACCTAAGATGGCTTAGTAATGAAATGAAATAAAGATTTCTACACAAATAATCCACATGAATAATCCAATGCACTTGTAACAAACAGTAACAGTAATTAAAAGGGAAAAAAAAGAGCTGTAGCGAGACGAGTGGGCAGAGGGTTCAATCAAGCCCTGCTTCCCATGAGGTGTGCCTGAAAAGCATTCCTCCTCATTTTAGAAAATGTCAATTCATCTGGAGGGTGCAAGCTCTAATGCCAAGGACAACCAGGCAAGCACGAAGTCCATTACATCCACACAGTCTCACTTCTCAATTGAGAGTGGGGAAAAAAAAGAAAGCAAAAGAAACAACCACAAGAAAAGCCCCCGTTTCTGATAGCAGACACACAATTACCTGACTGGGCAGCTGTAATTGCCAAGATTTGCGAGAATCTGACTGAACAAACTCTTAGGCAAAAAGTGCTTTTTCTCAAGTGGACTTTTTCAGTGACAAATTTTAATTACTTACCAGTCCACAATGACAGGGTGTAAAAGAGTGTTGTTCACTTGGAAGCTAATCCAAGAAAGAAAAGCAAAAAGAAAAGAAATTAAATGAATATGAAGCAAATGGTTACATTTCATTTGAAACAAGTACTTGAGCCTTTTTCAAAAGTATCTGGGGTTAGAGTAGGATGATAAAAATAGCAAATATATGCAGTTAAAAGAACAAAGACCAGTGCCAAGGACAATGCTATTATTAATCAATGAATAACAAGCAAATTTGTTTAATTGAATTATATTTGAAATTAGGTTAATCAGCAACAATAAGTATATGTAAGAGTTTTCTGCATCCTTAGTGAAAAACAGAAAAAACCCCATCCACAAACAAAGTATAATTATGTTAATGCAAATTGAAGCCAATTAAACATACCGACTAATTCCATCAAAGGAGGCCTCACGGCAAGTGCTCCCACTATCTGTATTCTGTCCTCGCTGCAGAAAAAATATAAAACAGGCAAACAAGTGATCACATCACCACCGTGTGAATTCAAATGTTTATACAGCTTAGTAAATATTTTCTGGTATCTAGGAGTTCAGCAATTTTTAAAAACAGATTTGGTGCTACTATACAAGAGCTTAATTAGTAGCAAACAAAATTTTTATTTTTCATACAACTGAGGTGGGAGCCAACATAAAGCAGGGTACAGAGGGGGGATTAGGGTGAGGATGATTCAGCAAAACTCCCATACCAGCAATATTCAATACTACTTAGCATGAGCTTAGCATTAGCTGTAATTGGGCAAGAATGAGTGAGACATACCAGTGTGAGGAGAACTGCTGGTTTTAGGTTGGACAGGACATTGGCTATCTGCAGAAATGCAGACAAAAACTAATTAGACATATCATAGAACGGCAGAAATAACAAGCACAAGTTTTCCTTTGCTTTCAGGTGGCAGAATAAAGGTGACTTTGGCAGGAACCATCCTGCCTCTGTGGCTTCTCCAGCAGGACGCTATGCTGCTGTAAGAACAATAAAGCCTTGGATCACTGACCTGAAAGATCTGCTTAATAAAAAGAAAAAAAAGCCTTCAGGTCTGGGGACAGGGAAGAACTGAGAAGCGTGTAACACGACCTAAGGGTGAAGCTGAGGAAACGCAAAGACTCCTACGGGAGTAAAATAAAGACAATCACTGGGTTTAAAGTGACAGACAGACAACCAGTGGGCAGCCTGGAGAGAGCAAATGAGCTAAACGATGTCATCAACAGGTTTGGTTCACAGCCCTTTGCTGTCTCCTCCACACAAACTCTGGTCTCCACTCACCCTCACTCCCCTTCTTCTCCCCAAGTGAACTCTATGGATCAGAGTTCCTAAGGCAGCTGAAATGATGTGCGCACCAAAATGCTCTACAGTGCTAGAGGAGCAGCATCAGAGCCGGAGACGCCAATAAACTCAATAAATTAATTAGGAAGTCTGGCTCTATGACTGGCTGGAAAACTGGGCACTTCTGAAGCTGTGGTGGAGAGGAGGTCAGCGAACAATCTGCCATCCATCACAGATAATCCTGACCACCCTCGGCACCACTTACTGGGCAGGCAGCGGAGCTCCTTATCTAACAGACTGAATCAGCTCCTTGGCCCCAAGGACATATATAGCAACTAGGGTTTCCACGATTAGTCGACTAGTCACGATTATGTCGACTATCAAAATCATCGACTACTAATTTAATAGTCGACGCGTCGTTTGAAGCTTTGTAAGATCCCGAAAGACGCAAGAATAACTAGTAGGATTTAAGAGTGTAATAACGGACTGAAACAGAAGATGGCAGCACTGCATGTACAAGGATGCCAGCTGCCGTTAAACCCCGAAGAAGAAGAAGCAGTGTCCAGTATCGTAGCTGTGTTCAAATTTAGGAACTGCATCCTCCTATGCCCGCATTTGTAGGCCAATTACGTTACAGCGACACGACGAAGACTGTCCAAATTCGAAGACTCCGATGCGCCCTTCATTTCCCCAGATTTGAAGGATGGGTCGCTTCGTGGCCCAACCTATCCCAGAATTCATAGTGTGGCCCTGCTCAGTTTCCAACAATGGCGGCAGCTAGTTAGTTTTAATATTACTCTTATTATTCTTTCTGGGTCACAAAGTAAATGTTTAACATATTTTCAGACGAGAATGTAGCTGTGTAAAAATATCTGCTCAGTTTATGAAGACATCACATATTTTCAAAAGCGCTCCGACGTTTTCGGAGACGTCTGTTACCCACCAGCTCGATAGCTAGCCGGGGGCAAGGCTCACTAGAGCCGGTGAGAACACCGGACTCCCGACAAATCGTTTTCAAACCCACCGCCGTCTTTCGCTACTCAGGTTAAACATGATATATAAGTCACTTAGATAACTTAAAAATGTTATTGTTTGGCTTTTTTCAGTATCTTATTTGTTCCTGAGAAAATCGGTTTGGCTGAGATTAAAGTTATAGTTTTTACACAGCTGAATAAACGTCAAGCAGACAACTGATTATCAGAAGTGTGAGATGCGGGAGAATATACTCCAGTGTCCTGTTATATTTTAGATAGCAAGGAGCAGACGGCTGAGTTTATTAAACTCCACCAAACATTAAAATTTAATAAACTATCATCTTGTCTTTATTTTTTAGTTAGCACATACCTTAAACACTTAAAGCTGTAAGCTAATGATAGTTATATAAGAGCAGATGCATGCTGGTGCAATAAGCTGTACGTTTTACGTCCAATGGATGCATGATCTGATTAGTCGACTAATCGCAAAAATAATCGGTAACTAGTCGACTATCAAAATAATTGTTTGTGGCAGCCCTAATAACAACTCTGTAAGACTACATGTTATCACCCTCTACAATACAACATATATGCCTGTCAGAAAAGTATCTGCCAAATTATAATATTATTAATAAAACTAAAATTCCTAAATTATTCACTCCATTGTCTTAAAACACGCTTTATCTTCAAAATCTACAATCTACATTCTAGCAGCTCAACTTTTAGAAACTGGAATAAGACATAGTTTGAAAGGACACTCAGATGAATAGTGTCTGAACAGTTTTAATGGCAATGTGAGAAAATTATTCTCATTCTCAACTGTAAATTTAAAACATGAAAACATTTACCCTGTATATAGTGACGAGGCATATATGATCTGCTCATGGTTAGAAATGCATCTATTATTTAAAAGTTAAAAAAATATAGAAACAGAACACAACAGAATCATAAAAATGCCAGATACTATTAAAACACAAATTCAACGATTTAAAGGCAATTTTTGTGCATTTTAAGTAGGGTAGTGCAATGAAAAGTGTGTGTGAGCATCAATACCTCCCATGTCTGAGTGCTGCCTAAAATATTCATGACCTGATTTGGATAAGAAAGAAATATTGTTCTCTTTTTGGTTCTTCTGTAGGCAGCATTGCCATCTGAATGCTGAACACCACCAACTGCTTTTTTCTCTTTCTAGACGTCAGTCTTGGGTATTTGTAGGTAGTCATGCAGTTTATTATTTTTTTCTAATTTTACCTACTGTGTTAAGCTGGTGTTGCTTCATGGAAAAATTGGCAGATGTGTTGCAACTTAACCTGTGACTAATTAGGATATCTAACAGCTCAAGCAGGTGCAGAGATGTTAAAATACCTGAAATATCATCTGAAGAATGAATCATCACTTGGACAAAATGTAAACATGGAAATTACTGTAAAATTATGTGATCGTTTAAATGCCAACCTCTTAGCATTTTCTGGCTAGTGAACACTCCTATATTGTAGTCTGAATATATTTTATGATTTGTTAACATGAACACCTCCAGAATAGCTCTAGTGCTGTCAATCCACCAGTACAGCTCCCCTGGGAATCTGCTGTCAACACTGATAAACATAACCGTTTTTCTAGTCTCTCAAAACATGCAATTACAAAGAGCCTTAACCTAAGTGCATTCCTCACACTGGGCTGTTAAATGAAGCAAACAGAAGTGCAGGTTACAAATTTAAATAATAAAATTCAAAATGAAGCCCCCCTAAGAGTATGGGTGGTTTGGCTCTTTCTCAGTTATGCATTCTAATGAACTGTTGTACCAAATGGATTATCAGTGTAATGCTCCATGTGCTTTGGGGGAGCCAAAAGCACTGTCCACAGTTTCTCAACAAGGTTAAGGACTATCCTCTGATAGGAGCTGGAGAGGTAAGTGACGGAAGTGACGGACAAGGTAAGCGACTCATGTTGTAACTGACGTCAGACGCCGGAGATTTTGGCGGAAAATTAAGCAAATGGTAGTTTAGATTTGTACAAATTCCTTTAAGCTTCAGTATTACCAAATACACTTATCAATTGTCTTATAACTAACAATATTTGTCTTAATAATCTCCAACACCCTGGAGAACAACGGGGAGAGTTTAGAGGCTCTCCAAGATTACATTGATCAGTGCTTTCAGGATCTCGTGATGAAGAAGGCCCAGAGTGCATCTTCCCCGGCCAAATCTGAGACGCCATCGTCGAAAAGACTTCGCCCGGCAGATTCCCCCGGCACAACATCGCCAGCCGGCAAAGATATTGCCGACATACTGGAGTCAATCGACAAGCGATTGTCCAGCTTCGACGCAAGGCTGTCCTTGGTGGAGATTCTTCACCGGGAATTTAAATGCTTGCGAGAATCCCTGGAGTTCAGCCAGCAGCAGGTGGAAACGCTCGCTGCTGAAAATGCCACGCTAAGGGAGTCGGTGAAATGTCTCACAGAAAATGTTACCCAGCTCAATAGAGAAAATAAAAAAATAAAAGAAACAGTTATTGATCTACAAGCTCGTAGCATGCGTGATAACCTGGTATTTTCTGGTATTCCAGAAGCCGCTGGAGAGGACGCGGAGGCCACGGTAAAAAGCTTCATCAAAAACCACCTGAAGCTGCCGGAGGACACGGTGAAGAACATCGTCTTCGATAGGGTGCATCGCCTCGGCCCCATTCGGGCTACGGCCGGGAGACCACGTCCTATCGTGGCCAAATTCGGCCACTTCAAACAAAAGGAACATGTGAAAAGCCGCGGCAGGGAATTAAAAGGAACGGACTTCAGCGTGAACGACCAGTTCCCCAAAGAGATCCTGGAACGACGCAGGGTCCTCTTCCCAATCCGACGCGGCTTCATCCAGAAGGGCTCCCGCGCTGTCATCGCTGTGGACCGGCTGTACGTGGACGGACAGCTCCACCGCGACCCCGACATCACTCCGTGGCTGTATTAACTTCACACCAGATAAGAATCCGCTACACCCTTTCCCCATCCACTCACACTAACTTGCATTAACATCTGTTTAACTTACCAGTATCAAATCGCATCTTAGGTGTGATATCATAGCAGTATTAACACCATCACTCTCCGTCAATGGTTTGATTAGAATGTTTCCGGTTTTTCTTTTTTTTTTTCTTTTTTTTTTTTTTTTTTTTTTTTTCTCTCTTCTTGTTTTTTCTTCTCTCCTTTTCCCCTCTTGTTTTTATGCTGCTCACCCTTGTCCTTGGTTTCTTTCTTTTTTCTTTCTTTCACTGCTTCGATCACCTGCTTCCACACTCATCCACAAACAACATCCTTTATTTCGACACATACGCACAGCACGATCACGCACAGTCATGCGCTCAACGGCAGCACATTTACATCACTCAGACAGCGCACACAGTTGTATAGGATACACACATTTAAGCCAAGCGTACTCATCTTAGTAAATATGCACACACATAGTCAGACTCAGGGAGCATCTCGCCACACACTTTTTCTCTCTCTCCCTCTCTTTATTTATGAACAAGTGATGTATTCTCTCCACCTGTCTAAGCGACACACACAGCATACACCCCTAGTTATACACAGACATCTATGGGTGCACTGAGATTCGTTACATGGAATGTAAATGGAGCTGGCTCCAGAGAAAAGAGGTTAAAAATATTTAACCAACTCAAAAAACTACAGGCAGATGTTGTCCTTTTACAAGAGACCCACAGACCTCTTAGAGGTTCGAATGAACTTAAAACACCTGAGTTTCCTAATGTGTTCTCAGCTTGTTATAATTCTAGACAAAGGGGAGTAGCAATTTTAATACATAAAAATATTAATTTCACAGTACTCGATACAGTTATAGATCCAGAGGGCAGATTCTTAATCATTAAACTATCTATACTTGATAAAAAGCTATGTATTGTAAGTGTATATGGTCCAAATGTTGATGATCCCTCATTCTTTCACAGTTTTTTCAGTGCACTCTCTGAACACTTAGATGGCACACTTGTTCTTGGAGGCGACCTCAACCTTGGACTAAATGAAGAAATGGATAGGCTCAATACAGCAGGAACTCAGCGTAATTGGCAGTCCACAAATATAATCAAACAGTATATGAGCGACTTTGGTCTTTGCGATGCATGGCGCTCCCTTCACCCCACCAGTAAGGAATATACTTTTTTCTCACATGTTCATCACTCCTACTCTCGTCTGGATTATTTTTTGGTCAGCAGCTCACTGCTGAGTGACATTTCAGACACTGAGATTCACCCTATAGCTGTCAGCGATCATGCTCCTGTATCTTTAACACTAATGCACAAGAATAATACTACGCCAAGTAAAAACTGGAGATTTAATACATCACTGCTTAAAGATGAAGACTTTATTAAATATTTTAAAAAAGAGTGGACTTCATATTTAGACTTTAATGACACTCCCGGAACATCAGCTTCTGTTTTATGGGAAGCAGGGAAAGCCGTGATGAGAGGTAAAATAATTTCTTTCTCATCACATAAAAAGAAAAAAGAAAACAAAAATATTCAGGAATTAGAAAAAACCATCAAATCACTAGAAGAAGCCTACGCGTCCCACCAAGATCAGGAAACATTGAACAAAATACGCAAAACAAAACTAGAATTAAATGAGATAATTGATAAAAAAACAAAATTCTTAGTACAAAGACTACGCTTACAAAATTATGAACATAGTAATAAATCCGGTCAATTTCTAGCAAACCAGCTAAAAATAAATAAAGAAAAAACAACTATATGTGCTGTTCAAGATTCATCTGGGAACACAATATATGAACCGAAACAAATAAACAACATTTTCAGGGATTTCTATAAAACGTTGTATTCACCACAAATAAACCCATCTAAAAAGGAAATTGATCAGTTTTTAGACAACATAACTCTCCCAAAATTATTAGACACTCAAGCAATGGCACTGGATTCGCCACTGACGCCAGGTGAACTCCAGGAAGCCCTGATAAATATGCCCAATAATAAGGCTCCAGGTCCAGACGGCTTTCCTGCAGAATTCTACAAAGAATTCTGGACGATTCTAGCACCAGTTTTTTACAGAACGTTGTTGGAAATCAAAGAAAATGGCAGACTTCCACCAAATATGAATTCTGCAAACATTAATCTCCTGCTAAAACCAGGCAAAGACCCTGTATATCCCTCAAGCTATCGTCCAATATCCCTTATAAATGTAGACCTTAAAATAATTTGCAAAGCTCTCTCAAAGAGACTAGAGAAAATAACCCCCCTCTTAATTCATCCTGACCAAACTGGTTTCATAAAAGGTAGGCACTCATCAACAAATACACGTAGATTACTTAATTTGATAGACTACTCATACAGTAAAAACCTTGAAACTACAATATTTTCTCTAGATGCAGAAAAAGCGTTTGACAGAGTTAACTGGAAATTTCTATTTGCAACTTTACACAAATTTGGTTTTGGATCTTCTTTCATCAACTGGTTAAAAATATTATATAATTCCCCAACAGCTTGTGTCAGAACAAATGACCAGACATCCTCCAGCTTCTGTCTCCTGAGGGGCACCAGGCAGGGATGCCCACTCTCCCCTTCACTGTTTGCAATTTTTATCGAACCACTAGCAGCAGCAATTAGACAGAATTCAGTAATTAAGGGCATAAAATGCAAGAACGTGGAACATAAAATCAGCCTTTATGCGGATGATGTGTTACTCTTTCTCCAAAATTCACAAACCAATATCTCTGGGGTGATTGAACTGATAAACTCTTTTGCAAGAATATCAGATTACTCAATTAACTGGTCAAAATCTACAGTCCTTCCGATTAATTGCTCCTTCCATAATTCCTCTTCTACTCCACTGCAATCGGGAAATATAAAATATTTAGGTATTAATGTTTCTCCCAAGCTTGCAGATCTAACTAAATTAAACCATATCCCACTTTTAAAGAAAGTAGAAGGTGATCTGGCTAGGTGGAAATGTCTACCCATATCACTCATGGGAAGGGTTGCCGCTATAAAAATGATGGTATTACCAAAAATAAATTATTTATTCTCAATGATCCCAACTAAACCGCCGCAAGATTGGTTCAGATCTCTAGATTCATATATGTCCAAATTCCTTTGGAAAAATAAGCCCCCACGTATAAGCTTAAAAACACTACAAAAGACCAAGGATAAAGGAGGATTAGAACTACCTAACTTTCAGCACTACTTCTTGGCCAACAGGCTTCAGTTTATCTCAGGATGGCAAAAACATACCCTCTTAGATGAACCTTGGCTAGATGTAGAACAAGCACTTTGCAATAATCTAGAGATTTCAGATCTACCGTTTATCAGCTCAAACATCCAACGACATGAATGCTTCAAAAGCGTCAACATCAGCTCCTCTCTGACAGCGTGGTGGGAGTTTCTGAAGTTGACAGAGTCTCCATTAATCCCATGCAAACGTACACCTATCTGGAACAACCCTGACATATTACAAAACAATAATATGATAAACTTTTCAGATTGGAGTAGTAAAGGAATCAAATATTTAGAACATATACTAGAAGGAACAGAATTTATTTCATTTGACAGACTAGTTACACAATATGGGATCAACAAGAAAAGATTTTTAGAATATCAACAAATTAAATCCATAGTAAAAAAGAGATTTAAACCGGGTCAAGTTGAACTACAAACACCACCAAGTGTGGTTCAATTTCTTACTCTTAAAACCCCCAAATTACTATCCAAAATATACAGAATGCTTTCTAAAACAGATGAATCAATATCACTTCCTATTGCAAAATGGGAAGCGGATTTATCAGTTAACTTAGACCAAAACTTCTGGTCTCAGATTTGCTTAAAAACCTTTCATTTAATTAGAAATCCCAGTCTTCAATTAATTCAATACAAAATACTACATAGAGTGCACTATACAGGTCATCGGATGTTCAAGATGGGCTTTACGTCTACCAACAACTGCTCACACTGCCAAACCAATTCACCGGACAATTATATCCACGCTCTTTGGTTCTGTCCACCAGTTCAGAAGTTTTGGCGTGAGATATGTGAAGACTTATCAAAGTGTCTGAAATGTAACATTCCAACTTCTCCTTTAGTATGTTTGTTGGGCAGCTTAGATAATGTCACTACGGAAAAGAATATAGCCCATATGGTTTTCACTGCCCTATGCATAGCCAAGAAAACAGTCCTCATGAACTGGAAAAATAAAAATAATCTTAATTCTAACCAATATAGAAATTATCTATTAGATTACATTAGTCTTGATACAGCCTCTGCCACCACATCAGATCAATTGCTCTGGGCTCCTTTGATCAGCTCCATCACCTAGTGGGGGTGGGGGGCCATAGTTTGGTCCCACCTTCACTGTTGTGATTGGTGTGGGGGTAGGGACAGGCTTAGGGCGTCGGGGGGTTCCCCAGGAGCATCTTCCTTGGGGGGCTCAACCCGGGGTAGCGGTCATGGCCAATTAGGGGCTCTGTTGGCTCTTAGGTGACGGTTTCCTCGTGGCTGCGTGCAGCGGGGCTAGGGGAGGGTCTGTGCTGACGGACGTGGGTTACTGACCTGGTAGCCTGGCTGCCCCTGGGTGGGTCCGGGATGGGCGTGAGGTTCTGGGGGCGCTCCGTCTCTGGGCTGGGGCCCTGGCCGGGCCTCAGGGGCTTGGGTCCTGGTTGGTGTGTTGCCGAGGTTGTGGGCGGGTGGGTGTATGGGGGCCCGGCCCTGGCGCGGGGTGCCGCCGGTGCATCGAGCCACCTGGGGGGCTCTTCAACTGGTGGGGGAGGTTGTCACATCTTGCAGGAGCTTTCCTCTCTTCAGGAACTCTCTCTGCAGGAGGGGGAGATACAGGAGTGGTGGAGGAAGATCTCAGCCTGGGCGTCTATTGTCTTGTGTAGTCTGGAAGATGAGTGGATGATGGGGTGGGTGCAGTTTTCTCTGTGGTGGGGTCAGGTGAATTGTCCCGGGCTCTGTGGGGCCGGGGGGCGCTGCTGCACTGGGCCCCGGTCCGGATGGGCCTGGGCCCCCTTTCCCTGGCGGGTTGCACAGCATGGGGGTGCCTACTGGGGTCAGCGGGGGAGCTGGCCCCAGGGAGGGGTCACTTGCCCCTCCCTTCCTTCCCTCCCCATCTCCAGCGGCCTCCCTCTTCCCGCTCCACCACAATCACCCACACATGCAGGGCCTTGGGGTAGGGGTGTGTCACCAGGGTGCAGAGGAGACATCCCCCCCCTCTGTCCCCTTCTGGCTGCCTCTGCCTCAATTTTATCCCACAACTTAGACATTCACATTACTCACACTCTCATTACACATACATATAGGATCTTGGAGGTGGGCACGCTACACGGATTCCAAACTACCATCAGGGTGTACACCTCACCCCTGGCGTCGTTGCCCACCTCTCAATTTTAAATACATGTAGACATTGAGGGCTAGCAGGAGGGGCTATATGCTTACCTGCTGCTCTGGCAGGTGGCTCCATGCCCTCCTGGGTTTTAAATGCACCTTAGAACACACATACATCAACAGTACATATGAGCGGGTGGAGGGAGGTTTGGAGTCTTCCTACACCCCCGTTCTCTGCGGCCTGCTGGAGCAGGGGGGCTAGGAGGAGGAGTTGGCCGTCCGACTGGGGTCTGGTGTATGGGGCCTCCCTGCTGCTGCGGAGTCGGGGCGGTCTGCTTCTCCCCACCGCAGGGAAAAGGGTTACACCACCTGAGTCTGGGTGCAGTTTCCCCCTCCAGGGGCAAGGGTACCTAGACTCGGGGCTTAGAGTACGCTTGGGGAGTGTGATTGTGTGTACAGCGTCTCTCTATGTCTGTCTCCACGTTGGGTGAGTGTTGAGCAATTGTATATGAGAGCATGAGGGTGGGAATAGATGTTTGTATCTGTGTGTGCCTGTTTGTCTGTGTCTATATGTCAGGTTGGGTATCAGACGCCACCTCTCTGAGGACATCTCAGGCCCTCCAAGGTTTGGAGGCCCATCTCCCCCCACCACTTCCCCTGCCGGTGGCGGACGCCCTCAGACATCGGTGCGTTGGTGGTTCTCTGTCTCCGGGGGTGGGCGCCCAGGTACCCACCGGCTCACTCCTTGGCGGCTGCTTATTGGGGCCTGGAGCCTGGGGCTCGCTCGGGCCACCTTGGGGATGGGGTGCCCTCGGCCTCACGGCCCGGGGCTCGGCCACTCAGGCACAGCTGGCTGCCGGCGGAGCTCACGGGCACGTCACTGCAACCCCCCCTGGCTTCTGCTCCGCGGCTGCTGAGTGACCCCTCATCTGGGACTCTCCTCAGCTCTTTCTGGGATAGTGGCGCGGCTGCCCCTCTGTTGGTCTTCCTTGGTCTCTTGTGTTCTGGGGGCCTCTGGATGTCTGGAGTCTTGATCTCCTCCATACCTGCTTCATGCCCTGGAGGATGGGACTGTGGCCCCCCACACCCTCTAGCAGATCATTACATGAAGGAACCTTTTAAAAACAAGCGCGTTCATGCTCACAGGTGTACACACGGGTGATCACACACACAAATTACACCCTTTTTGGCTCCTACCTCAAAGCACACTGTGCGCTGTCGATCTCACGTGCTGCACAATAATGTTTAATATTTAGTATTTACTGTCATATTCTCATATATCATTGTGATCTTGTTTATTACTCTCGTTTTCTTCTGCTTGCTTTCTTTTTTCTTTCTCAACAGGTGATCCAGGTGATCGATATATGTATTTTTTGTCTGCTTATTCTGTTGGTTTTTGTTTTTTGCCCTTTTTCCCCGTCCCTCTTCTCAGGTTTTTTTCTTTCCCTCTTTCTTTCTCCACATTCTCTCCTCCAGTCAAGTCTGTCCCGTATTCAGCAAGTGAAAATAAAATAAACAATAAAAAGTTGAATCAAATGGACCATTACGGCAAGGCTGGGATGGTCCATTTGGTAAAGTAAATCCGTTGGGCATCTTTCTTCGCCTTTAGACAATAATTCTGATGGCAAAAGAACCAAACGGGACAGGTTAAAAAAAAAAAAAAAAAAAAAAAAAAAAAAAAAAAAAAAAAAAAAGGACTATCCTCTGAGATTTTCCACCGTCTGACACAAATAACCTTAGTTCTATCGTTCTATTATATGCAAATACAAACAGGTCTCAGAAATCATTTCAAACCTTTCCATGAATATTCTATTAGAATTTCAATAACTAACTATAAATCAAATAAGACCTGCACTAAAAATGTATTTGGCACATATCTTGTAGAAGGTTGTTAGTCAATAGGGGTTTAGCCAAGATGTGCAACTAGCATAGTGACAAGTCTTCTTTAAAAAAAATAATATCTGTTTTAAAACACATAGCACAATTTCACAAGTTACCCTTTCTTACTTGTAGCACAGAACAAGAGATGGCTTACATCAGCAGTATTCTCACTACTGAAAATACTGTTTAATTTAGGCTCAGATGGTGCCTGGGTAGCATGCAGGAGGCAGGATGCATAAAGGCCACCTGCTACTTGTGAATACACCTGTCTATTACCTGCGCTTTTCACACATCAGTATAATTATACGTCACACTGACTTTGTACCAGGGAGCTGAAAGGTTAGACTGTTTAATCAAAGTCCTTCTAAAAGCAAGGCTCGCTATTCATCTTGAAATGGCTCTAGGCACTTATGCGGCCAGTAATTTTGAAGCATTATGTAAATTAACTTTAATTCTAATAGTTATCAGGGTATGTATAAAATCACCAGTAAAATCTGATCAAATGTTCTTAAAGGGTTTAGTGCTATTGCCCCAGCATAAGGTTTCAGTTTTTTCTTCCCTTGGGAAGTTACACGTGTATCGCTGCCTTTGGTCTCACAGAATTCTTCAATAAATTTGAATTCAATATTCTTTGACTTTTCTCACTTGTAACCGTTTCTAGTTTCATGAGTGAGCCAAATGCACCTTTGCTGGGTAATGACTATAAAAGTTCAGAGCTGCAACGTATGTGAGGAAAACGGCACTAATGTCCTTTGATCCTGGTCATGACTTTACCAATTAACATTAAAGATCAGCTACCATACAGAAAAATAGATCACACCAGAGAGGATGGGCTGTAAAGACCAACACTGACAGACTTACGTCACAGGTGTGGTGCACCTCATCAACAGCATACTTCTCCTTGAAGTGCTCTTTGGGAAAGATCCTGTCAATAAACGAAAAACATAAAACTGATGAAAACAAGTGCACTAGACAAACCATGCACATAAAATCAAAATAAAACATACACATAAAATCAGACGAATTTTCAAAGGCTTGTCTCTTAAAACATTACTGATGGGCTATGTTACAAAACACTAGCAGAAGTGCAGTATTGAGGACAGAGTTCAGAGAGGAAAGAAACTGAGCAGAACCTAGAACATTAATTGCTGATCACGTTACTTTTGAGTGAATTTTTTTTCTTAAAGAGTCATATGACAAAAGATGGTTTTAAGTTTCTAGATTAGGGAAGTGAGCATGACCATGTGAGATGGTCAGTATCGGCTATGGTGTCCAGAGTTTTCAATGATCATCATACACAACCAAACAATACTATGGATAAATAAATAAATCTAGTTTAACTGAATAATTTATTCTGTAGTGAGTGAGTGATCTTGATATTATAGGGCAGCACTGCTATAGTCTAAATCACTAAGACTGAGGAGGTCTATGTATTTATAAAATGATTATATATTATATTCATTTGACAATAAATAAAATACACAATTAAATACACAAGGTTTAAAAGCTGATAACATAACTGTCAGCCCTTCCTTGAAGGTATAGCTCACTGCTATGGACTAGCGGATGCTGATGTTGGCCTTGTACACTGCTCTTTGAGGATTAGTGTGACTCACTCTCCCATCCAAGTAGCATAGCTCTCGGGCAGTTTAGGAACAAAAAGAATGGATTTCCCAGAGTCCACATCAATGGCTCCGTAGCAGTCAGCCTCAGTCACTCCAAAAGCCCAGTGGAAGAAAGACTCCTGTACAATCCAAGAATCAGTAACAGGATTAATGAACTAGCTTTGTTCAGATTATTTCATGGGAAATATAAGAGCTTTCCTTTGTCCAGCCAGTTAGGTCAAGTGACATCAAAAGTAAACCTTCAACATTCTGACTGATTTCTGTTCAAACAAATAACAGTCTTGAGTTTGTGTTGTAGAAGAATTATAATCAAGAAAAAAATGCAGGTAAGTTTTTTCTATGCAGTGTACAGGTTGTCCAAGATATTTGTGGCAGGGTGTGAAGAATATGCAAACAACAAATGTTGAAACCTGACTTTGTCCAGGTCAGGTGTTTGTGCACTCAAATTGAATACACTGATTGTTCAGATAAAATGAACTACAGCTATTGATTATTTTAGAAATTAAGTTTAGATTAATTGAGTAATCTGATAAGAATACTTCTGTTTTTATTAATAAGCATGCACAGAGATGTGGTGCAGAATATGCTGTTTGCCATTTGCTTGAAGCCAGCTCACCTCCTGCAGCCACTTTTCCGAGAATACGCGCTTCTTTTGCGGTTCGGACTCCTTCTGACATTTCTTTGGAGGTGGAGGAATACCAAAGTAATTGCTTAAAGGAGCTTGCTTCTTCGACATCTTAATGTCTGTACTCCTCCAGAAAATCTTATGTACGCAAACGCGTGTTGCAACTTCTTATCTGGTGCGCGTCTTTTATTTTGACAGCGTATGCGCACCTTCAGACTACTTATATGCACCCCTGGTTATTAACTTATGTTAACAATAATAATAATTCAGTGACCAGCCTAACAGCACCAGGTCAGTGGCTCAGAGTTTTATTACATTTTAATTAATATAATTTATTGAAATAAATATGGCGTAGTACACCCCATGCCCCCCTTTTAGACTCACCCCTTGCTTTCTAAGGCGTCACTTCAATAGAAAGTGGGATGGCTGTAGTCAGCCTTAAGCAAGCTGCCTGACTAAAAAATAGTGTCAGACTAAGATGCATATTTATGCTTTTAATGTAAAATTATTGTAAAGCTTGGTTGTATATTTGTTGCTGTGTATAATTCAACTCAAATTTTTAAAAAACAAGCGGATTTAAAAACAACTCACATTGGCCAATGTGCTGTGAAAAGAAAAATAGATCACAATAAATAATGGAATAGATAAGTAATGAGTAAAATACATGTTAATAGGTGCTAAACATGTGCAGTTGTGGCTAAACAAGGCATAAGAGCCATACTGAGCAAATTATACCGTGATGGGCTTTGCAGTCAAACAGAAGGCTCTTGAAATTAATTCTAAACCTCATTGGGAGTAGAGAAAAGCCAAAACCTGGTGGTGGATGGAAGGAGCTAAAAGGTCTTCATATTTGTGCTTGTGGTTTGATGAAGATCCGATGAAGAACGTTTTTATGGCAATCCTGCTGTTTTAGACCTTAAAAACACACTTTAACTCTTAACACCTGAGTAGACTCCACATTAAACTACGACAGCATCATCTTCCCTACTTTTTGTGGAGAAAACTGGGGGTCATTTGGGCTTAATGTTGTAATACTTTTTCTTCACACGCAAACTCCTAAATATGTTTCTGTTGCAGTTCTGTTTTTGTGTGAGAGAAATGTTCATGCTTACACTGATTAAACAAAGCATTGAAGCAAAGAATTTCCCTCAAGGATTTTTTGTAATCAAGTTACACAAGGAATCTCTGTAGCTCTACAACAAAGAGCAAACTCACTGATAGGCTGGGCTCCTTTAACGAATGAATAAATACACTACCAATACATGTACCAACCTGTCTGAAGAGGACGTCTGTGTCCGTGCAGTACCTCTGCGTCTGTTCTCCTCCCTGCAGCACTACTACTGACTTTGGCACCACACCATCTTTGGCTTTCAGCCCCTGGCACAGTCGCCGTCGGTTCTCGGCAAAAAGGGCAGCAGACACCCTCAGGGTGTCATTACCCAGCCAGTAGACAGGTCTGAAAGGACAGGAAGACAAAATATCTCAACGTGGCTCAGGGTGGAGTAGTGGCTGGAGAAAATGATGCATAGTTGGAGTCAAAATTAGAACTGCCCTGTATCAGCGAGCACAAGACTGCAAACACAATTACTAAACTTACCACACTGTTTGCATCATTCAGTTATTCTCTCATATCCTGATATTTATATAGAAAAGATTAATTGTCATGATTCATACAGTTAATGTTGTACCACTGTGGTAGTACACAGTGGAGTCATATGTCCCAAATCTGTCTATAATTGCAGTATAAATGATCAATTCTCAATTAATGTTAGGGCAAACCAGCAGCACTCAGACAGAACATCAAAACCCTGCCTAATACTGTGCCGGCCTCGTTGTGTCAGCAAAAGTGGTCTGAACCATCAAAACATGGACTTTGCTATTGGGCCGTACAGATTGTGGTGTTAGAAGTTTAATATTGTGGTTGAGTGATGAAGATTTTATCTAATAATACATCACAGTCACTATAAAAAAAAGATTTATTCCAGAATAAATAGCAGGAGTAGATGACCTGTCGTGTTTTTAGTTCTACCTGGGAGTAATCCTCAGGATTTGCTCAGTACTATCAAACTTTTAAAGAGAGAGGTGAACCTTTGCCCGAGCTCCCTTTGGGAAGAGTTAAGACATAAGCTACAGACAGATAGACAGCCTTGTAAGTGATAGGTCTTGGGTATAAATCTTGGTCTCTGTCCGTAGCTTGGCTGATAAGATTAAAAACCCAACATATCTGTACCAAAGGTTAATCCATAACTTCCTAGAATTTAATGGCTGATGGCTTTCAGTATCATTCACGGTTGACTGAGTTTACTGGCTAAAGTGTGTATCTGCAAAAAATAGAGCCACTTCTATTATTGAGCAAGGCAGATAAAATCTATGAAACTGGAAGCCAACTATTCCACCCAACAAAAGCTCAGAAATAAGAATAATACCTTGTATAGTACAACTGTATCAACAACTTAAGATTAGAAAACCCTAATTTTGTGGGCAAAATTTCTATTGTTGTGCTAGATTACATAATACTGTGAGGTGTCTCATCTGTTTGTTCCACTCTCTGAAAATTGCCTGGGACGCTCTAGCAGAGATAACTTTATATGTGCTGACTGCAGACTTCTTCATGATTACCACAGCAGATTATTTTATTGTTTTATAATGGTTAATAAGTCAGTCTGGGTTGTTTCACAATTGCAAGAAAATTGACTTTTGTTGAGATCAGCATAATATTACAGGGTGTACAAACTCGGAACAAGACTGAAATTTAAGAATTAAAATGAACAGTTTTAACCAATTTATTACAATAAGTGAAAACTATAGCCTTGTAGCTAGCTAGTTTTTTTGTTTTTTTTTTTATTCATGAAAAAAACTAAAGTAATTCAAAAGTTGGTTTTCCATTTTGCTGGAATTCACAGCGTTTGTTATACAGCCCTTGAGGACAACTTTTAATTTACTATATATAGTTACTTTATATCTAACATTCTAAAGCAATGCACGGTTGAAGTTGCAGACTTGTGTACAACTTTTCAAGGTACACTTGTCCCAGTTCTTCTGTGGTTTTTAGGCTGTCTGCGTCTTCCGTTTAATCATGTGGTTCCTTGAGCTCAGATAATGTTCCCTTTCTATGTAGTTATACCCTGAAATATTTAGTAACTTTTGGATTATTTTTCAATTTTGATACTAATTTTAAAACACACACACGCACGCACCCAACAGTTTAGGTACACACACACACAAATCCATGCAGTAAAGCAAAAGTGCGTCACAGTATTACAGACAGTAGCGAAAACTTGCTGCAAGCATCAATAGTTTAGGAAGTCCCATATTTCACTAATAAACGGGTACTTATCGCGCAGTTTGACAGTTAATAAAGGGTGTTTTTTTAGCTGGCAACATATATCGCGAAAACGTAAGAGAAACATGCATGCAGCAAAGCAGGTTACACTAACACCACTCTATTAATTATTAGGCGTATAATAAATACATATTCATCAATCAATCACAACTTACTGCGCTGCTGCAGCCATGATGTTGCCAAGTGTCCGACGAATGTCACGTGGGGAGAGCAGTCACGTGAGTTTTACGTGGCGACATCAGCTGACGTGGCATGTTGTTGCATTCACGTATTCAGGAAATACGAGCACCAGCAGTCAGTGAAGTAGAATTTCAGTCTTGGCTTAAACACTTACAACGTCCCGTAGTACAAAAACACATTACCTTAAAGACATAAAAGCAAGTCCTAAGAAGAGTCTTTATAAATGGGTCACTTCTCAAAATACTACTGTTTGTTTGATAACGTTCTGATTGTGAAATAAAAAAAAATAAATCTTGTCCTTAAAATGAAAAATGGTCTGTAAGAGGAATAAATATGCAATAATATGCAACTCCTCTATAGTCAAAGAAAAAATAATTATAATAAAAGAAATGTCTGCACACAAGTACAGAGAATAATATAGGAATCATGTTCAATACCTCTTTTAAGACTGTTTTTGGCATATTTAATTTTTGACAATATCCTAATTAGGGTTCCTGATTTATTTATTTATTTATTTAAAAAAAAACCATATAAAATTTACTCTGTGTGTGTGTGTGTGTGTGTGTGTGTGTGTGTGTGTGTGTGTGTGTGTGTGTGTGTGTGTATTATTTAGGCTGTGGAAGGTTTGGGGGCATCATATACAGCTCTTTATTTGTGTTTCATAGCCCAACCTCATTAAATATTGTGTTGTTTATTTGTGGCATCTTTTTGTGTGTTCAGTAACTCAAGGATGAAGTGCAGCTGAGTTGAATTCAGGTGACTGACTTTGATACATATATTATATTTCTTTGTTTTAAGATGCTTTCGTGATCTATACACCTAAAATTAAACCTATATCTTGTCATCGATCCCTGAATAAACAACATTAATTTACCTGCAGATGAAAATTACTAATCAGTAATGTACATTTTTTTTGTGCATGACTGTTAACAAACAAAAAATTAAAACCATGCTGGATAATTGGATATAGTTACAATTATTTATTATTATTATCATTATTATTATTATTTTTTTTTTGTAGTGTGCTCTATTTGTTTAAGCTATAAGTGCTGTCATACATCAGATGGAAGAGGCATGGTGCAATTAAGACACCTGACCACACACTGACAGTAATACTAAGATTCTGCTTTCGTTTCTTCAATTTTTTTCTGTGCATAGTGTGCTGAGGAAGTGAAATTATCTACTGTCATGAATATAAATGAGCTCACACTAAGAGAATTAGAATCTACATAATCTGTAACCTACTGGGAACAAATGTGTTTATACTTAATGCGCACATGTGGCAGGACACTATCATTTAATTATTTGCTCATAAATGTTTTGCCCTTGCTCAGCGAAGAAAGTTTTTTACATTTTTTTTTAATCATAACTAGTGTACAAAACCTCATTGTTTACAAGTTAGAACTTAATTCACTAACAGCCCAAGGGTTAAGAAACTCACCAAACACTCATAGTAGCTTCAGTTCAAACAAAGTGTGAGAGAATATCTGCTTTTTTACCAATGTATTCTGTGTATATGTTGACTTTTACATGTACTCAGCCTTCAAATAAACACCCTCCGTTATATACATTTTATTTTTAGTTCACAGGAGAAAAAAGTTTAGCTACTATACATGAGATGTTGTTCATATCAAAATCCTAGTGTTCTCACAACAAAGTGAGATGTGGACACATAAAAACCTGGAAATATACAATATATTTCTTTTTGATTTCATTTTGCATGGAAGCATTTACAGTAGAAACAGTAGGGGGAGATGCAACTCTCTTTTAATACAATGCAGGGGGAGTTTGAAAAATAATTAATCATCACGAGTTACTGCAGATACATGATGCGAATAACGCCAAACAATGTGTCATGGAAGACAGCATCCAGAACTAGATGACAGACTGTCAAGAGAGTTGACACACCACATGAAGCATGAACAGCTTTCACTGAGATGAAAGTTAGATGTCTGACGATAGGTTAACAAGACATGACTCATGTCTCTTTTTCTTGAGAAAGAAAGTTTTGAATAGCTTTATAAATGCACACACAATCAGGGCAGATAAACGTCATTCCTCTTTATTCTTTGTTGAGTTAGTCGGGGTCATTTATAGGTGGGATAGAGAGAATGGAGCTGAGTAGTCATTGCTTTAAGTATTTGGAAATGTCATTTGGAAATGTCTAAACTCCTCTAAAAGTTTTCAAATTATTTGGACTCTTAAAATGAACACTTATTTAGATTTCATGATATTATTAATAAGACTCATAACCTTTCCACTACTTTTTCTCCCGCTGTGGTTTCTAAACTAAATGAGGCCATTGCTCTCAATATATTGAGCCTAATTTTAGCTTAAGTCGGGTCCATATTTGACAGCGACCCAATATTTGTAATCCACAATGGATTTGAAATGAAGCAATACAGGTATGACTGAAAGCACAGGCTTTAATTCAGCTTTAATTCGTATGGTTTTTGCAAAAATATGGTGTTAACTACTGAGGAATTACAACCATTTGTACTGGATTAATTTACGGATTACTGTTCATTCTTATTGTTTATTTGTGGCATCTTTTTGTGTGTTCAGTAACTCAAGCATGAAGTGCAGCTGAGTTGAATTCAGGTAACTGACTTTGATACATATATTAGATTTCTTTGTTTTAAGATGCTTTCGTGATCTATACACCTAAAATTAATCCTATATCTTGTCACTGATCCCTGAATAAACAACATTAATTTAGTACTACTTTCAGTTATGCATTTTCATATGATAACACTGCCTTCCAAAGCAGATGAGGTGTTATGCTTAGGACCAGGAACCTTTTGTCTCAATCTTCTTACTCATCATTCTGGTAAAATACAATATTTCAAGAATCTTCTTTCAGGACAGAGCAGACTTCTACCAAAGTCTAATATGGCCTTTTCAGTGCTACCACTGGTTTACATCTTGAGATAAACCATCTTTTTCTACATTCATGAAGACATCTTTTGATTTTACACTTTGTCAGTGATGTGCCTATCATTTTAATGAAAAAAAAAAACCTAAAAAAAAAATCAATAGTCAGAAATCCCCCAGTCCTTCATTTCAGTTTTTTCCATGCTCCTGTATGCCTTTTGGTATTGCTGAGCTTTCCTTTACTTTAGTAATTAACTTCTGCCACTTTCTGCTACAGTATCCCTCTAATGAGTCTCCTTGCCTTTGTTACTTCATTGACAGGTTTTTCTACTATGTATAAGCTTTTAATACTTCAGCTCCTGACTTTTTTATGACCTAATTGTTCATAAAGTTATGTGGAAACAGCCCGCACCTGGCCATGAAGCTTCTTATCAGTCAATAGTCCTTTATGTAGTACCCCCAGTTTTTGGGTCTATGAAAGTAGAGGTACTACTTGTTGTTATTGTTGGGATTTTTTTTTAATCTAAAGCTAAAAGATTACTCCTCCTTCACAACCTGGTTGCTTCATTTCAAATCGATTATGGTGTGTATAGAGGAAAAAAAAATAGTGAAAATTATGTTAATGTCCTGTTCTATCCAGTACTCATTATATTCATATGCATACACTCGGTACTTTCAAAAGGTCAGAGTAAAATCCAGTTTTTTTTAATTCTTTACAATCTATTTACAAAAAATGGCAGATTGGTTCTTAGAATAATCGGTGGCTTGTGTCAAATTCTGTCCTGTTCCACACACATAATGGTGGAAGTGTTTTTGCCACTAGTACAAAGGAAGGCTTTAGGACACAGGCATCAAGCCACCAGTGTCACTAGGGACTAAGCGCCAATTCCCCAGCATCCTAAATTTTATCTGTCGCACCAGCTGTAAGTTGTGCTGATGCAGTTGAATTGCTTGACTTTGAACTCCAAACTTTGCTCCTTGCAGGCTTTGGACATTTGCAACGGGTGGCAGGGCATCTTCAAAAATACTAGATTATTAATTAAAAAGAAAGCAGTGTGGCTGTGATCACGGACTTTTGTAATATGAAGGATATAATAGTAGGTAAAAGGTAAATGAATGGTTATTTAAACCAAAAGAAAAGAAAAATATATAGACAGTGATATTTTATAACCAAAAAGTCAGAAATACCTACTCAGACAGTAAATAAGGGTTGTCCTCCATCCTTCAGTGATTAGTTTCCCTGAGCAAGGTATTTAAACCTTAACGAGCAAGACTGAGATTGATGAGGGCAGCTCACAGATGCAAAAGCGTGTATTTGTCCTTATTAAACATATCCCCTCACAGATCATTTCTACAAATTTGCTGTTCTTGCCTCATTAAATAAAGCCTAAAAAGTTTATTTTTTGCATCCAAGATTTAATCCATAGAGAGTTGGAGGGCAATTCCACTTCAGTGGATGCAGAGGCAAAATGCCAAGGATGCTTCTCTCTTGTCCAGGCTAACAAAGTATGACCATGAACATTTTTTCTGTTAACATTTTAACAAATTTTTATGTCTTGGCGCAAGCATCTATTATACATGTAGTTCAATTCAATTCAATATTATTAAACTGCAGACCTTATATTAATAGGATCATTTTCATACTCCAAAAACTGAGCAGAATATATATTTTTTTAATTTTCTCTTACAACTGCCAGTCTTATAATAATGCTTCCATCAGTTAAGCAGATACTAAGAGTGTGGTGCCAAGCACTATTCATTTAAATGATTTACTCTCTTCAGATTACCAGAAGAGCGTTTAATTAAAGCAAAAAAAAGCTCTCTGCAGGCAGATGGACTATGATGAGTAGGTTCTTGTTGTACTGCCCTCTGATGAGAATGTCTCAGACATATGTACATCATGTGAAACCATACAATACAAGGCCCATAAGGACTTGAATCACATTTGAAATATGTTTAATTTCTGTCAAAGCTTGTTTATATTAAACTAATGATTGTGCTAACAGTCTTAGCACAGTGGTACATGCTCATATTAAATATGGCCAAATTTCAAATAATGCAAAATACCTGTATTAAAAAGAGGCGATATCTCTAATATGGCCATCAACAATAATAATAATTTACCAGGGATTACCGGGCATTGCACACTGAATAACTAAATTAGGATTACTGAATTGAGCAGTAGTTAATGAAGCGTGGATGGGGATATTCTACCTCACTTAAATCTTAGTCTCTTCTTTTCATTGTAACTGAACTGCTTCGAGCAAGTTTCATTTATTTGCAAATTCACAAATTTCATCATACTCCCAATCTCTCGGATTTAGTTAGTGCATGACCATCAGCCAGATGGAAATATAAACGGCAAGGCAGAAAGCATGTTTTTTTTTTTTCACAAGCTGTTGAATAACAGCATTAAGTTTTACATGTACGGGTGAGCTCAGGTGTGAAAGCAAGCAAAAGTATGAATGTGAATGAGGGGAGTGCTGAAGAAGAAATAAATACACAAAAAGAAATAAATACACAAAAGTGTAAACTTTAAAAAGTAGTGGTGGCCACAGCAGCTCCAGTCTTCATTAAAATATATTTTTTAAATATATAATAAAACAGATTATGTGTATAAAAGTGAACTGTACCCTAATTAGATTCTAAATTCTAAATGAATCTCGGTTTTATTTCAGGTTTTTATACGTGGGAAAAATCTTTAAACAGGGAAAATAAAAGGTACTGTTTAACCTGAGAAATCAGCAATGAGAAACTCGAGATAACCTTTTCATTAATTATGATAGCTCTTAGAGATTAAAAAAAATTGCTTATTATCTCTCGACACTTTTTATACGTCTTTGTCAAATAAACCACTTTGCTTCTCCCTTACACCCCCACCCAAACCCTTTTCCTGCTGAAGCTTTAAAACGTTGTGTTCTCTAATTGCTGCACAGGAGGCCACATGAAACCCTTCTACTGTTCTGACTGCTCAAAATTCCGGTCTTCTACAAAATGTAAATGAATGTGTAATCTACTTTGCATTTGCATTCTATGCCTGATCCTGTGTATTAGTATAAAACCAATTTAAAACAATTGCGTTTTTAAATTCAATTTGTCAACTGAGGCTATTATAATAATAAACAGTGGCATAGTGACTCAAGCAAAGATAGAAAAGTGCATTTACAACACAAGGCATAGCATGTTATAGGTCAAGTCTAATAATTAAGTTTAATTATTATATTGTGTTCATGCAGCACTAACGGTTTTCTTTTCAGAGAGAAAATCCATTCCTCACTGAATAAACAAAAGTTCTGTTTGTTTTTACATTGAGCTATGTCATATGTAGAACTCTACCTGAATTGGAAAAGTGATTACTGCCACACAACCATGCAAAAAGCTGAGTTAACAAAGGACTGGAAATTGTAGTTCCCTCAGTGGGGGGTCTGTTGGAGATAGAGTTGAGCTGATTAGTAGCTCCTGAGACAGAAAAGCTAATTACTGTAACACTACCACCACAGCCTGAAATGAAACCACGGCTGTTTTGACATAATCAGACATCTGAGAACAAGATGAGGGAGAATGCATTTTCCTCACAATGAAGGCGTATAGCTCAGTTATACATTTACTTTTATGGTTTCTGATCTTCCCAATTAATGCCTTTCTGTTATTATTTGCTTTCAGTGGTTCACCTTGTGGTCTATACCAGTCCTATGAGAGCATCTCAAAGACTTTTGAAAACTTGGTGCTTGATTAAATTTGGTGTCCAGTAGGACTCAGTACTTGAAAACTTTATTGATTAAGATGTAATACTGTCTCTTGGTCAGGAGATGGATAACAAATCTTCTAGCTTTTTCTTTATATGCTATTTAAGTTCTTGGGATGAATCATTATTGATTAGTCAAACTTGGTTCAATTTGTCCTTTGAAAAGATTTAAATAATTATGTGGGGATCTCAACAAACGCTTTAGAGTACATGGATCTTTAGGCTGCTTCTCTCATGCGAATGCAGGCTGTTTTTATGATGGGAAACATTAGGCCCCACTTGTGTGAACCAATCAGTCTTGTTTTGGCAGATGGAATTGATCTATTGAAGCCACATGAGTACTACTCCAAGGTCAGTGTGTTGTCAACTTAATGCAGAAGCACAGATCTTAGTAAACCTTGCATTTTTAATTAATGAATGAAGCTTATTTTTCTCAAGACAAACAAACACCATGTAAATAGACTATTTATCATGATTTTTAACTATTAGTAAGATGACCTTGTGGTTTGGCAGCTGTATTACACACACAGACAAAAATGCCCACAAACAACCATTTAGTCATTTAATATTCTCTTAAATGTAAATACTACTTGAAAAAAATACTCGAATACTTGAAAAAAAAAGTGTATTTTAATCTTTACTTCAAAACCTCCATCCATTAGAGTTTCAGATGCACAGTGTTTGCAACCCTGTGGATGTAATGTTGGTGGCAAGTATGTATGTGTAAGGGGGCTACCAGCCCCCGCTATGTTGGGGTGTAGCAGTATACAAATTGCCCTGAACGACCGAGGGGTGCTGGGATCTGTGTCCGTGACCCCCCTAGTACATACTACTGTAGGAATGTTGTCACCTGTCTGGCTGCTGCGGGCACAGAAGAGGGGCTCCAGAATTCAATCTTGAGAAACGATGCCTGCCTGGAGTGTACTATACTATCAGATATTAACACAGCCTAGCCTACCTTCCCTCTGATTTTCTGTACCCAACCAGATAGTTAGGGTGCCCCTACTCCAAGGCAACTTGGGTTCGACAAAAACATGAAACAGTCACTTCTAAACAATGTTAAACTTTAATTTGTTCAGATGGCCCTTTGAACTTTACCATCCATCGGTTACGATGGGCCCTGAAAATCATGGATGGCAAGAAACAAAAATACAAAAGAAATCAGGTTCAACAAAATGAAGCAGGCAATTGTGACTGTTGTAAAACCCTTGGTTTACACTAGCCACAAAAGGGGATCCAAAAATCACAAAACAAATAAAATAATAAAATAAAACAAAGAAATTCTCCACTCTAGAATGATTAACACTGTATCACAAACATAACACAATTTACAATGTTCACAGGGTAATAGTCCCAGTTTCTACGAGTCAGTTCCAACAAAATGTCCTTTGAATATGAAACCATATACAGTCTCTTTTTTGAAGGAGTAACTGTAGTGAACAGGAGCTGACTGCAGGGTCCCAGTCTGTTAAGCTGACCAAAGTTACAGCAGCTGGAGTGAGCAATCCAGTCTCAGGTTCACAAAAGCAAGGAAAATAGAAACCGTACCTTTGTCTCTCGGTGACAGTGCGTGGGAAAAGAACTGGGCTACGAAAAGGTGAGGCTTTCTTAATGTGGCTGGCCGTAACAACACGTGGGAGACAGCTACTTCTCTTCTCCTCGGCTCCACACATACACACCAGAGCCCGTGCATGGGTTCTCTGACTTCTATTTGATTTCCTCTCGCCTTACCCAGACAGGCCACTTGAGGTACTATATGGCAGCTATGACCATCTACATCAGGGGTGGGCAACTCCAGGCCTCGAGGGCCGGTGTCCCTGCAGGTTTTAGATGTGTCCTTGAACCAACACAGCTGATTTAAATGGCTAAATTAGCTCCTCAACATGTCCTGAAGTTCTCCAGAGGCCTGGTAACGAACTAATCATGTGATTCAGGTGTGTTGACCCAAAGTGAGATCTAAAACCTGCAGGACACCGGCCCTCGGGGCCTGGAATTGCCCACCCCTGATCTACATGCATGTGCCCTTACATGTGGTCCAGTAGAGTCGGATCTGCTTGTTTCCGTCTTGTTAATATGCTGATGAGAAAACAGCAGAGAACCAAACAAGATAAACATCACTTTATATTTTTGTACAGAGGAAAATTATGAGAGTTTCCTTAAGCTGCATGTAAACAAAGGTTCAAATAAGAAAATCTTCAGTTCTATACAATGATCTTAAAGATCTATGAAAGGCACTAGTAGCTGATCTCTCACTATCCCCCCCGCAACCCACCCCTGCCCACCCACTTCATCAATCTGAGCCAACCTTCATCACTCAGTCCACTCACACACAGACTCTAAACTCAGACCTCAGACCAGGTCCTTTTGCACTGCTGCCAAGCACTTTGTTCTCCAATATGTGTCTTTCTTTTGTTGTTTTTTTGTTTTGTTTTTTACATATATTTCTCTTGTTTGTATTTATTCCTCTTGATTGGATATATTATTTCTGTATTCTATTTATGCCTGCTGCTCCATGCCAACTGTTTATGCGCAGTTGGTGTGGAGCACCCATAATTTTGTTGTACATGTAAAGGACCATCTTATTCTAGTCTATTCTATTCTATTCTATTCTATCAATGCGAAAAGTGGAATTTTCATTGCTGTTCGAGGTCTGCTTTTGTTGTGATTGAAAGTAGATAATAATTGGTCAGTGACAAGTTGTGGGTGAGAGCTGCTGCCCACAGTCTCCTGTTAACCAGCATTTGTGGTTTATTGGACGAAGATAACAAGGCTGAGAGCTGGCTGAGAGCAGCATGGGTGTGCACACTGGATGCTTATGAGCTGGCAACACCTAACAGCCTCACATTAGACTGTGTAATTTGGTCAAAAAAAATATTGCTCAGTGAATTTTTAGTTTAATCTGATCCAGCTATATAAGCTGCAGAAAGTACAGAATATCATGTGCTGGAATATGAATGTGGTGGGAGGCAGGTTTCATTCCTGTGGAAGTGGCCAACTCCAAAGCCCTATTTTGCCTAAGTTAAGATTTTGTTACCTGTATTGTGATCCAATATATTTGGAGTTTAATGTGTTCAAATAATCTTTAAATTTATCTCTTAAACCCATTATATTAACCTATTTTCTTTGGCCACACTCATCATTACTGATGTAAGGCTGACAAATTTCCTTCTTAGCATTTAGGATGTCTGTGTGAATCCTGGAAAAACGAAACAATCTTCGGAACAGAACCTCTCATTATACCTTAACTGTGTTACTATATATAATATATTGAAAAACACAGACGGACACTCACGGAAAACAATTATTATGAACTGTGACTGATGAATATATGAATCAATCAACTATAAGCAGGAGAGATTTTGCTGAATTGCTAGTGCCAGATGATTGAAATTTATCTATAAATGGAATTTGTTTATATGCATTAAGTGAAGAGTTTCTTCACACCTATCTTCGCACAATCGCTCTCATTTATTGGAGAGGTCTTTAAAATTATATTTAAATATATGTGAATTAAGTATATTAGTCATGAAACCACTTAGGGAGGTAACTAAAAATAAAGGTTTTTAAACTGGGTGCTTAATTGCAATCTACAGGCTTCTGCCTAACCTAATTTTAGTCATAAAGCTGGTTTTACTTTTCCTGCTAAATGACACATATTCTGTTTTTCATATTACACTTGCTTAGAAATACTCTACTTTAGTCTTAGGATCTTTTGCAATATTCTTTGTAAATCCAAAAGGGAAACCATGCAATGCCACTTTTCTTTTCTGTGACCTAAACCACATTATATTCCATTACAAAATATATCATACACCACAGTGTGAAGAGATTAATCATGCAGATTTTTTTTTGTAATATACCATCTAACGTCTATCATTCTGAAAGTCATTTCTTTAATAATAATTACAGTGATAATACACACATATATTCACATATGAGCTCCTTTGCAGGCTCAATTTTGATACTTTAGTATCAGTGACCGCATCTTACCAGTATTACTACAGTATGAAGACTTTTAAAATAATGCAGGAGAATATATAGAACCATTGTAGGTAATGATTTGGGATTGAAATTGGAAATTGCGCAATGCCAGTGAGAAGCTTTTAGTGTAATAGCAGGATTATTTCACCTGAATGTATAATATTGGGAACCACATATAAAATGCATTATGAGACATCTGTTACTGCCTGAGCTGGAAATAAATACAGCAGGATAATATTCATATACTCCTGCATGGAATTTGAAACCAGAGGGTCTTGAAGGTAAATTCCAGCCTTGACCTTGATGCATTTAAATAATGCCAAACCAAAATAATAACTAAAACAGTAAAACTGCTTCCCAGCAGGTAAGAAACATTGAGATACATTATACCATTTTGTAACTGACTTAAAGAAGTGGTGGCCACAGTTGAACCCAACAGCTCTCAGATTTCAGTGGATGTAAGTGAGCATAACCAGGTCACATGTACATTCTCAATGTGTTTAAATCAGAGTTTAAGAATCAAAGAAAGGATGAAAAGGGAATAGCACTTATTGATGCTATTTATCTCTTCAAATGTAATTTAAAAATGCCAATAATAAAACTATGACAGATGGTAGAAAGGGGATCAGGTTAGGGTGAGCAAAGCCAAATCCAGATCAAAGGCCGCTCTCTCAGCAGGTTAAGCAACACTCACATTTATGACCCGGGACAGCTGTTTATGATTGAAAAGGATTAGGGGCAACACGCATATTTCATCAGGATTTATTCTCATCAAATTCTAAAACTGGATTGCTCTAAAACCGCTCAGTGTAGCTGGTAAATAATTTCAGTTATTATGCAACTTCTTTCCAGTGGAGGTCAGTTGTGCCAGTGTCCTAGGCATTTGGCAGATCAGTCATTATTACCCTCAAATGTCCTTCAGGTTTAACGGTGCAAGGGTAGAAAAAATGGAGACCATCTGTTTTCATTACAGAATGACACAAATGCTTCTGTTGGCTGTACAGTCAATCAAACTCAACAGGACTTAGAGGTAAGCTGTAGGAAAAAAAAAGAAAACATTGACCCTGGGTCTGTAGGATACGCAGTCCCTTACATTGTCCACAGCTGTCTGTATTTTTGGAGACATTTAATTAGGCTCACAGAAATAACTGTAAAAAAAAAAAAGTGGTCACGGTTTATTTAATGCTCAAATTATGGCACACTGAAAAATGGTAAAATATTTAACAAAAAAACAAATTTGTGCTCCTCTGCGAGTATAAATATCACAACGGAAAATTGCAAATCCCCAAAAACTGAACTTCACTACTATCAATTAGGTGAGTTGGGGATGGTTTTCTCTTTTTGTTGTGTATTGTAGCATCAGTATTTTAAAACATCCATTTTAAGACATCCCCTTTGCATTTTCTTGATTCAACTGATTGCAAAGCAAAAGCAGCCAAACACAGATGCTTTGATTTATATCAAAATCTTGGAGAGTGCCAGTGCCAGTTTAAGTAGCCAGCAAATCAATGAGGTTCACATAGGAAAAATGTGTTTAAAAAAAAAACAACTTTACGCAGTAATTTTTTGTGATTTGTCTCTTTTGATGTGAGTGGTTTATTTTGGTAATTGTCATTTCGTGCATCTTTATAGTTTTTATTGAGGTGTGTGATATATTTCTTGAGACGAGCGGTGTATGTTTAATACGAGGAAGATTTATTTTGATAGATTTATTTATTTATAGACGTATTTTGCTGTAATGACTAAAGCATGATAGTTGAAAGTGAAGTAAAATGCTCCCCTAATCTTGCTCTAAACTGTTAAATCATATAATGACATAAAGGAAGGAAATTGTTATTGTTGCAGTCTTTGCTTGTTACAGAAGCGTAGAGCTGCCATCCTGACAAAAAAAAAAAAAAAAAAAAAAAAAATAGAGCTATATCACGTTATAATGTGATATAACGTTATGGCATTAAAAGTATGTTTTGAAATGCAGCATCATCAATTATTTACCTGTAAAGTGGAAATGCTGTGGCGATGCACAAGATAAAAGAAAAATTATGTGAGACACTGCAGAGAAATTTGGGCTAATTTAAACTGATTGGTGAACAGATTGTCAAAACTGAAATTAAATTTAAAAAGCTAAATAGGAGACTCTCCCACCTGGGAGATGAAATATCATTTTCAGCTTAAAAAAGTAGGTGAGAGAGGGCTAGTTTGTGAAATGCTACCAATGAACTGCAATAAGCTGATACATAATAACTGAGAACATCCAAAGTGTGGTGAGACATGAATGATGAATGCTGACAAAAACTGAAAAACACTTAACAAGCAGGTACCCACTAACGCTTTACACATTGTTACATAAAGTAAATTATTTCTAGTCTGTAAATCTGTCTCTTCAGTTTATTAATATGATGTTTTGTCCATTACTTTCTTTTATTTTTCTACTATAGTTGATGTTAGCACCAGACTCAAAATACTAAATGTACTGTGCAGTTTCTTATTTCACAATGGATAGTTCTAGGTTATAAATACCCATTAGTAGAAGATAGTGAGAGATGGCCAGAATAATGATGATAAAGGCGTCTGTACCATTGTAATGGATTGATAATATGCACAGCTCTGCAGAACAAGCTCAGATGAAGGAAACTGTTGAGCATAAATGTTATTTACAGTTTAGAGGGGAATAGAGGGTAGAGGTTAATTGTGGATATATTGGTCTTTATATTCACCTTGTCTTCGGTGGTTTTGAGACAACTGTTTAATTCATTTGACATTAACACTTTATCACAAAAATAATTGCCTCTCCTGTCAGATTGTAATATTAACAAAATGTAGCCTGCTAATGCAAGCTAAACTTTTATTTATCTTTTCTATTTCACAACGCAGAGTCCAGGATAAAATGTTTTAGTTGTGCAAAGGAAAGCTAATAGCATATATAGAAAATTAAAGAAATGCATCTGGTTTGGTTCTGAAATCAGATTTGTAAATACATATTTTATGACTGTTAGTGCATGACACAAATGATCAAGCAAGATCATAAGTTGATTAGTCCTGGTTTCATGTGCTAGATAGTTTGCTGCACAAATGAGTCAGAGGCCTCACAGGGCGAACAGATGCTTAAGAAGTTAGAAATAAGTTAACTTTAAAACAAACAATGAAACAAAAAACCCCCAAAAAACCAAACATACTTGGGTAAACCATTAATCTTTGGTCGCAGCTCCAGCTTTGCTGACTTGTAGTTCTTTATAGGGTGCAAAACCAACTGCACTTCGGGACATAAGTCAAAGTCTGGTAGTACAATTCTGTAGAACTTGGTACATTAATTAATTGCAAGAATATGTACTAATCAAATAATTGGCATGTTAACCCTTGCATAATATTTTCTCTGTTCCCTAATGTACATGCCATGATGATGTAGATGCACTCAGGCTGGCTCAAAAACAGATTGGAGGAAAAATGTAACATGCAAAATGAAAATAATTTATTCCTGTTTGCAAAACTCATAACCATCTTCAACAAAGGAAATCGTTTCTCTGTCTAAACATTTTATTTGGAATGCCAGTTGTGTTCATAACAAAGTATTGTTAAGTTTTAACAATTAGCACACTGGTATAATTAACACCTTGCTATAGCCCAGTGTGCTCCCTCAGTTCTGGATCCCCAGATTTACAAATTAAGGTCTGGGTTTTATTCTCCTGTTGAACAGCAGGGTAAAGTGGCACTTTATCTTCCTCCATCTAGCAAGAGAAATCAGTGTAGTAATAGAAATACTAGGTCTTTATACATTAAAATATCCAGGAAGTGATTCATATTAATAAATAGAAGAAATATAATCAGAAGTATTGTATAGTGAGTTTATACCCTCATAACCATTTTGTCAATTACATATCTAGGATATAAAGCTAAAACAGCAAATAGACCAGTTATATTAATCAGTGAAAAATATCAATAACTAATAAAAATGGTATCCACTATGTTAAATATTGACATCAAATGAACAACTCGTTAGTAAAATTTGAATTCCTTATTTAGTGAGAGACATTTTAAGGATTTATGGGAGTGTTTTCATAGAAAAAGGATTTGGGGATTTACCTGATGTGGAGAAAAATATAATAAGCTCCGCATACTGTCTCACCTACCATTATTTTTATTCAATTATAACGTTTCAGTCTGTGTGACCTTTATCAGGTAAAGAGAAACAAGGATTTAAATGATGCCTGGAAAAAGCACTTAAGTATTTTAGAAGCACAAAATTTAACAAAAAATAAGAAAAAAAAAAGGCTAATTTCTTGGAAGTCCACTTGTACACCTTCTATATTTATCTCCAAAACAGATCAGGATACTCAACAGACATTGTCAGGAAAAAGCTTACTTTGACCAACAGAAGAGAATATAAACATACATAATATATTTTATTGTTATCCACATGTGAAACTTTCTGTCCAATCTGAATGGTTAAATAGACACATTTAATTTCCACAGCATTTAGATACAAGAACTAATGTGAACTGTTTTTGTAGATGGGTTAAAAAAATATTTAGTTGAGAATGTTATTCATATCACCATGTATAAACATGTAGCTACTGTACTTGTATGCAAAGACAGAAAGAATAGGGAAGCAGGAAAAAATTAGAATGGCTTGATGTTGGATATTTATTTCTGAGAAGCTTCTCCCACTTAAGAGACTACATGCAACTATTAATGGAAATAGTGAGCTATTTCTGAGGATCTGATCACTCTTTTTAGACGTAGATGGACCTTCAGACCTAAAAAGCTTACTTCTAGAAGGGAAAAAAACATTGCTACTCAGTAATATCCCAGAATCTCTGACTCTCAACTTGGCTGTTGAAAAGAACAATGGACTAAAGTGCTGTACAGAAGAATAAATACATAAAAACAGGTACAAATGAAAAAGACATAAACCAAGAAGAAAAAAAGCCATACAATGAAGCAAAACAGAATAAAAATTGATAAAATAAAATTGAATGAACATGTCACATGATGTCAAAGGCCAAGAAAAAGAGAATGGTTTTAAGAAGAGATTTAAAAACAGAGATAGAAGAGACCTGTCTAATGTGCAAAGGCAAATCATTCCAAATTGGTCTGCAATAATGAAGGCATGGTCCCCTCTGAGCTTACGCTTAGTTTTAGGTACAGTCAGGGGCAGCTGATCAGCTGACCCGAGAGAACAGGAGGGCATATGAGGCTGTAGAAGCTCAGAGAGTTAGGGTGGGGAATGATGATTAAAAGCCATAAAAACAAATGCAAGAATTTAAAAAATGAATCTTAAAGTTCATTGGCAGCCAGTGGAGCAAGGCTAAAAAGGGAGAAACATGCTCATACTTACGTGTGCTGATGAAAAGACATGAGCAACTGTAGCGATTGCAATTAGCGATTGTGGAACCACTAACCTTACTAAAGTGCATTACAGTAATCCAGTTGATTGGTAACAAAAGCTTACTATTACTAAGTATGTAAGAATGGTACCACTAATGGTACCATGTATGTATTTTTCTTATTAAAATTTAAAAACTGAGAGCCATCCAGGCCTTTATGTCTTCAAAACACTTGAACAGCAGTCTAGCAGAATATGCTTCATTCTTTTTAAGAGGGACAAATATCTGGGTATCGTCCGCATAACTGGAATCAAATACCATACTTTCTGAGTATGGAACCTAGTCGGAACAGGTAGAGAAAAGAGAAGGGGGCCTAAACCTGAAACAACAGTTTACATAACCCTTTTATTTCTTCCTGTTCTATTCGATTGGTTATTTTGTCTATTATCACCATTATTATTATTACTACTATGTGTTTATTAGTTATTATTGTGGTTTTGCTAAGTAGTAGGACCTTTGTGTGGGGCCAGGGAGGGTTTCATTGTTTTGTGTGTGTATTCAGTAGTTTGATGGTCTTTTTTGTTTGTTAAAATATAATAAAGTTTTTTTTTTTTTTTTTTGTTTTTTTTTTTAAAGCCTGGATGTTGACATTTATTCTAACAGGTTTTTACTTGCTCAGCCTTTCTTGGCACTGAGTTACAGTTATGCAACCAGAAGAAAGTTCTGCAAATGACTGGTTCTGGCGAAGAAATAGTCTAGCCCTTAAGCCCCTGTAAGATGATCAGCTGTTACTTTCAGACTTAATGATGTAAACAGACAAGATATTAAATATTATTTTCTGTAATATTCTTAAATATATTGAATTTCCAAATTATATACTACTTTAGGATGGATCCCCAAAACGTGTTAAATAGCTATGCATTCAATGTTGCTTTTTTTAAATTTATGTCAAATAAAATCAACAGCTTGACTTATTAAAAAAGCTAAACTTCAGAGAATATAGGAACCAAACAAAAGCAACCCCCCCCCCCCCCCCCCCCAATCAGCTTTAGATTTGGGGGAAAATGCATCTTTTCCCACAATTCTTTCAAGTCAAAGTGTAAACAAATCTACATTACACACACACACACACACACACACACACACACACACACACACACACACACACACACAAATACATGTATATATATTTATGGAAATATCTTATGTAACACACTCCAAAGGGAATTAATGCAATTTGAGGGCATTTCAAATTGAAAAAGAAAGTATCTTATCAGTGGGATGAATTCAAAGAAATGTACTGTAGTTAATATAATATGAAAGTGGGGGTGGACATCCTTTAGCAATGCAACTGAGGACACTGTCTACTTCATTAGTTCTCATACACCAGCACACAACACAAAGGATAGTATAGTTAACACGGCACATAACATATGCTTCACTAACATAGCAACACAGTAATAGAGTATGTCCAAAAAATGTTCATTAATATTTATTCATAACTTTCCAATGTCGTTTAACTTTTCCCGAGGACAAAGCGTTTTTTTTTTAGTTCACAGCTGTCAAAGATAGTTAAATTACTTTGAAACACACCCACCTCCTCTAAACCTTTTGGGTTGATCATAAAACTCCTCCAGAGTTTGCATTTCTGGAAGGCAGTGCACTCTACAGTAGATAGGAGGTGATCCTGGTAGTTGCAGACTGAAAATCAGCAGGGGAAGGAAATCCGCATATCTTATCTTGCCTCCCACTCGCATCATTACTGGGCTCTATTGCTGATGATACTCATTGCCCAGAAGTGCAATGCCACACTGATCAACCGTTTGCATGCCCTTGCTGGCTGCAAAACTATACAGTAAGTGTCCTGGCATGCCACAAATCAAAAGAAAGCCATGACTTGTTATCTCGTCGCAGCTTTTCCCCGGCCTTTGCTGGGAAGCCATATCTCTGACTTTGAAGTCAGAACCACTGGCAATGTCTCAAGCGCTGCTGCCATCAAGTGAGCACCTCTTCATTAAATCCTTGAGCTGGTTCTAATTACAGGCTGTATTAGGATCCCCTTGGTGCCGGGCACTGGGGCACAGAACAATGTGCATGACACAAATGGAAAAAAAAAAAAAAAAATCGCAATCGAACAGAAGGAAGTGCCAATATCTCACACCTTACTTTGTTTCAACTTTAAAACTACACTGTCACAACCATCATTAACACTTTGCCTGATAAATCAATTGCAAACAGAAGAGGATAATAGATAAAAAAAAAATAGATAATCTGATTCCATTCAGGTGTTCTTATATACGCGCTTCAGCTGATGCAGTGCAGGTTTTTCTTTTGTCAGGTGAAGTCTGCCTTGTGGTGATATTTCCCTGTAAGTTAGCAGACTGCAGCAAGGGATTGTGGGGTGGATGTCATCTGTATCTTTCATCCTGAAACTCTCAGTTCCCTTGTCACCTACACTCCTGCTCTATTTATAACTTGTAACCATAACAACTGGTCTTTTCTTTTTGGTAAATGAAAAGAATCCCTGTCACTAGGCATCTTTGTGCTTCAGATTAGACAAAAATGTCATTGTATGACAAAACTTCAGGTCTATCAAAGGTAGAGTTTCTGACATGTTAGTGGCAGTAATTGCAGCTGTTAACAAGGATTTATAACATAATGTTAAAGTGACAATGTTGCAATTTAAATCTCAAAAATGAATCTGGATCAGCCTGTTCCAGTTTAATAAATAAACTCTTAGTGCCCAGAAGAGATTGACAGGGCTGAATGACACTCTGAAAAAGAAAAAAAAAAATCTTTGTTTTCTGAAAAGTTTTATCTATTCTGAAGTAGTTAAAGATGAACTGGCAGATTGTTTACAGCTCAGATCTAATGTAGCGCCTTGTCAAGGTTTTAATGCATGGAAAAAGAAAAGTTTGGTGAATATCTGGCAGTTTAGATCAACAAACAGTCAAGTACTTTACAGTTGAAGGGATTTTAACACCGCAAAAATGTTTTATCACAAAATTATGCAGTGATTAGATTAATACTGAATCTTAAAGGACTTGCAGCTGCATTGCATGCAGCTTGAGGGGATGGTCACAGAGAAACACAAAACACTGGCAGCTTGCCCTCTTAGGAAGCAAGGGTAACAGCCGTTTAGCTGACGAGGAGTGAAGCAATTGTTTGACATCTCACTGCTCCCACCATCCCAGATTCTTTAGTGAACACTAATTGCTCTCTGAGGGACCAATCCCGTGGTCACACCTAAATGCACTTGACCCAAGTGCATTGTAGGGTAGGGGTGTCTCTACTGTCTGACATTGCATCCTCACAGGCATTCTCATCCCAGAGCCAAGATCAACTCAACAAGACAGACTTTTGGGGGAGAATGAGGGGGAGAAACATTAATCCCCATCCTGAGAGAGGAAAACTGTTTATTTGAAACAGCACCGATGGAAAATAAATAAGCAATGCAATTTGTCTTGTGGTATAACAGCGTGGGGGGATTAAAAATGATTATCAAAATCTTATTATTTCTGAGAAGCTCTGACCTTGTTTATAATGTAATTTGGAGAGCTTTAAAAGATTATGACGCAATGAGTCACGTTTTATTTCTCAAATTGAGAAACAGAGTGGTTTGCAGAGCAGCCATAATGAATGTTATCCTAAAAAATAACAGGTCCGTCAATTTCAATGCCAATACAAGGTTGAACTGTTAAAAGCCCAATCTGCCATTCAGAAAACCATTCCAGAAACAATTTAATATTGAGCTAAATATAACAATTTTTTTTGTTTGTTTGATTTAAATGATGCCATTTTCTAACACCTGAAACAAAGAGACACAAACTGGAGTACAAATCCTCAGTATGCAAATCTGTAGACACGGTGTCCTTCAAAGTAGCACAGATATTGTCATTGGTACTGACCTAATTAAGCATATTAGGTATTAGCCCCAATCAGACTGATCCACACTCAGTGTTTTAACAAAGTCTACCCTTCTTTTGTCAGTAACTCTAAGCAAGAGCTTTTTGTTATATCAGTGGGCTCTACTCTAATGCCAAAAATTGTAACAAATCTTATTTGCTGAATCATTTACTTGAAACAAATAACACTAACCAGTACTTAAATGGTACAGTACTTGAATTGTTCCATATTTTAATGTGGATAAAATATCATCAGAGTATCCTAACCTTAAATTCTCAATCTGCCAAAAATTATGTCAGAATTAAGCAAACAGCCATCGACCTGTTCTCCTCTGATTGTCTAACTCAATAGGAGATGTTGGAGGCTATCTGAGCTGTCACAGGGCGAGAGCATTAGTCTCTCGGTTTTGATTTTATGGGCAAAGTGGCGGAACTTTGTGATCATTCAGCAGCAGACATGACAAGTACATCATTGCCATTTTATTTATGGCATTTTGTGCTACCAACAAAGGTGAAACTTTGAAGATAACACTTTTGAACCTTTATTACTTAGCCTACATCAAGTATGTCATGCCCCCTGTAGATTGTTCAGGTCAGTTATCATTCAGTGCCAAAGCATTGCTCATCTTGTGTTGGAAAACACTTTTTTTTATTACCTACCTGCATATCCTCTCCTTCCACATAGATAATGCTGTTAGTGTGCTTGTTGGATCCCTTACTGGAATACCTAGCTAATGCACTCACTCACCATGTTGCAGACTCATCTGCTCAGGAGAGAGTTAAGGACTTACCTAAATCAATAACCTGCCTAATGTTCATCTTTTGTATTTGAGAAGGGAAAGCTGAAATAATTTCTTGTCATTATAATTCTACACAATGAATTTGATATTAACAGTTGTGTCTGGCTATTGAGTTCTTTGTTGTACTTGTGAAAGGATATCAGTCATTTCAATCCACCCAAACCTGGTATGTTTGAGCACCCAATAAAGTTGTTTCTTTTACTTAAACCAAAATGTGTCACAGCACAAAAGAGCAGTGTGTTTGGGAAGGCACTGATATCATGTTGCTATTCTCAAATGGATGGCTAATAAGTAATTCTCTGGTTGTCCTCTTTTGTATTTGCAGTGTGAGAGGAACCACACACTGAAGCTAATATCAAAAGGAGCTGGGGAATAGTGCAAACATCTGATAAAGCATGTCCTGCCTGTCATCAGTGTTGAGAACAATACATGACTCTGGTAGCTTATACATCATTATGACCTACAACAAGTGTACACACACAATGAGTTCATCACAGAACTGAAAAAGGGTGACAGTGTTACTATCCCCACGGTGCTTTGAACAATAAAGAAAAAGACATTAAAAAAACAAATTAAGCCTGGATGTGTTTGATACCTTTGGTTTGTGTAATGCTGAGGTAACACTATTGTCCATATTTGCACAGGTAACAAACAGAAATAAATAAAAAGAAAGGTGACATCAAAACAAATATGTTTCAGCAGGCTAATGAGTCCTGAAAAGGAACTCATTTTGATTTCATTTAAGCTTTTTAAGAACATGGAGTTTGCATTTCTGGAGAAGCTGAGCTGGAGGAGTGCAGTTAAGGCATCTGCTTTCTTCTCTTATCTAGGAGCTCTTTGTCTGCTTGCTGCAGGTGAATATTCTCAGCTTTGAATTGTATCACCTTAAAACGGAACAGCTCCTGAAAGTCTCCCTTTCCGTTTTCATTTTATTTAATTCCTCTCAGTGCCAAAGAATCACTGCAGCAATAAGCACGGAAGGCTACACAAACAGGATTACTCAGTCTGGGCATGCTGAAAATCAATTCAGTAGTGTTTCACTTGTAGAAGCCAGTAAAGGTGATATATGTTCTCTGAGAGTCACACATACTGTACGTAAGCCTTAAAAAATTTAGCCAATTGTCAAGCAGAAATATCTTTCTGTGTTGCATAGGGTATGTCAATTTATAGTGAGCACATGTAAACCATAATTTAGAAGTTTAATTTTGTGAAGCATAGGAAGAATTTGTTTCAATCTAACACAAATATTTTTGACAAACAAGATAGATGCATGGATGGATGCATGGATGTATGGATGTCTAAGGTGTACACTCACCAGCCTCTTTATAAGATATATCATTTCAGTTGCTCATGAATGCAAATACCAAATCGCACATGGCATCAAATGCCAGCAGCTCAAAGCATTTCTGCATGAAGACATGGTCAAGATTACTGGAATTGTCCCACAGATCCATCTCTAGGGTTTACAAGAAGAAAATACTCAGTGAGTAGCAGTTCTCTAGGTGAAAATTCCATGTTGATGGCCAGAGGATATTAAGTAAATAACCACTTGTTACAGCTAAAGTATGTAGAAGAACATCTTTGAATGTACAACACTTTACAACTAAAAACAGATGTGTTATAGTAGCAGAAGATCACAACAAGTGCCATACCTGTCAGTAAAGGACAGGAAACTGAGGGTATGATTTGCGTAGGATCCCCAAAACCGGACAACAGATGACTGGAAAACGAGTCGTCTCAAGAGTATCAACTTCTGCGGTGACACTTGAGTGGTAGGGACAGAATTTTGTGTAAACGGCATGAAAGCATGGATCCATCCTGCTTTGTGTCAGTTGTTCAGCCTGGTGTGTGGGATATTTTCTTAACACACTTTAAGCCCCTTTAATCATTGCATTGTTGCTGACCCTGTCCATCACTTTCTGACCACAATATATATATATACATCTCAAAGCTCAAATCATGTCAGGTCAGTTTCTTGAACATGACAATGAGTTCACTGTACTCATATGGCCTCCACAGTCACCAGATTTTAATTGAGCAAGGTGTTTTTGAGAGAATGGAAACAGGAGATTCACACTATCACACCATTAATGTGATGCTATTATGACAATATGCACCAAAATCTCTGAAGACTGTTTCCCGTATCTTGTTGAATCTATAAGCCACTAAGAATTAAAGGAGCCAAAAGGGGTCCAACCCAGTTCTAGTGAGGTGAAACTAATGAAGTGGCCATTTTGGTCTCATTAAGTCCTTTTGGTCTCCAAAACATGTGAATTAAATCTGCCACAATACCTGTTTGATTCATGAGGTCATCTGCCAGCAGTGTTGGGTTCACATTACAATTACTAAGATACAATGAAACAGTAATATTGTGGCACTGTGTACATTTTTATTTTTAATGTCCACAGTAAAAATTTTTTTTTATTATTTTATTACATGAAGAGGGAAAAATGTGACAGTAAAGTGCAAAATGATACAAACTATCCACTGCTACTAACACAACACTGACTTTTCCAAAGTATCTGCAAAGGCAACATGCAATCACAAAGCTAGAGTTCTGATATAGACGACTGTACTGATATGTTGAAACCACCCACATAGGCAAAGCTTGATGTTCAGCAGGTAACAAAAGCAGTGTTGACCAGTCAGGCATGTAGCACTGTAGCCTCCATTTCACTAATTAGCTATGTGTCCTCATTAGGACAGGGATTTCTGTCAGTGTGTGAGAGAGTAGCTTAAAGGTTATATTTTTAACTTGCAATTATGTCACAATGCATGTTAAACCATGTAAGATAGTAATGTAACAAGAAGTGTATTAATTATTTTTTTTACCTGGAGTAATTTAAAAAATGAAATGCATAAACTTTTTTGTTAAAGTAGCCAGTAATGTGTCAAACATTACTTTTTTGTTTGGGTAACAAAACTGCCTATCATAGTTTTTATGTTTAGTGATGACTGGTTATGAATAATCCCCCAAACCACTGTTACTGTATACATTATTATTATTATTATTATTATTATTATTATTATCATTATTATTATTATTATTATTATTGCTGTGCATTGGCTTCCCTATCCCTCTTGGGGTATTACATTTATTTATGATTTTACTCTGCTCATATATTCTACATCAGTAGTTTATACTGTTTGGGAGAAACCAATACTATGAGAAACCAAATCAAATAAATGAGACATTGCAATACTAGCCGGGTTGCTGAAGCAGGTTCCATCTCATGCAAGCAGGTCGACAAACAGGGAAAGTGCAGTTTCCATAGTGATACCCTTATTGAACCAATGCTATTCATTCTTGCTGTATCTTAACAAAGAAACAAACTGGCGTTGTGTTGAACATGTTTACAAGTGGACCCAGAGTGATGGGTAAGGGCATGTAGAAATATAAGAAGATGAATCTAACAATACTGTCTAACACTAACCTCTTGGAATCTACCATTCACCCAGGCCCCATTTTAATTTAAATTGAAGGACAGGCATACACACTTGAAGTATCCCTCTTATAATAAAAAGAATGAAATATCAGTACTGTTAAACTATAGCTGATCCTAAAGGCTAATTTGATTCAAAATAATTAATGTATCTTCAATAAGATGATGGCTTATTATTTAAATGTAAGGAAGAACAAATAGCTCATGGAAACTTTTGCTTTCAAGCTCATTTATAATTTACGCAAATCAGTATCCCTTGTCCTGCATTACATTCATAATAATGCATTTCAAAGCAAATCTCAGAAATAAAGCCTGATAAAACTAGAGTAAGGGCAAAACACTATTAGATCTCCACAGCAGCATTTAATTTATTTGTCCTGCAAAGTATCAGCTACAAGTCCTGAAAGCATAGAAGAAAATTAAATTAGCACATCAAACAAAACGAAATGAAATGAACATGCAGCACATAACCCCTCCAAGTTCATAATTGGTCCAGGCTGAATTTTGATAGAAAAGATTTCAATGCCTTTAACACATCCACCATATTCAATACAAATTATATACATGTAATAGCAGCAAATAGGCATCATACACCACAAAATGTGAAGGCCAAAATAAACTACCATATTAAAATGTTGTTGTGAAATCATGATACAGCAGAAATAAAAGCCAAAAAGCCTTACACACTATGTTACTTCAACAAGACAGTCATATTCCAAGTGCTGTTAATGAGATATTACATATTCATCCTGTGAGAGGAAGAAGAATCCTCAGATTCAGGGGGTTTAGTCCATGTCCTTCCCTTGCCAGCACATAATCCTTACATGGACGCAGCAATAGAAACATACAGAGCTAGACAGAGGGTACAGAAAAGCTGGGATGAGAGCATGAGGATATGTGTTTTTCAGTGTGTGATGCATATCAGAGAAGCCATCCAACACAACAGGTATGATCCAGGATGAAGAGGAAAGCCAAGCTATATGAATTTCGAGCAGAGCTGGCCTGCATAGACTTTGGTGTCCCTTTGTTGTCTTAGATGATAACCATCAGCTGGGTACTCTGTGTGTGGTGAAACCTATTATGTTTCTTGCCGCAATACAGTTTTGGGAAAGAATTCTTTGAAAGAAAAGGCCTAATATTTGCTATGATATACTGCTTAGCTGGGCATTTAAGTAGGTGTTCTAATACTAGGGTGCTACTGTTTGTCCAAGAAATTTAACTTCCCAGTGAGGAGTTCAGTTGGTAGCTCAATCATAGTTTTAATGTGCATCCCATACTGTTATAGTGCAGCCCAGTCTCCTAATGCATGCAATACAACTGATTGATTTGGTGTTTATTTGTAATAATAACCAGCTGGTTCTTGTTCACCCCCTGTGTCATCTCATATATGAGAAATACTACCCCAAGTTCCTGAAGCATAGAGCACATATAATGTATGCTCTTTTATAAAATGTAAAATTATGTGCAGCAGATGTAGCATCATTTCAAATCATATTTCCTTACAAATTTAACTATCTGTTGGGGATTACTTTTTCCTCACTGTGCGAGAAGTCCCCATCAAACCTTAACAGATGCTTAAATATGAATTCATCCAAAGTGGAAGAAAAGTTGCTGTTTGTTCAGTGAACCACACGGAACTGCACTTTTGCTCCAGTCCCATGAGAAATTTCCATAAAAATCAATTTGCTTCTCTCTCAGTCTGGAAGAACAACTACTCAGAAAGCTAGTTTAAAGAACGTGCCGGTTACAAAACTTGATTTCTAAACAAAAATGCTGTATCTGTATGCTGTTGTAAAATACATATTAGCACAGTATTAGAGACTTCTAGTGGTAAACTGTTAAAACTTGAGGCAAGGGCATCAGCCACCATCAGGCAACCATCCTCTTTTCAAAGTCATCCTCCAAATAGAGCACAAATAATTACTTTCAGAGTAATTACATTTTCCAGCATTGTTGACGGTGGAGACCATGACTGTGATCACTCAATGCAACAAAACTCATTAATGAAATCACCAAATGCTTTCTAATCTCGACATACTGAATCCCCATGGATAATAAACATCCCACCCTTTTGCTTTTCCCATTGTCGCAGTAGAATCAAACAACATCATGTACAGCTCAGTGGGTGCACTTCCACATTTATTGGTTTGATTTCCACCGAGCCCAACAGCACTCAAATGGAGTCTAGCAGCTGTAGCTTAGTCTTTAAAATTAAATGTGATTTTTACTGCATATAGTACATAAAATGCTATCACATTATCATATTTGACAAAGTTTTCTAAATATTGCTTCTCACTGCAAAAAAAAGGAGGTTGAAACAGAGAACAAATCTATTTGTAACTTTAATAAATCTTTTTGAAATGGTTGTTATTTTTTGCTAAAGCAGGTCAGATACCAGGTGTGTCTTATGAAAGGTGTGCTAAGCAGAGCGTGGCGTGTCAGGATGCTCTGAGAGTGTTGGGTCAGTGGCTTTGTCCTCATGTCATGTACTATCCTTCACAGTGGTCACACAGCTGCCTCGCATGACCTTTTCTCAGAGCCCTGCAGTCCCTCTGTGTCCATAGTACTTCTCCTTCAATTGTACCTGCTCTTTCACATCCTGCCTGCTTTCTAATTAGCACATAGTCATTAGACCTCTCAAAGGCCTGCTAGTATATCTCAGTGCCCAAACTGATGAGAAATTAAAAAGCTGCCACTGCCGATGCAGCTTTTGTTTTTATAATCATCAGCCCTTTGCTCAAATGATCAATCCCCAGAGGATGGCAAGTACAATACAGTAAGAGAACAAATGGACTTGCAGATTCAACCCCTTTTAATAATGTTCCAGCACAAAAATAAGACAAGCTAATCACAAATCTGAATATCTGACAACGCTATCAGAGGATATCAGTTGAATCATGAGATGAGAAATGTAGCGCTGAGCCATATCTTTGGTCAGTAGTTGCTGTTTTAACACAGCAGATGGCCCTAGATACAACAGAGTTACACATCAGCTAAAACAATTATCTAAGCATCCCTGTAGCACTTTGTCTGGAATAATCCTTTGAAAAGGAGACAAAATCGAGCAAAAGAAATCTTATCTTGGCAGGGTTTGAAGACCAAAAGAAATGCTGGGAACCTGGGGGCAGGATAAACTGATTTATATACTGCAAAACAGTATCGAAAGAACATAATGTTCCTTCAACAGGGAAAGGGTAGTACTCTAGTAAGACTGGCAACATGTTTCTGGTGTCATTCCACAAAATAGATTCATGAAAATCTTTTGGAATATTATTGAGTGCCCGAGAAATAACAAGACTCAGTGATCTCCTCCTGGGCTCTGTTTCCAGGCTTTTTGATTGTGAAAACATCTTACAGTTGTATGCAAGTCTATGAGGAAAATACCCTTCTTCCTCTTTATGACCTTCGTCAGTAAACATGTTATGGGTAGGCCAATGGTTTCAGTCGGTCATTCTAATAAAACATGATGTTAACTTAGTAAATTATTAAAGAAAAAAAGGGATAAACCAGGTTATGTCCATTGGCTAATATCCTGCGATGCCTGTTATCAAAAGATGACAACTGTTGAAACGCTTTGCTTGAGGCATCACAAACCAACTGATGACATCACAGTCCCTACCTTTGGTATGAAGTCTACAGCATTGATCCAGCATTGTAATATTGTTAATTGATTGCAACTTGTCACTCTTGTTCAGTGTATTTTTGGAATTAGTTTTCTGAAATAACTGTTTTAGCTGTTTAGCTGGCAGGTTGTTTTTTCGCTGAGATATTTTTAAATAAACGATTCTTCATTCTGAAGTAGTATGACAGTAGAAGTAGCATGAAAACAGATAATCTATTCTCAGAATAGACTTTATCAAACTTGTATTTTTTTATCAAAAACATGACATGTAGAGCACAGGTGAGTATGGAAAGACAAATCATTCTTCTAGATGAACTTGAGAAAACTATTAAAACACACAGACCTACATGCAGACACAAACACATACATATACGTACATTTTGAATCTTCAAAAACATTTTCGTTAAATGGTTATATGCCCTTAACTTATCTCTTAAACGTGATGTGTCAGTGACAATGGGTCAGATGACTGATAGCTAGATTTAAGGCTCAAGTGTATCAGTAACAGATAAATGCTTAAAATGGAAAATAAATCTTGATGCTTTTCATGTAGGGTCTGGTCAAGGTCAGTAAGGCCCAGCAGTGCTGTTGCAGAAAAAAAGGAAGTCACATAGAAAGTGCTGAGCCATCACACCTAATCAATTTATGCAGCCTGATGATATTGTGTATGTACCATGTTATCATGGGAATTGTCAACAGCTGTGATAGATCTTCCTGCCCAAAGTACAGGCTCAGCGTTTTTTATTCAATTGTGTGCTAATTGATGGTTATAGTTTACAGTTCAACAATTTGAAAAATATATTTAGATGTGAATAGTGTTGCCCTCATCTGTCTGTTCAACACGAAGTTGGAGCTACTAACTATTTAGTCCAACATAATGACTAGAAACAAGTAGAAACAGCTCCAGAAGCAGCAGAGAGTCCAGAAAGTCATTGCACTGGGCCAAAAAAATCTACTTGTTGCCTGGCAACCTGAAATAACACAGCATAGGTCCCAATTAAAGGCTAAATGTCATTGTTACACACGTTTTTAGATATACAAAACAAATAAAATAACCTGTCAGTGAATATTGAGGTATCAGTACATGGATTTGTACAATATGAAGAAAAGGTAACCTTGTTTTCTATAATCAAGTTAAAAATCAAGTATTGTTTATTACATTTTTAGTGGCCTTGCCCTTCAGCTTTCTCATCGAGCACCTTTGTTTACTTTATTTGAGAGAACTGGAGAATATATGAAATTATACATTGTAATAAAGGTTTTTTGGTCTTTAACTTTCAATATAAATTGCCCTGTCATGGCTATTGTTCTAAATTGGTGCCATAAAATGAAAAATTGATTTGAATGAATGAATGCCCTTTCTTTGCACTGCATTTGGGCAATCGGCATTATGCTTGAAAGCCACGACTTAGTAGGAAATCTTACCTGAGTTTTAGCTCTATTCTATGTAAACTCAAAGTTTGGTAGATAAATATGCATACTTTTTATTTATTTATTTTAACTTTTAGCATATAATTGGTGCTGTGTGCGTGCGTGCGTGCGTGCGTGCGTGCGTGCGTGCGTGCGTGCGTGTGTGTGGATCAGCCTTGTTGTAGTGCATTGATCTGATTGTGACCGAGGTAGCAAGGGGGTTTTGGAGCCCTGATCAATGCTTTGGACTTTCTGTTTATTCTGTGTGTCTGTGCATGAATGATGGCCAATATTTGTGGGTTTTGTGTGCTTATTTTAGTTGTGACCAGCCAGAGATTACAGACAAAAACAGTGGCACAGCATAGAATATGAAATGCTTAAAATATTTGAAATATTCTGAACATTTCCTTAGAAGTAAACTTAATACTAAATAATGCAGCAAGTTGCATGTGGCTTGACACTGAGGTATATGACAAACATTTTAGTATAACACACAAGCAGAAAGTAGAACATGTTGTAAAACTATACACAATTTAGGAAGTCATCATCAAGTCATTGCAAAGGTGACAGCAGAATGGTAGTTCTTTACATACATGTTGCTCGCATTTATTGCCAGGTTGTCTGTCCGTCTGTGTTAGCCATGCAACAGCTTTTCTCATATTATTCTTGACCCACATCATGGAAACATCCCAGTCCTTTGCACACTCAGGGAACCATATACTGTAAAATAAATTGTTCCAGACATGGGCTGTGTTGATGCTTGTGTGCATGGGGTGATGGCGCAGGTGGTTAGCACTGTCGCCTCACAGCAAGAAAGTTTTTGATTGGACTCTCCTGTTCTGGTCGGCTGGGGGCCTTTTCCCTGTTTCGCTCTGTATGTGGATGCCTTCCAGATATTTCTGCCTTCTCCAAAAGTCCAAAGATATGCATGTAACAGTAAATGATTCTAAATTGGATGTAGGCTTGAGTACAAAATGCAGTTCATGTAATAAAGTGCAGTATGAATTTGTTTAAAAAAAAGTGAATGAGTAGCTGATAACTGCACAGGTCTTCCCAAGTGTCCAGATCTTACAGTTAGATGTAGCGCACATAGAAAATAAGACTAAAAAATAATTTTTTTTTAATGTTATTGCCTATTGTAGGGAGGCACCAACACAGTAATGGTGGCTTTCAACACTTCTCTTGATTAATGTATAATGTGACAGTTCATAGCCACTGTCCTGTTGAAACATATTAATGGCTATAATTTTCATTTAGAAAAATGCTAGACCGACCTTGACTTTAAACCACAGCAAGGTCTGTTTTTTTCTGTTGGGCTTTTTGTGGCACAGTACTTCATTGTTATGGATTTTAATCCAGCTATCCTTCATTTGGCACAAACTAGGCTAAGAATGATTTTAAAAGGTCTGCTCAGCTGGCCTTCCAACACAGCCCGAGTTCCATGATGGCTGAATAAAAAGTAATCAGTCTTGGGAGTAAGAAGAAACTTTATGTTTTAAAAATTGAGCCAGGACATGGAAAGAGGACATCACATTATAGTTGAGGGAGATAGGGAGGGACGTGATCAGATTCCTAAAAGAGGCTCAGGTGCTGGAAACAGAAATTTAATGATGTCCCAAGAGAAGACAAAGCCAAAGCAGGCTGACCCTGTCAAGTTAAAGCCAAGGATACTTACCTTGCCAGGGCATGGGACATGTAAATGGGCTTGTCCCTCTTCATGCTTTGCCTTTCCAACAAACCAAAATAATCTGCCTCAATAAAGTGTTAACATAACCAGCAAAGTTTAAAATTTAGTCATGGTTTCTGGACACAACTGTCCACTTGTTTAGTGTCAAATATATTGAAGTTTTGTGTCAAAAAGAGCATGTCATTACAGTAAAATGAAACACAGCAAAAGCAAAGAAGATATAGTGGTGACATGCAACAGTGTTTCTGTCACTGAGCTGTACTAGTGTTTTCTACAGTGACAGATGGTGCGGTCAGCTTGAAAACAATGGCGAAGGACACAAAGCCAAGATGTCACAGACTGTCCCCTCCTCCATCGATATTGACTTAGTGTGAGTGCAGGTGAGACGACCTCATATCGGATAATACACTACATTAACTTTGCACTGTGTATGTCTCTCTTCCCCAGATCAAACACTGAGCAGCACCCTCTCATTAAATCACTCAAATATCTGTGCAGTTCCACTCCTGTCAGATTTACAACATATGAGTGGCCTTGAGATACATTCTTAAATTTTCTCCTGGGTGGTGTAGCGCCATTATCCCCACTGGCCTTGAGGATGTTCTGTGCCTCACTTACTCAATTAAAGTCAGAAAAAATTACTATATGCTGTCCTCTGTTGATGTATAGTCCATCCCACAATAGTTACCTTTAACTTTGATCAGGCTAACATGCAATGTGGTATTTTAAAATTCACTTCCCTTTATCGTCAGTGCTCATGCTGTATTGATTTCATCTGACAAAAGAGTTAAAGGTTAAAAGTTCGAGGTGTACTTTAACATCTACTGGGGTAAAATATGTTAGTCAAAAACAAGACATTCAGTCTAGTAAATCACACACAATGAAATATGATAGCATTAATTTTGCCAAAGTGCTTGTCATACTGAACAGCATCTGACCCCCCTCACTGCCTACACCCATCTGTCAGGGTTTTCCAAAACAGCACAGCAAATTCATGTCGCAGCTGACCACTATGGAAAGCATCCACATGACAAAAACTGCTAAAGAATGTCCTGCTAAGGATATGACAATAGGACACACAGGCTGTCACTGACCTGACCCCCAAACTGCCTCCTCAAATTATACACCAAATGCATCGTTCCAGTTTGACTGCCTTTTAAAGTGCAAATTTCCTGTTGCTTCTTCTGACATTTCAGTGCCACTGCTACCTCATATCTCTGCCTGCTGTTTCAACTCCTTTACCACCCAAGCAGATGCCAAACTTTAACCATGGTCTTCAGCTTTGAAACATTTCAAATTTATACATTGACTGAAATAGGAGAATCAGTTGACTTTTTCATATTATTATCAGAAATGCGTAATAAATAAATATATTAATAAATTCTTAAACTGATTCTTGATGTACGTATTGCATTTTTACTAGTCACAATAAAATTTGTATATTCCAAATTACATTAAGGCTGTCTCGCAATCTGAAATTGAAATTATAACTATTCACTATGGACTTTGGAGTTTCTGTGTACATCTATGTATATCTGTAATACATATGCAGTCTAGATGTAAAATGTCAAAGTGGCTTGACATAAAATCCATATGGCAATGTAATGGTCTGACATTTATAACCACTGTGCCACCATGCTGCCCACATTTAAGACCTATGCAAGTGCCTGAGCTTTTCTCTCAGACTTAAGACGTTGTTTTGCTTTGTTATTCACTCTAAAATAGCTTATATCCTTTCTGATGAAACACCATTATTAAAATGATGGAATCATTTGTCTGTCACTGCTGACACACTTTTAATGCCCTTTTAATATTATAATTATATATTACTCGGTGAAAGTGAAACATCAGGATTTAAATTAAAATAACGACACCATTGAGCATGGTTACAAATAATATGTATTATTTTAGGGGACTGTGGGATTTTCATGTTCTATGATACTAGTGAGTGCCATCAGTATAAAAATACACAAAAGCAGCTAGATCTCTAAATTTGAAGATACCAATTATCCGTCCATCAATATATTTGTGCATATGACGGTTTGCGTTTTGGGGTTTTCTAAACAGAGATGTAAAAACCTTCCTCTCCATGGCCAGCTTCTAAAGTATTTCCAAGCCAGCAGAGTTACGTAATCTCCCCAGTGGGTCTTGGGTCTGCCCCTGGGCTTTCTCCCAGTTGAACATGCCTGAAACACTTCACCTAGGAGATGTCCAGGAAGCATCCTATTCAGATACCAGTAGTGCCTTAATGGGCTTCTTTTGGTGTTGAGGACTCATTGGTGTACTCTGAGCCCCTCCCAAATAACTAAGCTCCTCACCCAGTGCTCAGACACCATTCAGAAGAAGCTCACTTATGCTGCTTGAATTCAGTTTTTTCATTGTCTACTGACAACTGTTGTCCATAGGTACAGGTAGGAATGTATATCAACTAGTAAATAGACTAGTTCACTTTAACATTCAGCTCTCACTTTGAGCTATATAATCAACTGTATATTCAACCTGTACAAAGAGAAGAGGTCTTCCACTTCCATATTTTGAATCACTTAAAAAAAAAAAAGTGAGTCTCTTGTTATGCATGTATTATAAAACAAAAACAAACTGTTTTCTGGAGAATATGAATATTCCCTTGACATACTGCAGTGCTACTATAACCTTAAAGGTTGTAATAGGAGAAAGTGACTGAAGACAATAGGAAAGATGTCAGGTATGCTGTACATGAACACGTGCAACTGCAGCAAAATTTCTGAAGAAACATATGGAAAATGGCACCTCACTAGAAGTATCTGCAGCACCACACTTTCCATTTAAATGCATCTTTCATTTCCTCAACACCTCATTAACTGAAGAGCATTGCAGCCTATCTACTTTAGCTACTATTTATATAATAGAGGAATAGAGAAGATCATTTAAAAATTCTTTTTTGAGTAAAGTCAGTACTGAAGTGCTGCTTTTCACACAAAAATAAGTTGGAAGTGCAAAAACTGTATAGTCAAGTAAACAGGCTGCTCAACTGATGATCCGTTTGTTCATGTAGAAATGTAAATCATATTTACCCAGTTAGTCATAAGAGACGTTAAAGCACGCTCCCTTCCTCTTTAAATTTATCTGACCTCCACTGTTATTTGTGTTATTCCAATTACCTGAAGGAATATCTTGCTCAAATAAATATGGCCAGGTCTACCAATGTGCACTTGCCTTGACCCCAGCCACTTTTAAAAACAGCAAATTCATTTTTTCCCTCATGTGTAATCTATTGATTTTAACTCCATAGCCACCCCCCTGAGCCCTGCACTTCTCTGAGAATCCCTGCAGCGATAAAAGAGAAAGCCACAGCTGGTGAAAGGAGTGCAGATATTAGTCTTCATCATACCCATGAGACAAAGACACTTATGAAGACCTATGTCATTTAATATACATCACTAGCATAAAATGGGAACAGAAAGCACAATGCCTCTGGCAGCTCAAGGCTGGGCTAACCAGAAGGCAAAAGAAGAAATCAACCTTGGCGTTCAATGCCACCCCTGAAACTGCTAGGTAAATGTTCTTTATTCTCCTTCAAAAAGCAGCAATTTCTGAAAGAAACACATAGAGTGCTTCGTGCTTTGATTTGGCAAAAAAATTGCTTTGAAAAAACTAATTTAAGCAGATGTCCCTTTTATTTTGCACTATCATATGTAATGGTGACTCGTTGTTAGACTCACATGTTTTACAGAAAATCAGAATTTATGAGTGACGCAGATCAGTGTGGGGTTTTTTTTAATTTTATTTTTCCACAGCCCAATTACTGTAAATAATGTCTTCACTTTGTAATCAGTATAGAAAGAAATCATCTCTAAGGCCTCTCATTAATCAATTAAAGAGAGACAAGCAATTATTTCTCCTGGTTAAAGTGCATGCTATCAATCTGGACTGTCCAATTAGCCTATGCTCACTTTTTAAATTCACATTTGCATGTCCTCTCCTGAAAGACTGTTCTTGTTTAAACTTTTCAACAAGAAACTTTAAATTTCAGCTAATAGAGCAGCCAGAGATTTCAGAGTTCACCTCATATGTGTCATTAGAAAAAGGCCTTGCAAACTGTTTTGAAGTGGACTGAGAAGAGGATAGTACATCCCAATTTGGCAATTATTTTATCTCAGACGAGCAAATATCCTTCTAGCTTAGTGGCAAACTCTACTGATAGGTTGTGGTTTGCAGCTTCAGTATAGGTTTTGAGTTATAGCTGAGCATCTAATTTCACCCACTAATAGAAATAACACATAATTCCATAAATGTATCATACATAATCAGATGGCATTGTGATTTATTCATTTATCCCTTAGTCACTATGTCTAAAATTTTCAATACTTTTTGACATTGGACTATACTAGGGCTGCCACGATTAGTCGACTAGTCACGATTACGTCGACTATCAAAATCGTCGACGACTAATTTAATAGTCGACGCGTCGTTTGAAGCTTTGTAAGAACACAAAAGACGCAGGAATAAGTAGTAGGATTTAAGGGTGTAATAACGGACTGAAACAGAAGATGGCAGCACTGCATGTACAAGGATGCCAGCTGCCGTTAAACCCCGAAGAAGAAGAAGTAGCTCTGTCCCAGAATTCATAGCGCAGCCCAGCTCAGTTTCCAACAATGGCGGCAGCTAGTTAGTTTTAATATTACTCTTATTATTCTTTCTGGGTCACAAAATAAACGTTTAACATATTTTCAGGCGAGAATGTAACTGTGTAAACCTCAAATATCTGCTCAGTTTATCAAGACACCACATATTTTCAAAAGCGCTCCGACGTTTTCGGAGACGTCTGTTACCCACCAGCTCGATAGCTAGCCGGGGGCAAGGCTCACTAGAGCCCGTGAGAACACCGGACTCCCGTCCGGCAAATCGTTTTCAAACCCACCGCCGTCTTTCGCTACTCAGGTTAAACATATATAAGTCACTTAGATAACTTAAAAATGTTATTGTTTGGCTTTTTTTTAGTATAGTTTGGCTGAGATTAAAGTTATAGTTTTTACACAGCTGAATAAACGTCAAGCAGACAACTGATTATCAGAAGTGTGAGATGCTCAAGAATTTACTCCGGTGTCCTGTTACATTTTAGATAGCAAGGAGCAGACGGCTGAGTTTATTAAACTCCACCAAAACAAATAATAAACTATCATCTTGTCTTTATTTTTAGTTAGCACATACCTTAAACACTTAAAGCTGTAAGCTAATGATAGTTATATAAGAGCAGATGCATGCTGGTGCAATAAGCTGTACGTTTTACGTCCAATGGATGCATGACCTGATTAGTTGACTAATCGCAAAAATAATCGGTGACTAGTCGACTATCATAATAATCGTTTGTGGCAGCCCGAGACTATACACATATGAATATACAGAGAGAACTGGGTTGTATATATGTGATGAGCTGGCTTGTGTTAGAGATGACAGTGTTACATGAGGGAAAAATGACCGTATTTAAGAAAACTAAAAATAATAGAGACAATAAACTCTACCCACAGTAACATTTTGACATTACAGAGCAGTCAAAAATTAATGCTAATGGGCTTCACACTTTTTTTTTTTTTTTAAGTATACATTTAAAGACTACCAGATGGGCTTGGCTGTGTGTGGCGAACAGAGCTGATGAAACTAGTTGCACAACCTTAGGCCTTGTTCACACCTGCATTAATATGTGTCCTGTGTGATCTGATCACAAGTGGACAGCTTTTAGAATAGGTGGAAATAAAATAAGGACAAACTAACATCAAATCATTCAGATGACATTCTGAGATGGTTTGGGCTCCCCATTGCCAGAATCTATAGCATTGTTTGTGTGACTATGTCCTGGCCCATATTAAATGGCCATGTACTACATACTGCCATAATAACTCAGCCATATGTACAGTATTCAAGACCACCTCCAGAGTGGTCAAAACAATCAAATCTCAATTGAGTGTGTAAAGTCAACTGTTTGCACTTATTTGTGTTCAATTTTCTTTTTCCAGAACATTTTCAAAATTCTTTACAGTTCCCTTAAACATCTTCGGTGATTGGTTTGTCAGGAACATGCCAAACTATAGAACAAGTGTCTCTGTTTTGATTTTTCCCTCTTTGAATTTCGAGGAAAGCATCCACAAGAACTGCATTGCATCCTCTGAAAAGTTGGAAGCACATTTGGTCTTTGGACTTAAGGGAAGTGATGGATATACAGTCAGGTCCATAAATATTGGGACATCGACACAATTCTAACATTTTTGGCTCTATACAACACCACAATGGATTCCAAATGAAACGAACAAGATGTGCTTTAACTGCAGACTGCCAGCTTTTATTTGAGGGTATTTACATCCAAATCAGGTGAACAGTATAGGAATTATGACAGTTTGTATATGTGCCTCCCACTTCTTAAGGGACCAAAAGTAATGGGACAATTGGCTTCTCAGCTGTTCCATGGCCAGGTGTGTGTTATTCCCTCATTACCCCAATTACAATGAACAAATAAAAGGTCCAGAGTTCATTTCAAGTGTGCTGTTTGCTTTTTGAACCTGTTGCTGTCAACTGCCAGGATGAGATCCAAAGAGCTGTCACTACCAGTGAAGCAAGCCATCATTAGGCTGAAAAAACAAAACAAACCCATCAGAGAGATTGCAAAAACATCAGGCGTGGCCAAAACAACTGTTTAGAACATTCCCAAAAAGAAGGAACGCACTGGTGAGCTCAGCAACACCAAAAGACTAGGAAGACCACGGAACACAACTGTGGTGGATGACCAAAGAATCCTTTCCCTGGTGAAGAAAACACCCTTCACAACAGTTGGCCAGATCAAGAACACTCTCTAGGAGGCAGGTGTATGTGCGTCAGAGTCAACAATCAAGAGAAGACTCCACCAGTGTGAATACAGAGGGTTCACCACAAGATGTAAACCTTTGGTGAGCCCCAAAAACAGGCAGGCCAGATTAGAGTTTGCCAAACGACATCTGAAAAAGCAATCGCAGTTCTGGAACAACATCCTATGGACAGATGAGACCAACATCAACTTGTACCAGAGTGATGGGAAGAGAAGAGTATGGAGAAGGAAAGGAACTGCTCATGATCCTAAGCATACCACCTCATCAGTGAAGCATTGTGGTGGAAGTGTCATGGCGTGGGCATGTATGGCTGCCAGTGGAACTTGTTCTTTTGTATTTATTGATGATGTGACTGCTGACAAAAGCAGCACAATGAATTCTGAAGTGTTTCGTGCAATATTATCTGCTCATATTCAGACAAATGCTTCAAAACTCATTGGACGGCGCTTCACAGTGCAGGTGGACAACGACCCAAAGCATACTGCAAAAGCAACCAAAGAGTTTTTGAAGGGAAAGAAGTGGACTGTTTTGCAATGGCCAAGTCAATCACCTGACCTGAATCCGATTGAGCATGTATTTCACTTGCTGAAGACAAAACTGAAGGGAAAATGCCCCAAGAACAAGCAGGAACTGAAGACTGTTGCAGTAGAGGCCTGGCAGAGCATCACCAGGGATGAAACCCGGCGTCTGGTGATGTCTATGTGTTCCAGACTTCAGGCTGTGATTGACTGTAAAGGATTTGCAACCAAGTATTAAAAAATGAATGTTTGATTTATGGTTCTTATTCTGTCCCATTACTTTTGGTCCCTCAAGAAGTGGGAGGCACATTTGCAAACTGTTGTAATTCCTACACCGTTCACCTGATTTGGATGTAAATACCCTCAAATAAAAGCTGACACTCTGCAGTTAAAGCATGTCTTGTTCGTTTCATTTGGAATCCATTGTGGTGGTGTATGGAGCCAAAAATGTTAGAATTGTGTCGATGTCCCAATATTTATGGACCTGACTGTAGGTCTTTGTTTATAGAGTGTTGCCCCAAAAACAAATCCCAGGGTTTTTTTTTTTGAGAGACATATTAACTAAGATGCATTTTAATGCCAGGCACAGAGTTGACATATACTAATGTGGACAGGGCCACCACCACCACAGGAGCTGCTGTGCAGTGGGTTTCTCATGGCATCCCATCCCATGAAGACCCCAGCACACAGTTTTTGTGCTGATTTTAATACCTGATTTCTGCAGTTATTGAGTAAGCAAAGTGTTGGACAGTTTTTATGGCCACTTAATGGCGCTGCTCTGTAACACTGCGTAGTTTGCACTTCATGGATGAGTTGTGTACTGTTGTGGTTTCTAATTCTAATTCTACATTCACTCTCCACCTGTACACTGATGTTGCAGTGTGACATGACATGACATTTTTTGATGTAACATTGTAGTCACAGGTAGACTGCATTAAAAGTGCTTCTTTAAATTTGGATTGAGTATTATTTGTCCTTGGTCATGTATTTGGCAAAAAATAAGGAGATATTGCCTTCTCACTTGACTGTTGTAAAGAAGCTCTTTGGTGTATCACCTAATATTTCCTTGATAAATAGAAGCCAATAAATCCACATAAACCTACTATACTACTTTGCGCAGAGTGCAAATAAGACATTTAATAGTTGACACATCTATTTGTAATGCTCCAGACTTGACTTCCAATCTATTTCCTGTATTTGCTGCACCAGTCTCAAACACTTTAAACATAGTGCTGCAGAGGACACTAACCTCCAGTTTCTAAAATGCTCAGATCAGGAGTTTTTGAAAAATGTGATGAGCTTGAATAAGGAGCTTCACCCCCTGTAGCAGAACTGTCCAGCCTCGCAAGGTTTTTACACTTTAGTGGGCTTGACTGAAAATCCTGTTACTGCAGGACCTCCAGCTCCTTATCTGTCTTAATCACAGGCTGTGAAAAGATAGCAACAAGCAATGTGTAAGATCCACTTTCTCTGATCATTACATCAGCTACTTATCCCTGGTACCTGAATATTTATCACATCTCTGGTGTACCATATATGAATAAAGTCAAGGCACTCTGCAGCTGAACTCTGAATTCCAGCTAAATGTTCAGTAAGTGGTGTTTAATTGCTCAGTGTGACAGTAGCCCATTATTCTTCAACAAGAAAGAGACAGCAGAGATATTAATTTCTTGCATTATTAATAGATAACAGGAAATGTAAATGTTAAATATGGTATATATATATATATATATATATATATATAAATATATGTTTTTGTAGGAAATGTGTCTCTGTTTATAGTCAGTCCTACATTAAACAAATAGATAAAATGTTGAACTTGAAAACTTAGAAACTAATCATAATACTTTTGTTACTTTTCTTCTTAGCTTCACTCTGCTAGATGTCTTTATGATATAAAACCACTGAACATTCTCCACCAATGTGATATGAGTCATTTTGCAAAGATATATATATATACATATGTGGATATTTGTGTGTGTGTGTTACCATAGTATCAATTTCTCTGCATTGTACTGCATTCTTTCTTTTCTTGCCAGGTGGCCTTTGATTCCTTCAAAATGTCAGGGAAATCAGTTGTTATCTTGTTAGTGAGATGTTCTATCTAACGATCTATCTTTAGTCACTCTCTTATGATTCCAGCTCGGTGATTCTTCAACAGTGACACCGCCTCTGATGACTCACTGAGCAACAGACACCAGAGATTATTAATGTTTTTACAAAAATAGATACACAGAAATAACAGCAGCGGCAGTAACCCATGGTAACAGAGATTACGTCACTTGGTGTCACTGATCTTTTCTACACTTCGTTCCCAAGTTCTAATTAGATTGTAGCAACAACCCATTGTGTCAGGATGTATGCACTAAAATCATTTTCATTTATAACATAACTACAGAAAATTTTTAATTCATTTCCAAACCTTGAATTATATGTCAGTATATATAAATGTGTATTCCAGCGGGAGATATGCCTGGCTGGTGTCCTGGCTTATTTGAGAAATGTTACATCATGATAGCGGCTCAGCCCTTGAACTCTCTCTGATATTCTTTAGTAATAAGTGAAGGGAGAAAGGAAATAGAAAGTTTGCAGAGGGGAGAAGCATGGCCATAATGAACCGGCTTCCTGCAGGGTAATAAAGGTCTACATCTAATGCCAAGGGCAGCCAGGCAAGCACGAAGACCATTACAGCAGAGTGTGCTGGTTTACAGATTTGTCTGTTTGGCCAACAAAAGCTCAGACAAAAGCCCCCCACCCATTCTGACTGCACACGCAATTATCTTGCCGAGTTACAGCCAGTATTTCCTTATAGTGCCAAAGGTAAAGGCATGTTAGAAATGTCTTCTTTAAATGCTTTTTTCCCTTCAAAAGAACAGACAGGATGTGCGTTCCCTAGAGCATTTCTTCAGGACAGAAGAGAGCCAGAGTAGGGCAGACAGGGTGCCAAAAGGCAATGTACTTGTGCTAGAACCAGCAGATCTTGTACTTTCTTAGGTTAGTGTTTCCTGTGTTAAATAAAACCACTGAAAAATGCCACAATAGTTTCACATAAAGGAAAAATAATAATAATAATAATTACTCTCTGGAGATTCCAGAGAGATTTTGCCCCCCCCCCCCCCCCCCCCCCCCGCTTACTAACTCATATTAAATGTGTTACATTATATCATTTAATGTTAACTGATACCATTTAGTCATTTAGGCACCGACGACTTACACAACATGAAAAGCACCCCAGCTTCTAATTACTGAAACTTCTTTTTTTTTAGCATTTCAAGGAAAAGAGATGCAATGGAGACTCATACTGAGATATTTCAGCACAGAGCAAAATAATTTGCTCAAAATGAGATGCAGGAAGTCAATTGAAATGGCAGTGAGGCTTGAAGATGAAAATTGCAAACTTTGATTTGTTAAGAAGTTCCATTAAATGCATTTAATTTGCTTGGACTGACAGCATGCATGTTTACTGTACTATATGTCATACTATTTGAAAGTGACTCAAAAGTGGTTGAGTCACAAAAAAAATAATAGCATGAAAAAAAAATCTAAAAATTTGTTACCCAACATCACAACCTGCTTCCATTTAGCTCAAGGTTATGCTCTCAAGTATATATTTCATAATGCTGAAAAATCCTCTATGTAAAGAAAGGTCACATAGATATGTGCTGATGGAAATTATACAATGTCTGACCTTTTTGTGTTCAAAACATTACATCAGCACTATTCTTCCCAAATCATTTATTAAATCTCTTTCTCTCTCTCAATCTCTCACTCTCTCACTCTCTTACACACACACACACACACACACACAGCTAAACACACACACACACACACACACACAGAGGGGTGGCCATCTACCCACGACAGGTTGAGGGTGAGGGGAAGAAGAAGAAAACAGAACAAAGACATACTGTGGTAGAGACCAGAGATTAATAATAACAAATAATCAAATGCAGAGTGGTGTATAAACACATAGTGAGTGAAAAAAAAACATTAAAAAAGGTGAGTAAAGAAGGAACACTGCCAGCAAGTTGCCAGCAGCCTAGACCTGTTGTAGTGTAACTAGGGGAGGATTCAGGGTCACCTATCAAAAAGGAAAGTTTTAAACCTAATCTTAAAAATACAGAGGATGTCTGTTTTTTGAATCCAAAATGGGAGCTGGTTCCATAAAAGAGGGCCCTGGAAGCTGAAGTGCTCTATTGCCGATTGCTCTATTGGTGATTCATTTTATTTTTTGATGTCCCTTTTTGTTAGACGAACAAATTTGGTATTTAACTTTTTTCCAGTTACATTGTTTTAAATGATCACTTCAATTTGCTTTTACTTACTAATGCTTGAAGTATTTGACCCATTATACAGTACACTGGACTACATGTGAAGTCACAATCTTAGCAAAAAAGAAAAGACAAAAGTATTTTTTCTTCATGTCAGTGGCATTCTCACTGGGTGTGCACTTAGATTCTGTGTAATAGAATTAGTGGCTTGAGAATGTGAATTCTTTCCAATGGAGTTCTGACATCAAAGCTGTCATAAAATTAGGCTTTCCTTCAAATATCATCTATTTATCTGTTACTGTGCCAGCACCATTAGCTGATGTGTCATGTTTTAGATTTATTTTTGGATTATAATGCAAAAAGATCTTAAGTGTTTGACAGAGAGGGTTACAGTTAGTCATCGGTCAAAATAGGTGAAATACACAGAGGGTTAGATCAATATTTGCAGAAAAAGGATGTCTATGAAATTAATACACAGACTTTGAAAGCACAATTCTTTGTTAGATTCTACTATATTATTAATTTTATCCGTTTAAAATATAAATATATACATGAATTAATATTAAGTGCACAAGCCTTTCCAGGACATATCTTTTACTATATGGTCCAATAGACTGTTTTAGATTATGTAACACACATCCACATGGGAAAGGGGAAAAGCGACTCTGATTAAAATGGGTCCCTTGCTCTTTACTATTTTCAGTTAAAATCAGTCTTTACATAGTTGCTATGGCAAACCATACTGAAAAATAGTCAGGTAATGGTTCTACATAGGGGTTTGAACGTAAGGCTGTCTTTATGAGAACAAACCAGCGCAAGCTGTACTTTGGCATAGCTCTGCTTTGAGCCATGCGCCAAGGTTGACATGATAATATGCTCACAATGACAAACATCCTACTGTTTAGATTAATGCTTACCATGCACAACATCTTCGTTTAGCATAGTAACATGAAGATGAAACCCAAAATGCAGGTGAGGTCGCAGGTAAAAAAAAAAAAAAAACTAACCTGCATTCTTCCTAAAATCTTCTGGTTGGAAAATTAAGTTCACTTGAATTCTATGCTAAAAAGTTCCCTTCATCTATGATGCAAGTAAACACTTTGCTGTTATTCTAAAAAGGAGTACGCTTAGCACGTATGGTTTGCCATATGTGTCATACAATATGAGCCCTTGGTTACTCGGTCAGATTCACCCCTTACTCATCACATCTGGTTTCAAAATACCAAGCTGCTTTAACAGTGTGATTTCATTAACAGCGTGATTTCATGTCTATCTTGATAATGTCCATCATTTTTAATGCCATCTGGGTCAGTACCACTACCACCACTGGATTGTACAGAGAGCCAGCACAACAGACCATCCTTTCCCAGTGAAACAATGGTTGACTGTTTTCTTTAATAAACTGTTGTAAAAACACAACAGATCTCTCTTTACAACTGTAGAGATTAACTGAAATTAACTGTGAAGTGATTTTAGAAATATATATGTTATACGACAAATCATGTAAAAGTAAAGTTACTGAATATTCTTGCATTTTTTTCCCACTTTATCTACAATCCTGGTGCACTTGTCTCTCAACCAAATACAAATATGGTTTTATTACAGTATTATATTGGTCAGTGATCTTTTAGTACCTGCACCCACTCTGTGTTGTCTTACACTCTATCTGCATGGTTATGCAATTGATATGTGACTAAATCTGCAGGTAATTATAGCAGTGATATTTCTATTAATACAATATCATTTTATCCTATTATCATGTTATCTTCCTTCTCTGGCTAAACTTCGACATTTTCATGCAACAGACTTCAGCATTCAGACAAGATTTCCCCATGTTTCTCAAAATACACTGTGAGCAGGGTCACTCTAAGTTACATGTCTCATTAATTTCATTAATTACCCGTTTTACTCTCAGGTTACCCCAGATATATATATATATATATATATATATATATATATATATATATATATATATATATATATATATATATATATATATATATATATATATATATATATATATATATATATGTATATATATATATATATATATATATATAGTAAATGCTGCACTCATGACACCCCCGAGACATTTTGTTATAAAGCTAGCTCATCTATTAGCAAACACATTAGGTTTCTCAGAATAGCTACTTTAATAATGTTGAACAACATTATTAAAGGAGTGTTCTAATATTTGACTACAGTAGTAATACAAGCTCAGATTATAAAGGCAGCAGTGCAACTTCAGCACCATGGACAGTGCCAAAATTGCCCTAGTAATAATCACTGTATGCAACTCAAAGCAGAGGGACATCTGATAAAATACATATAAATTATTTTTGATATATATTTTCTATAAGTATTGACTGACAGCTCATAAGAAGACCTGCACCGTCCTGTGTAGATATGTATTGTGTGTGTTTGACAGTTTATGCAGAGTTTTTATCATAGTTAGACTTCAGCTTTGTCATTTTTTTTAACCCAGTACACCTGAACCCATAAACCATTCTGACCCACCCACAGGACCTGCAATTTATGGTATTACTAAAAAATATCTGCTCAAATTGGGTAGCTTGTTGTAAACCTTTCTGCTTTTAGAAAAAAAATATTGTTTGGATTGTCACTCGTCACTAAGGATTCATTAATCTGTGGACACTGAATAATAGGTGCACTTTTGACAATTGTGCACACTAACAAAAAAACCCAAAACATAATAATTATATATTATGCTATCCTGTACCAAGGGCCCAAGAGGTCCTGACATTGTCATGTAACCTAAATCAAAATCTGTTAGTTATTGTTAAATTGCATATATTACATATACATATAGATATATGCAGCACTGAATTGAAAATCATTGGTTTTTCTGCTATGAAAAAACTTTGTGTTTGTTAGAAATTGACCTCCATAATTGCAGCTTTCTGTTTCAATCCCAGAATAAATGCTGCCATCGTCAGCAACTGAGGTATGTTTTCTGATCACCATTTCCATCAGTATTTTCAATAATAAATGCAATAATAGCCTAACTGTAATCTGATGTCAATGTCACAAATTATGGGTTGCTTCTCTGATAACTGAGATGACATAGCTATTGACTCAGACAATGCCATAGTAAATGCATGATGTAAATTTACTGTTTTGATTTAAATGTCATGCATACATACAAATGTGAGCCTCTCAATATTTGAAAAAACTGATCCTGCTGGTTGGTTGGATAATTTCTAATAAATTAATAAAATAAAGTATAAAAACAAGTTCACTCAACGAGGTTGGTATCAGATATACACAAACTCATGATAGTGTGAATAAATGTCTAAAAAGGGAGCAGGTAGAAGTTTAATACTTATGAAGACCTATCCCCTAATGTAAAAATAAAAAAAAGATAAATAAAACTCAGATGGTTTTACAGGTGACAAATGCAGAAAAAAAGAACATCATATACTTTGTGACATACTGATGAAGAAAGAGTACAGTACAGTACAATACAATTAGTATGGTAAGTTTGATTTCTACAGTAGATTGTATCTGACCCTGGTTATGAGATCACACACAGCTGGAATCCCTCCTGCTTTTGTCTCTTTTCTTCTATTATATCTTTCTATCTTTTTATTTCTCCGTAGTTTACCATAAATTAGATTTATTTACTGTTAAGTAAAAATGAAAACAAAAAGACAGAAAAAATGCAAAAAGATGAAGGGCACATTTCAGTGGTATATGATTCCATGAAATACAGGGTCACCTCACCTCCCATTCATGTGAAAGCAGTGTCCTCCTGGTCACAAAAAGAAAAAGCGGGAGAAAAACGGGATTAGATTTTAAAATTTTTTAAACGCAATCAGGTAACCTTGTATTCTTTCTTCTCAAAATTTGATAACAACAAATAAAATAAACTTTATTCTGTTGGCCTTCACAACCTATTTGGGCATGGCATCTTCTAGTTTCTAAGCATCTTGTTTACTTACAGGGTTGTTATGTGACTTTGTTCCTGACAAAAGGGAGTGTGAAGCATAACTTTTGATTAGGTTTGTTGCCAAATGCCATGGGCAACACTGGCATTGGTATCTGGCAACAAATGTGTCGTTCATGAAACAGTGTGTTTTATGAACTACACATTGGAAAAGACAATCACACTGTGATTAAAAATCCATTCATATACAGCTGCACAAAATTAACCTTACACTATCAAGCAATCTCAGTGAGAACCAGACCATAAAATATATAGGCATGACTGTATTCCTGATAGGTGGACATGAATTTAAAACAAGAAAAATACTCAAAAATCTAAATTTTAGTTGTGTTAGAAAGACTTAACCTCATGAAACTTCAACTCGTGTTTGGAATGTAATTTAAATTTCTTTTGTTATTTTTGTGTAGTTGGACATGTATAAGTACAAAAAGTTAAACATTATCTTTGAACAGAAAGTGTTTATTTTGTATACTTGTTTTTTAATTCTAGTACACTAGAGTCGTGTAATTGCCATCCACATGAAAGTGACAGTAACAGAGTTAGGGTATGCGGGTCAAAAGTAGTGGTTTTATAAGTATTGCCAAAAGTATTCTTCCAAAAGTGCATTTGTAAGGTTAGATACTGATGTTGACTGAGAAGGCTGGCTCACAGTGTTTGCTCTGTTGGGTTGAAGTCAGGACTCTGTGCAGTCGAGTCAAGTTCTACATAAAACTGTTTCATCCATGTCTTTATTGACCTTGCTTTGTGGAGTGGTGCGAGTCATGTTGAAATGGTTAGAAACCCATACTTGTCCATCGGAATGCCACACGAACATGTGCGATTTGTCACTCCAGAGAACACGTCCCCACTGCTCTAGAGTCCAGTAGCGGGGTGCACACCAGTGCATCCGGTGCTTTGCATTGTGCTTGGTGATGCAGCCATGGAAGTGATTGAAATTCAATGATTTGGATGTGTTAGGGAATACTTTTTGGCAATATAGTGTAGATGTATTGGCATCTGACTATACTGGTGCTCTTGCTCTTCCTGGTGTGTTTTTGGGGTGACTGATATTATTTGCTTCTCTTAATACTCCTATTCTTAATAGTCCAAAAAGAAATAGGTGGTATTTCTCCTCTGAATGTTTTCTAGCATCTGGTTGCACAACTTTTTCTACTTAATGCTTTATTCACTTTTCTTCTGGAAACAGCTTTTAACCTGTTTTCCATTTTACTGTGCAAATCCTTCTATCTATCTATCGGCCTTACTAACCTAACAAACCATTTATTCATCCATAGTGTATGCTCTAATACATTATATCTTACTTCTGGGAAAAAACTAATCTGATGGAGAGACTAAGCTATGATTTCTGTGTCTCACATGAGCAGTGATGCGGTTTTATAGTTCCCCTGGCACCGAGCGGAACATTTAAAAGGCATGGCTCAAATGTGCTTAGCACACTTTATTACCCATCTGCAAACAGCTTAAGTGTCAAGCAGCACATCCTTGAGTTAGTAATGTTCACAGGCATACTGAAAGATGAGGGCAATTAGCCCTGAGGAGCATACATCGGTGGCACAGAAGCAAACAATGCAAAGCTTTTATTTAAACTAAGGGCTGGAACAAAACTTTGCAGTCCTACATTAAGAGCTGCACATAACACTGAGGCTTAATACTGAGAGCACCTGAACTGTGATAATGGAGCTGTAATTATATCTGCACGGTGGATGGAATTTTTCTACTAGTGCAAATGGTTTCTAATTACCTACTGCCACAAGGTAATTGCAGCATGATTACTGGCCTAATATTTTATCCACAATACATGTAATTAAAGTGTTATTTGATTATAATAGTTGCAATGAAAAATAACATGATTTTAATGTATATGGCTTTGCTGAAGCAAAAGGGGAATAATTCTAATGGTATATTTTACTATCACTGTATGACTTAGAGCCACAATGACTCACTGTCATAATCATTACAGCGTGGCTATCACTTGGAAGAGAACTCCATCACTGCAAAATAAATTCTTGTCAGACTGTTCAGGTCAACATAGTGTAAGGTCAGTTCAAATGGATTTTGTTGAGGACAGATAAGTAGTACAGATATGAAAGCAAGTTTGACGAATGCTGTGGGAAATAAACACAGACAGTTATGACAGGTTGGTTACAGTACATGTGTCATAGGTGTCTTGCTGTCAATCAGCCACTCCAGTGCTGTTGCTAAGTGATTAGGGGATGTACAACCTGCCTGCAGGCAATAAAAATACCAAAGCAGTTGCAGCTATGGGAGTGTTTGTGCAGTTAGTTTTTGTCTCTAACAAGCAGCAGATGTCTGTTTTTCCTTTTCTTAATCTGAGTTTTCAGTCCAGTTTTCTCAGAATAGCTACTTTAAAGTGTCATCGTGCAGAAGATGAGTAATGCTTTACACAATCTGACTTCAGTTCAAAGTTTGAAGGTCATAAAAATGTTGTTGAGCTTCAAGTGATAATTTGCAGGATTTATGATGGTGAACTTTTAGGAAAGTTCGCCTGCATCCAAAAGGACAGTGCATCTCTCACTCCAAAGTGATATATTAAAGCAACCTGCTTTTAGCATGAGTCTATCAGTATAATTCCTGTTCTCAGCGCATAATATTGATGCAGTGATTTCAGTGTTTTCCAGCTTGTATTTTTAGACCTATAGTTAGATAAACTGTCTGAACTCACAAGGTTCAGTCCCAATGTCCTTCGTAATCCCCAACTACTGAACCCTCACACACTTTAATTAACATCACATGCTTGTTCAGCAAAAGTACAGGGGTGCAATGAGGGTGTGAGGGCTAGAAATGCTTTATAAAAATTGGTACAATTCTTTGTAACAACACATTACCTGGGCAGAGGGGACTTTATGTGGAAAGTAAACATAAGCTTATATTTGCATCAATGTATTACATTCAGAAATATGGAAAGTGTGCTAGAACAGCTTATATAGTTTGTGAGAAGGCCCTCAAGCTTTTACTGATTTCACAGTGAAACAGACTACTCCAGACAGAAAGTATATTAGTACCAAAGCATCTGGGCATCTGAGGTTCAACGTAATATTTTAGAATATATTTTATTATAAATGCAATAGATGTAGTAAAATCTCAACCACTTTCTAAATAATTTCTTGACCAACTGTGTAATTTGTAGTCCATTTTTATGTAGAATATTCATTATATGACAAACTATGAACACTTAGGACATTGAGGAGGAACAATATTTTTTGGTTATTATTGTTACCACATTAGTTGGTCTATGGACTTTAATTAAGTATATCAGGAGGGTTTTTTTTTTCCTTCCCGCTGTTCTTTATAATAGGGGGTCATCTGATTGTTGGGATTTTCTCTCTATTTGATGCTACAAATAACACTGAATTCTATTGAATTCAATTGAATTGAACTAAACTGAACTGAATTGAATTTCACATATTTATATAGTCAGCATGATTCACTTTTGCACAATATCAGTCTTGCCATGGATTGGAAGACAAAACTCAATAAACCTGCTCACATGTTGCAAAACTTGTGTATCTACAACTTTTTTTCTTAAGTTTTCTTCTGTATTCATATAACACAATGATATTCTCTGTACATCCAGGGGCATATCACATTGCAGGAAAATGCTGATAGCTAATTTGTCATGTTCTTAGTGATGAAAAGACAAGTATAGGCTGCTTTACCTCAGGCTGAAAGCCACACCTAACAAACCGACTCCAGGGAAATGGGAAATATACCTTGATACCTACATATTCCAGAGCTATCAAATACGTGACTGTAATGCGAGTGAAAACCACCCATTTGAAAAAAAAAACAGCAACTTGCAATTACACTTATGTAAAGAGAAATAAAAAAAAAAACCTTTTAAAGCTGTTTTGCAGCTTGATTTAAATTCTTAGGTGTCAAAACCACACCAACAAACACCAAAATCTGTCTGTACGTCCTTTAGTTTGAGTTATCATGCAACAACAATAATGTAATTGTTTCATTTTATTTTAAGAAACAAACTAAAGGCAGTAGATTCAAAGAAAGTTGGAAAAAAAACTAACAACACACATATTTAATAAACTGATTCATCAAATGATGTAGTATTTCTTGTATGACAGCATGGAGTTTACCCTAATGTTGGAGGCATTGTACTAGACTCCACATTTATCAACATACTTAAAACACACCAGGGGGCTAAGTACATGAGAAAATCCCCACAATTAAGCTGATGTACAAGGGCAGTGATGGTCATTTAATTCTGCTTAAATGACCCAGAGGAATCCAAGTGCAGGCCATCATCTTGTTATGACCGCTCTCATCCTCAGTCTAAACGTGTGCTACTATATGTGTGACTGACATCTCTCTTCTATTTGCCAGTTTACACAAGGGAATTTGTTTGCATGACAGATTTGTTTTGATTTAGTAAGCTGCATCATGTGGTTAAAAGCAGTTCATACCATTTTTATTTATTTCTACAACTTCAGACCCGGTGAATGCTTTTTAAACACAACATTTCCTCATACTCTCTTTTATTTGGTACAAATACTGTATGAAAATCTGGTGAGACCTAAAATCTGCTGTTTTTACCGCATGAAAAACATCTGAAAAGCTGATTACCAGTTAAGTGGAAAATGATGATCATTACAAGCAATCAAGATGGGCTTGTTTGCAATTGCAGATAAGTTAAGAAGCTGTAATTACAGCACTGGGCACAGGGGCTTTTCTGAAGAGATTACATGCAATAGAAGAGGACGATTCAAATAAGGTTTAATGCTGGAACTGTCAAGAGCCAAGTTTTCTTTTTAATTTTCTCTTATGTAATATACAGAACTCTAAAAACACCAGTCTAGTTCATAATTTGAATGTCACTAAGGCAACACATTGCTGTTGCATTTCACATTGCATATGGGCTTAGTTAAAAGGACTCATACTGGCAAAATCATATGCTTTGAACAGACACCCCCCAACCTCATTACAGTATAAGGGGGGTGTATAAGTATCTATATAAGTATAGATATAGTATAAGTATCTATGTTTAATGTTTATTTTCATTATGACTTTCCTGCAAGTTAGGGTCACTCAAAGTTTTTTTTAAACAAATTTTAACTGTGATTACAGTGCAAGATATTCAATGCAAAGAATAAAAATACTGTCTCCCTGCAGTGTGCAATATCCTTTCTACATTATCTAAAGTTATTCCAACATTAACAGCTTTTCACCAAAGACACATACAACACTGGAGGAAGAAATGCTGTAAGGAGCGCAAACAAAACATTGCACTGGGACAAGATGTGGTCCTTATAGCAGACACATTCTGCAGTACATACTATACTCCATAAAATGCTATGCACAAAAAGCAGCTCTTATCCTAGCATAATTTGAATCATCTGGGGTTGTTATTAAACTAGAAATTCTTCAGATTCTGTTGTTGTTTAATAAACACCAGCACTGTTTTCATATTCACAGCAGGGCCCTTTCTCCTCCTATTTCACTGCTTACATAGCAGGATCAAAAGCTGTGGAGGGGAGATATCAAACCATGCCTGGATCTGTGTGGTGAGAGCAGTGTTCACCCTGGGGGCAGAGCAGACAACACCTTTACTTTCATCACCAGAACAGAGCTCCCTTGGAGCATAGAATGAACAATGCCTGTAAAAAAGCAAGTGGTCCTTCTTCGTAAGTGGTGCCACAAGAGTATTTGTGCCATGTTGCAACTGAATATTTTAATAGCTATATTCTTTTCTTAACAAACGAAAAACAAACCAAAGTCCTTTACGAACATATAGCCCTGTAAGTTACAGCGGGCTACTTTAAACTGTTTCCAGTCCCCTCCTGCAGTGAGTCACAATACACTGTTGCACTCCTAGTGAATTATTGATGAGCCAATGCAGATTATTTAAAACAGGATTTGGTGAAGTTGAAAGAAAAAGCTATATGACACACAATGTAAAATAATAGAAGTTTAAGATTAAACTTTAGCTCGACTTTTGATGGGCCTGAACGAGCCCACCAAAGAGTTCAGTCAAGCCTACTGGGATCAGTCCATCAGTCCATCCATACATACATACATACATCCTGGTATACATATGTATATATATATATATATATATATATATATATATATATATATATATATATATATATATATATATATATATATATATATATATATATATATATATATATGTATGTATATATATGTGTGTGTGTGTGTGTGTATACATACTGGTACATTCTGCTATATCCTGGACAGATCACAAGTCTATCAACGTGTTTATCCCTAGTGTAGTGATACAAGCATTGCTACATAAGGGTGTAAAATATCAAAGTATGTTAAAAGTATTTATAGATTATAACAAAAAAGTGAAATTAAAAAAATACTTTGTCAGATTAAATCAAGCTGTTTTCTATTTAACATTTAAGACCTTGTGTGATTCTTTAATATGAAATGAACACATTCCTGTAGACACTAACTTACTATTTACAATTCCACATGGGTGCCATCTGGAATTGTCACATATATACCCCCTGGTGCAGAGATGCTTCATATTATATGCAAATGTTAAAAAAGCTCTTGAGATAATGCAAACAATGTCAAGATGTCACACAAAAATAAATACACATGGATTTTGTTGCTAAGTGACAAGTTAGGCAAAGCAGCTGAACATCCAGCAGTTTGTTAGCGGTCTTTAACTACCTAACTACCATTTGAAAGAACCCCAAGAGTAGCAGTAATCTGTACCTACATATTAAAGTTTTCAAAACAACAAAATAAAAGCTTGACATTTGACATTGGGGGTAAAATATGGTAAAGTGTTCAATTTGGCATCAAGGAAATCAAAACTAAATGATGTTGGAAAGAAAAAATAATAACTTAAATTGCTTTGATATCTCTGTCAGTCATTACTGTCATTTTTTTTCCAGTTCCTGTCATTTACAAATTTTCCACAAACAAGCAGGTGTTACATCTTTAGAGACACCAGATAACATCAACAAACGCATATTAAATCCTAACGTGCCATATGCTAGAAAAATGCAGCTAACTTCAAACCGCTTAACATGGAGGTCTGCAGGGATTCAGCCTTTTTTCATGGATGCATCATCCTGAGGGTGTTGATCTCTCGTAGTAAAAGTAAAAGTAGCATAAATAAATACATATACAACTAGTTGCCTGACATAATGTTATTAAAACATAATTAAACAAAGCATTTTCATAAAACCCAAGAATAATTGAGAATGTAGACGCTTGTTTGTGTGCTAATAATTAGGTCAGGTCTTCTTTGATCAGTGCAGCACAGAAAACAAGACAATACTGTAGCTTTGACAACTCACAATCGAAAAATAAAAGCCCCCACTCACTTGTAATACACCTGACAGTGTTTTTTCTTTGTTAAGTTATGCCATACTCACATGCTGCAAAACCTGTCAACGCGAGCAAGAACAATCTCTTCTAATGAGTAGGCCTTAGGGAAGCAGTGGTATAGGCTTCTTACAGACTGGATTAGTGAATGTGGTGGTAAGGCTGTCTCCCGAGGGTGCTTACATCTACACTATCAGAGTCACAGTGACTTCGTTGTCAAGGTCAAGCAAATGAGTCAGGTGGGATGGCTCACTGCAGGCAGAGGGAGCACAACTGTCCTCCATCCGTCACGGCATGATACAGCTTGACTGTGGTGACTTAATGCCACTGAGCCATTGTGGCTCAGCGGTTAGTGCTGCCATGTCACAACGAGAAGGGCACAGGTTTCATTTAGGTTCTTTGAGGAGTGTGTTTAATCTCACCATTCTGGCACTGGTTTCAGCCAGGTGCCTTAAATACATTTTTTTTCCTTTGTTAATGAACCGTAAACAGAAATGAAAATATCATATGAGGAAATTACTACAATCAAGCCATAGTTTCCATTTATTTTTGTGCCAGAATGTCACTGGGCAAGATGCCTTGCAAGCTGTTTGCAGGGAATTGTGAATATAACAGTTAATACTTTACTGTTGCTTCCATTACAGCTATATCAGCAGTGATATCTTGGGAAAATAAGATGCTTACTGTGTGAGAAATAATGTGTCCCAGTAGGCAAGCTTCCATAACCACCACAATAGTCAGAGGGATAAGCCAGCACAGCTCTAATTAGTTCAACAGAGGAACTTTTAAGGGCTGCATCAGAGCCAGGAGCTGAATAAATACATATAAATCTCCAACAGAAAAAAAATCAGAGTAATATTCCTTTCATTGCGATCAGCATTAACCTAAAGCACTCGTCTGCTGTGCTCTACAGTGTGTGAGAGCCTTTTTCTGATAAGCTGGATACACCTATTGAATTTGCTGATTAAAGTCATATCAGGCAGTGCTCCTGACAGCTGTGCAAAGATACAAGTCTGAAGTCTGTGGAATCATTTTCAGAACACCACAAGTTTCCCACACACCAGAGAGGATGAATGCTACACAGCTGCATCAGAAAAATTATTCCATATCCATGCTAAAATGGTTTTCATTTAAAAATGAGGCTTCTTTCTGGTGAGATGAAGCTAAGGCCCCTTGAGTGATTTACTCACTTTCTCTGGAAGCTCTCAGGCTGCCTGGAGAACTAGAGGCTCCTCCATCACTGCCTCCTTCACTCTAAAAGCCCAGCAGAAGACCCTCATAAAAGCAAGAGCCATCACTCGTACTCCTGTTTCACACTCTGCAGAGTAGATGTTTTTTTATCTTCGACCCTAACTGGTCATCTTACACTCTTAAAATTGCTGGGTTATTTTGATAACTCAACTGCTGGGTAAAAGCCGTAGGTTTGTAAGTTGGGTTATTGTGACCAAATATTGGTTCAAAAGTCATGACTCAGGAGTTGGGTTGGTAATGTGCCGGGTTCTTCAATTCACTCCACAGCTTGACTAATTCTGTTGGGTCATAGGTTGGGCAGCTTTGATAAAATATTGGGTCAAATTTTTACCCAATTGTTAGGGTTGAAGATAAGCCTCAGAAGAAGCCACATCACTCTTCACAAACTGCCTTTTTCAATTCTTCTCCACTACTATGAAATAAAACATGGTAAGTAAAAAGTGAATTCTAACGGTTTGAAAATCATAGGGTTGATAATGCAATTTATTGGTTTAATCTAGAACTTTACCTACTAATTAAAGGTCTTTTAACAGATAACACCTGCCAGCTTGTGATGAAGAAAGCTATTTCTACTTAAAAATGCTTGATATCATCGTTTAAATTTATTATTTGAAATGAGGCTGAGGTTGCTCTGTTTGACAAACTATTTAGAGATCACTGTATGTAGAACAAAGAAAGTATAAGATTGGGTGTTGCATTTGTGTGAAAAAGGTAAAAAAAAAAAAAAAGGAACACAGTCTATCTAAACTATTTAATTTAATTCAATTATTTAATTTAACCTTAATGACCTCTGTTTATAGCAACATCTAGGATAGGAAATTATAATTTGTCCCATTTAGATTATTTAAGGCTAGATTGTGCTAATACTTTGATCCCCTTTTTTCCCTCGTTCACTAGACCACACAAAGGGCACGCACATCACTCTGGGACCTCGGTAGCTTTAAGGTCCACCACTCCAAAGTTTACGTGTAATCAAAGTAAAATAAAACAAAAAACAAAAACAAATTTACTGACTCCTAAATATCATTTGTATTAAGCCTTTTGGCTTAATTCAAAATCTTGGGCCCATTAAAAAAGAGGTCAAAGTAACAGAACAAACAAACAATACTGCTAACTCAAACAAACTAACCTAACTAAACGAGACAAAGGGGAAACTTAAACAGTGGCTGATCAGCCAACAAAAACACAGAAAGGCGTAGAACACACAAAACCCAATTAAAACTAACATAACAAATTTGATTTACCCCCAAGCTCCCCAGTAGTGGTATGACCCAATTTGCAGGTCTCCACATAAGCTTGCTCCGCCCCTTTTCCACCTTTCAGCTCATCAACCAAGGGACTGGGAGCAGCTGCCACTGAGGTAACTCAGAAAACAAAGAAAGATTAAATCAGGTATGCATAACAGTGGAAACTAAAATGTGCACACTTATTTTAGAATACAGTATTTTGTGATTGTATAAGTAAATTCATTCTAAACCAAAACCAATTCTTTATTAGCCTGTAAATTAAATCCTATATTTGAAGAAAGAAAAATGTAAGTGTAGTGTTATGGTTAAGCCTCTGATGTTTGGTAGACATTAGCACTGTGTGGCTGAAACTGCAGCCATCACAAGTAGATTCAATTATTCTAAAATTAACATTAAAAATGTTTTAACTTTAATTATTTAACTTGAGAACATCCGTGAGGTACACCTGAGGGGGATATCTTTGGTTGCCAGTCTTGAGGAACACCATATCCATACATGAGGGATGGAGGGTCCAAATACTTATTTTACACTTAATGGAGCGCTATGGAGAAAAGTGAGTATTTCTTGTACATAAACTAAATAAGTTATAAGGTCTTTTTGTTGGTGTTGGTGGTGGTGGTTTGTGTGGCATTTTCACTGTGGCTACATTTAGGCTTCTTGGTCAGAACGCCAGGGACACTGCGCTGTGCTGGCCCAAGTAAAATGACTCCAGTGGCAGCTCCTAAAGTGTGTGCGCTGGGTGATGAAAACAAAGAGGATCAGTCAAAAATGTTTGACTTCTTTTATTTTTCCAAAGCTTCTGCTCTTTGTATTTGTTTATTTTACAAGAAATCTACAGAAAAGTAAATTTTTTGCTTATCTAATTTAATTAAATGCAACTGTTTTTGCTTTCAGCCTAACTTCAGGAATAAAGGCAATTTTGGCATCATCAATAGTAGATCAGTTTCCATGTTTAAAGGACTGCCATGGCACAGGATATGTAGGAAACGCGTTTCCTATATCTACACTTCAATGGATACACACAACAACAATTAAAAAACCTAAATATTGGGCAGTTTTCAATCAGTATACTGAGTGTCATTGTGATTATAAAAATAAATATACAGTTTGTGTGTACTCAATTTCCATATCTTTAAAAGATGTATGCACATTATATGTCACTCATCCAAGTGACATCTTCAGTCAAATGCACATTATAGATGCATAAATAATAACATTTGTTTAAATCTATTGCGAAGTTGGCAAAAAGGTTTGTACAACCTTGTGACAGTATAAAGTGTGTGAAACATAATACTTGATCTTGGTTTAGTCCATCTCCTAACAATTAATTGCCAGCATTCACAACCACAGACTGGTCTACTTCGTTGTTGTTTTGTCCTCTCTGAGCAAATGTCAGGCATAGTGTTGGAGCTCACCGCTCCAGGATTACAGACAACTTAACATTAGCCAAACAACTACAACTCAAATATGATCAAATGAATGAGGGCTCATTTAGCTATGATGGAAGCGCAAAATGTTGCTCATAAAGGTGCATGAAATGATCTGAGAGGGAGATTCCCTCTTGCCACTTTTCCAAAGTGTTGATGTATGTTAAGTACTGAAAAAATCATCAATTCATCAGTTTTGTTTTTAAAGTTAAGAGTTTTTACATGTAATTCGTTCTAAAAACAGAGCTGGCTTTACATAGCATGTCTTTATGTGTATTAACATGTACATGTGCTGTAACCAAAGACTGATTTGAAGTAATGGATATAATATAATGAATTGTATACTTTTTTGTTACATGCATTTTACTTTCATTGATATATTTTTTATGGATGTTGTAGGGCTGTCCTGGTTGACACGCCTCTACAATGTTGCGTGTAGATCAGGGGCAGTACCCCTGGACTGGCAGACCGGGGTGGTGGTCCTCATCTTTAAGAAGGGGGACCGGAGGGTGTGTTCCAAGTACAGGGGGATCACACTCCTCAGCCTCCCTGGGAAAGTCTATGCCAGGATGCTGGAAAGGAGAGTTCGTCCGCTAGTCGAACCTCAGATACAGGAGGAACAATGCGGTTTTCGTCCTGGTCGCGGAACACTGGACCAGCTCTTTATCCTCTCAAGGATACTTGAGGGCGCATGGGAGTTTGCCCAACCAGTCTACATGTGTTTTGTGGACTTGGAGAAGGCATTCGACCGTGTCCCTTGGGGTGTCCTGTGGGAGGTGCTGCAGGAGTATGGGGTGTCTGGCCCATTGCTACGGGCCATTTGATCCCTATACAACTGTTGCAAGAGCTTGGTTCGCATTGCCGGCAATAAGTCGGACTCATTCCCGGTGGGTGATGGGCTCTGCCAGGGCTGCCCTTTGTCACGATTCTGTTCATAATTTTTATGGACAGGATTTCTAGGCGCAGCCAAGTGGCGGAGAGCTTTCACTTCGGTGGCCTCAGAATCTCATCTCTGCTTTTCGCGGATGATGTGGTTCTGTTGGCTTCATCGGGTGATGGCCTCCAGCTCGCACTGGAACGATTTGCAGCCAAGTCTGAAGCAGCGGGAATGAGGATCAGCACCTCCAAATCTGAGGCCATGGTTCTCAGCCGGAAAAGGGTGGAGTGCCCACTCCGGGTCAGGGATGAGTTCCTGCCCCAAGTGGAGGAGTTCAAGTATCTCGGGGTCTTGTTCGCGAGTGATGGGAGAAGGGAGCCGGAGATCGACAGACGGATTGGTGCTGCGGACGCTGCACCGGTCCGTCGTGGTGAAGAGAGAGCTGAGTGTAAAAGCAAAGCTCTCAATTTACCGGTCAATCTACATCCCTACCCTCACCTATGGCCACGAGCTGTGGGTAGCGACTGAAAGAACGAGATCGCGGATACAAGCGGCGGAAATGAGTTTCCTCCGAAGGGTGGCTGGCCTCTCCCTTAGAGATAGGGTGAGAAGTTCAGCAATCCGGGAGGGGCTCAGAGTAGAGCCGCTGCTCCTCCACATCAAAAGGAGCCAGCTGAGGTGGTTTGGGCATCTGACAAGGATGCCTCCTGGGCGCCTCCTGGGCGAGGTGTTCTGGGCATGTCCCACCGGGAGGAGGCCCCGGGGCAGACCCAGGACATGCTGGAGAGATTATATCTCTCGGCTGGCCTGGGAATGCCTTGGTGTTCCCCCGGATAAACTAGAGGAGGTGGCTGGGGAGAGGGAGGTCTGGGCTTCTCTGCTTAGGCTGCTGCCCCCGCGACCCGGCCCTGGATAGAGCGGAAGAAGATGGATGGATGGCATCTACTTTTTAAGAATAAATAAAACTTTTTATTTACTTTAATATCTCTGTGATAGACTCTGTGAGCCTCAGTATTATTTTCTTCATTGGAAGGTCATCTTTTTCTCGTCACATTGACAGATGGTTGAAATGACAGATCTCAAATCTGAACAGTAAAATGTGAACCATCTGTGTGCACTTAAATAAATGAACACTGGAACAACACACAGCTGCCTAATAAACTAAGTGACTAATAGCAAGCTTCACAGTTTGTTTTAGAAGGGCTAGATTTTGCAAAACCTTCCTTCTATACTTAAGTGAAAAAAACATAATACTAAAAAAATGAAATAAATCAGAAATTGTCAAAAGTTTTCAGGTTTGGTATCACCAGGTCCCACTTGTTGCAGAACACCAATGCAAATTTTTATGATCCTTTGTCTTTCAGAATGCCCTGTTTTCGTTCTGCCACTGCCACCATTTTCTGACAGTCTTACTCCTTTTCTATCTGATTTACGGTTGTTCCTTGCCTGTATTATCTAGTTCTGGTAAATACAGATTTCTAACAAAGTGAAATCACTTGCAGCAAAATCATGTTTTCAGGAAAGTTCCAGTGAGCTCGACCTTCCTCGAACTGTGTTTTTCTATTTTCTCAACTCTACATACCTGAGGTGGAGAGTGCAAAATCTGAATGACTCTTAGAAGCCACATTAATAGGAAAATATACTAAGGTTGTCCTTTGAGAGAGTGAAAGACAGAAAGTAAAGAGGAGGAAACCTGGAGACTGAGCTTGAATATCTTATAATGCTTCCCAAAGTCTTGTGAGAAACTTTGGCAAAACAATGAATAGTATATTTCAGGGTAGGGATCATTTTAACTTTCCCTTGGCACACAAATTGCTGTAGCACAGGGATATAAAAAAATTTTTTCTGCAATTCAAGTCTGGAGGGAGAAAAGGAATAACCTTTCAGTGCAAAATACAAAAAAATCTGTAGAAGTAATATGTAAAAGTCTCAGAGTGTGCTTTTGAAAATCAAATTTTGCATTTTTCAGAGTGCTGTAATTTTCAGAGGAAAGCAGTTTCAGAGCTTTGAAGGATGATAGTGTTTGAATAAGTACTATTGTTGTGAAAACAGAATCAAACAATACAACATACTCTATGAAATATTTCTTATGAGCTGAGCAATTGTTTTGTTCACAACACAATAAATCAAAAGTCCACCAGGGATGCAAAAGCATCCCTTAGTTTAAATGTGAATGCAATCCTCATTACCAGATTGTTTTGTTGTGGACCTTTGGATCACTTCACTTAGACAATAGCATCTTAGCTTGACACCTCCACCCTTTTCTTGCCATTTAAAAGGACAGTGGCTAAATTCAAATCAGGTATAGTTTTAGATTTTTTTTGACTGCTGTCACAACTTTATAATCACATCAGTATAAGATAGGTGTTGATTTTCCTTCCTTTGACTACATTTATATTTATAGGTTACTGTTACAGTATCTGACAACAGCTGCATAGCAGATAATCAGAAAAACCTGTTGAAACTTGAAATGAAATAAAACCTATGCAGAGCTTTTTAAGAAGTATTGAAAGAAAAAACAGTAAAAAGTAATGTGCTAAAAGTTAAAGCAAGGCCATTATAAGTGAGTTTTAATGGAACCTGTTGTTGGTAGTCTAAATTCATCACCAACTTCAACTCTGCCTCACTGCTTCTGGAGGCTGATAGATAGGATTGCTGCTCATTGCTCTTTTCCTGTGCCCACACCCAGAGGACACGGTGATGGATGATTGGCGGAGGACAGCTGGTGCTCTGCCTCTCAGGAGGGTAACTAATAGAATGGGGGCAAGTGGGCTGGTGCAGTGAGTACAGAACCAAACAGAATGCCCCAAGTACAATTTTTTTTTTATTTCTTATCTGCAGGCAAAAATAACCCTCAGACCTCAAAGTTTTTTTTCATGGCTTCATCTTTATCTGCTAATATTTCAGACAGATTAGGTCACGAAAGAGATGATGATTATACCTTGGTGGACACGCCGCATAAAATTGAATGTTTTTGCTCTTCTCAGCTGGTCACACATAAACTGTATCTCACACTGTAATGAGCAGGAGTCTAAAAGGACACTTGTTTCAGCCTCTTCCCATTAGTAGGCTTGTGATTTCCAAAACAATGGCAAAAGAATCCATATTTAATGAGCATCACCTGCTCTCAATTAAATATGCTGCAAAATATTCAAGTCTAGCGTGCTTTTCAGTCTTTGAAACTGGTGCTTAATGTCCAAGCAGTTTGAACAGGGAGCTGTCTAGCCACATTTCAGTTTTGAAAGATGTTGCTTTCTACAGTAAGTGGAATGAATGCAATCCAAGTTTGGTTCTTTTTCTGTTAGACAGCAAGACAAAAAAGCCTCTAAAGCAGAGGTTTAAATCCCTCCATTCTAATAACTTGAAAACAGCTCAAGTCAAGACTACTACTTATAAGTAGCCCTTTCAAAAACAGAGGCCATTAAAACAAGAGGAATAAACACAACAAATTAAGAGACATAGCCATGCACGTTTCAACAGATTGGTGCTAAGACAACCATATGTAATTTGAACTATTTTAGAGTATAGCGGTGCACCTGAAGGCTCCACTTGTGAAACAAAGGCTATAGGTAATCAAGAAGGTAACTAAGGTGATAGGTGAGAGTCAGGTTCCAAAGCAGAACTGAATGAATGCTGGGAGGCATCACATGAGGTTTGTCTGGTGCTTGTTCATGGTCTTGTGAGCACAAGACAGAAGACAACAGCAGTGGAAGAAATACTGCCAAATCAGTTCACAGTATATTTCAGGGCAGGGGTCACTGGAACTCGGTTCCTGTTCACTAATGCGTTTCCTATGGTGCTTTCTGATATTTTTTACCCTGTGAAATCTGAAGGCTCACATGAGGGTTTGAGAACCCTGCTATCTCAGACCTGGAAATTGCCCTTTCGGGGCATAGTACATGTATATCTTTCCATATGGGTCAATTTAAACATGGCTGAAGGCAGCTTTAACTCTAAACAAATTGGCCTCAACAGTTGTTGAGTGCCCGAGATGCACTTCAGAGTGATTTAGTCCTGAGGTTTAATCTGTCTGCACAAAATAGCTATATTTCAAATGGCATCACACCTTGCTGGTTATACACAGTAAGGCAAGCCTTAAATGGTACTTGAAAGATTTTATACATCAAAGTCTGTTTACAGGTTTTCAACAATTCTAGTTAATATGAGAAGAAAAAAAGTTCTTCCCAAATATCTCATTGCCTCAAGTCTTGTCAGTTAAAGCAAAGTTGGTTGAGTATGAAAATTCCAACTTGGAAAATATCTGTGGGTTGACTTAGAAGAAAGTATGTTTATCAGTGTGTGTAAAGATGAGTCCTTATTCCTGCTCAAGTGGAGCTCACATATATGACCCACTTGCTGAAGGTTCAGTTTGACTGTAAGCACCAGTGTGGTGTATAAGCAGTGCAGGACATATCCACCTTAGATTAGACTATATTTATATAAAAAAGTGGGCATAGCATAACTGTGACAATATTTAGAAAGTTGCATCCAAAAACTGAATAGGGACAAGGCAGAGATATGCAGTGCTGTGAAAAAGTATTTCCACTCAAGTGTTTGATATAACTGCCAATTGGAAATTTGACCCATTCTTTTTTACAGACTGGGTTTTACTATATTGGAGGATTTAAGGCTATAAAGGCTATAAGTCAAATTTAATTTGTAACTTTGACAAGGTCATTTGAAAACCTACTTTTTTTTGGCTTTGTTTGTTTGTTTGTTTGTTTAATTTTGTTTTTTTGATTCAGAGGTGGACTTAGAGCATTGTCCTGCTACATAGCTCAAGTGCACTTGAGCTGCAGGCCGTGAACTGATGAAATTCTCCTTCAGAATTTCATCAATCATGGCAAATCCTAAAGGTCATGAAGCAGCAAAGCAGCCCCGGACCATCCCAATGCCACCACCATGTTTGACTGTTCATATGATGTTCTTTTTATTAAATGCTCACCAGTTTTACACCACTTGTGATGGAATTCAAACCTTCCAGAGAGTTCAGCTTTTGTCTTGTCACTCCATATAATATTTTCTCCAAAGTCTTGGGAGTTATCAAGATGGGGTTTTTTTTGTGACATATCTGAGACAAGCCTTTGTGTCCTTTTTAGTTAGCAATGGTTTTCACCTTGGAACTGTCCCATGGATGCCATTTTTGCCAGGTGTCTTTCTTATTGTTACAATTACTTTCTTGCTCACTTAAGTTTGGATAGTTTTTTTCTCTCAATAAATGAAATCATAATGTATTTTTTTTTTATATATTTTGTATTTACTCAGGTTATCTTAGTTTAATATTACCATTTGTTGATATGAAGCATGCAAGTGTCAAAAATATGCAAAAACTAGAATTAGAAAATGGAGCACGGAGTCTTTTAATGGGATGTCTCTTTCTGCTAGCTACATTTTTTTTTAGAATATCCCATTAGAAATGCTCCAAAAGGCACCAACTTGAATTAGCAGAAGTGAAGTCTGGGAGACATCAGCTAGAGCTGCCCAAGTTGGCAAATCTTTCAATCAAAGCAGCTAAAACCCTAAATATAAACGTTAATAAATTGAAAAGAGTGAAGTTTTTTTCAAGGGTCCAGAAGGGAAAAAATAGCTATAGCAACCAAAGCAATTGTTAGTAGATTCAGCCGCAAGGTACCTCTGGAGTACTGCAGGTTATTTGCACTTCCAAAAAACTGCTTGGCTTATTTTATTTTTTCTTTTTTTTTTTACTGCTTTGTATGAACTAACAGCCAGCTAACATCCATGCATGCTTTCCTTTTTAAACAATACAAGCATACAGTTCATATCTCAACTCTGCTTAGCTCGACACACTAGCTAAAGGCACTTCACACTTTCCACAGTGGGGTTGAATCACTCAAGTGCCTATCTACTTGTGTGACACATAATCATGTGCAACTGATCCATACTGAAAAGCTGTTTTGAACAGAGAGTTTTTTTGCACATAGATTTCAAGTGTTCCATTAATACATGCATTTTAATATATTATGGCAATAAAAAAATAACAGATAAGGACCAAATAAACAGAACACGTCAATGTGGGCTGAAAAGTTCAAGCCTCGCTAAGACAACTTGGTTATCTCAGATATGTTATGTGTGCTGGAAAAATACAAGGTATTCCACTATAACAGTGCCAAATGTAGCCAGTATACCCAGTACCCAAAACAAGAACAAAGTCCTGTTTAATGCACACGTAATAATACCACTGCTAAATGCACACTTCCGTGTGTCATCATACACTTAATTAACACTGAATACATTTGCTGCACAGGTGACAGTTACTTTGTAAATCTCATACATACTGCAGTGAGCACTTTGTTTAATCTACCATGCTCTCACACTCCCCTGAGGTTTCACAGTCGAGACTTTAACAGCAGGCACTTTACTGGGTGTGGTTGGCTACATAATGCACGCAATAAAAAGCAGCACTGCTCATACCCACATACGGTAGCCACCCCTTCACTAGAGAGAACAGTAGCAGTTGGCCATGTTTCTGCTGAAACTGCTTTGTCAGCTGTTTAACATTGTGTTACTGTAATTGACCACATGCAAGTAACAAAGAGACAAAACCAATATTGGACTAGAGAGCGTAAATACTTGCTCTTCCTGCAGTCTCCGTGATCTCAAAAGGCTTGGGACTCCATGACTTTCTAGGCAGGATATGTTGTTGTGGTTCCATAGGGAGCGCTGAAAGGATGGAATGGTTTCATTTGGGTCAGGTCGGCTGCAGAGTTTGAGTCCCAGAGTACATTAGAGAGAGCTGAAAAAATGCTCTTAGACAAGCCAAGGAGCTGATTCGAGTGCCATGGCTGCCCTGGAGTGCTTTTACCATGCCCTGTGGATCCTTTGGGTTCATTAAGCAGTTCGGAGTTTGAGTCAGAAGCCTCTCTACAACCTGCTGTGACACGAAGAAAACACCCTTGACTGAAAAAGAAAAAACAGTAAGTACTACAGGTAATGCCAGTAGGAAACCCTGAAGGGCACGTTCTCTTGAATCCATTTAAAGAGTGAGAAGGTAGCTCCAAGGTAAACTTGGTGTTGAGGGTGAATAGGGAAAGTAGAGTTCATAATACTTGATTTTTAGTAAAAAATATTTCACTGTCTTGAAACCATATTATAAACATGTTTTCTAAAACACAGAACAAAACTAAGGATATCAAAGCTATTAAATAAAACATACCTAAATATTTTAATGTAAGCACAACAGTGTAAATCCAGCAAAATGTTGTTAAATGTTAAACTCTTCTAAGCATTTAGATATTGTAACATAGCTGCACTCTCTTGATCAGCTTCATGCGGTTACCATCAGAAGTATTTCAAATAGTCTTGAAAAAGGTCCTACATATTCTGGCTGCTCAATCAGCCCCAAAGCATTTAAAAACCATCTCATTTGGACTTAGGCTTGCTGTGAAGGCCAGGCTATTTGATGCAGCACTTAATCACTCGCCATTTTTGTCAGAGCCTGGAAGTGTGTGTTTGGTCATTGGGATGGCATGTTTGAACAGGATGTAGAGGTAGCTATGTTGGTTAAGTAAGAATAAATCTGAATCTGACCTTCAGGTATTAGAGTAATGATAGACTTGGATAAATTCTTGAATATTTTTTTTCAAAGTGTCAAAAGTTTACTGAAAACCAATCCAGGCTAGGACCACATAAAGATGGTCAACATACTGTAGTCAAAACAACAAAACAGCAGTGAAGATTTTAGGATGGAATTTTGATTTGTGTGATACTATTTTGTATGTTTTATGCAGACTGTACTGTAGTTGTATTATGTACAAAATATAAAAATTAGAGATGCCTGAATAAGTGTCCAACTTTGACTGCTACAGTTTGTAATTTTAAATCAGCTGCACAAAACTAAAACTTTTTTCTAAAATAAAATATTTCTCTATTATGAAAGTTGTGTTTCGTTAATAGCAGATATTCTACTTTGGAGGGAAACTTTTAAAAATCCCAGGCTGTTGCTTTTTAAGTGTCCGTGCTTCAGTGATCAGAGAGAATGTGATTTTATGTAATGATATGCAGAGGTGCTATTCTCATCTGGCAGACGGCTGCTGCACTGCAGTATGAAAGTGTTCCTTTCGGCAGTGAGCACGTGTTGCTGCATGGGTTCTTCCAACTCGAATACACTAGAGATAGAGACTAGGTCCGTTGGCACAACTCTACTGCCTTAGAAATTCACACTCTGCTCAATATCCGGATGAACTCTGGCAAGATTCTTCAAATCTATTCATGAAGTTTTAAAAAAGACCAAAAGTATAAAAGATTCACAAGTATATTTAAACCTTCCAGACGGTATTTGTGCTTCAGTGCTATAAAGTCTTCTTATTCTACAAATTCTTATTCTCTTATTCTCTTTCTTATCATTGAAGAGATACAAAGCTGATCTCAATTTCCTATAGATTATCTCCTTCTTGATGTTTGGAAATAAGAGTTCAGTGTTCCCCCACTGAAAATATCTGATATCTTTTTGCAGTCATACCGGAGCTTTTTCAATAAGCAGAGTCGAAGATTGGTGTATTATGAGGCAAGACCACTTTTACACAGCAGTATTTGTCATTTATTTAACGATAATACCCCGGAAGGTTAGAACACAGTTTATGCACAGTACACTACAAAGTGTTTGTTGTTCCTTGACGAGCGTTAGAGAGAGCGATATGATTCATATTCGGTAAATGTTTGCTTTTTGACAATTTAAACACTGGTGCATTAACAGATAATGAACTTTAGTGTGTAAAGATGAGAAAACACAGGACATATACACATATAAACACACACCCACATTTTTTACAAACCACTCAGGAAATTGTGCATCTGGAGCTACAATGTTAATCATTAATCATTACTGATAAAGGAGGTAGAAGCTACAAAATGCACTATTCTTTAATTTCAATGTATTGCTCGTTGCTCATCTTAATTCTTCTGCTGTTGAATTATGTAGATTACAAAGACTGAGCTCGTTTAACAGACTACTCAGTTTCCCAAAAAGCAGAACAAGGGAGTCAAAATATTTCTTACTAATGCAATTCAAACGGTAGATTTAAATTTACTGCAGTTATTTTTAAAATAAACATAGAGTTGCATGTTTTTACTCAATCTACACAAAAATGGGTGAGTCATTATATATTACATTCTTTCAAAGTGGTAAGAACAGCAACAAAGAGCAAATGTAAAGCAGCAAGGATGTACCAGTCTGTGATACAACATGAAATCAACAGTTAATGTTCATTTTAAATCTTTTTCCACCTGAGGTATAGCAAATTGGTAGCCAGGTGCTATACAGAAGCTGGCAGATACTGCAGTCAAATACATGACTGCTAGATGAGAAAAGCTACAACTCATCACTTTAAGCTTCTCTCGAAGAGACAGGTCATCCTGTGGTCTTGACACAAGCATGAATCCTCCCAACCCAAATAAAGCCATCCCAAAGCACATCACCTAGTCTGCAGGCAGGTGCACTGAAACAGATACCAAAGCTTAGAGCCACTGAGGCCATTTAGTCTCCTCCCTGACAAAAGAGGTCCCAGAAAAATATTTGAAGTTGAAAGGAAACAGTGCTGTGCAGCAACATAAAGCAAAAGATAAAACAGCATAAAAACATTGCACTTCAGAGGCAACAACACAGTTTATTACCCACCACAAAGTCAGAAGACTTTGCATTTATATAGTCTGAATATTTAAACATAACCCTGAGCTGTCTGTCTGAGTCCAGGCAGATAATTGGCATACAGAGAGTAAAATGCATAGCCTAGGGTTTACCCATCCTACACATCTCCATGGTTGGCCTAATGCTTTTTGTCCACACCCTGATACTGGAGTACTCAGTAGCCAGGGGATTGGCTGCCCATGCAGTACATTGCCTGTCAATTGATCAGGGCCTGACTCCAGCTTAGTGCACCCTCACTGGGAACCTCAAATGAGGCACAACACCAGGGCATTCATCTTCATCAGAGGACCACAGGATAAAGTATCAGGGAGTTTTTTTTTCTTTCTGTAGCAGAGATAGGAAAAAAAAAACCACTGAAAACAGATAATTTTTCCTTCTATTTGTAGTGCTTCAAGTGCTATCACTATCACATAATGCCTATGCTGTGTCCATGATGAAACTATATTGCAGACCCTCTCTGCTGACTCAATCTAATTACATGGTGCTTCTGTGCAGTGTTTAAGCCAAGCACATGCACATTTGCAGTATGATCATTTGCATCTTGGATATAACTGTGAAAACTTGATGCCCTCAATTTTTCAGCAAGCTAAATCTTCCTTTTCTGCTGCTTCTCAATGATGAATCACCAGTTCACCGAAAACCTGAGTGAACAGGGAACTTGAGGGTTTGACCAATGTCAGAATTGGAGACATTGCTGTGCTACCAGTCAATACCAACAAATAAAACAGCCTGCTCAGATGGAGAATCGTGAATTTATTTTGCCTGATGTAATTCATTAAACTGTTGCTTATGCCCATTTATCATAATCAATCAAAGGGCAGTGGAGCCAAAAGAGCAATTTAGAGCGCTACAGAGTTATGCCATTGCTGAGTCCATAATAAATTTGAGGAAGATTATATAAGGCAATATTGAACCTTGGGGTACATTCTCTGTCAGACTGTAATGAATCATTCATTGCTTAAGATCTATATTTTTACAAATCAGTGACAGGTGAAAACAGATGAATGAATAAGGTGTGAATGCGAGTTACAGAGGTTAAGCAAACCAGCTGTTGTGTGAGACACTGATTGTTAAGCACCCAAAATAATAACACTTTTTTTTAACCCACTGAACATTTCAGTTGAATGCATGTACCATAAATGATGAACTAAAACTTTGAGGTCAACTCAACAAACCAAAAACATACTTTTACCATGGTGTTGACGAATTTTGGTAGGTGTTATATAATAGGCAACTTCTTGCTCTGGGCAGACTTTGGATCCCAGCACTATTGATTATGAGTAACACCAGATGCCAGAGTTGGATGAGAAATGAGCAGTCAGAGGATGGAACTGATGAGTGTGCCACGAGGAGGTTATTTGTCTTTTGGACAGGGAATTGTGTCAAGATTCACAACCCTCAAAATCCATCAGAATCTCACTGTCCAACAGACTATATGTTCATTAAAACAAATGATGACATTTTCATTTCAAGATGCTGTTAAATGATGCTGTCCACTTCAAGATTTTGTTTCTTGAGCGAAGTCTTTAAAACATGACCATAAATATTTTATGGTCCAATCATTGATCTGGAGCACAAAATAATAACATTTCTATCCATTTTTCAATATGGGTGTAAAATAATGCTTTCCAGGGTAATCTGATCCCAGAATCTGTTCTATTTTTTGGCATAGCTCTAATTAGTGAAGGATGTATTTCAAAGCCATACAGAGATTTCCCACCCTTGCTGCTACAAAATAGGCAACACTGATCATTTTCAGCTTATTTTCTAGTCAGGCCTGCTGATACCCCACACAACAAATGGCCCACAGTCCCACCAGAGACACGCTGCAGCTGCTGTGCTGGTGCGTCTTAGATCTTCAGGACTACGGCGATGTTTTGTCCCACATACATGCAGCAGCTTTGTAATTTAAAAAAGGCTTCACAATAAACCCCGCATGTGCTGCAGTGGTAGAAAAGCCTTCCTGTGGGTCTGAATTAGTGTTCTTGGACTTGTACCCAAAGTCCTTGCAGCCAAATCAAGTCAAGAGAAGAATTTTCTTTGCTGCCAAACACCAGCAGAGGGGGATGTGCTCAAGTCAGGAGGAGCAAGTGAATGTGTCAGCTGTGCCGGTTGAAGCCTCACAAGCTTCCTTGCAGCCACACCCTGATATAAGGCCACGTTCTGACAAAGCCACAGTGACGTGTGCAAGGATGTGTAATATTTATCTGAACAAGAGCATTGTTCACAGCCCGCTGCACTTGAAACATTTCATATAAGCTACTTTACAACACGGTCAAAATACAGGATGTGTGTTGTCTCAAGGTTAAATGCTCAACTTGTGTTTATAAACATGACAGATGGAAATAGTGACAATTAAATATTGCTTTACATAAATTCCGTGATCGTGTCAGATAATAGCGCTGAGCATGTTTGGCACTTTGAGATTTAAATGACTCCTTAACAGTGGTGTCATAGATTTTCAAAGGATTGTGAATTGAGGTTTTCACATGTACTGGCTGTCACTTAGGAAACAAAACTTGAAAACACTCTGCTTCAGTAGAGCTAAGCGAGCAGTGCTAATATTAGAGGGTTTTTTTCATAATAATAAAAAAACAGGTTAAAAATCCCTTCTGCAGGGCTTTATGAAATAGTCTGAGATAAATTATGCACATCCACTGGCTTTTGATATCCATCCCACGGGGCTTTTTTTCTTTTCATTAAAGCTCTATTTTTTCCAACTATGCATCCTTTTTTTCTGAGAGAAAATGACTGGGCAAAATCTTTTAGTTCAAATCAGTGCAAGATTAAATAGCTTACTGTGTGTGCTTTTTTGAGGCTGATGAATGCGCACTGGCTGGGGGCTGTGATATTTTAAACTAGCTTAATTTAGTATGCCAACTTGTTGAAGTGGCACCTTGATCTTCTCACAATGAAAAGACTAAGGGGACCTAAAATCAGTCAACTGTACACTGAGCAGGAAGACCACCAAAAGATATTTTAATGTCAGCCAACAACAGGATTATTTCTGGAAAAGGCAATATCAGTGACTTAATTAAGTGGCATAGACAACCATATACTTATAAAATAACTAATTCTCACAATGCCGACACCCTTTTTCTCTTGTTTTTATTGTTTATATCTTGTTTCTTTTGGATCATGTCAGTAACTTGTCCCCAGCAGTGAAAACAGCAGTCATTTTAGGTCTATTTGTCTAGTAAACGCAGGATTTAGAAGGAAAAAAACAAGTTGTGTCCTCAGTTAAACGTTATCACTAATCCGTAATCTGAAAGTCAGAAAGTCATTCTCAGACACAAACAAACTCATAAACAAATTGACAAAGTGGCACTTTTACTGCATTATTGTTAATGATTTCTTAATAAAGAATGAGTATCAATAATCTTGGACTTCAATAAATTAATATAGCTCAGTCTCATATCTCTGATAAAGGAGAATCAAACTCTATGCCGCCTCTACTGTAGCCGAGTCGCATTTACTATCGCAGCTCATATCGTACAGTTTACAGTTTCAGCGCCATGTTCCCATCCTTTGGTAAAAAAAAAAGAAGGGTAATAATAACGATGAGACGCGTAGCTCATCCATATTAGAAGAGTCTTTAATGAACTCGGATCGTCAGAGACACTCCTCCTGCTCCCGGCTCCCTCCGCTCCGCTCCCGTTACCAGACGATGCGCGCGTGAAAATTTGCAGCCCCATCTTTATCAGTATCATCGCCGTGAAGACAAAGAGAAGACCGCAAATGAAGATGTGCTGCACTAGCAGGAGAAGCCCCTCTTAAAATCACTATTACCGCAGCTGTGCCCGCCCAGAGGCAGACAGAGAACCGGTCCTTGGAGACTCTTTGGGGATGCGCAAAGATGTGAGAGTGAAGAGTGAGATGCATTGTGATTGGCCATACTCATCCTAAAAGCGTCAGGCAAGGAGAGTGATGTTTGCTCCAGCAAAAGAGTCGACGGGGTGGCATCAAACTTGAAGGAGACGTGTTCAGTGTGCACAGTCGATGCTTTCACGGCATTAACCGTAAACTTGCATCATTTCCCCAAAGAGGCGGACGCGCTTTCCGTGGTGCTGAAACAGAGACTTGGCTGATCAACTAGTGAACAAGAGGAGGACACTCTCACTTCGTCACCTGCTTCTGAGCTTCATTGTATTGTGGAGCCGTGGCAAGGTAAGCGCAGTGATGTACAGTGCCTTACAATGTAATGAAGATACGCTGTTTTCATTTATATCTGTATCACGGCCACACATGAACCAGCGTCCGTTTTTTTTAATCGCGTCTTTATCTGTTGTCCCGAGTTTCTGATGCGTACGTTTTATTTTAAAGTTTCATCCAATTTTACCATAGCAACAAAGTTTCATAATCAATGCGTCTTAAGTTTTTTTTTTAGCTTACATTCTCCAGCTGTGGAAACGTATTGCAGATTGTCTGTCCTTTATGCTTGTCATTATTAGATACTTTCTAAATTTAATCTGATTTAAATTATTTCCCCTCATTGTTGTTTTAAAAGCTCAAGGGACTTCGTTTTCTGTATTGCGTTAATTTACCCTTAGGTTCCAGTGCACTAGAGAGTTTACTTACTTCAGAAAGTGTTTAAAAATGATGAAAACATAGCTTTATAACTGCTTGTGCACTTAGTTTTCTGTGCTGTCAGACATTTTCACACATCACTCCTTCTTTGAAACATGTATTATTAGAGTGAGAAGATACAGCATATACTTTACCACTGCAGCATGGGGAACATTATACTTAGTAATGGCGCTTTCTGTTGGAACAGTGATTGGAAGCAGGAGTTTGTGCTGGTCTTTCATTTTGCTGCTGGTACCTGTACAGTAGTAGTAGTTGTTGTTTGTTTGTTTGTTTCATACCATGACTATGTGCCTCAAAACTCAATTTACATTCAATGTTTTTAAGGGAAAACTTTAAAAGTTGTGTTGACGTTTAGAAATTCATACCACTACTATGAGTAGATTTTCTTTGTTATATCACGTTAAAATGTGGCTGGACTATAACCAGGAAATAGATACAAGTGAAAAAAAAGATTGTGTGCTGTTGTTCAAGTGTCACATGAAGATTGGTGTGTTCACTAGACCATAAAAATAGCCGCTGCTCGCTAACTGGCTTCAGGGCTGTATTTTTGGGTTATGTCACTTTTATAGCACAAAAGAGATTGTTCTAACATAATCATCCCTAACATAACTTTAAGGTTTGTGGTGGCTTTCAAATGCTTGATCTTTCCAGTGCACTGTCCAAAGAAATCTGAATAAACAATATCATATCAGACCAATAAAATGTTGTAAACTGATTGTATAAGAGACTGCATGTTCAAACCATGTGGTCAGTTAAAAGTTTAACATCTGAAAGAGCTTGTAGAGTGTTGTAATTGCAAGAGCTGTGACTTACTTGCTTTAATCAAGTACCTTGTTTGACTGAGAAGGAGCGTGGGTGTCATCAAAGCAGAACAAAGCCTCTTTGAGGTGGAAAAACTTAAGTTGTGATTAATTTCAAAAGGCACACCTTAATTTCAAAGGCACGTTCTTGTATTTGAGACACTAAGTCAATATCCTACAAAGTCAGAGGACTTTTCGCAGTGTTGAAGGAGACTACTCAGAACTTAAAACTATGGCTGATAAGCTTTTAAAACTGGATGGCTAGCTAAAATTTTACAACACAGCTTTTTTGTGTTCTGTGGCTCTTTAATAGATAGTTTGTTATTATTTGTATATTTTTACTAGAAGAGCTGTTATCCTCTCTCCCTAATTCTAACATGTCTTTACAATCTGAGCAGAAGGCAGGTGTATTTGTACCTGCAAGGCTGAATGAAGTACTTGACCTCTGTGTCAGAATTTGTTATTCATTCTTCATGCAAAGATTCAGACCCTCCACAAGATAATAAACAGAGTTGTAATTGCCAGTAAGGTTGCTCAGCAGCTTTAATCAATTACTGTGCCGTCTTCCATCGAGAGAGATTGGGAGTGCAGGTGTCATCAAAGCAGAATGAGTCTCTTTTGAGGTGGGAAATGCAAGACTCAATGACTTCACTCAGCTGGGTCACTGGACACACAGCAGAGCTTTGACGCGTACAAATTGTGCTTGAAGGTGCTGCGTTCATCCTGGGAGGCTCAGTGGCTGGCAGAGGACCAGCAGAGCAGGGACATTGCACTCCAGATGGCCAAGAGAGGCCAGAGGAAGAGTGCTGTCCAAGCCCAGCTGGGTGTACGGGAAGCTGGACTGCCGGTGGTATGTGTACGTGATTGTGGGAGGCAGACGGGATGAGAGAAGCAGTAAACGATAGAAAGAAAGAGGAATATACAGTATGTGAGGGTGTGTGTATTGAAGGAGTGGTTTGGGAGAGAAAGGGTGAGTGAGAGAGAGCGAGAGAGAGAGAGAGAAACTGAGAGCAAATGGTACAGGCGCCTCTGTGTGTGCTCGCATGCATGGAAGTAGTGATAGGAAAAGTGTGGGTGGAAGAAGAAATGAAAGAGAAGATGAAGGAGCTTGCATGTCTGTGTGCTGGTGCTAGTGTATGTATGCAACTGTGTATTTCTCTAGCTGTGTGTGTGTGTCTGTGTGTGAGTGAGAGTGTTGAAGGGACAGAAGCAGAAAGGGTTGGAGACAGAAAATGAAAGAAAAAAGAAACAGGCACTTGTGTGTATGTGTCGGTGTGTGGGAGGGAGAGAAAATGAAACTGGAAGAAGCAGGCATGTGTGTATCTATGTGCTTGTGTGTGATTGCAGAGAAAGCATTACTCAGTAAAAAAAGACAAAAACAAAAGAGGAGGAAGAAAAAGGAACACGTGTGTCCCTTGGAAAATGAGTGTATGAGGGGTGAGAGAAACACTGGTTTGATTGGATGCTTGCTTTTGTATTTGTGAGGAGAGTGTTGTACATGGGTGGTCTTGATACTGATGCTAGTATTCACTGATGATACTAAGAGGTGTATGAAGGCTGCATGGAAAATTACACACACAAAACAAGTAAAATGGAATCTTACCAGAATTGGAAAAAAGTATCTCAGCATTTCATTCAGCCAGCTCTAACCTCTGACTCTGCGTTTTACCATTTTTCACACACTCGTTCAGCAGCAATGTGACTTTCAGTGTTCTCTGAGTATGTGCTTTATGGCATAAGGCTTCAGGCAGATGACCTCTTTCTGAAAGGTCATAATCTGATATTCACGCCCCACTATGATGGAGAAGATCTGTTGCATGTGTCAGGCTTTTTTTTTTTAAATCCTTTTTTCAGCACATTTTACATCTTCGATGTAACACATTCTCCTTCTGAAGTAAAAGCCACCTGAGAATGCGCACAGAGCACATGACGACAAACACACAACGGCTTCACAGAGATAACTTTGCCTCACTGTTTCCATTTGGGAAGCCGCTAGAGAGCAGATGGAGAGAAAGCATGCTCTTTTTATTCTGCCACATCTGCTCCGTGATGGAATGGAGCATGATCTGCACTTTGATCACAATGAATTATTCCTATCCCTGGCTATAAATATGGTCTGTCTACAGCACCCAGTTTCTCTCTCACTTCTTAAACTAGGAATCTGTGCTCGCCTCTGAGTCGCTCTCTCCTTGAGTGTGTCACTGCGGCTCTACTGCAGCTCTGGTTTTCTTCTTCACACTGTGAAGGAACCGAAATCCCTTCCTTCAGCCCAGTTCAGTAAAAGAAGCATTGTGTGCAAAAAGTTCTATATAAGAAACAAATAAAGGGGCTTTGCTCAACCTGTTATTATTCTGCCTTTATTCCATATTTTTCACTTTTGCAAAAAAAAATAAAAACATGAAAATGTCAAAACCAATAATATGTCTCCCTCTCAATACCCAGGCACGCTGTGAGTCTGTATCACACCCTGAAGAAGGATGTAATCAATATGTTTGCACATTGTGTTCACTCACTGACATTTTTGTTGAAGATGTATTGCCAAACATGAAAAAAAATACAAAATATAGCATAACAGCCAGTTTCATAAGTCTGTCCCTTCCTTACAATACCAGACGGAGGTGCCATCCAGTGCAGCAGTGTGGCTCATTAGTGTGCTCTAAATGCTTTCTTAAAATAATGGATGGGATGGAAGAAAAAGATTTAGTGGCAGGCATTGGATAATATGGCTCAACTGATTACAGCCTGCATATCATATAGCTTTTATCCCTGTTCCATGATTGTGATACCAGCGTTGAAAAGATAAGCTTTAGTCCTGAGATGGACATTATTCTCTTACTTTTAAGGCAATTTCAGATTTGAATTAAATATAGTTGGGAAAAATTGGATATACAAATTTACAAAACTGAAAATTATTAAATAGTTATTGAGGCCACAAACTCTTTATGAAAAAGATAGCTGTATTTATGATACACCTAATTTATTTTTCACTCTTTATTTGATCTAAGTGGGAAAGTTTGTTCCTCTCCTCACTTATTCTGCTGTGTGTGTGTTTGTGTCACTGTGTGTGCCCCTCCTCACAGACACAGAGTGGAGCAGATGAGACTCAGATGGCAAATGGTTCTTATGTAGCGCTTTTCTACTCTATCTGAGCACTCAAAGCGCTTTACACAACTTGCCTCATTCACACAAGCACTTTTTTGTATGCTCTTTCTCTCTAACATTCACACACACTCATACGAGCAACTTGGGGTTAGTATCTTGGCCAGAAATATTCGTCATTCAGACTGGAGCACAGGGGGCTTGAACAACCAGCCCTTCAATTAGTAGGTGACCTGCTCTACCACCTGAGCCACCCCATATATCTCATGCTCTTCCCAATATGATTTATATCAAGTTGTCAAAACCTTTTTTTATCAAAATAAATCCTCACACATGTTTAATCAAACAAAATAAAATATAAAAGCAAGATGAATGAGAATGTCACAAAAGTGACATTCTCATTCACTTTAACAACTCTTTGCATTAAATGGCAATTCAGATGCTTCCAAAGAGTATTAGCCATGCTAAGTTAGCTTTTCTTCAAGCATTCCACTTCAAACATTTTGACTCTACTTTATAGATTGGGTTGTGGTCAGGATTTATGATTCATGATCTCTTTGACATACAAAATTGGGAAATAGACCATCACTCACTGCAAGCAGGCCAAACTGGGATTGATTTTCTGTTAATGTGTGATTTCTGATTCATAGAGCTGATTATAAGGTCTAGGATGGCATCATGAAAATTCTTTTGATATGTCAGGGACAAACTATGGCACAATTCTTATGAGAACATGGAAGCAATAGCAAAGACTGACTTCAGGCTATGCTTTATAGAAACAATCAGCAGAGATTGTATCTATGTCTTTGTACATCAGTGCATTCCACAGAGATGTGATGTGTCACTTTCTTAGCATCACTGCTTATGCTTATTGACTCATTTTCATATAAAGAATTCGTAGTTCTTGCACACAGCACTTTCACATCATCTCACAGCCTTACCCGCAAAGTATGGTACTATCAACCTATCACCTCTAATGGGAACAAAAGGTCAGCCCTTAATTATTCATTCGGGATGTCAAACAATGCTTGCCGGCTGTTATTTAGGGTGGGGGAGACCCATATGAATAATTCAAGTGCAGGATTCTCTTTCCTTCGAAGAGTGGCACTGTGGTTCAGAGGTTTGTGAGAATTTTATCTCCGTGCAGGAGGCCTCTGTCATTCCTGAGCTGACCTTGGCTGTCACTGCAGCAGCAACATGGGTGGCACAGAAGGTGGCAGGGACGCTTGTTCTTCCCGTATCTGCAGGCCTCCTCCACACTGTGAGAGTGAGTAGGAAGGACTACAGGGAGCAGGCTGTCTAAGCTCCCTCAGTGTCTGTTTACAGTACACTATGTGCCACGCTGTGCGGAGCCAGTGCCAATGCATTAAAAAAAAGCAGATTACTCTTTAACAATGAGTTATTCTGCTTTTCACCCGAGGTACGTTTCTGTTTTGGTACACTAGCCATGTCAATTGCTCTTAAGCTGCTTTCTTAAGATGTAAGGGGTGTTTATTGCAGCTGAAGAGGCAAAAGCAGATATTAATGCTATTAAAGTGCATTAAACTGAAGAATGCTGTAATGTGAGTCACTTCCATGAAAGGATTAGGGGGAGGCGGCATGGAGAGGATTCTGAGTAAGGAGAGAAAGTGAAAATATTCATCTTGTTATGTGAGATGCAGGAGGGAAAGTGAGGGACAGATGAAACAGAGAGTGAGAAAAGTGTGTGTGTGTGTGTGTGAGAGAGAGAACATTTATGCCAACTCCACTATCTCTGAACAATAACAGAAGCACGTACACAGATACAGAGCACGTCTATCAAGCAACGGATGGCAAGCAGCCCAGAGAAAATCAAATGAGAAACATGTTTGTCATTGTAAATCCAATCAGCAGAATGATCCTATCCTCCTATGGTCACTATCTCACTGCTGTTTGTACTGTAGCACTCAGTGTAAGCGGAGGGGATCATCAGGCCCGTGACTCCTCTGCAGTTATAGATAAAATACCTTAATCAATAGTTGTTGATGGGGATACTTAGGAGTGCATCTGCATTCAGGGATTTTCCACTGAATCCAGTGCGATCTTCTTTTACAAGTGTCATCAAATTTAAGGTATCATTTTGAAAAGGGTTAGGTCTATAAATGGTTTATCCTTGGGCAGTGATTGAAACCACAATAAAAGCAGCAGAGATCTAATTACACCATGCAGTCCTGTGACTACTGGTAAATCACTGATTTCTTGTCTTTCTGGATGTTTTAAATACAATATAGTAATTGCTCAAGCATTTTAGTGAAGAACATGAAAAAAGGTTCTAAATCTTGATTAGGGAGTATCGGTGAAGGCCGTTATGTTCCACGTTATAAGTGCACAAATACCTGTCGCCTGGAAATCAAGTCCATAAAGAAGACAGGCCGATGAATTGAAAACAGAATATTATTTGGGGGCAGGGATGCTCAGGGGTTGGCTTATGATCTCAGTATTTCTCTGAGAGTCACTGCCCTTGTTGCTACCACACTATGTGCAGAGAAGTGACAGTGCTCGTTTATCTTGGAGCAGAAAAAAACGGTTGAGGAGAAGCAGTTTCATCTGGGGTTTTCTGTAAAAGTTTGGAGGACGTGGATTAACTCATAGAACCCCAGGGGTGAGAAGCAGCCTCTTGTCCTGGGCTGACAAGGTTACTGTTTCAGAGGCTGATATTGAGGCAGTTGCTCTTTGAGGTCAAAGACAGCATGGTGCCTGGAAGTCCATGGAAGGACATGGCCATACTTGCTGCCAGCACCTCACCACACCACAGGGCACCTAAGATGTTAACCCTTCTGGAACCAGATTGCGGCTCAGGCCAGAGTTGACAATGCGTTCAAGCCTTCATTTGTTACGTGGGTCGATTAAAAAGAGTTGAAATCATTGATTAAAACTTAAAGAACTTCTATATAATTTAGATTGTGAAAAGTTTTGGAATTGCTTATAAAAAGTATATAAAAATAAGCTGCAGGTCCATGCAAGGAAAGACTTTGTAAATTATCAATAATGTGCTGATTAAATGTATTAAATCATTTCATCAGTCTCCCATAACATTCTTTCACTATTCACAATGTCTTAAATGCAATTCAAATCCCTTTAATCAGCACCTACTTCACACAGCTCTTTTTTGAAATATTGTATTCATAGGACAACAATAGCAATCATTTCAATGTAACTAGATTTTGTTAAATTGGCTGAAAGATATTTCTTTGAATTACGTACAAATCCGGTGTAATTTTTAAATAATGTATACGGATTGATTGTTTGTGATCAGATGGCCTTTTATAAGGTACAGTATATAAGTGCAGTTCACTTTATATTTTCTATTTAGGCCACATTTCTTAGCTTAGTGATTAATTATGTACATTGTTCATCACATGATGATCCTACAATAGACCATATGGTGGCTGTGTTATGTGAGATTTAGTTTTGTTGAGATTTAGCAGAATATCAATCATCAAAAAGGAAAAGGAAAAAGTTCCCTACATCCTCTCGAGAATTATTACCAAATTAGTCAATACAGCATGGCAGTGTTATATTACTTTAATGAATGGAGGAGGCCATCATTTTTAGGGTGCATTTGCTACAAATTCACTGTTGACACAATGCATTTTAATATGATTTATTAGAGGTAAATTCTTCTATAGTCAGATATTATCTGGTGTTTTAGAGTTTCATTTACATTAAACTGTTTATCATTCAGTCCTTGAATTCCTGCTTTAATTGAGTCAATACAAACACATCTACCTTGATCGTTATTTAATGTTTATTGTTAAGTGATTAATTCCTGCACTGCCATAATTACATCCACCCTCATAAAAGAAAATGAATCCCATTTTTGTTATTTTTTCTCTCCATATGATTAAACAAGACCCACAGGCAAAGGGTCGCTCATTCAATTAGAGTTTCATTTACCACATTTAATTACCCACACTCTCTGCCCTCTTTGACCCTGCAGGATGCCTCATATGACTAATGAATGCACTTACCTGATTTCCTTGCCAGGGAAATCACATCAGTGTCCATTTCCAATCATCTGCTCAGAGGAAGGCTGTAAAATTGGTGACTGAAGATTAAAGGATTTTTTGGGTTGGGGTGTGGTTGTGGCGTGGGATGAGTATATATTGACCAGGGCAGAGGTTTCAAGCAAGTACAGAAAGTCTCTGTGATGTTTCCAGCTGGCCACCTTACTCAAGCCAGGCACTTTGATCTTCCATAATCCCATGTAGCCACAATTCTCAGTGTGTAGCAGTTGAATCAAAACTAGGCAGAAAAGTGTTCTAGCACTGAAATCAGCAGTATTCGCTGTGGACAGTACGTAAAACTGCTAAAGGGTAAAATTTAACATCCTTTACCAGCTTCACTTACTGTTTATTCTAAAGCACAACAGCCTCAGTCCTGAAACTCTGTCCTGAAAAGTTCCATACAGTCAGAATCATCATCGTCGTCATCATATGGTTCAATGAGCAAGTCTCATACATGACTGACACTGACATTCAAGATAATTGAAAGAAATATTGAAGGCCAGACAATTTGCCACAAAGACTATCTGATATTGTTTTGTTGGTGGTGTTACTTAATTATAATATAAATATTACCATATAATATTATACTGCCCCAACCATCATTGCAGCTAAGCAATTTCAGCATTGTGATGTCATATATTAGGAAAAGATATTTGCTTATATTAAAATTTCACAGCATAAGTCATGTGTTTTTTTTCCATTGTTTAAGGTTGTATTTCTACCAGAAAGCCTTTAGTGTCCTATTCTTGGAAGACTGTGTTCTCTAAAGGCAGAATTTTTAGGTGCAAATGCATATGGGTATAAATGGTTATCTTTTATCTGGCTTTATTATGACAATTTCTAACAATGGTACAATTTTAGCTAGGGCCAAATACTAAGCATCTTAAATTTTTTAGATGAAACTGAAATTAAACCAGCTATTTTATTAGCTAGCTATTCATTCATTCTCTTCCACTTATCCCCATCAGGGTCAAGGGGGTGTTGGAGCCTATTCCAGCAACCATAAGTTGAGACAGCTAACTAGCATTATATAAAAAAATATCCACCCAGTTTGTGGACATGGTCTGGAATATTCCCCTAATATTATCTTAAATAGGGTTTAAAACAGACTGACTAGCTTTTGAAATGAGTCATTTTCCAGATCAGCTGATGATACCTTTTATTTAACCAGTATCATCTCTTACTTAGCTAGAAAATGTCAGTTATATAAAGTGCATTTTTTCTGTGTGCAAAATATGCTCTCAACTTGTTGCTTCTGCATAAAAATTCAAAAAGGAGGGTCTCTAGTAATAGCAACAGTATTGTAAATGCAGAATAGAAAAATAAAATACCAGTGACTGCGTGATAGTGGCCTGGAAGATTTTCTCGAAGACTATATTGGCACTTACCAATGCTAATATTATACACATCATTGATGTACAGTATCAAATCATACTAGTAACTGCCACAGGGCTGCTGTGCTTTAAATCACATCTTTTATTAGGCTGCATATGCTACATGCCCTCAAAGAAGCAGTGTATTTACTTTGAGCAAAATACATAAGATATTAAGAATTACGTCAGTCTTGAAAGGTTAAAAACCAAAAGAATTCACCTCCTTAATACCTGCAAAAGAGCTCCTTAGGAAAACGTTAATGAAAAGGAGAGACACAGAGTTCATTACACTGTAGCTGCACATGATTGTCTGTCAGCTTGACTTAATGAAAAGTTATGGCAAGTGAGTGATTTTATGAAGTGGTTTAAGGGAGTTCTTTAGCTCAACAAAAACTGCATGTTTTGCTCTCTTGTATAATTGGCATGTAAATAATTATGACTTGGAGTCCTGACAAAGTAAAAGTACTTAAAAACTGGCCTTAGAATCTGAGGAAATATGCAATGCTAAATTCAAATAGCTTTTTGCCATACGACAAATGTAGGCAGAATCAACCAGCTGTAGGCAGGATTATTTGCAGGATTTGTGGCCACGTTTTTTTTTTATTTGTGATTTCTTCCAACAATTTTAAAATGAAAAAGACTTTAAGCTCACGTTTTGTATGGGTGTACAGTTGGAGTGCTCTAATTCTGAAGTATTATGGCTAACAGATAAATTGGATTAAATTTGGGTATGAGTCATTAGCTTTCAGCCATGTTGTTTCTTAATGAACTTATTTAGTAAAATTAAACTGTTGTCTTTTTTTATATACACTTGCTTGGTAGCACATTAAGTAGTGGAGTATTATTGCCTCAACATAACTGCTTTGCATTAAATTTTAAAGAGGGGCTCCTATTAATATTTAAGATTAAGCTTTCAAGCAATAGTGTCTGACTATAGTGTAGATGTCTTCTAAAAAACTAAAGTTAACCCTTGTCTTCGCTGTTTCATACAAATAAAGATTAATTTATGGGGTCATTAAAAATTTACATTCCCATTCTACTCCTATTAATCAGTTCCTAATCGGATCTGAGGTGACTGCACATAGGCTATTTAAGCCTGGAATTATAGCAGGTGCTACAAATGACACCCCAGGGAACAAGGTTGGCCAAGAAATCACATTCAAAGTCATTCTGCATTACCATTTAATATTTCCTGTAAAATAGTTAAACTCAAATCAGGTTGTATACATTTGTTATTGTTATTTGTTATATATTAAGTTTAAGTATACATTTTACTGCAGAGACACAGAGTTTTGACTTGTGTCTGTGGTCAGATTTTCTCAATAAACATACATGAGTCATACACTTGGTGAAATGCTCATCAAGTAAACTCACTGTGCCTTGCGATGGAAGGAAATCATGAGTTTCTTTCACTATGAATCCACCCTTTTATTCAGTTACAGTGTGTCACCAAGAGGTGGTGCTTTCACTGCAAAAACTTTGATGTATAGTTTCAGATTGTTTTGATAGCTTGCAAAATAGATTGCTACAAATCTAGAGTGAATTTGAGCAGTTGATCTTTTATTTTTACCTCAGATCGCTAAAACTATTTCAGCAAACATTCCTTTCCTTTCATTCATTTTAATCTAATCCAATGAATAAATGTTTTCAAACTACAGTATTGTGCAAGAATGCAGAACCATCTCTTATTTCTTTATATTTTGTTTTTTGTTCATAAGGAGCCAGTTGTCCTGGTAATTTTTAAAGTGATCTTCAGCAATACTTTTCCAGGCTTTCTCTAGGTCTAGATCAACATTAACTGTTTTTCACTCATTTTCAGTCCTGTAATTGTTGGAACAAGGATTCATAAGTCACTTAACACTGACCTATCATCATTCACACATAACCACCCCGCCCTCCATCTCAATGAATGAACATTGTTCAGTTCTTAGCAAAGAACTCATTTTAAATTATCATCTTTATAAATTTCTGTAGTTTAATCTATGAAAAACACCAAAGAGCTTTTTATTTACCTGCTTCCAAGGTGTGTGTGTGTGTGTGTGTGTGTGTGTGTGTGTGTGTGTGTGTGTGTGTGTGTGTGTGTGTGTGTGTGTGTGTGTGTGTGCCAGGTGCGCATACAAACTGTAACAAGTCATGCCCACTAATATATGGCAGCGTGTTCATTAATGTGTGTTACTAACATTAGTTTACGCTGGGAAAAAATTGTTATCTTTACAGGGACTCATGACAGAATCTAATAAAAGCCAGTTTGACAGAAAAAGTCTCCAAACCAGTCTGACTACTGCGCATGCTTTAATTTTGTCAAAACCATATATCACACCTACACAAGTGATACTGGTCCCTGTCATAACTTCCTTTACCGAGCAAAATTAACATCAGTATTTTTCTTTTTTCCCCCTTTTTATTGATCTCTTAATGTATTTTAAGTTTGTCATTTAAAAGTAGTAGGCCATTTAATTTAAGGCCTTGTGAAAATAACTTTTCAAAAGTTTATTTATTAATTTATTTTTCATTAAACAAGAAGGGAGAGTTTTTCTGCACTGGTATGTCAAGAAAACAGCTGAAGTGGAGGTGTAATTACAAAATGAGACTTCACAGGAAACCAGAACTCTTTTTGAGTTATACTGTTATTAGTATATGACCGCACTGTTCCAGGGTATTGTGATTTCCCTTTTTGAATTAAATCATGCTTTTCGTGGAAGGCAGACTACTTCATAACAATATGATGTAGCCTTCTACCAAAGTATGCAGTGTTTGCCAACCAACACTCAGTCATAATGAAAATCTGCTTTAGTATAAATATCCTCCTCTGACCATAAAGCACTCCTGTTCAAAACTCTTTGGATTTAATATAATCTTCTTCTTCTTCTTCTTTCTGTTTTATCAGAATTCTGTTAAATCAATAAACAGCCAGTATGCAGTATGCAGTAAGCATAAAGTATAACATAATATACTGAAGGTGAATTTGACGGCCACAGATGTGCATCTACCAACATGTGGTAAGTTAAGACACATCAGCAGGAAGGCAATACTAAGCCTTCAGCCTGTTTTCATAGGGTCAGAGGTTCAAACATGAGCAGTATCATAAAGAATATGAAACAAACAGGCAGGTAACAAAATCAAGTTTGTGATCAAGTAGGTGTGGGTTTGAGTTCTTGATGCAGTTGGAAAGGTTTGGTCACGGAAAGGGAATAAGTAATGCTTTCTGAACCTATGCCCACAATGGCAGAGGTGTAACAGCTCTCAGAGAGAACATCTGCAGCCTCGTATAGTTGATTGAGACAGGCTGTGCTTTAAGTAAGCATACCCTTCACCCAGTAAAACTGGCAGATTTCACAAACCAAATAAGCAAAAAAAAAAAAAAAAAAGGCATTTTTAATCAAAACAAAAAACAAAACCCCAATAATGAACATATGTCTACTTTCAGAATATTTATTCTATTTATAATGTTTCTAGAATTTGTTCCCTGCCACATTATTTAGTTAACACGCAGACACACACTTTTCAGTGTGTGTGTGTGTGTGTGTGCTTCATCATAGCTGATAAACGTCTCTTTAGTTTATATTCAAATACAGTGTGGAAAGTATTTCCTTCTGTTATACTACAGAGACATAACTGAGCTTGCTGCTTTTGACAAACTGTTCCAGAACATTCTAAATACATTACAGGTAGTTTATTTGCATAGGTCTAGTAGCTGACTTTTTTATCACTATTGTAAATAGTTAAGTTGAGAAAATGTAGATGTGCATTTTGCACAGAAACCTTCAACCCCAAGTATTTTGCATGTTTTTTTGTGTGTTAAATCTCTGCTGTTTTGTCATCCAAACATTTTAGCAGGGAAATTTCTAATTAGCTGAAATTTACAGTAAAATGCAGGAACTGTTCCTCAACAGCCTACTCCTACTTAATGACAAAGTTAAAATACATTAGGAGATCAAAAAAAAAAGAAAATAAAAAGAAATATGCTGATGTGGCTTTCCTAACATTAAAATCATATGTAGTCAGATATGTGCCAAAAGACATGTTAAAACAGTGGAGTGAGCTGGCAGCAATCGAGTTTGCTTTTGATATCTATCATTGTGACAGGTACAGTGGATTAATACAGGCACTGTCATGGTCAAAAAATCCAAAATCCAGACTTTTGCATTTTTGGGGTATTATATTCTTATTTGTTATCAGATCTTCTTAGTTTGTTTTTGCCTCGTATCCTCGTCTTAGTTTTTTTTTTCTGTTCCTGTTTATTCCCATTACTATTTTACTTAGGGTTTATTTTGTATAGACTTGTGTTATTTACCTTTGTGTTCTTCTGTGTCAAGTTAAGTGTGTTAGTGTCTTGTCTCTGTTTGCTGTGTAGTGCATCCATTTCTGCTTTATCTTGTCTCCAGGGTCTGCTTTTGGGTCTTTTTTTTTCTTCTGTAGCTTATGACAGGGACTAACTGCAAACCCTACTTTGCAGTTCTACTTGTGTAGGTGTAAAAATGAAAACATGCACACTAGTCAGACTAGTTTGGAAATGTTTCCTGTCACACTGGTCTTTATCACATTCTGCCACAAGTCCCTGCTAACAATTGCATTTTTGTTCCCACCTAAACTGATTTTAGAAACACAAATTGATGAACACACTGCCATATATTAGTAGTATATTAGCGTGTGCCATACTTACTCCTTACTTCTGTCATAGTGTTGCATATAACTGGCCTTGCTGCTTCTGACAAGCTGTTCCCAAATATTCCAAACACGTAACAGGTAGTTTGTTTGCATGACACTAGTGGCTGATCATGACATGCAATTTGCATGAAAACCTGCAACACCAAGTATTACAACATGTATCTACTTTTTTCTTTCTGTCTCTGTTTTACCTCAGTCTCCCAAACATTTTAGCAGGTAAGTTTCTAATTAGCTGAAATTTACAATGAAATGTAGGACCTATTCATAGGCACTGTATAAGCAGACTGATTTATCTTCTCCTCTTTTCACTGAGGATAATATCAATTAGTTAAGCCAAAAGAAGGCAAGGCAAGGCAAGTTTATTTATATAGCACAATTCAACAGCAAGGTGATTCAAAGTGCTTTACAGAGACATTAAAAAACAAAAACAAATAAAAAAGCATGATTTAAAATGGAAAAAAAGAAAAAAGGTAAGTTTTGAAATTTAAGCTTAAAAGTAAAACAGTGTGGATTTGGTGATTTATTCAAATGCAGCTGATCTGAGGCTTTCTGGGAGTTTGTTCCAGATATATGGAGCATAAAAGCTGAATGCAGCTTCTCCATGTCTGGTTCTGACTCTGGGAACTGATAAAAAACCGGATCCAGATGACCTGAGGGATCTGGAAGGTTCATACTGGGTCAGGGGGTCACTGATGTATTTTGGTCCTAAACCATTCAGAGCTTTATAGACCAGCATCAGAACTTTAAAGTCTATCCTCTGACGGACAGGCAGCCAGTGTAAAGACCTCAGAGCTGGACTGATGTGGTCCACTTTTTTGGTCTTAGTGAGGACTCGTGCAGCAGAGTTCTGAATGAGCTGTAGTTGTCTGACTGATTTTTTAGGTAGACCTGTAAAGATGCTGTTACAGTAATCAAGCCTACTAAAGATGAATGCATGGACTAGTTTTTCCAGGTCCTGTTGAGACAGCAGATCTTTTATCCTTGAAATATTCTTGAGGTGATAGTAAGCTGACTTTGTTATTGTCCTAATGTGTTTTTCTAAGTTTAGGTCTGCGTCCATCACTACACCCAAATTTCTTGCCTTGTTGGTGGTTTTTAGGTGTATAGATTGAAGTTCTCTGGTGACCTGTAATCGTTTTTCTTTGGCTCCAAAGACTATTACTTCAGTTTTGTTTTTGTTTAGCTGGAGAAAATTGTGGCACAACCAGTCATTAGTTTCCTCAATGCATTTACCAAGAGCCTGTACAGGGCCTCGGTCTCAGATGATTTGTGTGTCATCTGCATAGCTGTGATAGTTTATTTTGTTGTTCTTTGTAATCTGTGCCAGTGGGAGCATGTAAATGTTAAACAGAAGAGGTCCCAAGATGGAACCTTGGGGAACTCCACATGTGATACTTGTCTGCTCAGATGTGAAGTTGCCTATTGATACAAAGTATTTCCTGTTTTCTAAGTATGTTTTGAACCAGTTTAGTACAGTTCCTGAAAGACCTGCCCAGTTCTCCAGTCGTTTGAGTAATATGTTGTGGTCAACTGTATCGCATGCTGCACTGAGATCCAGTAAAACTAAGACATTTTTCCACTGTCTGTATTCAGACATATGTCATTAAACACTTTGGTCAGAGCAGTTTCAGTGCTGTGGTTCTGTCTAAAACCTGACTGGAAGGTATCATAGCAGTTATTCTGTGTTAAGAAGTAATTGAGCTGTAGAGAAACTGCTTTTTCAATTATCTTACTTAAAAATGGGAGATTTGAGATCGGCCTGTAGTTGTTCATTTGTGTCTTGTCAAGATTGTCCTTTTTCAGTATAGGTTTAATTACAGCAGTTTTTAGTGCTTCTGGAAACACACCTGACATTAAAGAAACTTTGACGATCTGTAACAGGTCTGACTCCAAGGTCTTTGAGACCTTTTTGAAAAAACTTGTTCGCAGGACATCTAAACTGCAAGAGGAGGAGTTCAGTTGACCTAAGATGTCCTCCAGGTCTTTGCTGTTAATAGGGTGAAACTGTTTCATGGTGTTTAAACAGTTTTTCGGTGGACACAGTACATATCCTGAATCTGTTGTTGATGTACCAATTGCTTGTCTAATCTTTTGGATTTTGTCTGTGAAGAATTTGGCAAAGTCATTGCAGGCCATGGTCGAATGAAGTTCAGCTGCCACTGACACAGGAGGGTTTGTTAGCCTGTCAACTGTAGCAAATAAGACCCAAGCATTATGACTGTTTTTGGTGATGATGTCAGAGAAGTAGGACCTCCTTGCACTCCTCAGTTGTAAATTATAATTGTGAAGTTTTTCTTTATAGTAATGAAGTGAACTGGCTTTGAATTCTTAATGGCAACTTGGTTCCTCTTTTATAACCAGCAGAGTAACTGGGAAAAAAGTAGTTGTGCTTTTAAAAAGTACCTGGTGTTCCTCAGGTAGGAACGCTTTGAGAATTTTAATTTGGCAATTAGAACTTGAGGTAATGAAGGAATTTTAATTATCAAGGGAGCTAAAGTGAAACTTTACCAGCTAACACATCTTTCCCCTTAAAAACAAATTGGCTAATGGCTAATGGGTTTTTCAGGTCTATTTTTGACCTGTACATCTGTTACTCTGTCTAATCCCAAATTAGTCAAACTGGTTGCCTTAATATCATATTTTGTGCAGACAACTGTGACTCCCTACAGAAGATTCCCCTTGACTTTGAGGATTACTTAAATTTTGCTCTAGCATTATCATGATGCTGGCATTTCTAATAAAATGCATTTGATGGGTTGCCCTAAACAGATTTCTGTTGCCTCACATTCCCTGGATGGACGGACGGACGGATGGATTGATGGATGGATGGAGATTTGCTGTGTCCAGATGTTGCTTTAGTCCACTGCCACTTTAACTACTCTTACCAACAGCTCAGAATTCTAGTATTTCTCATGAAAGAGATTAAAATAAATTATAAAGACAACGTTATTGTTTTGAATATTCCCTCTCACACCCTAATATTTTGCTTCAAGCTTTTGTCATGTAATTGTAGCCTAAGCACTTTGTTGATCAACTTGTGCTTGCTTACAACTATTATGAAATTAAACGTCATTCACATTACCTATTACATCACCAACCTTCTAGTTTATGTTGACTTAATTATTAAATCTCTACAATGACATGAATGGGGCAATACACTTGATTCAGACTGGTTAAACGTTTTCCTATGAAGATGTGAAAGAAAGGAAAATCAATGTTTTGGTGTCAGTTCTGTGAGTGCATCTTTAAATTGCAATAGTTAATTGTTAGTGACAAGACAAACAGCAATCAGACTATATGTCATCAAATATGACATGAGATAGACAGGTAAAACTAACGAGCAGTGTTGCAGGCAGAGACATGGTGAATAGAATGCAAAATTTGACAGTGTAGTAGGAACAGATGTCCAAATTAGTTGTGTTTGCTGATTTCAGCTTGTGGAAAGTGAAATTGCTATGCGTGCGACTTGTTGTAGCCTTTCTGTTCAACAGATCACTTAAATTTGACTTTGAACCAAAACAAATGAAAGGCAGCTGGGAGTAGACGCAGCAGAGTGTATCACTCCTGTCCAGTATGAGGTTTTGCATCCACTAACTGCAGCTCATAACCTTGCTGCGAAGTAATCCAGCTCCACTGGCATCAAAGCAACAACAACAGCAGCTGCTACCACTTTGAAGAGCTCAAGCCCACTTAATGAGTCTGGTCAGGTGAATTCAGTAATAGCAACATAATAGCTATTAGCTTGTTTTATGTCTTAAGTAGTGTCTGTCAGCATGAAAGAATAAAAAGGCAAGTCAGTGTAATAGAAATTTGATTGATTTTCCCTCAGTGGTTTATTCAGCAATCTTTTAACTCCCTCTAGCTACTACAGGTCAATAAAAAAGGCATTGTGTATATTTGACCATTTGAAATATCACAGATTCACATCAAATCCAATTGTGATGTTTTCATTTTTAATCTCATACTTTACTTGTTTTAGGAAATAACTGAAACTACACATGTACAGTAAACTTGCAATATGTTCTGGAACATTTTACTGTCCTGGCTTTTTTTTCTCCAAACAAAACAAAATATTTTGGGCAAAGCCACAAAACAAAACTTTGAATTAAAAAAGGATTAAGGACAGACACCCGCCCGGCTTGCACAAACACCAGAATCTTCTCTGAAACTTCTCCAATGAACTACAGCAGGCATTCATAAACACTAGTGAGACAGTGAGTTCAAGAGGTACATAAAATCCAGCTGCCAAAAGGTTATGGGAAACAAAACATGTGTGTGATTAGTTGAAATACTGACATGCTACTCCCTTACTCTACTTGAGTTAAAAGCTAAACTTGTCTCTCCTCAAAGCAAATATTTACTTAAGTATTAAAAATGTGGAAATTGGCTAGTCATAGTTGCAGTGATGGGAATAACGGCGTTAGAAGTAACGGCGTTACTAACGGCGTTACTTTTTTCAGTAACGAGTAATCTAACTAATTACTATTCCTATCGTTACAACGCCGTTACAGTTACTAACAAGGAAACGTGGTCCGTTACTATTTTTCAACAAACAGACGGTTGAAGCTGTGTTCAGCTTACCGCATCTTATATCAGTTGCACGGAAGTAGCTACTACGTAAGTAATCTGGACGCTACAGCTTTAAGCAGCTGCGCGCGCTCCCGCGGGCGATAATCACGATCACTGCACAACACCTGGAGCTAAGGGGGCAAAACAATCACATGAGTGCTGCTGTTTGACTGAGGAAGAATAAAGTAGTCGTGGTAAGCCAATCACATGACCACTTCAAGACAAAGCAACAAGGTGATATATACCAGTTTTAAATTGTGTTGATGGGCCACGTAAAACCAGAGTCATGATAAACAATATATACGCGGCGTTTTTTCCCTCAATAGTTTCGCCACGTTAGCGCTAGCAAGCACTCTTTGCTTATGAGCAAAAACAAAAAACAAAAAAACGGGAAGTTTTAGGAGTGACGGCGAGAGAGAGAGAGAGCAGAAAAAGAGAGAGAGAGCGAGTTTTGAGATGTGAGAGATTTGTGACGTTTAGCGTGTTTGGAGTGTGTAGTTAATGTGTTGTCTTGTGTAGTTAGTGTGTAGTGTTGTGGATAGTTTTGTGTTGTGTGTTAGAACAATAAGGTGACTGCTGTCTCCAGGTAGAAACAGGAGTGATACACCTGCTGCTGTCAGACCTGCAGGTATCAGGCTGTGATGTTCTCCTTTATAGTGGACAGAAATTATTTTTTTGGAGTGGCACAAATAATTTGTGTGGCATCTTATTGAAGAACAGCTGATTGTTCTGTAAATAGTTTGAAATGGTTATTTAAAAAATCAAGGTAAAAGGTAAATGGATGCAAATAACTTTGTTGTTTGCAAAACTTGTGCATAGGATTTTAAAATTGACAATTTATATTTGCATTTAAAGTTATGAAATATGATTCATTAAACATGTTTGTGGTTGTTACAGTAAAAATATAACTTTTTTTACTCTGATTTTATGGTTTTTGTCTGATTTTAGATCAATTGTGTTAATACAGTATGTCAACATGAAAACATAACTGTAAATTCAGACACGTGAGGTTGTGCTGAAAAGAATGATACCAAACAAGGCAAAGTAAATAGTTTTTAAAGGTAAAATGTGGAGGGAAAATCAAAAGTAGTAAAAAATGGCCAATTATATCCTGGACCCCAGAGGGTTAAACGTTTGTTTTTTTTTTGTTTTTTAAGTAACGCAATAGTTACTTTTCAAGTAATTAATTACTTTTAGAATATTGTAACTCAGTTACTAACTCAGTTACTTTTTTGAAGAAGTAACTAGTAACTATAATTGAATTACTTTTTTAAAGTAACTTGCCCAACACTGCATAGATGCGAGTAGAAGTAGAAGTGAACCATACTTAATAACCTATCTAGTCCTATCTAAATGTGTTATGCAGACAAATTCATAACACAGTTCTTTTAGAGACAAATTAGGTCCTATCCAGTAAAATTAAACACTGGAAACAAACTCCTCTTCTTCAAAATTTGCCAGAGAAAAAAGCCTAAAGTGATAGAAATGTGTTTCTGGCAAAACAAATCGTGACAGTCAACAAATTCCTCTTCTTATTCTTATTCTGAACCTATGGCTTCTGCTGTTAGTCTGAATTCAATTCTACTAATTGTGAAATCATCAAATCACATTTTTCACCAGTTCTTCTCTTGCTAGCAGTAATGACTATGATTATATGCAACAAAATGGGATCATTTTCAAATTGGTTTACGTTGTTTTATACTGTCTAGCAACCACACATGAATATAGAGAATTCTATATTCATTCATCTATACGACTAAGAATTGTAATGCTATGCATGCACATAATTCTTATTTTTGGGCAGATTAACATGCTATATCCAATTTCTGCATTGAGGAACACTACTGTTTTAATCCAAAGCTTCAATAATTTGACATTCATTATTTTTGCTTTCTTAATTACAGTCCATTTGCTATACTCCCTGCAATATTGTCACTTGAGCCCCCCGCATGACATGCCAATATAAACCAACTACCCTTAAGTACCAGTGCATTATTAAGCTCTCCAGCACTATGTTGTACCAGCACAAGAAAAGTCATCACTTTGCGACGGCCCTGGTTCTGACAGCATGTATCATCTGCAGGTCTTTTCATATGTCTAGCACAGGAAAAAAATAAAACAGTTTAAAAAAGAGTCATTAGAGAAATGTAAACCAGGCTACAAAACAGCTTAAAATAGCTTAAAGTGACACACACACACGCACGCGCATTACCTGTTCCTAGGACTGTGATCTCCGATGTTGTTCCTGGGATCTGCTGGAGCCACTCGCATAGCTTGAGAGTCACCACACCAAGTGCTCCGATTACCACCGGGGCCACTGTTACCTTCACCCTCCTCATCTTCTCAAGCTCTTCTCTTAGCCCTTGGTATTTTTCAAGCTTCTCGTGTTCCTCCTTCATCATGTTGCTGCCATTCAGAACCGCTACATCTATTTCTTCGAACACCTTCTTCTGTTTGTCTACCACTACTATGTCCGATTGGTTAGCCACCACCATTTTGCCCATCTGTATCTGGAAGTCCCACAGGATCTTAGCTCGGTTATTTTCCACCACCCTTGGGGGCATCTCCCATTTTGACCTAGGGACTTCCAGGCCATATTCGGCACAATGTTTCTGTACACTATGCCGGCCACTTGGTTATGGCGTTCCATGTATGCCTTGCCTGCTAGCATCTTGCACCCTGCTGTTATGTGCTGGATTGTCTCAGGGGCATCTTTACGCACCCTGCACCTGGGGTCTTGCCTGGTGTGATAGACCCCAGCCTCTAAGGATCCTGTGCTCAGAGCTTGTTCCTGTGCTGCCATGATTAGTGCCTCTGTGCTGTCTTTCAATCCAGCTTTGTTCAGCCACTGGTAGGATTTCTGGATGTCAGCAACCTCCTCTATCTGCTGGTGGTATATACCGTGCAGGGGCCTGTCCCTCCATGATGGCTCCTCCTCTTCCTCCTCTTTCTTGGGTTTCTGCTGCCTGAGGTATTCACTGAGCACGCTGCTAGTTGGGGCCATCTTCCTGATGTATTCGTGGATGTTCGTTGCCTCATCCTGGACCATGGTGTTGACACTCACTAGTCCCCGGCCTCCTTCCTTCTGCTTAGCATACAGCCTCAGGGTGCTGGACTCAGGGTGAAACCCTTCATGCATGGTCAGGAGCTTCCTTGTCTTGATGTCAGTGGCTTCTACCTCCTCCTTTGGCCAGCTTATTATCCCAGCAGGGAACCTGATCACGGGCAGGGCATAGGTGTTGATAGCTCGGATCTTGTTCTTACCATTCAGCGGACTCCTCAGGACTTGCCTGACCCTCTGCAGGTACTTTGGTTGCAGCTTTCCTAGCGGCCTCTTCATGGTTCCCATTTGCCCGTGGGATCCCCAGGTACTTGTAGCTGTCCTCTATGTCTGCAATGTTGCCTTCTTTTAGTTAGATCCCCTCAGTTCTGACTACCTTCCCTCTCTTTGTTTTCATCCGACTACACTTATATTTTGGTTTATTTCTATTTTATTTTATATATTTATATATAGCACTGGGAATTTTTTCTAAAAACATTTTTTCTTTTTTTGTGACAATAACAGAACAGTGAAGAATGAAACAATAAACACAAGTCAGGAAATGTTGCAAATGGCTGAATAAAACATGACCGATGGGGTATGTCACCGCACCAGCCAGGTGTCTAAGGTGTAGATTGCCAATTTTTAGGACTAAGGGACTATGGAGAAATTATACAATATCAAATGTAAATCAAAAGGAGAGAGTTTGCCAAATTTAACTGAGGTTCATTAAAGACTATTGTTCTTTCAGTCCATTAGCTCCGACATGTATGGGGTAAATGTAGCATCTTGATTGTAAAATCAGCCTGGAACCTTTGTCGCAAGGATTTTTTTCTTTTGATCTCTATACTGATCACCATTGTGCAAAAAGTTCATAAAAATAGTCCTGGAAAATGCATTTCACTTCAGATGCTCAGATTAGTCACAATGCTTCTCAGTGTGAAGAATTTCTTCTTAAAAGTTTTTTTTTTTTTTTTTTGCCTTACATAACACGCAGTCAATATACACTTACAATACAGAGAACAGGTTTATAAAATACCAACACCAAACATAATCATCTTTAGAAAAAGACATGTTGCCACCCCTCCCCCACCCCCAAATTAAGCAGCCACTATATTCACAGAGACATAACCAGTAAGGCAGAGGACTCTACGAACCAAAAGACACAGAGGGAAACTCAAACATGCAGACACAGACTTACACAGAACAGAGGGGACACAGAGAGGCATGAAGGGCAAGGGATCAAAACTAGAAACCATAGAATAAATCACACAAGTACAATAATACAAAAATCACAAAGAACTAAAAACACTGGGTCAGGAGACCCAGGACCCTGACAGCCTGTTTAACAAAAAAAAATCTAATGAATAAATAAATCAGTATCTGAGCAGAGCAGTTAGTTCAAAACTTTTGCATGTAAATTCAATTATTAATACAGTACCAGTTCCATGTACAATACAAGATTGCAATCACTGTTTTTGAGTTATTTATTTTCTGTCTCTATTTTCTTTCTCACATGTGTGATGCACATGAGGCATTGATGTGGACATGTATTAAGAGCAGTTCTAGTTCAGCTCTGAAATTCAAGTGTCCGATAATATTTTTAGAGGATAACTCTAAATAAGGGCACGTGCTGAATGATGAGCAGTGCAATCCATGTAAGAGGAAGAAAGCCACCAGAGCTACGTGTGAGCAGAATATAAATGCATAGTGGTAATGTTCTTTACACTTGTTGCATGTTTGTATTGTATCTCATCAAGTGATCAATGTCTGTGATGCTCTGTTTGAAAATGCTACCTTGGTATTTCAGTCTGAAAAGGGCGTCTAGAACAAAAAGGGCAAGGTGTCCTGGATCTGAATACCGTGTGCTTTTTATACCATAGTAACACTTGCTTAAGAGTTCTATCTTGTCTGGAGCCAGTGTTACAATTAAAGACTAACATGCATGTAAATGTTAACCAATTAGTTCCAATGTTTTGAGTCTTATTTTTAGTTTACATATTTTTCACTAATTCACTAATTAAAATGTGTGACAAGTGGAACTGCACTAAAAAGTCCAGCACAACAGCACCTCCAATTATAAACTCAATAAGAAACAAATATACATCAATAAAGAACATGCTGGAGTAACAGAATGATTTTTTAAAATGAATTACAATGCAATATATACCGATGTATACAACCCGCAGGTCTAATCCCTTCTCCACTACTTCCCTACTGATCTTAGAGCTACAGTTCCTACTCATTTACCATGTTTAGCCTTTAATTGGCACAAGTATGTCTACCTGGATAAAAAGCATCCACTTCGAAGTGTCTGCACAGAGTGAGCAGCTTTCAAAATGTAAAAGACACCATGGGTACCAAGAAAAAACTCAACCATGTACATCCTGTAGATACAAATTTATCCTTCATGTAGTTTCTTTAGTGAACAATGTTCTCAGCTCTCAGTGAAATTATTCAATAATGCTGTAATAACAGGACAATTCAAATGCATGTCCCTGTGTTAATTGCTTTCATGTTTATCTGTTATTCTTTGCTGAACACCAAAAGGGGCCTTGGAAGATGCACCGTTTTATGAAATACATGCAATTGGATTCCTTTATTACAAAATGTAAGGGGCAAAATCTACATCAATCTGGACCAGAACCACAGCGTTTGAACTAGATGGTTTATATCTGACGTTTAAATTGTTTATTTCTTTTTAGTATTTGGATTCTTAGTAGTGATGGGAATTCCGGCTCTTTTTAGAGAACCAGCTCTTTCGGCTCGGCTCACTAAAAAGAGCCGGCTCTTTCGGCTCCCAACCGGCTCTTCAGGTTGTTTTGTTGCTTTAATTAATTTATTATTAACAACAATATAAAATTATGCACAAAAGAAATTACTAATGTAAAACCATGGTTTTATTTATATATGTTTGTACGTGCTTCAGAGTTTGTACGTGTTTTGGAGTTTGTACGTGCTTTGTCTCTAGGGGCCACCGTAAATATACTTTTATTTATTCACTCCACATAAAATGTAATAAACAAATTATAAAATACAAAAAACAACTATTTACATTTCAACTTTTAACTATTTAAATTTTCAGCTTTTTCCTTTGAAACAAATTTAAAGTGAAACTACACAAAACACTGCAAACCACAACACAATGAAATATAAATTAAAATATGCAAAACAAAAAAGAAGATGCACATTCTCTGTCATATAGGCCTGGGATGATTTTTTGGGAGAGTATTTTCCTGCTTGGAATTGCATAGATAGGATTCACTGCATGAATGAACGTTCTGAATCCTTAATCATCCGCAACTGAAAATAGTTGTGGATGATTACTATACCTTTCTAATGTGATGATGTTGTCTCTTGTTGTCCCTGGCTCTCTTTCTCTCTCTTTCCCTCCCACTCTGTTCCTGTGCCACTGCGAGTGTAACTACCGCCCCTCCCCCCTCTGCTCAGCGCAAGCACAAGGCTCACGTGCGGAGTGAAGCGGAAAGAAGTGCGAGAGAGAGAGAGAGGGTGAGAGAAAGAAGAAAAAAAAAACACGGCTCCCAATAAGAAGCCAGCTCGCGTCGTTCCCTTCAAAGAGTCGGCTCTAAGAGCCGTTTCGTTCGCGACCGACACATCACTAATTCTTAGGGCATCATTTGGACATGTGCTGCAAAATTTCTTTATATCCAGACTTTACTAACTGTACTGCCACAATACCAAAAGTATAAAAGAAGAAATCTGCAGAGACAGATATTTGAAGACTTCCTTTGCGCAAACTGCACTCTCATAATATAATTTTTAGAAACCCCTACCTGTCTGTTAAAGAAGAATCGGGATTTTTTTTAAACTTGCTACAATCTCAGTTAAAATCTGGCCTTCGATCACAACATTAACTAGTTGTGCATATGCACACATGTTGCCAGTGTTTTGTATTAAGGTTGTGCTTTGTTTTATGTTGTTTATTTTAGATACTTAGTTTTACAACATTACAATTAAAAATTGTTAAAAATTATTATTATTTTTATGGTCATTTAAGGGAGTGGTGTTGGTAATTAGCTTTGGTTAGAACCTGGTTGATTTGTACCTCTCCCTGTCATGGTCCTGGTTTGTTGTTTGTTTTGCTTTTTTTTCCTTTTGTTTATTAGTGTTAACATTTTTCTCTTGTGTTTTCTTGTTTTTGCATCTCCTTGATTGTTTGTATTAGTCTCTACCAATAGCAGGCTTTCTGCAATGCCAGTGTTTGTGCCTCCATTGTGTTTCCCTCCTTTCATCTGTGTTTAATTGTTTTTTACCTGTGTCAGAATTTCCTTGTGTGTGTATGTAGTGTCATTTAGCCTCCATCTGTCTGTCTTCCTCTTTATGCTACTTTTGCACCTTTTTGAATTCCTATTTTAATTTTTACTTCTTGCTTAGTTTAATTGCAGTGTCCTGCATTTCAATTCAGTCACTTAAATTGATTAAATATAATTCCAAACTTTGTTTAATAACCGTGTCTTAAAATTCTATAAAGCACTCACTCCATATCTTTTATTGCAAGTGTATGAAAAAAGAAAAAAATTATTTTCCAATCATAAAAAGAATGAAGACAAGAAGAAGAGAAAAATATACAAAAACAACATTAAGATGCCAATTAAAGATGTAGACACTTTTTGGTTTTTCTGACCAGTTTGGTAATTATTTTTACAGTTGTGAACAACTTCTCTCACCAACCAAGACAACAATTTAACACTTTGACGTAGCTAAAAACATCTTTCTCTAACACAGTAGTACAGTAGCATGTGATCTGCTTCACTGAGATAATGAAAGCAACTGAAAATAGCACATTTCTATCAAAACCCTTTGCAGTCAAAAGAGCGTGAACCATTAATGGCAGCAGATTATTAGAGCTGGAAAAAGGGCTCTTCTCTCAGAATGTTGAGAAAAGTAATTAAAGTAGAAGCAAGTTTTTCCGAGGAGGATTTGGAAGACTCCCAAGAACAGACATATTTTCAATAATATCAAAACCATAATGGCTTACCTAAGCAGTATCCTGTCCTGTATATGGAAAGATTCTGGATTAGTTTCTCTTAGAATTTCCGGTTTCCAGAGTCAATTCTATTCATGATCCTCAGTGTATTTCCAACAAAATGTATATTTACATGCATCATATTTTATGCAGGGTAAAATATGGAATTATTATTTATTTCATTTAGGGACTATTTAATTGTTTATAATCCAATCAGCTATTAGAACAATATTATTAAGAGATCACACCACTGATTATTACTCATTTTATTTAACTTAAGACACTGTGAATCACTGCAAGATCTACACAGACAAGCAGAAATATTCTTATGCGATTACTTAAAATTTCCATGCACCTCTTTGTGAGCAGGTGTGTGTTCATTGAAATTTGTGCATCTTTCCTCTGAAACAAGTGTAATGTGCCTTGCATTGGCTAAGCTCCTGTTTGCAGTTACCATTGCAGTGATTAAAGTTGACACCTCCAATAGATCACAATCAAATTGAACAGAGCAGCATATTTATTGCATGACTTGCAAATGGCCCTATGCAGGGCATGTGAAGCTTAGTTCAAGTCAATAAGCATCACTGAGACAGACAAGAACTCTGAAGTCCTTGTGAGCTTGGTGGTTTAAAGGTGCATTATGAGTGTTTTTGTCCTCCCACTAGCTATTCATGAGGTCAGTGACTGCTAGCATATTTTAATGTGATTAATGTGGGCTATTGTAACTAAAGCATACAGTATTCATTTTACATTATTTTCAGTATACCTGCCTCCACTAATCCATATGGTTATATTATAGTTAGAAATGAGTCTCCTATATATCTCCAATGTACAAATATTGCTGCATACTGCTTTAGTGCTGTACTCAGGAAAAAAAATTGAAACATTTTAAACAAGTTTTTATTTTCTCAGACTATGACAAACATTTTGGTAGTTTCTTAGTGAAGTTGTGGTAAATGAAAAAGCAGGAATTTATCCAGATACAAGATACATATGCTTTGTATCATGAAGACAAAAACAGTATTTTAAACCTAAGAATGTTTTTAGAAGTTACTGTCATTTATATTATTATATACTTTTCACTGTGCACATGTGTGGAAATATTCACCCCTTGAACTCCTAGTCTGTGGTCAACCCATAACCCCCAAATATTGTGAATGAAGGAATTGATTGCTTTTGTTACTGGATTTTGAGTGTAATAGTTTACTGAAAACAAAACACAGCAAGTTGTAAATAAAATTAATACAAATATTGCTATCATTTTTATATACATTTCTGTGCAGTTATATCTTTTTTTGATGATTTGTTTTGGACAAAAAAAATAATTGAAGTGATAATTCAGTATTGGAGGAATCGCAGAAACCATGTCATAACACAAATTAAAGTCAGTTTAATGTATACACCAACATTTCATTGATTGTCTGTGTTGGCTCTTTGTTGTAGGGTCAAGCCTTACAATGCTGTCGAAAGAAAAAGAAATCTTTGAATTTTACCAGGGTTGCAATGAGGCATTTTCTTAACTGGTTCTTTTAAGGAACAGGGGTGCTGATCCTTGTTTCAGCTGTAATAGGGCAAAAGGTGGGGTTTATTCTGGACCGGTCACCAGCCCATTGCCAGCTGGGACACATACAAGTATTTACACCAAAATCAAATTTAGAATCACCAGTTAACATAGCATGCATGTCATTAAGAGGAAGCTACAATGGCACAGGGATACCATGCAAACTCCACATAGAAAGTTCCCAGGCCTCTGGCTGATTCAATTCCAGGATCTCCTTGCTGTGAGGCAACAGTGCTAACCACTAGCCCACGTTGCTGCCTGGTGGCATCAACGATGAGCCAAAATTTTCCAAACACAAAGTAAAGTAATTTAAGCAAAATGGGAAAATGTCTTTTAACTGCTCATGTGCTGATTTGAAACTCTTGGACATCCCACACTGACAGAGTCAGCTGTCAAGAAACACTGAATTCCTATCCCATCCTGTCACAGAAATGGATACATATAAGTAAAAGCAGGCAATGTCAAAAAGATTATGTTACTTTGAAAGATACTTTAAAAAGAGCTGCTGTTCATCCACCTTCTGGCAAAACTCAAGAGTCTAGATTCCAGCAGCGCATACGCACACAGCACATAGTGAAACAGGAATTTACAGGATAGTTCACAGCATACTTTTCAGCCAAATAAAATGAAACACATAAAACCACTAGCATGGAACTTAAAAGTTGTATGACTAAAGAAAGGGAGGTGACCTTCTACGAGGAACGAGGCTAGTTATAAAAAATGGAGCATGTATAGATATTCATCTGTAAGATTAGTACAATACAGTGCAAAAAAACTTCACATGACCCAAAAAAATGACTATCATGTCCATCACAGGGAACCACAATTGTTAGTTGCTACTTATGTTATCAGAAATAAAAGGCATTGTCAAAAAGAACTATAAATAAACTTGTGAAACTTAATAAAATTTGATATAAACTCTATTTAAAGCATATTTCAGCTCATTGTTGTTACATTAATTTAGGAATAGAGTGATAACTAGCTGGACTTTTCTGTTACTTGTATGTAACAATTCTGATATGGAAACAGGAATCATTCTTTGTAAGATTTGTATTTTGTTGAAAGTTGTGTTAACATATCAGAAACTGAGTCTTACGGTTACTAAGACTCAGCAGTAAAAACTGACAGTAGTAAAAACTGCATAATGTAGTTTTTAAGACTTTAAATACTCCCCAGTGGCACAAATCATTGGCACTTTGAACTCCTGATTGTAGTTTTACGGCTTTAAAGATGAAAACATTTTAGAATGTCCCTATTTTTCTATATGACAAATATCCACCGCTTCTAATCAGTGAATTTGGGGTGCCTTGTCATTTGCTGTTGTTGGTAGAGGTTGCTCCACAGTGCTTTATCAACTCTAAAGTCAATGCAGCTTTTAGACAACTCCATGCTTCCATCTGCTGACAAGCTTTATGGAGTTACTGATTTCCTTTTCCAGCAACACTGCCCACAGTGCCAAAACTACTACCAAATGTTTTGCTGACCATGTTATTACTGTGTTTGATTGGCCAGCCAACTTGCCTGAAATGAACCACACAGAGACTCTATGATGTATTATCAACAAGAGGTGAGAAACAATTGACCCGACAATGCAGATGAGCTGAGGACCACTATCAAAGCAATCTGTGCTCCAACAACACCTCAGCTGTGCAACAAGCAGATCATCTCCATGCCACACTGCACTGATGCAGTAATTTGTGGTAAGGGATTGCTAACCAAGTACTGAGTGTATAAATAAACATAATTTTCAGATATTGGGATTTCTGTATTGTAATGAATTTGAAACAAATGAGTTTATCTATTTTAATTCAATTACAGCACAAATATTTAATATTTTAAAATATATATTTTTTATTTAATAAACTATACTATTAATTGCAATATACTGAAATTTTGTGTCTACTTTTGCATTGGCTGGGGTACAGTATCAGATGTCTTTTCAGATTTTCAGATTTTTTTCTTCTCTGACATCTGCATTTTTTGTTTAGAATCCAGCTGTAATCATTGGATCATCTGTTAAAACTATCCAGGAAGGGTCCATAGAAATTCAGGCCTTATCCTGCAGACTATAAATGAATATGGGGTCACGCACTGCTAGATAATTATAAGTTGTTATTAAACAATTACAAGCAATGATAGCATGGGTGAAATTGCAGTCCTCTTTGTTTGTATATTTGTCTCCTTGTGTATACATGTCTTCATTGCAAAATGTAATCCTGCAAACACAGACTGCAAACACAGACTGCTTTGGGAGCAAGTACAAAGGTGCTATTGAGTATCTTGGCATGTGTTTACGTTTGGCAGGTTTTCTCAAAGCAGTAACTGCACAACCATGCATAGTGCAGTCATCAGAACTTTAGAGGTATTTAGTGAGAATCCAGCTGAAGGACAAATACAAAGCAGGGTGCAATCCAACCCATGAGTAAAGGAGAAAAGTAGTAAGAGGACCCAGAGGCCATATGTGCCTATTTCACACGGTCTGCATTTTTTATGTACCTGTAATTCCCCATATGAATTATCAGATTGTCAGGTCATGTGGACTGAAGGTTGTGGAGCGGACTCAAACTAAAAACAGAGAGGCAGATAAGGTTTGCTGGATGTGGCAAATAGTGGAGTGTTTATTCAAAGCTTATGCATCAGATACTATTCAAAAATGGACTTTACAAATATACTTTTTTGAGATACTACACACAATAAAGTTAAAATAATAAATAACGGAAACACAACTTGTTTTTAGTGTATCATTGTTTGGGTATTTTTATGCGCAGCTGGGATTTTTAGTTTGTCATTTGGCTCCAGCTGCATCACAAATGAGCCTTCACTGGCAAAAGGCAAAATATCACAAAAACATAGTCCAAAGCATTAAAGTAAACAGTGCACAAGGAAAGACAAAAAATAGCAATCTGGTAATCGGCATGAGAACCAAGAAACATGGAGACCATAAAAAGACATTATGACAGACAAGGGAAAGATAAGACTAGGTATTCATAGAGGACATGTGCAGGACACAAGTGGCAACAATTAACCGCATATGAAAACAATGAGCGTGGGAAAGACAATCACTCAGGAGGGAAAAAATAAAATAAAATCATTGAAAAAATACAAAAGCAAAGAAATTATTAAAATAAAAAGGGAAGAAACACATACCTCTACACACAATACACACAGAATACCAAAATAAAATACCAAGATGAAGCAATCTAATTCTGTCAGCGCTTCACTTCATTCTGGGATTAACTCCATACGTCCATCATTGGCGCTGTAAATGATTATTGTAATGCTTGTTATTTCAGTGGTTACTCTCTAAACTTGCTTTCTCGTGTAACTTTTACCTTTTAGCAGCTAAGAAAATATAATATTATTTTCATCATTATCACATTATATCATCATTATATACTATGAAACAGAATGGTAAAACCAGAGAAAATGTGTGCGTCAGAAACCTCCCAAAGATCTAACAAAGCAGATGCATATCTAGCAGATCAGAATGATGTTATAAGACCTTCCTCCTGGCAATATGCAAAACTACTTTGACAATTAAAAAAAAAAGGTGAGGGAGATTAATATATTCAGCACTATTGATTTACATGTGAAGCTAGGTGGGAACATGAAGAGCTAAAGGCAGTAAATCCAAGCAGGTCAAGGTTTAGTGGATGCTCGAAAAAAAAAAAACAACAACAACAACTGAGGTTTAATGAATTCTTGATTGCATCCATTGAGGGTCTAAAGAATTTAAGCCATGGTGACTATACAATAAAAGAGAATAAAATAAATGCAGAGGATTTCTGTGGTAACATTTTTTTTCTTCTTCAGGTTTTTCTTTTATGTTGATGATACAAACATGGACGCATGTACACCTTTAAATGCAGATTGCAAAACTATTTCATTAGCGAATGCATTCCTATTTACAATTAAGGAATTAAGCTGCTGAATTCTGCTGAAATTACTCAATCAATTAAAAAATATGCTATATTTAATGCAACACTCTTCATGACCTATGTATGATGGCCAGTAAAACTGGAAAACTGGACATTTTTAAAAAGTGGTTGAGCAACACAGAAATGTTTTTCGGAAGTATTTTTTCTACTCTGATCCTCAGTGTTTCAGAAACAATTCAACATTCAAGTTTGTCACTGAGCTGCTTAGACCCCTACAACCTGGATGACTGATAACCTACATAGTAGTTCGGGAGTTTCAGATGGACCAGTTTTCAGTTGAGGGCGTGGCGGGGATTGCAATCGCATGACAGGATATGGAGATTGCAGATTTTAGTAGAACCTGAAGTAACCTTGTTGACATTGATTTGTTTTTGGGGAGTGTTTTATAGAGTAGCAAAAAAAATAAAACAAAATTTTAAAAAGCAATAAAAAGAGAAAGAAAAGAAGGGAGCAGGGTGAGTATTCCACTAGGACTTATGTTGAAAATGTGTACTAATGTAACACGTGGGATGTAAATTATTATGCAATGAGGAATTGTATAAATGAGCCTGCTTATTGCTTCTTTGGTACAGTGACTTATCCTGTCTTTCTGGGAGGGCGCGTGGTTAATGCGCTTCACCATTTTGCTCCATGCTCCATGCTTTGGTGTGAGTATATAGCATAAGCTTAGATAAATGTGTGCATTCACCCTGACTCCAGCTTTGACAATTACATTGTCACAAGTTAGTCTGAAATGAAGGACAGCTCAATGTCATCCACATATATTTAAGTTTGTGTTTTGTAATGGGAAATTTATAATTAGAGCTATTTGTATTTATTAGAGCTTTTTTGTTACATTTTGTAACTTTTTAACATATTGTATTACTTATTTTAGTTACTGTTCTTTGTCCCTTTCAGAAACTGCGGCCACATAATTTACTCTGGGATTAATAGCAATTAATCAGCACCAGGTGAGGGAGGCTGTTGGCCCTGCCCATAGGCAGATACCAGGGATGCTCAGACATCCAGTGGGATTTTACAGCCATACACCCGGACCATGACACTTCAGACACATTCCACTTAGGCTTGTTTGTCCAAAGGACATTGTTCCATAAGTTTTGTGGATTTTTCACATGAAACTTTACAAAGCTACACAGTGTTATCATCTTTTAGAGAAAATAGACTTTCTCCTGGCAATATTAACTGAGGCCTGTTAAATTTTAAATGCAGCTCTTGTTTGCAGTTTCTCTGAACATTGGGGTGAGTTTGCTGGGATGTTCATTTTCTAAACACGTCAGAATTCTCCAGACCAGCAAATTCACAGAACTTTCATAGAAGCGGTCAAACTTGCTGACGATCAACTAATACTGCTACTTACTTTCTTGTTTCCAATGGAAGCAACACAGGATGTTTTTAGTTTGTTTGTTTGTTTGTTTGTTTGTTTGTTTGTTTGTTTGTTTGTTTTTCACAGGACTTTACCAATAGGCGTCCTATGTAGTTGTGAATGCTTATAGTCATGGCCACATTTGTGATCCTTTTTTTTTTTTTTTTTTTTTTTTACATAGTTTACTGTAGTTTACAGAATAGATGAGTGTGTGTTATTGTCTTTTTTCCATATGGTTCAACTAGTTTTAGTCATGATGGCAAAAGCTGTTTAGGATATTCTGGACCCGGATAATCAGTGACTAGCTAGTCTCCAATCTATGTGTGTATCTCAGTATCTTTTTAATGCAAATTACAGGTTAAGTTACTGCACTGTTCCATCCCATAAAGGATATACAGGATATGTCAATGTCTATGATATCTCTATGATGCACATCACAAACTGAGACAAGCGTCTGACCTGTGAGAAATACTTGTATGTGTAGTTGTGCAGATGCGTATGTGTTTGCTTCACTGAATTTTACATTCCATTAAACTCAGACTTTGTCTGTAAAGTTGATTTCACACAACCTTCTTCTTGATTAGTTGCTCCTCTTTGACAGGCCCAGAGGCTAAAAATATTAGGAATACCTTCTCAATACTGAGTTGCACCAGCATTGCACCATCTGTCTCTCAGTATGTCAAGGCATAAAAAATTGTATGCCTGTCTCCACCCTTGGATCTACAACCTGCTGACTGAAAAACATTTGGATAAAAATGGGCTATGGAAGTCAGCTGGTTTCACCTGGCCATTCTGTTCGGTAGAACAGACCTTCTGCACATATCTTTTAATTAGCTATGAATTGTTGGCAAGTTTCAGTGCATCTGTACTAAGAAAAGCCCATCAAGTGTAATTACATGAGTTTTAGATGGTAATGAAGGCATTAGATAATACAGCCTGTTTGCCAGATTAGCCATTTGTCTGGTATATCAGGGTCAGGTGTGTTGCTGGTAGAGAAAATTGGCTGCAGCTTTGACCCCAAGCCCAATCAAACTAGAAAAATGTTTTTGTCTTTAATTACACTGAAAATTTCAGAATGGAAAAGAGCTGCCAGAAAGCTTTTGGAAAACAGAAACCACAAAAATGTCACACAGTCCAGAGAAATAGCAACACCTTAATTGGCATCTTTGCAAATAGAAGCGGAAAAGCACTTAATGAGCACATCGTAAGCAATACAGTCAATTTAAAGAAACTAAAATTCTAAATGAAAACCAAAACATAATGCGTTTTTCCTTTGCCAATGTTTCACCTCTCCATCATGCTTCCTTAATTTGGCTTATATTTTTCAGTATCTTTGACAAAAATCCAAGACAAAATAAGACAGACACAGAGGAACAATAATATAATAAACAGTATCTCACTAGTTAAATAAAAATCATTTTTCTGAAAGAAAAAATTGTTTTAAACAGCTAGTTTTCAATAGATAGGTTTGCTTGTGATTTATCTGGTCAGTGAGCTGCTGTAGGACCCAACATATAAATAGAAACTAATCTGTAACCTTATCTGAGAGGTGGGTAGTGGAGTACTGTAGTGCCCCTTGGCAGTTATTGGGGTGACATGATATGACAAGGATGTGTTGTGTTTGAGCATGTCTGATTGTGTTGGACCTGCCATCACCTGCTCTGCCTGAGCTGGTATCTATCCTGAGGCCATCGTAGCAGGTCACCGTCACACAGCTTTCTCATTTGTAATTGAGTTAGAATATGCTTTTGGTGTGGCAGTGCTTTGGTGGCCACTATAGTAGGCATGGGTACATTATATACTTTCAAATTATTCATTTGACTTTATTTTGTTTTAGCAATGAAGTCATAGGAACATCTGTGGTTCCGATTAATCTCCTAGTGAGATTAATCTAACACGTTTTTGTTTGAAATTTTTCAGAACAGCAGTTCCAAGTCTCAGATTTGTAGACAACCACTGACAGGCTCATCTATAGCAGTGAAATTGGCTTTACTGTGTCAGTTTAATATGTACAAATGCCAGGTTTTACTGCCATTTTCAGCAGCAGCTGATTATTCCCAGATGAACAAAAGTATAAATAACAAGCAATAATTATATAGATGAATTAACATGTAAATAAAAAGGACAATCACAACATGGACATTTTTCCCCTTGTGTAGTGATGAAAAAATCCACAATTCTGCACTTTGCGTTCTAGCTTTAATTTATTCTGAAATTATTAATTCAGGGTTCTGGCACTATCATTTTAGGATAATGGCACCTCTGCATGTTGCTTTTATATGAATAAACAAATCAGTCAGGTTATTGTTTGGAAATACTTTGCCGTCTTGCTGCTGAATAGGGGAACCCTTCCTAACATGTCTATGGACCCTTTCTAATAGCAGACAGCTGTGAAAGATAGCTAGCAGGATTGATGGCTGATTGCAAAGGCTCATCACAACAGTGTAGCAAATGCATTAATTCATCCTAGAGATCACCGGCTGTCATAAATAAAGACAATTAGAAGCCCTTTGAACATGATCCTATACCAGCTCCCATTATACGCTTGTCAAATTCCCTTGCAGATAATCATTAATTTATGAAGCATGCCTGGCAGCAGCTTCCCTTTTTTTGTTTACTAGCCAACACTTTTCTGTCTCACTGTCACACTAGAGAGACTATACAAGAAAGATATAAGAAATAGCCTGGAACATTTTCTAGAACATTTAAAATGCGGTAAAGTGGGAAGCAGTTTATAGGGTAAGTATTTAGATAATAAAAATGGACGGCTTTCTTTGCCAGTGTGTGTCGTGAGGCTTTCAAATTCACATGCAGTGATTACTGCTCAATTATGGGCCAGTCCATATAAAATCCATCAAATCTGAAGAGAAGTTCCCACCTGACCCTCTCGGGATCAGTTGGAAAGTATCCCAGCTGACATGTGGCGAGATGCAGAGTTGACTCCGGACAGGTTGTCAGTCTGTACAGAATCAGCTGATCAGAATTTAGCAGTGACTTAAGCAGTTTGAGTGCTCCGGGAGAGAACTTCAGAATTACTCATTGCACCTTTAATGTTAGTGTCAGTTTTAAAAAGTAATCAGTCTTTTTTTATGACATGGAGTCAAACACTGAAAATCATCATCATCCCTTTAACATTAATTTTATATTACCTGTTACACAATATACACATATATATGTCAACCACATAGGTCACCAACTTTGCCCAGGAAAGAAACTGACTGTGTTAACACCCAGCTCTTGAACTATTACTGACTCTAAGAGTGTGATGCTTTTAAGTTTGATGGAGATGGAACACAGGAACAGTAGCTCACAGTCACCTTAAAACTCTGCATTGACTGAGGTAAGGACAAACCGAGAGAAGATACAAGAATACTGCCATACAGTTTTTCCACAGTAACATCAGTAGAGAATGAATAATGTAGCTCCAAGCTGCCTTGTAACTGATGTTCTTACTTTAAACTGAAGCTTCAATCAGAACATGGCACTGCTGCATGACACTTCAAATCCTGTGGGCCAAAAGAGCCCATTGGCCTGATTTTATATAGATTAAGGAAGTAATTAATCAATTAGGTAACTGTCTATAGAATATACATGCACCATTAAACTTTAAATGGATGTAATATTAAGGTAAAAACCTTACTAGTCTAATTAAATACTATATTCTGTAACAGAACAAAACTCATTACGAGAAAGTGCTCACATTAGCAGATTGCAGTAATGGCTCAGTAGCGAAATGCTTTATATGCATGTAAACCACATGTGTTTGACTGCCACGGTTTTGATTTACTTGAAACTAAAAAGCAAAAGTCTTTGATGTGTATTATACATGAACATCAAACGCAGAATCATCTCCATTACCGGTCTGACACAGAATAAAATCTTTCCCTGCACAAAATGGGACACATTGTGTCATTTCTTGACATATACATCTGTTTGGAAGAAAAGTATAAATGCAGTGTGTTACAGATGAAGTGTTGTTTGATCCTAATGAGATGTTTGTGTCAAGTTGTGACAGGTGTACTGATTTTATTTTCATCTTTTTTTCATTATTTCAGATTAAACTGGCTGAGAATGCAATGTCTTTTCCTAGTTCTTCTCTGCTTTATAGTTAAAGTGAAATTAGCATGTTAAAAGTTTGTTTTATTTTGTTTTATTTAGTTACATTTTTTTGGAATAGTTTCATCATCATGGTGATCACTCAGGATAATAGTTAAATCATACACAGTCACTGGATATGTTAGTAGCAGGGGAAAGTCATTGTATCACCAAACCACAGGATTAAAACACTACTTTCTACAGTATACTTACCTATGTAAAAAAAACACTCCTGCTTCTCTTTGAGGCTGTCAAAAGAAAAATAGACCATTGGTATAATATTACACTCTAATAATGCAAGTAAACAATCATTTCCTTTTAAAGAATTTCCTTTTAAAACACTTGATCATAGTGTAAAATAAACACACATCCTACAGTATTAATAATTAAATAAAAGAGATTAGCCCTTTTTCTTTTTTCTTCATTTTCTTCAGAGCTGTGAACAAATGTTTAGGCACTGTGCCCAAGTTTTTCAATGGTAGTAAAAACCTGCTGTTTTTTCTGGCACCATTTTAGCTAAAATGTTGATAATGCTTCTGTGAAAACAAACATTGCTGTACAAAAAGGGTAATATCAATGTCAGGAAAAAAATAATTATTATAATAAGGAAAATTTTCGTCACAGACCTCTAGAAGTTGATGCCAAAGGTGAGTATAATTAGTATGTATAATTTTAAGGGACCAAATCAAGAGCTTCATTTGGTTTGATTTAAACAGAAAAATGTCTCAGGTATCACAGTGGTCCGCGAGTTTCCATCCAGTTTCTTTTTGTTTAAGAAATATTGATCAATGCAGTTTTGCACTGAACTGAGAAACTGAAATGTATGTTTTCATGCTGCTTTTAATGAACACCTGCAACAGCCTAAGTGCCGCAAAGAGGAAAACATTTGGCATTTTCTAAATTACACAGAAAACATAAATCTCCCTAAATCACAAACAAACAGCAGAGAAAGAATAGAACATGGCTTTATCTTAATTATAATACATATGCCAGATTTCTGTGAGGTTTATTGTGATCTTTATGTTGCTTCTAAATACAACTGCTACATCGTTTTCTTTCCTTTCAATTTTGGTTTAAACATTTTGTTGCACTGGTTTATGTAATATGTCAGTTCTACACTTCTGAATGTGGCCAATTTACCAGAAATACAGTTTACCTGTACAATATTAATGCGTTCCAGTAAAATGACTATGCCATAACTTGTACATGTGTTTGGCAAATCATGCTAATCTTTCTATTTTTTTTAAATTGTCATGTTGACTATTCAGGTCATTTGTTGTGATTTGTTGTGCTGGACTGCTTAATTTGTACAAAAATCTAAACAATTTTGATTTAGTTTATTACGTCATAAATACATATGTATCTCAATGTAGATATTTTTAACAACAAGAAAATGAGCATTATGCATTTTATTAGGACAGAATTATGAGTTAAGTTTTTTCTTGAATTATAATCGATAATACATGATACTTAGTTTCTTTGTTTCTTCATTTTTTTTTTTTTATTGTAAATCAAGTTTGAGGATTAACTCAGAAATACACTTAACTTGCACAGTAAAACTGAAATGCACAAAACATTCTCACAACAGAGATTTGTGTGACATTGTCTCAGTTTAACAATGTAAAAGTGGCCTCTGAGGTCAACCTCTTGCTTTAGGTAACACAAAAAATAAATAATTAAGCCCAAGTTACTAAAATCAGCATTGACACATATGTAAGCTTTTTCACACTTTGCCAACTTTATGTACCATTTCCACTTTGTCGACTGGACTCTGGGATATAAAATCAAACTTCAGTTTATGCACTTTAAAAATATTGAGCCAGAAATAACAGTCAGGTGTTTACCTGACCCCGATAGTTTGTACAAAGGTAAGGTGATGAAAATATGAGGTGAAACCTAAAAAAAAAAATGGAAATGGAATTGAAGACCTGGAATGACTTCCTGTGATAAGATTACATTCTGTGGTTTTACACTGGCAGTGTGAATGACACTGAGGTATAAAAGGTCAAACCCTATTTAGAAAACTAGGTAAAAAAAAAATAGCATCTGAAAAAACTCAGCTTTCCTATCTTCCAATAAAGTCTTCCACAACTCTGTAAGTAAAGGATGAAAATTGAGTCAGCTGGATAGTAACCATTTTACTTTTTCCATGCAGTGAAAGATGGATTTAATTTAACAAAGTGTTGAATGATAAGCTTTAAAACCCATCTTACACTAAAAAGTGAAGGTTAACAGAATTTTGCAATGAGTCTAGTTTCCCACCGGATTTATCACATATGGGAGCACTGTTGACACCTTGGCATCACATTTAGTCTTACTGGGTAGATTTATATTAGTGAGAAAGGTTAGATTTGTGAATTGATATATTTTAACCCCAACCATTATCATCTTCTTTACCTAATTAACTAGTGTTGGTGATTTTAAAAAAAAAAAATTAAAAAAAAGCAAAACCAAACAACTTTGCATCGTTCATAGCTTGTACAATAGATAGGAGTGTGTGTCCACACATACTAGTTTTCTTGTAATGTAAACACAATGCCACTGAAACGTATTTGGCCCTTTCATGATTTTTTTAATTTATTTTTGTTTTAGCTCCTTGCATATTTGTCACAATTACATGATTCAGATCATCTAACTGATTTTCATATCAAACAAGATAACTTAAGTAAATACAAAGTGCAGCTTTGAAATTATGATTTTATTCAAAGCTCTCCAAACCTAACAGGCTCTGGTGTGAAAAAGTAATTGACCCCTATAACTAATAACTTCATCCACCCTTGGCAGCAAGAACTGCAATCAAGCATTTGAAATAACTGGCAATGAGTCTTTCCAGTGCTGTGGATGAATTTTGGCTCACTTTGCAAAATTGTTTTAAATTAGCCACATTGGAGGGTTTTGAGCATGAGCGGTCTAAGGTCAGGCCAAATTAGATTTGACTTGTGATTTAACTAGGCTACTCCAGTCTTCTTTTTGTTTTCTTTGCTTTTTTGTTTTTGGGTGGGGACATTCAGAGGTGCCATTGCTCATGTGTTTTGGATCATTGCCCAAGTGTTTTGAACTGCAGGGCAAGAACTGATGGCATGAACTGATGTCTTCAGGTTTTTGTGGTAGAGAGCATAAGTTCCATTAAGTAGAACAAGTCATTCAGGTTCTGAAGCAACAAAGCAGCCCCAGATCACACTACCACCACCATGTTTGACTGTTAGTATGATCTCCTTTTTATGAAATGCTAGTTAGTTTTATACCAGATTTAACAGGACTGAAACGTTCCAAAAATGTTTACTTTTGTCTTGTCCACAGAATATTTTCCCATATGTCATTTTGCTTTTCTTTTTTGGGGGGTAAACATAAGATGAGCCTTTTGTGTTCTTTCTGGTTATTAGTCATAATAGATTTTTCCTTAATAAATTAAATAATACTTTTTTAAAAAATCTGAAACATTTAAGCATGACAAATATGCAAAAACTAAGAAATTTTGAAGAAGCAAATAACTTATACAGGTTATATACAGGTTTTCAGTAACCTGTATTTGCATGGTAACTGTATGGGGTTCACAGTTGGCTCAATGTTCTAGCACATATTAATATGGCTGAAACGTCTGCTTGTACCCGCTTGTTGCCTCCACTGCTCCTGCTGTGAAGATGAAAGTGAAGAAAATGTTAAATAACACAACCACTGAGCACAGACAGTTTTACATCTTCATTACGACCATGTACACAAAGATCTCTTCACCTTCACACAGAAAACTTTTAGAAACACCTTTCACAGTATGTGCATGAGATGATACAAGCTTGATACAAGCTCCAAGTGTTGGAAGACTATTGTGTTGAACTGAAACGATGCACCCTTGAGTACATTCACCACATTGTAAGAAATAAAAAACAGAAAATGCATTTTTCTCCACATCTCTGTGTCAAATGTAAGCTTGCCTTTTCATAATAACACATATTTATTCAAAGAAAAAACAATTCTCTCACCTTTTGATTGCACTTTTCACAGTTTATCTTTGCTTGCATGGTTTCTCTATAGATTGGCCTGAAAAAACATTCAGGCCAGTGTTGTCAATAAAAACCAAAACAAGTGGGTTTCATGGTTTGGCATCTAACTAATTTATTCCAGGCACATGCAAATGAAGTCATGTTGTTCACTTCGATATGGGTTCTACTGCTGTATCAGTCTAGCTGCTATCTGTCCAAGTAAAGTATCCATATCATTTTTATCTTACTCTACAGTGGCAGTTGTTGACAGCATGTCAATAATGTTTACTTTTAATGTAGCTTAGAATTTTTCTGGTCGTCTATAGTGACCTTTCTAGAATTTAAGGACTTTGGAAGAATATTTCCTACTGGTAGTGTTACATGTTTGATACATACCATCCTTGGACTGCTATTGCCTCCTATGACATCTCTTTTAAAAGATAATTCTGTGTCCTCTGTTCCCTAAATGGTAAAAATGACACTGCTGACCACAATACTTGAAGTACTCTGATTTTCAATAGTACTACAAATGCAATAAAGTCCTGATTGTTTAAAGCAGTACCTGTGGTGACTTACTGACTGATTGATTTATATGCTGTGTGCACTTCCTGATGGATACATTATCAGTCAAAAGTTTGGACACACTTTTTCATTTAATGGTGTTTCTTTATTTTTACTACTTTCCACATTGTAGATATATACTGAATACATTAAACATATGAAGCAAGATATATGGAATTATGTGGCAAAGAAAAAAATTATAAATAACTCTAAATATGTTTTATATTTTGTCTCATTTGAGGACCGCCCCAAAAAAGGAAGACCTAGGGTCATCAACCTCAGAAATCGCAAGTTAACAACACCTCAGATTAGAGCCCAGATAAATCCCACACAGACTTCCAGTAGCAGATACATCTCTACATCAACTGTTCAGAGGAGAATGTGAATCAGGCCTTTATGGTCAAATAGCTGCTAAGAAACCACTACTAAAGAAAAGGAACAAGCAGAAGAGATTTGTTTGGGCCAAGAAACACAAGGAATGAAGTGCTGCACCAGATGGCCTGGCATCCACAGTCACCTAACCTAAACCAAATTGAGATGGTTTGGGATGAGATGGACCGAAGAGTGAGGGCCAAAGGGGCCAACAAGTGCTCAGCATCTCTGGGAACTCCTTCAAGACTGTTGGAAAACCATTTCAGGCGACTACTCACTTGAAGCTCATTGAGAGAGAATGCCAAGAGTGTGCAAAGCAGTAATCAGGATGACTATTCTAAAGAATCTAAACTATAAAGCATGTTTTAAGTTATTTCACTCTTTTTTTGTTTACTACATAGTTCTCTATGTTTTCATGTATAGTTTTGATGCCTTTAGTGAGAATCTACAATGTAAATAGTCATGAAAATAAAGAAAAAACAAACTTTTGACTGGTAGTGTATACAATACAAAACAAACCCATATACTTCACGCTACAGATGTGTGTTTGCACGCAAACATGGTGACATCTTACTGGCTGTTGAATTACTGTAGCATTGACTCACATTTGATTATTTGCTTGTATATTATGGTTGAATGTCATTTTGCTTACATGGCTCCTTGTTTCTATTATTCAGATCTCTTTCCTAAGTCATAGCTAAACCTAGCTGGAATCCATGAAACAGATGCAAAAAAAAGATATAAAACAATAATTTTTTTCTTTTGCCAAGAGCTGGCGAAACCTTTGAGAGTTTCAGTATATGTGTTGAAGCACCAAAATCCTGTGTGTGAAAAATCTAATATCCCTTGTGGACACCATCTGAATTAGTTCAGTACTCCTACTCTAGGTGGAACACTGTTGTAACAGTAATGGATCACTGGCTGCATCTGCACTGATGATGAAATGCCAAGGCTCATTTCAGTAAAGGCTTACTTCACCTGACCAATTTTTTTTTTTAAAAAGATTTTTGTGACACAAAAAACATTCCCATCCCTTGAAACACAAATGCATCCATCTACATTCTGTGTATTTTCTCTTATTTATATATTTGATCATTTTTCATTCCAAGTTGATGTTTTGATGTCTTCTTTGTCACTGTTTGTTACCTTGATTATGTAGTGAGATATTGTTATAAGTCCCTCTGGATTTCTGTTTCTTTTGCGTGTTTGTGCTGCATTCTTTTATTTATGTGTTTTATCATCTGTATCAACAAAACTCAAATCTTGACAGAAATCTTTGTATATTCAAGAATTGCAGCAAACACGTGTCACAACTGGTTTTTGACACTCGTTTATGGTTTATTTCTCAGTTCTGGTATCAGCACATGGTGCAATGTGAAAGTCAGGTTTTTGACATCCCTGAAATAGAGCCAATTTTGTTCTCTGCAATGGCAACACATGTTCGAGTAGTACCACAGCTCATTTGCATATTAATTTGAAGACAGATGCTATGCGGTCTTTCTGCTGTGTGAACAGACCTTAGAACAGGTCTGCGCCCATGCCAGTCCAACTGGAATTGTGTTTACTTGACTCTATCCTTACAAACAGAACACAGATTTCTTTATTTGGAAGAATTAGGTGTTCTCCATGTTGAATTTCTAAACAGCATTAATTTGTCTGACTCAATTAACTTTTTTTTTAACTTAAATACCTGAATAAGCTGGGGTTTGGGGTGTGGATAAATACCCTGGCTTATTTTGCCTTTGTGAGTCTGTAATCTAGCTGAACTTCTTATGCTGCAGATGTGCACACAGACACCCAACAATTCTGATATAAGTGCTATAATCAGGTTTAAAATTATAGGACTCTATCTTGTGTTCATTTAAACGCAATATCAACCTTCATTTTCATGCTGCATAGTGAAAAACATCACTCTGATTAGACACAAAAGTCTATGTGGACTGTTGCTGCATTCATAAAATAAAAAGGTTCAAGGATATTTACCAATGGTGGAAGAAGTAAGTAGATAATTTACTTTAGTAAAAAGAAAAAGCTGTCCAATAGGCCAAATATGAATTACTGTGGAACTTGTCAGTTTTAGTTTTCAAGGTGTGCTCTTACACAACTAATTCCAAAATTTCTCTGGATATTTGGATATTTCTGAATAAACCTGTAACCAATTAGAGCAATGAAACGTGTAAAATAAGGATAAATAAATAAATAAAATGAAAATGTAAATGGACTATAGCATGCAGGGATGTAATTGTATCAAGCCCAACACACATTAGATAAATGGTTTTGATTGGCCCAGCATGGTGAAGGCCTAGTGCAAATCTGTGTGAACGGGAGGGGGCCAGATGTATTCTGCCAGAACAAATTAAACATGAGCGTTCAGATTTGTTTGGTTCCAGGCTAAAATGCACCATATAAAAGTACTCCAACACACAGAAGCATCCTGCAAAATGCACTTGTGGGAAGCAAAAATGCAGAAAAAATGCAAACTTTAAAGAATCCATATTATTGTTTTTTTGTTTTTTTTTGTTAATCCCTTCCTTTGGTGTATTTTCATGATTATTATTTTTTATTGACGTACTTGAACAAGACCAGCATTGTGGGGGTTTTTTGGAACTGGGAGGTTAAAGAGACAGAGGCTTCTGTGGGTATAGTTGCACTGGAACATATATGATAAATATTTTGGTTTTTAAGGATTAAATGTTTCAGATTTTTTCGACTCTGACAATACATTATTAACCTGTACATGTGCATAATATGGACACTATTAATTATTTAACACTGATAAAACTAATGACTTGATTGCATTTTTTTTTTGTTTATGTAGGGATGAGCACATTTTAAATATACAGAAATATGGTAACTAAGAGAATATATGCTATTTTCCATCAGTGTTGTTTACTGATTTAACTTTGCAATACTGATGCAAAGAAATGAAAATACTCACACTTTCTTTCATTTTCCTCAGAACTTATTACATTAGCATCTGACTGTGCTGCATCATGCTGTGGATGAAGTGGAAGATGGTGGTGGACTCCCTGCGTGGACGGAGAAGGAGACTGCCCTGTTCCCTCTGGTTTGTCCTGCTGTTCGCTGCTGGAGGTCTGGTTCTCTTCATCCACCAACAGGCTCTGTCAGAGATGGTCCAGCAACAAGGCCCAGGTTAGTCTGTAGTTTCCCTAAAACAGATTTAACCAGTATGGCTTTTACGTTTACTGATATTTTCCCATTTTTATATATTCTGATTAGCTATTTTTTGTATTAACCGTCTTTACTCTTAGAATTTTTATGTGTGTGTGTGTGTTCCACTGTATTTTCTCAACACCTAAAAAAACCTTTTAGGTGTTTTTTTTTCACAGACAAAAACTGTATAAAGTTCAGAATAAAAGTAACGACAAATGCTCCAGACACAAATTCACAATCATGAATTTGATTATCACATCCAAAAATGGATAACCAGTAGGTGTATAGTGTCAAAATCAAAGTTATTGATTTAATCAAATTAAAATACTTTAGGCAATAGGAATAAGCAATAAAAGCATAACATTTCATTTAAAATCTAAATAACTGAGGCCCTCACTTGACTTTAGTGAGTGTTTATGATTCATTGATAAGAAAGAGATAAGGGGAAAAAATGGCATCCATGAGAAAAGTTCCAAGGCAAATCCCACTGCACTGCTAAAAGAAAACAAAGGCTCATCTCACATTTGCCAAAAAAAAAAAAAAACATCTTGATGATCCTCAAGACTTTAGGGAAATAGTCTATGGACTGTCAAGAAAAACACTGAATTTTTGGTTGGTTTGAATCCCCTTACATCGGGCATAAAAGTAACACAATATTTCATACAAAGAACATGATATCAACTCAAACATGGTTGTAGTAGTATGATGATGTGAGGCTGCTTTTCAGCTTCAGAAACTGAAGCCAGCTTTAGGCAATCCTTGCCAAAGTGACTGAAAATACTACATCCAGATAAACAGAATTGACTTCTGGATTAAGCTGGGAGAACTCACAATAATGCAGATATACACACCATGCAATCAAACTGGGAGACAGAGGCACATTCCAAATCAGAAAGTAGATTGCATGTATGAGCTGTTATATTATTTGCTTTGGTTTCACTAAGGAGCAAAAAAAAAAGATGGAGAGAGAAGCAGAAAAAACATTTGTTCCCCAAATAATACCTTTTTCATTCCATCTCATAGAACAAATGGTCAGTTTTCAATCCTCCTCAAGAACAAGGCTCTATATTCAATTTCTAAATGAGATCAACCTTTATCCTTGCAAAGTGACCCAGTGCCATTGTGCTTGGCACTCAGCGTTAAGAAGATTGGGGTTTAAGCAGCCATGATGGAAGAGTGTCCTAATCGTGTACAACCAAGCTGCTTCATGTTTCAGAAACAAGAGATCAGCTGCATACATATGCACAGCTATGGCTTATGCTACAGTTTCAACCAAATGAGAGTGTCAGTCACATTTTTCTACTGCTGTTGGAAAAATCTATGAATTTCATTTTAACTTTGGTATTTTTATTCAGAGACTAAAGGGTGATGTTTCACCTTATTTTGATTTCACAAAATCACTACTTTAAGAACCATGTTCCAGTTGAAATCAAAAGACATCATTTTTTTTAAATTAACAAAGTCATTTGTGACATGTTCACAGATTTTTGATCGAAGAAAATGATGAACCAGTCAAGGGAGCTCTTTGGAGATACAATCAACATCACCATCAGAGAGCCTCAGAGTCAGAGAAACTGTAATCCACTAAGTAGGCTATCTGCACTATCATGTGTCAACAGCACTGTGAATCATTATGAATATGAGTGGTGTCACACTCCACAGCAATAAGAGCCACTTAGCCAGAGTGGAATCTCTCCAACCCTCTAATATTCCCCTGATTGTCAGATGCTTTCAGGCACGGTGTCAGGTGGAAAAAAAGGGCATTTGCAATGACAAGCAGGACACACACGGAAGCACACATGCAAGACAAACATTCACATTATGTAGAAACACACAAACTATGACAGCCAGTATTCAATATTCATGAGAAATATCTAACCAAGACCCATAAGAGCTTGTAATGATTACAAGAACCAGATGCTTTGTGAAATCTGGTATGAAACTGTGTTGGAAGTGGACCATTACTTTAAAGGAACAATATTTTTCAACAAAAGCACAACACAGTTTGAGGAGGATTTTTTTTTTTTTAAAAACTAACAAAAAAACAAAAACGTCCATACTATGCAATGTATACTCTCTATATAAAACTATATATGAATTTTAGTAATATTATTATATTATATTATTATTTCTGAAGTGTCATTTTATTTTAGCCATGTTGCCAATCTAAGACATGATTTCATTCTTTCCTTTAAATTAGTACCCTGGACAGGTTATCACTCTATTGCAGGGCTAACACAGGCAGACGGACCACCATTAAGACTCACGTTCACACCTATGGCCGATTTAGAATTGCCAGTTTACCTAACAATTGCATGTCTCTGGACTGTGGGGGAAAGTTAGAGTAACCAAAGCGATTCCACGTGGATACCATGAAACATGTAATTTGAAACCAGGACCTTTTGCTGTGAGACAAAGCTGCTAACTGCTTGTGAGGTAGCATAACATAAGCAGCATGGAAAGTGATAGGAAGACAGCACCTGCAGACTGTTCAAGTTTCTTTTAAGTGTTCTTTATTTTCTGGCGTCGCCTTTCAACAATTGTTTCACAAAACATAAGAACCTGGCAGTCAGAATCTCACCTGCTTTATATAGAATTCCACTCACACCTGGACCTCATTAACCTCTACCATTGGGAAAACAGGGTAGACTAAATAACACAGTCTAGACAAAGAAACAGGAATAAAATCATTTTTCCACTTAACAAACTCATTCACCCAGCTAAACGGTTTGAAAAGTCAATCTCTTCACTTAATCTGACTCATGAGGTTATTTTAAATGAAATAAAAAATTTTACACAAAAGAAACACCCCTTCATTTGGTTACACCCAACTGACATGATCAATGACATCATATCCTATAAAATCAGGAAGTACTGGGGCTGCCCTTCCCATATACCTGTTTTACACATAGGACCTGCTCAAAGGAACACACAATGGTAAGTATAACCAAACTACATAAACAAATGAAAGATTCAAATCAATTAATGATGAAGTGACATTTAGCTTTAAGAACATTTGCACAGATGAAATGAATATACCCAATGCTACCACAAACAGACCTGGGATAGTATGTAGAGCCAAGGTTACATGTGCTGTGTTTACATTAAAGCATTATGATAGACTATAAGATAACAAAACACAAAATAACAATATATGCAAGTGAGAAATGGTAAATGAATTCAGTCCTAGCCACTTTGTCACACTGCTCCAAAGTTTAAATATTTTAAATTGTAGATATTTAGAGTTACTGTTAATTTTTATAAACTCAGTGAGTAAATTAAGTATTCATTTGAAATTTTAGAAGAATTTTGAAACTGATTATTCATAAATTAAGTATAACGACATAAAGAAATGGAATGACATGTAGAATACATCAAAACAGAAAAAGGAAATTCTGGATAGCTATACAGTAGAATAAAAAAATTATTCTTAAGAAATAGAAACTCTAAGCAATACTAAGTACTGACTTAATAATTTAGATATGCAGCAATTTTGCCATTGCCTTATGAATTTAGAGGTCACCCAGCAAAAACAATTTCTTCAGTCTGACGTAGTTGGGCATCAACTAAATCAAACTAGGCTAAGGAAAAAGGTTGCAACTTCACAGTTACACCTATCAAATGTCAGTGTATATGTTTTTAAACTGATGATTATGTACGGGGGAACAAAAGTGTAGTTTTGGGATCTATGATTAAATAAAGAGGTGAAGTACTGGTGTGGTGCAGTACAGGTGGGTGGGGGTAACATATTTAAGGCTAAGACGTCACTAATGACCAAGGAAGGTATGAAGTATATTCCAGCGTCCTTCTATGCCAGAACAATTAAGCTGGTGGCTAATATGTATTTATGTGTAAATGTGTTGTAATGTCTGTTTAAATGCTTTCCCGTGATTATTTTCATGTTGGCTTGAAATAAAATATCTCCCTCTGCTGGTACTGCAGCTTACTGCAACTTCTGCCTGCGTAACCATTTCAAACTTCGGAGAGGCAAAGCTAGAAGTAGTCATGGTGGAGTGGCGTTTCTATTGCATGCTCTGCCATGATACTGGGTTGCTCTATATGTAAACTGGAATATAGTAAAGATGAGGTACTCTAAAGTTAGAAGACACAAACAAGGCTGAGCTCCATATCCGCACACAGTACTATGACTTTACTACAAATAAAAGGTTTGAAGTAAAAGGCTCCCAACATGAACAATTAAAGAAGGTGGAGGCTACGATCTTCCTCAAGTGAGTCAGTGCTAATAGGTGGCAGCAGCATGTCCTTAATGAGTTCTCTCTTTTGATTAGTAGCCATCTTTTCAAACCAGTAGTGTATGTCTTATGATTCGTTTTGCAGCCTAAGCACATCCTTTTATCTCTTCTACTGTATCACTACTTGGAATTGAAGTAAGAATTTCACTTTACTAAATCATGCATGAGAGACTGTGTGCTGTATACAGAACACAGTGGCTACACAGTGTTCCCAGCCCCCTCGCTAAAGCACAATAAGCAAGCAGTATCTTTGCCTTAAGCTATGGTGCTTCACCCGAGCAGAAGCTCATATCTAATAGAGCAGAGTTATAATACATTGGGTGTCAGCTTTTATCTGCCTCCCCCTCCTTCTCCACCTCTTTATTTGGCTCACACTGTACTTGGGAGCTTTGTATCCCATGGTTTAGATGGCCTGCACAATGGTAGCTGAGAAAACTGCTCTTTAAATGGCCACAGTCATCTCCTGAACACTCTGAAGTAATTGTTTAAGGACAATTGGAGGAACAGCAGCCAGTTTTACAGGGAGAACAGACACCTGAAGAGGTTGCAGTTCAGATAAATTGTCTGCACAAAGTTACACCTCTAGGCATTTTTCCAATGAGTCTGACTCCAGCTGCTTCAGGGAGTGGAAGGTTGCCCTATGTTTCACCTCGAGAACCCCAACACAGAGCAATCCACAGATGGAGAAGTAGAGAATCAGCTGCTGCTTGGTTGCTTGTGTATTTATTGGTAAGCAAGTGGCTAAATCTCAGTTTAATTGATAGTAACATGCTATATGCTAATGTTATTTTTTATTTAAAAAAAACCCTTAACCTTAAAACACTTAAAATCTGCAACTAAAAGATTGCTTTTAGGATTTTTTTCTGAGAGGAAAAATTGAAGATTTTAAGGGTCCATTTCTGAACTTAACTGAGTTATCACCATTTACTGGGTGGCTAGGATGGATGTTAAAAACATCTTTTAGTAGAGAAGATATCATCACTACCTTTGATCTTGTTTCATAGTGACTGGCTGATGTTTACTGTAACTGTGTAGTGGGATGCTGGTAAAGGCCAAGGTCTGAAAATGTCAGTCTCTACCAACTGCCTTTCCATGAATGAAGTAAAAAAAAAAACCCACCTCTTTCCTTTGAATGCCATGATAAATTTAAGCCCAGTCCTGACAACGAAGGAGACAACTATATATATATATATATATATATATATATATATATATATATATATATATATATATATATATATATATATATATATATATATATATATATATATATATATACATATATATACATATATATACACACAGAATGCCATACACTAGGGTTGTAGCAGTACAGGAAGCAGTGTTCATAAAGCATTGAGGTAATGTTTCTTCTACAACATATTATAAATATTGTCATAAATATTAGGCAGCATGCACACAACACAATACAAATGCATGCAGTTTGAAAAAACAAAGGTAATACATAAAATGTGAGAACATCTTCAGATGGGAATAGTGTTTTATAATCATGTAAAGTGTATTTTGAAACACTACGACTTTCTACAGTAAATAAAAGCAAGGAAAAAATTAATTTGCCTTGGCCATCCCTCTATGTTTATCCACATGGACCTTGCCAGGAACTGGGCATATTGTTTCACGCTTCAAGGAAAAACTTGATCTCTCTGTCAGAGGCCCAGTAATCCCCTAAGCCTTTTCTGTTTGCATAGTCCAATTTAGCTGTCTCTTAATGTAATTAAATTGTGCTGATGACCCTAGGTGCAGAGGAACTGCACTGTGCTTGTAAGCAAATCCACCACAGGATGGAAAATCGCACTGTTATATTATTCCATTTTTCCATTATTTGATGCGTGTGTGCAAAGCTCCTTTAAATAAGTCTGTTTGTGTTGTGTTGGCACAATCCCCTCCATTCCTCCCAAAGCAGGAAGATTGAAAAGCATTGGAAAGCAATACTTGGCAAAGCCAACATCACAGTACTTCTGAACAACCTTAAGTATAAAATTTCCCATAAAACAGAGTGCATTCTGTCTCATGAGCAACTATGAAAACACACCTTAATTGAAATGATGTAGAAGTGCTAACCTGCTTAGTGCTAGGATCACATGACATCTGGCATTAGGCATGTGTGGATATCCTGGAAACTATTTCAGCAACTGATTTCCTGCAATCAGTTCTTCCTTTTGCTGTCCACCTCAGGGAATGGAGGAAACCTTACTGGGGGCCTCTGGGATGCCCTGAAAGGGAAAAAAAGACTATTTTAAAGCATGGGTATCAGGTGCCTGAATCACCATTTCACTAGCGTCTTCCAGGCCTAGGTCATGTCTATTGGATTTGAAATGGAGCTGCTCAGAGGCAACTGCAAGGTCATGTGGTTTTCCATTAACATTAATGCCCAGTGTTATGCCATGGGAGCCTTGCAGTATAATCTGTTTACCCTGCCATCTGATCCTGCTCACCAGTGGCTTCACTATTTCAGTCTGTACAAATAGATTTGATATTATTTTTTGCATTCCTGCTCTAACAGAGGTCAGTGTAAAATAAACAACTAAATGAATAATCATATCTCACTTTAATCATTGTAGCGCATGTATGCATAAATGTTTGCATGTACCCCATCTCCTCTTTAATGAAGGCCTAGTCTCATCAAAACTGTGCACAAACATCACGCATACAGCAATTGTTAAGATCTATGATTTTTTTTTTTTTAGATTTATTATAAATCCAAATTCTTTGTTGATATTTAAATGTGGTAGTACTATCGCTGCGTTTTTTGTTTTTTTTTTAACATGTCACATTCAACATATGACGTCCATATATAAGTTAACGGTCAGCAAAATTTCTGTCCACAATGGAATTTAGTTTGAGTCGCAACTAAATACAAAATGAAGATGGAGTGCTATCGGCCTGACAAAAACCTAGTAAATACAGTTGTAAATATAAATTAAATAATAAATAAAGATCACTGTAGAGTTCTCTGTTGAACTCTTCTTCACTCTTCAAAGTAAAAAAAACAAAACACAAAAACAAATTTAAAACAGCTGATGCTGTGCTATCCAGAAAGCCATGAAAAATGAAACACAAACCCAAAGGAAATTGAGAGCGGAAACAAGCAAATAAGGGAGAGGATGTTGATTGAAATAAAAAAAGAAGAAAAACATATGCTGTGATCTTTCTTTCAGCTCAGCGGAGTTGAGGATGCACCTTTTGAGCCACTGACAAGCAAACAGGGTTAGAGTCCCTGCTGAGCAGAAGAGCATGGCTTGGCCATCCTGCTGTTGGTGGTGGGGCTTTCAGGTTGCCCTTTTCCATAATACCACGCTGGGTAACATTATGAACTCCAAAGGAAATAAAACAGAATGACGCTGAGCACCAGGTGGATCCAACAGAGAGGCTCATTTTTGAAAATTTCTTTGAAGACAGTAATCACAGATGTTCCCTCTTGATGCTGTCAGTCTTTCTCAAGCTATGTCACACCAAAAACTGAGGCTGTCTCTGTGACTGTGTTGTAAAATGTGGCATAATGGAATAATTGGGAGAATTTCCTACCAAACACTGGTTGGGATTATTGTTTTCTGTTCATTTTGGTTTTGTTTGTTTGTTTTTTAATGTGTGTTATGTAGGTCACACCTATGTGGATGTGATTTACTCTAATCCAGCTGCCAGCTATTTGGAGTTGAGTACTTGGAGGAGCTGATTAGAGTGTTCGAAGCCCTTCTCTATGTAGGAGAGAGAAAGTTGGAAACCTGTGTGTGGGGAGAGGATGCAAGTTGGCTGTGGAGCACAGGAGAAGCGGGGTGGAGGTGGTTTGAATAGGAGACCTCAGTTGTATTGAGAAAAGCACACCTTTGAAGAAAATTGTTTTTTACCTGGCTGGTTCTTTTTTGTTAATAATCTGTTTTATTGGAAGGATGATTCATTTTTAATTATCCAAAATTCACATATACCCTATATGGGGATATTTTGTTTAAAGGACTGGACTGGAAACTGCCTGTAGGAACCTCTGTGCTAGAGGTGTCTGAAGAGGGAAAGTCTACTGTGCAATTAGGAGGTGGCCATTGTAATGGTGGAAGCAGCTGGGAGTTGTAATAGAAGTGATTGAGAGACTAAGAGTTGCACTCCCAGACCAAAGCATGGAAACTCATGCCCCACTAACACAAGGTCCATTAAGTTGGATGGAAACTCTTTCTTAGAGTTTCCATCCAACTTCGAATCAATATGTTTATTGATTGCTTATACCTCTGATTGACCCCTCCTTTTTTTTTGACAATAACCGGGCTGATAACTCTTTGTCTTTAACAATGGAGCTGCAAGCCAGAATTACACTCCAATCCCACTTGTTCACTTTGAGAAAAAAAAGTTGTTGCGTACCCTATTTTTACTGTGAGTGTGGTGATTTTCTCCTGGTCACTTACAAAACTTACTTTCTTCTTGTCCCAAAGTAGTTTTTGCTCACTTTTTCACAACTCAACGCTAAAGGATTGTTTTCAGTAAGGCAGTTGCATATTTCTGATGAATTAATTTCATCAGACAGCATTGGTGTGATGCATAAGCTTCAGCTTGTCTTCACTGCTATAACATATCGGAAAAGCAGAAAACCATGTCTAAAGCTTTAAAATATGAGCTTTATAGACATATTCCATAAGGCTCTGAATGCTATAGACAGGAAGAGACATACAAAGATAAAGTGGGGGGAGACAGAGGTTATATAACTACTGCTCTCACCAAGGAGACATTTTGTTACATGAAAAGCAAAGCAGTAATAATAAATGCCAATGTTCAAAGTTGTTGAACTTATCATTTGCTTAGTAAGGGAAGATTATGCAAGATTAGATTATTGTTAGCCCAGCAAATATGCATATTTCATTATTCTGTTAAATAGGTCAATTGATAATATGTAAGTGTTATTGATTCTCTATTAAACATGACAACAGGACATCTAAAGATTAGATCTGTTATTTAAAGTTATAATCTGTTTCTATGCAATGTCCAAAAAACAAAACATTGTTTTCCATTTTCACAGATTAATTATTTTTGATGCAAAAACACTAAGTCCCAAAAATAAGGTTTATCTAGAATTGAATGGGCTTCAATGGGAATGCTAGTTGTGAAATTACCAAGTTAAGGTCAAAAGGTAAAGTAGAAAATTTAATGTTTGTTGGTTAAACATGATGTAGTAGTAATAATAATAATAATAATAATAATAATAATGATAATAATAATAATGATAATGATAATAATAATAATGATAATAAGTGCAAAATGTGACATTTTTGCCAAAAACAGAGATTAAAGAGAAGAAAAGCTTCCACTCAACACTTAGTCTGTATGAGCTATATTATTGTACACGAACCATACCATTCTCCTCCCCCATTATAGTCATGGATATTATTCTGGGAGGGATTCCACATGATTGTTCCCAGAGGACAAGCCCTGTCTGAGGAGCACTGATCCATCCCTGCAGACTGAAGCCAGCGTACCCATTATCAAATCAGACTTGAACCTATCCCCTGTCAGCCAGGGAGACATGTTGAATGGATATCATTGTGCACTGCTGAGGCTTCCATCACTGTAATCCCTCTACAAAGTGCAGGCACTCTTAGAGAAAAATGAAAAGAGTGGAGGAGAGAGTGGCCTATTCACCATGTGTGTCACTGCAGAGGGCACAAGGAGGGAAGTCAGTGGATTCAGTGGCCTGAGCTGGTGACTCCTCAGCCCTCCCCCAGCCAGAAAAGAACAAAAGATTAAGCCCTCCTGCTATCCAAAGTGATAACAAGCTGTCAACTTCTAAAATGTAATCTGCTGACTCCGGGAGGAAGTGGTGGTGTCAGTGGAGTGGGCTGCCAGCTGATGCTTATCTTCTGAATGGCATGCCATTGATGGAGAGAGCTGTGGCCCGGCTGGCAGACACATAAAAGCCACCTCTGTCTGCTTCCAAACAAAGAGGTCTGCACGAGCAAAGGAATCCATAGTGAACCAATTTTCAACATATTTATATACATATATCCCCTCCAGACCTCCTCTTGATTTGTGATTTGGGGCACAAAGGAAAGGTGATGAGAAAGATAAATGGCATGGATAGAGGCCAATAGACTGGGGATAATAAGGAATTGCCCCTGACAATGCTGACAAGTGATGGGAGGCTCCCCTCTGTTAACTTGTCTCTCGAGCTCTTCCACTCAGTCTGGGCACAGATTGTTAAATGTAAAAGCCATCTTGCTGCCAACGCCAAGTCCTAATGCATACTTCAGTGGGCAGTGAGGCTGCGATATGGGAGCTGTCACCAGACTGAAGCCACTGAATCAATCCAAACTGGGCATTATCCAGACTTTTAACAAGGGGATTGCCATACAGCTAATTGCCTGCACCTAGTGTATCTTTCTGTCTCTTATCAACCTCATGCCCCTACACCCCCACTCTGTTTGTTTCTCCCAAATGTTACAACTCCAAAATTGCTTTTAAATTACCCCACTGAGCTGCCAGATGGCTAATAAAACATGCACAGCCATCTTTGATCATATTAGCTATTAATATTGACAAGCCAGATTTTTTTATGTCAGATTTGTGTAGGGGTTGTATCTCTAATAGGGTAAAGAATCTGATTTTCTGGTCCATACAAAAAGCCACTTACAATCTCAGTAGATATGGCAGAGAGAAGGAATTAGTCACAGAGGAGCTATTTCAGGCTGTTTACAATGTGATTTCAAACCAGTACTGGGTGGGGGGTCTCTTGTGGATTTGAGGCTATTGATCTCCGAGCACCAGTCATATGACAAGAAATAGATCCTCTTAGTTGTTTTCTGTACAGCTGAATGAGAAAGAAATGACTTTGACCTGGTGCTATTTCAGATACATTGGAGTCACTCTGTATGTGTTGGTGTTGTTGCCCAAAAGTGGTGCTTGAGAATGAACCTGAAGATTTAGTTGATGGATCTAAATCCATCAACTAAATCTAAGTTGAGCATACATATAGGAAACTATAAGTAACAGATGGGTTTTTTTTTCTTTTTTGTCCAATTTAGCAGATTACACTCTATTTGAACAAGGCTTTGCTCTAAGGCACAGAGGTGTTTTGGGTAAAATGCTAAATTAAACATGCTAGCATGGCCAGAGTTGCCATAATCACACATTGTATAATGTCTAACATTTTCCATTTACCAAACTGTTTTAGTTTGTGTAAATGGCATGCTAATAAAAACAAGCTGCAATAAAAGTTGTCATAAACCCAAGCATTGGAAGAATTGGTGGCACTAGATTAAAAACAGTATTGGGGAAAATCAGTATTGCAAAGTATATAGGCCAAATATGACTAGATTCCCCACAGGCCTTTTGCAGCATCTGAAAGCCATGAATAACTTATTTTAAGTTGGTCCGACATTAGTCCCTCTATTCAGGACATTTCCATCACTTGAAAAATGATTCTGACACTGTCATATCAGTGTTATAAATCATGGTGGAGAGTGGTCCCTTACTAACACAGTACGTACTATTAGAAAGTGTTGTCTTGAGATTTCATCCAGAAATCACTTTTGCTGATCAAACAGTGACAGTAGTTGGCAAATATCAAACACGATGAGCTTGGCCTTGGACAAAAAGTCAATTTCCTGCCTTGTGGCTGGGTTACTGGACAGGTAATAAGTGTGTTTGAGCCAATGTGTAATTAAAGTGAATCCAGTGGGACACAAAAAAGATAATGATATTGACTGAAGATCCTGTTATTTGTCATGCTCAATTATTTTTACACTGATGTGTAAGGTAGTGAATTTATAGTGCAGCAATGCTTATTCCAGATTTTATTTTTATAACAACCACAAAAGCTAAAATTCTTTCGAATCCCTGGTGAAATATAAGAAAATATAAGAAAATATTTTTATTTAATACAACCATGTATTCAAAAACAACTTTGGATACTTTGTAAATGTAAATTAGAAATGAATGCAGTTATTTTCAAATCACATAAACCCTATATTCAGCTGAAAATAGTAAGTAATTAATTATAAATAGATTGTAAAGTAGATGCATAAACTACTAATAACAAATTTCAGAATACTGTAGCAACAATTTGAAAGCATAAGTTTTAAAAGGTAACAATAGTAAGGTATTTACTAACAAACATGATTGTTTCTATTGTCAGATCATGATTTTTAATTTAGCTGAAATGCTGTTATTTCCCTGATTGCTCTCACATTTTAGCCCCTGTTTTGTCAGGTTTAGGAAATTTTTGTATTCATTCATTCATTTAAATTGCCAGCCTTTGGAATCTTGTGCATGTAAAAACTCAAAAAGGTACTCCAACAGTAGAGTAGACTCATGTCTCAGAGGTTTACATTGCATTGCCAGTGACACAATGCAGTAAGACCTTGTGTTTATTTCACATACTAACCAATTATAGTTTATTGAATTCAGTCCACTGATCGTCATGGCAAAAGAAGATTAGCAGTGTTGTCTCCAAAATAAATTATTCAGGAACAACTCTGCAATCAGGTAACATACAGTATGTTTTATCTGCGTTATTTCCCTCTGGATAGGCAACATACCCAGTGGGGCACTGTATTTCAAATACAGCTATTACATGGTGCTGTGCATCTTCCCACCTTATCTCAACTCCAAAGCTTTGTCCTTTTTAGCTAATGGCCTTCAGCAACTCAATGAGAGGCCATTAATGTCAATTCTGAGGATGCATCACAACAATCTAAACCTCATTTCTGACTCTATTACTGTCAGATGATGAACACATCTGTGATGAGGAGAGTTTTGTGAAATGAAAAATTAGTGCCCATCTTGCCATTGACAGCCTTTATTCTAGAAGCTATGCAATGTTTTCATGCTTGACATATAAATAAACCCCCTAATTTTATTTTCAAGTAAGGAAAAATGACCTGAAAATTGCACCTATCATAGTTTTCTTCCAGAATATATGACAACCTTCTTAAGACTGCCATCATTTGAGAATATTATATTTTGACATTAAGGGGAACTAAGAACTTTTGTCCTTGGGTTTATTTATTTTTCTATTTTTTTCTGTTGCCCCTTTTCTTTTATTTGTCTTATTCTGCCTTTTATACTAGGACCTTTTAGCGCAGACTTCACAGAAAATTGAAAGGCTTTCAGGCGACTGCCAGGCAGTTTGCAGCCTGTTTTCCTGAGTCAGAACCATTTTTGCTCATTGTGTTTTACTGCATTAGACTGAGCCCATAACAGGTGCAGGCCATTAAATTACATGAAGACAAATTGAGCTGTTCACTACCCATTTCCAATTTTCTCAGAGGTTGGCACAAAAGGGAATTAGACATAGATCCCCCTATATTTATTTCGTGATATCTCTGTGAGTCTTTGAGGTATTTTGTCTTCCTGCACCATAAAAACACAGCACTGCTTGTTTTATGAGAAGTGACTAAGGTTACACAGAGGCTAAGGGAGTTAACCTCCATATATACAGTAAGACTGCCTTTGATTTCCAATTGCTGCTCAATGATCATAGATGAGTTTGTCCACCTGCACTAGAAATGATACACTTACCCCCACTATACAGTACTGTATGTCTCACTGGTCCTTCGGCTTATTGGTGCAGAAAATAGGACCCCACCTTTCACACCCACTTCTATTGATTATGAATCAGACTGTATTTCATCACAGAATATTTCCTCATTTTTTGCCAACTTCATTGTGGGTGTTTATGTGCAAAGAGGATTCCAGTGGTTCCATACAAAATTGCAATAGCACTGTTAAGAAATAAGCCCACTTCAATGGAAGGATTTGCAGAGCCCACTCAGAGGTAGGAGGGAGCCTTTCAAAGCCACCCTTTTTCTAAGGCTGTTTAGTGTACTCCACACTGAGACTGGCACTACTCAGCATGTTTCCTCTCAGCTTTCTGCCAGCAGAACCAATACCATATTTAAAAACTTAATGCTCTACCAAAGACCTGTCAAAGCCAGCTGTGTCTTTATATGTGTTGTTTATTATTTATTATTTATTAAAATCTTGTTGAAGACATTCTTACCCTTTATTATAAGTTTTCATTATTAACTGGCAATGTTTAAACATCGAAATGACTATTTTCTAGATTCAAAAGTCAAGAATTAAAATCTTGCTGAAGAAAGCGACAGAGACCTCTGAACGTGTGCCTGTAATCTGCAGGGGCCTCTCTTTTAGTTTCAGGGTTACAGCTTCTAATGCTCCTATTAACACTGGTACCACTTTGAATTTTACTTTTCACATCTGCTCCAATTGTTCCTTAAGCCTCTGGCACTTCTGTTTTCTAATGCGCCTGATGTTGCAGTCTGCTGGGATTGTTTCATCTATCACATCTGGGGTTTTCTGCTCCTTGTTGGCCACTCCTTGTCTGGTTGGCTGCAGCAGCTGCTTGAAGTCCAACAGAACCTCAGCCCTTTTGTTGTCAACCACCTTTGGTGACATCTTCCATCAAGACTTGGAGACTTCTTATCCATGTGTGCATATGTTCCTGTACTATTCCAGCCACTTGGTTATGCTTCTCAGCAGTGTTGGGCAAGTTACTTTGAAAAAGTAATTAATTACAGTTACTAGTTACTTCTTCAAAAAAAAGGAACCGAGTTAGTAACTGAGTTACAATATTTTAAAAGTAATTATTTACTTAAAAAGTAACTATTGCCTTACTTAAAAAAAAAAAAAAAAAACCTCTGGGGTCCAGGGTATAATTGCCCATTTTTAACTACTTTAGATTTTACCTCTACATTTCACCTTTAAAAACGATTTACTTTGCCTTGTTTGGTATCATCCTTTTCAGCACCTCGCGTGTCTGAATTTACAGTTATGTTTTCATTTTGACATACTGTATTAACACAATTGATCTAAAATCAGACAAAAAACATAAAATCCAAGTAGAAAAAGTTATATTTTTTACTGTAACAACCACAAACATGTTTAATGAATCATATTTCATAACTTAAAATGCAAATATAAATTGTCAATTTTAAAACCATATGCACAAGTTTTTTAAACAAGAAACCTATTTGCAGCCATTTACCTTTTACCCCTTTTTTAATAACCATTTCAAACTATTTACAGAACAATCAGGTGTTCTGCATTCAATAAGATGCTACACAAATTATCTGTGCCACTCCAAATATTAATTTCTGTCCACTATAAAGGAGAATATCACAAGCCTGATACCTGCAGGTCTGACAGCAGCAGGTGTATCACTGCTGTTCTCTACCTGGAGACAGCAGTCGCCTCATTGTTCTGACACACAACACAAAACTATCCACAACAACACTTAACTACACACTCCAAACACGCTAAATGTCACAAATCTCTCACATCTCAAAACTCGCTCTCTCTCTTCTTCTGCTGTGTGTGTGTGTGTGTGTGTGTCTCTCTCTCTCTCTCTCTCTCTCTGTCCGTCACTCTTAAAACGTCCCCCTCTTGATAAACAACCAAATGTCAGGTTGCCATATCATTTTTGATTGGTCGACATGGTGCATTTTTCCACCAAGACGAAAGGGCTGGGGTTTTTCTGTTGTGTTTTTTTTTTTTTTTTTTTTTTTTGGGGGGGGGGGGGGGGGGTGTCATAAGCAGAGAGTGCTTGCTAGCGCTGTCCTTAGACAGTAAACGTGACGAAACTATTGAGGAAAAAACGCCGCGTATATATTGTTTATCATGACTCTGGTTTTATGTGGCCTATCAACACAATTTAAAAACTGGTATATATCACCTTGTTGCTTTGTCATCTTGAAGTGGTCCTGTGATTGGCTTACCACGAGTACTTTATTCTTCCTCAGTCAAACAGCAGCACTCATGTAATTGTTTTGCCCCCTAGCTACAGGTGTTGTGCCAAAAAGTGATCGTCGGGCAGAAAGTGATTGCCGTCCGCGGGAGCGCGCGCAGCTGCTTAAAGCTGTAGCGCCCAGATTACTTACGTAGACAGCTACTTCCATGCAACTGATATAAAGTGCGGTAAGCTGAACACAGCTTCAACCATCTGTTTGCTGAAAAATAATAACGCGACCGCACCGCATTTTCTTCTTAGTAAGTAACGGCGTTGTAACGATAGAAATAGTAATTAGTTAGATTACTCGTTACTGAAAAAAGTAACGCCATTAGTAACACTGTTACTTGTAACGCTGTTATTCCCGTCACTGCTTCTCAGTGTGTGAAGTCCAGGCTTGCATCTTACATCCTGCTTACATGTGTTGGGTAGTCTTTGGAGCATCTTTGCATGGTTTGCAGCGTGGGTCTTGTTGAATGTGATGGATTCCTGCTTCTATGGATCTGGTGTTTAGGGCTTGTTCATTCATACGGGGACTTGGTCATCCATGAAACTTCCTCCTCCTCATCACCATCTGTCTTCAGCTGCCTGAGGCACTCTTGGAACAGCTCATCTCAGGGAGTGATCTTCCCGATGTATTTATTTATCTTGTGTTTCCTTCTGGATTGTGGCTCTGACTCTTACTAATTATTGCCTTATCTCTTTCCATTACTCATAGAGCTTCATTGTGCTGGACTTCAGTTGACTTCTTGACATCAGTGGGATCTATCTCCTTCTGTGGTCACCTTATTTGTCAAGATGGGTATCTGGCTTGGATATTATTCCTACCATTTGTTTTGCTTATCAGTCTTACTTTCTGTTGGTATTTGGGTATTATGAACCTTCTTGCATCTTTGTCAAAGTTTTTGTTAGTCTGTGGGACTTGTATCTATTCTGTATATCTGCTATTCTGGTTTTGGTAGCTTTCAGTCCACATCTCATTCCCCCTCTTTGGAAACATTTTTGCATCTTTATCATGGTTCCCACTACCCTGTGGGATACCTAGGTACTTGATGTTCTCTTGTGTAAAGGTCCTCTTAGCTTCAGTCTGGCTCACCTTCCCCCTCTTTATAACCATTTGGCCGCATTTATCCAGTCCAAATGACACCCAATGTCCCCATTGTATATCCTAGTGAGGTGGATCAATGGGTGAATATCTCTCTCTCTCTCTCCTGCCATACAGCTTGATCTCATCCATGTACAGAAGGTGACTGAGGGTCACTCCACTCCTGAATTTAAATCTAAATCTGCTCTTAGTGATTAACTGGTTGAAGGTTGGGGCATTCACACTTGATGGTAACTTGGTAACTTGTGTGATTGCTGACTTCCACAGACTCTTTGAGTTCTTCATGAATGTTATTAGTGCACTATTAGGCTTGTACAGTGCTAAGCACTCCAGTATTCATGTGTGGGTCATTGATTCTTAGGTTTTCTTGTATTAAATCCAAGCAGCGCTTAGGCTGGTCTGCCTGGTCTTAGAGTCCTGGTGTAGCACTCTGTGAACCAGAAGCTGGTGCTTTGGCCCTGTGTATTATTTCCAATACCTCTCTGAGCTGTGCTCACGTGTTATAGTTTTATGGTGTTGTACCCTTGTGAGGATCCTTCATGATCAGGACTTTTCTACACTGTGTTAGGCGGTCTGCTGTTAGCAGCCCCCTTACTTGTGCTGCCAGGCAATTATGGGGTTCTGTTACTGTCTTGACCCAACATACATGTAGAATCATTGTTGAATGTCTGTCTTTTTGATGTTGACTAGCTCTTGCTCTGGGAGGTTGTTGTGGTCTTCTCTTAGATCCACCAATCATTGGTATTGTGTCACACCTCAATTTCCTAGATGTTTTCTCAGCTCTGGGTTGGTATGCCCTTATGTGATTATTCCCTTGTAGCTGAGAGTACCCTCTGGAGAACAAGCTAATTTTAACTTGATCTTATACCAGAGTAATTCTACGTTTACTGTGCCAGCTCATTGGTTTCAGTGAAACTGGATGGTGCGTAGCGTGTTCACACTCTCTCTCTCTCTCTCTCTCTCTCAATAAATAAATATATATATATGGATAGATAGATAGATAGATATATAGCTATATAGCGAGAGATGATGATGATTAATTTTACTTTCATGTGGCCACATAACAATAAACAAATCAATATATGCTTAAACCTCACAAAGACATTGTCAGCTCTGTTTCGCCAAAAATGGTATGACTGACCCTTAAATGGCAACTCTATCAACTCTGTGGCAATCCTCCTCCTAGCAGAGTCACAGAGGGAAGTGAGGCAGCATTAATTATGAGCCTCCAAGCTCGAGGGGACAGTTAATCTTTGTCATTTTGTTCCTGGAGACATTTGGATCTGCCACCAAGATTGGAGCCAGGTCACAGCCCATGACCCTTAACTAAAAATAAGAATTCTACTCACGTTAATGGAAGAAACCTATTCTGTTTTTTTGGGGGTTTTTTTCCAACACATCCCCTCATGGGTGTTTTAGTCCATGCAGTAATCTCTTCTCTGCCTGAAAAGTTTCCATGAACTGAAGAGAAAAGTTACAATTACCATGTCAAGAAATGTTTGTATATTTTGCAACATGCTGTTAAATAAAATAAAAATAAATAAATAAAACTATGAAATGTTAACTTATGGAAACCTTTATTTAAGTGACAAAAGTAAATGTTTTACTGACTAGCTTAAGTGTATACTGCTCAAAAAATACAAAAGAACACAAGAATGTGTTTTAGTAGTAAGGATTATGCATCTTATGATGGAAATGAAAGATACATTCAAGGACACCCTAAAAGTCAAAGTGAAAAAATTATTTGTCCATGTAGTCAATTTTACCAAAATTTCATTGCAGTAACTCAAAATGGTAATCAGCAGTTTGTATGGCCCCCACATAATTGCATTTGTGACAATGCTGGGGCAACCTCCTAAGCAGATAACCGATGGTCGGGTGAGCGATCTCTTCTCAGATCTGGACCAGGTCATTCATTCCGATATCTAATGGTAGTCAAGGTGCTGTTGCCTAGCCTGTTAGTTCTCGATGGATATGCGTCTCCAGAAAATCACTGGCCCACCACCAAATAGGCCATGCTGACTGATGATACAGGCAGCAAAATGTTCTCCACAACTTCTCTAGACCCCTTCACATGTGTCACATGTGAAGCTTCAAAAAATATAAATCATTAAAATTGCTCAAAATATCCCAATTTTCTGGAAACTGGTTTTATAGCAAAGATATTTTTTCTAAAAGTTTGAACTCAACTAACAACTGAACTATGCTTATAATAAATCTGGATAACAGGAATGACAGGATAACTGGATATCAGTTAGCTAGTTTAATGTATTTTATTTAATGTTGTTAAGCCACATATTGTTAAGCTGATTTACAATTATCCAATTGCTATTTTATTTTTACATTTTAGACAACATAATAAATATTTTCTTTGTACATATAATTTGTGTATAAGCTGTTTCTTCAAGGGACCTATCTAATTATAGTTTCCTTGCTGAAATTGTTCAGGCACTGCAATTAAATTGTCAGCTACTTGGAAAAAATAAGTCTTTCACTTATGGTGCCACAATAACACATTGATGTTAGTGGGAACCATCATAACTCAGGTGTAAAGAGCTGATTGATTCTTGCAGGCAACAAAGCACTGCAGAAAAAAGCAGGGGAGGACTCGGTGAGGCAACAATTTGACAGAATTGGGGCATCGCCTCGATTATACCTTCTCAGTGCCCTTTTGTGTGTGTTTAATATCTTTGGAACAAGACAGCAATAAAAACGATCATGATAGTAAATACAGCCTTTTTTAAAACTGCTCCTGTAAAGTCCATCTATTCACATGAGGCAGACCCTCATGGGTGCATGCATACATTGTCCCTATACTGACAGCAGGCTGAGGACACAAACGCTTGCTGTTAACAGCCTAAGCTCCACTGCTGTCTCCAGGGTCATGGGCACAGGTGTAGGAAAAATAAAGAGAAGATTTCAGAGCTGCTTAAGCTGTTAATTCTGTTAATGTCCTCACACAGGTTACATTAAAATGCATACCCTGTTTGCCTTTCATCTGCTTTTTACCACGTGCAGAATCTTTTGCCGTGGCAACGTGCTGCACCTTCAAGATGTTGAATAGTGCTCTCAAGAGAATATGCCACATAGCAGACAGGCAAAGAGAAGAAGGAAACTCTGACTTGAGCTCCTATAAAGATTAATGAGGCTCCGGTTGTCGATGTCATTTTTAGGCCATCTCTGCATGGAAACGAGCGTGGGATGTTTGAGAAAAGAAACCTGCCGTGCAGCATCTCCTGGTTTGAGCTCTGTCCTTCTTATCTTGAAAACGCAAAGATGGGTTGGAAGAGATGCAGATTCTGATGTTGGCAATCAGTGTGTCTATCTGAGGATGCGTGTGGGGGGGTTGTAGGGAGGCAATGTGTGCTGTTGGGAAGGATCATCAGCTTCATTTATGTAATCAAATCTTACTCAACCCAGGAAAACCCCAACAGCTGCTCCATCTGGACACCTCCCTTCTGCCACTAACATTTCCACAGTTACACCTGAGGTGGAGCATAGTGAGCTTTCTGTGACGTTGACAAGAACAGACAGCACATGAGGAATACAATAGTGGATGACCAACTACCTTTTCTGCTTCGGTCTCTTAAATGTATTTGTTGGTAGCCTAATGTGCTGTAAAAATAGTGCAGATTTTTTATAGATATTTATAGGGCTACATCTTGACTGATTTTCCACCTGTAACTCTTCCCAAAAAAAATGGTAAGTTTACTTATCTGCCACCTGTATTATTGAGATTTCCTGGCGATCATCTCACTAAGACCAAGAAATAAAACATTAGTAACGTGAGATGATTTGTGATGAACAATGCCACAGGACATAAATTTACACATCCATTTATCAATATCAGACAGTCTGCAACATTTCCACCGGCATAGCAGTGGAAACAAATGTTATATTTCTCTATAATCTCCCAGTATAGACCCGTGAGGAACTCCTCAGAGTAAGGACAGCCATGGTCACTAATAGAAGCACAAATTTTCAGTTGTACTCAATAAGATATAATCCATTCCAAAGTATTCCCAGATAATTTTTCTGCACTACTGCAATTCTTCAAATATAATTTGCTACCCAAATAAGCACAAACTCAACTGTGATGCTGCCTAAAACCTGACTTAAAATTTTAAAATATGTTGTTTTGACTTAATGCTTCTAGAAGCTGTATATAGGCGGTCTTTCCAAAAGCTTTGCTATAAAATGTAACTTTGAAATTGGTTTTTACTTGTTGCCATCTTGATAGATCAACAACAGATAAGCTATTACACACAGACTGTCTTTAAATATACTGGAAGATAGCCAGAGGATAGTCAATTATTATCCTCGTAATAATATAATTTCAGTTACTGAACACAACCAAGATCCAGGTTTCTTAACCTTTGCCTTTTGTTTATTTGTAATAAGTAGTTCCAGCTGGCTGGATGGTTTGTTGGTCATGTTGTCACAACCTTATTATTTTAAAAAAAATTAACACAGTTTTGGTGTTCTGTTATCACTAAAGGTGTCCCATATTAAAGAAAAATATTGCCATGTGTCTTAAATTTAAATTCCAACCTCTGACTGGATCTGTGCCCATTGTGGAGATTATCCACCTTTAACATAAATCCCTTGAGTATGGGCTAAAACAAATCAAACTGCAGGCTCATTTCCATGTCAACCCAGAGGTGTTAATGCATTTTATTATTAGCATTAGTATTATTCATGGATTGTTTTTCTTTTTCTTTTAAGCTAAGGCTTAAATCACTCTTCCTACTACACTGAGAATGAAATTTAATCATGCAAACATCTATACAAAAAAAATACACATTTCTGTGAATATCCTCATGGCTCACTGTATTCAAGAAGAATGATGCCGTGGATAATAAGTGATTATAAATTCCTTACTTTGTATTCTAAGGTTTGCCAAAAAAAAATAGGCACTTTTCTTGCACCTCAATAAATTGACACTATGTTGAAAGAAAGTATTTAAGTTAGTTCCGTCTTCAGTGCAGACTGGCCTTATTTGAAGTGACTCTGTGCCAATCACAGATCACAAAGATAATTACCATGGTTAAATATGAACAGCTGATTAGGTAGACTTTTTATGGTTTACACTACCTTTAATACATGGGTGGGAAAGGCTCAATTCTGTGTCTTGTACTTAGGAGGGGGGGAATGCCTGAAGAAACTGAGTGATTATTTGTCAAAGTTATTATCAGAGTAAATCAGCTGACACTTTCCAGCTGACAGAATAAATGGTGTTGCAGAGATTTATTTTTGTTCCAAACTACACTGTTTATTTCATCAAAGCATGACAAAAGGTTCCATTAATTACAATAGAAACAAATTACAGTCTCTTTGTAATATACAGTAATTGCATTTTCCAAAGTCTTTTAAATTTGTTGCTAACAACGTAGCTCAAAATTAATGAAGGCAAAACATGTGAAATATATTTCATCAACTCACTGAGCTTTACCTCAATCTATTCATCATTGTCCGCAGGGAGGCAAACTTGACTACAACAGAATATTAATCTTTCGATATTCTGACTCCTCTGATTCAATGTAAAGCCAAAACATAATAACTACGAGAAAAATCTTTTTTGGACAAAACATTTTTTTGTCCAAATGTGATATAGTTACTAAGACATGACATCTAGAACTGACAGTTAACATTATATACTAGTTAATTTTCAGTGATATGTAATGGTCATGTTGCAACTGTTATGGAAACTGTCTCTTCATTAATCCATCCATTTTCTTAATCACTTACCTAGCTTATGGTCGTGGAGGGCCTAGACCCTTTCCCAGCTATCAGAGCCCAGTCCATCAAAAGCTTCCCACAATGAGATAAACCACACATGCCCACATATACCCTCATAGCCTTTCAAATCATTAATTAACCTAACAATCATGACTTTAGGAGAAAGAAGGCGTATCCAGAGGAAACCCACACAGCCATGGGCAGAATATTTTTAAATACAAGGGGTTGAGGTAACTAAATGGTTCAAATCTGGAATCTTATTGCTGTGAGGCAACAGCATAACAACTGCACCTTTGTGCTGCCTTAGGTTAACTCTAGGTTAAATACATAAAATAAATAAAGAAGTCCATCAATATATAGCAAACTTGTTTAAAATGTTGCATATTCATGATGTATTGGCTATTAAACTGTGATTTTAACTAGATTCTGTGGCCTAAGAGGTTTTTGTAAATTACTGCTTATGAAACTTGTTTAATAGCCTAAAATGTCAAATCATCTTTTCAAGAAACTTGTGTAACCTGAACGAGTGAGAAAAATATAAACTGAAAACAATGCAAAAGAACTCCTGCGCATTGTGTTGCTACTTATTGCTGAAATTCAGCGTGGCAATATACTTGACTTGATAAAGACCAAAATGTTTCCATCAAAATAAATATTCCACCAGTACATGAGACAGTGTGCAGAAGTTTTTCATTGTTTTGAAATTAGAAAAAGGAATTGAAACAGTATCTTCATAATTAGTCAATTATTCCCTTACAGTGGCATGACTACACTAATCTAGGTTTCATCCCTGTGTCTTTGACTCAGTGTTTCCTCCTGGCAGAGTTTGTGGGTGTTTTTCTTGTTTCTGTAGATATATTTGCTGGCCAAAGTCCAATACCTCCCCCGCATCATGTCTCATTTGTCCTCCTATGGCATTGCTCTGTCTTGACACTTACTCCACACTTATCCATCCACATTTGCTGTGTAGTTAACTGTAATTAATGTTTTTTCTTGTTTTGGGGGTCACTCTTGCCAAAAAGAAACACAGAAGGTATGATAGAACCAAGAAGCTCAGGTGGGCAGTTCAAAAACAGGGCAGGCAAGAGGTACTTTCTCAAAAATTATTGAAGTTCTGATACCAGCAGCAGCAGCTCACACAGAAACAGTCTTCATATCAGGTCTGGAATTGATGTTAAATGAATGGATGAGACCATAGCGTGGCTTTAGATGACTGTGGAAGGTGTCTGACTTTGTCGTGTGTTGATGCAGGTGTTCACACTGAAATAACAGGAGGAAAGGCATTGACAAGCCAAGGAATAGCAGGGATGGTGGCTGGAGTTCTGAGCACCTGGCTCTAAACAAAGCTAGAAAGCAACAAGCCAGTGGCACTATGTAGTGGTGAGTCAGTTATGTTGAAAGCCTCATTTTCTTATCAAAGTTATTATAAATGTTAATTGGCATCTCAAAAAGCTGTTTCCTAGAAATTGTCAGTGATAAATTTGAGGTTTGGCAACTTAGGAACAGCACCTTGTACGGTTTAGAGCCAGGTCATGCATGTCACTACCAAGCCTGATGGACATTGACTCAGAAGTATTGCTTACAGATAGCAGAGCTGTAAAATGTTGACTTAGGACCTGGAATAGGAGGATGAGGAGGCTTCTAACTACTGGGCTGGAGAATAACTGGTGTAATAGGGTGGTTGTCTCAGAAACAAGCTAAAGGACAGTATGCAGAAAGACAGGAATAGGTAAGAATGTACCAGGCCAGAGGTTAACTGACTCAGGAAATGGAGCTGGTTAGGTGCTAGTAGCTTATTAGCTTCTATTGAGATCTGCGTTTCATTAGAATATTTAGCCATCCTAGAGCTAACCCAGCACTAGATGTAATGGTCTCCTTCATAAAGGCACATGCTCTCAGCCTCCGATCAATTTCTGAAGTGGTTTTACTTATTAGGCAAAAAGCCCAAGAACTTATCACTCACAAAAAAATGTCTTACCTCCCCAGGCTCATCTATAGAAAGTATTTGCTCTGCTCATTCTTGATCAGTTATATGTAGAGTTTTAAAAAAAAAGACCAGACAGGAAGGTAAAGCAAACAAAACACACATAGCTAACATATTTCCAACAAGAAGGTAACGCAACAAAAATGAACAATATGAAAAGGGTAACCAGATTTTAGGAACAACATTGAAACAATGGGAGAGAAACTTGCAGGACAACAGACAAACTGAAAGCTATAATAGGAGAAGGTAAAAACAGTGTCACATGGGCTGGTACAAAGACAGGAAGTTAAATTAACCAAAGAAAAACAATGTATTCAGATTAAAACAGGAAACAGAGGAACAAAGACCATGACACATGTTTGACCATAAAATAACAACTATCTGACTATGTTCAGGTGAGCGGGAGAAGTAGGGCAAAGGAAGCATGAAGAATGGGAGAGGCCTCCCTGCATAGCCAAGCTCATTTAATGAGTCGTCTTAGTGTAATTTGGCCTTGTGGTTTGTTTCTCTGTTCCCCTTGCTCATCAAGGCCGGAAGGGTCAGCAGGCTCAATATCCTTTCCTTAATTACTCACCTCATTAACACATGGCTCCTCTCACTCTATTGCTGCTCAGCTGATACTCACATCAACTGCAGTGGGCCTCTCATAACACAGCCTGATCGATTGGGCTCACTCTTGTTACAGCTGTTAACATTATTGGCAAAGTCAAAAAAGAGGTCTGGGATTGGAGCTCAGGGTGTGTCAAGAAAGGAACCACTTTCTGATTATACATAGGCAGTAATATATGATGTGAGGTGACACCTTTTTTTCTTATGTAAATTACATTTACTGACAAAGATCATTTGTGGCTTCAGTGACATCTGCACTTAGCTTCTCCTGATGATATGTATAAAATAATACGCTTAAACTAAGAGAAAAGTAGAAAGCACATTTCTACTAAGCCTTTGGAAAAAGAACTAAAGAATTTTCCCCTTGTAATTCTAAAGTGGCAGATTAAAAAAAGGTTTGAATAATGCATAAACACAAACCTCTTTCAGGGATCAGTAGCCTCTCTGCTGACCAGTGATAAATCACGTCTGCACTATCAGTCCTGCTAAAGTTAAGCGGACGATAAGTCAGGTGCTAGAGAGACAATGATAAATTCTCATCCTTTCCAGTGGAGATGGGGGGATTTTTGGATCCGCTTTGGTCTATCTTGACATTTGTATTATTGATTCTCTTTCTTTTGTGCTGCTTTGGCTTAGGTTTCTAATTGGATCCATTCTCTACCTGACTTGTACTTTATAGTCCATTCAAATTATACTTTTCCCCAGAGTGTCAACATAAGGTTAAATCCTTTTTTTTTTTTGAAAGACTGCATGAAAAGGAATGCATTTTTATTTAGTATAATCCAAATAACTTTGTACATGAAACAGAAAAAGAAAAATGAGATTGGATAAAGCGCGTTGTATCAATGGTACATAAATACTAGCTGCTTAGTGGTTTCCCCAGCAGAGGGAAATAAAAAGACTGCTTCTTTGTCCTTTATACAAATCTTATTTTTTAGTTTTCCTTGAGTAAATCTTCCAGCAGTCTATTTAATTTTAAACAATTTTGCGATTATTGTACTGTAATTCTGATACATTTCACAAAGCGATAAAGTAAAGGCCTTTTGGTTATGTTTTTGGTTTAATTGAATATCCCAAATAGTATATTTTTAAGATACAGGTGTTACAGCTAAGCTGAACACTGTAAATCTAACCTAGAGGATACAGAGGGTAGCTTCTTATATTGGCACAGAGGTATCTAATACAGTGACATATCACTTCCACTCAGTTTGCTCCATTTATTTGATGCCTCTCTCTGAAAGGACGGTATTGTGTTTGAGGCTGGAGTTATTGCAGCCATTTGTTTGCTGTAGAGTGGCTTTATCGAAGAGCAGCTATAGAAGAGTATGTTTTCTGAATATAACAAGCTGCTTCAATCCTGTCCTCCACTTTGTCGGAGGTTTGGTGTGATTAATACTGTCGTGGACAGGATTAATGAAAGGCTATTTTTAAAATACAAAAGCTTGCTTGTGCAAAAATAAATTTAGAGCTACAGCTTTATGAGAACAAATAAGACATCAAGTCTTCCTCTGATTTTTTTTTTTATTTTTTTTTTTACTTTTTTATATCTATTTTTAACCACTGTATATTCTGTCTATGCATCAGTGTATGTTTTGATGTTTTGGTCTCTTTCTCAGTATCTTTTGCATATAAACATTTAATATTTAAGGGTGTAATTATTCTGATAAAACATAGTCTTCTGTCCTAGTGTCATTTCTTTGCATCAAGACAACAGAAATGCTGTTATAGAAATACACCTCTTGTATGTAAGCCATGTTTTGTGCATAACTGTATATCTGTTTAATATATACATATAGCAAATATATATCTCCAAGAAATCATGCTTTTGCACTGGTACAACACATCCAAATAGATAAATAAATGCTATTAGAAGTATATTGCCACTTAATAGTAAATATGTACAAAGAATTGAGTCCTTACATAATACTTGCACATTTTGAAGATTTGCATACTGTCATATTGTACACTTAATTATTTACACAGTACACAGCTCTTCATAATTGTGTGGAGATACAATACAATACATGTACATTTAGGAACACATGTAAGATTTGGACGTGGAAAGTCAACACAAAAATCTCAACTTTAGAATCCATGATTTATTGAGTTCAAAATCTTGTGAAATAAATATCAAAATTAGAAGTTGGACAAATTTCAGCTTGACATGACATTAACAGACCATTTATCAGTCCCTTTTAACTACAGTTGTCAGTGGTATTATCCATCAGCAAGATATCATTCAGCTTTACACATCATCATATTCATCACTGTCATCAGTAATTATCATACCCTTGGTATCCTTGTCAATCTGGTAGAAAACTAATTATTAAAGGTCTTTTGGAAACGTTTAGTTTTACAACATCAACAGAGGATGTGTTGTTAATGTTTTACAATTTGACAGTACCTTAATACATACTAATTTAAATATTTAAATTTTAAATAAAATGCATTAAGAATGACATATTCCATCAGGGGGAATATTCTTTCCTGACGTTCTGCAATAGTAAAAAGTGCAAAAACACTTAAGCTACTTGGAAAGTAGAAAGTACATTTGTAAGTCAACAGTAACAATAGTATAATGATGATTATTATAACTATTCATTTATGTTAAAAAGCCACAATTTTTTTATGTATAATTTTTTTATTTTAGCAAACAGCACATGGTGTTTTGGTCATGATATGCAGTGAGTTGTGTGTGTGAGTATTTTTAGTCCACATAGCCATGTCCTTACCAGTCAAGTGAAGCCTTTCTCTGGCTTGTGATGCCAGCATGCATGGTTTGCTGTGCAGCAACCCGTTCATGTGTGTTCTTATATGCCCTGCTTAACAACAGTGCCTAGTCAAAATAATCAACCCGTTATCACAAATATCATTTGAGAGTGGTTAATACTTCAGGTTATATACATGTAAAATATTATTACATTTACATACAGAAGGAACTACAAAGGTAGTATGTAACACCTACACTAAAAGGCAAACTAATTCATTTGTCCAGCATCCCTTCAGAATAATTCCTGTATCTACACAATTTCATACCACTTTATATAGTAAATTTACCTACATGCCAATTTAAACGTAATATGTATAGAGTTCTGTAGTGTTATTGGTTATTGCCTGGTACGGACAGCAGATGTCAGATAATTTAGCTCCAAAGATGCCTGTTTTCATTTTTAGTGGTCAAGGGGGTTTTATTTCCAGAAAACATCTGTTGTATATTTTCACCTGTTTGCAGGTTAGTCCTACTCATTACTGTTTTGCCAGCCAACAGGACCCCTGGGTCTAAACTGACCCACTGCTGGGCCTAAGCATCTCTGAATTTATAATTTAGAGATGTTTATTTAGACATAAGCTAGAGTTCGGAAAAAACTTTCAATACCATTTCCCTTTCAACTGTTTATCTGATACGCTTTCACTTAGAGTTATGTTAACTGAGATGTTTCTCTCTTTCTTTCTTAAAGTGAAGTAAAGTGAATTGTCCCTAAGCAGCTCCACTGTTACTAATTTGCCACATAGTATGTGGTATGGCGGATGGGCATATTAGAGCACATCAGAGTCATCACTATGGCAATCAACAAATTCGAAGTGAAGGTTGCTGCAGATGGGTTAAATTTTCCTAACATGTGGTAACTTTTAGAAATGTTGTATTTCAACTATAACCATGGCCCTACACCAGTGGGCTTTAGGTCCTAAAATTAATCAAAGAGTGACTGAAAACAAATAGTATGAAAGGAAAGTCTTAAAATAATAGTCCCACAAAAGACCTCATCCTCTTGGGTGAGCATCCAGCTAATAATTTATACCTCAAATCTGTCAATCTCTAATATGTTGTCTCATGTAAACATAACGCATTACTGTCACATATCCAGTATATTTTAATATATAATATCCCCCCACTTGATGATTGCTCTTTCCTCATCAAACATCCCAGCGTGTCATTGTACTGACAGGCAGATCAGTCTTCAGCAGTTCATAATCTCTCAGGTTACACCTTCTCAACCGATATCAGTCACTTATGGTATAAAGGATAAGCTGGGTGAGGCATGAGGAAATAGCTTTTTTAAAAATCACTTCTGGGTAATGAGCCCTGCATTTCCATGGCAGCACCAGGGAACACGTTGGAATAAATGAATATCTACATCCTTGAAGTGTTTCTGTTTCGTGGGAAAGTTCCATGTTATTGGCCCATGGCACCTCCTGTTTTGGAGGTCTTAAGAGGGCAAGAAGAAGCATGAGGGAGAAAGTCATTATGAGCGGTCTTCCTCAGCACCAGGGTGGGTCAGCAGTGTAGATTAGCATTTTAATGAAAGGAGCACTTGGAAAGCACAGCAGGATGACCTATCAGGTGGCACTCAGTGTATGTAAATGATTAATTAGAGTCTCTAAAATTCATGGGGATCATTCCCTTGTTAAGCAAATGGGGAGCCAATCAGAGTGCAATTTCAGAATTAATACTATCTCGCTGTATCACAGTCATCCACCAACTGGAATATGATGATAATTGAGTGTGGATTAATAAGATTTCTTTACAAATATTTAAGAACATTGTGACTGTAAGCTGCTATTAAAACATGCTGGAGAGCCATGAGCAGTTACCTGAAGCAACAACAAAGATTTTTATAGTTTTATTAGTTTAAAATTAAACCTGTGTTATATCTAAATTAGCAAAATCCTTTAAAAGGAGGTTTGCTGGTGAAAAACTGGCATGGTCCCTGATTTCTATTTTTCCCTAGAATTTGATTACCAGTTAAGTTGATTTTCTGTTGTGGAGTTGGTTTTAAATCCTTTTTGTTTTTAAATTCAGCTTAAGTTCGTACTTCAGTTCCTGCTCCTCCCTCTGTCTCATCTTTCTGTGCTCCCCCGGAGTTGGTTCTTTCATGGATCAGTTTTGATTGGTGTTCATTTCCTGTTTTATTCCGATAGCTGGTTTCCAGTTGTTTTTAGCTTTGGGGTTTTTTACTTCCTGTCTGTTGTTTTGCATTTATTTGTGTCTTGTTCCCATTCCTTATGAGTCCTCTGTGTATAAATAGTTTTGTCTTTATGTCTTCCACTTAAAAGGATGACTGTTTTACCGCCTGTATCTCTCGCATGGGTTTTCCATGTCCCCAGTTCATGGTAAACCTTGTTTTCTTTTCTTTTTTTCTCTTTTTTTTTTTTTACTCCAAGTTCTGATCTGCATTTGGGTCCATTTTTGGAAATGAAACGTTATACCTACCAAATTTGGAAAGAATTTGTAGTTATGCATATCAAAAATGAAGCTAACTTTGACAAGAACAAGCTAAAACATGCTTATGTATTTCGTGTTACCCAACTTCTTTCAAGACTAAATAAAACAGGACATCGCAGCATATTGTAATTTGTGGGTGATGAGTATGATTACATAAATAATATAATTTTGAATACAATGTGAATTTCATGAATTTTAAAGAAGTTCATGCATTTTGTTAACCGTTTTTTGTGCAGATTTCTTTTAAAAATGTCTATACACTTGATTATCATTTAAATCTAACCTGGTAAAACAAAACAAAGAACAACAACAAAAAACGCTCCCTTAGCAAGTCAAAGAAAAGTAATTTGTGAGAAAGAATGGGCGTGCTTTACAAAACTGCCCAAGCAGAGCTTATACAGAACATTTACTCGTCCTAGATATTCAGGGTGAGAAAAATATTAAAATAGAACTGATTTTTTAACTTTCTTCCCTCAAAGACTATTAAAAAGTATCTCAGAGACAATTTGTTATATTTAATGTCTGCCACAACTGGCATTAACTTTGTGAAGGTTGCACTTAAAATTTGAAACCTGTCATAGGTCTGACTTCCAAGGTAAGGCATCCTAAGTGTGTGTGTGTGTGTGTGTGTGTGTGTGTGTGTGTGTGTGTGTGTGTGTGTGTGTGTGTGTGTGTGTGTGTGTGTGTGTGTGTGTGTGTGTGTGTGTGTGTGTGTGTGTGAGTGATTAGTGGAAAATCCAATATCACATGAATATCATGAGCTATGCATCTCTTTTTAGTTATACAAAACTGCATCAGTGGTCCAGTAAAAATATATCAGTATCACAACAGTTTTGCCCAGGTGCATCCCAACACTGTCTGGGGAGAGATTCATAGTAAAGTTAGACATAGACAGTATTCTTCACCAAACTATAATTTTATTAGGATCAGGAGGCGCAACACTGATGTAACCATGCAACAAGGTCATTTTAAGGAGATTCATTCCACGCAGTGAACGTGAACCTTCAAAATGTCACAGAGTGTTGGTTCAAGAATATCTTTGTTCACCTTTTATAGTTCAGCAAAGCAACTCATTCATACCTGAAACACATCTAAAAAAAATTTAATGTATAATTAATGTATATGTGATAAGAGCTTGTTTTTACTGTACTGCTCAATGCTGGTTAACAACTGTTATTGCCTCATTTTAAACATGAAATAATTGCAGGAGTGAGTTTTAAACAGAACTCCTTATACCTGCACATTTCCCAAGTTACTACATAAAAAATTCCTTAGTGGGAGATCATGTTGGGGCTTTTTTGCTTGTTTATTTTAGTTTTACTTTGAATTATTCCTCCTGCATTCACAAACTACTTTTATACAATTGAAGGCCAGTGTAGCAAAACCTTGAACAAAGCTCAGGCTGGTCGTGTATACATGTAATTACCACCCAGGGATTGTGCTTAGTGGTTCTTGGCATCCAAAACACTGCCTGCCCCATGCTTTCTTAATCACTCTAATTACACTGCTGATTCTTTTTGCTTTTGATTACTTCCTGAGAAAAAGCCAGTGGGGAGCAAACTAATTCATGCACAAGATTTAGGTAAAGCTTTGAAAACACATCCTAAAAAGCTCTAATTGGAACCTCGTGGCCACAACAGATAGTTGATCTATGTGCCTGTTGATGTGACAGTTTGATCAGAAGTTAGTAGTGTATAGGATTCTTTAATTTAAGAATTAAATCCATTGCTTTATCAACATTTTGTTGCAACAGAGATACGTTTTCTGAAAGGTGCTAAAAAGACAAACAGGTTTGTGTATTGCCCAAGGACACTAAAGCACATTGAGGGGCTAGATAATAAATCACTAGCCCTGGAAAACCCAGAATCACCTAAGCTATAGCCAACATATTCTCATATTCTCATAGTCTGATTTTCCTTAATCAAATAAAATGTGACCCTAAGTGGTCAAACTAAAGGAATGAATTAAAAGCCATTATCTCAGTTTCATTACACTTTTCTTCATTGCACTACTCTGGCAGTTGTGTGGGTTTCAACACTGACATTCTCATTACTGTGTTAAACATGAATAATGTATGAGAACGTTAATATTCTAAGTCACTGTGTGTTTAGTTTCTGTAACATCCTGCAGTGCAGGTTTCACTTATTGCGGCATCTTTTTCCTCACATCGTCTGAATTCATTTCCATTCTTCAATCTTCTGGAAGCCTATATATATATATATGTAATTCATGACAGTATTGACAACAATCTTGAATACACTTCACCACCAAGAACTCCTTGTGTAAAACTTGGGTTTATTAAATGGATCATATAGCAGTGATATATTCATACGGTACTGTGCTGAATAAAATGGAGACAATTCCAATTCCAGTAGCCAGGTCCCCCTCCCCCACTCCCCAACAAAAACCACCATCATCACCACAACACTTTGGTTTGTCTGGCAATGGAGGCAATCAATAATATATCACAAGACATAATAAGTTAATCAGGAGGATAAAATATCCTCTTGCTTTCTTACAGGATAAAGAACTCATAGCAATAGATAACCGGACATCTGGCAAAGTGGAAAGCTATGTTGTCCATCGTTATAACAGGGGAGCACACTGCTCACTATGAGGCAATACTAGTGTGTGCCAAATCTTTTAATTAATTCTCAAATTTTCATCACACAGTGAAAGTGGTCTGTAGATTAGCAGACTGGATTATAAACAATGAACTTGTAATTTTTTTCAAATATACTGCACACCGTGGTCAAATTTCACTTTACGAGTGATGTTAACAGATGTTATGTTATGGGTTTGTGCTGGCTCTTTTTATTTCTTCTGGCTTTGTTGCACATTTAGCGCTTGGAGTTACACAAATCCCCTGATAAGTAGCAATTGAGGCTGCTTTATTTCTCAGCAGAGATTTATTTACTAAGTCGTTTGGAAAATTAAGTAAAAAGGGGAAAATGCCTGTTTTTGTTTGGTATGAAACTGAAGACTTTCTATGGAGAGTGGATTTCTGCTCTGCTGATAATGGCTTCCTCCTTGGAGAAAACACACAGTGTTGTGCCAAACCCAGCTCGGTAAATTAAGGGTTTCATATAGTGAAGTGTTATCCCTCTGTAATAGGAACAGAACCACTCCACCAGTCAATAATGAATGAAACTAATAATAATGTAACTACCTACATTATTCAAATGATCCCTCAGCAGACAGAACTGTGTGTAATGATGCTTTCTGTTTGACAGTATGAAACTGCAGCCGTTCATTCAGAAGACACACAAAATCCAGAGGTACATGACATGATTATGTATGCTTGTCATGTCATTGGAAAATGACAAGGCCATAGCGTTTGCATGGCTTACACTTTTCTTTTTTTTTCTTTGAAAAATCTCACTCAGAATTTGAATTACTTCATTCTCAATGCCAATATACATTCATTTCTTATTCTAACTATATTACAGAGAGTTTTGTGGTTATTTTACAAATAAAAGAAGATTATGAACAACTTTTTTTTAGTGAACATCTCAAAAGATTGTGCAAGTGATTAACTAGATAAACCTGGACTGTGGGAGTACTGTATATCACATTTATTGGGAATGGGTGTACACTCTATGAAAAACATTTATTTTGCATTAGTTTGTGCAATAGAGAACATTTGAGACCATCTGAGACCATACCACGGCCGTGATTAGGTATATTACAGCTATAGACTTGATAATATTAATGTTTACCATGGTGGTGCAAGAGATTATCCTGTAAGTAGGTGGTCAAAGAACAAAACAACAGTCTAGTATTTACCAAGTACCAATGTATTTCCCTGGTGATAAGTCTTTCCGATTCTGAGACCTTATCCTTCATTGAGGTAGTGTAATGATCTAGTACCTGCTCCATAACCCAGTTCTGATTGCCCCATTGGTGCAGTGTTTTATAATGGATGTCTCTTACAGGGAAATACTGAATAGTATGGCCTAATGACTCTGTGAACAATGTACCAGTTAAAGTGCTCCAATTAGATATGGTCCCACCTGTGACTCTAAGGTCTCTGTGTTGCTGAGACCAAGACTTTGACACAGGTAAGTGGGCTGCTTAAGGAGAAGACAGATGACACAGCAGAAGCATCTCACAGGCTGACTGTATTATCCAGTCTGCCCACCCACTCCCAACCAAGAGTAAGGCAACCAGCAGGGCAGATGGGACCAGAATTTGACTCATTTAAATAGGCCTTGGAGTTGCCAGTTGGCATTTAGCCTGTGAACTGAGGCAGAAAATAACACCTTGTAAATAATGAAATAAGCCTTCATTTAATGAAAGATTCAGGCTCCATGTCCTTTAACTAAATCTGGAGGCCTTGGATGAGGATTATGTTACTATGGCAAAAGTTTCCCACATGCCAGTGAGTGATGTTGTGTACAATGAATATTACTCACTTGTCTCTCTTCTCTCTACCTGTCTTTCCTTTGGTTATATACTGTCTTACATCTCTCCAACACAACAGATTTGTTTCATAACATAGCAAACTAGTCAGTGCTGTTAACAAGACAGTTACACAATAACAGATGGGTAATTTACATGTAAGACACAATACAATGGGGCATCATGTATGAAACATATGGGGCATACCATGTAATAACAGAGCAAAGATAGTGGAAGCATGACAAGTATAGCTTCAAAGCCAACAATGTGTATGCATCAGGAGACGGCTGGTAAACAAGATTTATACTGTGAACACTGAGGGGGCTGAAAACCCATCAAACCATAACTTATCATGCTCTTCTAATTAGCCTTTTCTACTGTGCATTTCAGTGCCCTTACCAGCAGACAGAAATTTTATCTTATTAATATTCTGCTATTACTTGCAATTCTCGCATAATTTTTCATAAGCATAATGTGACTTAACAACAAACGATGTCAATTCAAAGCAGCACCGCCAGCAAGATTCCTTGTTATACTTAATAAACAGTTGCCTAAATAATGTTCAAGAACATAATGTAACAATCAAAGTCACACAAATTTATGGCAGCAAAGGCTTTGTGTTTCCATGTTGGGAATGTGGAACCATGCAAAGTCAATTTGTATTTTCAAGTCCACCCTCGGGCACAAAATGCCAAACTTAGCAGCTTTTCAAACCTCAGGAAGTTGCCTGTCATTACCTGTTGGTATCTCTTTTACACACAAATGTATTTAAAAAAATGTTACTGATGGAATCTTGTCATTTGTGTGGCATTTAAACTGTAACAGCATATTTATTTCTGGGGTGACTCACCCTCTGGTATTTCACTAGTTTAAAATATATAGAATGACTAATCCTGCATTATGCACTGCCCCAAAAATCATGTTTATCATGTTAACCTATAGTAGATAAAATGACATGTAAGTAGTAAATTTATAGAACTAATTTTATTGTAGGTCTTTGGCCTTTATTGGAAAAGGGGACTCACTGCCGTATAAGAGACAGCTCACTTTTAGCATAGTGTAGGGCGGTTTGCCCTTTTCTTTCTGTGTAGATAGGTTAGGTGACTGACCTCAACAAAAAATATGGAATACAAAAGAGAGGCAAACACTTTTAGACAAAGTATCAAGGGAACCAAATTACTTGGTCATATCTTTGAGCCCAAAGTCATCATAAGATGCAATACAGAAAGAGCTGTCTTCAAGAGTAGTATTACAATAAAGGACAGCAGTAACTGGTTAGTGAAGAAGTACAATTGAGAGAAGTAGGCAGGTAGATGTGTAGATGTGTAAATCGTAATGTCTAGGATCACTTGTACTAAGCATAGCGCTAATTTGGAAACGTGTTCATGTTCTTGCTTGTTTATGATTAATGATTAATTAGACAAAATTAGATAATTAATTTCATGTTTCATGACTTGACTTGTAGTTTTCTAGGTCTCCATTGCTTTTTACTACAATGTAAAACAACAAAAGCTCACTTTTTCTGCCATTCTGTCAATAACAAATAAATGTGCATATTTTTTATTCTATTTAAAGCCACATTAGCAAACAATTAAACTCTATACATCTAAAAAAAAAAAAAAACAACACTTTTTTGAGTATTTAGAAATACTGTAAATTCTAGTAAACACTTTAATTTTCTCCTGTCTCAATTATTGTAACTCATTTTTCACATGCATTTTTCAGTTCTCCTTAGTCCCTCTTTAAATGGTCCAGAATTCAGCAGCTAGGCTGTTAATAAAAACTAGCTGGCACTGACACATCACCCTTATTCTTGTTTCCATTCACTGGTTTCCAGTGAAATTCAGAATTTTGTTTGAAATGTTACTAATAACATACAAAACCCTACATGCCCAGGTCTATATAGCAGACCTGTTGAGTCTTTCCAAATTCTGAGCGGGTTGCTTTAACTGTTCCATGCTCATATCAAATTTGTTTGGCTCTTGGCATGTCTAATGCGCTTCTGGAAGAGTGTATGTAGGAATGAATGTACGACTGTACATTTGACTGTGTGTTTGGATAATACCATACATTAAAGATAAGAATGCATGTCCGAACAAACTGGGAAGCACTTTGCAACTCTGTGTTTTCAAGTGCTATACAAATAAAGTTATTATTATTATTAAATCACTAAAGATGCATTATAATAAAGGGATCTATTCTTTTTTTCTCTTTTTGTATATTAAATCAAGTCAGAATAAAAAAAAAAATAGCTTTAAGTGGCATCCACATGCAGACTGAAACACACAATGTAAGTTTCTCCTCCTCTAGTGTTTATTCAGTCTTATCAAAGATTCCTATTACAGTGAATATTCCATGAAATTTCCCCAGTGCCTTACACAATACTGAAAAAACAAATGAGTTTGTATCACACAGCAGAAATGAGGATCTATAAACAAAGCAGAGAATTGTTATCTGAAATAAGACACTTTTTGACAAGATCCCATCCTCAGTAGAGGTCAGATGTCTTGGGTCTGAGGCGCTCCTCAGTGATTGGATTATTCTGCTATTCAAGCAGAAACGCTGCTTGACACACAAATGTAAAGTGAGAAAATCCAATGTGTAAGGCCAAATGAGATGCTAATAGAAAAGAAGAATTGCCAGAAGAAATTCAAAGGGGAGGCAACGCAACGCATATGATATTTTGAGACTGAGGGCAAGACTGATGTCTAATTCCATCTCAGCTTTACTGCTATAAGAGGAGGATGAGACTCAGAGAGAGATAATCACAGAGCGCGATCAGCTTTTATGTAGGCAATCATATCAACACTAATCCCTTCCTTGCCAAACAATTTCAGTGTTGGCATGCTTGTAGCTAGGCACCCAGCTGGCAGCAGCATTCACTGACCAGTGCAGTGTGATTTGATTGTCTTGCACATTCTTTCCTTTTTGATAAAGCACACAGTTAGGGCTGGATCAGTTGGCCCTGAATCCTCCCTTAGTAACAATGCAATAGGTCTAGGCTACCGGGGGCTTCCCATGACGCACTGTGTTTCTTCTTCACTCATCTTTTTCACTCACTGTGTGTTTATACACCACTCTGCATTTAATCATTAATTATTGTTAACCTCTGGCTCTCTTCTACAGCATGTCGTTGTCCTGTCTCCCTCCCCTCACCCAGAACCGGGCAAGGCAGATGGCCGCCCCTGTCTGTCTGAGGTGTTCTTCCTGTTAAAAGGGAATTTTTCCTTCCTACTATCGCCAAAGGTGCATGTTCACAGAGGGTCATCTGATTGTTGGTTTCTCTTCTGTTTTCTCTGTATTATTTTGGTTCTTTACCTTACAATATAATGCTCCTTGAGGCAATGGTTGTTGTGATTTGGCACTATATGAATTAAATTTAATTGAACTGAGTTTAACATTCTGCCACACAAACCTTATTAGACCAGGAAAAGGCAGCCCAACCAAAACTAGTGTAATCGTACCAGCCGATCGGCATTGAAGTCTACACCACACAGTAGCCACCTTTAATTAGCCCATGTAAGCCAACCCATATTCGTTGCACGAAAAGCTGTTCCTCTCACTAAATTAGCCTGTCAGTCAAAGTACATTCCCAAGACTCTCCCATTTCCCTCTGCTGCTGATTAATGGCATAAAGTGAGTTTATCAATGTGCCATATGCGGAACACAATTCATTACCCTCATCTCCAGGATTCAGCAAAAAGCATGTCCTGCTTCACTAGGTGTGATCGTCCACAAGCACACACACAGTAATAGTGCTTGTTAGTATGCTAATGCAAATATCAGTTTAACACACACCTACAATTTTCCAAGGAGCATGTCATGAGACAAGCAAGTATCCCCTCCAGGATGACATGCATCATGGGAGAGGGAGACCAGGAAGGCTAGCTATTAATCAAATCATCCACAGCTAACAAGCCAAGCTTATTTTTCTTTCTGCACCGGCAAATATGAGCCCGGGGATTCACAGCTGGTACATATGCAATAACCCCAGGGTGACTTCACACAAAATGGAGGCTATACTTGTTCACCAATCTGATTATTTTACTGGCTTCAAGATACTTTATCAGTGATGATTCATACAAAGCCTACATAATGATTGCTCTTTTGATCGTTGCAGTAAATGACATTCTTAGGTGGTAACTAATGCCCCAGATCTTCTTTTTTTTAAATACATATTTTGTGAAAAAAGAAACATTCAGGAAAACAAGTATTCTTAAATTCTCAGTCAAATGTCAGTTCTAATTACACAACATATTCCAATATTTTAGCAAATAAATATGTTTTAAACATTTAATTTAGAATTGCACAGTCTATCTGAAACTCTGACCTTTGTAAACAATGTAATATTTCATGTAAACTCTACAGACAATTTCTATTTGTTTAATTCACATGAATTTATTACACTTAAATTAACTTGGGCAGCTGTGTGCACTCTATACATAACCACAAAGGATAGAGACCCTTGCACTGTAAAATCTAGTGTTGCTATAAGTAACATCACTTTATCTGGTAAACCAAGGCTTCGGTGACTCCTAAGTTGCTGGTGCTGCCTTTTATCCTTGTGTCTCTAACTTTATCTTGGCAGATGTATGATGTCGTCTGAAGGCAGAGCTCCCAGTGAGACCTTAGAGACAGCATGAACAGAGAGTTGCTCCATAGTAAAGAGATGCAACAAGCTCAAAGGAGAAGCCAGTAGTTCAGAGAGTATGTGTGAAGTAGTTACCTTAAGGTGCTGGAAAAGCCTAGACTTTGCTTTATTTGTAGCATATATATTCTCACTATAAGCTAATTTGGCTCTATGATGGAACATATTACACTGCCTTAGCAATTCCTTACATCCCAGAGCAAACTGAGAACATTTTCTTCATGAAGGGTATATGTAAGCTATTTAGCAACCACCATGGACAGGTATCAGGACCATTGCTGATGTACCTTTTGCTTCTAGTAATGTTGCTCTTAAATCATGGCTTTTATCTTATTAAACACTATCTAGTAGTTTTCTAAAAAGTAGATCATATTAGAGAATAGTTGTGCAATAATCATATTAAGGTAGGTAGTTAAAATTACTTTAAGATGACATTAACTTTTAAAGACATTTGTAATGTCTTGTTGAGCTAGTCTTATGAGCAACCCTGCTAACAATAACAAGCTTACAGTGTAACCAAACATGACCATTTGTTTAAAATAGTTAGTGTAATAGTGTATGAAACCAGAGACCAGTGTCCTGAAATGTAATAAACACATTTCCTATAAATATTGTACGCTATAATGTATGCTTTATTTGCCCATGAATCATTAAACCTTAATATTGCTGTGATAACATCAGCCTGTTACCCCCTCTACTCTAAATGTCCCCTCTGCTAACCTATCAGCACTGAGAGAGTTTCTATGGTTACAAGGACTCTCTATGTCCACATGTGCACCTGCATCTCTGCAGCATCTCCTCAAACTGCAAAACTGAGGTGTGAGCACAAAATGCTTTTTGTAAAATGTGAGTAATAGGCTCTGGAGGGACAATTTTGGCTCTATAAAGGTTATTGTATGATTTGTAAATGAGAGTGAGTGACCTCAGAGAACAGATACACCTTCATCTTTAACTAGCTGTAACAATGATGCTAACCTTACAAATCTGTTCCAGTTCCTGACTAGATTAACTTTATTTAGGCTGCTTTGCTTTTAAATAAATTCTGAAAATGTTTGACATTAATGACCCTCTGTGCTGTTTGCATGATGCAAGCATTGAATAACTTTGGAAGACCGTGCAGTGTAGATGGGCTTTTACATTTGCACACAGAAAAAAAGTACAATGCAATTTAAGCTTTGTTGGAGTTGCTTTGCTCAGCTTCTGACCATAGTTGAAAAATTCTTCCTTATTTAAGGAAATGCTTGAATGTAAAATGGTAATTTGCTAGAGTCACGTGAATTGTACAAGTAAGAGACATAATATCTGAAGTATTTATTTGAATTTGCTTTCAAATTACAGAATCAGACTGAAGATAAACACACAATGTGCAAACAGAATTCATGTTGTTTTCAATATTACAGTTGTTATAGAAAGAATTTAACCACATGGATTTACATAAATGTACTTTTGATAAGCATTGGCCTTGAAAATATACAGAGTAGCCAATGCAGCTAATTAAACACCATCAAGGAGGCATGTTTTACAATACATGATCCTTATTAGTGAAAGCAATTCATTTACTTTAGTGAGAAACACAAATTGGAAAACCACATGGGAAATCATATCAAATCACAGTTTTGTCTATAGACTAATAGAAGTGTATGTTGGAATATTGGTTCGATTACATCATGGAATTGCAGATTGTGATTGCTTGTGAATAAATAGTCGACAGCAATTGCTTCTTATTTAATTTGCATGTCAAATGACTCAGGAGTGAACCCCCCACACCACCCCCGCCTTCTCATTTACCAGTCTATTACTGTAACCGCTATTGAGTAGATTGACACACATCTACGCTCACCATGTCTGTGTGTATTGTTACTATAATGCAGCAATGAAAGATTCTCAGTATAACGTAATTACTTACAAAGCCTTTCACTATTGTGGGAAAGTATTTTCTATTCAATAACAGTGATGAAATAAAGCGCTGATTTAATGAGTTATAAGATGAAGATTAGAAGTGTTAAAGATATCTTAGTGGTTACAAAGTTTTTGCGTTTGTGTTGTTTTTAAAAGCAGCTTATTCTTTAGCTGTTCTCCTATTGTGTATGTGCCTGTATTTGAGTTTTGAGTTCAAGAGGATGGCTTTTTAGATGTTTTGATGTGTTTTTTGGACATAAAAGTATGTATGGATGTGCAGTACTGTATGTGTAGTTACTTGCTGTCTGTGTTTTCTGTTCACTTGCAAATCAATTTACTGCTGCTTTTATAGTGATGAAATGCAAAGCCTGAAAGAGCCAGTGAGAGAACATGATGGTGATGAATTTATTATCAAACAGAGTTTAGCACTGGGTGGAATAAACATGAAGCACATTATCTCATGATGAAGATGTTAGCTGGACTGACCGTGAATACTGAAAGCTTTTTTTAAGTAGAGGTTTTGAGAACTGCCTGGTGATTGTGTTGTAAATCGAGAGGAGGCAGCAGGGGTGCAAACTGCTGGGAGGATAATAGACTGTTGTTTAGAGGGTCAAAGAAAACTAACTATACAAACACAGCTTCTATATTACCACTCACTCTTTTTCAATTCGACTCAAGAGGTAAAAAAAAAAAAAAGTTTCCTATTTTAATTTTTATTTTATTTGTTAGGTTTGTAAATGCTGGGCAGCATTCCATCTGGAAAGTAATTACGTGGGGATGAGTGTCAAGTATAACTCATAGCAGTATGATGTTTGTGTTAGAGGAGCACCGGGAAAGGGTGTTGATTTATCAAACTCTAAGTGATGTGCTTAGAGTGTGTCCATGTCTCCATGTTAAAACTATGTCCCTGCTACCCTTGGTACATGGTTCATATTTAAAGATCCAGAATTGATTTAAACTATAATCTATTCTACTCACCACTATTTTAATCCTGCAACAGAAAAAGATCTGTCAGTCCGTTTGTCTCAGTGACACGTGTAGCAGACCTTGAAGTCATTATCCAGTTTCGGTATTAAAAAGTCCCCTGAGTTGGGACACTGTGTTACAGAGATCGCACCGCAGCGCTTATAAGGTTTGTATCAACCACAAATACACATGAATGGTGCCTGCAGAGCCAACAAGCTGCAAAAGGTTTTATAGCTACTGCTGGCAGCCCCATTAAAATAACACTCTGAACTTGGCTATAACTCACACTCCTGCACATCTCTACATTGACCCATTGCTGCATAGATTGGACGTTTCTGTCAAAAGGTCTGCTGTCACTATAGGGGAGGTTTATGAGGCATAGCCAGAAGCCACGTTTATTTTATGACAAGCTTTTCAACTGGAAAAAAGAAGAAGCAGCAATATCATCAATTCCACCACATAGCCATGAAATATTCCTTTGTATGTTTGTTGCCATAATTTTTTGTGCGCGTGTGTGTTATTAAAGTTCTCGTTTATAGTTCAGTGTTGTTTGTTCAATGCAGCTCATTTAATTCAGGCAAACCGTCTTATGGTCTGCTGGACCTTAATGCACCTCTAGCCTCCTACACTTTCACTGAAGCTCTGTATCATGCTGCTGTACTTGTGTGCCGTTCTTTATATTTAATTATTTTCCCACACTGCTTCTTATGTTGTGCAGCCTGCTGGTCTGCTGAAAACGCTTTTCCAGACAGAATATATGACTACTACTTGAAAGAGTGACAATTTATCCTTGTACCTTCTTATTTTGCCTGGTGTGAAAGGTGTCAGAATTCTCAGATGGTGATTTATTAAGTACAAAATTTAAGCGATCTCTCCTGAGAGATAGCAGCATACAGTAATAGTTTCAATAAGACCAATATGCCAGGGCACTGCTGCACATAAGGTACCCTTAATTAAATCACTACTTAACACTGTTGAGATTTGTTGTCTTGACACAGTTACTCATATTAGTATTTTTTGCAAGCCCAACACATGCACAAAACAATTGATGTGGAGTTATATAGGTTTGCTTCAAGATTTAATCTTCGGGATTTCAATCTGTTCAACAGCATGGCGGTAGCATCTTAGTAACCCCAAAATGTTGATTCGGTGTCTAAGTACACGGCAGCTCAAGGTTTCTCTCAGCATCATGTCTGCTCTATAAACAAGTAGTGGACTTTCTATTAAACTGAGTATCAACCTTGAATGTGTGCAGAGGCCATCTTGTCATCAGTGAAAGAATTCAGACCATGCTCACTTAGCTTTTTATTTATCAGTAAAGTGGCCTGTCTTATATATGGAGAGAACACAGACAAGACATGCATACTCTTTCGTTTAAAAAAAAGAGTCCTTTTCAGAGACAATCTTCCGCTACCTATAATGGCAGCTAGCCAGCAACATGACATATGACTTGTTATTAAAGAAAAACATGTAATAGTTCAAAGGTTGCTTTTATTTTGAGTCTCATTTTCAACAGCCACATTAATATTTGAATGAATTTACTTTTTAATTTACTTTATCTTTAACTCACATTACTCAAAGCATATTAGAGGTGTCTCCAATCACCATTATTAATCATAATCATAAATAGACACCCAGGTCTATTGGATTGGGCATCTTTTAATGTCTGTTTATAAGATTGGGGAAACCTGCAGTCAGCTGAGACTGAAGAAGTCACTTGGATGAGTGACGAAACGTTTCTCCCACAAAACGCTACGTCCAGATGAACAGAATCAACTTTTGGAGATTTAATGGCTGTTGTTTCCACTTTATACCTGGTATTTACATGTGATTTATGTCTGTGTATGGTGCATGGATGATGACATCCAATCTGCAGGATTTAGCATTTACAACTGGTAATAATAACCTTTCACATATGATGATTCTGCTCATCTTATCATATTGTGACCTTTAGACTCTTTCGGTGGGCTTTCTTTCTTGAAAATGTGGCCATCCTGTAAAGAAATTTATGTGGGTGTATATGGTCCATTTCTCTTAAAGTTATGTTGTGTTTTGTCCCATTCATGTTATTTTTTTCTTTTCCTTATCTGACAAAATCTCCAGATCCAAGTTGCCTTTTAATGCCAACTGTAAATGGACGCTTTTAACTAAACAAGTCAATTCAAAAACAAGTTAATATCCACTGGATGTGTTTTTACTCTGATTACTTTACTGTTTCTCCTAGTAATTGCAAAGGATTGTAGATACCAAGATTTGTAGCTTTGTTGTCATTAATCTACAATCACAGCAGTTTCTTGCATAGCGTGGAGGCTAAAATAAGACATTAGAAGCCTGGCAGGTGTATTAAAGTCCATTAGGCAGATTTATTGTTCTTTCTAAGAATGCTTATTTGAACCAAACATCCATTTCACATTTCCAATGAGTCATGCTCGATTAAATTCAATGTGACCGAGGAGGGTGTTATTAAGCTGAGCCGGGTATGTGAATTAATTAAAGTCCTACTTTTTAATTCAATATAAATGTCAAGCTCTTTGTGTGGCAGGATATTGAAATCAATCAAGCTTTAATATAACGAGATTCTCTCCCTGTGACAGGGATCCGCACGTCTGTGTCACATGTTGGCGGCTCATGTATCGTAGTGGGAGGAGGTCTGAAGATTCAGACTGTCTGTCCTCTGATCTAGAACTGTGTTTCCATGTTTTTGACACCAGAGCAGAAGCGTGGCATTGAAAAATAGCTCCTTCTTGAGAACAGTGAATCACAGCTGGAAAACCGGATTTGTTGTGGCTACTTAACACTATGTTGTCATTGTTGCTAGGAATATATTTCCTTTAGCATTTAGTCACAACCAACAGAAATTCATTGGCCTGAAAGTGACAGCTAATCCTCAGTTTTATATGTCCCTTTGTGGCAACTTTATAGGGTCTATAGCAAAGAAAGGGATTCACTAAGGAAAACAAACTCCCATGTACCAAACATTCAGTTTCTTGTTTTCCATGAACCCAACTATAAAATATAATCTCCTTATACTACCACTCACCACGTAGCAGTAATTTCATGTGCATGCAGATGAGGTTTGAAATTGGTATAACACACAAAAGAGTGCATAAAATTGCTTCCATATGCATGACACTGACATCCAACACTGTGTCTGTCATGTTAGTAGGGTCATTATTTATATATGCAGCTGCCTGCAATAATGCACGAAAAGAGAAATTAGGGGGAAAAAAGGTTAAAAAGGTTAAAAATTGCATTTGATTTCTCCCTAATGGTAAACAAACACAGGACTACCACCAGGATATCTAAGCTGAAAATCTGTATTGCCCTGGTGTTTCTACAGGTATTTAACTTCGTTCAGGAGTAAGGAGGAAGTAGCAGGAATAAAATGTGATTTTATCAGTTTTCTTTAGTGCATAGGGAACGTAACAAAATTAATCTATAAAAAACATTTCAAGCTGTATCAGCTGTAATGGTGTCACTATGACAAAATGTTGGAACTGATTTGTACCTAATGGCAATTAAAATGTACACAGGCTAACCACCAAGTAACAATATCCGAGCTGCCTATCTGCATGGCCCTGGTGTTTGTTTGGGTATTTAACAGCTTCATTCAACAGTAAGGACCCAACAAATCCCAGTTGTGATTTTATCAATTTTCATTAGTGCACACGGAATGTACTCAAATGAAAAAGCAGAGGTGATATCGTGCTGTATCAGCGGTAATAATGTCAGTAAAAGTGAAATGTATACATAATAATGACTGTCTTTTAATCATCTCTACCTCTAGCCAAATCATTATCACTTGGTCCAGTTGAAAAGTTGCAGGTAGTAATCATAAACCAATTTATATTCTAATGAGCATGACATTAGATGGAAGTGTTGAAAGGACTGTGCTCAACGATGCTAAGCAAAAGAAAGTTCTGAGCCCCATTAAAGGAAGTAGAAAACCAGCTGACTATGATTTGTGGTAATTGGCAAGGCGTTTTGCTTGAGTGCACATACACAGCCCATTCAGTCACACTGTGTGGCTTCAATTCAAAAAGCAGCAAAAAGCATAATTATGTTTATTACTTTTCCCCACACAAAGTGAGTGCAATCGATCCCTACTGGATGGTTTCAGTCTCTCACAAGATATGACACTGGGTAATATAACACCTAATTATTTTTGCTGACTGATCTGGAGCATGGCAACATTCACGTAATGAGCTGCACTTCTGCCCTTCCCAGCTGATTTGTTCCCCACAAGTTACAGTGGATTGGTTAAAATAGGGGCTTATGTGAATTTAAATCCCCTGGCAAAAAATAAATAAAGTGCAACACTCAAGGCAATAAGAGTCATTTTATTATTATTATTCCAAAAAGATGTTTTGATATAAAAGGTTAATATTCTAAGTTGTGATCATATAAAATAATAGATTTCCCTAAAATTAAATTGGCTAAAAGTTTCAAAGGTTGAATAAATATGAACCCTAACTGTCAATAAATTCCCAACACAACAGAATTTGTATAATGTCAATGAGTTGCCAAAAAAAAAAAAAACTACTACCAAAGGGAATATGGTTGAAACAGAGACTATATAAATACCAAGCCATAACTGGTTGTAGTAATAAATACAAATTCAGCACTGTAGATGGACAGATGTTGACTTGACATGCCCAAGTCCAAAGAGTTAAACAAAGAGTAATACACAAGCACTAGAAAATTACAAAGGGGCACATAAGGGAACAAGACAGCAAAATAACATGGCAGAGAGAAAGCTGAGAAACAATCTGAGGAAGGGCAGATGTAGAACAAGACACAGGTGAGCATAATCACACAGGTGAAGATAATAACTTACAAAAAAGGAAGTAATAAAAGAAAGTAAAACTGAAAATAATCCATTCATCCACCCACCCATCTATTCATTCATCCACTGATGTTTATTTTAATTCTTTTTTTCCACACTTTGTGTAATACTTCAGTTTGTGGTACTTGCACAGTCAAGTCACAGTGGCAACACTTCACCCCAGCTACACGTTCAAGTTCCTCCTAGGGGATCGCAAAGTGTTTCCATGCCAGATGAGATATGCTACCTCTTCAGGAAGTTCTGAGTCTACCTTGGGGATAAACTCAGAGTCTTGAGATAAAGTCAGTGTCCCCCCCCCCCCCCCCCCCCCCCAAAGATGTCTAATCGCTTCACATTCACACCAATATTCCTTTGCTCATTACCAATATTTCACGACCATAGGTGAGGGATGGAACATAGCTCCAACATGCAACATTAAGGAGGTGTGTCTTCCTAGACAGCCCCACAATGTCCAGAGCGTTTAGCATCTCAGGGAAAATCTCATCCACAGTTGGTGGCTTTCCACCAAGCAGCTTCTCAGCTACTCAACTAACTTCTTCCAGAGGAAGAGTCAGGTCTGTCAGACACACTTCCTATCACTGCCTGCATGAGCACTAAAGTCTCCCAGGAGAATTATGGAGTTCACAGATGGAAGCCCTTCTATTTCCCCACTCAAAATTTCAAGAATGCTGTGTATTCTGAACTGCTATTTTGTTGCATATGCGCAGACAAAAGCCACCACTTTACCCTCAGCAACTCAAATCACACAACTTCCGTAATGACAGCGCTCAGCAACGGACTTGTGTCCACACACCTACCTGGCAGCTTTTTGGGCCACTTTGGAAAAGGAAAAGGCTCATCCCTTGCTATGTATAGAGCCAATGATATCTAGTCAGTACCACTCTAGCTCTTGCACTAGCTCCCCCACCCCCCCAAACACTCACCTCAAGTTCCACTCCTCAGTCTGGCTCCACGAGAGGGCCCAGTTTCCCACTTCTGAACTAGGTTACTGAGTTCTGAAATTTCTGCTCCATTGGGATTTTTCCAAATCGCTCATTGTACCTTCCATCCACTGGGACCAGTTTGCCATGGGAGACCCTACCAGAGGCTATTTCCCAGGACAACAGAGCTCCCAGGATCACAGGAACATACCAACCCCTACACCACAATAAGGTGGCAATTTGTCAGTGGAAACAGTTGAAACAGAAAGACAAGAAGGAAGGAAAAGACAGGGAAAACACTGAGAGCATTACTGACTGCATTACTACAAAACTAAAACTCATGATCATAAAGTAAAATAGCAAGAGACTGAATATAACTGGAACTGAGATAAAAGTAAGAAACAACTTGAAACAGGAATCCAAAAAGATACCATAAAAATAAGTATTTAAATATGACACTCTAAAATATCAGGACAATCTAAACAGTAACTTAAACTTCTACATATTAAGTAAGAATTCAAAGCAGGAAAAAATGGTTGACTCTAATCCTGGCTGGATTCACTGAAGAAAAAAAAGAGCCCTGCTGTAAAATGACTGTGTGTGCGTGTGTGCGCGTGTCTGTCCATCTGTCTGTCTGTTGGGGCCAAAGGTTCACCACTTCTTAAACTTCATTACAAGAATCCACTTCCTCCATCAACCAATTTTCTTTTTTTGCACACTAAACTGAAAGTGCCAGACTAATTGTGCTGAGCATAAACTGCAAATATATCGGCTCTAATTAATTAACAGAATGCTGCCTTCAGTGCCTGTGAGAAATATCAGAATTAGCTGAAATTCGTTAGTGGGGATCGTGAGAACTACAATGTGTCAACAATATAAATAACACAGAATGGGAATGGTCACATTTTATGTGATTCTCAGCCTGTTGAGATATTCATAGGCAGAAAATGTGCAAATTTTGAACTGAAGATGAAAATGTGATGTTTGCAATATATCAAATTAAAGATATTAGCAATTAAATGATTACCACAAAACATTTTATTAACATAAAAAAATCACTTAAAATGCATTTTTTTGAGGTTATGAAACCTATTTGTTCCAGGTGGATTCTCTTTTCTCCTTCTTTCACATTTACTGCTACACCTTTGAACAGAAGAATCAGTGCTACATAAAGGCACTAGCTGTACTTCAAACGAGTCATGTGTCAGAGAGCTGGAGGATCAATGAACCTAAGCCTTAATCCATTTTCTTTGTTAAACATGAACATTACCGTGCTAGTCTGCTTTTTGAGGTCAAAATTAGCTATACAAAAAAATCCATAACCATGTAGAATTTTAGCATTTTAATAATTATAGCGCATCATCCTCCCATTAAACCGGAGTACACCACTATAGGCTATTATGCAAATTTTCACTGCGGTGTACAGGTGGGAATTTGCACTGCTGCATAACATTTATTATATGATGGACACCTTTATTCCAAATGCCTCAGAGTAATATTACTGCAAACCATTCAGCTATACAGGTTTTGCATTTCAATTTAGCGTACTGTTCTGTGATTGACAGCTTATCTGAACAGATCTGAATTGTCAGTCCCACCTGCACTATTCCCAATAGTTCAAGGCAAACATTAATAGGTATTTGCAAATGGTTTTTGAGCTAGCTCTGATCTGTTTATTCAAGTCTAGAAATCCATTGCTAATATCTGTGTAATTAAATATTTAAGACAAACTCCCATTAACTGAGGTAATTACTGAAGATAGATGGTTGGCTCTGTTTCATTACTGGTTCAGAAGATAATTATATTTGCTATCAAAAGCAGCTATATGTAATTCACAGTGTAAAGGCCTGGTCAGTCAAGATCAGATGTTTTTCTCTGGCATCACGACATATTTAAAATGCAGACTGCTCCTATTCATTAAATTTAAAAAATCATTTTGTCAAAGAGTGCAATGTTTTTAACCTTACATACTAAAATCAAAGGGCAAGCTGTGACCAGGCAAATTTGAATGCATTATGCACTCGTGTGACATCTAGATAACGGTAACAACGTGACGGTTATAAACATCAGCTTTTGAAAAAGCAACAGTAATGCGCAGAAAAGAACCCAAGGTATTTTCCATCAGTTTTAATTAAAACCATAAGACAATGTGGTTCCCATAAAACACACGTTTTTGTCTTTGAGCGCGTTTTTTTGTTTCTGGAAATCATCGCTGCATAATCACAACAAAAAGCGTAATAGTTTTGTTTAAGAGATGCTAATAGATTAAGTTAATTATAGGAACATTCACTGCCATTTGCATAATGTTTTAGGGAAGAATATGTATGATATGCGGGTTTATAGTGCAGCCACCAGTGATTTTCATAATTTCAACAAACCAGACCATGTTAAATGTAGATTAATTGGCAAGGTGAACACTTAATTCATTATAATATAATTTTCCTAATGTTTTATTTAAGAGCCCTGTATAATTTATTAGATCCCCCACAATTTATTATGAAACAGGAATGCAGGGCATGAAACCTAAAAAGGAGACAGGTATGAAACGTGTCCAAAAACAATGGCTTGGATTCAGTTCTTACATTTTGAACTCAAGAATTCATTCTTTATTCCATCCTTTTTACATAATTAAAATGAGCAATTCAACAAATTTAAGTGTACCTTATTTCACCTCATCTGATGATAAAAACCATCCCACACTGTTCCACACATTGATTTTGGTCGATTTTGCCTTGGGCAAGGCCTCAAAGCCAAGCTGTATTTGCTGGCAGAGGCTAGAGTCCAAGGGCAGTCCTCACTGAGGCCCCAGGGCTGATGGCTAGGGGCAGGAGCAGGAAGACACAGGCCGATAAAAGACCGCAGGGTATGGGTCTTGCATTAATTAGAAAGTAGGGGGTTGAGAAATAGCTATTAGGAAGGAAAAGGAGTCTGCAGGGATTGTCTTGAGATTCTCTTGAATCGACCCAGGAGATTTCTCTGTTTCATGGTGAGTGAGGTTAAGTTGCTCTTTGCCTTTTGCTGTGTCCAGCTTCTTGACACAGAGCAATGTGCATACTGTGATGTAAAAGCAGGAGAATGTGGTAATGCATATGATGATGCAGAACAGCAACACGGCAGCACTTCACACTGTATTATATATAACAATGTCTTAGAAAATGATTGTAATTTTTAAATTTGGGGGGAAATTTGCAATACTGACTTTGTAAAGAAATAAATCCCCAAGTACTTGTTCTGTATGTTTCTTTTTTCCTTCATCTGTTTGGCAGATATTTAAAATATAACATGAACATTCTTATATCTGTTCATGCTGTAGTAACAGCAGAGGGACAAAGTTGATGAGCCATACCATGAAGTTGGGAAAGTGTTGTTGAAGCTAGGTTAAGAAGAGAGGTGACAGTAAGTGAGCAGCAGTATGGCTTCATGACAAAAGAGCACTACAGATGCGGTGATTGCTTTGAGTTTTGATGGAGACGTAGAGAGAACGTCAGAAGGAGCTTCACTGTGTTTTTGTGGATCTAGGGAAATGATATGATGTAGTGCCATGAGAGGAACTGTGGTACTGCACAGGAGTAAGGAGTGGCAGAGAAGTATGTGAAGGTGGTGATGCGTGGGCTAGGAGTGACACGTGGGTTCAAGGTGTAGTTAAGATTACAATAGCTGTGACTCTTTCTTGTTAGTAGGGGTGATGGACAGGTTGATAGACAGAGGTTGACAGGCAGGAGTCTCCATGGATTATAATGTTTGCGGACAACAATGTGATCTGCAGAATGAGTAGGGAGCAGGTGGAAGAGAGCCTGGAGAGGCATGCTCTGGAGAGAAGAGGAATGAAAGTCAGTGGAAGCAAGAGAGAATACATGTGTCTGAATGAGAGAGAGACAGGTCTAACAGTGAAGCTGCAAAGAGCAGGGGTAGTGAAGGTAGCTGAGTTTAAATACCTGGGGTTAACCATTCAAAGCAACAGTACACAGGAGAGGTGAAGAATGCATGCACGTTGGAGTGGATGGAGATGAGTGTCAGGGGTGATTAGTAGGATAGCGGCTAGAGTGAAAGGGAATGTTTATAAGACAGTAGTGAGACCTGCAATGATATTGATGATGACAGAGCTGGGGGTGGCAGTGCTGATGCTAAGATTTTCATTGGGAGAGAGAAGGAGGGACATGATTAGAAATGAGTATAGTGAGGGAGCGGCTTGGGTTGAGCGGTTTTAAGACAAAGTTAGAGATGCAGGGCTGAGATGGGCTGGACATTTAAAGAGGTGGGATAGTCAGAGATGGCAAAGGTTTAGACATTCTATACTTATACAGATACTGGTGTTGAAACATATTCAAGTAAAAGCTGAAATACTGATTCAACTTCTTTACTCAAGTTAAAGTGAAAAAGTATAAGCTGTGAAATGTACTCAAAGTAAGAAAGTAAAAAAGTAGCACTTTTTTGGACATTTCTACCAGCTATTTTTGTGCAAAGCTAACAGAAGCTTATGCTATATTAATGTAATAATAAAATAATATTAATAAATGAGAATAAAAACTTTACTTCAGTTTAAATTGTAATTCTACTAAATGTACTTAGCTTAAATCACTTAAGTGATTAGAAAAACTAGAAAAACTATTCTCTGTTGCCTACAGAAAATGGGTGCAGTCAGGGGTTAAAGTGGGATTCAGCAACCCTAAAAATCAGTTGTAGTGGCTCAGCGTGGGGAAGAGAATCAAAATTTCTATTTGCTCCAGTGGATTTCCTTTGTGTACAGGTTTTGAGCAGCTAAATTTAACAAGATGGAAGCAGATGTTTTATGAGTTGTGTTGTTCCATCCTCTACACTCATAGTACACTGTTTTTGCTGCCTTTATACTAAAAAATTATGAAGGTGGAATGCAGTGAATGAGTCTAAACATCATCAGCTTAACTTCAAATCAATCTCTGTTATACTTAATGTAACCAAACTCTGACCATGAACACCACAGCCACTGTGAACTAGTCCAACACAGTGTTTTATTTTAAATCCATCACACTAAAATATAATGTCACATGTACAGAACTAATATCTCATTTGAAAATGTGAGAACTTACATGTCAGTATTAAATTTCCAGTTTATCAAATAACACTGAGCAGTCCTTACCTTTAAATCTAACCCGTTTTCTTCCTCAGCTGTCCTGTCTTTCAGGACAGCTGAGGAATCTTTCCCTATCTATGAGTGAAGTTAGCTCTTTTTCTTTTTTTCTCCCTGTAAAAACAGCAGCTGTACCTTTAGCTAGCGGCACACTTCATGACAAACTGCACACAAACAGTTTGTTTTCTGATGTTTGTTGAGCTGATAGAAAGGCTGCATTTTATATTACCTGCTACTTAGAAAACATAATTCCTTTTATGCTCCTGTTGCTCCATGCTCCTCTTTTGTTGCACTAGCTACATGCTAAAGCACAGCAACCCCATCTGCATCTGCACTCCTTCCGGTGTTGTGCCTAAAAAGCAAACAAACAAACAAAACTACCAACCCAATTTAACTTCTGACTATGGCACATGGTTCTGCCTCTTTTATCTCTTTTTATGTGTTATACCCTGGTGATTAACACATGAATAGCATTGCCTTTCATGTATTTAGGCTGTTAGGCTCAAATGGGTTTGATGATTGAAGGCCTGTAGCGATGTGAAAAATAACTCTCCTCAAGTGCATTAAACCAAAAGTAACAAGCTTGTTTTTAAAATGTAAAGAGTAGAAAGTACAGATATTTGTTTAAAAATGTAGGGAAGTAAAACGTAGTAAAAAGACAGGAAGAAACTAGGAAGACTACAGAAAAGACTCATGGATATAAGTGAGGAAGGATTATCCAATGGATTGATGTGACAGAGGCAGATGATCTAGTGCAGTGATCCCTAAAAGGATCAAGTAGCATTATTTAACTCACAAGACAATTTGGTTCTGACATAGCCAAGTTCCCGTTGGCTAAATATTTACCATTCAGGCATACGACAATATTTTTTTGTTGTTGTTTGTTTATTAATTAAACAATGCAAGAGACCAATCATTTTGCATATCCTTCTTCTACTATCCATCATGAATTCCTTCGTTGTGAAAGTAAATGGCTTGTAAGACGCTGCCACCAAGTTGTTCCTCAAGGGGAATTGTTCCCTGAGATGACTATTGTTGTGATGTGACACTATATAAAATAATGAATAATGAATTGATCTGATTTTAAAATTGTGGCTAACTTTGTGTCCTTCTTTTCTCATCTCTCTTCCCGTGCTGCCATTCAATCGTCTGTTTATGCTGATAACCTGACAGGTAAGAATTTTTTTTTCATCCAACTGCTTTCAGCTTAACTTATTGATGGTAAAACCAATACTAAAGCTTCACTAGCTTTCAAAGGCTCATGTTAGGTCAATGTAGCACTTCATTAAACCATTAGCTGAACACTGGTTTTGAAAAGATTCCACACAGCCATTACTTAAAAGCAGCGCAATACTAAACATGCCAAACGAGAATGGAGTAGTCCCTTATTGTTTTTTACTAAGAGTTAAGTAATGCAAGTATTAGCGAGCTCTTCCTCACACAAGAGCCCTATGATTTGGTTGCCTGGGGGCAGTTGTCGTTGGCAGACTTGAAAACAGCAACAAGCTGAATATTGATTTCAAAAGAAATATAAAGCAGATTTCAGATGAGTTCCACAAGGTTGCTTGTTCACAGAGAAAGCGCATAATAGATATGCAAAGTACATCCCTATGCACAGTGCAGCACAGCAGAAAACATTTCAGCAGAGCTTGCATACTTGCATTTGTTTGAAGATATGAAGGCTATTGTTTTTCCCCTAGAGGAATTTGGCTTGCTGAAGGAGGACATTTTTGTGAATTGTTTTCTATTTTGAGGTGCTTGCACAAGACATGTAATGAATCTGTTTATGAACAGCTACATAAAAGTAACCTTAGAAATTGAATATTGTTCATGGATTTAAAGACTGCTTGGAAACTGTCGGACGAGGGAAGTAATCATTCATGTTCGTAATCTCAAAACATAGCAGCTTGTGACAAAATGATTTGTAGTTTAATCTCTGAGAATGAGGATGTTGACAAAGTTGCTCCTTGAATCTGACAAGTTTTTTTTTCTATTGACTGCATTGATTTCGCTTTGCTGGGCGTGATGTAATCAACTTGGTGTACCAACTATTCTAAAGCACTCACTACCGTGATTCATTTATCAGAGTTCAAACTCAAGTTAAGCATAACTGACAGAAATCTTTGTGAGGCTTGAGATGAGGAGGCCAAATATTGACTCTCTTAACCACACCCTCAGAGGGCAGTTTGAACTGAAACCTGTGACCGCTGCTTCAAGGTCCCTGAACTCAGCTGCTTGCTTTGTATTGACTTTCTGATCACCTCCAGTATATAACAGCCTCATTCTTTTCATACTACAGTGAGTGAAATATGTTTGGAGATGATTATTTTACCAGTAAACAGCTTTGTTATACCAGTCCTTTTGCCACTATTAAAGAAAGGGGCATTTTGATGTCAGTGTGCTCCTCCTATCACATATTATATTCAATTATTATGGACATTTGACGCCTCCAGAAGGCTCAAGCTAAATTCTGTAATCCCATCAGCAGCTTACTCAACACAGCCACATTCAACTATTCATAAATTTTATACTTTTTGTCTTCAGCAGCAAATTTGCCACCCGACACAAGATCCAGCCGATTCTTTCAGACACAAATGATTCACACACTGTGTCAGAAAAATATTGACATTTACATACTAGGAAGATAGCAAACAGAATAGCAAGAGCTTGATTTGTATAGAGATAATTTATGTGGATATGCCACATCCAAGACATGTCCCAGACTGAAATAATACATTTTTCAGCAACAACCAAACTATTATGTACAACAAAAACTATATAAAAAAAGGCTCCCTTATACACATCATACCTACTGTACGAGAGGAGCTCAGTGCATGGCAGTCCTCATTCTACATGATGCTGTGAAGAATGAAAGTAACACTCCCTCAGAAAATCGAAGGCACAGCAGGAGCAGGCACTGTTCTCATCTCTGTCCAGTTACAGTGGTACTGTTTTGAATTCCCCTTTAACTCATTTCTTCACCCCCACCCCCCAACACCAAGCACCCACCCACCCACAGCTTGTTTATTGCATTCATAACACCGTTTTTGATTTTTCCAGGGCAGCAACACGACACATCAACTGCCAGTGTATTGTCGAGATCATTCTGTCACATGAGAAGCGCCTGCCTTGTTTGTTGCCGCTACTCTGCTGAGAGCGGGCGGGTAGCATGGTCTGCCTGCTTGGCTCCCATTTCACAATCCCATCTAGAGCAGTCTTCCCACATAAATTGAACCCCATACCATGAGCTTGTCTCCACCACATATAGCCACGCTGTCTCACAGTCTGATTTATCAGGGTCAGCCTCCCACGACTTAGAGTCATGCAGAAAGAGCTAAGTCTAATGCCACTCTTAGCCAGCCCATCACATTGATGAACCAGCCTTATGTGTGTTCTGTTTCTGTGTGCGTGCGTGCGTGCGTGCGTGCGTTTAAGCATAGAGAGGTTTAAGCATCCATTTGTGGGCATGTGTGGCGCAAAGTACAGACCGCTGATATAGAACTAAATGGAAGTACAATGGCTATTTGTGTTGAAGGATCGATGTCTAGTGTTTTCATAGGGTTTTTAATGAAAGCCAATCTTTTAAATTGATTTCTATGCAGTTAGCAGGAGTCCTCATGGAAGGATTTGATCAGGATAGACAATAAGACATAGCATAAAACAGCATTTCCACAGGAGCTCTTTTTTCCTTTTTCTGTTTTCCCCTTTTTTTCTTAAGAAGCTTGACATTTTTTGAGGAGGAGGATGAGTTTGCTAGTTGAAGCAGAGCTTGAATGGGACACATGAGAGCAAGGTTATGAGGACCCTCAGACAGAAGGGCTTGAACACATAGAGGGCTTTCAATTTGTGAACACGCCGCAGTACTTGACACGAGTGAATATTTGCAAGAGTCAAAATGGATAAAGACGAGATACATATATAGTTAGCCATGAATTTTTATGCCATTTTAAAAAGGCAATATGTATTGTAATTTTTTTGGGATAATCAAACAAAGTGGCAAAACCTAATTGAGGAACAAAACAGCAAGAAAAAAATGAGTGTTTAAAAATGAGATCATTTATCTTCTCTTTGCTTAAACAGGTCTTAGAAACAGTTTGTGTCTAAGACCCCTTTTTGTAGTGTGAATTAATTACTAATTTTGTTTTTATTTATAAAGCTGTCTGTTAGCTGCTTCAATGCCTCAGTGACCCAATCAGCATTAAATTGCAAGCCTCACTGTGACCTCATAAAACAAGTCTGGGATACATTTTTTTCAAGACTTTTCAAACTGTACTTGCATTTTCAGAGTTTCCAGCCTCCAGACATTCTTCAAGAAGGCGTAACATTGCTGGCTGAGTCCAGCCATGTTAAAATCTCGTTATGTGAAACTTCTCATTAATGGCATCACAGCCCCTAGTTTCATCACGATCAGAAAGAAGACTCTTTTTCTTGACTCTTTTTCTCTCAAAATAAGTTTCACTTGCACACAAAGCTACTATGTCAGGCACTCCCCTGCTATTGTGAGCAACTTTATTTTCAGTGTGTTGCTCAAGGATGTGGATGGGACAGGGATTACCCCGTAATTAGCAGGGAGCTCACTCTAGCATCTGAGCTGAAGCCGCTATGTATCAGCCACTGCAGATATGAAAAAACATAATGTCACTGACCGAGTGACTGGTGTTGGTGATAAGTTGTGATACCAACAGCTAGAATGGCACTGATTTATTTTCCATTATTTATCTGGGCCTTTGGCAGACACTTCCTCAAATATAAGAAATTCAGACATTTCTCCAACACAATAATTATTTGTTTATAGCCTTCTGGCATTGATTATTTTCCTGCACAGCGCTGTCCTCCTACAGTGATCAAATAGCTAAAGGATAGAAAACCACACAGGCCTCACTCACCAGCCCACTGGCCCATCATGATTATCCGCAAACACGGGTAGATGCAGCACAAAGCGGCCTGATTATCACCTGACCGTGGGCTGCTTCTTCACAATATGGATGGCTCTGATTGAACTGCAGGCTTTGAAGTCACTGAAAATCCTACGCTCTGTCAGCTCCCCCAATGCTTATTTTCTTTGGGGTTTTTTTTTTAACATTCTCCTTCCATCAAATATTTGTGTTCTTAGTTATTTTTTGTTAAATGAGGCTTTGAGACCTTAAGTCTGATTAAAAAGGAAAGTAAAGCCCTTTTCTCTAACAGAATGTTATCTTGTTTCAGGCAGATGCTTAAAAGTGACTTAACACTTGAGCTCATTAAAAGGAAAAAAAACACGTAATTAATTTAATTTTCTGTCAGCTTCAGTTACACTGATAATAGTATTAGTTTTCTGGAATGAGCATTGCACACTTTGATTTATGCCTTGAGCATGAGCTGCAACGTTAGAATTTCAGAAAGGCATTGAGAAACAGCTAAGATCGGCAACATCTGAGGGTTTCTGTTCATTGTTAAACCTTATGACTGACTCTTACGGTCACTGTGTCACATCAAAAGCTGATAGCTCTGAGGAGAGAAATCCAATTCTTCAGGACTATTGTTCCAGAAGTAAAGGAGACAGAAAGCTGCAATTCTGATTTGAAAAAAAAAGCACACTCAGGTCTATGTCTGATGTTTGCAACATGAGAAAAAAAACACTTAATTTGTGGTGCTGTTAACATGTTTCCCTACATCCGCTGCTTTTTGTAAAAAAAAAAAAAAAAAAAAAAACCCTCTTGGGGTTTTGTGTTCACTCATATTGTGCATTATGTGCATAAATCCTAGACAGCAGCTTGTCTTCAGACAATCAATGCATGACTTGTGCAAGCAAGGACTTTGAATGGCATCTGGAACTTCTGAAATTCAGCACAAAGCATTTGCTATATTACATTATCAGACTCTATTGTCAGTAAGTAATGGAGCGGGTCCCTGACATGGCAGCTGTTTTGATGTTGAACAGGATCCAAATAGGATTCAGAACATGCTGTCCTTATTTTCATCCATTTAAATGGTCATTGCCTTATTCATGGCTACATGTGGTGTCGAGTTATCAGGACTTTATTAATAACAAACAGTCCAAAAGAAAACACAAGCTGTGGAAGCAGGTTTCTCTGTCTTTGTCAGTAACTTAGTTACATCTCAGAAGCCGAAATGTTTTTCTTGAATTTTTTTTATTCCAAAAAAATCACCACAGAACCCTTTTGGAAACCACCTGAAGAGTTTCACTCAATATTTCATCACCACAGATATTTACCAACAATCATCAGTGTTTTTGTAAGTACAAGTGGCACTTAATGTCCTTCAGGTACATATTGACATTAGTCTGTTTAAATAGTCAATATTTTTAAAACCATAGGCATTCTCCCTAGGTTTAAACTATTAGACTTAGACTATGATGAAAAGGATGTTAAATGTTTAAAAGAATATATTTTAACAGGTTTCAAATGCAGAACTGTTTTTGACTGTTTTTGACCTTACACAATATGATGTGTGAGGAAAAAAGCTAATTTTCTGTGGAAGCTAATGGAAAAGGTTCTTGCATTAGATTCATTTTTAAAACCACAAACACATTTTCTTTCCAAAAAATTGCAATTTATATTGCTTAAAAACATCCTCAAAATAAACTGACTTTGGATTATAAAATCACAAAACAATAAGACAAAGTGATGTCGGTACAGCAGATTCCTGCTTTTTGTTGTTCTATTAACCCAACAATAAGAAAAAAATTTACCCAAAATATTCTGGCAAGTTTCACAATGCAGTAAAAATAAGCAAACCCTTTTAAACCACAGCTGTAGCTAACATCATTTCACAAAGCTTGTCTAAAGCTATAGGAGACAGTGGGGAGTAGTTTGAAAGCTGGAGTCGGCCCTTCACAGCAGCAGGGCAAGGTCACCTCCTTTCTGCCCTGTATCAAATGCCAGTTGACAAGAGAAAAACATGCCTTCACTTCTCAGACACTTAAAAGAGGTACCATTCAAGGATTTAGTGGGGCTACTGCTCCTTTTTGATGACGCAATGCAGAGTAAATACTTTTGCTAGAAAACTTTTGACTTCTATTGGAACATTTCTTCAACATACACGTGTAAACCTGGGAACATATTTTTATGCATGTTCATTGCTCTGAGAGTATTCATTCATCCATTAAATAATACTAGTAAATAATAAGAATGATTTAGGAGCCAGCTACCATCCAAGCCAGCCTTCAGAAGAGCAAAAGGAAACGGGTGAATGGCTTTAAGAACACTGAAGCTTAACAATATAAATAAAGCATTAAAAATCTGATAGTCTTTCTGTTTGGAGTGGCTGTAGCTCAGGAGGTAGAGGAGATCATCTACTAATTGGAGGGCCGGTGTTTCAATACCTGGCTGCTTCAGTCTGTTGCCAAATATCTTTGGGCAAGACACTAACCCCAGGCTGATTTCCGATGCATCCATCGGTGCATGCATGTGTGTGTGAATGTTGGATAGAAAGCATTTACTGAGAAAAAGCATAGAAAAAAGTGCTTCGGTGAATAAAGAAAGGTGTATAAAGTGCTTTGAGTGCTCAGGTAGAGTAGAAAAGCAGTCCACTTACCATTACAATCTCACTTTTTCTGTTGACCAATAAAAAAGAAACAAGCAAATTTCACTGTTTGCGTAACATGCATCAAAACTAATTAAATGTGAGCGCTTTAAGATCCCTTTATTGAAATTTAGTGTAACATGACAATTAAATATGAGCTGCTGCTGCCTTATCCTCATATGCTCTATGAAGAAGGGATTGTATTTGTATGGGAGACAGCAGCAATGACATTTCCAGGTGGCTTTACTGATGGAGGAAAGACAGCGAAGCAAAAGGATTTAAAATCTTATTTGAATCACTTCTATTTATATGCAAAAAAAAAAAAAAAAAGCTTTAAATGGCCTAAAAAGGGTTTATATTTTGCCAGTAAATTCTTCAGATTGTTTCCAACCATAGTGACTTTCTATCTGCTATTTCCAAACAACCAAAGTGTCAGAGAGCTGTAATGGGTGACTTTTTGCAACATTAACTATTTATTGGAATTCTGAGCTGCACCTTAAAAGTCCCACCCATGCCATCCATTATCCTTGAGGAAGAACAATGCATGGATGTGAACACAAATTCCAGGAGAGAATGAATTTGAGTCCATTTTTCTCACCTGGCAATTCATTTGTCATCCTCAGAGCCTGAGGAGCGACTGCTACCTCCCAGGTCTCTGATTAAACAGGAGAGAATTAATAACAGATGTCTGAGGAAGCGGAGGCTCTGCCTATTGAAAAAAGGTTCCTTTGGAAAAAAGGGCTAAGCAATAAGCTACAATCTGCAATTAAAGTAAAAGAACATGGCACCTTGAGCCACAGTATATTTGCTGTGTCACAACAGCTTTTCACAAATAGCTGTCTTGTTGTTCTAAAGAAACCTAGTAAAGCTAGACTGAACCAGACGGAATTGATTGAAACTGATTAAGAAAAATCTTTTATTCTATTAATTCATTTGATCCTTAATGCAGTCACATATTCACACATACCCTTACTTTGAACTGCCACAAAGAAAAGATGCAGTCATATTCTTTCAAGCTAAATCTACAGTATAATAAGTCTATAATTTATACCTATACATAACTTGCCCTTTAAATGCATCAGAGATGGAAGAAAATAGAACATTCGAGTTGCATGCTGGAAGCCAAGGTAACGAATTCAAGAGAATCTTTGATTACCTCTAATGTGGTTATAGGTAATGGTGACCTGTCTCTAAGGAGCCAAGCCAGAGCTAAATTATATTTCAAATCCATTAAACCTTACCTCAGATCCATGATTTGCTTCCAGCAAGCAGCTACCCAGGGCAGCAGGTAATTGAATTTCAAACCTGACACCAGGAAGCAGATAGGCCCCTGAGCTAAGTCCTCTGCATGAGGTGGAATACTGTTATGCATAAAGTCTTGATTTATTTGGGCCTATCAAATCTTGTAATAGGCTGGTTTCTGCCATAGAGAGGAATAACCCCATTTGTTGAAACAACACTTATGTGGAAAAATTTGATTGCCATGACCAACAGACATAATGGTTATTAAATTTAGGGATTTAAGCCGACTCCAGCTACACATCAGACTTTAAGCGGATGGGGGACATGCTTAATTTAAAACTGAAGACCATGTTATGCCATGCTTTCACAGATCTGATTCATTTACACCTTTCTGCTAAACTAGATTATAATCATCAAACCCTGAGGATATTCACTATTTATATTTTTGAATGTGGGCTAAATTTACCAAATTCATTCATTAACCATCACATTTCAAGTGACCCCAGATCACTTATTAGAATAGCTAATGGATCAAAAGCAGAGGTAATAAAAACATCAAATAAAAAATTGAGATCCTATTGAGCAGGATTTGAAATAGAAAACCACCTTCATAAGGCTTTAATTCAGCCTGGTGGCAGCCAGACTGAGCCACAACCTTGATGTGCTTAATTGCTTACAGTGGGCTGAACTCCGGGGGAAACTGGACAGTTAATCGGAGGAGCATGCACTCGGGGAGAAGTATTGGCTCTTCTTTCTCCTTGCTGTCATTCCTGCTATTTCCAGACATCCCTCACTGTGGAGTCAAGATAGACGACACCAAACCCAATAGTGAATCAATCATTAGACCAATTTACCAATTAGACTCATTGTACTCTATAAATAAACACATCACAAGTCTCCTTTTCACAGTCCCTAGAGATCCTGTCTCAACATCCGGTTCAACAATCAGGGTGCACAGACAAACACGTCACATTGATCACAGACCTCTGTTATACATTCTTTGGCAGGAAAATCATCTCCTCTTAATGAGTTGCCATAATGCAAACAGAGTAATTATGCCTCTGCATCACCTCTGCTTCCACCCTATCTCATTCCCGTCGTGTCAAATACTGTCTTGTCAAAACTGCTGGTGACTCACACATCTGCACAAGGTATTGCTTTGCGTTAGTGCTGTGAGGTGCCAGGTTATGTCAATAGTGAGATGGCTCTGTAAAATCAAAATCGTAACATAGGAACACTTGACCCCTTGCCATCACATTTAAACATATTTATAAAACTAAATTTTTTAGGCATCAGGTGAAAATAAAATTAACAAAGACTTTATTACTCATTAAAGGTGCACCATTATCCTTCAGCATATAATATTGTTGTACTGCCAAACAACATCCTGTGCATGTATCTTTGACACCATCAATTAGTACTGCAATGAAAATGAAAAGCTTCATAAACTTTGGTTGTTGCGTTTCACATTATGATTTAAAAGGAGCTATTCATGTCATGTATACAGCATAATTTACTATAACTTATGGACTTAGCTTTTAGAGCGCGTAATCCATGGTTAACATCCACCTATGAAAAGAATTATCTAAGCATATGCCACCATTAAAAATGTAGGTGTCCTAAGCGTCAGACTGTGCATTAAAATGAGAATGTCAAGGCACGTAGGTATCATCTAAAATGTCTGGAAACACCTGAGTGAAGATTTTAAGACTTAGTTTATAATTTATACTGAAAAGAGAACCTTTGCAATGATACAGCAGCTCCTGGCATCATCACCTCTCCTGGCAAGCCATCTCCTGCTCTCAGCCTCAATGCTGTAGCTGCCACTGCGGCTGCTGCTGGAGTACAGCCTGCCAGGGCTTCAGCATGCTATACCCACCTGTCACCTTGCAGAAAAAAACATTTCATTCTCGTTGAAGATATATGTCACTAGCTCTTACAGAGAACCACAAGCACTTACAATAACTGTCAAATCACCAAGTTTTGAGGGAAAATATCTACTCAAGGCAGAGTATACACAGACAGGAGATGTCAGAGGCAGAATCACTTAATTTGGCTAACATTTACAGAAACATTTACAGGAACTGGTCTGGTAGTAGGGAGGTGCAGACACATATCAGAAACCAGGTGTGAATCCCAGTGCATACTGATGTACATGGTATGGGAATGAGATCAGCAGTAGTATACAAAACTGAGCACTAAGATATTGTGCTCTGAATGGACAGAGTATGAGTTACCTATTCTATATAACAAACTCTTTTAAAAGTTTTTTGTTGTGTTAAGTAAGACTATTAAGAAATGCATGTACAGCGTGGCACACAGCTGATAGAAGTAAGTCTTTCAGCACCAGTGTTGCTTCAATGGACGACCTCCCAGAAGCTGAGAGCACTCCCAGAATAGAAAAAGAACTGGTTATTGACTCTGCAGTACGCCCAAGCGGGCTTTATGATTTAGTGCAGTGAGCCGTCAACTCTCTGAGCAATGTGCAGCAAACAAAAAACATTTTATCAATATTCCATCAGGCAAGAGCCCTCTCCCTGTTAATATAGTGCCCGGACACATCTTAGCACCCAAGAAGATGGTGCATTCATGTAGCAGCTGCCTTGCAGCCCTTGGGACAGTTTGGAATTAAATGCCTGGGACGCCATTAGCCATCTGATAATTTATTTATTTATTTATAAAAAAATAAATAAAATTTAATCTCAGAATATTTTATCATTTTCAGATGGCTGTCTCACATTGACGTACAAGCGTCAATCTTAGTGGCCCCATAAGTGACAGGACTAGAATTTTGACTTTTGACTTTCCTTTGTTTTCTTATAGGTTTTGACACTGATTTGTTGAGATTAACAAAGTATCATATATTGTTTTTTATTAAAATAGATCCTCAGAAAAAAAAGATTAGCTTGGTGAAATGCTAAGCAGTTCTTGTTTTACCACCTTGTAAGGCTCCATTTAGTTTTATAAATCCCTTCTGAGGACAGTACTAAAAAAAATATTGGTTGCTGTTATGAAATTTACTTCCAGTTGAAATATACTTCAAAGTTGTGCTGACTTCACAGAAAAGACAGTTTGTCCCCTTGTATACAAACAAATAGATCACACTATTTCACAATTTCAAGAACTGCCAAGAGACTGGCTGATTTTTCAACACAAGTTCCAATGCTACACCAAAAAGAACTGCCAGAGTGAGTGAGTACTTTATGTATCTATTATATAACTGTATATCTGAAAAGTCTTCTTTAATTTTTTAGTGCTTGTTGAAGTCTATGTTGAGTTTTTCCAACTTTTTGAACTCCATTCAAAAGGCCATTGTTAGAGTTATTTTACAGCATCATGGATCGATGCAAGAAATCCACTGTGATACACTGTGATGTCAAATCTAATATACTGTTTGTTTGGGGTTTTTTTTATTAATTCGATACTTTATATACAAGTTATGGACCCATGCCTCTGTCACTGCCTATGAGTCATATCAACTATTTAACATTCATCAAGTGTGAGATAAAAGTCATGCACTAAATACGTGAGTTTTCCAGACTACCAGGTTGGTAGTTGTCGGGACTCGGTTAGGTATTTACGGGGAGGAGCGTTTGTTTACTATTTTTATTGGACTTTAGACTTATTATATATATTATATTACATTTTATTACAGTAAAAGTCTCATTTTGTGGCAAGAGGTCAGTACGATAGAGGGGACAATAAGTTTGACAAGGCACAAAAGACTCTTGTGTCTTTATTTTGGAAGGCAGAGCACTGTTGGTTTAATACTAAAATCCTAGTTGGATGGCAGTAAATCAGAGTTCAGAGGTGCATGGTCACAACCTGATGTGTGCAAGGTTCATTTTAAGAAGGCACACATGGTTTTTCTAGCACTGCATCTGCTCTGGTGATCTACAGAGGTGTCAGCACAAGGTTTAAGTCCATTGCTGGAAAAAAAAACATCAAGTAAATGCAAGCAATCTTTTGTAAGCCATATAAAATGGAAGCAAACACAAACTTTCTAGGCAGTGTGACACTACTTAGAAAAACAAATCTGTTTCCTGAATTAACAGCTCTCTGTGAACTCGCTCAGTAAATCTATACGCTTGACAAAGGTAAAATTTATGGCAGGGTTTTTGAATTATATTGATTTATATAACACAGTTGCTCTGAGTGTGTTCACCCTCTAAACGGCCTAAAAGTCTCTTTCACTGAGCCAGGACGTTGGCATCTTGAATGAAGCCGCAGGCTGAAATGAGAAAATGTGCCACACCTTCCCGTTGCTCCAACCACTTCAAAGCTTCCACCAAATGACTTGCCTGCCCTGTCACAGCTTGATGATTCTATTTATTTCACAGAAACTCCAAAATAAAATCCCCATTGAATTGTATTGGTTATTAATGATATTGTATCTCACCAGAAAATAGCACACATCTGTGATGCTTTTTACTCTGTTACTGTGCTATATAGGGGAAGAGCGTCAATAATAAAGCTATATTTGCATCTGGGTTATTTGGCTTTTATGCTTCTGTTTTTCACTTTTCCCACATTTTCCCAGTGCAATTTGTACTGAGTCTGAGAGTAAGCGGGGGGGGGGGGGGGGGGGGGATTTGGTGTGGTGAAATAAGCAAGACAGTACTCTGTGAAAGGACACAGAATATGTATCGCTCCTTGTGCTGATGATACTCATCATATGGCAGCTTGCCATTAAACATGGTGTGGTAATCCAAACAGCCCTCTGTGATAAGTAGATGCTGCCGTAGATGATTGCAGCCCTGAGGAGAGTTGAGTTGAGCTGCTGAACCGAAGCCCAGTCCAGCCGCCTCTACCAGCAGCACAGAGGCTGCAGTGAGATGAGCACTCGTCACAGCCATCAGAGAAATAGATGACACTTTATTTTGAGTGGAAATCAGTGAATCCAGGGCTTATGATCACGACAAACAGTCTGACAGAATTTTCGCTTAATGAAACAAAAGAAAATCAGTTCAATCAAATTTGGCAGTTGTTTATGTTGGTAAAGAATTTCAATAACATATTATGTTGAGACACTTTTTATAGTGTCACTGTGGAAGTGCACAGGGAAATTTTTTATTTTCAATGACAGGTGAAAAGCTACATCCCCCTAGTCAGAACGCTTTGCTTAAGAGCCAACTGAGAGCCGGGGTTGAATGTGAACATTTGGACAGCAACAACGTCATAATTCTCTCCTGGCAAAATGAAATGACCCCAAATGTGGATAGGTGACCCCGGCAGAATTCAGTGAAGTGAGGGATGTGCAAAACTTGCCGACACAACATATTATATAGTCCTTCAGCTTTGGCACAGAGGCAAATGAGGGATTTGATGGGGAGCACTAGAGCAGTGGCTTGAGTGGCAGAATGCTCCTAAAGCCCCAGCTAGTTCTAATGAGGCAGCTTGATGTAGCAACCAGGTCCACTGGGCACAGGAAGGACCAGCTGTCGCTCGTACACTCGCTCAATCCTTCCAGCAAAGTTGCATTCACCGTTCAGCCCATCTGCTGCTACCAAGCACAGTCAATATTTAGCCACTGGGAAAAGGACAGACACGCTTTGCACCTGGATCATTATAGTGCCTCTGGAAAATTGGAGGTTTTTTTCTCTAAGCCTTACTATAAAAAAGTAAACAACTTCTTTCCAGCCCACACTCTGCAACCTCTTGGACTTCACCTCCTGATGTTTCAGATATTTCTTTCCAGCACCCCAAACAGTGTTTACTAATGAGGAGAAAATATAACACATCTCATTGCTAGATCACATCCAGAGACAGTTGAATAAGCTCATGTTGCATGACTCAGCAGTGAATCATGGGTCGCCGAGACACCACTGAGTAAAACTGACATGCAATATGCCAATCCTCGCCTCGAGATGAGGCATTAAAAAATTACTGAAGAGGAGGAAAACAACAATCCATTTCCTTCACAGAAAATTGTTATGCATCTTTCTCAGTTTTTCTATTGCACACTCTGTGTGACAAGTGTGCTCAAGGCATTATGATCTGCAACTGTTACCAAGGCTGAGACAAGAAAAACTGGTAAGTGTCTGAAGTTTGTTTAGAGCTTCAAACTTTATACCAATAAGAGGTATTAGTATAAAATCTGACATGAGGTTATAACAAAGGCTTACCCTCAAAAAACTAAGTACCCAAAATTCTAAATGTTTTAGTGTTTGGGTAACTTTTCATTAATTTTAATTGTAGTGTGTACTATATGATAATTACGTTTACAAAGCACCACAAATGAATCTGCATATTGTGTTCAAAATGTGTCCTTATGTGGGGGCTTCCAGTTTAGCTGCTGAGTGGCAGCTAAACTGGAAAACACAGCAGACAATCATACGGATACACTGATGCATGCAGAGCAGAGGTTGACAACTGACTCCTTATCACTGTAAAGATAAGTCTTCTAGTGCTTGTCATTGGCTCACTGTATCCATCTGTTGAAGTGCTCTGGTAGGATAAAGCTGTAATGTCACATAACTTTACGCATGCATAATAGAATTATTATTTTTTCAAAAGTTTAAACCCTACTCTGAGGGAAAAGTCACTAATCCTTTTGAGTGTTTTTTTTATTATCAGTTTTGACTTGTTATTACTCACATGCACTTTTTATGACCTTTGCAATTAAAGTTAAGACTTTCTCCCGTTAGATAGTGGCTTCAGTATAACTGCCTGGAAGCATTACAAAGGCTGCAGCTGAGTTGCAAGGCATGCTTCTGGAAAGGCTTTAACTTTATATCAGAATGTATGATGGCGCATTTCCCAGCATGTACTGGTGGCCGCTGAGGATTCGCTTACTTAGCTGTTAACACTAAAGGCAACAGCAGGATCCTAACCTTAGATGTAACATCTGTCAAAATTCATCCCAGATCCCTGCTAAATGAAACAAATGTATTGCGTGTACTGTGCACTAGACATCTCATGGGCAATCCAAGGAAAGTATGTGCTCATGATGAAATAACAGTAAAACTGTTGTACTCTATTACCTTACTTCCAGAAGTGAAAGAGTAAAGCAATAAAGACTACATATTTGTCTGAATATGAAGTCTGTGTTGGCTAAATAATTACAGTACTACCTTTATGTGTGGGAGTCTTGTGCATCATGATGTAGGAGTACTATGCGTTTCTGCTTGTGTTAGCTATTAAATGTCTTGAAGGGGATACGAAGAACCTTGCAAAATATATCTTATATTAGTTCTTTTCCCAGCTTGACTTGTTCCGCATCTAATGTCTCCTGTGGCATGAATTTTTATGCAGATTCATAGAACAGCATGCTTTGTTGCAGCAGCCCCTGTCTGCTTACATGAAGAACTTGAAAGGACACATTTATGTCAGCTTTCTACCTCAGCTTTCAGGCAAAAAGAGGGTGGTGCTGCTTTACCTCTAATTTTCAAGTTATGAGCTGGATCTTGGTATTATCCTATGCGGCTCAGATGAAATGAAAAACTCCTACTGGAGCTAATTTGCATTGGATGGAGCTCTTACTATTCAGTATGTGCTTGGCCTGAGCCTATTATGGAAATGAAGGTTAATTAGCAGTCTACATTTTTTTATCTAACAGATATATGTTAAATATTTAATATCCCTGTGTGGTTTTTGAAGTCAGTTAAAAGTGACTCAACAAAACCTGAAAAACCTTGTAGATTTCTTTGTAGAATGAACCTGCTGCACAAGCTCACTATATTCCATTGATCCATTCTCTTCCGATTATCCTTCGTCAGGGGGGGGTTGGAGGGTATACCCCGGACAGGTCATCAGACTATCACAGGGCTAACACAGGGAGACAGACAACCATTCACACTACATTCACACCTATGGGCCATTTAGATTCTCCAGTTAACTAACCCCACTAACTGCATGTCTTTGGACTGTGGGAGGAAGCTGGAGAACCTGGAGAGAACATGCAAGCCCTGGTGGTGGGGTCAAACTCAGTACCTTATTGCTTTTAGTCAAGACTGCTAATCATGCTGCACCATGCTGCTCTGCTCAACTATATTACCAAAAGTGTTTGCTTGTCTACCTTCACACACATATGAATTCAACTGGCATCCCATTCTTAATCCATATGGTTTAATATGATGATGCACACCTATTGGAGCTATAACAGTTTCAGCTCATCTGGGCTTTCCACAAAGTTTAGAAGTGTGTTTTGGGGAATTATTTAACCATTCTTTCAGAACCGCATTTGTGAGGTCAGATACTGATGCTTGACGAGACGGTCTGGCTCACAATCTCCACTCTGATTCATCCCAAAGGTGCTCTATCGGGTTGAGGTCAAGACTCTCCACACCAAACTCACTGATCCATGTCTGTCTGGACCTTGCTTTCTGCATTGTTGCGCATGTTGGAACACCAAGTTACCATCTCCAATCTGTTCCCACAAAGTTGGAAATATGAAATTGTCCAAAATGTCTGGGTATGCTGAAGCATTAACATCCCAAAAAAAGTGATTCTGTTCATCTAGACATAGTGTTTTCAGTGATGAACAGATGAACAGTCAGATGAACAGATTCAACTTTTTGGGGATTTTCTTACCTGGATTATTGATCTATAACCAGTACCGGTTAGAATTATGAATCTTTTAAACAGCCATACCAATGCCTAACATGGTTTAATGGAATAAAACTAATAGAATAATCTGTGATGTAAAAGATGTAGAACTGCAAGTTGCCCTTTAGGCTGTTAAAAACATCCATCCATCCATGTACTATCCAGAGTCAAGTTGAGGTGGCAGCAGGCATGGTACGTTAGTCATGACTTCCCTGTCTTCAGCTCATTCTGAGAGATCCCAACAAAATAATTTAAATTCTATTTCATATACCTGTTCATAAAAGTTTACTTTTGAAAAGCTATCAGCACCACCAACAAACCTTTTTAAATTGGTAACCTTTTTCTAAAAACACAACAAGTGCATAAAACATAAATATTGATGGATTTTATGAATTTGAATCTGAAATCTACGTTTCCATCTTTTTTATGAGGAACCATTACCTGTGACTTATGACTTGAAGCACAAAACCCCAAATTTACTGTGAACAAAGGAATGCGTGTTCTTCTTCATTGTCACATCAGGGCATGTTATCCATGACCTCACTGCCACATTTTCATGTCATTAGATACACATGTAGTGAGGCTGTTATGAGGCCAATGTGCCTTCAGGGACAAGCTGCCCTTTTCCATTTACGCGTCTATAATTACATTAACATCAGAAAAAGCAGACCTAAAACACTGGGGTAGCCCACTGAAACTATCAGCACTGAAGAACCATGGCACTGCTTCTGTAGATTTTCTGCTCTGTCAGAAATGCATACAAGATTTTAAAAAATCACAAGATATTTTTGGTTCACATAAGAGTAGTTTTGTTTTATTTTTTTCCAGTGATATATATTATATTGTTCCCATTTTATTCCCAGAGAAAACAGTAAAGGACACAAACTTTAGAATTCATTCCAAGGTCAATAAGAGCTAAATTAAACAGTTTAGTTGAGGGGAAAAGGCCTCTTTTTAAAAATAAACACAGAAGAGTATCAGCATGTCTAAATCTATTATTATTCTTTAGTGCCTCCTTGTCAAATTTTTCAGGGTAAATTGATGCCCATGAATGGAGTGCTGAGTTGTCAGTCTGTTCTGTCAGTTTTCATGCCCTTCAATCGACAGCATACAAAATGAGTGCCTCTCTCCGTGTAAACACAGGATGATAAGGCAAGCAACCCTCATAATCTCTTCTGATTCCCATGCTCCACTGCTGTGCACATCATACACATCTTGGAGGGCTCATTTCCATTTGGATTGGACGCCCAGTTCAGGGATTTCTTTTGTCGTTTCAGCCAAATGCCTTCAGCGGAGGCAGGTGCATCGCCTGTTTTCATCTGAATAAACACCTTCTGCGCAGTGCACTGTGTTTACTGTCAGAAACATTTTAGTGTAATTGGTCCAATACAATGTTTATAACACTGCATTAAATGAAATTGAGATAGTATGTAAACTGACAGCTTCATTATTTTTCAGCAGTTCCCAAGTGTATGCGTGGGAACAAAGAATATTGTGAGTGAAAGAATAAACTAGAAACTGCTTTGAAAAGTCAACCATCTCACACTTGTTGTTGCAGCACCAGGTTTAGTTTGCAAATAAAATGATAGTCTTACACTTTCTTTCTTTGACTCCCACAGGTTCCAGAGTTTGTAGACAGCAAGAAAAAAAACATTACTGTAGTTTAATGAGAAAAAGTTTTCACATGGTTGATATTTTCTGAAAAATTTTAATGCACTTTGCTCGTACAACATATGCAGACACCCTGTGGTGTTATTAACAAGCAATGCAAAATGCAGCTCATTAAGTCCTGATGTGTTTTCTCATACAAGGTGAAGCATCAAGCATCACTCCTCTTCCCCATCCTTTCATCAGCAGCCACTCTGTCTTCCATCTTCATCTCAATTCTGTCTTTTTAATCTTAACAGCTTTTAAGCAATCCTTCCTTTAAACGACTGTGACCTCTGGGTGATGCTGATGCTGAGCTGCCATGTGAGCTAATAATACTTCATTAGAATACAATAGCCAGAGTAAAACCCAGCTTCTAAAGCTGTGCCAGGAGGATATACCCAATACCAAAAGAACCCTTTCAAATGCAGAAAAAGGAGAGTTCTCTTATCATCATTCCAAAAAAGTCCACTCAGAATATACAACATAGCAGCTTGCACTTAATTGTACCATCAATACCCTGTTTTTTGGATGACAAGCTGTTTTTCCCTTTAAAAAAAATATAAATAAATCTGACTTTTTCATCTGCGCATAGAAGAAAAAGAAAGCTTCATCAGCACCATCAGCATATGGCACTTAGTGGACCTTGCAGGTATATAAGGATATATCCTCACTGTACCAGATCAAAGTTTGTCCAGTTTTGGCTTCTATCTGTTGGCACACCTGCATGCGCTCATTCTTAAATCTATTGCCCAAGCATACTTTCAACACACAACATGTGAGTTGGGAATTGCATTCATGTAACACAAGGGAAAAAATGCAGATCGAGCAGGAAAAAAGACAAAAGGTGGTTTTAAAACAGATGGTGCCTTACAGTGCACATACATCTGCAGCTCATGGAGAGTTGAAACATAAAGTAGAAACAACAGCGAAAAAAAAAAGAAGCACTTAAAACTAATGTAACAGATACACAGTTGTCACAGGTTCTCAGTGGGTTTTCGGTTCACATGCTGATTATTTCATAGAAACCTTCAAACTGTTTTCTCTTTAGATATAAAAACACTAGTACAGATTAAAGTGGAAAGGCTTTATCAATCTTGCACTATTTAAGCTCCATAAAGCCTGTAGAAACATTAAAGTACATCTATTATATGTATGCATATACATATATTTATAATTTTGAAAACTTGCAACCTTTTTGAGTAAAATAGCAGCAAGAGTCCAGCAGTTGTAGTCATAGCAATGAAAAGGGACGAAAGGTTTCTGTGTTACCAGAGTGCTGAAAAGAAGCATCTTCTTTGGGACATGTCAGCAACCAAAGAACATTTGTCAAACGTTTACATATAACAAATAGAAATAAATGAAAGAAACAAAAAGGGAATCTCAGTATTTGATAGCAAAAAGAGCTTTTCTCTCAGCCCGAAGCGTTACCCTGTTGGTGACTGCATCAATCATATTTTTTTTCTGTCCTCAGATTACTTTGATGTATGCAGTGCATCCAGCCCTATTACTCCCAGGTACAAAGGACCCCTGAGTCCTGTGTTTTTCACCAGCTCAGCACTTTACACCTATGTGGAGAATTATGATTCTGTGATACTGTGAAGGTCAGGTTGTTCATAGCTTACCCCTTGCCCTTTGATTGGATGATTTAAATTTTGTCACGCCTGGCCTTCAGCCCACTATCAACTCACCCTTGGGTGTGCCACTCTAGAAGTGGTTCCCCCATGCAGTCAGAGGCAAGTGCTAGTCTGGGGAGAATAAGCTTTTAGTACAGAATAAATCAATTTAAAACAGAGGCTTTCAATCAGGGAAGATGACACTGTTGTCCTCTTTTGCCTGGTTGCGTACATGTGGCACTAGACAACTCTACCCTGAGCACAGAAACTTGACTTGTCTGGCAAAAGTGCTTTTATGCCCCGTAATTCCAAAAGATCGATAGAAGCAATCAGTGACCCACAAAGCTCCAAGGTTGACTAGGGGTCTATTTATAGCGGCCTGCATGTTTGCTCTGTAGTGACATGCGGCACCATTGAGCCTTCAGTTGAACATTGAGTTCTGGCTTGTTAGAAAAATAGGTGCCAGAGTTAGCAACTCACTGATGAAATGGTGGTGTTGGACTTGGTGTTAGTAGTGTTGATGGTGTAGGCAGAAGTGTAATACTTGACTACTGAAGTGAGGAAATGAGGTCAGAGGTACTTCCGCTATGTACGCTTCCAAGAGTTTGAGTCACAGCTGTGAATAATGCATAGTGAATAGGGGTTTCATGCGTGCATTGCAAAATTCCAAGCTGTAATATTAAACTCACATGGTGCAGAAGAGCAAGTAATCAATTACAAGCAAAATAAATTGGATGGCAAGGAAGGAAAGGATGGACAGCTGATGACATATTTATCAAGGCACAATCACCACCAAGGAATTTTCCAGCTCTGCTCACGCTGAGTGACAGATGGAGAGTGCTGCCTCTTTAACAGCTTCCCTGGGAGACAGGTTTTAAGGAAATGGGACCATGCAATAAATTTTAGCTATTTGGGGAGGAGACTTGTGTTTCAAAGCTGGAGGGCTTGTAATAAAGAATTCATCTTTTACCTGCAATAATAAAACAAAGGAGGTTGAATTATGCATCTAATCCCATTGCATGCATTTCTAACTAAGTTAGAACTTGCTATATAAAGCTGATGAATCCCAAACAATGAGCTCCTTCTCTGTGAGTGTGTACCTTATGCCATATTAATTAGCACAGAAACCACACAGAGAAACAACTATAGATGATAAAATGGAAGTCATATTTTTTAGCTTGCAGCTTGATCCACTGCATTACACTGGGTTTTTAGCTTCCTCACTGACTAAACAAAAGCCCCTCCTAGCCATGTAGAGGACAGCCACAGTGAGACACGTGTGTTTGTTTTTTAGGGGTTTTTTGTATAGTTTTTTGGCCCATGATGCATGCTCCAAATGAATCACACAAATGTTTATTTAAAGAGATTAATTCCTCTTAGAGTGTATTATTCATCAGGTTTTTGAGGGCATCCTTGCTTATAATATAGCTTGTCATTTTCTCCAACCGACTGAAGCAAGGCTAAATTGTCCTGAATAATTCAGGGGGATGGTAAATAAAACACAAGATGAGGCTGGCGTTTGCCTGGATGGAACAAACTGAAAGGACTCTTCAGTCTCCAGGTGAGGAGTGCGCTCCTCTTTCAGAAGCAGGGATGCAAGAGTGAAATGCGCATTATTTAAGCTTGGAAACACTGGGCCTTGATCCAACACAGGAAGCTACTGTAGGAGACAGAGGAGGGAGGGAGGAGCAGTTGGCAGCTCGTAGTTGAGCCTGGAGTTGGAAACAAGCAGTTCCAGTGAACAGAAGGCAGGACTTGAGAAGCGAAAAAGGCTCGAAGGGCTGGACACACAGCATTAGATCAAAACCTGTATTGTTTTGAAGACCGGGGGCACAGCCTAGAAAATTGTCCTTAGGCGTAATCTTAAGTTTATTCTTACGCATCTGTATGCAAATGTTGGGGCAGTTCTCATCAGATTGTATTTTGATAGATTTTTGCGGTGAACGGGTAACTGTCTCTATTCATACATTAATGCAGTCTTATTTTTATTTCACAGACTTTAAAAATAAACACCAATTACAACATGTATAAACATTTTGGAACCCATCCATTTGTAATGTCTCAGAATATCATTAGCTAATCAAGTCTTAATTAACTTGTTAGAACTACTCTGAACTGTTCAAACTGCCACCAGGAGTCGTATGCTAATGACAGTTCCAGACACTATAAATTCTCTTGCTCTTCATACCTTTTGGGAACACGCAACAATGACAGATTCCTTTAAGCAAAACCACTAGAGATCAGGAAATTAAGCTAACTGATGGCTACAAAAGCTAATTACAGATATAAAAGTCTTCCAGCTTTCAATTTCCACTGTTCAAAATACCATTAAGAAATCCTTGTTAAGTGGAAGTTAATACACAATCTAGAAGGTCAAGAAAACTTTTAGATGAGATTGCACAAAACTGCAGCTGACACAGGGGTGGTGGGTCACTGCTTCTGTGAAGTGTTGGTTGGACAAACAGTTGAGAATCATCAGAAAGAAACCTTACCTGCAAACTCATCATAACAGTACCTGTCTGAAGTCTGCAAAAAACATCTGTGGAAGCCAGACTCAGTCTGGTGATTTCTACTCCAGATAGATGAAGCTAAATTTGAGCTGTCTGGCAGCAATTACCAATGATGCAGAAAAAGGAGCAGCTTGTAACAAAAAGAATCGGAAAAGAATTGATGCAGCGTGGCTGTGATGCAGAAAAATATTACAGAAGATTGGATACCAGTAAATATCATCAAAGACACCACTTTGGACTATTTAAATGCACAAATACACACACAAACACAGAGATACACGCATACACATATTGAACTTTTTTGGGTTGCGTCACAGTCTCTTAACATAAAAATTGCTGAAAATAGCTACAAAAAGAATTTGCCAGCTTTGCTGTCAAGTGAGGTTAACTAGGGACTTAATTAACAGGATTCTCTATTTTTAAGTATGCTATATAAAAAGTAACCATGTATGAATGTATGAAGTATATTGTAAAAAAGGCCCATCCATTAATTTTTCATGTGTTTCATTCAACAGTGTATTTGATTTCCTGAATTCTTAATATTGCCATAAATGTATAGTACTGTTAAGAATTTACCTGTCACCCTGTGGTAGCTGGGACAGGCCTCCAGCCCCCCACCCTGATAAGAATAAACAGAAGAGGATAGATGGATCCATCCATCAGATATTTCACATCACAGACATGTTTATACTTGTACAAAAAAGTTTCAGATGGTGGTACTTTCTCAGTATTAAAACAAGTTGTATGAGACACTCAAATGGAGCACACATGCAGAAAAAAAATTCAGAACGCCGTCAGGGACGCTCAGTAAAGTGTCTGGTGTGTTTACGCTACTTTCTGTGTTGGCTCTAAATAAATTTTTTATCAACATGAAAATTTATGTCCTTGTGTATATTTTATATATTAATAAAGTATTAATAAATAATTTAAAGTAATTAGGTTGACATTATCACATTTTGGATGAATTTTCAGATATGTATATTTTAATTTCCCATTAAAAAGCCTCTAATGTTTATTTTGGAGCAAAAACTAGATATGGAAAACTCTTCAGTTTGTACAAATGTGTGCACTAAATGAATATGTTACAGATTTGTAATATGAGAGATTTAGCTAAATCATACATTGCAAAATTGGAATCAATATAGATATACTATACTGTAGCTTTAGATAAGTGGGCATAGACAGTAATAGAGATAGGAGGTAATCAAAACTAATGGAAGCTCACTAAGCCATCAGAATAAATTTTCCACTGCACAACATGATGAAATATGCTAGCACATAGTGTGCCATGTCATGATAGGTCTCTTCTTAGGAAGTCACTGAGAGAAAGTTATTGGGCATGACTGTTTCCTACTGTAGATAATTGCCAGTCTACAAGTTTGCCATTTCAGTGCTTTGCCAAATGCTGATTGTCTCAAAACTACCTGCCTATTAGCTGTATACTGTACAGCAGTACTTGTCTCTATCTGTTTCATATTCTGATTGGCATAAGGTAATCTTACCATATCAGATTAGAATGAATAAATAAAATGACTTCCATTAACTAACTTCATAATATTAAAGAAAAAGGAAGATGCTGGTTGATTTTTGGAGTGCATACTGATGTACTGACATATTAATTATCCATCCATTTTCTTAACCACATATGTAAGCCATATCTCAGTGGGGGTGTGGACTATAAAAACTGACATTAGGAAAAAAGAAGGTAAACTCTGCACATGTAACCAGTGAGCTGTGTAAATTCACCATTAACATCACCTTTTTTAGTTATTCACAACATATCTCACACTGCCCACCTACATGTATCACTTTCTCAGATACTCTACTCAGGGAGTTGTTTTTATCTATTTAACTGTTTGGATAGAAAGTGTATCTGAATTTCTTTCAAAGAACAAACTGAAACCTGCAGACCAAGGCTGTGCGAGTTAGAGTTACCCTAGTTCTTATTTCTGCCTGCAAACACCCTCTACTGAAATCTGGAGTGAACATACACTCAGAGGAGCTCTTATTTCATTAACAGCTCGGTTCTCTGAGCATCTCTAGCATAATACAGGCTTTGCAGTCCCCCAGGAGACTCCAGAAAGCCTGTGCCCAAAGTCAGGGAATGATTCACAGTCTCTCATTCATTCTAATTCCCACCACCACCTTCACATGAGAGAAGGGAGAGAGTGTACAGCTCTTGTCTTCATGTGGGGAAGTGCATGTACACCATTTCCTGTATAATTCCTCATTGTGATTGTGCATAAAACATTGGATTACGGTTTGTCAGCACCATCCATAGACGCCACCCCAACATACTATCCAGATCCTCTAGAGGTAGTCACTCCCCATTACCCATCCTAATCACTGAGCATGCTGCTGTCTCCTATTAATGGACTGACAGTGTTGGGCAGCATCTGGGATGTGAGATGCGTGGCACACGGCCTGCTTGAATGAGCACCTTATTGGCCCATCAGTGCAGAGCGTTGCTTAGTGTTCTGTTGTCTGATCTAATGAGATATCCTGCCTGGTAGTCACCATGTGAGGATAAGGGGCTGCTTCTAATGCTGAGATGAGAACCACTGGGAGGAGAAAAGACACCAGCCACCTCTGGTTTGCAAGTAGCAGATGATTATATCACACTTTATATCTGCAGGCTTATTATTATAGATTAAATTATAGATTAAACATAGCACTTTGATAGGTATAATGTGCAAACATCCATTACTAAAAGTAACAATGAAGGTTAATTTCAGTGACCTTTATTGATTTGGTACAAACATCTCCAGTTAATTTGATTTCCTTCAAGCTGAAGTCAGTTTCAGTTAAATTCAGTTTGAATTTACTTCAATAGCCTCAATAGTTGTCTCAAGGGGCCTAAATGTATTCTGAGTGCTCTCTGGGTATAAAGTTTTCCAAAGGTACACTTAGGAGCTTTTCATTTCTGCAACTTCATCATTGCACATGAACGCATTTAACTTAACTGTGGATGTCAAAGTAAAAGTCTGTCTACTGGATTTGACCACAGATAGGATCGAAGACCAAGGCTGGGAAATAATAAAGCTCATAATATAGTTGATAAATATTTGATGCGGTACCCCTGTGTCTTAATTTAGTGCAGCATTTTTAAAAGGGTTTACAGCAGCACTATACTTTAAGATCAGAAATTTAGAATATGCTTGCAAGACATATATATCTCTGTTTGTATATATAATATATTCTGCCGCATCAGTACTTCTGCTTTAATGATACATGACACCAGTAAAGTCAGCCAGACAGTCAATACGCTTCACAATGAATGAGTGTTAAAATTGCGCATGTATTGAACTTAGGATCTGCACTCATCCCTATTTTTATTTCTGGCATTGATATGTTTTAGCTGGTCCCTGCATGTCAATAATTAAAACACACTCTCCAAAACATCTTTACCAAACATCTCTTAATAAGGTACCCTGCGGCAACTGTATCTGAGGAAAAGGAGACATGCCAACGTGTGTCTCCTACTATACCGAATCATACATAGCAAAAGGAAAGATTTAGTTCTAGTAACATTTTGTTAGTGAATTAGAAGCTTATGGTCTAATTCGAACCATCCAAAGAAAAACTTTTTCCTCGAAGAGTTTCTTTCACAGCAGTTTGATGCTTTCTTAAAATACTGAAGTTTACATGTAGAAACTTGGGGTGGTAGTTTTGGACTGTAGACTGTAGATACTGCTCAGTGTAATACATACTCATCCTATATGGTATTATGGTGCAACATGCCATAAAATCCTTTTCTCCAGGTTATCAACAAGATAACCTGGATACTAGGTTTTCTTAGTATTTGTTTCAAAGCAGCTCAATTCCACAACCCTGACCATCGAAGCAATCTACCTTAAAAATAAAGGGCATATGAATAAGAAACACAAATAAGGAAAAAGAGGGGGAAAAATGCTGTAGTGGTGGAGGGTACACTTGTGTTTTCGTTGTTGTACCAACCTTGCATAAAGACTAGGCTCGGGTTTTGGTAAGAGGTCATTAACTAAGTCTCCAGGAAACTAATAAAAACCAGTGTCCTCTGAAATGATAAAAGCATGGCTGTGTATTCATCTATGTGTGTGCTTGAAAATGAATATCACCATACCCACACTTCAGCTTGACCCATTTCACAATGATGAAGATGAGTTTAGTGAGGTAAATGGAGGAAACTAAGACAACACAACTCTCTTCAACTCTTCATTTAGAGATACTGTTTCAGTTTCCTTAACATTTTAATCCATATACTAAGCATACATAGTCAAGCCCCAGGCTCAGCTTTCAAACAATCTCACTTAGACTATCTCATCACAAGCTAGTATTACGCAAATACGCATCATGTAAATAGTTTTAAGTAAAAATTAAAATCCCATTAAGTCAAATGAGTTGTTGACCTTCCCACTGTTACAGAAAATTCTGTATGCACTGAATTTTTCAAAAACTATTATGCAAAAATCATCTCCTCCATGTCATTTTCAGCATACATTTAGCTGCAAATATGAATTATTGCCACTCTTTATGGATTAAGAGAGAGAGCGAGACAGAGAGATGTCCTCATATCATTGCCATAAAATTATTATTCAGGAGTGTCACTTAATGCACTACATCTACATTTGCTGTCACTGAATGTAAGTTGCAGGGAGCAGTTTCAGACAGTGAGATAAAAATGAATCCTGCTGTGGTTATTAAATTATAAGGATATTAAAACAGCTCTTCAGAGAGATATGAAGTACTGTCTATAGACCAGAGGATTTTAATAACAATAAAATATTGCTTTGGATATTCATAATAAAAATGGCATGATCTTTTCAGGCTGCTTTCTTTCATTTTGAGAATTATTTATTGGTTTCTGGTGCGCTGGAGCTCGATGAAGTGGCATTTTGGAACCAAGCTTGTCTTCTATATCCAATTTAGAAAGAATAGCTGCCTTTTCAAAATGAGAAAGCCTGCTGATATAAATCCCTGTGTACAATATGTTTCCTTCCACTTAGTGTATTTGGTACGACCGTCCAAATATTTTCAGTGTAGCAATAGGTAAGAATGAACAACCTTTTAAGTCAAATTGATCACCATAATCCAGCTTTTATCTCATTCATTGTGTGCAGAATTTCCTATAAAATGGTGTTTACCCTAATGTCTGCACAATTTTAACAAAACTACAACATTTTATGTTTCCTAATAGGCATATTTTCATCAAGACATTATCAGTAGTTATAGTTCACCTATAAGTAGTGATGCTTCACCTAAGGATTTTGGAATTGTAGTTCTTTCACTCATTCTAATATTTATTTATGTTATTTCTCTCACCCTAAGAGGTCACGGCAGAGGGCCGCCCCTCTGAGCCTGGTTCTAGCAGAGGTGTCTTCCTGTTAAACTGGAGTTTTTCCTTCCCACTGTCGCCAAAGCGCTTGGCCATAGGGGGTCATATGATTGTTGGGTTTTTCTCTGTATGTATTATTGTAGAGTCTACCTTATAATAAAAAGTGTCTTGAGGAGACTGCTGTTGTGATTTGGCACTACGTGAATATAATTCAATTGAATTGAATTATTATTTCAGAAAGCTGTAAACAGCTTTGTTTACTTTAATAATGATTCATGTTTTTTTCAACAATCACAGCCAGAGCAAAATTATATTTGTGACTCATATATATGTTGCTGCTCAAGAACAAAAAGAAATGGTATATTTTATTCCACTGAAGATATAAATTTAGAAGATTTCCAAAACCTAGTTTTTACATTTTAATACATTATCTTGCATGCTGGGATCTTTAATACAGTTGTCTATGATAAACTCCTATCATATAGAATGGAAGTTTGACATGCAATAAAGACTCCACGTTTTTTACAGTTCCAGTCAACATTAGAATCTAATGATCATTATCACAATAATAATAATAATAATAATAACAATATATATATTTGTGTTTCATTCAAAATCAGGAAAACGCATATGGTCCTGTTTGTAGCTGGAGGTCTTATGTCAGGGTTTCTTGTCTTCTCTAAAGTCAAGGCTAAAGACTTGGTGTTACTGAGCGTCTTACGCCAAGGCCTTGGGACTATGAGACCACCTGTCAGAGAGAACAGCTCACTTAATTAGCAGTTTTCTTTGCAAGAATGGCAGAGCTCTGATAGCTACCACAAAACATTACTGCCACTGAAAATGCTACATCAAATAAACAGAATCAACTTTTTGGGATATCCTTACCCAGATGACTGAGCATGCATGCATCAAGATACCCCCAAGTTAACTTGATATGTCATTAGCATGTGTCTGATGGAAAAATATGCCACATATATGGAATAAGCATCGTGTAAAATGTATAAGTAGATGAATGTGTGCTGTAGTGGCAAGCGCTTTGAGAGAGTGGTTGAAAAGACCAGAAAAATGCTATATAAATCGTCCCTTTACCATTTCTGCTGTTCTTTCTGCCCCCCTCTTGCTAGTATTGCATGTTCTGTTTTTTTCAGGCATCAAAATAAGATTTTACATTCTATACAAAGTAAATATTCAACAGAAATTAACTGAAGTTCACTGATGACGTGTGTATTTTTCTTATGGTTTATTTACCCTTTTCAAACACAATACACTGAAGCCATAACTCATTCAGCTCTTGCTCTGGTAGAAAAAAGACAAAGTGCCTCGGGTCCTGGTCCTAAAAAAAATAGCTAGAATAAAATCACTGAAATCATGAATAGCTCCTTTAAAACCTTAATGTTCTGGACTTTTGTACGTTTTTAGAATCCATAGGATTTAAGTTATTTAACTTCTTGCAAAATGTTTTATACTTTGTTTATATGGACCTGTTTAAATGTATCTACTGTATGTGATACATTTATCTCTGTGCTAAATTTATGTTTACAAATAATAACAACTATATATTACAATTTTATCAGATTTCTCTGCCAAAAGTGTTGTTCTGCTGTCCATTGAATCCTGTGGATGTCCCAATAAATAGCAGTTGTACAGCTTTGGGAAATCACACACAAACAGAATCAATTTTTCCTCTATGACTGAGAATCAGCAGACTCTCATTTCATTTGTCAAGCAGGATAGCATCCATCGATTGGTAAGTCGTGTGCAGCCACACCATGACAGGTTTTCAAAGAATGAGTCAGATCCAACTTTGCCTGGGCATGTCTGCATGCAAGCCTGCGCCTGAGACAAATACCACCACAGCAGTTTCAATTCAAAACAGCCCACTTGCTGCTCTTCTTTCTACAATCCTTCGTCTGTAATTTATTTCATCTGAAGTTCTAAGTCGTATTAGCACCCTTCTCTCTATGAAGATTAGAATTGTGATGGATTTGATTTGCATTTTAGTTTATTATTCCATATGGTCACAGAAAAGCACTGCTTGCACATCAAATCAAAATCTGATTTTTCTTTTCTTTTTTGCAATTCTGAGTTTTTTTGTATTTTACTGCTAAAGTGTGTGTATGCTTGTGTGTGCATGTGTATGTACCGGGTATGGTGAAGGTGTACACTGACCTTTGTCTGATGGATTGTTTCCTCCCAAATGAAGACATAAGGGAAGCGGAGTGGGCAATGGGGTTGGCCTTTGTGTGTATGTGTGTGTGTGTGCTCTGAAGAAAAGAGGAAGGGGATTCTTGGAGTGTGTAGAGATGAGCTTTGCTCTGCCATCTAATTATGTCCTCCTCTTTCACCTCCCTCTACTCAGCTCTTCTCCAATACCACATCCCCTCTCTTCTTTTTTCTCTTAGCTCTCATTCTGCTGCAGCTCCCAGCTGAGCCACAGGTGGTAGTAATCTCTGTCTGTCCTGCTGCTCTGACTGTATACACACAGAAGTGAGAGCTGGAGGGCTTCTGCCCAATAACACAGGCTTGCCTCTCAGACAGCACAGCCACACTTACATGCACATGCCTGCAGGAACAGCACAAACACAAAGACCTGTGTGCTTGTTCTTTTGAAAACAGTGTTCTGGAACATACTGTTTAAAGGTCCAGTATGTATGATAAAAGAGAATTTATTGGCAGAGATGAAATATACTGTAGTACTCATTATAGGATGTTCATTAGCATAACATTGCATTTTTCTTTAGCTCAGAATGAAGCTGCTTATATCTGTGGAGCGTGTCCTTCTGAGCCATGCTTCTACTGTATCCTTGAATGGACAAACCTTTATAAAATACTGGCCCTGTGTGATGGTCATTGTTCACCACAATTTTCAAGACCTCACCAGACAAGATTTTGTTGTACAGATTCAGCTTTGGTCTGCAAAAAGAGAAGGGTTCCTACCTACCACATCTTTTAAACAGACCACAAATTTACTGAAATAAAATCCTTGTGAGACTTAAGTGGCAACAAAATCTGCAAGAAAAAATGTGTTTTCAGATAGAAATGTAACCAGATTAAACAACAATCAGTAATACATTTGAATAAAAGCATTGGCAGAGATTATGTAAGCGATTATGAAAAAGATAACATTATCAGTTTAATTAATAAGTCTTCTGTAATTTGCGTATGGTTTTAATCAGTGTTCTAAATCTATAGATTTTTACACACATGCCTTTCCTGTGCTTTTCCCCGACAACGTATGTTTTATATCAGCGGTCCCCAACCTTTTTTGCGCCACGGACCAGTTTATGCCCGACAATATTTTCACGGACCGGCCTTTAAGGTGTCGCGGATAAATACAACAAAATAAAACTAGTACCGGTACCGAATAAAAGAAGATTTATTCATAACACACGTGAAAAGACCCAGGAAAACCAAGTTAACGATAAAAACGATAACAAAATAACGCTGAAAACACACCCGAGCCTCAACTCTCGCGGCCCGGTACCAAACGACTCACGGACCGGTACCGGTCCGAGGCCCGGGGGTTGGGGACCGCTGTTTTATATGATAAACAGATACAAAGTGGATCTGTTATCATTAAAATATATTTAATTTATTAAAATGAAATAACTACTGGATTTATTAAATCATAAATCTAATCATGACACAGCATCTTATTTAAATATATTTTATTTAAATATATTTTTTTATTTAAATATATTTTTTTATTTTAACTAAAATGCATTTTTTAATCCAGCGTATTTCTACTCTGAGGTGATATTTTGCTGCTTCAAGTCCTACATAATGCCAGCTCTCAGTATTAATCATATGCAATTTAGATTTCTGTCGCCATACAGTTCCATTCTGATGTCTACCCTGAAGTTGAAAGGAACTATTTTGTTATGAGGATTAATTTTCGGTTCTCATGGGAACTTACTTTTTCTTTCTTCTTTTGTTCTTTCCTATTTCCTCTCTATAACACACACAATTCCCTCTGGAATTAGCTCCCTTTTTATGTGGGCCTGGGTTCATTGTATATGACGGTGGCCTTTCGTTTTGCTAATGTAGGTGATTTTCTTCCCATGAAAGCGCTATAATCCATCTCCTGCTCGCAGGAGGTGGCGATTTATCGTGCGCACTGGGCGTTAACACGCCACAGCTAAGAACAGATGCAGTGCTTTAACAGATAACCGTCTGGAATAAGATGGAGCATTCAGATTAGCTTTGGTGTCAAATAAATTGCATGCTATTCGAGTACATCCAGAGTTCTAAAACACTATTCTCTGTATCAGATCTGCCGTAGGTTTTGGCATGACAGAGAGTAAATGAAGTGTAGCTTCGCATGGGTTGCTTTCAGACGGGACCCTCAGCATCCCCTATTTGACAGTAGAGTGTTCACATTCAAGCACATAGCAAACACATTAAACACACAGAGACACATCTGAACCTGTGTTTTTTCTCCGAGTCTGATCTTTGAATGCTTTCCTTGTCATGGTCCGTGGCTGCAGGCTTTAGGAGTTGGTGGTGTGGAGTCAAATGCAGATAAACAGAGGTGGGAAAACTAAATCTTAACAAGAGGTGAGTCGATTTATTGTGGCTGAAGAGTAGGTGCGAAACAAAGGCAAAGGGTGACCATAAGAGCTAACTAAACTGGAAATAAACACTAAGAACATTATACTTGGAACATTTAAACGAGAGCCGTGGGAATCCTGATACCTGAGATATGGAAGGATTAACAGACGATATGACCAAGAACAAAGGGAAAATCCCACACGCACACACAACAAATATAGGGTGAGGGTGATGAGGGAAGTGGACAAATAGACATAATGATACATGGGAAGCAAAATTAAACACACTGAACACAGGACGAGAGACTGTCAAAATAAAACAGGAAACACACTTGACACAGGGGCCGGGAGGAAGGGAACACACATAGGAGCAAGACGGACTGGGGAGACAAAGGGAGGAGACACAAAGACGGAAACATGGAAATAGTTAAGGGAGACGAGACACGGAGGGCGAGGGAGCGAGAAAACACAACGAGAGGAACATAGGGACAGTAAAAGGGAGACGAAACACGGAGGGAGAGAGAGGAAGCGAGAGACAAGAAGGGAGACAAAGACATGACTGAGGAAACAGACACAAAGGACAAGACAGACTCCCACAGAAGACACAGGGATGAGACAGCGACAACAAAACATGAAATACAAATAACCTCAGAAACATAAAACTAAACTCAAGACTAAACTGTATAAATGTATTAAACCTCGTTATAATACAAAGAAAGATCCAAATACAGAATAAACTCAAAATGCTGGGTCGATGACCCAGCACCCTGACCCTCTGTGAGCCTAGTCCTAATACTTGGTTTAAACAGTTTCACTGAAAACCTACATGTGCACAGAAAATCATCGGAGTTTGTCTTCAAAAAACTATTCTCTTTGGTGAAACCTTTAACTTTTCGGCCTTTCATTAAAGTTTGACAGGCATAACCCAGAGAGTGAAAGCATATAACATTATGCATTTTTCTGTGAAATTCAATTCCACTCTAATATCCTGGTATTAATGTCTAATTTTCTGCACCATGACCATGTTCACTAGAAAATTCCATTTTTGCCTCGAAATGAAAACATTTAAGACTTCAATTATCTAAAGGGTAATTACAAATGCATGCCTGTAGCTGCATTAATGTTGTAATAAAATGCTTAATGTGGGAAAACATGGTTTGATACACTGTATCACCAACAGTGTTACAGTTCCACATTGTTTCTTTTGCAGAAAGTTTTAGGAGAGGGGTGAAAAATGTATCGTTGCATCCTCGCATCTACTGCTTCATTCTTTCTCACAATGAGTGAGGTAAGCACCTTAAAGGAATGAACTTAAGAAAAGAACACTGGTTAAGTGGAGCTGGTTCAAGACCTGACTCTTGTCTTCGTAATCACTTAATCACACTTCCTCATTGACGTTTACAGAGATCGTGCTGATAGCTTCAGAATTCACCCAAGCATGAGAATGCATTTGCAGGTGCTATTATACAAATGCAGGATGTCTAAGAAGAGACCTATACACTGACAATCAATGACCATGTAACTCAAGTGTTTGCTTGCTCCAGAATGCTGTGGAAAAGGTGGCATTATCCTGAATAAACATCCTCCAGCCTCGCCAAACTGCCAACAATTCTGCATTTCAGCCTCACAGCAATTATAGCCCACTGTGTGGTGGTGAGGAGATGACTTCAGCTTTTCTTTTTTTGAAGGCAATGTTTATGAATATTTGAAGGACCTTTCAATTTGGTATAAAAGAAAATAGGGAAACAGCGGCCTTTGTGGGTGGCATTTATCCTGCTACACCACAATACGCTCCTCTTCCTAAAAGCCCTTTACAACAGAAATGTTAGAGACCTGCTATATGAATTCTCTCTCTGTGGCAAAATGTCAGTATCACCCAAAGGCTCTTTAGCCACACCCACTGCAGTGATGCATTTCCCTTCTTTCTTTCATTGTATCAATTCTATCTCTTTATATATTTAATATGAATGATTTTTCTAAGATACTCAAAAACAGTTGGAGGAGGTGACTCCAGAATTATTACTCCAATGAGTCATCTCACAACAGATGGCTTTCTTTGTGCATGTGTGCACGTGCATTTGTTTGCATATTAAACAGCTTCCCAGTAAGAGCTGTGAAAAGAAGCAAACACAGAAATGGAAGAAAAGATGACCAAAGACTGTGAGTGGCGCCCACATAGTGGGGGTTGCTGGCAGGTCAGGATGATTTGCCCTTCCACGGGCTCTCTTCACACCAGTTGCATTGGACTCAATCCAGTTCCAGCCGCCTCCGGTGAAAGCAGAGCTGACCTTTTACAGCACTCTGAGCTGTAGGATATAGACTCAAAAAGGGTTGTGATCCCTGTCTTGGCATCACTCATACTGACTTTTATTGCTTTCTCTTGTTTTGGTGCAATTCCATCACTGGAGTACACACAGTGTTGTATGGAATTTGTGGCTATACTTTTTTCTAATCCAGACATGTATGTTAAGAGGTTGCATAAGGGGTCACAATGAGGGGGAGTCCTCTTCTATCCTTTATTGTACGGTAATAGTTTTAGATTTTCTCTCATCGTCACTTAAACAGAAGTGGAAAAATTCTAAAAGCTGCAGCGTCCTGTCATCACCCTGCACAAACTCATCCATGTCACTCCTCCCACACGGCTCCTTCTGGCTCCTGCTATCAAACTCAGAACGCTGGTGTTGGCACACAAGGCTGAGATTCAAGAGATGTAGGAATTAAAGCTTATTTCATTGCTGCAGTCACGATGAGTTGCTCCAAACTAGCACATCAACTAAATTACTGTAATGAAAATGTAACACTGGAGACATCAGGATTGTTTCTACAGCCCACATTGCTGTCTCCTAAAGAGATAAAGTGATTCATTTTGTTCAAAACCACCAATATCAAAAGCTGCCCATCAACTTGGAGACAGCTTGCCAATAGTAATACTATTCCCTTATCTGTCTCACATTTCATCAGACAAAGCAAAGAGAAAAGAAAAAGAAGCTGATAATGTGTTCAGTGTCTTTTGATCGTGACACAGTCTGTCCTACAGCGCTTCTCTAGGGATTCAACTTTTTTTTTTCTACTTGATATGAGGCCAAAAGTTAGATGGATATCAACTTTTTCTTTATGGTTTCAGAGAAATTTGAAGACACCAAATGAAAAAGTATAATGCGCATGAAAAGGAAAACAGGAGTAGATACTGGTATGAAACAAATCATTAGGCCTGAGATGAAGAGAAGAAAAGAAGTAAGCTATTTGCTATTATGAAGCTGATAATATTTCTCCCCTGCTCATCTTAACTTTCAAATGTCTCACTTTAGTATCATATCAAGTTCTGGCTCCTTTATTTATTTATTTATTTGTTAATACCGTATCACTGTGAAAACAATATCCCTTCTACTGCTAAACTTGAGGAACAAAGAAAATTGGAACCTAAATATGAAGGGCTGATAAATAAGAAAAGAGCCTCCCCTATGTGTTGTTTGTCACAGGCTGAAACATCTGAATTGAGCTCCTGTGTATATCCTGCTGTAATGAATGATACCTCCCAGGTTTCATTTGCAATCAAGGTTAATTAGCAGATGTACAGTTGCCTGTAATCTTTGGCGGTTATGGATTATAGGCCTCTGTATGATGGATGGAAACCCTATGGACTAGCAGCAAACACACACTAAATAAGAGCTAATGGGAAGCGTTGTTACTAGTATGTTCTCCAGATTGTTTAGTTAGGTCAAATCGTTTATTCGTTTAGCACTGACAGCCAGGTCACATTTATACTAATGTGATTTGTGATTGTTAAAGAGGTCTTATGCTACTTATTTACAGGTTCACGTTAAAGCACGTAAAGCAATAGGTTTATATGCTTTAATGCTAAAAAAAAAAAAAAAAAGTATATTTTTCTCACACTACGCACCACTGAAGCAGCACTTTTCACCCAAAGCCTGAAACTCTCCTCTTTAGCTTCTGTCTCTTTGGACGTTCATTGTTTGAACATGTGCCAGTCTAGCTGCTAGGCTGGTATTGTAAGAATTTGTTACATTGTGATATAGATATGTAGTGGGGAAAAAGCCTGGACTAGCAACAATGTATCTTCTCCCTTTGGGGTAGTTTTGTAACTTTGTGAAATTTTTACATGAACTTAAAAAAAACAGCGCATAACACAGAAAGGAACATGGAAATCCCCAAGAAGCTCAATAATTGCCTTTCTGAGTTGACATTGTGTCACAGCACTGGGTCTGGTGACCCAGTGTTTGTATTTTTTTGACTTAAGTTATACTTTTCGGATTATGGTTTTCTGTTTGTATTGAAATGATAGTTCTGGTTTCTAGGGTTTTTTTGTTTTGTTTCTGTTCCTTCACTGTGTTCCACGTCTATTCACTTTTGTCTCTGTGCTTCATGTTTCCTCTGTTCCCAGGTCTGTCATGGTTCCACGGCTCAGTGTCTAGTCTGCATTATTGTGAATTCTCTTGTACTTCCTATTTTACTTTGGTAATCCGTGTCCTATGTTAGTATATCCTGCTTTGCTTCCTGTGTCTCCTTATGTCAGATTAATCCCAGCTGTGCTTTCCTCCTGTTTTCCATTTCCCTCATTACTCGCTGGTGTATTTAACCCCTTTGTTTTTCTTTGTTAGATGTCACGTCATACCCTTTCCATGCTGTGTGTTGGCTCTGTGCTCCCTGTTTCCTAGTGGTATCAGTTCCTAGTTTCCATGTCCAGGGTTTTTGTTTGTTTTTCACAAGTTTATTTTTTGGAGTGTTTTTTCCAGCAATAAAGCTGCTGTTTTAAGTTACGTTTCTCTGTTCGAGTCCTGCATTTAGGTCCTTCCTCCTACCTGCTACACAGCACATTGTGCCATTTTATTCTGTGGCATAATTTACAATGGTCTATGAAGAGCAGCATTTTAAGACCATGTTTTTTAAGCACACATTGCTACTAGCTTATAAAAAAAATGTTATCACTTTTTTGAATTTTTTTTTTTTACATCGTGGCTCTACAAGGTACTGCAAATGGGCTGAAGCAAGTTATTAATAAAAGGTTAAGAAAAATGTTTTCATTTTCAAGTTTGTCAGTTAAAAAATGAACAAGTAAATTGCCTTAAAAAATTGAATTCAAATTATGTGATCTTTGTTTGTGGCCTTTTAATGACCTGGAAAACATTTTATGACTTTGGCGGGGAAAGAGTTAAAATGGAGCTGTCTGCATTCAGCCCTAGCAAAACATTTTTTTAATGATGTTGTTCATTTCATATACTTTTTAATCTAGCATATAGTATATACATGTTGTAACTGACTCAAAAAAGCGTCTGGAAAAGCATTTAATGAAACAAAAGATACCTCAGTCTGGAAACCATAGCAAAGTATTGTTCATGTTTTCTACACTGAACGTGCCCCTGATAACAGAGAATCAGCATCACCAAGCAAGTGATCAAAAAAGACATAAAAGAAAGCAATGGGCATAAAAGGACAGTACAGACAGCTTGTGCTGTAGTGACTAGTATCTGGCTCTTACAGTGTAAATATAAGCAGAGTGAGAATAAGTGTCTGGTACACATATCCTGCATTTAATTTAATAATACAGTTTTTAGAAAAGCGCACATGTTAATGCAACACAGGCTCTACTTCTTTATTCCATTTATTTGTCACATTTAAAGTTTATTAAAACCATTTTGATTGTTATATTAATGCGTTTATACTGTTTATTAGCAAACACTTTCTCTGTGGCATTATACTTGAACTGCAGGACAGTTATAATTCAGCTATATCCCTGTGACCAAAAAATTCCTATATTTGGTCACTTTTTAACACATTACTAAGGAATCACTAGGTTTTTATCTTTTTTACAATATTCCGTAGTTCTTTTTTTTTACTATTCAGTTGTACACCAGAGAACCACCTGAAATGCAGGATGTGGCATTAGATATTCAAATGACGCAGCTCATGTTACATCAAAGTGCCATAACCTTCAAAATGATGGAAACACTCAACAGGAGGCACTTGTTCCATGCTGGCAAACAGCGCAATTACTACAGAGCACTGTGCGAGATGAAGGGTGCAACCCAACCCAAATAACACTTAAAACTTCCTGTATCCTCTCTGACTACTGGTGCAGAGTTTTATTGCAGCTCTACAATGCCCTCCATGTTAACTGAGTTAGAGAGGGAAAAATTGCAAAGGGTTCACTGGCAGAAAAACAAATACAGCAAGTGTGAATTTGATGTCTACCAAGTGGAAAAGCAAGATAAGTTTATTCTGCAATTTTGCTGCATGAAACCTAGAAAAGCAATTAAGATGATATAGAAATGAATAAAGAATGCTGTTGCTAAGATGTTCCTTGATTACAAAAATACATAAGCCCACATTCTTCACGTACAGCAGAATTGGTCGACATGAAGGGGGAGCACATTTCTTTTAAAACACTCATTCAGTTCTGAGTATTCTTAGCTTCTGACTAGTGTTACACTTAAATAAGAGTAGTCGGAAACATTTTTATTTATGACAAGTAATGTAACGTCGTATTTTGCAATTCAAGAAATCAGTTAACCACTATTACAGTCAGCTGTTTAATGGGTTTCAACATGTCTCTGTTCCTTTTCTTATGACAGAATAAAGCTTGACTCATTGATAGAGCTGCGTGCTACTGGAGTCCTGTGTCAGTTGTTGTCAGTCATTTTTACTAGCAAGATGGCAAAGGACTGCCCTTACATTGTTTAAGTATTCATATTATTTTGTGCCAGGGTAATAGTGGGTGGCTGTCAGCTACTGAGGAGCTCCTTTTCACAATTTTGAAGAAACACCTGCAAGCTAAGTACACCCCCACAAACAAGTGACAGGGTCCATTCAGGAGGAGAATGATGCAGTTGCTAAAGCTTTGAATATGCAATGTATCAGTTAAAGCTGTCACTCAAATTAACAAGCTTACTGCATGCTATATGGGCCTCCTCCCAGCTGGTATGGAACACCTCAGTGCACTTCTTTGCTTAGGCTGTTGCCCCATGACCAAGCACTCGATAAGCAGCAGAAGGGATGGATGGATGGATGGATGGATGGATGGATGTTATGTGGTGGAGGAAACAGTGCCAACATCATCTCTCCATGGAAAAAGTTAAAGTCAGTCCCCTCACAAGTACATGTAGACTAGGGTACTGTACAATATGTGTATGTGAAACACTCTGAAAATGCAAAATTCCAAAAGTTAATCATTTTTTGTTAATGTGAAAGTCCTATAATGAGTTACTTTTGTCATTGGGTAAAGCTGTAAGAAGTTACCTTCAAAACTAATATTACAAAAGACCTGTTCTGACTTTGGAAAAATAAAATATAAAGCAAAACCAAAACCAATAGCTAAGAGATGTTCTCTAAAGCTTCAGGGAACTGCAAAGTTCAGTAATAACCCCCTGTCAATTTGTCATTTCCAGTGACACTTTCATACACAGTAATTCAACCCATTGTTAATTTAAATATATTAGTGCAGCTTAACAAAACACATGACATGAAAGGGGCTAATATTGATGACAGCTGAATAGCTCCCTGCCTTTGGTTGACCATCTCTTTAGGCACCTACAATGAAAAGCCGACTGAATTTCTCATCCATTTTCTGTGGAAGCATTGTGAAGATTAATGACAGGTATTAAGTCTATAGCCATGTCATACTTCAGCTATTTAAGTTTCTTTGAATATAAAAATTGGCCATGGGGAATAATATTATCACATCAGCCCATAATCTCACCTGTTCATTACCACCATCTGACAGTGATTATTGTAACACGGCTGCAATTGTTCTTCATATGGAAAGTCGTATTCCACTTTTATAAACTCTCCTTTTCTTTCTTTCTTTTATTAATGTGGCAAAATATTATTTTTGTGGATTGGTTAAGCGTGTCATTTATTCATTACCTGGCAAATCTCTGCCTGGCTGAACCTCTGAGCCATCAGGCGTGCCCAAGAGCTGGGCCTGTAATAAGGTTTTAAGTGCGTGTCATTAATAATGCTGCCCTCACGTGACACAAGGCTGATCTATCCTGGTATGTGGGTTTGTGGGCCGCAATCATTAGGCAGGATGGCTGGCAAGGTAGTTCGCTGCTTCCACTCTCTCTCTCTCTTCAGTGAGCAATCGGCTGTATCCTTTTAACTTTCAGCTGCTGTTGCCTACAAGTCTGTCTATCACCTCCCTGACAGCTCATCATCCTGATGTCATCTGCATTGTGTTGTTCACGTACACTTGCTACGGATGGTTCTCTATTAGACTGATGCACAGGACAGATTAATGGATTAAGCAGCGTGACAAGATGTTTCCTGATGCATAGGCATGAAGCTCAATCTGATGTTCAAACCCTGCTGGGACACAACGCAGCACAGTCAATTTTGCCTCACAAATAGTGATATGCATTAAAAAAAAGCCCAGCTATCTAAAACTTCTATTTAATTGTAATAATTTTACTCATGAATTAATTTTATTGCTTGTGGTCTTTGAAGTCTGGAATCTATCCAGTTGTTCCCTGCTACTCTGCTTCCAGGTCCAAACTACTCTGCGTTTATTAAGGCTGTTGTGTACATAACATGTTTCATGTTATGTATCTTGTTCTACTTAATCTGAACAAGCCCTTGGAAAAAGTCAGTCATCACTGTCGGCAACTCTCGGTTTTTACTAGCACGATTCATAGGCAGCACCTTTTTTTTTTTAAGTCGAAAAAAGTTAGGGTTCATCCCCCAGCTTTACTGTGCTAATGTGTTTATATTATGCTAACCATAGCTGTGTAGCTAGCCACCATGTAGCACATCATTATATTCCAGCAAGCCCAACTTCAGTAACCCTACAAACGTCACTACTGTTTAGTTTGAAATATAATTCTGATAGGTTTATAGGATTGGTTAAATATGACTACAAGTTACAACCTAAAAATACATGATGGACATCTCTAAAGGCCTCTCTAAGTAAACCTTAAATATGCTCTAGTCCAGCTCTGAGTCCAGCTCTGAGTACAAGATAATACTACATAAAAGTCAAAGTACTGTCTGCATAAAATACAGACAGGACTTTGAAAATGCAGGCAAATGTTTGCTTTGTGTGTGTGGTTAATTACTGGCTGAGTCTAATTAGTAGAAAATATATATATGTGATGCTGAAAGATTATTGTGAAAACTGTGTTTAAAAATAATAAAACTTTTAAGTGTTTTTTATAAGCATTCAAATAAATAGTAGTAAAATAAGTGTAACTGATGTCAGATCAGCATGTGGTTAACAGGTACTCCATATGAACGACTGACCATAGTTCATGAATAATTACAGTGTGAGAGGCCCATGAGAGCGTCTCATCTCTACCCACTTCTCTTTGTAGTTAATTTCATTGTCATATTTGGGTCACATATTGTATTGCTGTACTCCACTGGTATTCTGTTTCTGTGCCTTGTGCTTCTTTCCCTTTTGTTTCTCCATTTCTCTCATTTCTTTTTATCTCTGTTTCTCTCACTCTGCCCCTTGGTGTGAGATTTTTCACTACCACACTCACGCGCCTCTCTACATCTTTCTGTCTCCCAAACTCTTGATTTTCTTCCTTTTTTTGTTTACACCCCACATCCCCTGTACAGCCCACCAGGGCTTCTGTCCTGGCTGTTGACATTGCATAAACTGAAGAACTGGTACATTTGTTATAAGTCCATTGTCAGCTACTGAGCAAGTGCCGAGTTCAAAGTGAGCCCCATTCAATAACACAGATCTCCCATAGAGCCAACGTTCTTGCAACGCACCGCCGGCCCAACTCCCGCTCGGCCGGAGCCCTCATCAGTCGAACCTGTTTTTCATGCAACATCAGAGCTGTCAGTCGATCCGCCTACTGAGAGTATAGAAACCAGTCAAGTTCTGCAGCACAGTCTCACAGCGCAGTACACTACAAAACAAGACAAAAAGATTCTGCCATAAAAGCAGGCAGCCACAGTAGGGGAAGGCATATCTACTTTCACTTTTTCATTGTACACATTCCACAGAAGCTGTGAGTGCAATGATAAAATAAGCTTAAAGTTTTAGGTCAGAAGCCTCAAACAGCGAGTACCACAATAACATGTTGAGGAAGCTACATAGTTTTAACCTAACAAGACTGGGTGTGGAGTTAAAGTATTAAAGTGTCCATTTTCTGCAACACACAGCAACACAAAGTGAAGCTTATCTGTCTATTAGACCTATATTTCTCTGCCTCTCTAAAAATGTCCAGAAATAAAGGCAAACTTCATTCTCAAAACATTTCCACCATTATATGTGATCCAGTCTCTAAAGTTATGATGCGTTGTGAAACTTATTTGGTGTTGTCTCACATTTCTCTGCTTTCTTTATTAACTCCATCTAACCTTTGCCTGCCTGAATTTTATTACTAATCCGTTAAAAGAATGGGCAATATTTCTCTGACTTTCAGTCAGTTTCTCTCGACTTGCACTAACAGCTTGTTGCTTTAAATGTACAGATGGACAAGTGATTGCAATTGCAGAAAAGTGAGTTTTGTCCTTGTGTGATTAAATTGTAAAACAGAAGCTCTTATTTTTCTCTCTTTCATTTCAAAGGACAATCTGTGACAAATGACATGGCAAAGCTGCACTGAATCATTTTATGGGACAAAGAGTACCCAATTTTATAATAGCGTGCACCACTTTCAGTAAATCAGCCTCCCACTCTGACACCAGAATTTTTGGATGGTTGCCTTCATTCCTCAGAGCTCTGTACATTAACAAACTAAGGATACATTGACTATTGGAGAGAAAGCACTTTGTTTGGTTTTCATTCTACACAATTACAATGTAGCAGTGGCACCGATTGCTGGCTGTCTGCAGTTGCTCTGAAATTTCTTTAGGAACTAGAACACTGAGTTCTTGTTACATTACTTGCCTTGCATCTTAAAGTAAATATTTAAATCAGTTTTCATTCCTGTGGGTGCTCATAACACACAAGTGTGGGTGTTTGTTTTTTACTGAGAATATACTGAATGATATTGTTACAACCTTTTCTTAATAGGTACCATGGGAAATAACAATGTAATAGCAAAACCCTTTCCCAAAATCCCTATTTGCATTTTTTTTTCAGTGTAGCAATAAAATGCCGTTCATTTACAGTCCAGTAATTATCAGTAAACATAAGCTAAATAATGTCAAAGGCAAAAGTGGGTCTCCAAGGCCAAATGTAGCTAATACAAAAGATAAAGGTTTAAGCAGGTTATCAGCAAAAACACAATTCTACCCGATGCCAAAGAAAACGCAACAGTAGCACCCACTCAGCATGCAGTTCAGTGGCCAAATGGCAGGGACTCTCAAGCTGGATGTGTGCTCCACTGACAACCAGATGGTGTTCAGGTGTAGGTGATGAGGCATCTGGAGGTGTTACAGAATAAACCTGGAACACATTGGAGACAGACAGCTCTGTTTCAAAAAAGACAGAAGTCAGTGGACATAACAGAAACAAAAACAAAAACAAAACAAGAGAAACAGTGTATTAAAAAAATCTGAATTATGAGAAATGCACATCTGTGAATGTCATTTTCAGGAAAAATAGAAAATAAATAAACAATTCCTTCATTTATAATCTCTCAGCAAGTAGTTTAATAGGTTGATGATTTATCCTTTGAAGATACATTATGTAGGAAAATAAAATTTGAGGAAACATTTGGAAGTTAGAGTGAGATTTGTGAATAACACAATTTTCTTAATTTTCCTAGTTTATAAAGACTAAATGAATATATTGAGCTCATTTTTGTCACTCTTAATATGGGTGGAAGCACATATGCACTAGAGATTTGGAAAAACATGACACACATGATGTGAGGTGCTGATTAATAATAAAACGTAAGACAACTGGCAAGAGTTTTAAGTGCATGTCTATGTATCCATGTGGATGTGTGTGTGTGTGTACAAAGCATTTCACCACTTCAGTAACTGTACTTAATGTAAAGTAATTAGCGGCATTATTTGTTGCATTGAGTTTCCTTCTTTTATTCAGCTCAGTTTGAAATATGCCAAAACTGTTGGTTCAGTGTATAGGTATCATAGTTTCCAGTGATGGCGTGTAATTGTTCACTCCTTACAGTCAGGGTCCTCCACTTTATTTCTGACTGTAATCAGCCAGTAGCTAATTAGATGACAGATTTGGAATTATCAAAATAAATGTACTTACTCATATAGCTCTACTTTTCACTGAAAAAAGGGATCACACCATCACTGGTGTTGCGTTGAGGTTGTGTGTTACAGATGGCAAAAGTTGACTTTCCGCTTAGCTGGACACAGAAGGCCTGAAAGAATTCACTACTGACATGAAACTCCCTCGCTCCATTTCAGTTATGCTCTCTTTCTCTGCTAGTTTCTTTCTTCACTTTCTTTCCCTTTTGTCTCTCACCCTTTGACTCCATCACTCTGTCTCTGTCCCTTTCTCTATTACATCTCAGCCTCACTCCATCGCTCTCTTTTCCTTGATCCTCTGTTACCTGTCAAGACTTTTTTTTTTGCTTTTTTCTATCATATCTGTCTCACTTCTCTGTGTGTGCCTTCATGTATGTGTGTGTTTGCGTGTGTCGGTTTTTGTCCTCCATTACTTTTCCTTCTTCCTGACTTTCCCTCATCAGATTTTACTCTTCTTTTTTTCTCTCTGACAAGATATAGGTTTGCCCTCCCACCTTGACTTACACGCGCACACACACGCACTGATGCACACATCCCCTTCTCTCTTTCTGTCCGTCTTATCTGGATCTCTACCTGCCTGCCAGCTCTGGCCCGTTGCCTGCCCTCCTCAGGGAACACAGCAGAGAGGAGAGGAGGAACGCCTAAGGCCCAGCCTCCTTAGCCTTCTTAGCCTTCTTATCTCTCACACACACACACACACCCACAAACACAAATGCACACACACACACACAAATGCACACACACACCCTTACATCATATAGTCACAACACAAACTGAAGTTTCACATGAGTACATGAAATTGCAACTTGACAGAATTGCAATTCTCATGAGTGCATTTCTCGATGAATCAGTTTTTTTCCTGTACAGCAAGATGAAACGAAATTGCATTTTTTTTTCTGCTACTGAAATTTTTGATTGTACAGCAGCTGAACAATTTCAGCAATCTGGCCTTGCAGAAATTTGCCTCTGTGTATATTACATACAATGATACAGCATGCCTCAGCACTCCCAGCAATAGTGGCACTGGACATTTAAATAACTTGCAAACATGTTTTAAAAAGTGGCTTACAGAGGGTCACAAACAGGGCAACATAAAAGTTGGATATACTCTACCTACATGTTATGAAATTTAAGAACCATCTGCAATTTAATAAAGGTTGTTGTGATAGAGCTTGCACAGATTTCCACCTTGCCAATTAGGATAGATTATGCATATACTTTAAAGTTATATAGAAATGGATGCAGGAACTGTACCAAACTTCCTGAGGTAGACAGGTGACACGATGTCCATCATACAGATAGAAAAACTTTGATTGCTGAGGACAAATTCTATGGGACCTAGAAAATAGCTTCCATTCTAAGAATATAAGTTAAAATGGACAAAAAAATGACTTGAATTTTCAATGTATTAAGTTATAACAACACAAAATCTTGTTTTGTGTTGTTATAACTTAATAGTTGTTTTGTTATGTTTGTTTTCAGTTTTTTGTTTTGTTTTCTTTAGTTTTTAGTTTGGTTGATTTTTTTTTTCTCTGACTCCTACCCATCCAATTTAGACAAAGCCAAGGTGGGATAGCTGCACCACTTGTCAGAGCACTTAGTCAGGATCTAATTAACAACACTTTCCTTCATGTAATGGCAGAAATGCTAAATATAGAAGTTATGCATGGCATTGTAAAAAAATAAACACACACACATGCAGGGTATCTATCTTTTCCATCTCTCTGAATAGTCTTAATGAAGGCTTTGATACCGCTTATCAAAGTCTCGGTGTTACAACAATCGTGGCAGAAATCCTGCCCACTACCAGCAGTCTCGAGGGCAAACTCTAACCTCAGGTGTGTACACAGAGTGAACAAGCACAAATGACTGCACACCATACTCTATATGTGCACCTGATCATAACGTATACACACGCACACACAAACATTAATTCACCTTCTCGTGCATGCCAGCGGTAGCAGTGGGCGGTCCCTGGCGAGACAGAAACACACTAATGGATAATGACAGGGTTTGACAGCAGGAGAGTGAGCTGAGTCATTCTGGGCACGCAGGCAATGAATAAAAGAATGGGACTGCTGTCTGAATATCCCTCACTGACTGGATTTCCTTTGATACCGTACTATTCCTGCCAGTCTCCCTTGGTAATCCTGCTCATTACACTGCTGTCCTACAGTTCCAAGACTGGCAGCAGCAGCCAGTATGACAAGAGGGACAAAAAGTTGTCTTCACTGGAAAGCCAGCACCATCCTGTGAGCTGTAACCTGTAGTCGTAAAGTTTTGTCTTCCTCTTGATGATAAGTTACGCAATGAGTTTTTAATGTAGACCTTTCTTACAGGAAGTGGAACACAAACTCAGGCTCAGAAAAATTAATATGTCTCTTCAACTTGCCAGCCTCTATTGTCTAAATTGTACGAAAGCACCATTGTTGCCGAAATTTATGTGACACATCACTCGGAAATATATCACTCCATGAAAGCTGCCAGTCATATCATCCAACTGTCTCACAATGCATCTGTCCCACTGAGTTGAGTCCAATTAAAACCATCACCAATTCCCAACTCTGGCCAGAATTGGCTTGTTGTTCAGAAGACCACTGTTTGGCCAGAATCATCATTTGCTGTTGCTCCAGTCTGTTCTCTCAGAGCATCAGACACAAACAGCTCTGACAAAAGGCCAGTTGTCTAGTTTGTCTGATTAACCCACTACTTCTAGACAACTTGTGAAATCTATTCCAGGAATCTCTGACTTTCCGTTTTTCCTCTGACGTTAAATGTTGAGCTCTTTTCGTCAGTGTCACATTGACACGCAAATGCTATTCCAATTATTCTGCACCCTCTCTGCTCGCTGTCAAATTACCAGCGCTGGGAGCGGAGCACGGCTCTCACTGCACCTCTCTGGCATTTTCCCTGACAGGGAGAAGAAAGGAGTCTGAGATAGCAGAACGAGGGAGGGCTTGGGGCTCAATGAGTATTTTAAATGCTGAAACCAGGTAATCAGACAGACTCAGTCTGAGACCAGGAGTGTACTGTTGGATCGAAGATGTTTTGCTATGGATGGTTTTCAGCAGATTGTCAGAGCAAGACTGTATATTTGAATACCTGGCCTGGTGCTTTGCATGGAAAGCAAAAGAAAGAAATAAAATATAAAATGCTTGCAAACTGAATTCATACTCCATAGTGGTTTACTCGGCAATGTTTTGCAGTCAGCTGCTAGGTGTCAGATTCATGACAGGAAGATTTTTTGTATTGCTTCTGCTTATTGGTGCAGTAGGCAGTACAGAGCAAAGAGCAGAGGCTTAGACAGATGATGTGAACATAATGCTAGTTTGGATCTCTGCACTGGAGAACACAAACCTAAGTGTGGCATGCAAAACATCCTGAAGCAGTGTATCAGTCATTTCAGTGTTTTGGTGTTAAAAAACAAAAAAAGAAAAAGAAATTGCATAAGCAATGACAGATTAGCTGCACATTTTCAGCAATTTTTGGTCTTATCTAGTCTTAGAATTTGCCCCAGCAGTGCCGCTTTAGTTCTTGTTTTGTTTTCTCCTCAATAGGCACAGCAGTGGGTTGGTAGTCGGCAGTATGTAGGCTGCGTTTCTTAAATGACACCTCAGCTCCGGGGACCTTGGGGCAACATCCACCTGACGTGTGTAAGAGTTATTTCAGGCATAAAGGAGTGTCAGTCAGTCAATGTGACAGCCCTTTGCAGCATTCACATACACACATACACACCTCTCATTAGCACAGAGCTGTGAGGGGCTGAGTAAGTGCTGCTCTGCTCAGATGTTCACATACACTTCACTGCCTGTCAGAGCCCCACCACACACAGCACTGTGAGACTACAGGCCTCTGTGGAAGAAATGCATTTACGAAGGGAACTTTTATTTTCATTATCTGTGCAGGACTGAACAAAGTGAGAAATCTGCTGCTGTAACAGTTGTAGCTCTAGCTATACAAAAGTTGTAGGTCTGTAGTTCTGTTTATTGTTTGGTGCTATTTTGCTTTTTTACCGGTTATCACGAATGTAGCTGGAGTGCAGCACAAAGGGCATAGAGAGGCGAAAGAGGAAATTATAGGTTGGAGTCTGGAAGCTAGAGGTGATGCACTAAAGAGGAAGGGAGGGGAGTCAATGGAAGAGAGGAGATAAAACACTTAGGGGAGGGCAGAATAAAGGATCAGCATCTGCAGGGGAAAGAATAATAATGGAAGGGATGCAGTGGAAAACTGAAGCCAATAACAGGAAAACAAGAAAGTGCTTGAAGCTAATCAGGAGTTCCTGTGAAGGCCTGGAATGTTCTTATTTGTGGGGTGACTGAAGCCCAAAGGTGAGCTGGTAGACTCACCTTTAAGAATGGATGGCTTAAGAATGACTGATGGAGAAATAAGGTTTCCTGGAGGCATAAACCCAGGTGACGCTCCTGTTATTCCCACCTCATAATGCATGTTTTCTTATGACAGCTAATCAATCTGAGCTGTTTACACTTTAGTGTCAAGACTCTTAAGCTGCCTTCCCAAGTCCAATTACATGTTTCTCTGAAGTAGTGGGGAGGGATAAAGGTCATTGTTAGCGGCACGATATGTAATTCGAAAGAAATGTTCTTACAACCCTGTGATTTCATTCAAATTACTGCATGCTGACCAGCCTTACAAGGTTGTGATGTAATCTTTAGCCCGTGGGTTGTCTTGGACAAAACAATCGCGACTACAAGATCACTAAAAAGTGAAGTCCCAACAGTTCACTGCTGAACTATGCTAAAAATGTTAGCAGCTAAAATTTGCCCCTGGTCATAATTTTTTGTCTTTCCAAATAGTTACAATTATGTGTCATAGTGAAACTAATCTAGTTCAATAGAGCTAAAGTTATTTTAGAAAATAAATAATATTGGCCAGAGTGGCTGTGTAATTTTTTTAATCTGTGGATTTTCTCTGCATGAATGCTTTGTCTGACTACAGTGTTCTGTCCTTATTGTGCGTCCCTTTGCCCAACTTGACAGACAGCTAACGGTTTCAATGAACATAGGAGGCGGAAGTAAGTTTGAGGCTTTTTACTTCGTCAGTAGTTCAATGATTGACATCCTTTTCTTCCCGTAAAACTAAAAACAAACACAAAGTAAATGTTACAAGATGTATTTTCCTTTTAACTCACACTTCTAGGATATGAACTACACTGTTATATAGTATGCGTAATCAACAGCGACTCAGTAGTGATCACAATACAATTTAGCGAGTTTAGCATCCTCAAAGATAAACATAACAGACGAAATAACTGGTTTCTAAACAAATCTCTGTAATAGAAATGCACCAAATAAACTTGTAAACATGTTGTACATTAATACTCACAAGCAATAACTCTCCAAGGCAGAAATGTTTTAAAGAGCATCTAAGGCGACAAACAGCATATTCTGCAGGCTAACAAGCGACCAGCTTCCTGTTTCCTCTACCCACAGGAACACAGAAAAACCCCACCAAAATATAAGCTTGTGAGTATTCCCACTATGACCAGCAGAGGGTGCTGAAGAGAAAGAACCTATGCATGTCATAACATACAGCATACAAATCAACTGCATTAAAATATTATCATCTAATTTTTAGTTTTAGTTGCATTTAATGCATTTGTTGTTATTACAAATTTTTTGAAGTTTTAATGTATTTTAGCGTAATAAGGCATAAATTATCAGGGCAAGATCTTAGTGGGATTATAATGATTGCACTTGGTTCAGGATTTATTCTTTTTTATCTTTTTTCATGATGGTATGATGTATGGACATAAACTGTAGGCGCAGGGCGAATACCAAAGTTGCTGATCTACCAATATGTTGAGGCAGCCTCCTAAATATTCACTTAGTATTCAGCCAAGGTCCCTGTGCTTTACTCACATGTCTGGACTCATCAGTCCCAGCTGTAATCAGTAGTGCTCTGACAGCAAAACAAGGGGTGTGTAAGAGAACGTGAAGCTAACTCAAATGAGAGGCCAGCGTAAACAGTGACAGGGCCAATTCCAGTTCCCAATCTCACTGCAAATAGAGGTGAACAGGGGAGCACAGAGGCTTAACGAAGACATAGCAGCATCTGATCACAGCACCTCAGCACGCCACTAGTGTACCAACAGGTCGTGATAAAAGGATTACGCTTTGACTTTAATCTAGAAGAAATGAAAAATATGGGTGGAAAAACTTAAAAGGGGTCATCAAGCGTGTGATCTAATCCCTCTCAGAGCTAGTGCACAAAGCTGTAAATGAGTTTGTAAAAATAAAAATATGCCACTAAGGGTACGCAATTATGGTCTGAGTACTTTGTATTTGTTTGAAGCAAGCAGTCGAAGCCATCACCTCTTTTTTATTAAGAACCATCAGGAAGGAAAAAAATATGGTGGATCATGAAAACTGAGGGCAACACAGTTTGTCTGTCTGTATATCCAGTTCCAATTTTAGCTAATAGTTTCCTATTCAGGTAAAGTTTCCTCTCAGGGAAAGCAAGCCTCTGTTTCAGCACCAGGAGCTGTCCATGGTCCAACAGTGTACGGAAACAATATCTTCTCCCATGTTTACGTGATGTGCCCAAACTAGCTGAATATGCAAGTTCTAAAATGTTTTGGAGATCTTGTTTGCTGTGTATTTATTTATTTGAATGTAACGTGAAGTGGGGATAAGGGAAATAAAGCTTTTGCTGATGCAGGTCCTTCTGTACGTGATTGTCCTTTATAAGCAGGAGGCAGAGTAGAAGGGTGAAGTGAAAATTGTGCATGCTTTCCACAAAGGGCAGAAGATGTTATATCCCAACAAATATGAGTGGGAAGAGCAAGTCTTGGTCAATTGTGTGTCAAAGTGTAGGAATTTGTTTCTGCTTGTGATTCTAACCTCAGCAAATAAGCAAATACATTTACTTTACACAATGTCTGACTTTATGCTATACAGGATTTAGGGCTGTACTTTGTTTACAGATGATTTAATCCCAATATTGGCAGGGTTTGTTGATGTTAATGAGGTTATTTCTGATTGCTGTAAATGAGGTCATTTTTTAAGGTGAATTTGTGATGTGAATGATAGAACACGGATTTGTAGACGAGGAGCTGATCAGCATTTCCTTTGTTTCCATGACCATGAGGTACGGGAAGGAAAGAAAACCCATAATTGATTTCCTGATAGGCCACAACAGAGTTAATGAGGACTCCCCATGTCATCTGCATATTCTAAATATTTGTAACAGAAGGTGCGCCGTTGGAGTCATCTCCACACATGGTAGAATTTTAGTTTAGAATTTGACTTTTACAGTCTACTTTAATTTGCAAGAAGAACTTCATGCTGTATTAAATAAGTTGTGGGGGGAAATAATGAAGCCTTAAACTCATTTTAAGGTTCTAATGAATTTAAAACTAAGTAACTTCAGTGTTTACTGAGGTCTCATATGAGAAAGAGGGTATTTTCTTCTAAAAAAAAAAAAAGTTTTACATTGCCGTGGACTGAGAGGGTGCCAACCAAGAAAAAGAAAACCCTGCTCCAAAGTCGAGACCCTCAAGCTTAACTGAAATTTGCAGCTGTCCACATGGACAAGCCAAATGCCTTCTGGAGGAAAATCTTATGGTCAGACTCAACAGCTAGACAGCTGACACATTACAATGACTCTAAACACATCAAAGCTGGTTTTGGAGTTCTGGAATGGCCTTTCCAAGCGCCAAACCTTAACACTATTGAAAATTGTGGACTATGCTTAAAAGTCAGGTCAGTGCCAGGAAACCATTTAATTTAAATTACCTCTACAGGGAAAGATAATGACCCAAAACAAACAGCAAAAGCAACCCAAGAGTTTTTCAACACAGCAAAATAGAGTATTCTTCAATGGCCAGTTACTGAAGACAAAACTTATGTTTTGGCAGAGAATGTCACGAACAAGCAGCAACTGAAGGTCACAGCTCTAAAGACCCGGCAGAGCATCTCAGGTGAGAAAATTCAGCATTTGGACATGTCCTTTGGTTCTAGACTTTAAGCAGTCATTGACTGCAAATGATTTTCTACCAAGTATAGTAAAGAATCCTTACATTTATAAATACTTCTGAGCCTCTGAAATTGAGGAATTATGTATTGCAATGTCTGTAATTTCCAAACAGTTAATGCAATTTTTTTAACTAATTGAATGAAAGCTAAAAGTCTACACTTCAATCATATTCTTCCTGTTTTAGTTAAAATCTACTCTGGTCATTTGCAGAGGAAAAACTGCACATTTTCTCATTGTCCAAATATCTTATATAGAGGATATGGTGAAGTCCTCTATAAAGGTTGTCTTGTTATAATCATCACAGGAATCCTTTTCTTTATCTAACCATTCCTGTTTAACTTTCAGGACGGCACAAAGAAGGACTTCATGGAAATTTTAAAGAAATTTCAGGATTCTAAAAAAAAAGCTTGACAACATCTCTCCTTACTATGTTTGTATCCCATAGGCATCCTATTGCCATTGGCAAGGGAGTTCATAAAGAGAGTACTGCAGTGTGTGCACTGTGCCTATAGTTCAAGAGCTCTGCAGCATCTAAATAAGATATGTGCCAATTAAAGCCGCTTTGCAGCTTGTCTCAGCCCAGATAATTCACTTAACCCTGAGCTTGCAGCTGACAGGTAGCATTTGTTTACACATCCCTCCTCATGCAAGCTGCCAGGCCCTTTTCTCTACACGGTATTAAAACAAGCCACCTCCCACCACACCCCCACACACAGCTCACTGGCTCTCTGTTTCCATGGAAATCTGCCCTAGGAAGCTTTTGCATCTTCTAACCTTGAAAGCACCCTAAGTAGGATCGACTCTGAGAATATATTGTTGTCAAAAAGAATTGTCATAACGGTAATCAGTGCTATATTTGATACCCCCGTTCAGCAGCATCCCATCTTCCTAGTTCATTATTTCCCCTCCTGCTGTGTTCTGTGCCTGAGTTAACAGCATGAGAAAAGAATCTGAAGATTGCACAAAAAAAGAAGCCTGAGACTGAAGCATATCATATTTATATATATTACCACTGCCCCACAGAGACAGCTTCTCTTTATCATTAAATTCAGTATGATATTATTTGGGATCTGTATGAGCAGTTTTACTCCTAAAGTGCTAAACAGTGTATCTGTTTAGAGTAAAAAAGAACAAAAAAAAAAGATTAGGGTCCTCCGTTGACAACTCAAAATAATTTTAATAGCATAAAGTAAATTAGAGCCTTTAGTTCCAGCTTTCAAATAATTAATAAAATCAAACTGGAATTTAGAATCAGAAAATATACTCTTAATACAACTTGCTACTTCCCAGAGTGGCATTTTTAACCCAGTCATAAACTCATACTGGGGCAATATGATCAAAGCAAAAGTACACAAGCTGCGCAGGCGCACTGTCTCAGAGCAGAAAGTGCCATTAAAATAGTGCAAAGATGTCAGCGTAGCAACACAGCCTCACGTCATAGCGGAGCTTGGGTTTCATCTCACTGAATGTTGAGTCTGTAGTCTGCCACTGACAGTTATTAGCCAAACCATGTGTTATTTATGGTACATGAATGGCACAATGATTTAACATGGCTGGGAGTTGGAGGGAGTGCCATCATTTTCATTCGAATTTCAGTTGATGAGAGAGCACATTCCTGATGATATACAAGGCCTCGCAGAAGCTGACCTTGATTTCGGTTAGTTGTGGAAGGGAAGCCTTCATGTGACATTGTAAACAACATGTAATTGATGAATGCCACTAACTCTGAGCCCTTTGAAGAGCACTTAAAATGGCCAAGGAAGTCAGAAGATCATGGCATTATTATCAGCATCACGGTAATATCAACAAGTGTCAATCAAACAACTTTAACAAATCATAGCTTTCGATAACCTTTTGAAGAGAAGGACTTCCAGCAAAGCTGAGAGAAGTCAAAGCAAAAATTACAGACCCTGAATCTTGTAATTATCCTACACTGGAAACAAAGTACAAACAATAAAGGCTAAAATAGCACAATTAGGACACAAAGAAAATAAGTGAAGTGCCAAATAATGTAATACAAAAGAAGATACCACCCTGCAAAACTGCAACAATAATTAAACTTAGTCATCTGGTCTATGAAGATGAGCTATTTCAACTCTGACGCCATATAACCTTCCAATGATTCAGGAGCTTTTTTTTGCTTAAAAGAAACAAGAATGTTTTTGTTGCTGTATATATACTCTCTCTAAGTATCAATGTTAAATGTGTAGTGAACCCAAATTCAGAACACCACAGGCTGAATGCACAATTAAAGATGAGCCTTTTATTTAAGTAAAAACCAAAGTCCCAAATTGACAAAAGTCCAACTCAGATGATCGAGGGTAAGACATGGAAAACCACAACAGTGCTGTGGCAAAGAATAATGGAAGAGAATTATACACTAAGGATTATTTGGGGATTTAAACAGAAGGAGAGTGGGCCACAGGTGAAGGAAATCCAGACATACAAAGATATAAAATCCAAAACAAGAAACAAGAAACAACCGACTATCAAACCTGAAAATAAAAAAATAAAAATCCAAACAAACTCAAACTCAAACAAATTCCCAAAGAATTCAAAACCCCAAACCAATAACAGCAACAACAACAAAAATCCAAGGACCATGACAATAAGAAGCAACTTGACAGATATTTTCATCCAAAAGAATGGCATCTTGTTTTTATCTGTTGAGACATTCTTTTGGACCACTACACATATATTTTGTGCCATTATTGGTAGACCACTAGAACAGTGGCACTGTCTCCATTAAATCTGTTTCACAAAGGCTTTCTTTATTATGTTAAACACGATTGTGTTGTGTTCGTGATTGTGTTGTTTTTTGGGGGGTCCTTGGGGGAGGTAAAGTCTATGTATACCCTCCTGTGGGCCCACCACTCGCAGGAGGAGCTTTGTCGATCATTCAGCAGATGAAGGTGGGTGCCCTCACTATTTGACCTTCAGCTGCCTATAGTGGCTTCAGGGACACGGCGCATCATCTCTGTTGGCTTGTATAAGATTTAGAGCCGTTAGCTGAGGAGAGAAAGGTCTGTGTGTTTCTGCTTAGACAGATGCCTCTGTGACCCAGAACTGGGCATTATGGGAAAAAATCTTATCATGATAATTTTTCACTTCAGTCAATATTTCTCTATATAACGATATAAATCAAATCATCATTTCTGTCAGTCTTAAAAATTCCTTTTTGTTTTGTTTTGGGATTTCTTTTATAGAAACAAACTGTTTAAAATTGTTGGAAATAGAGAATTTATCCTCATTGTTTTTAGTCCTACTGCTTTCATGTGGAGTCTTTTTAGTTTAGCAGTTAAGACACAGACCATGACGTACAATATGTGAGTCTATGTTGTTTTTATAGTGTCCCACTTTATTTGGCACTGTAAAACATTTTTATCCTCTGTCCCTTGACCTACATGTTGAGACAATGTTCCACATTTTGACTGGCTTTATATTTCAAAGGTTAAAATTGGAGGAAAGGGAGTTTAAAATGCTATTACCATGCTACCCACGCAATGCTCAATCAGGTAAACTGAAATCACCAGCTCGTCAGATTTTCACAGTAATGAAAACTACAAACACATATAAAGAAAAAATAAAAAAAAGCTACAATAAAAGCCTAGGAGACTGGCTATGAATTGTTGAGTGCAACAGAAGATGATGCTCTGGCACTTCCTTTGTTTTATTTGTTTTATGAGGTGAAATGACATGTTTTTTGTTGGTTTTATTTGTATTTATTTATGTATTTTTATTTTATTTTTAAGTCAGATATGTCAAAGCTTCAGACCAGTTGTCGACATTAGTAGTGTGCTTCCCACACAAACATACCCTTTGCTTCTTGTTTAGTTTTCTGGGATCTTTATATCACTGATGTGTCATTGTCCACCACATTTCCTTGATTTCTATATGAAGGCATGATAATATAGTTTCAAATCAGTTTTTCAGACAGGCTAAACCTCTGTTTAATCATGTCCTCCTGTAGGACTCATACTGAAGAGTTTTTAGATGCTGTCATTAAAAAAGAATGTGGTTTGTATCACTAAACTAGAGGAAATCATTTGTCTAGTGTGTGTGTGTGTGTGTGTGTGTGTGTGTGTGTGTGTGTGTGTGTGTGTGTGTGTGTGTGTGTGTGTGTGTGTGTGTGTGTGTGTGTGTGTGTGTGTGTGTGTGTTTTCTTCATTTACAGTATGTTGTCAATGGTTGGATTAGAAATCTGTTACTGATTCATTTTTCGCCAAACCTGTGCTTTGTGTGGCTTCCTCTCACAAGCTAATCTTCAGATGACAAGGCACACAAATTCTAGATGGTCTGTGTTTGGTCTTTAGAGAGTCTCTGCAAGCACATCTTTAATCTCGCTTCACTGATTGCTCACCCATCACCTCCTCCTCCCCCCAAGCAGCTGCTCTCTCTGGCCCAGTCCTGGAGGATTTTAAAACATCGTTTTATCTCTTACCACAACAAGTTAAAACATCAATGGACCAGAGCTCAAAGCCTAATACCACCATTCTCAAGCGTTTTTCCAGCATACCAGAGCCTTGTATTCCCACACAGAGTCAAGTGGAGGAGGAGCGTGTGTGCAGAGTGCAGGTGTGGGTGGTTTGTTGGGAGAGAGAGAGAGGAGTGCAGCTGGTTGGGGTCACAGTGCCTTAGTGTGCTGAATGACTAATGAAAGGTTTATAGTGGCGCAGCATCACTAGTCTGAATTGTAGGCTGGAGAAGGACACGCCTTGTCTGGCTTTTAGCACCCTCCTGGCCCTTCACTAGTTAAAAACAGGCATTTAACAAGTTCTTCCAGAACATAGGGCCACAATCCTTCACTTAACAAGCTCATTATTTCGCATTGTTTTTGTCCTTTGCTCCTCCTCGGTGGCAGTGACAGGGAAAAAGATAATCTTTGATGTATGTCTCTGTTAGAGAGTTGCATAAGGATATCTGAGAGGGAAGGATGATAATGGATCTGCTAATGATGTGGCCTTTGCTTATGTGGATCCTTGCAGTAATGCTGGGTTGTCTGCATGAATATTCATGGCTTTGTCTGTGAAAAAGTGGTGGCAGCTCAAGGTTATTTTAGAGGGCAACGGAGGACAAGACTCAAAAGGAGATTGTGCTATTAAATAGTTCTCTATCATCAAAAAAAACTACAGTCAAATACCTGAAAATCAAAGCAAAGCTAAACACAGGACTTCTTTTGATCTCTGCTATAAATGCCGTATCTTGCATGTAGACTTGCTTACTGAAAGCCTTTAGAGCTTCAAAAGGAGAACTACCAGAAAGTGACATTTAATATCTGGGTGTAAAAACAACCTTAACTTTATTGGTTGACTTTTTCTCCCCAGCATAGAATTTCCTATTGAAGCATTTATCCTGCATGTGGTACTGCTGTAGCAAGTCCCTTTTGTGAATGACGCAGTGTACATTAACAAATCTGGATACAGTTTTGACCTCTGGATTCATCAGATTAGTTAATATAACTTCTGGGAGATAAAAAAGGATGGACATCAACTGTAGCTTTTATATCTATATGTGAATTTGAAAGGGTAAATCAAATGTATCACAATGATCAATTATTACTGTTTCACTGCACAGGAGTTGAAATCAATAGCTTCGTTATACTGAGTAGAATTTACTGAGTGTGAAATTGCAATCAAACAGCAACTACTAGCCACAACCAAATACATACTACAAAGATAAATGATGTTTACAAATCCTCCTGAAATCCTGTTTACAATGTCATATTACTTGTTTCTGTTATATGCTGTCATGGAAAAATGTTTTTCCTCTTGAAATGTAATTTTGACTCCCAACTTGAGAGAATTGCATTTTCAGCACTGAAATTCAAACCCTCTTTGCAACAGCATTTTAATCAAATCAAGCCATGTCAGATTCATTTTCAAATCAATTTTAACAACTCACAAGTGCTGAACATGACAACAAATTATCCTTCATGCTCATTTCAAGGCATTAGGCTTAAATGCCTTGTTTCACTTCTTTTTTCCTGTTTCTCCAGCCTTTGCCTTTGCAGAACAAATTATGTAAATAAGGGAGCAATTTTAAAAATGTTATTAGTGTCATAATTATGTATCATAAGAATTTCCCATACCTTATCTTATCGCCTCACAGTTCTGTTAATGATTCACTAAAATGATGCAATGAGAGGTTTAACATTTTCTCTCAGACTGAGTGTGCAGCACGAAACAGGAAGGTGATATAGTCATCGTATCACAAGCTTGGACAAATATGTATCAACAGCCAGACAAAACACCTCCTAGAAGAAACCAATTAAACCTTTGGAGATTTCAATTACTCCCTTGATGGGGTTTTCAAGATCGATAACCACGCATGTGTCTTGACAAGGTGCTCGGTGCTACCAGGGGCTCACTTTAGAACAACAGACTCTCAAAGACCGTTGGTATTTTTGTGCTAGGATGTGTCTGCCTGACAATAATATTTGCGTTTGTTACGATAAATATTTATATGTTCGCATTTCAATATAAAGTGAAATTCGAGATGCCCATCTTGCTCTTTTTAGTGTTAAGTGATCAAATGTTTTGGCAACACCCAAACACGATCAGGAAATGTCACATGCCGCCTCCCTAGTCTACCACTCTTCTTTTTCCTCCTTAGCCTCTTCCTCCAGTGTCTCATTCAGAAGAATGAAGACAAAGATTCAACACACAGAGCCAGACAGCAACAGAGAGCTCTCTAGCGCATACTAATCTAAAACAACACTGCATCTAGGCAGCATGTTTTATTCTATCCCCACTGAGGCGTGTTTAAGTGTGAGATGTGTGAGATAGGGCTCTGCACATCTCATCACTTAGGAAAGGTTGTGGCCTGCATCTTCAGCCCCCCCAGCCCCCATGCAGGTTCCTATCACTTCCATCCTCATATTGGAAGTGACAAGCCACTCAGGCAGAGGTGTCTTCGCTCACCCCATCAGCAGCCATGCAGCCCCATTCAGAGCTGTCAGCCTGATTACATATCAGATGGGAGGGGTGGGAAAGGGAGTGAGGTGAGGGGTGGGGTACCTAAGGAAAAAGAGATGTCCAGCTGGAGACAGACCACTAAACACATCGTCTGTCCTGCTGCTGCACATCTGCCAATACACATCCCACCTGTCACCAAGGCTGCCACATAACCAGTCTATATGTCTCCATCGCTCTCCTGTTGATTTCTAGAATTTCAAAAAAATGTATCTTTCAGTTTGTGTGTCATTCTCTCTTCTGGTTTGTAACTGACCTCTTTTTTAAAACTTTTTTTTTTACTTTGCTTAGTTGGTTTTTTGGATCTCTCATTTTCAGTTAAAGATCGGTTTTATTTCTTTAGGGGTTTTTTCCCACATTTCACTGAAAAGGGCTTATTACAGGGAGCACAGCTCATTTACCAACTATTCATACTTGGTGGCAACTCATTACTCAGATAATATTACCTATCCTACCTCTTTGGACCAGTAAAGCAGTGTTAGTTTGCTCGGGATGAAAGAAGATGTGCTAACTGAACAGAAGCACTAAATTATTGGAGGTTGTCTGAGGTGTATTTGAGGTTCCCAGCTTCTTCTATGAGGACAAAAATACATGTTGTTTGCCTAAGCACTGATTTTCTTGTCTTTTTTCTCTTCTCTCTCCAGGCGTGAAGCTTGGAAGTACTCCACGGCAGTCCAGAGAGGTATGTGTTTACTCCATTTCTCCCAAAACACATACACACAGGTTGCTCCCACCTGTTATCTATTGCAAAAAAAGTGATTGTCAGCCTTGTACCTCTCAGCGTGTCTGATAGCATCTGTGTAGAAAGGCTGACCTCACACTGTGCATTCAGCCAGTCAGACTGAAGCTGAGTTTAGTGAGTAAACGATCCCAGTTGCACCAGGCCAGTTTCCTCGGGGTATTATCACACCTGGAGTTTTTTTTTCCTCTGTTCTCCCACAGCAAAATTTTTTTTCTTGCATTTATTCTTTTTGTTTTACTATTTTCAGCATTTTTCAGGTATAAAAAGTACATTGTGTTCTTTATCTAAGTCACAAATACAGACATCCACATGGGCTTAAGCTTATATAGTAACATACAAATATGATTTTCTTTATTTAACATTAAATATTCACAATATTTAAAAAATAATAATAATAACAATAATTGAACCCTTTGATTTAATATCTGGACAAATCTTGTTCTGAGTCATCAAACAGGAGGTCCATTCTATAACTGCAAGATCAGACCTGCATATTGTTCAGAAGCCATTTTGGACCAATCTTCCTTAAATAACTGTTTCTATTCAGCCATATTTTTTTGGCATGAACTGTTTTCTTTTGATGCCACAGCTTCTCAGTTGGATTAAGGTCCCTGATGGGGCCACTCCAAAAGGTGGATTTTCTTTCTGTTGTTTGCTCTGTTTGAAGTTATTCGGTAGATTTACTTTAATGTTTGGGGTCATTTTACGCTTACGCTTGCATCGCCTGGCATCATGACAGTATCCTTTAATATATTGTTTTAAATGTGGGAGTTCATTTTCGCTGTGACGATGCCAAAATGCCCAGGCCCAGAGGCAGAAAAGCATAAATTGTAATGCTCTCTTAACTGTGCATCACCTTTGGAATGATGCTTCCAAAGGTTCAGACATAGTGCTGCCTAGCGTTCCCAAATAATTCAGCTGTTTCATAAGTCCTCAAAACATTTTCCCAGCAGAGGCGTCAAGGGTAAAGGTTCTTCTTTTCAATCTTTAGATGAGAGGAGATGGTTTCTGTTGGAGCTCAGCAGCTTCCTCTATGCTATCCTACTATCAACTCTGTCTATTCAGTGATATATGTATTTTAGAGACATGAACACAGATGTTAATTGGTACGCCTTTGGCCTTCAGAAAACTCCCCTAATTCTTCATAGCATAGATTCAACACAGTGTTGGAAACATTCCTCAGAGATTTTAGTCCATACTGGCATGACATCACACAGTTGCTGCAGATTTGTTGGCTTCACCTCCCGTTCCACCATATCCCAGGGGTTAAGATCTGGTGACTGTGGAGGCCATTTGAGTACAGTAAGCTCACTGTCATGGTCAAAAAACCAGTTTGAGATGATTTGAGCTTTGTATCATGATGGGTTATCCTGCCCGGAAGCAGCCATCAGAAGATGGGTACACTGTGGTCATAAAGGGACAGACATGGTTAGAGACAACATTCAGGCTGTGGCATTTAAGCGATGCTCAGTTGGTACTAATAGGGCCAAAACATGCTGAGAAAATATCCCCCACACCATTATACCACCATCTATAGCCTGAACCATTATTAAGAGGCAGGCTGGATCCATGCTTTTATGTTATTTATGCCAAATTCCTACCCTGCCATCTGAATGTCACGGTAGAAACCGAGACTCATTAAAGCAGGCAATGTTTTTCCAATCTTCTATTGTCAAATTTTGGTGAGCCCAGTGTAGTCTTCTGCTGCTGTTGTAGCACATTTAATTCAAGGATAAATGTGCGTTCAGATACACTCCTCTGAATACATTGGATGTAATAGGTAGTTATTTGAATTACTACTGCCTTCCTATCAGCTTGAAGCAGTCTCTTCTTTCTCCTTTGACCTGTGACTTCAACAAGGCATTTTCTCTCAGAGAACTGCTGCTCACTGGAGATTTTCTCTTTTTCAGATCATTCTCTCTAAACCCTAGAGATGGTTATGTGGGAAAATCCCAGCAGATCAGTTGTTTCTAAAATACTCCAACCAGTCTCACTGGGTCCAACAATCATTCCATGTTCAAAGTCTCCTAAATCTTCTTCCCAATTCTGTTGCTAGATTTAAACTTCAGCACTTTGTCTTTGTCATGCCAACATGCAGGGAGTTATTTCCAAGTGTTTGTCTGCTTAGGTATTTGCATTAACAAGCAGTTAAAACAAATACATAATGGTCTTCCTGACTCTGCCTAAAAACTGCAGATGCATCTTGCAAACTCATAAGAAGGTTATTGCCATTTTGTGTTCACACAACAAAATTTTGTTTGGTAGCTCTGGGCACAGAGGAGAAGGGGCAGTTAGCACACCCTTTTACATACATACCTTTTATAAGCTTAAGGTTACTGTAACCTACACCTCCACATTTGTTCACATGCATTTTCCCCATCTATGTTGTGAATTTTTAATTGATGCAATCAATATGGGCAGGAACAATACAATTATTTGTATATTATTAGCCATAATGTAGATTATGTAGATGTAATGTAATATATAAATAAAGATGTGGCTGTGTTTTGGTCATTAACAAGGAAAAACAGTCATATTCATTCATTTCTTTTTATTATTAGGGTTTTTTAATTTTATTAACTACAGAAATTATAACTTATGATTATCCCTCCCTGTGATTCCACATCACTTCATATTTTGACTTCAACTCTTGTTTTTATTAGCAAGTAACCTGCACAAAAACAAGTTAGAATTAAAGTAAATGGAATTTTTCTCATCTGAACAAATAAAGCAGAATTAAAACCTTTGAAAAGTTTGAGTAAACAACAAAATGTGTTCTAAATGTTTTAAACATCATTATAAAAGGCAATGAGGATTTGAGCTGAGGCTTTAATGTGCTATATTTTTCATCATTAGCACAAATAATATCAGGAATAAACATACATAACAAAAAAAATAGAGTTCACTTAAAATTAGCAAAAGAGATGGTGAAGTGCTAAAAAAAAAAAAAAAGAATATATCACTTAAAAGCCAGTTTTAATCAAGTAATGAGAAAGTTTTTAAAAAGAAAAAAGACATTAACAACCAATTAAATTGCTAAAACAAAATACACAAAAAGGAAAGTTAAGATAAAAGAGCAAGACTGATCATCAAGATTTAACGTTTTTCCATAAATTTCAGCAACATGAAATGGCTGGGGATGAAAAAGGAAGTGCAAACACTTAGATAATTAGCCAAAATAATCACTTTTTTTCAGTTTGGATCATAAATAAAATAAATTATATCATAAAAAATAAATAAAGATACATCATCTATTTTTAATGACAACCTGCTATGAATATTACATTGTACGCATATGGACATTCAAAACAATACGTGGTCTAGGGCTTCACTCTTTGATGAACAAAACATGTAACGATCCACTTTAAATATAGATCTGTAGCTTAGAAAATGTACAAAACTGTTTTCATACTATGAACTACAATGGTCAGGTAGTTCCTACTATGTTCTTTCAGCTGACCCCTGTTTGCTCTCTCTGTCTCTCTGCTGTGATCATCAGCACCAGAGAGAGACTTACACCGGTGTAAACCCTGAAGAATGTGTACCAATATCTGCCTTGCACTCACCTTAAACACACAAGGACCTTCCCCCCCATCCTTTCCTCCCTCCAGATGAACGAATATGACCATTTACGTCTGGAGAGGGATGAACCAAGATTCATGGTGGTCTCATCACCTTGTCTGTTGTAAAATTAAAATTATACATCCAGTCCATTGGCTTTATGATGCCATTACAGCATTTAATTGAAATAAAATGTCAGAATGCGTGATGGCCTTGGGCATCATCTGATAGTAATCAGGCAGTAGATGATTCTAATTTGGATTCCTCATTAAGTGTTTATAAGACATTTATATGGCATTACAGCTCAGTTTATTGATAGGTCATAGATGGCATTGGCCAGTGTGTGACATTTGTGTGTACCAAAGTTAGACCTTTAAGCTGTAGTGAAACAGCACCATCAAGTGGCTAGTTGAAGAATAAAAAATCTGGGGTACATTTCTGACATTGAAACTATAATATATACCATATTAATAAATAAAAATATTTATATTAATGGTTCTTCTTTGCATAGCCACCTGAAACTGTCCTTGTTTGTTTAGTCTAAAGAGGTCTGCAGCTATCAACTCTAACCTGTTTTGTCATTGTTTTACAGACACTTTCCACTCGGGACCGCGAAAGAGGCAAATCTGATAGTTTCCAGGACCTCCAAGTTACAGAAAACATCCTGTCCAGTGCGATTCCTCCAATGCAGTTCCCACATTTTGAGAAGAGCAGAAAAACATCCTCCCCTGGGTCTCAGGAGCAGGACATAGGTTCCCTTCATGTCACGAAAAGACAACGCAAACTGCTAAAAACAAGTCCCCCAATTCGACACACCAAAAATACCGTTTCCTCATCTTCCTCATCCTCAGTCTCATCCTCATCTTCAATTTCAACTTTATCCCCAATGTTCTCCTCCATTACATCAGGCTTTTTTTCTCCAGAGAGCTGGCAAAAGCTCTCCGGTATCCTGGAAGCACGCCAGCAACTGATGAAGGAAATCTGTGCTAAGTACAAAAGCAGCATTTCAAAGACCATCACACGTCATCATGTGAAAAGCATCTTTGTGGAGGACAAGTACAAGTTGCTATACTGCCAAGTCCCCAAGGCAGGATGCTCCAACTGGAAGAGAACCCTGATGGTGCTGGCGGGTAAGGCCTCCAACACTCAGAGTATTAAGCATGACACAGTCCACTACGGGCAGCATCTCAAGAAGCTTGATAGCTTTGACCAACAGGGAATCATGCACCGTCTGCAAACCTACACCAAAGTCATATTTGTCCGTGAGCCCTTGGAGAGAATGGTGTCAGCTTACCGGGACAAGTTTGAAAATCCCAACAACTACTACCACTCCCTGTTTGGGAAACCCATCATTTCCAAATACAGGGTGAACCCATCAAAAGCAGCCCTGAAGACAGGAAATGGGGTCACATTTAAAGAATTTGTCCAATACCTGCTAGATGTCCACCGGCCCGTAGGAATGGACATCCACTGGGAGCAGGCAAATCAGCTGTGCAACCCTTGCCTCATAGATTACGACTTTATCGGCAAGTTTGAGAACATGGAAGAAGAGTCTAACTTTCTCTTGCGATTGGCTGGGGCACCACCTAACCTCACACTGCCCAGTTTTAAAGACAGGAACCCAAGTGACAAGCGGACCTCTATGCAGATCACGGAAAATTACTTTTCACAGGTTAGCGCGTTGGAGAGACAGCGAGTATATGACTTCTACTACATGGACTATCTGATGTTTAACTATTCTAAGCCTTTTAAAGATTTATACTGACTTAAGAATTATGTGACTGCTTCACGTCACATTTTCACAGTCACATTCCACTACATTTTTACCATAACTGTAATTTTACCATACCAGTCCTTACTCACATGCTCAAATAGGTCTTTGCGTCTTAGCAGAGAGATCAGAGAGACCAAATTTCACTCAAAAACACTTTAATTACATTTTTTTAGCAGATTATATTGATTTGTAGACAGTTTGTGTGCTGTTGTATTAAATACTCTAAATTGTCCTAAAATGCGAAGCGTTTATTAAGTACTAGCAGATGGTGAGGTAGAAATTTAAAACTGTAAACATTAAGCTTCTAAAAAGATTTATTATTGTTGAACAGGCTTTAAAAATATGCCTTACTCTAGGTCAAATAGCATTTGTAAATGTTTGTTTATGGTTTAAGCACCAAGTTTACCATAGATTTCAACCACATACCTGAATTTAGAAAAGCGTTCCAAGTCCCTTATCTCACTTACCACAATATTCATAAATGTAGTAGCTTGAGTCCTTGGTATTCTTAAATCGTTCACAGTCAAACCCTTTCATGATTTAAAATGTTTGCATTTACTGTTTGACCTAGGGCAAGTTAGGCATCAATATACCTCTATGTATCAGTGCATACTAATACAGATATTTGATGTGAATGGCTTTACTAAATATAACTAAATGAAACACTACAAATACTATAAATCTTTAAATGTGTCAAGTGCTGCCCACTTGGAAGCTGTGTGCGCCTATTGTAGCATTTTATACTTCTAACTTTGTCATTTTGTGCTTTTGCCTAACACATACATGTGCTGTAGGGCCTCCATCAATAGGGTGTCTAAATGCAGGGTATAAAGTGTTGCTATCAATATCTCTCAATATCTATTAGTGTTACTGATTTACCAGTCGATGGTATTGGAAATTTAAAAAAATACAGGCTAAAAACAAAAAACAGATAAACACTTTTTTCATATTACATATGACATTTTTCAGTAATGTACAATTTGGACTTTCCAGCAAGAAACAGATAACAAGTTTGCACAAACTTCTTTATCTGCCACTTTAACCACCTCATAATATTATAAAGCAACCCATCCCCTCTGTATATAACATAGCTATTCAATACCAACATATAGGCTTTTTTCTGACTCTACTGTGTAAAATTGTATAATGGGCATTCAGATGAATATATATTTTTCTATGTATTTCTAAAATATAAATATATATATATAGATATATATATTCAGTTCTTCTTGGTGATGGTTATTTCCTTTTTGATGTCATTTGTTGTTCTTTCAGTAATATCAGTGTAGAGTGTTGTGTAACTGAAGAGTTTCTTTCCAAAACAAAATATCCACCAGCTGAAAACCAACACGTCTCAAAAAAAATTGAAATGACTGCAAACTATTGATGCAGCATTTAAAAAGTGCAAATAGCTATGTTTGAGTAATGAATTGATCTTCTTTGGTGCTTTGGAGTTAGGGTAAGATTTTGTTTAATATAAATGGATATGTACAATTTTGGAAATTAGCTCTTTGATTATTTATCCCAGATTCATTTTGATGCTCAATGGGATAATAGACCCTGTACAAATGAGCTGCATTCCACCTAGTTAGCCATCCAAGCTGAGGACATTTTTACCCATAGCATACCCGTGCTGTGTGTTTATATGTGTAGTACTGAACTACCTGTTTAGATGTTTTTAACCCCACCGCACATCTTTTCATAAAAATATATACACAAGAAAGCTGCAGCTATCATATCCTTTGTGCAACATGGCTAAACTACTATTCCCAACACAAAACCCAACTGGCAAGTCATGTTGTTCTTTTCTTTCTTTCTTTTTAATATGCAACATGATGCAGGTCAGACTACATATAATGTGCACTAGTTAAAACTGCAAAAAAAAACCCAAAAAACAGCAGTTTTTAGGTCCTAAGCAATCAGATATTTAAACATGTTTTAGACATTCAAACATGTTAAATACAGGACCAGTGGAACAAAAAGTTGTGAGGTTAAATACTCTAGGTTTTCACCTGAGTTAAAAAGAAAAACACGGAACTATTAAATATAATAAATGTTGAGTTTAACGTAACGTAAAACCCAGACAAGGATTCAAAAAATTTAAATTTAGTTAAAATCAACTTGGTTTACTGTTTCATCTTTAAGCTGTGAAATGGTAAACATGCCACAATCAGAAGTGGTTACAAATGGTGTATAACACACCAAAATAAACATCTTGATTAAAGAAAAAGTCATTTTAATGGCGGCAAAGATGGATTTGATTTATTAGATTCTCTGAACAACCTATGGGTAATCTCCAATAAAATAGTAGTCGCTATTTAGCTCTGTTATGTCCTTTGCAGCTCACTGGAAATTTATTTTATGGTAACAAAAGTTGTATTTGCCTAGAGAAAAGAGGGAAATCATATTATTCAAATCTATACACTCTATAATACTTTTTTAAGACCTTTAATAATTTTGGTGATGGTAACTGTATGAACTTTTGTCAGTGTAGTGTTGGCTTTTGCAATGCCAAAATCTAACCTTTGTTTAGGTTCTGGTCAAAATCTATGTAGGTGTAGCCAATCTTTGGCCAAAACAGCTAATGCATTATGATGAGTATTACTTTTGTAAATACTCTGTCAGTCCCTGCCCCCCTTCTAAAGAAGATTTCTTGGTTTTGTGGGTATACGGACAGATCAAAAGCATAACTACAGTAACAAGTGAATGTATAACAGTTTATTGTTGGTGCAAATCTGTAAAAAAAAAAAAAAAGATTATCTTAAGCCCTTTGCCTTATTTTACACTGCCAATCAAATGGTGTATTTCAGGAAGATATTTTTCAGGAGGTTATTTCTGGCTGATGAGTGTCTGCTAATAAACTGTCTTTTAGCATTTTTATGTGTTATTTATTTTTTTCATTGAAAAAAAAATGTTGTTTGTCAATCTCGAGTTAAGTGATTTGTGAGCTTTGTAGAACTAAAGAGCTCCAGAATGTAAACCAGCAGCATTAGAGCCAGAGCCATGTGTGACTCCAAATAAAAATTTTTACCATGTATTAGTTTATTTTTAGTGCTAATTACAGAGTATTTGTAGAACTAAAGTGCAGATAATGCTGCTGGATATGTCATTACCTTTTAAATTTTCACCAAATATCACCAAAAGTTACAACAAATGATTCTGACATTAATGTCTGTTGCCCTGTAGTTACAAATCCCAAGTCCATATTGTGTGGGTTACAGGAGTTAAGGAAATTACCAACATAGTCAAAGTTGGTTTTACACATGAAGCTGTTCCAGGTTGAAATTGACCAATTGCTTATTCAACTAAAATTGCCATAAAAGGTTTCCCCTCTCACAATGTAGTGCTTGAGGTCCTGCCTACAGAAATCAACAAATAGTTTACAAGTGCCTTTAATTAATTTGATCGACACTATTGCTGTTTTTTAGACCATTTTGTATATTTCAGAATATAAGCGCATGGCTTCCAAGAATGTGTTATTAGAGCAGTACTGTACAGTGATAGATGAAAACAGGTATGATTCACAGAAGGGTTCATAAGGTTGCCATTTTTGTCTTTCTGAAACAAAGCAGTGTGTGACTAATATGAGAGGTATTCAAGAATACGAGGCAGTCAGAGAGATGAGTGAATATTTTAGTTTGTAGTGGGTGATGTTAACGTTGTTGGATGCAACTGAGGATGAAAATTGTTTGATTAAGTGTACAAGTAAAAAGATACTCTGTGAAAGCTGGCAGTCATGGTAATACTGGTATGAGAACAAAATATTAATTCTGTTTTAAATAACAAAGGCCAGATATTGATGCTCTTTTATTTAGAAGACGATATTAAGAAAAAACTAACATGTAAGCTGCTCGGTTAAAAATTGAACTCATGTAGCCACAATTGTTATGGCACATCTGCAATGCTGGAATGTGATACAACAAGGAGAACTGACTTCTTGGCATCATGCCCTTCTCTGCCAAATGGTAATCAATCTAGAATAGATATAACCGCCAAACTGTCAAGGTGAGTGAAGTAATCAACACATGAACAGGAGGAGAGTTATTACTGCTCAATCAATACACATATTCATCGTTTTTTCTTAACTGCTTATCCAATTCAGGGTAACAGAGGGATTGGAGCCTATCCTAGCTGTCAGGGGGTGAGAGGTGGGCTACACCCAGACAGGTTGCAAGGAAGTGGTTTGTCAACAGTGATATGTCACCAGTCAAGGCTACAGGGGAGACAGACAAGCGTGAACGTGCAAAGTCCACAGAGAAAGGCTCCCGTCAGCTGGCAGATTCAAACCCAGGACCTTCCTGCCTCACCACCATGCCACCCCAAGCACACAATGTCACTGTACCAATCAAGATCCTGGAATGGAAATTATTTTGATGCACAGAGCAGGTTCCCCCCATGAGAGACCCAACTAACAGCAAGTGTTAAAGAAAGAAAGAAAGAAAGAAAGAAAGAAAGAAAGAAAGAAAGAAAGAAAGAAAGAAAGAAAGAAAGAAAGAAAGAAAGAAAGAAAAACACAATTAAAAAAAAAAATTCCTTCAAACTGCTGGACTTATAAGCGAGTAAAACTAAAAGTATAATAGTACAATTGTATCCACTTGCTCAGTTTTGCATACAGCAATATACTATAGAGTCAGAATAATAATGTTAAATAAATCTACCAGTAGTTATTCCCTATTTTACAAAGGGTTATGCTTTTTTGGTTAGGTAGAGTTTATGTAAAAGTACTTTTCTAAATGTCACTTAAATGTAACAAAACTGAAAAAGTTACTCTATAAATGTACATCATAAATGTGCTTATATGTGTTATATCCCAGCATATACAGGTAAGTCCTTCTAGAAAAAGAGTATCCCTTTTAAAAGCAAAATGAATAAAGTGTTAGTACAATCCTCAAAAGATCAAAGGGACAAACACAAATTATGTTTCCTGTCTCTAGTGTCCATAAAATTAAATGTACCAACACTCTGAATTATTGTGTCTGTGACCTGAGTTCCAAACGTGGTTTTACATAACAGTGGTCTCAGTAGGATATTTCTATTGCTGCACTGATTAATATTTAAATTAACAGTGTTGAGAGTTAACTCTTTAAACAGTAAGTCATGTCTATCCATTATGTGCCTCAAAGGGATAGGACTCATATTAGAATCCCTGAAGGTTAAGTCACATCAGCTCACAAAACTAAATGCTGGCAAATAACTGTCAATGCATGTTTTATGTCTGCGAGTACAACTTTTCATTTTGAGATCTAAGTGCCTTCAAATTGGTGCTTTTATTCTTCCATCACACAGCCATAAAGTGTCAGTTCTGAGGGAAAGGACTCGTTTCATTTCCATTTTGTTATTAGACTAAAGTAGGTACCTTATGTTGCCTAAATTTACAGTCATTTGTATGATTCTCACACACTCAAAGGAAGTAAAATCTGTCACAGCAGCATTTTTTTCAAGCATTTCATTTTTTTTCAATTTACCTATCAAAAATGATATTACTTTAACATAAACAAATAGCAGTCTTACGATGCACTTGTATCTGTGTATGTATGTAAGTGCATGCTTGTGTATGTATGTGCGTGCCTGCGTGCGTGCGTGCGTGTCTGTGTAAATGTGCAGTTATGTTTATGCTTGAGTGGAAGATGAATATTGCAGCACAAATTGATCACTCTGTAGAGTTAGAAATTTGATTAAATGCTCAAGGCTGATTTCCGCAACAGCTCGTGTATAAGTCATGAGAGCACTTTGGGGGAAGTTAAAACTGTGGAGAAAACAAAAGCCATCCATTTACCTCATTAGTGTGCGTGGAAAATCTTGACATGCTTTGAAGAGAACGTGCTTGTGTAGCAAAATCAGCTTAAGGGCCCAAAGCAGACATACAAGGGAGGCAACCAAACATCTTCCCAAAGTGATAAACAACCTCGCCTTGCTTGGGAGGACTGTAAAAAGAGACTTTGCTCCATTTTTCAAGTATTATTATTATAAGTTCCTCAGCTAATCTTCCTCTTTGCCTTCAAGCCAGCATTAACATGGCTGATGACAGGTTTCGGCTGATTCGCTGACGACAGTTCTATCACACAGACATTAGCAGGCACACGCACGCACACATGTATAGGACAAAGACTGACACAAAGCGGTTTGCAAGGGCTGTCTACAAAGGCAATGACTGCATCAATGCCTCTGCAAAATCTCCCATGTAATAACGGAACAAAACCAATTTAAGGTGTTGACTCTTCGGTTCAGTAGAACAAAATCTGAGAGGAAGGAAATTCCCTCAAATGTCAAATACAAAACTTGGCTGATTCCCACGCATGCCAGGTTAATTCTCCGCCTTTTGCATGAAACCCTTGTTTGTTTTGGCAATGAGTGTGCTGCATGCTCCAGACACATCTCTCAATGACATAAGCCTCATTAAAATGATTTGCTCAAGCTCTGTTATTAATCAAGCCAAGCAAAACGACAAGTGGAAAATAATTTTACGGAAGAAATCTCAAAATTCAAGTCCTGCTGAGGGCACAACCTCTCCCAAAATCTCATTTGGTGAGGTATGCTGGTTTTCATCAACACACAGCTCAATCTGAAAACAAAAGCTTCGTCATTTAGTTAGTTGAAGACAGAGACAAAAGTAACTGTGGCTGCCTGGCAGTAGGCAGGTGAACCATACAGAAATGGTGTTATATATTCACTTCACACACAGGTTTTCAAGGACAGATTTCCACAGTGCACTTGAAAGTAAAGGCACGCATTCAGAGGTGAAGGTACTCATTTGACCACCAAAAACAAAATACCAGTTTAGTAAATATTAGCGATAATTTCCATCCTTAATTCTGTAAGGATAGAAAAATTCTGCAAAACTGATAACTGATGCAAACTGGGGTATTTTTGCAATTTGATGATTTGTTTTTTTAAATGTATGTAAAAGGTATCACAGCAGAATGAGTAATCTGATTGCTCTTTTCTCTATTTTATAAGTATCTCTATAAAATTATAAGTATCTGGGGATTTCTAAGGAAATTCCTTTATATTCAGCTATGTTATTACTCTTTATTCTAAAAACTCCAATGCCATGCTGTTTGTTACCTCTGCTAACCCGAGAAATATCATATACAACCACATGATGGCAGTACTGCATCTGAAATATGACAAACCCCAACAATGCTTTTGCTTTTCAAAGAATGATTTATGGACATAAAGGTGTGTATAGTAATGTGAACTTAGGTACCAAATTTGCTGTCACTGCCTGTCATGCTTCACTAAAACATCAATGAAGGCTTTTGCAAGGCTTCTAATTAGGTTATATGCTGAAACTGACATAAATTATGCAGCAGCTTTAATGAACTTGAATCAATAAACATAGGTTCCATAATGAAGTCACGCAAGCTGCTAAAGGCTAAGTGCTTCTTTACCTTGGGGCTACGTTTCTACCAAACTGACACAACTGCCACAAATGGCTAAAACATTTGCATTGATAAAATGCATTTTCACACTGCCTTTGTGTGTTTATATCATAGCACTGCTCTCTAAAACATGGCAACGTTTCGTGTATGTATATTTATTTAAAAATACATTGAGGGGTGAAGCAAAAATCTGGGTGGTGATGATGATGGACAGGAGATGAGGAAGAACACTGAGAGTTAAAAGCAAATAAAGACATAAAACCAGACACAAAATTGATTAATATCACTATAAGTATAAAATTCTTAAAAAACATGGAGCTGAAACACCTCAAACCCTCTAACCAGAGCAATGTGTCTGTGTCTGTCTTTTTTTGTTGTTGGGGTTGTTTTGTATTTTTTGGCATGACAATAATGCAGGCAAGCTTTTGCAGTTGATTTGTGTTGCAGTGTTACTCACTTGTTCCTAACAATGCCTTAATACACTGAGCACAGCTTTCCAGTAGCACTGCCAACTCTCTTGGCTGTGCAAAAAAGTCAGATAACATCACACACATGTAATTCAGCATGCTTTGTTAACAAAGTCAATTCCCTTCCCAAAAGCACCCTAACAGTTAGTTAAACTCAAGTGCAAGAGTGCAACAGATCTAACAATGTCTTCAAAATAAAATCAACCGTTTCTGACATTTATGCTCCTTTCCTTATGTCAAAAATTGTCAAAACACACAAAAATATAGTGGACTTTTCCAACTGGCAAGCTTAGAGACTGAGAAATTAATCCGACATGGAAGCGCCATGGCCACCTGCATAAATCCCCATAGACTTCCATATAACTGCCCGGTTTTACACCAGAAAGAGACATGTTTTCAGGCTGGTACAAAACCCAGTTTTGGTGTCTATCTTGAGTAAACGTTTTGTTTTGACTCATTTTTTAGCATGGCCCGTTTGACTAGCAGGTGTTTTCAACTGATCCATCGGCTGTGTGCGAGCCTTGGCCACAGCTAATTTAAGCCACTGAAGTGGACAGTTTGTGGCAACACCTTTGGAAGAATTTCTAATGTTGTCTGTCAAATATCACAGATTTCTGTGAACATAACTGTGCTCACAGCCTGTCTAAAATGCCTGTGCTGCAGTTTTAGTGGATGGAGTTACTTTGTACTAATTAGATAGGTACCTGCATGTCTGTGAATCACACATGCAGTCTCTGAACGTACTTTGATAACCAAGCTTGTTAGCATTTGCTGATAAGCGCATTTCCCTCTCTTGTCCAGAAATGCTCAGATGTTTCTCAAAAAAAGGAAATTATAGAGAAGATCAATATCCTTCAGAAGAGTTTACAAACCAGTGGGTGATATGATGGAGATTAGAGCAACACCTCTAATGATTTTTCACTCAAATAATCTAGATTAATTGCCATGGAGCAAAATGGAAAAATATCTTACATATTTTATTCTTATAAGCAAAAGCACAACTTCAAAACCTTTTTTTCAGAACCTAACCATCAGTTTTTCTGACACAAATAAAGCTGTACAGCTTCAGTTTCCTTCGCCTATTCGAAAAAATAAAGCACTTCTTCTCAAACAGAAACAACAAATATGTAGGAGGAACACACTTCATTCTCTCCATAAACAAGTTGAGATCCCCTGCCAGTTTAAAGCTGTTTGGTTTTCTTTATCTATTAAGGTGTATCACGCATCACAGTCAACCTTTGATTTTTAAAAGCAGCCTTATTCACTTTGGAGTCACCCTCAGAGTTTCAACAGCACTGAAAGCTTTCTCACCTTCTTTTATTTTCCCGTGGCAGGCAGCTCTCACAAACTCCCCACCCTCCCAAAAAAATGCAGCCACTGTTTTTTTCTCCTCCTCCCTTTCAAGGAGAGAGGCAAGCTTTCAATGAATCACCCCCTGCTCACGCCATGTTCTGAACTGTGTCTTCCCTTCGTCAAACAGCGTGAGTGATGGAAGTGACAGAGAAGACACCTGCCCTGAACCACCACTGATAGAGAGGGAGAGAAACAAGGAGGGAAGAGGAGGGAGGGAAACGCATTGCCTGATGGGAGAAACACACAACGAGGCAACAAACTTGCAGAGACTATCACTTATAGTGACAGGCCAGGAGGTGCTGTGCTATTAGCAGGCCGTAGGGTAGGCCCAGAGCGCAGCCCGTCCTACATAGGATGGATGGGCCTCTCTCTCGGGACTAAATTAATACTGGGAGTCTAGTGAATTGCTTTTGGAACAATGTCCTCCTAAGGAGCTAATCAGACAGGAGTTATCTAGAAGTGCCTGTAGGCTGGCTGGCGTGGTTGCAGCGCTGTGGCTGCCTGGCAGAAGGCAGGTGCACCACACCGATTCACAGCAGTTCATTCCTGAGCACGCCACAGCAGTGGCATTATATATTAGACTCTGGGGATGATGAATCTCAAGTTTTCAAAGAGAGAGAGAGATTTCTACTATGTACTGAAAGTGAAGGCACATGTTACAAGAGGGGGAAGTTCTTGTATGAGCATTACAAACAAAATATCAGTTCAGTAAATTTGAGGGATTCTTTAAAAACTAGTTTTTGTTTTTGCAACAAAGGAGAAGCAACTTCGCGCTTGTGAATATCAAATAATTCCCCCATTAAATATGATATTATTGACTTTTATACCCAACTAGGGGGCAAGGCTGCAACAGTGAACAACACTGACATGTTTTCACTTAATTGCAAACTAATAACTTTTTCCAGCATCCAACAGAGCAGATTTAGCATTCATTTGAAATCAGCGGCTCCTTTTCTGTCCATTAACTCCAATTCAAAGTGAACAAGCAGTTTATTAGTAACTCCGTGAGCCAAAAAAACGGAGGCTGTGGCCTTAAAACCCAAAATATACCACAGAGATATGGAGCATGGTTCTGCTTGTCATTGGTGACCTTATTTATCTTCTGCATTGTATAGTTTGGTAATATAAAATCTTAATACATGCTCCAACTACTAAATAATTTAGAAAAAGAAAAACAAAGTAGCAAGTTGTAAAGTTTCGATATGCGATGAAAGAACATTTTAGATACAATTCAGAGATTCAATCTGACAAAAAGAAAAAAAAAACAAACACAACAAGGAAGGAATGAGTCAAAGCCAAGAGGGTTTTGCTACAGCATGGTACTCATCTACAGTGAGATATAACTAGGAGCAGGTTCAGCTGTATGTATAAAAAAAGAGAAATGACAGGTTAAAATTAATGGAATGGATTGACATTTATATAGTGCTTTCAACTACAAGCCACAGTTAACCATATACAAACACAGGGTTTTATTCTACGTATTTTTAGCACTCTATGCAGCTCACAGCCAATTTAGGATGACTAGTTAATCTTACATTAACGTGTATGTTGTTTGGCTATACTGTACTGTGGTCATTACTCAAAAAAGTAATGTATCACGCTTACTTTTTACTTTTAAAAGGTAATGCATTATATCATTTAAATACTCCCCAGAGAAAGTATTTTTTAATTGCATTACTTTTAAATTATTCTGTAAAATGTTCTGAAATGCACTGTCACATAATTACAGTTAACATCATAAATCTTAGGCTGTGGACTCACACGCCAACGCAAATCTTTGTCCTATGCACACAAGCTGAAATCAGCTGACTGAAGCTCAAGAAAAAGGCATGTTTGATGATTTTTTTCTACCACTGTGCAGATAACTGAAGAACCTTTGTGACACAGGCACATAATTGTAACTGTAATGTGATTACTGTGATTTAGGATATGTACATTATTGTATTACCATAATGTGATTATAGTAGGTTTGATCACTGGCGAGGGCTTTTCTCCATGCAGAAAAACCCTTGCCAGGGTTCAAACCAGTTACCTTCCTCCTATGAGGCTACCATGCTAATGCAGTGGAGCCAGTGGTATATGCTGAAGAAAGACAAGCAGAGACCATGATTAAAAAACACTTTTCATGCGCCACTTCTTTTATTTTTTTGTATATTCTGCACTCTGTGTGGACATCTACAGCTGCCTACACTCCTTCCTGGTTGAAGAATTGTAAAAATTATTATTTCTAAAGTTATCATCACATTTTTACAATTAGCTGACAATGACAAGTGCTGGAGGAATTTTACAGAGCCATTTATTTAGTAAAAGCAATAAAACACTATGAAAACACATCACGACACATAAACTGTGTATTACTGGCATAATGTATTGGAAGTAACAGTAATTATTCTGCAGAAAAATGTTCCTTGTCAGTGTAATATGGATTAATATTACTGCTGCTGATATGTACGGTTGAGCTCATTTTAAATATACAGTAATATATCAAAATCATGTTTGTAGTGCCGCTGTCCTGCGAGGACCGCATATCTCGTAAAAAAAAAAACAAAAAATAGTTTTTACTGCACTTACAAACAAATGCTTTCAGTTTGATTTTAAAGAAGTATATTGAAATCCATGAACAACAAAACATCAGCTATATTATAAGACTTGAGCACTGTGTGACATGGTTAACTACCAATTTCTACAAGGGAATTAAAAATATTAATGAAAAATTAAGATGAGGTACTGGTGAAATAGCTGATTAAACTTGGCAGATTTAAAGTATTTCTGGGAGACGCTAATCTGAAAATGTGGGTGGAGCCTTCACCTGTTCAGGTCACCTATTAAACCGGACATGGCAGGACCTGGCGCCTCCTGTCGAGCTTCAAGGCTTTTCTCACTAACGTACTAAAGGAATTATTAGGTTTCTTACGTGTTGGGCAGGGTAAGACTAAACTTATCTGTTAAGAGGTTAGATCACAAAAACATTGTTTACTCTGTACCTCTGTTTCCATACCAGTCGCAAATGATAGTGAGAGCAGTGAAAGCAGAGCCAGCAGTAGCTTGTCTTGTACAAAGATCTTCCATCACTTCTTCGTCAGAGGACGGTTTATCCGCGATGCGCATGCGCAAACAACCACAAACGCCTACTGGATTCTCAGCATGCACAAGCTTTTGTTAACAGACAGTATAATGTTAACGGGACATGGAAAGACCACTGAAATCGAGAACTGTTACAGATTTCAGCAGAACTGTAGGCGAGCAGAGTTTAACCACCTTCCAGAGACACATTCCAACAGCCGCAAGAGGGCAGTAAACTAATAGACTAATTTAAAGGATGAAAAGCTCAATGACTCTCATTTAGGTTTTAATTGAGTCCTAGTTTTATATTTCACTGGACAAGGAGTGCCTTCCTTGCGTGGCCTGATAGCCAGGAAAAAAAAAGACATATTAAATTCAAGGCCAAAATAGGGGTGGGGGGCAGTTAAAATTATGTATGATAAGCATTTTACAGTTTTTATTTTGTTAAAAACGGTAGGTGTTAAATGGAATAGTAGGAGTTATGAATACATATTTTAAATAGTTTGCCATAATTGATGAATGCTTAGCTGAACGTTATTCCTTAAAGTAAATGATAACCTGAACATAGTCCAGAAAGAAATAGAATTAGTTCATGCTTAAAAGTAACAAAAATCTGAAAGTAATGTATATATGTTAAAGTATGTAAATAATACTAGTGAATTAATGGGTCAGATAAAGCCAAACATTGACCGTGTGACTAGATGAGACCTTTCACTATTTCATTAACTCTAAACACCACTAAGATTCACTTTATAATGAAAAGTAAGTTGATGCTGATGAAGGGACTGGTCTTCACTGCACTGCACCACTGTTACAATCATTTATCAGGGGCATAAAGTGACTCGATGAGGTCTGAGCTGAAACAGATGAGAAAGCACTGAGACCACACACATGGCTGAACAGTAATTATGTGTAAGAGAATAAACTCTGCTTTCAGCACATAATACACACCCAGTATTACTTATGGCCACTTAACACAAAGTGTTGGTGAAAGAAAGCAATGTCTATGGGGCGCTGGCTTCTTAGCCTGCACCAGCCCAGGCTGAGAGAGAGCAGTGCCTCTGGCAAGCCCCAGCCTTAGCACTGCCTCACCTTCTGGAGGACGGCTAACACATTCAGACTGTAATTCACTGCACAAAACAGATATATCATGGGTTAACTGGCTCGTAACACCCTATTCAGCAAAACCCAGATATTGCGTCTTTTTACCTTGTATAAATGATACTGTATTATGCTGCTTAGAGGAACTCCAGTGATGAAGGAAAAAATTAATAACCCAACATTGTCAAAGCACTTTAAAAGTCATGCATTTTATGCCAGAAGATAGGTTTCTAGTGCTGTAGCATAAGCAGAACTTTACTGTTGTAGCTTGGTGATAGTAAGTTAGTCTAAACAAGACGAGGTCATTAAAAGAAAAGAAAAAAAAAAGTCAGGTTTATTTTTATTTTCTATTAAGTATTTAATTACTGTACATCTTTTTTATAACATAATTTATGACACTTTTTTATCCATCTTAAAATAACAAAAGAATGCCTCAACAATCCACTTAAGTATAGAAATTAAATAAAAGTTAAGTATAGAAATTAAATAAAAGTACCTGAGTTACCTTCATTCACCCCACTTAACCATTTTCCTTAGGCACAATATGCCTAATTTATCAACAGTAACTCTGAATTACAGAATTAAATGCACATTTACTCATGTTTTCATTGTTCTGTTTTGTAAAGTGTAAGCTACAAAAATACTTTTAATAGTGTGTTGTGCTTCCATATGTTATGACTTAAGAAGTTTTTTTTACCAACCACTGCTGTGTTTACTGTAAAAGAACTAAAACTCAAAGGACATGATGACATGCAAAACTGCGTCATCCTTTGTGTGGCTGTAACAAAAAAAAACCAAACAAAAAACCCACCACCATTGAGTATATGAAAACTGGATTTTCACCAACTAAAGTTGGTTGGATTGCATGTTGTGACCATAAAATGTCATCAGCCAGCAGCCTCAGTCCCTATCAGGCAGTCTGCTGCACAGAGCACTCTCCTCTAGCCTTGGGCGCTGGCCGCACTAGCATGCACCCTTCCCCCATTGCCTCTCTTCTCTCTCCTCCTCTGTCTGTCTCTCTTTTACCAGGCTGCAGTGACCCACCCTTCCCTTCCACCCCAACCCCACCACTCCCCTCCCTGTCACCCTGCGGCGCTTAGCTTCCATAGTGTCAGTGCACAGGCCTCAGTGTTGACAAAGCAGCAGGCCTTCAGAAGACACATCAAACCCTGTCCCTCCTCTGTGCTGTTAGGGAGCTCAGTGCACAACAAAAGGACAGGGACTCAAGCTTCAGTCTCAGGCCATTACTAGTCTCAACAACATAGCTACAGACAGAAAAGGGCCCTCGAGGATGTTGTACGTACCAAGACTTAGAAACATGAGCTGGATCAGCTCAAACCATTCAAGACTCAATCCATGTTTTCTGACTGTTGTGATGACAGTGCTGTGATGGATGATTGTAAATATAAAACATAAGTCAAGGCTGTGGGTTGATGCCATCATGACACATGCACTCTAATGAGGACTGTGGGTGCTCTGCAATGCCAGGGACTTCCCCCAAGGCACATTGAGCGGGGGGAATGCTATGTGATGCATACCAGATGTGATTGGAGACATCACACTGTTCACGTTGTTACTGCTAACCAAATAGTAGCAGCAACAAAAGCAAAAGATCATTTTTCCTCTGTTTACACATTCAAGGCATGAGGCTGGATGCTTGTAAGACTGGTTTGAGCCAGAAGCAGAATAACACATTTCAGAGGATTTAGTTTTTTCCCCAAAGAACTTCAGTGAGGACTGCACATAGAAATGAAAATTTGGTGACGGATACAAGAGATGACATAAAACAAAGTTACATTATCACCTCTTCTCCTCTGACAAAACAGAGAAAATGTCTAATTTCTTGGCATTTTGGCAAAGTTTCATAAACATTCTCATGTTCTAATTTCATCCTGTACTCACGAATGCCTCTATTACCTGATGACTTCCTTCACAGGTACTTTTTCATCAGTTTGTAAATATTTAGAGCTTTAGACCACATGATGGCAGCAGATTTTGAGATTTTAGACAATTCTTAAAATGTGGAAAATACATCTTCCGCTTCATTAAAATGTCAGATTTCTTTTTTAATTTATCTGATCTATAACATCCCAGAATGAGAGGAGGATATTTTCTTTGCACAAAGAAGAAAAAATAAAAATACAGGTAATATAACATATAAAATTATCACAATACTATATTTTTATAATTGATTTATTGGTCTATATGGAAAATTGCCTTTTTTCTGAAATATGTTTATTTGAAAAGTATCCAGTCACTAAAGATGTCAAAAAAGGGGGTAGAATATGTAAGACTTTCCGTTTTTTAGTGAAGTAATATTAAGTACCATGATGGCATCAAAGTACACTGCCTTTTTCAAGGTTCAGAGTCTAGCATGTTTGGGGTACTCTGCAGGCTTCCACTTGGCTAATATTTAGTAAATGTCTCAACCAATCACATTAAGATTCTGAATAAACAAAGACTGAACTTGACAACATCAGAGTCATTGCAGTTTTACCTGTAAAAGTGGAACTGTCTCATAACAGCAACTCTCAGAAGTACACAGAGTGTACACACTCTCCTTGTGCTCAGCTTTTTCTGAAACTTAATTGCTGGCATTAAGCACTTGAGGGAATTCTGAGCTGTGCTTGTTAGGTGTTTGTGAACAACACAACTCCATACGTTCTATTAATAAACTGACACCCTTTTACCTTCTCCCTCTCACCCTCTCTCTCTCTCTCTCTCTCTCTCTCTCTCTCTCTCTCTCTCTCTCTCTGAAATAATGAACAATAAGTGTCGCTGCTGCACCTCAGACACACACCAACATCAAGCAGAATGTCAAATGGCTGTAAGAACGGAGCGATTGACAGCAACCGGGCTCCACAAGGCATGCAGATTACTAAAAGCTAGTTCTGAGCGTTCTTTTCAAACTTTCTCCACATGCCAGAGGGGCAAGTAGAAGTGGAATGCTTGAAAGAGATTCTTGCAAATGCTCACATTTAGAAGGGCGGATGTGACTGTATTGTGCCTACTGTTTTCACCTTTGTGCATATGTAGTACAGTTGTGTGGGTGACCTGGGTTATGTGGATCAAAACAAAGACATGTTGGCCAAATGCCCTAAAGGCTTTAATTGAAAAGTAAGAATAAAAAAGAGACAATAAATATTAAAAAATAAACCAAATGGAAAGACTATAATATAAAAGCCTATTTTAAACATTTAATGAAATAATAAGTAGTACAGCATATGGCTTCAAAATGAGTGGTAAATGTGTGTTTTATCATTTTAACGCAGGAGAAAACATTACCCATTACTCTTGTACATTAATAACAACTTTACTGATAAATTATTATTGATGATTACTGACTATCAGATTCCACCATATATAGAAACAATATTACACCTGGTCCCAAAATTATAATGTACATTTTTATGCAGACGGCACTGTTTTATGCCACTGGCTCTTCCCTTGAAGTACATGCGATCATCTAAATGTATCAGTGAACAGTTCATTAGCCCTTTTGGAAACACCAATCAAGAAAATGATATTTATATTTCTTATGGTGATATTGTTTATAGTCATGTTTCTTCATCCACCTTGAAGCCTCTTGAGTCTTGCATCACAGTACATTGCAATTTACCAATGATAAATTGGTGTAGGTCTTTTCTTACTTACTCTTCTATGAAGAAGTAGGATGGTCAACCTTAGGAAACAGAAAAAAAGTGGCAGTGTGTGGTGTTTATTTACAAGGCTCTACTGCAGAAATTGCTTGGTTACCTCTAAATGCACTACATGCAATTTCAGGTCACAGAATGTGCTAACATTACCTGTTATTCACAGTGAACCTGGAAAAACAATTTTTCATTACGTCTGTGATGGTTCTCAGTCATCCAGGTCATCGTAGTCTAAGGAGCTTGGAAAGAAAAGCGTCTGGACTTCTTTAAGTTTCCTTGCAGATGTTTCACCTCTCATCCAAGGAGCTTCTGAAGAAACTTCTTGGATGAGAGGTGAAACGTCTTCAAGGAATTTTTCATTACTTTGCTGCCTACAAATGGACTGAGCTACAGAAGACTATGAAGTTTCATTCTATGTTTTTATATGAACATTTTTAAAAGGTGACATTTATGTTTGTCCAAAAACTAGAGGTGGCTGAATATTGAAAGTATTAATACCAATTCTGGCATTGGTATTGAATTGATTCTGACAAGATAGGATAGATACTTTATTTGTTTGATTTGTGTTTAAATTTTTTTAACCTCAAACATGCACTATGAAAAATGTCTGAACCTTAAATGAAAGTTATGTCAAATAGAAGCTATAAATCAAATAGATGTGTTCCAGTCACATCTGTTTGATTTGTAGCTTATAGCACATTTGAACAACAGAAGATGATCCAAAGTGATTTAGTGACGGGCACATTTACATTCCAGGTATCCAAAAACCCCAGCTTTAAAATGCATAAAAGGCGAAAGTTGTGTTCTGTGTTAAATAAGTATTGGGGAAAGTAAAAAATCAATTTGAATTAGTGGTCATTCAAGCGTGCTCTGAATTTGCAAATTGATGAGTCATCTTATGAATCATGACACGTGGCTCTCCCCTTGATAAGCTGCCTTTATAGCTTAAAAGTATCAGTATCGACAATACTGACCCTGTATTTGCTTGATTTTAGATCAATACCAAAATTTGCAATATCCCACAGTAAGATCCTCTGACCCCAATGCTAGTATCAAATCCAACCCTATGTTTTTTTGGGGGGGAGGCTGGATTAAAAAAAAAGTTAATGTCATAATTGAATATGTTTTTCATACACAGGTTTCTGTTGAAAACGATATCTTGATCTCAATGAGACAACATGTTTAAATAAAGGATTTAATAATAATTAAACTCATCAATATGCATTTTTTTGTTCACAGTGTTACACCTAGCCAGCAGATGGTGCCATGTTCCATATTTCATTTGAGTAATAAGTATATCCTCCCGATTAAAAAAAACAATACCAGCATGCACTCATTCATTGGTGTCAGATATCTGACCTGCTTGCAGCAAAAAATTAAATGTAAAAAACAAAAGGTAAGTATGTGTCTGTACCACAAAAAAGAAGGTGGAATAAATTGTTTTTAATAAAAAAACAGTACAATTTATCCCTCAGAGGCATAAAGCATGCAATACACTGTTGATGCTGTGATTAATATATAGTAGAAAACGCTTTAAAAATCATATATAATCTTCTTGTGATAAAGCTGGAGAAAGGCACAGCATTGTCCTCTGTGCCACTTTAGGCAACATAAGTAATAGCACCTTGCATTTGAACCTAGAGGCAAAGTTATTCTTCTCGGGGTCATGCATTAATTCATATACTTCATTAACATATGTCTGAAGGAGACTTTGAAATTTTGACTGATGTATGCAGTTGAATGCTTCACCTTGCAACATAAACATCTTGACTCAGATTTGAGCAAAAATCTATGTTCATTTTGTAGTTTTACATAAGTAAACATTTAAAATAATGGAGAAATTATGTGGAATAATCCTTTAAAGAAAACTAGAACAGAGCTGTTATCTCGCTCTGTGCCTGCATCAGGGAGACCAAACATCTATAATCTCATTACCTGGGTCAAATAGTACAATCAGATCTACATTTTTTAACCCTTAACGAAGAAAAAACACTAATCGTAGGGGCAGTTTTTTGGACGGTTAAGAAAATGGAAAAGGAAACCTGTCTGTCTTCTCACTTGCTGATGTGCTGGTCAGGAGGACAGATGTTTAGATTTGGGAAATCTCAAAGCTGCATGCAAATCCTCAAGATGACCTACTTCTTCCCTTCCACATAGACACCGATAAAATCCATAAATTAAGGAAATTAACTGATGGGGCCCGGGGCCACTTTGTAAGCTATTTAAATCTTTAAATTTACAACATCCCTGCATACTTCATGTAATTGAACTAACTCCGGGCTTGTTTCCTTTAATGAGAAAAAAAATCCCGCTTTCCCTCCAGTCTGTACCTCTGGAAGCAACAAATCTGTGCCAGAGGGGAAGAAGGGAGCGCTTGAGGCACGCTGAGGTCTCTCTAATTATAAAGACTTCACTAGCTTCAAGGAGAGGCGCATTCTCACACATCCATCAGCTTGCTGTCAAATATCACCAGTACTTTTTAATTTTATATTTAAATATCCATTATTTTATGCCGATTTTCTATAAATCTGTCTCTTTCTCTCTCTCTCTCTCTCTCTCTCTCTCTCTCTCTCTCTCTCTCTCTCTCTCGCTTTGTTATACACACACACACACACACACACACACACACACACACACATATATATATATGTGTGTGTATATATATATATATATATATATATATATATATATATACATATTTACATAAGAAAATGTTAGAAGAGTATAGTGATATTGCTTTGGAAATCTATGTGCTTAGAAAGAATGTTAATACTATTCGGGATAAACGAGGCTCCAAAATAGTGAGTGTATTGATGTATTTCCTGTGGACCAATAATAAGTTCCTACACTGGTTGGCGCCAAATATCAAGAAACGAATATTACACCCCTCTCACGATTCTGGTACAGAGTAATTACTGGGCTCGATGTTGCATCAATTATTCACAGTTATTTACCCGCAAATAAACAAACATGCAAATAAATAAATAATCGTCTCCTTGGCGTGAGCACCTGCTTGACTCCTTCTTCCCCCTTTTACTTTGTGCTGAAGTGGCGCAACACTTTAGCGCTTCATCACTTGCATTGTGTCTTTCTCTGTTGAAAAATAACAATAATCAGGCACAATCTTATTTTCCAAAAGTCTGGAGGCTGCCTCCTTTCATTGTAGAGTAGAGAGGGGGGTGTTCTGGGCAGATATCTCCATCTAAGCCCTGCGCTATAATTGAAATGGCGCATTTGGCTGCAGGCAGGTTGTGAGGGCGCTTTCTGCAGCAGCATGCATGCATGTCCATAGACGTCATTTGATTTTAATGGCCTGCAGGAAATTTGGCGTTACAACTCCAGACATTAAGGCAAGAGAGAGAGGGAGAGGAATAGAGAGCGGGAACACGGGGGGAAAATCACGGCAAGAAAGATATTGGTTCAAGGATATCGCTTCATTTTCAACATATTTTTTCCTGCTGAGACTTTATCAACAAGTTATTGCGTCTTTATTATATGTTGCCTGAGTAAAGGACTATGGCAGCCCGCCCGATTTAAACTTTAAATTTAGCTTGGAGATGGAGATGGAAATGTAATCCTACTAGCTGGACAGCCTGGGGAACTATTACATCAGACGAAATGACAATGATTAAAATCTGCTTTTTGCTGCTCTAAATCTATTGAGCGACAGACAGTTGCCTGTTAGGTTTCCTACCCCCTCGAAATCACAACTTCACACCGTTAAGGGGATCGGTCTACTTTTTGCCGGAAAAAATAAGATAAGTTATTATATCTATGTAGTCATAATTTCGGGAATAGAGGGTATCACGTTTTCTTCCTTGAGAAAATTGCCTGGGTGAGAGAGTGTAGTTGAGCTAATTGTAGCCTAATCCCTGGCCCAGAGGCGCTTGGGCAGCCCGGAGCAAGATTTTTCTTTTTTAGCTCCGCTCTGTTATTTAGAGAAGGATTATTGGCTTTCTTCTTCTCATAACAAACCACAGGGGCAGTTTCATTTAGGCAAAAAGGCAGACAAGAAGCCGAAATACGAAGCAGGATTCCAATAAGAGCGCACATTTTACGCGTATCCAAATAAGAGCAGAGAAGGGGAAGGAGATCATCTCATCTATGTTCAAGGTAAGGACGCTTCCTGTGCGCTTTGGTACAAAGAAGCTTGGTGAGGACAGGTCGAGCCAGCCTTGCAATTGAGCCTTTAAAGCCACAGAGACTCTTTGCAGTCGATCCCGGCCACAACCTAGCGTCTTTTAAAAGCAGTTTTGTGTCGGATACAGAAAAAATACTTGGCTTTTCCGTGCGGCAGTATAGGTATTGGAACTGGACGGCGGTGTAGTTCGGTGACAAACTCGGGGGCATTTGGAGAAAATATTTGAAAATTTTGGGGGGTTACGCGGACAGCAGCTGGGACTGACCGCCGGCACGGATTTCCTCCGGACTCCCTACAATGTTTGAAACGGTAGGGTGACAATTTAATATTACAGAATCCAATGTTTTTTACGCACAGTGTAGGCTTAGGAGGTACAGTTTTCGTGAAGGACAGTTGAACTGTGCTGGAGAGTCCTGCATAGGGCTACTGCTCGACCAAAGTGTATTTTCTGTCTTTTCTGCCAGACTGTACCCTATAGTTAACACGTGTGTGTTTTATCAATCGGGTTGTGAATTACACGTGTCGGGATTATGCTTTTAATTGTACAGCAGCAATAAGACGCCATGTTGAGCATTTGGTAGATTAAAGGCAGAGCAGGGGCTTGTGGTGTTCCTGCGGAGGGAGTGTTGTATCGCACCGTTTCTTTTTCAGAGATTTCTGTGTCCTTTTTCGTGGTTGTTTTAAAGATCGGTCGTCAGGGTTTATGTTGCTGTCATTAAGTGTGAGCTCGACAGCAATATGTCTGAGCAGGGGTCAGCGAAGGGAAGCAGCAAGAAAGCAATTCAAAGAAGGAAAGTTGAGTCTCTGTAGCTGCTGTGATTTTTGTGAAGGAATTTATGTGTTGTGTGTCTACGTGTGTCACTCACTGTTTGTGTGTATGTGATAGGGAACAAGAGAGTTGGGAACAAGAGAAATCAATGAGAATGTGATCGGGATAGTAAGAAGATTTCTATATTTATTTCCACATTTGTTCTTCATTGTATGTCAGTGTAGGGAATTTATTGTTTAATTGGTGGATAAGTAGGAAAGAGGAAGATACCCGCGATGGGACAGACCGATGGGTGTTCGTGTGTGTCTTTGTGTATGTGCCCTAAACTTCTTAAGTCTCTCCAAGTTTTTTCTCTGTTCCTGGGTTTTGAAATGTAATCCCGTCTTCTTGTAATCGCATTAAACGAATACGATACTGCTGTGAGGAGGTCTATATAAAAAAGTCTCCTGTCTCATAGTGTGCCCACTGGCATTTCTCTCAGAGCCGCGGGGATGATCTGGACTTTGGCAAAAGGTCTCCCGTCTATCAGTAATGACAGTGCAACAGCCCATATGTGCAACAGAAAACTGATCAGGTCACATAATTTAGTGAAAGCTGGGATTTTATTATATCAGTCTGTTTAAACACACACATGTGTACTATGAAGCTCCTATTATTATTTTAGGTTTCCTCGAATGGAAGGTCTGTATTTCAACCAGAGCCTGTAGGCACGGACTAGTGGTGATAAAGTGGAGAAACGGTGACCTTTATTCTGTGATTATTAAAGAAAATTGACTAAGAACAGTATATCTTTGTTTACTTTTCCTTTAAAAAAATAAACTCAGCCTCTGTGATGTACAATATGCTTCGTAACAGATAATAGTAACACTGAAATGTGGCCATACTGAGGTTTAGTGGTTCACCTGCCGCTGTTGGCAAACAAATTACGCACCAGTAGGTAGGTTGGATATAAACGCCTCCTCCGCTCCTCCTGAAGCAGTGCGGAATCAAATGACATCGCATCGAATTGAAAATATTTTGTCAATCATTTCATCAGATAATCTAATTCAGCTCTGCACTGACCTCGGAGTGCTCCGGCGTGCTCCCAGTAAGCCCCAGTCCCAAATATATGCACCCACAATCTGTATATAGTAGGCTCTAGTGCCATGTACTTTACTTTATTTTAGTGGTTAATCAACGACACTGAGCTACGGCAAGTACGGAATAAGATACACAATAGTTTGGCCTGCAAGTAACATGATACTTCTCCTGCTTTCGACTGAAATCTGATGCGTTTTTGTGCAATACATGAGGCCCGTGTGCCTCAAACTATCTGCGGACACATGACAATCTTAATCTGTTTGTGTACTGAATGGATGCGTGTGTGTGTTAGAAGAAAAGTTGAAAGCTCCCTCCCCGTCGAGCTTTCCTTACTCTTAGATTGGTGGTTGGTGTGTCTGGGCGCATCACGTCTAACACATAAGGCGACCTTTAATTAGAATATTGCAGCAGCAGTTTATTTTATTCCCCTGGAGGCTGACACCTAGCATTCCTCTCTCTCTCTCTCTCTCTCCCCCCCCCCCCCCCCCCCCCACCCTGTCTCCCTCTCCCCCTCTCTTTTTCTATCTGTCTATCTCCTTCTGTCTCTCTCTCTCTCTCTCTCACCCCGATTCTAATAAGCATCCTCCTATCCTCGCCTGCGGTGCTGCATGAAAAGATGCAAACATACTTAATTAGAGCGGTGGCAATAATTTCCAGGCTAAATATGCGACCAGACAGACATGGAAGTGATCTGATACCATTCAGAAAGGATACTATCTACTTCCCTGTTTAGGAGCACTCTGCTGATTTTTTTATTTCTTCTTTACCTTTATTCCCATGGCTTTTCTCTATACTTGCTTTCAGGAGGGAAGAAGCATGTCAAGGCTGTCTCTGACCCGGTCCCCGGTCTCTCCTCTGGCCGCTCAGGGGATCCCTCTGCCGGCTCAGCTGACCAAGGCGAACGCCCCGGTGCACATCGATGTCGGGGGACACATGTACACTAGCAGCCTGGCAACCCTCACCAAGTACCCAGATTCAAGGTAAGATCAGTCCCTGCCTCTAGCATCGCTGCTGATCTTAATGTATTAATTCATAGCTTATCTATTTTTTTTTTAAATCAACTTTAAGAAATATGAGCAAACTAAAGAGTAGTTTAATCTGTCTCTTGCTGCTTTTGTTTAAAATGTGACACAGTTATGCATTTATTCCAGTTTAACTAAATAATGGAAAATGTTTCCTAAATAAATATTCAGTTAGATTTCAGTCATTTTTTTATCTTAGTAGCTTTATGTTGCATTTTTCACAGTGAATCGTTTAAAAAATAGATTTAACTGGCGGTTTTGTTAATGAAGTCTAACAGAATCTGAGATGTTAGCAAGTCATTTAGCTGACTGGCATTGGGACACCACCAGTGAAACTTTGGGGACAGTTTCCCCATATATCTTTTCAAATCATGTGGGGGCATTTCTCTTCTCTTCATTCTTTCAACTTTGTACCTTAAAAATGATACATGTGATTGCTTTTTTGTTTGTTTGTTTTAAAGGTGATTATTTCAATCTTCCAATAAATACCTCCAGGGCTTTTATTTTTTATCTCCTTTCACATGGTAGCTGTTATTGAAAATTCAGCTGCTGTGCAGAACCTTACACATGTTTTACCGCTGATGTGAGTAGTAGTGTTTGTGTGAATTCACACCACGCAGAACATTTTCACACTACGCCCCCTTTTCACAGTCCTTATTTATTTATTTTATTTTATTTTTCCCACAGATCAGGGTGCTGTTAGGAATACTAGAAAAAAAAATTAATGACGTAAGCGTCCAGAACCCCCTTAATCAAAGTTGATGTAAAACAGCTTCAAATGTGATTAAAATCATGGCATGTTACAAGTTGTAGGGTTTTTTGCAACCGCCATTTATCATGTGTTGCAACATGACCTTATCAAAACATTTTAATAAAAAGTTGCATGACTTATCCTTTTATTTTGTGAGCTATTGTTTTCATTATCTGATTGTTATAGTCACACATGAAGCATTTCCACTTCTAAGAAAAAAAAGCATGATGATTCAGGCTGTGTAAGAGCTGATGGTAATCCACCATCCCACATTTTTATACACATTTTTAGTTCCATCCACAAACAAGGTGCCGCTACTAAAGGAAGCAAATTCAAATAATGATAAAATGACTCCGTTTTATGCTGATTTGAATGAACCCTTCCGTATTTTCCTCTAATGCAGTTTGTCATTTATTGCATTATGCTCCCTGCATTTCGGCATCAGCTGAATCCCATGTGGGCCAAGGTAAACATACACCAGGTTGTTAGAAAACCTGCCAAATTGGCTACAGGAAATAATCCACATAATCCCCTGGTAATAAAGTCTTGATATTCATAGAGTCTGCTGACAGGAAATCCCTGACAACTCTCTTTTTATTCCAGTGCAACATGTCATGAGAAAGATAAAGCTTAAACCAGAAAAGGGTTTATCGTTGTTTGTGTTATTAAGACAATTTTTTTTTGTCCACTATTTCAGTGTCATAGTCAGTTTATCCAGTGGACAGATGGTTTTTACATTTCTGTGTCATTTGTATTCGCAATTGTGCATTGCTATTGTGTTCCTGTATTTATTATGCTCTGATGCAGCTTTACGCTTTACAAAGAAGTTATTCACTCTGAGATGCACAGGGTCTTTACTCCAAATGCAGCACAGAGTCATGTCAGAGCATCCAAGCAGTGTTTTTACAGTAAAGACCGGATATCAGTGTGAGTGTTGGTTTGGTTGGAGTGCTCTTTCGTCTTTCTTTCTCCTTCTCTTTTTCACACATGCTCCTTTGCTCCTTCTCTCTCTCTCCCTCTGTCTTGTGCTGTTTCTTTCTCACTCTGGATCACACACAAACACGCGTGCACACACGCACATATTCACATGCATACACTCACTGTTTCTCTGTTTCTCCCAGCCTCCTCAGCGTACAGTTGGCCTCAGGGCTCCACTTTCCACTGGAGCCAGTGGAAGGAGGGGCCCTTTTGTGTGAATTAGTATAATGGCTGACAGCAGAAAGCAAAACAATTACACTGGCATAACCGCATATGCTGTGTTCAGCTACGTCCGGTCAAGAAAGGCGCACGGGCAAAACTGAAAACGTGACGACTGAAAGAGCAGGGCTAAAGAGTTTGAAGTTGCTGATTACTTTTAATAGATTGGGTTCTAAATAATGCAGGGTGCCAAGAGAAAGTTAGTCTAGTAACTAATGTGTGGATATTCATCTTCTTCTGTGTGGGCCATATTAAGGGACAAGGGTCATGAAACATTGATGTGCACTCTGTGTAGCTCTCAAAGAGGACAGTCTCAGCAGTCACTTGAACAGAAGCTGAGGAAATTAGGGGAAATGTTCCACAGACAAGGAAACTATTTTGAAAGGACCACTGGACATTTTTCTCTATGAAGACGAGACTTCTATGTCCAGAGATGATAGAGCTGTACTGGCTTTATGCTTTTTCAGTGGTCCTCTGTTTCTGAAAATGTACTTTTCTATAAGCTGAGCTCAAAATATGTAACAGAATTTTGGAGTTGTGTTATTTCATTGCTATTTTGTTTCATTATCACAAGCTTCTTTTTTTAGTACCAACACACCACCATGAGATAAAGCTGAAGCTTTCGAGTAAATCTTTTACTCTGTTCACTTAATGTTAAATATTAACAGGACGTAATTGTTGCTACGGAGTAGAAGTAGCCGTATTATACAACCATAAAGTAACAGATAAGAAAACAGAGCTGCAGGCAAATATTGGCAGTACCAAAGTGGAGATGTTTGCATTAATACATTCATGTTTATAGTATTTTTATAAAAAAAAATCACATAATCTTGCAATTAACCCCCGTTTGGACAGATACTGAGCAACTGAGCTATACACAGTGAAAGTTATTACCAGAGAACCAGCGAATTCTGTTGCTGCTGATTGCATTGACATGTCAAGATTTTCAAAGGCATTATAGTTAGGCTGGAACTTGAGTTAAATGTTCTCATTTATTTTCCATAAATCACGATCTTCGGAAAAAGCGAAAGTGTGTTTCCTTATTTTGAAACCTGTATCACCCTTCCTTTGGGAGAGCTTGTTTGGAGAACCATGAGTTTATCTAGTATTTCACAGTTGCTTCAAGCATGACTTTGCGAATCAGAGCCAGGGACTGTAGCGATTTGGTTTTGAACTTTCTTATTTGACTTTCCCTACTCGGAAGCCATTGTGGGCAGCCTTTGATGTCAGGTTGGACAGCCTCACCGAGATCCCTGGGTGTGTTTGTTTCACTTTCCAAGAAGCACTGGGTGCTTTGTCTTCGTTAGGGGTCCACAAGTGATACAGTTTCCACACATTGTCTGTTCAAGCAGAATCAGTGTTACCTGGGTCCTATTCCCAACCTCGCGAGGATGCGTCTTTGGCAGCTCTCAGCCTCTGGCTGGCTTTAACTGGTGAAGCAAACATCCTGCCAGATATTGCCCACCTACTGCCCCACTGCCTGCCCTCGCTTGGCACCACAAGGGTAGGAGATCCGAGCCATCCGTGATAACCTCCAACACCCACCACCTCCCTCGTTCTCAGTGACTAGCACGCATTATCCAAGTTTTTTAGTTCCATCAAACCTTTTTCTCTCCCACTTTATCTCTCTGCATTTCTCCTGCATTCTGTTTGTTTCTTTCTGTGCTTCTTTTTCTTTTCTCTGTACTTCTGCTTTTTTGTACTTTCGCCTATCGTTGCCTCTCTTGCAATGATATCTCGTTGCCTGTCTCTTTGTTTTTTGGCCCTTCTGTTTGTGTATCTTGTCTCTTAATTTCTCTATACAACCCCCACTCCCTATGGACACACCCTTTTCTCTCTACCTACCTGTTAAAAACAGCCCACTCTCCAATTCAGAGATTTAACAGAAAAGGGAAAAATGAGGAGACCAACAGAGAAGACAGCGAGACAGAGAGAGAGAGAAAGAGAGAGCGAGAGAGAAGGGAGTTGGAGAGAGGGAAAGAAAAAGAAAAACAGGCAGCATTTTAATTGCTTTTTAAAAAAGTGGAGATGAAAAACAGAGTTAGCCTGGAGGGGTATGGTGAAATTCTAGCTGGAAGAATTGCAAGACCATATGAGAAAGGAACACCTCGGGCAAAACAGGGAGATGAGTATTGGTTTTTTATAAAGCATTTTGCATCGATTTCCAGAGAGAAAGCAAGTAAGGGAGAAGGATAGAGACAGAGAGAGAGAGACAGAAAGAAGGAAAGTCGGAGAGAGTGAAAAAGAGAAAGGATGGCAGGAGGGGAGAGAGGGGGGAGAACCATCTTTGCTTTCCTTCTTCACACAGTCAAGTCAAAGAAAAGAGACAGAGCAAATTTAATTTGATAGCTTCTGTGTGTTGAGCCAACACATCAGGGTCAGAAGATACCTGATACAGCCAATAACTACAAGCTCATACACTTTTACAAAGCAGCCGATTGTAATTGTAAATTCAAGCGAAATGAGTCTGTGAGTAAAGCCTTGGTGTTTGTTCATTGACATTCCCACTACAGCTCCCTTCCTCTGTCATGTAATAGAGTTTGACAATGCCAGTGTTCAGGCAGTGCTTTGTGTGTGTGTGTGTGTGTGTGTGTGTGTGTGTGTGTGTGTGTGTGTGTGTGTGTGTGTGTGTGTGTGTGTGTGTGTGTGTGTGTGTGTGTGTGTGTGTGTGTGTGTGTGTGTGTGCGTGTGCTGGTCGGCATATTTGCAAATAGGTTTTATGATTTTCTTTTGTCACACAACTTTGTCAGCCAACCTAGAAGCTGTTGTTGTGATTAAAGTGCTGATTACTTCAAAATGATGATAATAACAGCAACATAGCTCCGTGCCAAGAGCTGTTTCTCTGCAAGACGATGTACTGTAAATGTGCACGGAAAACGTTAAGGAGGTTACGTGCAACAGATTTCTCGTGTAAATCAGCGGTACAGCTTATTTACACTGCGTAGGCATTCCAGGTTTCTCTGCTGAGGGTGAGTTTTGTTTAAAAATGAGTCACCAAATTAAATTATTGCACTTCAGACTTCGAAAAGTTTAGCGAAATGGGACACTTGCACATTCTCAATATTAGAGAGATGCTAAAAAACTGTTTTTTAATTATTAAAAAGGGGATATTTAGTACTTGGAAATGAACAAACAGATAAAGTGAAGGTGCCTAGATGAGATCATTAGACCAGCGAGAGAGGAACCTGCAGGTAAGCGGCAGGAAAAGCACGCAAATATTAGGGGAAATGAATATCTGTCCAAGGGTATCTCGAGGCGCGGCACCAGCATGGTGTGATGGAAGTTTAAAGATAACAGCAATTTCCACTCTTTGCTTTGATGAGCCCCTGTAGCTGGCTTCAGCGAGCCCTTAATCTTGCAGTATACTGAAGGGGTTAAACATGGGATACTAGGAGGCAACAAGTGTTTTATTATTATAGCAAAGTCTTGTCAATACTTAGTGAAAGCTTAAAAGTATATATGTATTTACTGTCTTTAGTTTGTCATTATTCACATCATTTGGGCACTGATATTTACATTATCTTAGAAGTTATTGTGTCCTTGCTTCAACATGTGAAAGAGATACCTCTGTTGACTAATATAGTTATTTTAATTCATTTTAACCAGCCCATTTAATAGAGGGAGAAAATGAAAATTCAGCACACTTTGTTGGGTTCTGGTCATGTTTCTCATCTTAAAATGGATTTCTGAAAACAAATTCAAATATTTAAAGGTCAGTATGTTGAGTTCATTCTCAGTGGGGTGGTTCATATTCACAAATATAAATGTATATGTTTTAGATCAGAATTATCATCTGGTGCTTTGTCTTTTTATTCTTCTACAAGAAAAACTTGCACAGATTGCAAAGGAAGAAACACTAATATCCTACAATTCCAGCTGCAAGACAATAATCTTCTCACCATTAAAGTGAACTGCAATTACATACATTAACAAAATTACGTTCTGCAATTTTCCCTCATACTAAGACAATACAGCACGAGAAGAGTGTTATTACAAGCTGTAACACTGTATTAAATTAAAGCAGTATGGCCTACAGTAGGATTGAGTCTGTCCGAATTCCCCTTAAATTAATAACGAAATCAAACTGTAAAAGTAAAATATCTTTTTCCACATATTCTCACATTAATATGTGGCCCGTCACCATTTCCTACCTCTGTTTCATTTCCAGCCCTCTGACAGATGGAATAATAGAGCTGTAATGCTACATTCATGCCATTAATTTCTGTAAGTACAAGCAGCAAGCGTGTGTGTTGTTGTAATCTCTCTACAGAAGGGACACTTCAAACAAGTCTGGAATGGAGGAACGGTGCCTTAAGCCCCTTGTTTCAACCTGGGATGCTAATGCATTTCAAGCTTAGTGCTAATAAAATTGAAAAATAAATGGAGGGTAATTGTTTCATGCATTTGAAGGGAACTGGCTCATTCCATTATGTGGTTGTGTTTGTGTGTGCGGCTGTCTGCGTGTGTGTGTTTGTGTGTGTGTGTATTTCAATTTCCAGAATCAGTCGTCTGTTCAATGGCACCGAGCCCATCGTGTTGGACAGCTTGAAGCAGCACTACTTCATAGATCGGGATGGCGAGATATTCCGCTACATTCTCAGTTTCCTCAGGACCAGCAAATTGCTCCTTCCAGATGACTTCAAGGTATGTGTCTGCACCACAGTATACTGTACCTGTCTGCACCATCAACTCACTGTTTGAACAACATAACATAAAAGGCGTTTGCCCAGACATCAGCTCACACTGTGTGTGCTTCTTTATTTCTTGAAAGATGGCACATTTAGGTGTGAATACTTCTGTTTTTATTACAGTTTCTCTGTTCTCTGATTGATAGTGTGTTTTCAAAATAAACCTGATACCACAACAGTGCAACTAGTTGTGCTTGATACGCACAGCCTTACCCCCCTTAAGTGGATCATATGAATTATGTGTAGTAAAAACATAAACAGTAGTTAAGAAACTTTAAAGAGGAAAAAAATGGATGCAGCCGGATTATTAAATGGTGGAAAGGTAAAATGCTAACTGGTTAACTGGAGCATGGTCTGGTGGTGTGCATGCCAAAGCCTTGAGTTGTTGTTTTTCACCCAGTGTAATTTCTATAGAAGTGATCCCAGGTGAAATAACCCCTTATGAACTTCTGCTCAGCTCCATGCAGACAGTAACTCTCACCCAGAGTCTAGAATTGGAAGGGAAAGGTGCAGTTTAATACCTGTGCCCCGTATATGCATACTTCTTTGCACTTGCTCTTTGCTCTTTGTGAGACAATGAACCTGCATGCATGTGTGTCTTGTTTTAGTGGCATGTCAGTATCTATTGCAGACAATGTAGGTGCTTTGTCATATTCCTGTATTAAACAATTTAAAGCACATGTTTGGGGCACAAAAGCAAATTGTGAAAAGTTTTAAATTTAAATGTATTATCTGTACAAGCTTTTTTGCATTCGCTGTATTTTTGTGTTGTGAAGGTTTCAGTTTGACAGAGTAAACTGTGTGTGTGTGTGTGTGTGTGTGTGTGTGTGTGTGTGTGTGTGTGTGTGTGTGTGTGTGTGTGTGTGTGTGTGTGTGTGTGTGTGTGTGTGTGTGTGTGTGTTAGCTGTAAAAGTTATGTAAGAAGCTGATGTGAGAGAGTGTTAGCAAACTTTAAACATTAGCATTTCACTGAAGTTGTGTTTCTGGACACCTGCCAATGTAAGTCCAATAAATCCAAAATATCTGTGTCTTTAGTTGTTAAATTCTTGCCTATGTTCATTAGTTGACTTTGTCTACATGCTATTTGCTTCTGGCCAGGTAACATTTAGTTGGTGTAACAGAGCTTTTTTTGCCTCCTGCTGCTTGAAATGAGGGTGATGAGAGTGAGGGGTGAGAGTAAACCAAAATAGTAAAGCTACAGGCTGTGAAACCAAAACGATGATCTAAAAGATGCTAAAATGTGTAGTTGACCCTAAAAAAGGCTGAAGAGTTAGAGGGATGATCACTACCTATGACCCGCTCACATTGCACGCATGCCATTTAATCTACTGTAATATAAAAGATAACGATTAAATTTATTTTTGGCACTAGTGCAGCGTTAGTCTCACCTAACAAGTATTCATACAATCATATGTGACGTTGTCAGAATGATTATCTTCCTACAGCTTCTTCCTTCTTGAGGTTTTCATTCCATGATACAGTTTCCTAGGTGTATTCTACACTTCGCTTCACGTCGACCCCACCTTAGTTTTCATGACCTTTTCACTGCACTGGCACTTGTTCATCATTCTGTACGAGGTAACAAGGCAAAGCCAAGCCACTGAGAGCCAGGGGCAAACTCTTTGGGCCCCACGGATAGTCTGAACAAGAGCCAAACCACAGACAACAGAACATGACATGAAAGCCCTGCATATTTTGGCAAATGACGGCCTGACTCAGTACCGATTAGATTTTCCCTTCTTATTCATACACCCCTCCTCCCCTCTGTTAAATCTTGACAGTCCAATCAGGCACCACAGTGGAAGAGAATGCATTGGACTTCATTGTTTCAACTCATTACGATCCCCTCGCATAAGCCTGTGTTGATCTGCATACCTTTCAATTTGCGTGAAGCCGGGGAAAAAAAATGCAAATAGTGCGAGGCGGAATTGAGCATGTCCTTATCTGAACACAATCAGGCTTGCCGTCGCCCCAGGGCTGGGTCTGTTCTGCTGCTGGCAGCCACGGCGCTGTGTGTTTTGCTAAATCAATGTGAAAGTCTGAGCAGAATAGGAAAAGAAATTTTTCAGCCTGCATCACTGGAACAAAATATTCACTATTAATATCCTCCCTCATCACATTATTCAAACTACAATTAATCACGAGAGAGTAAGCAATGCTCAGTCATATTGAGGGCATGGTTATAAACCGGTAAGAGTTACTGTTTTCTGTTATTATTCAGATTTTGCATTACTCCTTAAATTGATTCTTTTTTTTAATCTCAGATGCTGGAAATGACAGAAAGGCGCTTTTATTGTGATTTTATTTCATTTTTGAGTGACTTTGTTATTCAACAACCTTGAACTTCTGCTTTTTTGGGGGGTCATTTTTGACCAAAACCTACATTAGGTCTTCACTAGTCCTCTAAACTCCCTTATAGTGACATTTTCCATCATTTTCTTCTTCTCTTTCTCTGTCTCTCCCTCCCTCCCTCTGTCCTTCCCTGAAATGTTGCCTTGCCAGTGGGCGATCAGGTCGGATCATTATTTTGAAGCTCAAACGGGCTGTCTGGACACAGGATTGGGGGATGAATTGTCTCGTAGAGCTGGCAGCAGTAGCAGCAGCTTCAGCAGCCAGGACGGAGCTGTTGGCCCTGTCTCTCTCTCATCCTCACCTCAGCGCTTAGGATTACTCTGTTGTTTTCTGCTCTACTCAGGATGACTAAAGTGCCTCGCAGACAGACCCCTGTTAAAAACATATCCATCCATGGCTTCAGACCTGTGAAGGATGAGGAGTAGCACTTTGATACAGAGAGCTGCCTGAAGGGGAGCGTCTCAGTATGAGTTTTGTCAGCTGCAGCAAGAAGGCCAGGAGAAAAAAGACAGGGAGAAAGGGAGAGAAAAAGGGAAAAAAGGACCTCCACCCCCTCTTTTCGCATTCTGAAATCTTAAACATTAGACCGTCAGCTTAAGATGTGTTGCGTCAACGCCGCGTCCAGATGGAGTTGTATTTGGGTGTCGTTCACATGCCTCGGATGAAGGCACAGTTTAGATGAAGGGGTAAAACAGTGAGGGAGGCTTTTCAAGGCTAAAGAGTCTGACAGAAGCAGCAGGGTTAATGAATATGCTGTTTGCTGCCATGCTCTGTTTCTGTGCCCAGCAGTGGTCTTGAGAAGGAAAAGGGGAAAAACTCTTTCTAGATCAGGGCTTTCTGCCAGCTCCGACACCCAGACACCCAGAGCCACCAATGATGCAGACTATATGAAACATATGTTGTTTTTGCAGCACAAACACACATTGTCTCACTTGGGTGTTTGGACTTTGTTCTACAAAGAAAACAGCAACCTTTTTCTCGAAAAACGTCACCAAATGGACAATCACTTCTTTGCTTCAGTTTACTATGTCCATTCATTGAATTAAGCTGTCATTGTTTGCCACTGTGAAACATTAATCAGAACACAGATTTATTAATTACTAATTATTTAGCAAAAAGGTTTTGCAGCATTTAGGTGTAACCTAATTAAATCTTGTTCTAATAGGAGCTTAACATCGGGCCACAAGCCTTATTAACATAAAACTCCCTCCATGTGAGGAATACATTAAAAACCTCCTTGGCTGATGATTGTCCTCATGTTCACTTGCACATATCTTTTCCTCACCTCCCGTCTGCCTCCAATAGCGAACCTCCGCCTTCCCGTATTTTCTGTGGTAGTGGTGAATGATGGTGCCATCTGGTCTTGTGGGAAATTAGAGGCAAGAGCGCAGGGGCAAATGGCCCCCAGCAAACCCTGCCCAGGAGGGAGAGGCAGGCAATCTGCTGCAGACTGTCTGTGCACAGGAATGCACCATCCCACTTCACCAGAGCCCAACTGACGGCCTTTCTGGAGTCAGCTCACTAAAACATGCTAAAGGCTAACACCACTCTGCCAAGAGCTACTGTGGAGGAGAGCTGCAGCATGGCTATCCTTTGTTTATTGAGAGTGTTGTCCTGCTGGTCCGAGTCCATCACTGATCTTGGTTTATTGTTCTTCAATCTGGTCGACGTATTACATGAAACCAAATGCATTTTAAAAAAAATTTAGCTTCATGGGGACAAACAAAGGTCACATTTTTGTATTATATTAAGATTAATTTGTCATTCGTGCAAGTTTATAAATTTAAAATCCTACACTGATAAATAAAAAAAATTAATTTATCTATCTGTCATTGTGCAATTAGTTATTAGATCTTCTGTGAGTTACCTTTACTACACAGGTAACACACACTTCACTACAGTGGAAGAGTCAGAGTTCATATACAGCAAGAACCCACTCTTGGAGTAATTAGAGGTTAAGTGTCTTGGTCAAGGACATCATTAGCTGCTGTGAGGAAGCCATAAGGAGTCCCGCAGATATACTTTCCTCTGTCATATTAATATTGCACAATACTGTATATGTGTAGGGTTTCTCTGTGACCTTGGTGATGAGTTGCAATCCAGGGAAAGTCATAGTGTGTTAGTCACACATATTGCCAAGAGGAGTATAATACACATGCAAAGTCACTGCTCTCATCTGTATGTTTGTCTGCCTGTACAGGACTTCCACCTGCTGTACGAAGAGGCGCGTTATTACCAGCTGACACCCATGATCAAGGAGCTCGAGCGCTGGAAGCAGGAGCGCGAGCAACGACGGATGGCACAGCCCTGTGACTGCCTTGTGGTTCGTGTCACACCTGACCTGGGCGAGAGGATCGCCCTGAGCGGAGAGAAGGTCCTCATTGAGGAGATCTTTCCTGAGACTGGAGACGTTATGTGTAACTCGGTCAATGCTGGCTGGAACCAGGACCCAACACACGTCATCCGCTTTCCCCTCAATGGCTACTGCAGGCTCAACTCCGTCCAGGTAAGACACTGAAATGCCTGTCCTTTGTTTGTCTCCTTCTCTGCCCATGATTTATTTATCACATTCTAGACTTGTGTGTAAAACACATTACAGTGTTTATAGTTTTCTGTAGCTACCAAATCAGCTAAGTTAGGTAACTGACAGCTGTCTTCAGCTGTGAGGAATTTGCTTGCTCATATAGAGCTGATTCAGCTCTTCCAACACCTCCTCACCTCAGCTGAAAAGGATTAAACTGTAATCTTATAGATGCAACCTTTAAAACTTTAATTTTTAACTTGAATATGCAAAGATCCAACTTATTGGCTCACTGCTAACAACAAAACTTACAACGTGATCATGAAACTAACAGTGGTAGTTAACATGAACATTGTGCAACATGCATGGGGGAAAAGCCACAAAGTAACTTTAGTGGCGCACTTGCAGAAGAGTCAGAAAGTGTCAAAATGCCTATGTGCATTATGTTTCATTATCTTTACCCAAACAGCTTAGTTTAGCTTACTTTCAACATGAAGATAAAATATTGATTTTTTTTTTATTTTTAACTGTCGCATAGTGAAACTGTACACAATGTTTTATGATACTGTGCTTGTACACCCCTCCACTCTCTTTTCTTACCAATTCTTTATTTAATGTTAGCCACAGGATGCAGACTCCAAAGAGGAACTTATGTATTTATCTACTCATTTATCCAGCAAAGTATTCTGCTTGGCAAGCAAACCATTTTTCACACCAACTTTCAACTTTTTCATAAACATTTGAACACCTGGCTGGGATTTGCTCAACCTGGGCTTTTGTGACCACTCTGCAGATCCACTTAGCTGTTTTGCTGAATGGCACACGATGGCATCTGCTGAGGGAGAGGAGGCTATCTGTTGGTCACCTTCTGTGTGAGTCCTGTGTCAGCCTGCAGAGTTTATTTTCAGGTTGCTTTCCCAGATAAATGCTGTTATATACACTGATTTTCTTCAGTAACAATAAGCTGGAATTACACCTCAAAACTTTGCTGTAAGGCACTTGGCATGATTTGTGGCCCGCTATATTGCATTTTGCCACAGTAGAGATAATAGCTTGTTGTCAATAACTGGCATAATAGCCACTCTGGAGCAACAGCTGGAGTGTGCAGGTGTACAAAAACCTTTGGAGTTTTTCATTTTGTCAAACGATGGTCTTCGGTTGGCTGTTGGGAATGAGAATGATGCAAAACCTCAGCACGGTATTACCATAAAGCAATTTACCGCCAATATTATATCAAATACATTTGCTTTATGATCTGCTTTTGAATAAGTTTGGCACCGGTTTGAAAAATGGTGTGAGATGAACATCCGTCTTTGGTCAAGCAGAGTTGACCATGTTGTGGAGTCAACTCTAGTAGTAAGAGATTAAAAGCAACTTCAGAAAAAAATTGTTTTACAGTAGTGTTACCCTGCGAGGTCTGAGAGAGAAAGAGAGGACGGGGGGAAACATAACAGTCTCACACCACAGGCTCGATATAACACACTTGAGTGCCCACAGCCATGAACAAACCTACACATAGAGGAGCCTTCACCCCTTCAGCACCCAGAGAGAGCCTCTCCCAGGCAGGCTAGTGCACTCTGACACCTCCACCTCCTTCCTGCCAGCGTGAGAGACCACCTCCAGGGAGGAGAGCAGAGCGAGTGGGACAAAGCACGTGTGGACTGCGGCCATGTTTTCCTGCGAAAAAATGAAGAAGAGAAATGGAAAGGGGGGGAAATGATATGCATAATTTACGCTTTACTCCTTTTTAAGACACAGCTCCTTTTTTAAAAAGACTCCAATATAACACCGCTCAAGGCAATTGAAATACACGTATTGCATTTTTTAATACCATACTTACAATTTCTCAAACAGCCTAAACCGGTTTATACTTCTTTTATAGATTTTTAAATGACTTACAATATAATTAATTGGCCGCATCAACTAACACAACATTTTCCCACTCTGTTTACCAGTGAGACTGGTTATGGGATGTGAGCACATCTGACTAACACAATCTGAACGGCATCTTTACTGTTTAGGCTTTTATTAGGCTGTTCTTCTGAAGGCGAGGTGAGCTGAAACCCTTTTCTCATACAAACTCGTACAAGGCGGATCTGCGAGGTTTATAGGCAGCGACCCCTTCTTGTCTCATATTCTGGCCTCTCCTTGGTGTCTCCTCGTGAGCCCTCTAAGATACAGCTCTACGGCATTCGTTAAAAAAAATAATGAAAAGCACAAACACACACACACGTACATATGCACACACAGTGAAGGGGCCCGGCTCATTGAGTCGATGTAGATGAGGACACAAGGAGCAGATGGAGGTGTTTTTTTGTTGTAAGGGGAGATTTTTCCAAACAACTTACTCATTCTGTTCTCTTTCATTGTTGCGTGAAGGAATGAAAAGGTTAGGAAAATAATCCTTGTCTTACCTGCCAGACAATGAGCCTCTGATCTGATTTCAAGCCTGGACCCTGACCCAGGGGAACACACACACAACCACACCCTGCCCACAGAGGAAGTTCAGGGAGAGCATGGGGAGGCTGCGGCAGCACCGTCTGAAACTTATTTACTGTGTGATTGGATCAGTTTCAGAAGAGGTCTTGACAGGAAAGAGATGGATATATGATGACATTTAAATGTGTGCTGTTTTCACTTTATTATGTCAGAGGTGTAGAGATTTTATTGGAGCTGAGGTACTGTTGCTTTCATGCCCCAGGCTGGACACTGCTAGACCTTGTTATAGTTGGTCACAAAATGATAACACACATTTCTCCATACCTTACTGTACACTAAGTATATCGACCTGTTTTCTAAACATTTAATATTCCATTTTAATAAGATAAAACATGAGGATAATTCATGAACATTGAAAAGATTTCCATGACTCAGTTTTCGTGCTTTTAAAATTGGTGATATATCATTATACTGTATCATCTATTTATAGTTTGAAATGTGGCAGCAGTAATTCTTTGCATGTTGAGATATATATGTAATCTGTTGCCTTGCAAATTTAGCCCCTTCTTTAATCTGTTGTCTTGTGTATTTAAATGCGAGAGAGGGAGAATAAACAAATCCACCTTGGCAAGTAACTCTCCATGAAGTCATGAATGGAATTTCGGGAGTAATGCAAACCACCTGCGCTGTGATGTAGATCCAGCGGGGGGAAACAAAAAGCAGCAAAGGCACTGAATGCAGGGAAAACATTTAGCCAAAGAGCCACAGAGGTGTACACACACGCGTCCCAGCGCTAGAGCTGGGCCTGCTGTTCCATACATCACCATGATGAAGCACTCAGATCAGACCAGAGCCAATCCGTCCTACATCAATGTGACAGCGGAGGCAGTCGTAGAGAAGGGTCCCCTGTCCCCCTGCTGCCCAGGCGGAGAACGCAACACGTCGCAACACTCTCTTACATGTCACACTGCCACTCCATCAATCCAGCGCTGGGTGAAAAGAGAAAGCACAGCTCATCAGAGCAGACACGGCCACACAAACACCTCCGCTGCGCTCCTCAGTGGCCCGAGTGGCAGAGTAAGACATTAACACTACTATGGCTTTGGGTCCCTTGACTTTCTGTGTGGCTCTGAGGGTAAAGCACAATGTCAAGATTAACAGTAAGCAAGCCAGTGTGTAGAGAGGATTAAAGCTGGGAAATTCTGGCTGCTGACAGCTTCAGCAGTTGATGCCAGAAAAATCTTTAAAAAATTGTTCTAATTCGTTTGTTGGACACGGGCTGATTAGGTAGTGGAAAGTAAATCAGAATAATGACAGAGAAGGACAATTCAACTGAAGACAATTAGGTAATTAACAAGTCGTAGTTTAATCAAAAGAAATGAATCAAATATATGGCACATTTTGGTTACATTTTATTGATCAAGTGTCACAAAATCTTTATCTCTGTAGAAATGACTCATACAATAAGTGTACTGTAAATGTGAACATTAGTGATTGAAATCTTAAGAAGTCAAATGCTCCAATGAGAATATGTTTCACTACAAATTAAACTTATTTATTCCAAATCTAATTTAAAAGATGTATTATCAACAAAATGAGCTTATAAAATATAAAAAAAGAGATTTATAGAATATTACACTATTGCTCATGGGCTAAGCGATAATTTAATAGTTATTATTAATAGCTGATCAAGATAATTGTAACAGTTATATCCACTCCAGGATTGTTTTAATCTATAGATTGGATGATGGTTTGCATTTTCTGTAAGTGGTGCGGGAGTATAAAGTGGTATAAAATGTAAAGAGTTTTAAAGATTGTGCTTTTGTGTAGTACATGAGTAAATTCACAAAGTTTTCTTTGATGATGGCTCTTGGTGTCTTAAATACGAGAACAAGTAACTAAAATTGAAATAGAAAAGGTCACCGGATGAGTCAGGTGGAGCCCTTGTGTATTTAAGTCTCCTCAGTTTAGTAGTTGAACTACTTGCAGTCCCTTTGAGGACTGACCTAACCCAAAACACCTCTGTGCTCAGTGTGTATTTACTGTGCCAGGGTTAAGTGTTGCATTCCCACAAGGGTCACCTGAGCTAAAAATCCTCGGTGAATCACGATGCTTAAAGACACTTTAGAGTGCCTATTTGTAATGGAGCTCAGTCAGCTGCAAGTACTTTAAGAATAGACTGTTCTGTCAACGTGTTTTTGCTGTCTGTGACTCTTTAAAAAGCTGGCAGATGGCTTAGAGAATTAGAAAGAGTTGGAGCTTCACGGATGTTTTATGCCAGATGCTTGTGATAAGCAGAGGATACGACGCAGAGACTGCAGTTAGTGCTCCTTGTCACATATTGAAGACTGCATAGTTAAACAAAAGCAACCCCCTGAGTGTGGCGCCCATCTCATGTGTGTGTGTGTCATAATGTGTCAATCATCTCTGTGTCTTGTGCCATGAGGAGCAAGTGTCTTACAACTCCTCCTGAGAAGTCTTGTAAGTGTGCCTGTGCACTCTGGTGGCCATCAATATTGTATTGTGCTCCGGTTTCCAGGCCTGAGACTCATCCACTTTGATGCATGCCTCGCCATCTTGGCTAAGATGCTGGGAGGTTAGAGGAGTGAGGCTGATGTATACCCTCCTGATCCCCGTGGTGACTCCAGGTTGAGTGGCAGCTCAGATAGATGGAATGGTGTGCGTGTGTTTGAGGGGAGATCCCTGTGCGGCCAAGTCGACCGTGCAACCGCGAGACTGATTTCAAATGCAGGATCACTGGGGATGAAGAGGCTGAAGAGACACTTGTATTCAGCTTCAATCACAAAGAGAGGAGAAGACAAAAGGAAGTGCTTGATTTCATAGAACAACTAGCAAAGTTTGGTGCTGCAATATCCTCTTCACTGCTATTTTGATTTCCTGTTTTGATTATTGTGGTGTCGTGCTGAAAAGAAGCCTGTCTTTAAGTTGAAAGTGGTGGACATGAAAAGGGGAATAAACAAAAAAAAAACAAAACAAAGACTGCTAATTAGCTGTAATCCAATTTCGTGGAAATTACCGTGTTAGGGATGAGGCGTCGACCAATGAGGGTGCCCACATGCAACTCGCCGTTAGAATATTTTGTTATGGTTTCACTCAAGTGAGGCAGTAAAGGAAGCAAAGAAATCTGCATAAGTACAACATAAGCTGGGATCTGAAAGCCTGCGGTCAGAAGTATGTTCTGCAGAACTGAGAAACCAGACATGTTTTAGCTTTTTAAGAGGGTGCATTACTTTTCCTTGTCAACGGGGACTGATTTCGGGACATTGTCCTGTGGACATTAAAACCTTTTGCTTGGATACGTCTTAATTATTCACTATATTGTTTATTCCCCCATGGCACTAAATCACTGTGTCAAACTGAATGCGAAGGGGTTTTTTATGGCATCTTATAGTCATTACAGTATCCTTGAGTCAGTTACAACTATCTATAATAATATCCTTAAGTCTTTTGTGTTGCCATGCATTAATGATAAAAGTGTTTTCAGACTATCTTTATTGATCAGGCCATTCTCCTCTGTGACCAAATTCATTGCTGAACATGATGGAGTCCCACATGCGTTAAGAGATGATGGGGAAAAATGCAATGTGATGCAATGATCAAAGAAGGCTATGTAATATCATTTCCATAATCGTTAGGCTCCTCCGTCGTCTGTCATGGATTTGGGAGTGTTTGATGCTTGGGCAGGTCTCTTAATTAGCCATCCTCACCATCAGCTGTCTGCTGCCCCTTCTGTCTCACAAATTACATAGTTTGTTGTTGTCATTTTGCTAGAGGACAAAAAGGGGGAGGGGGTTAACTTTTGCAAGTGGTCCTTTCTGCTTACAAGTAGCATGTCGGTGCACATTTAAGTTTTAATTTGAAAGCAGATGGGTGCTGGGGTTTTTCAGGTCTGTTCAACAAGTTTGTATGCATTTGTTATATTTTGGATTTGTACATTTTAATTCTTGCATGTTGTGTGAGTTTATCTGCTCTTCTTCACTGTATCCCCAACTGAGGAGGCTGCGGCCCTTTGACTTGCAGGCCTAAACATTCAACCATAGCACGCCAATGGGGCCTAAGCTGTAATTAGAGAGGTCATCCTTCGCCATGAGTGCACGTGTCAATGTGTGTGTGTGTGTGTGTGTGTGTGTGTGTGTGTGTGTACGTGTGTGTACGTGTGTGTGTGTGTGTGTGTGTGTGTGTGTGTGTGTGTGTGTGTGTGTGTGTACGGGTTCGTACTATCCTGGTGGGGACCAAAATCTGACTTTTACTATCCTGGTGGGGACTTTCTGCACCGTGGGGACCAAAATCCAGGTCCCCTCGGGGTTGAAAGCAATTTTCACACTCAAAATGCGGTTTTACTGTCAGGGTTACAATTAGGTTATGGTTAGGTTTAGGGTAAGGGTTAGGGTTAGGCATTCATTTTTAATGGTTAGGGTTAGGGTAAGGGGCTAGGGAAAGCATTATGTCAATGGGATGTCCCCACGAGGATAGCAAACCAGACATGTGTGTGTGTGTGTGTGCGTGCGTGCATGTGTGTACGAGCATCTGAAGAAATCATTCTGTTTTTCGTGAACTTCTCTGGCTCTCTATCTGGCAGAAAGAGTTAGCCCTCGGCGAGACCTTTCATTTCCATGCGCTGCACACTTCTTTAAAAGGAAGGGGGGATAAGTAAATACACGGCACTCCTCTCGCTGGGATTTAGATCTATACCCCCTCCAAAAAAACAACATCCCACATGGATTACCCCAGATGAGGAGAGAAAAGTGATGCTGAAGTTCACGCGTTTGAGTCTGAGCGCATCTCTTGTTTGGACTACTGTGTGTATCACTGTCCAGACTAGAGGGGTAACATGAACCCCATCTCCTCTTCTCTCCCTGCAGCTGCAACACGTTGTCCACACTCAGATCACCCATAACTCCTTATCGTCATTCCCCACACGTCGCTCTCTCTTTCGCTCACGGACCTCACTTCTCCTCTCACCCAAGCCTCATTACTCAAATTAGGAGCTCCAGTAATCACCACGCTGAGCTACACTCAGCCTCTTAACACACCTCACTCACTCTCAGCTCTCCTCATCCCTTTGAGCTCATGCCCTCAGTTCGGTAGCCAATCTAGCACAAGCAGCATGAATATTGCAGAGATGGTGTGATGTCGGAGTGCCCTCTGGTTTTATCTCATCACTGTGTGCGATTGGAGGTGGGGGAGGGTTAATGACACATGGTGCATGTTGTGACTGATGAACATCGGAGGTTGATGTCTGTTGACTGGATGTGTAGATATCAAAAACTGGTACTGCTGCTCATTCATTAGTAAAAATGGATAGCAAACTTTATTTTTACAGTGGAAAGACTTGGCCGTGGCCAGACTCTGGAACAACAAAATTGTTATGCAAAAACAAACAAAAAAAGATTTATCACACAAAAAGTTAAAGTTAAAACAATGAAAAAGTCCAATTCTTGGGAAAATACACAAAGTTGTTTAACTGTTGAGGATTACGTTATACATCTTATATATAAATACTAAACTATAATCAGCACAAAGACTAAAAACAAAAGGTTAGCCAAGGAAATTAACCTACCAGCACCTCTAAAGATGCTGTCATCTGTTACTCTGCACTAAAACTGAAGCATAAACGCAACAAATTTTTCTGATTGGTTACAGGCCAAAGCAGTTATGAGATCATTAACTTTCTGGAGTGTCTGGTGGTGGCTTTGGCAAATGTTCCTCACCAAGACATAAAGCAGAGCACAGAGTAATCCCTTGTAAAACGGGGAATTGTTTTGTTTTTACTCTTTGGATTTTGTGCAGATTAAACAAACAAAATATAAAGTGTTAGTGAGCTTTTGAGGTGACGGGAGGACAAATTTGTTATTAGACAGAGCTGCACTATTAATCTTCCCATCTTGGCAAGAATAAGCATATTTCACAAAACGTCAAACTATTCCTTAGAGCTGTATAAAACCTGAAACCTGCATCCTATCTGTAAATTGTTTCATTTAGACTTGTCCTTACTGACATGGTACCTTTGTTGTAAATGCCTTCTTCTCTGTCCTCTCTGCAGGTTCTGGAGCGTCTTTTCCAGAAAGGTTTCAGTGTGGCAGCATCATGCGGAGGCGGCGTGGACTCGTCCCAGTTTAGCGAGTATGTGTTGTGTCGTGAGGACCGGCGAAGTCTCTCCATTAACACACCCATCAGGATAAAACAAGAACCCCTGGACTAGAGCGTTCTGGGCGAGGGACTGCCAACACCCCCACCTCCCCCTAATACTCCTTCCATCTTCTCACACCACCCCACCCCTGCCTACTCCAACTCCCTTCCTGCCCTAATAGGACCACAACCACCCCCAACATACCTAAGTATTAGCAGAGGCTTGTTAACCTCACCAGTTCTCTGCAAAAACTCTAAGGGGAATGTAGTACCAAACAAAGGAGAAAAAAAAGCATCAGCAACAAAAGTTTTTAATTATGTTAAACAACGCCCAAAGAATCTGGGACTGTGATGAAAACAACAATGACAGATGGACACCACAGCAGCTGACAGCTCAACATTTTAGCACAGTGACTGGTTGTTTTTTTTTCCCCTTACCTTGTCATAAAAAGGTGTCCCGAGACTCTTGGAGGGACACAGTTTTCCCAATTTGAACTCCAATCCACTTCATCATCAGCATACCACATACACCCCAACCCTCTATCTTTCGTTTCGTCCATGTCTGTGTGTGAGGCCTCAGTCTTCTCTGACTGGTGACAAGTCTGGTCTATTGTGGGACAAGGAAGATTTGGCAGACAGGATGTTTTAAGGATGACAACAAGAGGACATGATTTAATGTTGTGAACTCCCACCCCCTCTCCCACAACCCCCAAGATCCCATGACCCTCACCCCACAGGCCTGGCTTCAACTGTCAGGACCTTGCCAAACATGACATCGTTTGCCAACTGATTGTTTATTACAATTTTTCATTGTTGTTTCTAAAGTATGTTCTTCTTGCTCCTTTTGCTGTTCTTATCATGACATAGTGTAAACAATTATTATTAATAGGATTATTTTTAATGTCTCTTTTTTTTCTTTCTCCAATATGAAGGATGTATGAAAATTGTATTCATTAGGCTCTGGGAGCTTGTGAGGGAGCTTTTCTTGGCAGTAGCTGCAGAAACTCAGATGTCTGCAGGCTATGTGGCTAAAGCAATCTGACTGGCAATGCATTCAGAGCCAGAAAAAGTCCCATTGTTCGAACCGGAATGGAAGAAAACCTGGATGTTTTGACATTGTTTTTAGTCAAATGTGTAGCGCACATGAAAAAAAAAGAAGTGCTCCAGAATTTCTGCTTATTAGCTCTAAAACATATCTCGGGTCTCTGATTGGATTCTCTCACACGAGCACAAAGGATTTGTTCACACTTAGTTAAAGAACATTTGTAAATTTGAAATTCAGGTCAAATTTGCACACGCTCTAAGTGTATTGCAGTTTTGTTGAGTTAGAACGTTAAAGACTTGAGGACCAACGGAGAAAGCTGAAGTTTACCAGTATATCTCATAATCAGCACGAGATGTACTTTAAATGCTAAATGTTTCTTTGCACTTCAACATTTCCAACAGAGCTGCTCTGACCTGCTCCCTCAACACACTTGCTGGAGTCCAGTGAACGGCACCAAGTCAAGCTGATTCTCTTCTCGTGTTTTAGGAGACAGTGACATTAAAATATTTAAAAACAGAAAGAAAAAAAACTCCAACTGAACAAACACTCTGGTACCAAAGTAGACAAGGTGCCTGTTTTGTTGATTGTACAAATATAAAGATGTTCTTTGTTGCAGTTTATAGCGAAATAAGACTAAATGCATTATTCAGAGCTGTATGAAGGGTACCAATATTTGATCCTCCAGGCTGCCAGTCTTGACAGTTTTCTTGAGAGTAGCTCACAGAACCTCCAGAGCAAGTTTGAAAGACAAGGTCTCTGTTTCAGGATTGTCACTTCTAAGTGAAGATTATTTCATCGGTTCTTCACATGTATGTATGGCACAACCCAAACTGAACTATACTCACAGCATCAGCATATTATTCACAAAGAGGCGTGTGGGCGGCATTTACTCTATCCTGCTCTCGTTCTTTTGGTCTTATTCTCAACATTTCTGGATCAAAGACAGAAACAAGAAAGGCCAAGTTTTCATGCTTTATATTTGTGTGTAACTTACAGATGCTGTTTCTTCCATTCCAAAAGACTGAGGAGAAAAAAGAAGCCCATTCTGATCTTTGTGGGTGCTGGCAGTTTTTTGAGTTAAACTGGGGTTGTTTTTAGCAGTCCATTAAAAATGGGCGGCGGTTGTTCAGACTATGTTGTTTGTAATAGAATATCTAGTTTTTCTGGATGCTGCTGATTAAAAGAGGCCAATTAGTGGGTGAAGATGGACTGAGTTTAAGTGTTGCTTCAAGTCAAATGCAGTCCTCCCTGCGGGTCTTTTTAAAAAAATATACAATCAAGCCCTTTGTTCTGACCTGCCAGTGGCCTGCGCCTTTGTATCTAGTCGCCTCAAAGGGAATGGTCAACCAGCCCTTTCATGTGCCAAGGCATGTTGGGCGCTTCACAGTCATCTTCACCCCCCTCTGCTTCCCTGAAGGCTCCAAGCTCAGTGGTGCCAGTAGAAACACGGGTTGTACCCCCTGCTGCTGTGTCATCCCTCATGCCCCATTTTCAAAATGCCCTCCTACGCCATAGCTCATTGGACCACACCACAGCAAACCAAACAAACTGATGAGTCAAAATACGAACATACTCCGAGCAGACTGTACTGTGCAGCCAGTCCACTTTACTGTGGTGTAGATGCGAAGATCTTTGATTCATGTGATATGAGGTGTGGAACTCCATCTGGGTAGTTTCTTGAGGAAGAGTGGTAAAAATCAGTGATCAGTGTTCTAAAACTACACGTACAAGAACAACTTTTTCAGGAAGGAGGAAAAGAAAGCAGTTTTAGTTTGCCTCCCTGAAGTGGCACGTTGAATTATACAATGGACTCTAAACAACTTCCGAGAGCTAAGGGGTTACGCTTTTGAAATAAAAAATAAATAAAGATTTGTATTTGTGAGAAAAAAAAGAGTAGATATGGGTTTCTGCAATAAAACCTCAGTATAGAAATAGCAGGTTATCTACAGAGACAGGAACGTGTAATTGGACTGGAAAGTTCATAGACATGTTCACACGCCACCCATTAAGTTAAAATACTGGTCAGTGTTCAGCCTGTCCACACGGCATTTGCTCCACTTCTGAGGCGGGTCAGTTGTACAGTTATTGTAAATTGAATTATCAGGACGCTGGGTTTTATGGGACCCTCGTGTTTTTAAGAGACATCTCAGTCCTCTTCAGAAAAGAATGAAAAGAATTCAAAGCGTAACATTGTGTAAATATGGATTAAAACATTTCAAAGGGTATAATAAGGTGCAAATGTATATTATTTAAAGTGTTTAAAAACCATTAGACTGTGGTATTAAAGGGCATGTGTTCATTTACAGTGTCTCCATTTGACTTTTCTTGCATATTTGCGATAATAAAAGGATGTACTGTATATCTGACATGTGTCGCATTGCTCTCATGTTTTTGAACAACCCCCATAGGATGAGAAATTTCAACTGTGTGTCCTCTCTCACTGAACTGATGCAATCTCACCAGCCTTTCTCTACCCAAGCATGTGTGTGCTCCCCGTTCATCATTTTTGCAAAGGGGGAAGGTCGTCTTCAGGGCTGAATCCAGATCAGCACTCTAAAGCTCCAGAGGGACCAAGGAATGGGCCGAGATGTTGAAAAAAACCAATATGCTCCTAAACCCCAATATTTTGCACTGAGTTAAACGGTTTGGTCTTTTCGAAAATGCTTCTGCTTAATTAGCAGCAGAAACCTAGAGGGACTTTTCATAGTTGAGCAGCAGCGCTTGACTCATTTTGTACTTAGCATGTGCAATGTTAGAAATGGAAATGAAGCAGGCTGAATTAGTAGTTGACTTTGGTAAAAAAAAACAAAAAAACATAGCATAGCTCATTCTCCCTTGAAAATCTAAGAGGTGAACACATTGCTTAGTTGTTTTATTATTTGCATTTAGAGACATTTTAGAGTAAAAAACCCCTACCTACAAAATATGTTTATGCATACGCTGCTAGAATGATACAAAGAAGAAACTGGAAAAAGTCGTCTTTTCAGTTTAGTAAACAGCTTATTTATTCCTTTACAAAATAGGTACAAATACATAAGTATTGTTTTTCACACAAACAGGAAATTTTCAAGATATATACAAGAGTTTACCAAAAATAACGTGGTTCTAATAAACACATAGTTTTGTAAACAATATTTACAAATCATCCTTACACTGAAATGTATTTCCTCCATCTGTTTACACAGGAATATTGTCCTAATATTTTGGCTAAAAAGCTGTAGTAGTAGTTGTTGTTCTAGGAGTAGTAGTAGCAGTAGCAGTAGAAATGCCCTCCTGTGAAACGACCGGAAACCATAGAAATAATTCATAAAATCATCTGAAATCACTACAATAAGTACTGTTGTGCTTGTTTTTAAAACATGGCATTTTAGAGATAAAGTTTATGAAAATGTGTTGAGCATAAAAGCCAATCTAAAAAAAAAGCAGAACAGAACAAATATATTAATTGTTAAAAAATAAGTGTCTTTTGACAGAAAGTGGCAAATACTGTTTCTTTGCTATAATACAATGACAGCTTTCAGTTGTCAGGTAAAATAGATATCAAAAAAGTGCCGTCAAAATTTACAATGCACGACTTTTGCAAATGTCATCCATATTTAAATAAATTTCAATATGACAAGAAAAGCTGCATAGAGGCCAAGATGTTTAGTTAAATAGAGAAAACAAACAACAAAAAAAACATAATGAATGCCATTACATAACAGATTAAGGAATGGGAGGGATGAAAGTAATATGACAAAAATGCAAGACATGTAAAAAGGACTTTCTGGTCAAATAGTGTTCTTCAGTCAGTGATATTGCAGAAAAGACAACAACAGAAACAAATCAGAGCCGCTTGCTTCAGTTTACCTTTTTTTTTTTTTTGCTGTGACATTATATTTTGGATCAAATTTCACACAAATATAAATGTTGTGCACTAAAACATCTCATGGATTAATTTGGCCATTCAATTAATATCAAAGTGAGGGTGTGGGTTGCTTTGAAATAGTTAAAAAGTGTTTTTGCCAAACATCAGTAATGTGCAGAAAGAACTATGAACGTGGAAGATAGAGGAATGTCTGTTTTCATTCTTCCATGCCACTGATGCACCTAGAATAACAGCAAAATTGACCTTCATAAACCATTACTGTGGGCATGATACCATAAGACACAAATTACAAACAGCTAGTCATAAAACAATGTTCACATTATGTGTTTAAAAAAATACTGACTCACTCAACAAGGGAAACCAGTCTGAAACTGGTGTCACATAGTGCGGTATGTGTTTTTTGTTAAATGACCTTTCAAGAAGGCTCAAGAGGAGTCTCCTTTGTAACAACACTCTACAGAATAAACCATCTAAATTTGACTCTTTCAAAGCACGTGGTTGTACAAAACATCAGGTTTCATAATATTGACACATGGATTATTCCTTTTCTTACAAAGCTTACATGTGATAAAAATATACATGCTGTAAAATAATTCAAAAAGAACTATTTACACATATAGTAAGGAAATTGAATTTACTGCTGTTATTTGGAATCTGGATGTTTCAGAATTATGAGTTGGTCTAGAAATCTGTAAAGTCCCACTTATTAGGTTCAGCTAGACTACATTCATTGAACTGTGTTCAACAAATAACTCATGGATAATATTGTAGGCTGTATCAATGTGCTATTATATTCTCTTAGCCAAGGAAATTTCTACTTTAAGGTGGTTCACTGAAGCTTCTGCCAAGAATGTCAAACAAACATGGAAGAAGGTCTTGGTCAAGTCCTATGACGTAAACACATCGTTCCTCTGGCAAATCCAACTTCAGCAATAGGAAATGATGGGGCCCTTAAACTGAACGATCTAACTACACACTGTGAAGCTAAAGGAGAAGACACGGAACACCAGTTTTATTTTTATTTTTTTTCTGTCTATATCTCTCTCACTTTCTTTCTTGTTATTAAAAGCTACATCAAACATCACACTACAATACATATGGAGACACAGAGCTGAAACATTAGACCTGATCTGAAGGCACGTGGCTGGGAAGGAGGAGGAGGTGGTTGAGGTGGGCGCTGAGCGGAGCAGAGGCTACTTGAGCAGGGCACGGTAAAGGAGGAGCGAGTGGGCGGTCTCTCTCTCCTGCTCCATGTAGAAAATTAAGTCCCTGAGGTTGACACGAGTGATGCGCTGCCGTGTATACTGGCGTGATGAGGTGGATGGGGCGGATGAGCTGGCTGGGGAGCCTGCCGTACTGCCGGAAACCTGGAGACAATGCAGAGGTCGAAAGGTGAAATGAAATAACTCATACAGGATTTGTCGATGCTTTTCATCAAGTGCTATATTATCCATGTAAAAGCCAGGTTCTGTAGTTCTGCAGTAATAAAACAGTAAAACCCTCATCCAATTTAAATAAAAGCTGCTAAACACTTCAAGGTCATCTCCTTGTGCAGCCATACACTGTTCCCAGCACTCCTGCTACATTTGGATTGCTGCCATTTTGAACCCTTTTATTTTCGCATTTCAAACTTGTATCGAGAGCTAACATCAACTTTTATACCATAATGGTGCAGCTTTCATATTGAGGTTGGGAGCTACATCTCGACAAGGCAAACTTGCTAGATTTTGTTTCTTGTGACTTCTTCTCCTAAAATAAAACTCAAATTGAAAGGTCTTTTATGACACAGTGGATCCATGCTTTCTAAACAAATGCAACGTGCATCTTAGCATGTGAGCATTGTAGCAGGCTGACATTATGGCTTAGTCACACTACAGTAAAAACATAACGGTCCCCTTGTAACTAAGAAAAGTTGGTGTTCAATATTGATTTTTTTGTGTGCATTTCATCACCAAAGAGTTTGGATGATCAACTGGTTGCCCAGACATTACACATGCAAAACCTTCAAGCTCTGGGCAGCCACTTTGAATTGTGAGGCGACTGCATGGGTCACCTGGGGGTAGGCAGCCTGTCTCTGAACTACTACAGTCCGACTCAGTCTGACTGCAATTACTTTCAGACAGATTGACAAAGATTTGCAAATAACTGACGTTTAATTTATAAACGCAAACAGATTGCAAATATTTTGCAGTAAATCTGGTTCCGTCTGCACTGATAAGCACATCTCATCTGCAATGTGTCTCTTTGCAAAAGGGGACTCAACTCAACTGGTTGCCAGCTGGCTGTATTTTTGTTATATTTCTATATAACAAGAAGCTTGCCATGTGCCTATGCCATTCAGCAGATAAAGAGGTTTGCAGTTTTCATTAATTTATCACAGTTAATTGCCATATGGCCACATAGAGACCACGCAATTGCCCACTTGACCCCATTCAATCGCAAACTGATAGGTTGACAACAGATTTACTCAATCGTATTTTACTTTCTAGAAACTCATTTGTGATTTTGTAGGAATCATGCAGCTAAAAAGAGAAGAGAATACTTTTGTTTTTGAATGGCAAATTGTGATGAGTTAATTCGCGGTGTATAATGACAGATTTTTGATCCCACATCGGTGTCTGTTTGTGTACTTTGGCTATGCAAAGAGAGGGATTGTGGGAATTCAACTAATGCGGCAGCTACATTGCATGTAATGTAGCTGTTGCCATTGGATTTTTTTTTTTCATTTAAAAGGCCAAAAGCATAACAGATTGCCAACTGGTTGAAAGGTTGGCTTGAACAGAATGGGACAGACAGTAAAGTCCACCACAAAGAAGATAGCATATAACTCAAATATAGACAGTTTTCATTATTTTTGGTTTTACCTCACTGCAAACAAGCTTTTTGTATGGCTTTTTTTTTTACAGCTAAGCTAAACTCCCAACTTAACCTAGAGTAGCCCAGTTTAGTGGTTGTTCTACGTATTTTTGACACCATCCCTTGGTGACAGTGCAGCTACAGCTACAACATGTACATATGGGTCTGCAAAGCCCTGTATACCATCCTGCAACCTCAACACAAACCCCAAACTCAGTATGACTTTTTTTATTGCTTCTTTTACTAAGAGGTTTTCCCTCACTTTTTTTCTGTAAGGACACAAGTCTTTGGAACAGTTTCTATAGTGAAACACAAAACTGTTTAGAGTCAAGCAATATGTGGTTTCCATTCAGAAAATAAAGTAATCTTTGTTCAATGGCAAACACATTGACAATATCAATAGTAAGGAATGTGGCCTCTAAGCAAGTATACACCTCCAATAAAGAAAAATAATCTGTCTTGAAGAGCTGGATGAGATCAAAAGACACACTAATAATGTCCAGATCTTCAGGTGCAGGCAAATGTTCAAAAAAAATCTTTAAACTTACAAAACAAAACATTGGCAACATTCACCAAAGGCCAGGGAAATCATCATTTTTGCTCATGTATGTTTTATGGCTCCTTACATTGCCTGGACTATGAACAGATTTTTCCTCTAAATAAACAACTCTGCTGACATAGATCTTAGCTGACGTTCTAGTCTGAAATGGAGACCTTGTTGTTTGTATTTGATCCAGGAAAAATGAGAACGATAAAAAAACAGGGAGTGTATACAGAGGCTGATACAAATCAAGAGATGCATTTACATTTGGAAATGAGAAACACTGGGAAACAAATCCAGCGAGTGCCCACTTGAACCCAGGCACAGAGAAATAAGACAGACATTTCAGTCAGGAACACCCTCTCATAATTACATTGATTGCACCACTCTGTAAACACAGAGTACAGACAGGCCTTAATTGCAAACATATGATGGGTATGAATTTACAAGAACAAAACCAAAGTCCCTCCAGTACCCACCCCCTCATATGTTTGTGTACAACGTATGATGATGCCTTGTCTCAAATTACCCTTAGAACACATTTTGCCCCTTTTTGGAAGCTGTATGATGATTGAGGCTAGCCAGGCCACTTCTCCTGCCAACTTACCTCAACCACATCTAGGGGCAAGTGGGTACAGCATGCTCCTCAGCACCCTGGGGCACACCAGACCCTCACTTTGGGGAGCAACCCCACTTTAATCAGGTCAATCATAGCTGACCACATGTGAAAGATGGGCCTGCCTACTGCCATGCCAATTACTGCCACTCACAAGTAAGGTTGACGACAGGGCCACAGATTTTACCAATCAAAGCCATCCATCCACCTAGATGGATGGGCAGCACTGGCCACAGGCAGTCAGTCAGTGCTGGGGTGGTGCTGTGGCTAAAGTGGGTGATGGTGAGGTGGAGCGAGGCAGAAAGCACAGACAGATCATGGTCTACAGGTAGTGCACTGCAGATCCCAGAATGCCTTATTCCCTTTGGGGACAAGGGCAGTCTTAAGTGATTGAAATAATACAGGCAGAAAGTCCAGCGCTTATAGAGGAATTCACTCAAAACAACCTCTCCTCTCCCCTCTGTCTTTATATGCTGTCGTCATAAGGAATGCCAACAACCCAAACAGTGGTATGTTGTTGTCAGTATCTATGGAGACCAATGCCTCTCACCAGTACACACAGGAAATAATGTTGCAGAGGAGGGAGGAGAGGGATGGGCATGGTAAACACCAACGCTAAACAAAGCAGATGGTGGAGTGTCAGTTAGAAAGGGAAGTGAGACATCAATGACTATTCGCTCCTTGTCTAGCAATTACACTGTAATTCTGTTTGAAATTCAATAAAAAAACAAAATGGTTTTGACTTTTGTAAGGTCATGGTGGATAAAAAGAAAACGTGAGCAGAGGAAAGAGTACGAGAGCAGAGTCACAAAGACAGACAGAGGAGTACAGCAAAAAGGAAAGTCTCAAAATCAGCTTGGCCAAGAAAGATCCATGAGGCAAAAAACAGCATCTGTCATTTTATCTGTGATGGGTGCTCGGAGGCATTATGTCATATGACATATCCATCGTACAGAATGCGCAGGGATACTTCGATACATCTCTTCAGACATTTGACTTGTTTGGAGCGGGGGACAGACAGAAAAAACACAGAGAGTGCGGTGGATAGAACCTGAGGAGGGGAGAGCAGAGGCTTTAAAGCTCGTCTGTAATAAGGCCTCTTTTGCTGGCTCTGGTCTTCAGCGACAGTGTGTTGACATACATGACAAAGCGCCAATGGTCCAGACACATTATTTTACACTATTTAATTCCCTGTGGTTTCCAGCACATATGTGCATGCACACAAAAGCAGAAACAGCACGTCTAAATGTGCTTTATCTATCTTGCAATTAGCATAATACACTAAGTGGAAAATAATGAGAGAGCGAGTGACTGAAAGAGGCACTGAAGCACAGGACAAGTCCTGCACATTCTTGGGTTGTGACCCTATAATAAGGCAAAAAATAGTTTCAGCAATTTCTTGTGAAGCTAAACTTCAGATTAGATTTTTAAATAGAACATGAATGCATACTTGAAATGACTGAAGTAAGATTTACAGAAGTTATTCACAATAAATATGGCCTGATATCAGACAGAATTTTCAACTTGTTACACTCCATTTCCTTCATAAGTTTGACAGTTCATCCCCTTTAACTGATTTATATGGGAGAGGAGATTTGATTTTCCCTAAACAATGACTAGAGACCACCTGAATCTAACATCATTTTAAACCAAGAATGGTGCATAGCCACGTCAACATGCTGGTATCACTGTGATTTTAAGAGTGAACTGGAACATATTAAAACTGTTCCACATGTTCCTTCATTTATCTTTTATTTGTTTGTTTAGTAGAGAAACCCACTGTTTCATCTGAGCAGACAGTTTGGCAGAACACACAGATTTCAAGATAATGACAAATGTAACAACAAATACAAGGCTTGTATTATTTAGTGTTAGTCCCAATGCAATTATAAAATTATGAGTGAGGGCAGATTTCATCAAAATGACAAGGCTGGTGTGTTTGGACATTAATTTTTTTCTACTTTTATATGATAATCAGAGATTCATGAAAAAAAAGAATATTTTACTAGAAAGGACAAAGTCAGCAAATCACAATTTCAGATTATCAGATCATATATGGACTGCAATATTCACTTTAACTTTGACAGAACTAAAATGAATTCATATTTTGCTAAACTTACTTTCAATTCATATTTCTATTTACACTCTCTGTCTTTCTTAATCTTGCCCTTATTTTTGACTTATTTTCTCCAGTTGAACAGTAACAGTAGTGGTGCTTGTATGTGTATGCAATTTACATTCAGTCCTTTACTGTTTAAGAAAGGGAAAGGGGGTAGGGTAGCGGTGGTGGTGGGTTTCTTGCTGATCTGTGTCTTTGAACCCTGAGTGGCACCTGTGCCTTGATGCCGAAGCCAATATTGGATTTGGCCCAGGTCACACCTTAGGGCGGTGGGTTAATGGCCCACTTTGCCAGGCACGCAGAGCTGCTCGGCCCTGCACAGTCCAACCTGCTGTCTCAGCACTCCACTCCTCACGGCAGAAGTTGCAGACAGAGGCTGGGTGGTGAGAGAGGGTGTACTGTATGTACCAGTGTGCGACAACACACTAACAATCACACTGTATTAACTAAAACTGCAACATGGGGAGAAAACACTGCTTAGCTGTCATGCTAAAAGACAAATACTAGACCCTTGGTTAAGAAAAATAGAAGCTGTTCATAATACAACATTTATCTTTTACTTTGGTGGTGAGATAACTCTCATGTCTAAGCCTCAGGCAATGAGGACATATATAGAACAACAGTGATAGACTGCTGATAACATAGACAAATAAGTGAAGCAAAAGCTAAACCAAGTAGTGTTTTAAAGCTAAAAACAGGGTGGAAGTTAATGATAGCTGCTAATTAGTTATGAAAAATTTCTCTTTCATATTTCGGTCACTCTTAAGAGCACAAAGTCATGATTTAGTGCTCCAATTATATTTGCATTAGGTGTTTAGATCCTTTAAATTGGCTTGCAGGTCCTACTCTTGTTGGGCTTCCTCACGTGATGAGTACCTGATGTGCTGACAAACTATCATGCATGCTGGTTGACTGAAAGCCTTGCAGATTTGCTGATTGACAAACTGAAGACCTGACTGTTGGGCTGACTGGCTCAGAGCTTGACTGACTCACTGACTGACCGACTCATTTACTGACTGAAGGGCTGACTAACTGACTGCCTGGTTGACTGACTATGTGCCAGGATGCAAAGCTTTCCCACATGTTTTCCTCCATGCTGCATTTCAGTTGGGGAACGCTGCCTCGTCCCTTCAGTGTTTACAGTGTGTAGCCCAGCCGTGGGAGTGCAGCCCCGCTTCATCTCCACACTCGGCCTGAAACGCCTCTTCTCTGGGCGCCATTAATCAGCAACAGAGACTTTCTCTCTCCCTCTCTCGCCTCTCCCTTTTCTCGCTCTTCTACGCCCACAGACATGCTGGATGAGGCCATTTTGAAAGAGTTAACAGATGTCGGCTGATTTGCCCCAGGCTTTCTGACATTGCCCGAGTGATGTATTTGATGTGGAGTTTATTCAGCTCTAATAAACGTATAAAGAATTAGAATAATAATTCACAGATGTACATACCCAGATTATATGCCGGAGCTCCCCTTTGAAGCAGACAAGGCAGCCAAGATTAACAGAACCAGGGGAAAGGATGAAAAGGGTTTTGGTTCAGTCCACCAATAATCACAGAGGTCAGAACGGACTAATACCACAGCTTTATGTTCATGCACTGACGCAGATGGCCTTTGTTCCTATCAGAGGTTTCTAAATAAGAGGCAGCCATTGTCGCCATGCTTTCAAAAATGGAGGCGAGTGAAGCCCATTTGCTATATATTTCTTTTCTTGTCACAAACATGTTATATTTAATTTGTCATTTTGTGAACAGCAGAAAGAAAAACTAAAAGAATAAAGGGTAAAACACAATGGGACAGGAGTGAGGTCTAGCATTCTGATCATGGCAAAAAGGATGAGGGAATTACTTTCAAAACAAACAACTTCCATTTGCTTCACAACTAAACAACAACAAATCTCAAAAATGGCCAGTTGCAGAGCATCTTAATACCCACATAAACCATAAAAACAGCTACACAGCTCCATGGCAATGCATAGCAACCGTGCAGAATTTCAGTCAAGGAGAAAGAAGGCAAAAAAACACCTTATTACTTCTAACTCCTGCAAGCCATTTTGGTCTCCAAAGGTTTTAGAGCGCCGCAGGCCATGTGTCTGCAGTGTTTCGGGAAATGACTTGCCTTCGCACGAACACTGCTATGTTCTGCAGCACTGCTGCCCCCAGCATCCCCGCTCAATTTCTGTTTAACCCTTTCCTGCCTTCCCTCACACTGACTCACTGCAACAGAGAGCTCACACCCAGCACAATACTGTCACATTGTTCAGCCTCCCACAACCAAAGCGAATCAGACCAGCTTTTTCACGAGCTAACACATTAACTCCACGTCTAATTTGGCTACTTAAGCATGTGATGGCTCTTGAATAACACGGTGCAGTAAAGGCGTAAGGTTACACAAGGAAGAGAAAGACGAAGTAGAAAAAAAAGTGCTCCATTCCACTTGATCTACTACAATGTGCGACACAGTTTGCACACTTGAGTGTGTATCAACGGTGGATTAAATCTGCAAACTCGTTGACACAACACATAATTAAAACATCTTGCTCGAGGTCAGGAATTTTCTAATTAGTAGTGTACTGACAAAGCTGCAATTCCATCGCCCTGAGTCCACAGGTTACTGCTAAGATGAAAGCCGACCCCGGAGCACTATTCTGCAGGGCTGCTCATACAATTCCTCAGAAGACAGTCACAGGGTCACCAAGCTAAACAGTCTGCTGCACCCGGAACCTTGCTTCCAAACAAAGAACTTCAAACTTTCCTGCCTGAAAACACAATCTTGCTTTTGTTTCCCCTCTCTCTTTCTTTTCAACCTGAGAGAAACAAAAGATTGTGTGAAGGCAACTAGAGGAAGAAACCATAACACCGTTTTTAATCTTTTTAATTAAAATGCTCTAAGCCTGGCTAGCTGAACAACTTGTTAAATAGTACAAAGGCTTTATTAGGTGGGGTTTTGTAGCTTAAGTTGGCAACCCCGCTTAGGATTTGGGGGTAATAACATTTGTTCACATATTGCCAATTATTATCTGCTAAATGACAGGAAAGCCATATTGTCCACAACCAGAGTAGTACACGAGCAGAACAGCTAACATAACAAGGATCCAGATGGTGAGTTTGTTGCTGTTGTGATTAATAAATCAGTTTTATTTGTCTGAAGATCATAATCCAACCAATAACCCACCAAGCAATGTGTTCAATGTCTTGCTTCTCTGGCACTTTCTATAGTGAGGGACAGAGTGGCTACGAAACTGCTAACAGCCTCCCTGATAACCTGGACAATTAACACAGGCCAAGTATCTTTGGCTACATAAAGTATCAGAAGTAGAACTTTTTCAGCATTAAATATTCAAGGCGTTTCATATATAAAATGAACCCAATTAGAGTTAAAATAGGAGAAGTGTAATGAGTCTCTAGTCAGAATGCTTGTCTTCAGAACTACTCGCTAATGAGCCCTTGTTGGTTTTACACACTTTACTTTCAATGGTGTGGCACTGTCATTTCTGCTGGTTTTTAATTTTTAATTCAAGTTGAATGAGAGGGTGGTGACTGAGTTAATAATCAAGGCACCGGGGTGTTTTGCAGCCGATGGATAGCTGGGAGAAGTTGCCAAATGAGGCTTGTGGTCCACCCTTTGATGTCTTTGCGAAACGTTCCAAATAGGAATAACCAGTTAACAAAAGCCTATCGGTTCAGATTGGTATCAAACATAAATGACCATACTAAGAAGAACGCATCCTGCAAATGGCCTAATTAGGGAAAATGGTACACTAGCAAAATAGCATGGCACTGAATAACACAGAACCCATGCGCAATAACAGACACTGACTCAAGCACAGGATGAGACACGAAAAGCAGCACAACAGTTCCCGCTGCTCGGCAGACATGTGCTGTATCCTGAGCTGTCAGTCTTCACATAAATCCTCATATGAGCAGTGACACATTTCACTTACAAGAAAAGGAACACACCAAGGAGCCACAGTAGATTTGCAGATGTAGGGTTTTAGAGAGCACATCTATGGCGGAGGTTCGCGCTATGAATCGGCCCTTGATCTTAAATTGACATTAATGGGGCCATTTTTGACATCACTTAGCCATCACAGGCTCGCTCCCGTGCTGCTGACACTGGTCCCCGTGCACCTGATGCAGCTCCTGCTAAGATGAGCAGCAGGAAAATGGCTGTCTGAAGAGCAGGTCTGATTAAAATCCACGCTCTTCAGGGGAAAGAGTGGAGTTTCATGTTTTATATAGATGGCCCAGAAAGACGAACCAAAACTTAAATAGAGTGTCTCTGTGAACATTCGTGACCCCCAGTGTCATTGTTTTTTATCCAACAAGCTGAAGGGGAGAAGCTGCCAAAGTTTTCTAAGCTATTCTGAAACAAATCTCTTTACCATTCTGGGGATTTATGGTGTTAAATCAACTTACAGTAAAGTTACAGTAAAATGCCCTACTTATATTTTACTTCTACTAGTTTTCTTGTTAAGCAAAAAAGTCTTTTGATTAACAATATGGTATGTGACACTTGTCGAAATTCAAATCGTATAGAGTAATATGCAATTAATTTAAAAAATCCAGATGTGTGGGAGGCGAACGGGGTAAAAATGGTTGGCAGCTTTGCAAAATTTCAACGCAGTTAAGGAGTTCCTCATTATGGTTCTGTTGGCACTTTTCTGGAGGCCTCATTCCTCCCATCAGATTGCTCTTCCACAGGCCCAGAAGGCTTACATCCTACCTGCACAGCATTTTGGCAACCTGCTTTATTATACCACATACAACAGCATCCTTTTCCAAGCAGCTGTGTGTATATATGTGTGTAGTGCTTATCTACATATTGACTTGGTATAAATCCACACTCTTGTCTGCCATAATAATTACACATCTTGTAAAAGGAAGTACTCAATTCTTCCTGCACCTGAGGCGGGCAGCTGCAGGAGCTACCCTTCGGCGCCCAGCAAACACACCTCCGGCGCTGCCTGGTATCCAAACAGCTTCAGCGTGCACCCAAAGCCATTGCCTTCCATGGTGTAATGGCGCCTTTCTATTAGATTCCAAGTGAAGAGAAAATGCCAACGCAAGCACTGGTAAATGTGTTTCTATGTACTGCAGGAACAAAGCCGTTAGGACCGGCTGAACAGGTAATAAAGACAGCAGGGGCCTGTTTTATAGTTGTCAATGAGTCAAGACCACACACGCATAACTGCACATACCTCGATACAAATGTATACGCAAACACACAACAAAGCCATCATGTGTAGTGACAGAGGCCAGCCCAGGAGGTATGTTTGCATTCTGTGGCTCTCTGGACCTTGTGGTATGTGTATATAAAAATTTCTCCAAAGGCCAGACAAGCCTTTTAAAGCCAAACCACATCTCATTGCTCAGAAATGCCGTGACATCTAATCAAAATGCTGATGCGGGCGATAGGGACCATAGCCAGCTATTCACAACTCCCCCAAAGTTCTATCAGTGGAGGCCGTTCATTAGTCCAACAAATACATAATTTATGCAATCTAAAATATACATGTGATCATGAATCAAAATGGGAATGAGAGGCACAGAAACACTGAGGCTTTCTGATGATGCCAATTCTTTTTTTTTGGAAAAACGAGTAGTGGTCAAATGTTGCCAAACATGCCCAACCGCAGCATCTTTGTTCTTCTTAGAGGCTAAACCAAAGCCAGCCCTGGCAATATTAAAAGTAGCAGCAATCTATGGTCATTACAACTCTTTTCTTATTCAGACAAGATTGTTTTGTATTTGTCTATCATCTGTGTCATAGTCAAGTACATTATTAAACTCAGAACACGCCATTGAGCACCAAATGTGGAATTTACAAGACGTGCATGTAAAACCTATTAAGCCAACCTGGGAGACAGTAGGTTAGAGTGAATGGGACTTGACACAAAAAAGAAAATGCAAAATCGACGGGAGCGCTCACATTTCCAGCAACACAAGCAGGCATCAAAAACAGTGAAAGAGCCATAAGCCTTTATCCTTTCTTCATTCAGGGCTCATAACATCTATGTGCATGGTGATGTCTGAATTCTGCTGAGATTATTTGTCAAAAATGCCTGAATTTCACAGTTAATTGGCCTCCCTAATTAGCACAGGATGTCTAATTCCCATTGCAGTCAGTGTGCTAAATGGTAAAGCTTTAGCAAGCGGATGCCATTCCTTTTCATTTGAGCAGAGAGACTCCCTGTGCAAACCGAGCTACACTGTACATTACACACTCAATGATCGATTCTAAATCTTAATTAGGGAAACGACAAACAAGCAACGGGACTTAATGAACTGTGTACCTTGTCAAACAGCTGGCTGATTATATTTATTGAGATATATGTTAAATTTAATGATTTGGGCAATTAACTGTTAGACCCCCTCTGTAATCTCTGAGGGACATAAAGAGGCCAGGGAGTTGAGCACAAGGGCCAGAGACCTAATGGAAAGCAGCTGACAAATATTTGTCGTCCCCAGAGTGCTGAAATAGGCATCGGCGACTCAGAAGACCTTGTGCTTCAAAATAAAGATGTCATATACAGGGAGTCAACTCCCTTGTCTGCTTCAATCACTAGTGCTCCTGGTTAACACAGCTCTGATGGTGTAATAAGACATGTTTCAGACACTCCTAGCTTTGCTGGGACCTCAATTCATTTAATGATGTGAGATGTTCTGCACAAACAATACAGAAACATAACAAAAGACATCTGAAAGTGTGCACAGCCTTTATTATCAGTGTCGTTTTTTTCATGGCCATCCATTTCTAACTTTTTTTTCTAAATTGGTCAAATGGAAAGCAGTGAAAAGCGAGGAAAAAAAAATTAAGCTGAGCCGAAAAGTGCGACTTGGATTTAATATTTTATAATTGCCAAGGGACATTCTAAGATCAATGAATTTTTGCCCGGGACACACATCAGAAAGAGATGTACTTCAGTCTTTTTAGGGAACATTGGTCTATTTAATTCCAGTGTCTGATGCATGTGAAATATGCCTTCCATGGCCTCCTTCTTCTTCCCCAGGCACTGCTGCAGGCAGACATTACCACTTTTAATGGGCCGCCATGAGAAGAGGCAAGTCAGCCAATAACCCATCCTCACTAATGGATCGCCTTGTTTGTTCTCTTTTACCATTTTCAGAAGCTAATTTTAGATGCTCTGTTTTCCTGTTAAAATACAAAATAAAGGACACTGTATCACAACAACATTTTAACAAAAACAATGAAACAAATGAAGAATAGCAAGGGAGCTGTAACAGATATGATATTTATGCACGGACATTCTCTGCATGTAAATCATGTGGTTGTTCATCCAGGTTATGAAGGGTAGCTATTGTGTAACTGAAAGCCACAACAGGGCCTGTCTCAGAGAGGGGGGTTACAGAAAAGGCTTCAATGGGTTGTAGTAACAAAGTCAGACTTGACTTATGGTGGGTAGAAAACGGCAGTAGCTTTTAGGAGTGGTAATGATCAGCTGTTTGATTGGTTTAAGCCTGGGACTAAAATATCTGCTTGTCTTGATTTCAATTTTGCCTCAACCTTTAACTTTTTAAATATATCTGAAGCTTCAGTTTTAGTTACAGATGTACACATTTTTTGTAGACCAAACATAAATAATATGACTTTACACCTGCTGATATCTATGGTAAAGCTGAAGCCCAAGATGTGTTAAAACATGTTTTTGGTTTTGTTTTCAAAATTAGGTTCAGTTAAGTTCAGTTCTGCCTACCTGCTCAACCAGTGTGATGTTAATATAATACTGACAATAACCATGATAGGTGAAAATTAAAGACACTGACATTGGCATCATGTTAATAATAGAAAGTAGATAAAATCACATAAATTATAATTTAATTGTTCTTTCTATATTGCTTTCTAAAGAAACTTATCATCCCCAAATAGCATTTTAAGTGTAAAACACACAATAAGGTTGGAAGAAATGGAAGAATTTCTGTTTAACTCCCTCATGAAGGTTTGTACAATGAAACTTGTTATGTTCATGTTATAAGAATAAAGGCATTTTAAATTATATTTTTAGAAACAGTGACTTAGAGTTCTGAAATATTACCTCGATTAGGAGCAATATATTTTTAATTTTTCTAAAAACATTAGAATAATGTGATATTTGTAGTAAAAATAATATCTATCATGATAGATTATATTAAACTTAACCATTTCTACCTTTTTAAGCAGTTTATAGTATTATTTAAATTTCAAGGGTTCATTTCCAAATACATTCCCACATATATTATTAAATATACAAACAACTGTAAATGTATGTCTGTAGGTTACACAGAAACTATTTCTGGCAGAAAAATAGGAAAGTGCAAACTAGTATAGTTCAACTATTACACAGTGAAGATTGTTCTAAATTATTTAGCACTGACCTATGAGTGGAGAGGAATTGCTTACAGGATGCGTGATGTGCACCTCCATAAAGTCGTTGTTCTATGCTCTGATCAGGCATTTCTAGCATCCAATTGTAGTTTGCCATCTCTATACATACAGCTACTCTTCCTCCCATCTTGGCATTCTTCTGCCCTCCTACCAGCATCTTTACTATATTTTTCTTCTTTCTTTCCCCGGGATCAAACCTAAACCTAGACTGCTGGCAATGGAGTGCACATAAAATAACAGTGAAAAACAACAAACCTAAATACATAGCAACATTAAAATGCACTCCTCCTTTGTAATGCTAGTGCTGTGCTGCAAAAGGCAATCAGGGTTAAATCTAACAGCATCGCAGGAGGTCCTATAAATAACGACAGTAAGTCACACAAAGGCACAGGAGTTTCTTAAGTGAGCCATAACAAAAAGAACTCTCTATGTATGCCTCTCCAGGGCTCCACCATGTAAGTTTCAGAGGCTCTATGTTGACAACTTTATTAGCAGCTCTAGCGTTCTCGAGTCATTCGATGCCATTCTCACATGTTAAGAATAAGAAACTTGAGGCTCAGAGTTTCCATCTCCTCCAGGATGGAGGAAATATAAGCAGCACAGAATGGCAAAGAGTGATTGAGGCATTTTCACTGCCTATCCCTATGAGTGGTGAAAGCGTAGGATGAGGAGTGTGGGTTTGCACAGTGCGGTATAGCACAGCATGGGGCCCACGATGTTAGGCTGTCCCCACGTCCCTGGCCAGCAGGCTAGCTAGAGAGCCAGCCATTACTGGTCCGCCTCCATAGCAGCGAGGCGGAGGGGGAAAAAATGCAGCAAATTTCATTCTTCAGAAATTTAATTATATCAAGATTAACAAGGGAGGTAATTAATTTCTTTAAGATGGGTATCTCTTAAGTGCCTGGGGCTCAACTTTGTTGTCAAAACTGTATATTTAACCATTATTTCAGGGCAAAGTTTTAAAGGCAGAAATGAGGGGGATATCTACTTTGGCATGAATATGAATATATAGAAGCTTCTTATCTAAATAAGGAGACTACTGTGTTAAAACTGCCATGTACATGTATAGATGTATGCTCTATTTAGGAATTACTAACAAAAAGACATTGGAACTTTATAATTATATTTTCAATGTAAAGTATATTGAGCTAAACCTTTTATTTTTTTCTAAAATCAACTGGTTGTAGCTTTAGGGAAAAGAAAAGAAGGTGATACACCCATATGAGTAAGATCTTATATGCCCCCTAAATATGTTGAAAATGTTTAAATATGTAGAGGTGTAGAAACAAACAGGAAACAGGCTATTCAGAAATAAAAGTACACTAAACTCAGTTTATTTTAATCCTGCCATCATGTTAAAACAGGATAAGCAACTGCACAAATATTCATAACTATTATCCTAAAGCAAGAGGCCATAAAGAAGATAACAGTTTTTGAAGTTTATCAAAATCTTTATTAGAAATTTGTGCTTATTTATCATCTTAGCAGCACTGGTTTCATGTAAGGCAATGATGGTTGGGTAGTTGGTCATTTTGCTATTCCGACCCTTTAATGCTGACTGAGATGTCTCAAAAACTGTTGGTCTGCTGGACATACATATAAAATGCCCCGAGGATTAATCCTAAGACTTTGATGATCTTGACTTTTCTTGAATTTCTAGTTAAACATTTTCATATATAACCATGGTGGAAAAAAGTAGGAACCCGAATTACAACTTTGTGATCCTGTGACCTTTCCTGCAGCACCTCCAGCAGTAAAAGGTTTTACAAAATTTCTCAATATCTGCTGGATATGTACATGTACAAAACTGAGTACAAACATTAGTGGCCCCCAAAGAAGCAGTCCAGAGACTTGGTAACAACAATTTTCTCGTGGTGTATATTAAACACGCATGCAAGGTGTATCAAAACAAAAATCATCCAATGTCAGAGTTTTTTTAATTCTACAGTCATTCACCAGTAATGACTGAAACATGTACTACTAAAAAGAGGGGATTCGTGACTGTCATGTGTTGCCGGTAGGTTGCATAACAACAGCAGTGACTCCAGACATGCTCGCAAACGTATGTGACCAGTGTGACTATTGTATGGAGATATGCCATCCCTTGGAAATCGGTCTATTGTTACCTAAAATTAAGATGCTGGACCTCTGACTATGATTTTAAGCATTTCAGGTCAACTGCATATCTATTGATTAAATGAATTTTATGTTTTTATGTTTCACATTAGCTCACAATAGAACTGAATGGGAGTGGAAAGAAAAGTGTTTGATATAATTAAAGCAAAAACCAACAGTTTTATCTTTCCATGATATAGCTGTATTTTAAATGCTTTAACCCACAGAACATAATGTTAAAATCCTAGTGGGTACAACTGTGCTCCGCATTGTGTAGGGGAAAAGAAAGTTGGCTAAGTTCACCGTGTTAAAGCTCTCAAAACGGATGGCATCTGGCCAAGAAACCCCTGTAACCATTCGGAAGATTCAACTCTGTCTCCTTTGTGTCCTCACTAGTAGAAATACTGAATTGCCTTGAGACGTAAAGTCAAACTAACATTAAAATCTTCTTGACATTATGAAACCAATAGCAGCCTCTCCGTGCCCTCTTTAATCATATTTATGTAGCATGTAGAGAAGGGGAGCTCACACAGGAATCCTTATGCTTCACTGCATCCTCATAGAAGTCATGCTAAAGTCGTTGCATTCGTCTCAGATCCCACCTTTATTTGCATTAGAGGTGAAACAAAAATCTTATAAATGCAAGAGCTAATCAGGGGTTAATGTCAAGGCTCCCAGTGGATTTAACAATAGGCTCTGTTTGGTTAAGGGCAAAAACAGAGCTCCACAAGAAGGTTAAGTTAGCTGTCTTTTCCATTAAAACCGTCCACTTTGTGTATGCTTCGGACTCAGAGAGGAGCAAAAGGAAGGTACAAAACAGGAGGCAGCTGCTGTGACTACATTATATTTGCTCATTACTGCCCCTGCTCCTTCAACATTAGCAAGTAGGCACGACTTTCCAACCATATACTAACCCCAACAGATTCTGGACAGAGAAGGGAAAAAGATGGAAAGGAAAAAGCGATGAGGAGGAGAAGCAAGTGTTTTCCTTTATGCTGTGCCTTCTACTATCATTCGGTTGGCCTGTCTCCTTCTTAACCAAACAGCCTGGTTGGTCCTAGTCCTCTGAGTCCTTACACACCCCCTCCAGCTCCGGAAGCCTTGTACTCTCAGAGTTTCCTGTTTGTCTGGTTGAAGACCTGGACATTTTACTCCCAGGCGGCACATTGGGAGGGACATTGGAGGAGGAGGAGTAAGCAAAGGAGAAAAGCACAAGAGAGAAGGACAGAGGGGAGGTTGGCGGGCGAAGGCAAAGGGAGAGACACTGAACACTCCCGAGTTGGGATTGATTTACTTCATTAACCGAGATTACAAGTTTAACTTACAAACCAGAGGTCAAAATTTCTCATTAACAAGGGGACCGTGGAGAACCTCGGGGCTTGGAGACCACTCTTATTACTGACTACACATTTCAATCTGTCTTTGATGTTCCATGTCTGCCTTTCTACCCCCTCTTTCCCCCTCCTATTTTTTGGCAGCGAGGTTGATTTTAATTGTAGCTATAGAACAGAGCATAGTTTGCCTGTAAGCCAGCCTCCACATCTGTAGTGAGTGCAGCTTTAGTGATATTGGGTGCAGTCCATAGCTTGGGGCTAATTTTAATGGTCCCCCCCCTCCCTCCTTCATTGGAGACTCAGATTGTTTTCCACGTGATTCCTGTTAATTTAGCTGGAGGAAAGGGCATCAGTTTTCCTTGTGCTTTTCCCCCTCTCTCCCCATGCCTCTCACTCTATTGCCTCACTCCTTCTTTCTGATCTACAGCCTCAAAGAAAGAAGGTGAAATGAATTCAAATGGAAAAATAGACTGTGCTCACTATTAAATCGCTCGCCTACCTTTGTCCCTCGCATTGCGCCTGGTTGAGACAGATAGGAGAAAGCCAGTGTGGCTGTACAAACTGGGGCAATTTAGCTGCTATTGTCGCTTTTACGTCAACAAACAAAGCTCTTCCTTTGATGTGATAAATGGCCTAAGTGCCTGGATGATAACTCAGAGCTCATAAATGTGTCAAGGATGTTTCAAAGCTCTGAGCATGTTTAACACTGCAGGACATTGTGCACTGAGGCACAGTTTACATCGCAGAACCTTTAATGCTAACCTTAGATGTACAGAGCCTCTCATAAGCTAGCAAAACAGCAGCAACTCAGTTCAGACACGATTCACCATATGAGATGAGAGGAGATCACAACATACAAAAATCAATGGGTGGAAATGAAACAGTAAAGTGTTCAAATCGTATTAAATGTGTTAAAGGACAAAGTACAGAGGGTGTCATGGAATAATCATTATAAACAGAGCTATTTTTGACTTGTCTGTCTCTCATCCTTTATTCACTGAACTCAAGTCTACCTATACCATCTTACCAGCTTTTACATACGATATACAAATGTGGCTGGAGAAAAGAATTGAATATGGAATAGAGTTGACTTTTGTGTAGGATGCAGTAGTAATGTGTAGAAGTAATGATCCTAAAAGTTAATTCCCTTTCATTCTATACTTGTTAAAGCATTCATGAGGCCAAAGGTCATTTCTCCATACAACTTCAAACAGCCTTTGCTAGCACACGTCATCACAAACTCCTAAAACTGGTAGCTCACCCTTGACTTTTGTGTTGAACCTGTGTGTGCTGATAGCTGGGTAAGGGTTGTAGGATCGGGACAATTAAGCTGGAGGCAGAGTTGGAGCATGTGCGCCTGGGCACCCTCTGCCTGTGTGCTGACCCACCATTGGGGCCACAGCAGGCCCTCTTCCAGCAAGCCAGCCAGCAGCCCCAGCCATTGGTTCCTTGGAACTAATCCACCCCGAGGAGCCCTGTAAGACCCCCTTTGTTCCCTCCTGCAGACTAGATGAAGCTGGAGACAGACACTCCAGTCTTGACTGGCTATCAATTTCACAGCTTCTAGCGATCTACATCCAGGCACAGGCCCAACTGCGGCCAAGCCGCCATCACATTAAGGGTGATTGAAAGGGGGGATCGGGCTGCGGGGAAAGAAGCAAAATTGTGTCACGTGAATTCCGTCACAGTCCAAACAAGGTGGAAAGGTGGTCTGTTTAGTGAAAAAATAAGCAGGAGTAAAGGAATATATAAAAAAAGAGGATTTCAACAGGAGTTCTGCCTCTCAGTGAACAGAACAGGATCTCAACAAGGCCATTATCTGGCTCCTAATTTGAGCTCTGGCACAGCACTGAAGGGCTGCCTTTGTCTAGGATTAATGCGGAAAGCTCAGGATGCGATGTCAGAGGGAAATAATCAGCGTGGGCCCTTCATAACGTTGGCTGCTTGTGCTCCTGGCCAGGGCCCCCGGCTCATTTTTGTGGAGATGAAATCTATGACAAGCCCCTCAGTGAAGCTAAGAGCAGGCAACAGTCCAGTAACACCCACAGGCCTCCAGGCATCCTGTGACCCCCTTAGAAAAGTCACATTCACTTTGCTCTGGAGAAGGGAAAGAGAACGCCGCAGGCGATTCCAGCCCATGTGAAATGAAGAAATGTGAGGAGGTGAAAACGAAGTGAAAATAAGTTAAGATTCCTCCTCCGCCCCCTCTGCAATCACTCCAGAGGAGGGGCACACTGTGGCTTCACTTTATTATGCCTTCTAATTAAACATATACAGGACATTAAAAAAAGGAGAAAAACAGAAAAAGCCAACAACTCTGCCATAATGTATATTCATGTTTATGTTGTGTAACTGCATTTAGGAAAACAGTTTGAAAAAGCAGGATTGGGTTTTTTTCTCTAATGCAGCATGAGGTCGGGGGCTAATACCCATCAGGGTAAAACATTCTGAAAGAGGTTGGCACTGTACTCAAGGACCAGAAATAATGCTTTTATTTTGTTATTTATGCTTTTTTACCGTTTGCATTACCATGCTCCTCTGCAGCATATTGCTGCTAAGCAAAGGATGTGAAGATGCAACTCGATAAGCAGGTTATTAAAATGACCAATTGACATTCAAAATTCAGGCTTATTTTAGATTCATCATATTTACAGATGAATATGTGGAATTTAAATGTTTCCCAGCTGCCTAAAGGAAAAATATGATTTGGTACAGCAACTAGGCATGACTTCATGTATAACCCTGTGCTACAGAAATGTGATACTAAGGTTGTTGCTTTTGGAACCTGTAACGGAAGAGTTTTCTTTGTAATACCAGAGTTCAGGTTAATTAAAACCACAACAGGCATGTCACATGGAAGTGTGTCGCCGTGCTCTCTGTACAGTGCAGATATTTCCTTACATCCATCATTTCATTCTTCCTAACTTTGAGTGAAATAGGTTGAGTCTTCAGATGTATCTCTAAACTTAAATCATTCTTACCAGTAGAAGAATACGACTGAGCTCAAAGATAAAGACAGGCATAAATAAGACCAACAAAACTAGTCTGCAAGACAAACCTGCTTCCTGGTATTTCAAGAAAAGTACTGCCTCATCACTCTAAAGATTAAGATTTTATCCTCTTTATTTACTCACTCCTTGGACATTTCTTTGTAGGCAATCATCGCTGATCATTCGATGCACGCCACAGGCCCGACTGTTTTTGAAACGCTCTGTTTCATTCATCTGGTAATGAAAATTTGGCCCTCTGCTAAACTGTTCCTCTGCTAATAAAATGAACTACCTGGCTCAAAATGTTCATAATATGTATTAATTGATGTAAATATGAAATAAAATGAATAACTTTAGTGCAAAATGACAATAACCCTTTTGGCACCCATATAAACCTCATGTGAATGTCACACGGTCAATGTGGCTTGCCATTGCTGATCTCGACGGCTGTTGTGTCAGTAGTTCTAAAACCATGCCTGCTTCCAGTGTTGGGAAGGTTACTTTTAAAATGTATTCCACTACAGATTACAGAATACATGCCCCAAAATGTATTTGGAAACGTATTCTGTTACGTTACTCAATGAGAGTAACGTATTCTGAATACTTTGGATTACTTAATATATTATCATGCTTTTACAACTACATGAATGTACTATTGCTGTGTGTTTTTTTTACTATTACAGAAGGCTACTCACCATACCAAAACCAACTAGATTTTTAAATCTTAATATAAAATGAGTAACAGTAGGGTGGACATTAGGTAAGGCTGCACTTTTTGCAGTGATCTCATATAGAAAACTATTCCGCGCGTATATAAAACAGGTCCGCGGCTCCAAACCGAAGTAAAGGGACCTCTGGCTAATATGTCGGGTTCTGTGTCGGGCTCGTAGCCGAAAACTAGCTTTACTTTGTTGTCTGGGTCAAGTTTGCTAGCAAGAGACAGAGAGAGGCATTGAAAGGCTGCTCCAACGGAACTTATTGTTTCGGAGAAAAACACGAACACAGTGTACAGTTGAGTCTTAACAGCTGACTTACAGCTGGGCTACACTGCCCATGAGGCTACATTCTTTAGGGCTATGCCTGTAACACTCTGCCTATTGCCTTCATATTAAAGAATTTTTGAACAATAATTTAAAAAAATATTTTCATTATGCGGGCCGCAAGTAGAGGTGACATGGGCCGCGAGATTGAGACACAGGCATTAGAGCCTCTTAATGTGTGTTTTGTTTGGGTTTCCAGCGCCGTGGAATTACCAAACATAGAGAGGGGATAGCCTAACATGAAACAGGAAAAGACAGCTGTGTAATCCCTTGATTTCAACAAAGTAACTGTATTCTGAATACCACCTTTTTAAACGGTAACTGTAACGGAATACAGTTACTCATATTTTGTATTTTAAATACGTAACGGCGGTACATGTATTCCGTTACTCCCCAACACTGCCTGCTTCACATTCACATTTCATATCTTGATTTCTGACTTTTTGTTTACATAGTGTGTGGCACTTTGCCAGACTTCATTTACCTCCATTTTTTATTTTCAGTTTCATTGTTGTGTCTTCTTATTCCTTTTGACACTTTAAATACATAATTTTAAAAAACCCAGAACTTAAATAATGTTTTCCCCAATAAAATATTAATAAGTAAAGTAGGTGGTTTAATGAAAACAAAGGATAAGAGGATAAGACAACTACAGAAAAGAGGCCACTTTATTGTATCAGCACTGACAGAGGATCAGATGTGTCGAAGGACAAGATGTTCACATCCACCGGCTCAAGTGCTCATTGATGTAAATATCTAATCAACCAGCCACAAGGCAGCTACTCGATCCATATAGACATTTAAACATGGCCAAGAAAAACTGCTTAAGTTCAAACCAATGGGGCTAGAAAGGTGATTTAAGTGACTTTAAAAATGGCATGGCCGCTAGTGCCATCTGTGCTGGTCTATGTATTTCAGAAACTACTGATTTACTAGGGTTTTTCCAAACAGCCATCTTTATTGTTATACAAAGAATGGTCCAAAAAAGAGATTTATATATTGCATGGGCTCATTTGAATTATACATAGAAGCAGGGCCATGTGAAGAAAATCTAATATCGCAACATTTTTTGGCAATATCGCGATACATGATATATATCACGATATGTTAAAATAACCTCCAAAAACAAATGTTATTTTCAACCATATAGTGCCTAAAATTGCACTGGTATACTCATTCAAATCGACCACTGAATACTTTTTTTCTACATGGAATACAAAAAATCGATTGAATAAATGAATGAATGAATGAATGATTGAGTCTTTAACCATCAGTTGCACACAGAGGTTTTTCACAAATGTCAATACTGTCACAGTAAGTCTCTTTCTGTGGTCAACACTAGACCTTTAACAAACAAAAGATCATAGCAACAAAAAAGTACATCAAGCAAGAATTAATGAGAGAAAATAAAACAACTGAAATTTAAAAAGTGCTCTTTGTGCTTATAACATATTAAAATAATAAAAACGATAATAAAAGTCTAAAAACGACTGACCAAGAATAGTCACAGGTATCACAGCTGGTTTATTTAACGTTTCCTTTGGTGTGTGAGGAGACGTTGACATGCAGAGTTTAAAACAGTCCTCATTTTGCAGTGGATGACTTTTCAGCTGGAGGAATAAATTCGTGGTACTGCTAACTTTTGCGGCAATCGTTTTACGGCATGTTTTGCAAGTTAACAACAGCGAGTCTCATTCCCTCGCTTGTTTGAAACTTCCGCTGTCGCCGTATTTTCCCTATCTGGTAGTATATAAAACACATGTTCAGCGTAGTCTGCCAGGTAGACAATTTTCCGGTTGGATTAATGATGCATTTGCAGCATGTGGGAGAAAAAAGAACTCACAGTAAATTACATGCAGACAGCTCAATATTGCCATGGCAATTTATACTCGATGGTTACAATAAAGCTATTTTAACAATCATACATTGAAAAACTCACAATACATCGAGTATATTCAATGTATCGTCCACCCCTAAACAGAAGGTTGGAAAAACATTGCTTTGATGAGTCTTGATTTTTGCTGTTACATTTGGATGACATGATCAAAATTTGGCTTAACTAAGATGAAATGGATGGATCCGCATGGATCCATCCTGTCTTGTATCAACAGTTCAGTTTGGTGGTACAATGATGTTGTGGATATTTTCACTGAACACAATTGGGCCCCTTACCACCAACTAAACAACAGTTAAATGCCTGCCTGAATAATCACCACAGTATACCCACCTTTGATGGCTGCTTCCAGCAGGATAACGCATCAAAATTTAGATCATGTCAAACTTTTTTCAGCACGACTGTAGGGTCATAATTTGTATTAGCAGATATGACCATCGCAATGACCGCAAGGTCATTGCACTCAAATGGTCTTCACTGTAGCCAAATTTCATCCAAGAAAGCACTTAGGGGTAAAGTTGAACAAGAGAATTGAGAGTCACATCATGAAATATAATCAGTTTTTTTCTGGCTATTTTTTTGTTTCTTTCTTTCTTTCATAACCTGGCCTCGTGTCTTGCATTTGGGTGCCCTCTATAGCAGTTGCATCCCATAACGCTCAGCAGAGGCTTAACATTTGCAATAATTAATTTTTTTTCCATTACCAAGTGCCAAGTTTATGACTACCAAAAAAAAAAAACTTGAACATTCTCTGAAATGTGAAAAGTATGATTTAACAACAACATGGTAATTAGATTCAGGAGAATAGACGGCATTAAAAACTTCTCAAAAAAACAGAACACCTTAGATGTGTTCCAGCAATCTGACCAGCAGCCAGTATCAGAAACCACAACATTACCTGCAGTTATCCATTGTTATTCTTATTCACTGTCTTGCAGATAAGATATTCAGTGACTCATTTTTACTATCGAGTACTTACCGCAATTGGGGATGACACGACTATGTAAAATTACCACTGAATACTGCCTACACAGGAAATTTAAACAAAAAAGCAATATTTTGGGGGAAAAACAATGTCTTTGGGTAAAACTCTAATACGCTGCAATGTTTATTGTTATTATATCATAAGCAGGCAGAAAAATGAATTTGAATTCAAACTTATATCATGTAATAATTTAGTTAGTTATAATTTAATAGTTAAAAAAATGTTTTTATCATAATGAATTGTGCTGTTTGTTTTATTTTTAGCTTATCAGTTCCCCATAAATAACAAGAAAGTGCACAGATTTCTGTCAAATAAGATAACAATGTCATTGCCTAGGCACGTCCACTAACTAGAAATAGTAGAACATGATTGATTAAATTAGATTAAATCCAAAATTCTCTACTGTTAATTTCCCAAAGATCGATAGCAAGTCAGCATTACAAACTGGTGATGACAAAAAAAACATTGACAATATAGTTCTCACCTCGGTCCCTGATGGCGTGGCCCCCGGTGAATCCACTTTGCGTTTTTTTCGGGGTCCAATGGCGGCTAGTGCTGTAAGGTTGGCATCCCGCTGCCTCATCTGGGCCAGTTCCTGTTGTTGCATCTAGTGAAAACATAACAAGAAACAATCAGACCTTACTATGAACATAAGATTCACATCTAATATTTCCACATTTTCACATGTTGTTCAGTTCTTCTAAGTCTTATGCACATAATAAATTTGCATCATGGCAGTGGATCCAGACACATTAGCTTAATGCTCCTCCCAAATGTACTTGTTGTACTTGTTGTTCTTTCATAATGCTGAGAGATCGGTTATTTTATACTTCTTATGATATTCAAGATTCTTTATCTTGAATATCATAAGAAGTATAAAATAACAGATCTCTCATCAATATCACTGTATTGTTTTAAATGTCACTCTCAATGTTGACATATTCCTAATTTAACTGGGCTTCTTCATTGACAATAAATGTTGAACTCGATCTCGAACTCTGAAATTAAACTTTTTACTTGTGCATACTGATGGAGCAAACCTTCAAAATATCACCATCTCCCTGTGATGAACCCAAAACCAAATAAAGGGGCACCATAGCAGTTACATATAGCCAGTAATACTAACCCCCAAACTATGATTTGCAATCATTAGCTCAAAAAAACAACAACAACTGTCAGGCATATAAGATTAAGATCAAATGTAAGAATAAGAATTAAAGGAGACTGCAAAAAAAAAGAAGATTTCTTGAACTTCTACTGCCCGTCCATGTACTGTATAAGTAGAATTTCCTGAGCAAAACAAAATGGTAGACTGTTCTCAGCCATTAACCGAGCTCCTCTCAAAGACTATGTGTGTGTAGTCACATGGTTCTAAGGAAGTGTGGGGGTTGCGGGGAGGCACTGCCCAAGGTAATGTCATGCCTACCCTCAGGGTTGAGGGGGAATCCAGCATTGCTGGGAGCTGCCCTTTATATTGGGTGGAGGTGTGAGGGCCTGGGGCCACGGTACAGAGGGTGTCAGCACTCCCTTCAACATTCAAACAAAGTGTACAGACACACAACACACACACACATGCCTATCAATCTTGGCCACAGCACAGGGAATGCCTACCCACCAGCTTGCCTGCGTGTCTGCCCGCTGGGGGAGTGAGGCCTGGGTTGAAGCGTACAGGGACAATCAATGTGCGCCTTGATGTCTTTCATGTTCTTTTATGTTATCTCTCAGCATGTGTTCGCTGGGCACTGGTGTTTGCGTGAGGCATGTATGTTGTCTGATCAGGGGAAAATTTCATGTTACTTTCAGATGGCGCTCTGTAAAAGGTTGCTTTGGTGTACAAAGTCTGATCTTAAATGTGCATGCAGTTGCTTCTGATTTTTTCCTAAAACCCCGCTGGCAAGGCATGCCCTTTAGGGTGTTGCCACTTCACATTTAGCACGGCGGAATGTTGAAAGATTCAAACACGCTGACAACACAAAGTAGGGGGAATAATAGCAGCAGTACCAACCAGCTCAATGAATAAACTACATTTACTTATTCCTTTTACATTGGATAGCGGTCAAAATAAAGATTTTGACTAATATTAACAATTTAGACAAATGTTGAGTCAGGCTCTTAAAGTCATGCAAATGTATACAGGCATTAGAATAGAGTCACACACTAGGGATTGTGGCTGGATATGGCAAACAGAGTGGATATGATTTTTGCCCCTGTCTACATGGAAAAGACTGCATTAATATTATCACTGTTATCCTTATTAGGCTTTGCCACAAACAACAGACAAACCTCTTCAGGCCTGACCTTAAAGAATCCCACTGAAAAGTGAGCCGTGGCAGAGCATAGAGAGTGAGAGAGCGAGAGACAGAAAGAGAGTGAGTGAGGTCCGCTATCTCACTGATGGCACCAGGATGCCGGCAACTCTGGCTGGCAGTTGGCACCAGGCATGGGCTCCCAGCGCCCACAGCAACTGCCTGCATTTTCAGATTTATGACTGTATGATGAATGTAGACTTCATTTTACCATCTGCAACCCTCCAGTCTGCGTTTCCCGTCAGTAAAGTGGCCGCCGTGACAGTGGGAGACTTATTTCTGATTTCAATCTGGTGCCATTATGCAGAGTCTACCTTCCTTTGTTGACTGCCAGTGGATACAAGCCAGAGTTGAGTGGGGCTGGGGCAGACTTGCTTTGCCTTACAACTTTCTCTGGCTACCCTTAAATGTTTACATATGTATGCTCATATGGTCACACAGAGGTGCACAAATGCTATGAACTCCCCTTTTGTAAACCTTTCTTGATTGTCTGTTGTATGTTATATGTAGCACCATGGCCTTGGAGGAACGTTGTCCCGTTTCACTGTGTACTGTACCACTGCACGTTTGGAATGACAGTAAAGCCGCTTGACTTAAAATGGTAGCAGCAAAAATATTTACCTTTTCCAAGATCTAGTAATAAGGTTCTGACACCATACTGTTAAATACACCGTCAGTCTCTTCTAGTATGTTTTTACAAACAGAGCTATTCATCTTTCCTAATGATGTTCCTGAAAAAGATTTTACAGACTGACAATGCTGCTGATTTTTTTTTTCACATTCTTTAATCTTGTAGAAATACAAAAAAAGCAGAACTGTGACTTCTAAGTGCAATAATCGCTCTGAACCTTCTGGAGTACGCTGTCAGCACTGTTAAGCGATAGGTACAATCATTGCCAAAAACTGCAAAGGTCACCATTGGAATTCTTCCCGGACTGGAAAAATAACCAGCTGACAAGATGCATACATTTGCCAAGTCCGATCAATGGTACCACATAAATATCTGCTGTTCTGAAGTCACTTAAATACCAGTGCTTCCAGTCTGCCGGTATGCCCTTTGTAGGCAAGGAAATGGGACTTGTAAAGTCAAATTATTAGCAAAGGTCAGGAGATGTAGAACATTTCTGAGATAACCCAGAAAATCAATCTACAGCTTTGCTATGAGATTTAAGTTTATATACGCGCAGGTGGCAATTATAAAGTAAGGTAAAACAGTTAATGAGAATATTACAATTGTTCTAATTAAACCGTTCCTTTGCTTTTGTAAATGTAAATTATGACTACTGGATTTAAATAGCTTTTTAAAAATGATTTATTATAACATTGTAGTGCGGATTAAGTTCCCAGGATAAGAAGAAACCTGTTGTATAAGCATGTTTAAAATTTATGAAGTTCACGTATTTTATTACTCATAGTTTTAATAGCAAAAAATAGGAAAATCCTCTTGATTTGATCTGTGATCAACTGTACTGTTTTTTGTTCTTTTCAGTCACCTGCTTCCCAACATCATGAATTATTTACAAGTTAACTCGAGCTCTGCGCCCTTAATAGATTCGTTAAAGTATCTGTCAAGACGTAAGTAAGAAATAACATGGGTTTTTCTTATCACAGAAGAAAGAGCAGTATGCCCCCTTATGATGCAAAAATGTCTAAAATACAGAAAGAACCTTAGAGCGGTCTGACACGCTTGGAGTGAAGAGGAGGATAAGCTGTAGGAGCCATGATGGCCAACCTGCCGTTTTCCATCTCTGCTGTTTTTAACAAAGTCTTTTCTCTCCTCTCCCCCTGCTCCTGGCCTGGGGGACTGCTTGCGGCCCTCCAGACGCTTACAGACAGATGTCCTTGCTAGAGCAGAACATGCTCTGCTTGACGTCACAAGCAGCTACAGGGCTATGAAGGAAGCTAAAGGGCTGTTCGCCCTGCAAAGCCCACAATATAGTGTATAAGGAAGATCATGGGTTTTTGGGTTTTCAGTTAGTGTCTGTCCTAACACCCCCTCCAAACACCCCTCAAAAGCTTTGATCCAATACAACAAAGCAGGCAGCTTTTGACTATATAGACAAAGCATATGTTGTATTTGGTGAATGCCTTTCTTGGACCCAAGGCCTCTGGTGCAAACATTTTTTTAAACAGCGATGGGTACAAACTGCGCTGTTTTGCAGTTTCTACATTTATTCTTAATCTTCTAATAGTGTAAAAAAGTTTGAGAGACAACAGTGTACCAAAATACTACAACCACAGCATATTGTCTTTTGCTCTTTTAAACTACCCAGTCTCAATAAATTTAGTGTATCACTTTTTTCTTAAAATACAGCCAAATTGCCAGCATTAAAAATAAGTCATCTGGTGCTGACTACATAAAAAGTGTTAAATTAATGATAACAGTAGTCAATGCCAGCAGTTTAAGAGAAAGGCAGGAAGGCTTTAACTGGCAGTGTGTCAACTCACTAATTGTAAAAAGATAAAAAGTCTGCGCACTGATTTACAGAAACAGTCTATGGTCTATGGTCTGCCTCTAATACACTTGTGGATATATTATACAGCTTCAAGTATATTATGTCCACAGGACCACGACATAATCAAATGCATGCAAAATGTAGTTATAAAAAAACTCTATTTATTCTTTTTTAATGGAACCATAAGTTAACACAATAAGGTTTTAGTTTTTAGCTTCACTGGCAGTATGGTTCCAGGGATCACAATGTCAGTCTTACACGACAATGTTAGATGAATTTCTGAAATTTGTAACATTCTGTTAGACTGTCACGTGACCTTGTGTAGATGACACTATTTTGTATTATTTATTAATGTAGTAATAATAAAATTAATATAAGGTTAAAAAAGTAATAACTTTTGATTGTTCATAAGAATGGTTTGGTATTTTGTAATATTTGCATGAAAGAAAAAATCTCAGCTAAATCAATGCAGACATTATCACTGGGAAACTATTGCATGTCTATATGTAACTGTGTATAGCAGTGTAGGTCTGACAGACTGATGTTTATTTAGTATTTAATTATTAATAATTAATACAAAACGTGCACATTAAATATTTTTGATTATATTATATTCATTTCATATGAATGAATTAATCTGACGCAAAGGCAATGTCTTTTCTTTAGCATGAATTCGAATAATAGATTTTTTTGTTTGTTTGGTTTCTTAATAAAGACTGCTTTTGAAATTCAGGTATTTGTAACATTGCGTGTTCCTTTGTCTAAGTTTCCCACTAACATAAGAGTGTGTGTGTGTGTTGACATTTTATGTATGTTTTTTATGTATGTCTGTAATCCATGCAACTCATTCACCTGACACCCACATGGCCGACATTACGTGAACATCTGTGAGCCGCATCTTGAGGCCTTTCTTCATGTGAAGTGCCTGGCAGTTAGTTTGCTGCAGGCAGAGGGGCCATTTGCAGTAACCAATCAGGTTTCCCTTCTCCATCTGCACTCATACACTACAAAGAGACGAGTTGAGCCACGACCTGCTAATGTAGACAAGTGTGGATAGAGACATGTTTGGCTTCATTAGACAAACTGAACTGCAAATAGGAGAACGCCATAAAATATTTTGTATTATTATTATAGTGAATTCATATTTAAAGATTTATAATATTTATAACGCTTAAAGTTAAACTATGCGATATTCAGTGTGCATTACTAATATGTTCTGACACATTATATACGGCACTTAAAACTTTGGATTTGCACTACAGTGCAGATACTAGTCTTTCTGAATAGACAGGCAATAGATAATATAGACAGATATAATAGATAATAAATCACCCAAAGTTAAAAATGTAATAACAAAGCGACATAAACTGTTTTGAAATTCAGTTTCATCATAATTTCTTTGCACATAAATTGTGATTGTGGTATTTTACCTATGGAGCAAAATGTGCAAGATCTAATAGTCTTAGCACAGTGTGTTCCATTTCCTCTGAAGTTGAGTATGTCTGAAGTCCTTCCAGGGCAAAGGACCAATTATTTAGAGCCCTCAGTTGTCCCTGCAGCTAAGGTCATTATGTGAGTGTCACTATCACAGCCCTGTGGTTCTTCTTCATATGCAACTTATTTGCAGGAATTAAAATGTATAAAGGGACACTGCATGAAATACATGAATAAATTGAATGTGTCTTACAGACTTCGTGCCTTTACTTTGGAGTAAGTAATACTTCTATAAATAATAACATTTGCACGACACATTTTGCCAAGGAACGGTGTTTAATGAAGGAGCCAGAAATCAGTGTTAAGCAGATTCTGACAGTGTTACACCGGAGCGACAGGGGAAGAGGAGTGATCATTAAAAATACTGCTTATCTAAGGGAAAATTTCCTACTTTAAATGTTCTCTCGCTTTGTCTCGTTCTATGCTGCTGTGCTTCGTCTAGCAATCTTCTCTCTCCCTGTCTTGCTCTCTTTTTTTTAACATTTAGATTCGCCGCTCGTCACCTTCTATTGATCACGCCTAATTTGCATCCAGGAAAAGATGAGAACTCAGATATTCACACTCCGAGAGAGGACGATCTCAATGATTTATTCATTTCCAAATCAAAAAAAAGGAGTGAAAGGAAGGTAGATGAGAAGGGGAATCTTCATAGGCAGCAGGCGACTAGGAGGCTCTGAGGCTGGGCTCTTCTTCCCCACACCGCCCCTAGGCACATGGTGTGCAAGTCCTCCTAATTAACAAGGTGAATCATGCTGCCGCTCTCTAATTAGCCAACATGACAATCTAATGGAAACATGCAGGCCGAGCTGGCACACTTAGCATCACCTCTCAAAGACCCCCGCTACTGTCCTTCCCATAAGATTTCCACAAAAATGACTCTTTAGATTTTAAATGAGAAAAAAGAGAAAGGTGGGGCACAGCAGTTCAGGGAAGTGTATTTTTGGGAAAGGTCAGGAGGGAGAAGGTAGCTGATGTGGGCAAGCTATTTTTTCCCCTCTCCTATCCTCTGTGTGCGGTGTTTGTTGCCTAATTGAAACATGTCCTGCCTCCTGCTTCCCTCTCACTTATATCCCAGGCAAAGGAGGCTGGCACCTCGCCACCAGCATAGCTCAGCATAGCTCAGCATGCCCAATTCCCTTGTCGCTTGAGTCCCAAGGAGTGCTCCGGCGCACAAAGAGAAAAGTGAACCTACAGGCTTGTACAGCAACTAGACGAGTCGCTATCTCCCTCTGAGGCAAAAAAAATCTCCTTTTTTTGTTGTTTTCCTTCTCATTACAGCACTTTGTAATATTCGAAAACACACAGGAACACCAAAGGTACTTTTAAAGCCTGTTTCTATTTTTTTTTTCATGTAATATGTCTTGAGGTGAAGAAAAAAAAACTGAAGTTGGAACTACAGACAACAAAGCAACAAATAAAAAATAAGGTTACAGTGTACTATTAAGTAGCCTGCATATCTGGAGGACCTACAAAACAGACCTTTCTTATGTGATAATTAAATTATCCATCTTAACCTGTTTTGTGATCTTTCAGAAAAATAATTGAAATCAAGTTGAAAACATATTAGATTAAAAGCACTCTTGTTAAATTTATTTTTTTTTAGAAAAATGAATTTTTAAAAAGAACCTAATATATAAAATATACTCAAGAAGCACACATGCATGTTCCTGTAACCATGATTGTGCAAGTTGACCACGATGGCTGCTGCTCAAGTGAAATGAATGTATTGTGTATCTGTAAGGCTAGAAGACAAGAATATAATAACTATGAATTGGGACACGCATAACAGCAGGAATTCTCTTTGAAAGTCAGCATGGAGAGGGAGCAAATGTGGAGGAGGGTAGCAGGCTTTTGCCCTGGGGCCTACCTAATGGGGGACAGCGCTCCTTTGAGCAGAGCAGTTTGAGGAGGGCCAGAGGATGAGAGCCTATGAACTCGGAGATATAACTGGCCTAATAAAAAGCAAGGGGCTGTTACATCGTCTTCTGACAGAGAAGTGTGAGGCTGCAGCTGATGGGGCTCATAGTGTGGGTGGATTCCAGTTTCTCCACGACCTGGTCACTTGTGGCGAAGGCAAGGCCAGTCAAACACATGTATATGTGTATTAAGGACTGGCTGAACAAACGGGTACGATCTAAATAACACAAAAAATTAATGCAAACAGTTCTTGAGAATATAGGCAATATATGGGTAAAGTATATTCCTTTGAAAAAGGCTCTGCATATCTCACGTGAATAGTGGTCTAACTGAATTCAGATTCTAACATATATGTTTGCACCTCAGGAAGGATATATACCTGCAGGCTTTTAATTGGAGCCATGCAAGGTTCAAAGTTGAGCAAGAGCAGAATTAATTTGGTAGAGGTTCAAGACATTTCAAGCAATGCTGCTGCGTCAAATGGGCAAAAAAAAATCTCTCAATGCCTGAAGAAGAAAAAATATTTGAGGAAAATTATTCTAACAAAAACCTTTGAGATTCCCATTGGAGAGCTCTCGGTTTCACACAAGTCTTCTGGAATCACTCTAAGCTAGAAGTGGAGTGTTGCTGCAAGGGCATGGTAATGTGGAAGAATGGAAAAAGAATGAGAGGAGAGAAGAGGAGAGGAGAAGACCATGTACTCCCTTACGCTCCCTCCCACATCATCTAAAGGTCTGCCAGTGATTGGGCTGGCAGTGGGAGACAGACTGTGTTAACCATTTTTTAACCTTTATTTATCCAGGGAAGCTTGACTAAGCCCCCCGCTGCTTTTAAGAAACACCCTGTTACTTAATCTCACCACAGAGTTCTGCTGTGGAAACTAAAAGAATTTGAATCAAGTGCTGAAAATGTGCTGAATGTTCACTTTTAGTAGTTTCTTCTGTAGTTTTAGTGCTTTCTGTGGTGTTAATTTCCCTTTGTGCATCTCTCGTCCTGCCTTATATTTGCTTAAAACAGCAAGGATCATCATCTGACAAGGATCTCAATCCTCCTGCGGTTTTCGTTTTTTCCAACAGCACACAAGCTTCACGTCTGCAGTTGTCCGAGCATTTTAGCAAAAACACCTAAAATTAAGACCTCAGTGGCTTAAGTGTTAAACCATGAGCTCCCTCAACTTCCCAGCCAAACAGCTTTGACTAATGCCCCACTTATTTGTTTTTGTATTATTAACAACATCAACTGCCTAATAAAGGCATAAAATGCTGGGAAATCATTTTTAAGATGTATGTAGATCTCTTTTCAATTTAGAGAAGAATACAACCATGTGATGGCAAGTCAATATCTAAGTTTTTTGTTTGTTTTTTTCTTTTTAGGAACTTTGAAACACTTGTTCGACTAAGGGTAAATCCAGATTCACTCTCTATGGGATATCATAGAACCTTGACACCTGTCTGAAAACATCCTCTATTCAGACCCTTAAGGACATGACTTGTGATGACAAATGTGAAGCACTTCCTGGAAAACATAGTTAAATTTGTTTTTATGCTATTCTATTATTCCTCCACAGGGTTGGACTTGCAAGCTACAAGTAGTGAGTCTGGCTGCCCACAGAGCACAATCTTCTTTTAGTTTTTTTGAAGTTCGCCATCATCATGTTTGAGTAAGATCACAAAGCCGAAGCCGGAGAAGTCTTCCAATGCTGCTTATCTTTGCACACCAAGATTCAGGACAAGGTATGTCCAGTCTGGGGATTATTCACAATAGGAGAGCCAGCTGAGCATCAGACTGGTCCTCAGCTTCAGTATTTAATTCTGGAAAATGCATGTCATATTTCTCAAGACGTTGAGAAAAGTCTGAGTCCAACACTGAGGAGCTTTGGGATGAAGTCCTTGCTGGTAAGTGGGCTGACCACATGGAGTATATTGAGGGGTTATTTGACCCGGAGCCCTTTGAGAGTGCTAACCAGCCACAGTAGGAGATAGCCAGTTTATCAGAGGATGAAACCTGGTAGCAAAGCCCTGGCTCTCATCTCTTACTCTATATTGGGGAGTGTGGATGACTTCACGCTTACCGGGAGGGAGCCTCTTTAATAGCTTTCAAGTGTGTTGTGAACAATCAACTACTTGGCTCCTTATGTAACCATAATTCTTCTTTCTAAATAACATTTATTTTATAAAAGGCACTTATTCAAGCAGTGGTGTAAACGACAGAATTTTTCAGACTTTTTTCAGTGCTTTTTGAAGACATTCTGTCAATTATAGTCTATTTCGCAAGTAGGTATTTCTGCCTATGATGTTGGGTCTGAAAGAATAAGGCTAGGTGGTTCTGCTCTTCTTAAATGGGTGTGCTGGCTGGTTAAATTGGAAATAAAGCTTTTTTAAGCTTTTTTTTTTTTAGCTCATTTTAAAAACAGAAACATCGGTTTTGTGTTTTGCACACAAACTCGTCATTACAAACATATGTTTTTAACTCCCTATAATTGTTTTTGTTCAAGATAAGATTTTTATGGATATTTTTTCATATAAAACTCCACTGCTTCTCACTTCCACAAAGGAGGTGGGCAACCTCCATATTTTATTCTTGGATTCGAATTTCCCCTTGGATTGCCAAGATTACGTTATTTGCTGTTGGAGATTGTTGATTTTTATCCCCAGAAGTAAATCTCTATCTAAACAGCACTTTGGTGATGTGTTGTTTGAATTCTTGATTGTCAACATTTATTTCTTCATATAACTTCTTTTTTCTTTCTTTATTTAAAAAATGTTAATAATGACTTGAATAAATATCAATTAACAAAAACTTAAGCATTCATAAATATAATAGCATAGTAAAGACTTTCTCAAAGGCTTACAGTCACAAAGGTCTTCCTTTACCTCACTCTCAGATAGCGCAATTTCAATCAAGGCTAATGCAACATCATAGATTCTGTTGAAAGGGATATAAACTTGCATCTTGCTGCAGTCTGTTGGTTATCATTGCAAACCTTGTCTTTGGTTCCACCATGTGTATGTGACAGCTCACTAGGCGATATATCCTACCTGTATCGGGTCTATGATGCACTACTGTGCTTGTGGCTCAGCTGAAGCATGAGGCTTCTCTGTGAGTCTTGAATCCATATCCAATATGTATTGTACTAGATTAACTAACTTAAAGAGAGGCACAACGTACAGCAAATAATGGCCCTGCTGTGGAACTGGGCTTGGTGAAGACAGACAACTGCAATGAACCCTTAGAAGTGATGTACATATGTACAGGTGGGACCTCACATACAGATGGCACAGGTCATCTGACTTGATGCATGCTGTATCCCATAAAATATGTGCCTACACTGTTCTCTCCTTCAAGGAACACAAGTTAAAAACAACGTTTTTTTAACAACATGTTCTAGAACACATGTGGATCTGTCCATTTAAAACAAAAAACCTCTGTGACCCTATTAGAAACCTATGTAGGACATACACCAAAGAGTCACACTACACACCATTACAAGCCTACTTATGAACCAATTGCCAAGTATGATCAGGTGGCACTTGAGTTATTAACTTTCTCCCCAATGCGCCAGTTCAGGTAAAAATTACCTGTAGCTGCACAGCTGTAAAATCAATTTCATCCCAAGTCAGCTGGTATTATTATGATTATCATTTGTCCAATTTGAATCGTAGTGGAAGCTGAGTAGGTACTGCATAATGCTTTAGTGACAGTTTTTAATCAACTTATATCAACTGTGCCATATAGTGGAAATATTACTGTCCGTGGCTTTATTTGCTTTCGGGGTCGAACAAACTCAAACAGGAGCTTTTGGCCAGATTTTGGCCAGCTGTAGTAGCCAATTTGTCTTTTTTCTCTTCCCTCGTCTCTCTTGTCCTGTCCTCTCTCCACACCTCTTCTCCACTTCACTCGTTTCCTGCATCCAGTTGTGCCTGCAGACGCGGTTGTGATGATGAATCTGTGGCTGCAGTGTGTCTGTGTTTCTGACATTGTGATGTATCTCCACTGGCCTTAACTCCCTCTCTATCTCGCCACTGCCCCCACCCTCACCCCCAGTATTCTTTTCTCTCCATCTCTTTGTCTCTGTCTCTCTGTCTCCTACTTTCTCTCTCTCTTCTCTCTCGCTTATTCTCTCACTTTCAATGATCAGGCATTGCTTGGCCCCCTGCCTCAGTGATGGAACAGACAGAACACACAGACCCACCAACAACAAAAACAAACAGGAACTGAGCTCCACGATTTGCCGATTGATTTTTACTGGGGGCATTTCTGAAATAGCCCATCTGACCTTTCGGCCAAATGGTAGTGAATAGAGGAAACAGAAGTGCTAAGCCTATCGCACACAAAACCTCTGCCAACAACTATCTGACCAGACTACACTGCTGGTGACAAGGTTGAGCTTCAGGTTGCTGGTGTATATACATAAGCACAATCACAGGATTAGCTACATCAATATACAAAACTAAAATCCTGCAGCTCAGCTGGAAACACCTAGAGCATAAGATGTTCATTACAACCCATACCGAATAGAACACTGTATTTCTTTTGTATTCTGGCATTCTTTTCTTTTCTTTTTTTAGTGAAGTTAAGTCTGTCCTAAGGTTAGGGCTAGAGGAAAAGATTGTTGCATAATTAAAAAGAGAAGGTTTTATCCCCTTAGAAACAAAGATCTAGTCTCTGTAAACTTAAGAACAAAGTGCCTAAATTATGAGACAGTCTGAACAAAGTTAGTGTTTTGGCCAGCAGAAAGCTCGTGGACTGTTCAAAACAGAAATGGTTCATCAATTAGAGAGCATTTAATTAATGTCGCAGCAATCTGCTTATTAATTTCTAACATTTCTTTGGTACAAGTGAAAGCTCTGGTCTAATCATGGCACTAATCAGGGTGTGATGCCCACTCGTCGGGTTGAAGGTAAGTGGGGTCCTCAGGCAACGATACTATGTGGGGCAAAAAAGACAGGTGCATGCTGGGAAGCTAAATATGGACAATCAGCAGAGACGATGCTGTGTAGTTAAAACAATTAATTTCTTTGGCTTCAACAGGAGTCAAAAATGTTATCTCTGCTTTTTGTAAAACTTGGTCATAACACTGATAATGAATACATATATACATCCATCTATTTTCTCCTGCTTAACCAACCTATTAGCTGGGTGGGACACAAGGAGAACATGCAAAATCCAGAAAGGCCCCAAGTGGGCCACAACACCAGTGTCCCACCTATTACAATTCTTTAATAGTTTAAATGAGGCTAAGATGACGCAGTTGTTTTATATATGTATCAAACTCTATAAGGCAAATGTGTGATTTTAAAACTGACTTAACTAGACATTCAGCCTGAGCATTTCGATTCATACAATTTATTTGCGAGTCATGGTTAACACCTGGCTGTCAGGCTCCAGCACTGATTCAGGTCTGCAAAAGTAGTTTCACAGCACAATGTACCTGCCTTTTTAAAAACAAATCATGCGCCAGCTCAATTTACATGCCAACACTTGGTTCGAGTATATAACACTCTGTAATTCCATCTCCCCAAAATGATGACTGTTTGGTGGTAGTGGTTGTGTGTGCGCGTGTGCATATGTGTTAGACTGTGTGTGTGTGTGTGTGTGTGTGTGTGTGTGTGTGTGTGTGTGTGTGTGTGTGTGTGTGTGTGTGTGTGTGTGTGTGTGTGTGTGAGATCAGGGAGAAGGGCTTAAAGAGAGGCTGGCTCCTCTGCCCGTCGCCTGGAAGAGTAGCTCGGGCTCATTATCCTGATGAAATTTGCGCAGATGTGTGAGCTGCCGACAGACTCTGCAGTGACACAAACAGCCAGCTCTGTCCCCTTGAGCCAGTCAGGTGATGAAAACTGGAGAGGCACGGGGGCTGAGAAACGACGGCCATTAAGCAAAAAAGAAAGAGGTGAGGGAGGGTGGAAAAGGGGAGCTGAATGTGTGTGTATGTGTGTGCGCGTGTGTAGGAGGTGGGGGTGGGGGCAGTTGGAGGGGTTGGTGAGTTTTCCTCGTCTCTATCTAGCGGGAGAAAGCATTACATAAAGTAACAATTTCCAAACCACCTTCTTAAAATTCCAGATGAAAATGAAAATGTGCATACATGCACGCGGCATCTCCTCACGAGGCACTAATCTGGCCGTATCCAGATGACGAGCGGACTGCCACTTAACAGGGAGGAGATCCACTTTGATCACATGGCCCCTGGGGCAAACCTATCGCGCTGCCTATTACGCTGCTTCATTTGCATATGTGGGGCTTATGGGAAGGCTGAGATCTAGTGTGAATGTTCTAAACTGCAGCAGGGCTCACTGTTGCTAGAAAGAAATGTCCGGAAGAGAAGAAGAGAAACGATAGAGTGCCGCAAGTAGCCTGAGGTAAGTGCACTTGTCACTTTAAGGTCACAAGTTCAATATCACACTCTGGCTAAGTACATCCTAAAATTAAATATTCTGGCCAAACAACAATACAAGATTTTCCGATGAATGAGATAGATGCAATTAATTCTTAATATAAGTGGCCAAAAGTGTAGAACTGTGTGAGTATAAATGATGGTGTAAGTCAAAAAAGTGCATGCATGCTCAGTAAACTTTACTTAAATAAACAAAAGGCTTGCTTTAAAAGAGTAAGCAAGTTAGACAAAACCCTGTGTGCTCCTTACATTCTACATCAACAACAACAACAGGTGAATGCTGCTCGTTTTATCCTCCTGCCTACTCAGACTTTTCAATGGAAGCTCCACACAGGGCTCTTGATCTTTGTTAGCAAGCCAAGGACTGAAAGCACCCAGTGAAGTTATTCGGGTGTAAACAAAAAAACAAGACAAAACAAAAAAACAAAAAATTAAAAAGGCAAACTTCCGCTGTGAAAGTGCTATTTCCTTTTCCTTTGCGTAAACAACATTAACCATCCACTAAAACACGGTGTGGTCTACTTTTTGAGCTCCACTGGGAATTCATTTTATACAAGACCTGCACTTGAGATGAAGAGCCCCCGTTGTACAGAAAAGAAATGCACTATACCAGTTTAAACACTTCCCAGTTTGCAGAGCTAAGTGTTATGCCTTTGCCTGTTGGAAAAGGAAATAACTCTTTTTACTACTTTTTACTAGGAAAAGTTATTGCAGACCATGAACTGGTACATCTTAAAACCTCATTCATCATATACTTTTATGCTTTTGCTGAACTATGCATCGCTGCAACTGGACTAATTTACAAACAGATATAAAAAGTTAATCCATTTTGCTCTCTCACTATTAATTCTGTTGCACTGTGTTGGCTAAGATAATCGCACTTTTATGTGGCAACAAAATTTACATGAAATTAATACAAATGTACTTTTAAGATGAGATACAGATGTGCCAAAAGTGAGTTGAGAAATTAACAGTAAATAAAGGACACCATCTACCGAAAGACACCGGGCCCATTGAAAAGCAATTAGTCAAAATTTACACTGCTGTGAGACGACACAGATGAGGAAAAGAAAAAAGAAGAGGAGTGGAAGAAGTGGAGGGTGTCTTGGGTGCGCAGAAAATCATTTTCCACACTTGGGCATCAATCTGCGCGAATAATTCTTCAAACTTTTTTAAGTCCGACTTTAAATGGCATTACATATGTAGTGAGGCATGAAAAATTAATACGTTGGAGTCGGGGAAATGTCAAGGGTAATGATCTCCGCTGCAGCTTACCTCCTTAGCTTTCTGTTTCAGTCGAGCTTGCTCTGGGTCTTCTTGCCTGGAGCGACTCTGTTGAGCAAAGGAGGGGGGGGGGGGGGGGGGACACAGGTTAACAGCTGGTTTAAGGAGCCCACAACCTCTCCGCTACTCATCTGTTGCTGCGGCAGCAAAAATAGTGCAAAATGGGAACAGGATACAGAGGTGTCAAGGACATCGTATCTGAATTCAGAGAACAGCAATGGAGCGCCCCCCGGGGGGCAGTGGCCTTTAAACCCGCTCCAAATCCAGCCCTAAATAAGCCGCTGGAGGGGGATTCTAATCAAAAGAGGTTATTAAAAATTCTGCTCGAGCCAGCACGAACACGCGCACACACACAAGGGGGAAAGGATGTTGGTGACTATCAGTGGCAGTGGCTGTCTATGTGTCACTGAGAGCCAGTGTGGCTATCCGTTGCTTTGTGTTTGTGTGAGTGTGTGTGTCCCTGGCATAACAACACAGCACTTCTATTTTAATCAGCTGCTAAGATCTGGGTGAATGTATTTGTCCCTGGGAATCCTTCACCACGCAGCCAAATGTACATGTACAGCTGACCACTGCAGGCAACAGAGGCAGATTATGGCACTACACAGTAATTGCGTGTTGTTTGTTAATCTGGGAATAATCTATGCATTTGATTTTTTTCCCTATTAAGATGAGCATAAATTGATCGACCCTAACATTTTTGTGCAAACAAAGCTCTCAGTTACTGTCTAACCTGATTTTGCTAGCTCTATGTCTTCATTTTATTCACTGAAACATTGCAAAAGGTTAATCGTGTAGGTCTACATATGTAGAGAACCTGTCATATTTTATTTTTACAATACAGCCTCCATCTCAGTGGAGTGAAAAGCTATCTTACTTTCATCTAATTTCTTCAAACAACAAATCAGTTAGAACATGCGCCAGGCCATCCCTATTCCCTCCTTAACATTACCTCCCTTCCTCTCCTTATGTACTCTCTCTGATGGACGGAGACCTGCTCTTCATAGCCTTACTGCTAATTGGCTTTAAATATATCAGGCAGTTCACGTAGTGGTCGGTATCTCAACTAAGACTAATGTGTTTGCCCTCCAGTCGGCCAGAGCATCCCTCAAGACTTGAGTCATATTTTAAATGGCTGGCATAGCAGAGGGTAAGGCTTGTTGTGAAGGAAGGAGGAGGGGGTGGAAAGGATTATTTCAGTGCGTTTCTTATTCAAGAGGTCAAATTAGCGGGCGCTCGAGCAGCAAAGAGGCAGGCAGGGAGGTGGGTGGAGGATAGGAGGGGTAGGTACAGATGGACTGTTTACAAAGGGCAGTGGTGCCACTGGCATGCTTTACATCTCCTCTGTCAGCTGCCCTGGTTTCCCCACTTACAGGAGTGAACAGAGTCGAGAAGGGAAAAGAGGACTGCGTACTAAATGCTGACAAGCTTTGTTGGTTTGTGTAATTGAGTGTACTGTGCTTAAAAAATGCAGTGTAGTATAGTATACAAACAGTCTGGGAATGTATTCTGGAGCTGTTTTGTAATGTTGAAATTTCATTTTGTTGCCAAAAATGAATTATGAGGACAATCAGAGGGTTATTTTTCTTTGATTAAGCTCTGGGTTCTATGTGGAAACAGCAAAGTTAACATATTCTCCCAAATATTTAGAGTGAAACTTGTCATACTTCTTTAAGTTACCACTGATAGTATTTATAAATCTGATCAATCTTATTTCCTTTACAAATTACAGGCAAAAAATAATAATATCCACCAACAAACCGCCGGCATCAAGCTTCACCGTAAATCTTTCTTTTATGAAACTTTAAGTCAATAAATGGCTCACTTATGCAATATAAGAACATAACATTATGAATTATTGAGAGTTTTAACATATTCAGCGATCTATATCTCTCAAATGAAGGCTGAACATGAAATACTATGTATAAAGAAGCTCCTTTATATTTTAGTGAACTAAGCCAAAAACATAACATTTAAAGTGAAACAGTTATTAGAGGAAGTCAGAAAAATCGAACCAAAAATCAAGTTAAATCATGAGCCACTCCCTAACAGTATGTAAGTGTTTTAGGATGGATTTTTCCTGCTTTCCCTTAAATCAGTCTGTTATATTGGCTGCAGAGTATCAAAGCAAGTGTACCATAAAACAGATGTGATACCTATAAAGCTGTAAAGGGAAAAAAAGCAGGAAAAGTAAAACGAATACATGATTAAATAAAAGAGAAAGTACTACAATATTATCAAGCACTGTTTGTGTAGTATATCGTTCAATTTTCTTTCCAAACTTCTCCTTGAACTGAAACGCCATGGCAACAAGAGCCAAAAAGCCACAGACGTGGCTCTGAGGTGAAGTCAGACTTTCCTCAACGAAGCTCAGGCAATCCAAACAGCCCCGAGGTAAGCCCTTCTAACAGAACTTGGCTACATTTGCAAAAGTTCTTCAGTAATCCTGTTAATAAAGAGAGCTTTCCAAAGTAAAAAAAAAAATGATTAGAGTGCTCAACCATGTAGAACTGGGACCTGACAAAGAGGATCCTAAAGCTGCACATTTTCTTTTTTAAACAACCAACTTTACAGTTTAGTTTCCTGCTGAGGCAATGTCTTTTTTTCCATCTAAAAAAAACACAAAACAAAAAAAACAGATAGGTCATGGGGTTTGGTGGCCCTGTTCATCAACTAGAGGATTTTCTAATATCCTGCATGGCAGGACTGGAGCGTAATAATGCAATTAAGACAGTGAGGTGTGCTGCAATGAGAATCTTTACTGTGGGACATTGGCTCCATTCAAAATTAATTAAATTAACCTAGCTTCTGCTAATGTTACACTGCAGGGCATTTTCATTTGCAAAAGATTCTCTTTCTTTTTCTGGTCAGTGGTGATCTTCTTTTACTGAGAGACAAATGTCTTTACATGCAGAAAGCTGAGATCAGAATACTGGCCATGTGTCAGTGCTACTAGCACCCCATTAGTTTTGATCATTTTTTTAAGGCTAGGGCAAGTAGTCCTGTTCTAAATGTCATGTGCTACAATGTTTAACTGGACGAAAGTAACCTTCAATCTGGAACAATTTTAAAGAACAGAGAATTAGGTGTCTAACTATTGTCCAGTTTCACAGTTCACCACCTTTTAGGCTTATGCATCATTTTTGTTTGCTTGTTTATAAAGGAGATCATAATCAAAATAAAACTCAGTTATTGGATTTCCACCTTTACCTCAAGGATCTTTAATTATTACGGCTTTAAAAAGGAAGGCAAGCTTTAAAGAGGGAGTAACAGCTCCACATGACTAACTAGCATAAGCAGGATAAGCACATGGCTAATTGGCATATCATTACATAATGCACAGTAACAAGCGAATTCTCAAGCTGCAGTTTATAAAACTGCAGTCTTAATTAAAAAAGAAAATTTATAAACCAGCACGTATTTATTAGGTGTACTTTACCACAAAGACTGGCTAACATACCAGTTAGTTCCCTCCTCTCCCATACTGACAAATAGAATTTTTGATTTGACTGTTTACAATCATGAACAGAGTTTTGCTGCACTTACCCTTGATAACATGTCTGTATCATGCCTCATTTAGTAACATGAGACCTCAATGGTCATGATGTTATTGAAGCACAATATTCAGATGCCTTATAAAAAGAAATATGGCATTCAAACAGCCTTGAACTGGACATGTATGGAAGACTTTGGCAACAGCAAAGATAGCTTGGAAGGATATTTTATTAGCACAGTTGGAGCTCCTTGGTACCAGCTGAGCATCATTTAAATGGGACAGCCTACCTGAGTATTGCTGATCATTGCTGAGATAAGATAATGTGCTATGTCACAGAGATAAAAAGGTTAAGTTCACTGTACTCAAATGGCTTCTACAATCACCAGATGCACCAATCCAACAGAGCCCCTTTGGGATATAGTGGAACAGGACATTCGCATCATATTCAATGACAAATCAACTGTGTAGTGCTGTCACGTCAATACGGACAAAATCTGAGCAATGTTTACAGCACCTTGCTGAATCTTCGCCACAGAGAATTAAGGTGGTTCTGAATGCAAAAAAGGGTCCAACCCTGTCCTAGCAAAGTGTACCTCATTTGCCATCTGATGAAAAAACGTTTTGTTTTGTTTTTTCAATTGACTACACATGGAGCAAAAAGTTTTTGCTATTACACACTGAAAGTAAATCATTATTTTTAAGGTTTGTAGGTTAATATTAAATATGGACCACGCTCCGTTTTAGATGTTTGTGTAATAGTTAAGATAAAGTGTACTCTACTTGCAAAGCCCAACAAACCTATCAGCTAATTCTTTGATGATCTCCACCAATATATTATAGCTGCTATTGTTTTGTGAGTCTGTCCATGTGTGTGCATCATCAAGGCAAAGGCCTGGAAAAAATACTGCAGCGGGAAGTAGCTCAAAGGCAGTTCTGAGTTTTTTGGCAGATGTTTATGGAGACGGGCGACAAATTAAGGAAAAAAAAAACAAAAAAACAATAACACAGAGTCTTAGAAAGCTTTTGGGAGAAGTGCTGCCAAAACAACTTTAACTCACCTTGGCAATGATTGCACAAATCTCCTGAACTTCTACTAAAGGGATGGAACATCACTACCCAAACGGTTATTTAAGTTTTGATGATGGTGCTGATATTGTTCCAGAATCTCCTACAGGTATTCAGTTGGGTTACGCTGTGCTGACTGTTACAACCATACTATGTTATTCCCATTATTTTCACACTCAAGCCTTTAAGTAACTCCTTGTACCCTATAGATAGGTTGTTAATCCTCTTACTATGAACCATGTAAAGTTTGCTGCAATAGGTGTAAGGCTGCTGGGGGATTCCCATGATGCATTGAGTATTTCTTCTTCAGTTACTTTTCTCACTCACTATCTGTTAATAGACCTCTCTGCATTGAATCATATTTGTTATTAATCTCTGGCTCTCTTCCACAGGATGTCTTTTATCCTGTCTTCCTTCTCTCACCCCAACTGGTCGTGACAGATGGCCACCCCTCACTGAGCCTGGTTCTGCCGGAGGCTTCTTCCTGTTAAAAGCGAATTTTTCTTTCCCACTGTCGCCAAAGCGCTTGCTCATAGGGGGTCATATGATTGTTGGGGTTTCTCTGTATGTATTATTGTACGGTCTACCTGACAATATAAAGCACCTTGAGGCGACTGTTGTTGTGATTTGGCGCTGTATAAATAAAACTGAATTGAATTGAATTAAGACCACTCCCTGGATTAACAGAGCACTATCCACCCTTCCTAACATACACTGCGTGGTAAGATTGGAACAGCTGTATAGATGCTTCTGGCTTCAGATACATTGTAGCTGCTGCAAGGAAACGGCGAGAGAAAGCGATGTGTGATCCAGCCTATTGTAAATAGGACAGATGATGGCTGTATAGCTTAAGGTAAAATGAGGTAATTTTGCCTCGTTCAATTTTTTCTTCTTCCATTTTTTTTTATAAATCTTTCAGGCTATTTTTTTATATTTCAATTTCATTTTATTTAGTTGTCTCAAGGTGCTTCCTATTAAAAGGTAAATAAAAAATGTTACATTATTGTTAGGGCAAAATGTGCCCACTATATTACAGTCCCTGAACCCCTCACTGTAGGGGTCAAGTGTTCAGGTTTTCCCTTAATTTGTCACTTACTTGTCTACAGACAGAATTTGTCAAAATCTTATTTTATTTTTTACATGAGATCAAAATTTATTAAGTTTGAAGATATTTGAGGTCTGACCCATGACTACTGAGCACCAGTGGGTAAGACTAGATATTACTAAAGAACAGTCTTTAATTTCTAATGCTATCTTATTCCAAACAAACCCCAAAATGATTAACTTCTTGCACATCATTAGAAAAACATTTGCATGATGTGATCTGACTTGCTGTTTATTTTTTGAAAACAGCTCAGGTGATACAGATGCTCTGTTGCACCTGAGCTGTCAGGACTTGTGATAGAAGGATGTTTTACAGGTGATACATGCTGCGGATAAGTGTGTTTGTTAGCTTCATAGTGCATGGGGGTTGTGTAAGGTACGGATTTTTCCCCTCCTTGCTGTGTCCGGGGAGGAAGAGCCAGGACAGAGGAGCCCTTAGGCCAGGAGCCTGGGAGGACACAGGGAGGTCACTTCATCCACTGGTGTCACACTCTAATTCATCTGTCAGGGCCTGCACAAGAGCAACATGCTCACACATGCACACAACGGTACACAAGTTCACACTGTTGCACAGGGACATAACTTTCACACAAAAACACACACATAGACACACACACACACACACACACAACAGGATGATAAGGCGACAGTAACTTACTTTAGCGGCTTTCAAAAGGATCTCTCTCTCCTGCTCATCCTTCCGCTGCTTCTCGATTCTCTCCAGCTGCTCAAAGAAGCGAAGCTGAGAGCGAACGTCTGCAGACTGCTCGTAGCACTCATCGTCCTGACAAGCAGATAGAGATAATTACTGTTTCAATGGTAATAGTTGAACAAGTCCCACTCAGCGGCTACTTCTAAGGCCTTAGCCACGTACTTCAAAACTCTGGGTTGCCTTCAGTTCAGATATTTCAAACTGAAAATAAGGTCAAGACGGTTGTGATATCAACAAGAAAACAGAATATTTCAAATGTAAGACACTTGAGACTCTTCCTGCTTTCTATGTTTCCCTGTCTCTGTTTTCAAGTTTAATGTTGGTCTACATGTTTCACTGTTAATGATTTGTTTACTTCGTGATTTACATTTGAGGTTACTCTTCTCACGTGTCTGCTAGTGTGCATCTATATTCCCTGGGCAGCTCATTTAATACTACACGGTTAGGTATGTAGGTATTTGGACAGTTACACAGTTTTCCAGTTTTCTACCACCTCAGTGTATTTTAAATCAAACAATCAATATGTGATTGAAGTACAGACCATCATCTTTATTTGGAGGGGTTTAACAAAACTATCACATTAACCATTTAGGACTTAAAGCAAGTTTTATACATTTTTAAGCACTCAAAAGTAACTGGACATGGTAACATAATTTTAAATATATGACCTGTTTTCAATACTTGGATGAAAATCCTCTGCAGTCACTGACTGCCTGCAGGCTAGAACTCATGGACATCACCAAATGGTGGGTCTCTTCCCTTGGCATGCTCTCCTTGGCCTTTCCTGTAACCACCTTCAGTTGCTGTTTGCTTGTTTCTCTCTCGGCATACAATTTTGTCTTCAGAAAATGAATTTCAACTCTCAATTGGGTTGAGATGAGGTAACTGAGTTGGCCATTGAAGAATATCCCATCTGCTTTTGCAGTATACTTTCAGCTATTATTCATTCGTACTGTAAAGAGCTGCCCGATCAGTTTTACAGCATTTTGTAGAATCTCAGCAGACTATAGCCTTGTGCACTTGAATCCTACTAGCAGCCATACATGCCTAAGCCATAACACTGACTCCACCCTTTTTGATAGAGAATATGGTATGCTTGGGATAATGCTTCTCCATACTTTTCTTAGTTAGTCTAGGTTTCGACTTGGTTATATGATTTGAAGTTACTGAACTGGCCAGTGCATTCACTCTTTCTGAGAAAGTACCAGGTTGTTTATTTGGTCACTCCTAAGGTTTTTGACATCTCTCTTCACTTACGCTGACATCTATCTGGACCTCATATTAAGAGTTCTAGTGAAAATATACCTTCTGCAAGTTCAACACTTGGAATCAACTGCAGATGTTTTATCTGCTTAAGCTGTCATGCAATGAGGGAACAGTCCTCAACAGGCTGTGGACTGTTGTTATGCAGTGTCACACCTTTTTCAATATGTCATATCATTACTAATTACCTTAAAAACACTGATTATGATTTAATGGTGTAAAAAAAAAAACATCTAATTTTCAAATCCTTTCCCCCTAAACAGATAGGATATTTATCCAGCGCAGTGACTAACTGTAGTTCCAGATTAACTAAATCTTCTTAAGCTATTATATTAAAAAATTGCAGTAGATTGCTATGACCATACAAATCTATATTTAAAATCAATTATTTGTTGAGAAGCAGCCATGATTCCTTCAGCATTTTTTGGTTAAACAATGAAAAGAAACTTTAAAACACAAGTCAACTGGAACACCACCAGTCTGAACACATCAACAAACTTTTTCTATTTACAGACATCTTTACCTATGTCACATCACTTCCCACTTGGGAGATAGAAAGGCAAGAGTAAAAACAACTTTTTTAGTCCATCAAAAGTTAATAGGATAATTGCTTATTTCTCATGTTTCTGTGTGACTGCATGTCTCTCATGCATCTCTGTTCTTGCTTGCACTTGATTTCTATATCACTCTCTTCTGTGTGTGTTTCCATGAGTGGATGAGAGACGCCGAGTGGCACAGAGCACAAAGACACATCAGAGGAGACTCATCACCAGCCCCCTTCCACTCTCCCGCCCCCCTTTTCCTTCTCTCTCTCTCATCCAGCTTCCCTCCTCTTTGTTGCAGCGCTGAGCCTGCACTCTTGCCGTAGCTCCCGCCGCCGCTCCTGCCGAAGCCCGGCTGCACTTTAAGGCCGCTTTGTCTTTCGGTCTTTTCTCTCTCTCTCTTTTTTTCGCTGATGTCAACAGAGCTGAGCTCACAGGGCTTCATGCCTCCTTCACACACACCTCATTTACAAAACCACAAAAAAGGCAAAGAACGAATGGAAAGAAGAATCACAAAACAAGACGGGGACAGCAGTAGCAATGCTTTTCCTCGCTCCTCCTCATCCTCCCGTCTTGGCATCAAGAAAAACACATTTTCAAAAGTTTCTCCCCCCGACACACCCCCATTTCTCATAACGATACAAAGATATAGCCTTCCAGCGGAGATGAATTTGTGCTTTAATGTTTACCAATTAAATGTGGTTATATAGTTATATTTAAGGGCTACAAGAAGTAAAGTCACCAATAATAACAAAAGTATGCAGCTGTAGGTAGACGGGCACTTACAAGTTCTTTTATAAGTTTTGACTGGCTGAAAACTCTGAGCTCTGGCGCTTTGTATCAACTTAAAGGTAAATAAGAGTTCTGACATTAACTTTTACGTGTTTATAGTTCCATTTTTGTTTGTGAGTTAACAAGTAAAAGGAAAAAAATGCATATGTGCATATGCCAGTGTGTATTTACATGACTGTTGAAGCATACAAATGCCTTCATATCCATGGCAGTTTAGTTTTGCATGTCTGCTATAATATCCCCATGGATTTTATTCCCTATCTTGAGTGTTTTGTGTATTCCTAAGTACGGTGACAGTCTAGCTAGGATTCATTTAGTACCATTGGTGGCCCTTTGTAACATTTTATGCAGCCCTTGAACAGAAGAAGAAAAAAATTGTTGACTGAACCTTTCATTCATCAACAGTTTATGTCATATCATGATAAAATGGTGCAAAAAAAAAATACAGCAGCATTTCTCTTTAATTTCAGCTCTTGTGTTCTGCCCATAAAAGCAGCTTAAGGTTTATAAACACAGCAGGTGCAAGAAACCTGTCTGTCCTCTCAGTGATGGCTGAAAAGACTATAAACCAGAACAAACATGACAATTACCCTATATAAACCACCATGCTCTGATTACACATTACAAACTCAAACTATACGAGTTTGATGCGTTTGATGAGTTTTTTCTCTGCAGCCCTTAATCATATGGTAGCTACCTAAACAGGCACTTAGTCAGATTGTCTTATAATAAACCGGATAGTACTTGCTGCATGCTGGGGCATGTGTGGCAAGGGTTTGAGACACACAGTCACTCATTATTCAGTATTATCACAATATCGCTATAAAAAGATCTATAAATACTATAATTCTACGACACATAGCAGTACATTGGTATATCCGTATGACAGGAAATAATTCCCATAAAAAGGAGAAAAAAAATCCCCCCAAATAATCCATTTTTCATTGTCAGTGTAAATCATTATTATTCAAATGTAATCAATCCCATGTACTCATTTATTGTTCTGTTCACTCTACCCTCCTTCACTGGATAAGGGCCACCACAAAAAAAACTCATACTTGTTATAAAGTATGAGGCTCATAGAATTAAATCTTGGCAGGTGGCTGATCTGATCATGGTTTTCTTTTATTGTGTTTTGTTGTGTTTCAGTTCGTGGTGCTTCATTTGCCTCACTCAAGTGACATGCAACAGTAAGACAAAGGTTTCACAAATGCAGCTGCATGATTATTACTTTTTTTTTTCATGCTGAAACTGTACCGAGCTCAAAGTGACAGCCCTTGACAAGCCCCTCAACAAATCTTTTTTGAGTGTGTGTGTGTGTATAGGGGGCAGAACATATTTATTTGCAAACGTCCTACCTTACAGGAGTCCAGTCGGTGCTGTGCAATAGTAGAAACCTTTTCTACTACCGTCCGAAGCCGTGACTGCGTGGCATGTGAGATGAATGTCACTGTCTCCATGGGGACTTCCGTAATTCCAAACTTTTTAGCTGCGAAAGATATATTAACACACACATTTAGGACAAGATGACATTTCTATGATCAGATAGGGTTTTGCAAATATTTCTTACTTTGCCCAGGTTTATCAACAACTGCTCAAATACATATGGAGATTATTTTAGGATTTTTATTTAGATATTTTTAATTTGTCTGAGAGAATAAGTCATTTTTTGTATTTGTTCATTTTTTTTGTCACTAGTAAGTTAATGAAACACATTTCCGGTGTGGTGTTTTTTCAGTTTTCAACATTCCTTTCTCAAGTAGGGTCCCCCTCTACAGTTTGAGAAACTCTAACTCCACTATCTTGCTCTGCAACTGGCAACAATAGCCCTTCTTCTTTGGAGACCCACTTTGAGGTGAAGGGCCACTTCAACCAGCACCTGCTGCGGCACTGAAGAACTGGTTCATGTGCCTTTACACAAAGAGAACAAGGACAATCACTGCCAGCTGCAGGTCAAGAAGGTGAAGTTGGAGTTCATTTGAAGGATGAGAGACTCACTTGAGAGGCCACTGATTACAAACATAAATGGCGAAGACTCGTGCTCACATATATGTCCTAAAAACAGAATCTAAAACTCTGGGAATCACTGGATTAGTACATCATTAGTGTCAAACAGATGCATTTTTTGGACACACCAGGTACAGCTAGTACTTTTGCTTCTTATAATTTCATCTAATTCATTAAATCCTAAAATATTGATCCACCACTTTACCAACAAGGAGTTTTCTAATGTAACATCTGTTCCACATTTAATTTACTTAACGTTATAAAACAGGTCATAAGTCACTGTTATATCGTCACTTAAATTGCTGCTAAGACTTAAGAAAAGCAGCAGATAAGCAGGTAGAAGAAAAACACACATACAGTGCATCTGTAAAATATTCACAATGCTTCACTTATTCTACAGTTTGTCATATTACAGCCTTATTCTGAAATGGAATAATTAACTTTTTACCTCAAAATTATAAATGCAATATCCCATAATGAGAAAGGGAAAAAAAGTTTGTTTGATGTACAGATTTATTAAAAATAAAAAACAAATATATAACATATACATACAGGTCCATCCTGTTTCCACTGATATTTTATCAGATGTTTCTAAAACTTGATTGAAGTTCACCTGAGATAAATCAGTTGTCTAGAAATGATTTGGAAAGAAACACATGTCTATATAAGGTCATATAGCTCACAGTGCATGTCAAAGCACAAAAGAGCATGAAGTCCAAGGAAATGTCTGTAGACCTCGGACACAGGATTATATCAAGGCAAAGATCTCAGAAAGGGTACAGAAAAACTTCTCCAGCATTTAAGGTCACAATGAGCACAATTGCCTCAGTCATGCGTAAATGGAAGAAGTTTGAAATGACCAGGACTCTTCCTAGAACTGGCTGGCTGGCCAATCTGAGCAATGGTGGTAGAAGGGCCTTAAAAGAGAGAGGGAGGTGACCTAGAATCCAATGGTCACTCTAACAGAGCTCCAGCGTTGCTCTGTGGAGAGTGGAGAACCGTTCAAAAGGACAATAATTTCTGCAGCCCTCCACCAATCAGGCCTGTACGGTAGAGTGGCCAGATGGAAGGCACTCCTCAGCAAAAGCCCAATGACAGCCCGCTTGGAGTTTGCCAAAAGGCACCTGAAGGACTCTCAGACCACGAGAAACTCTTTGGACTGAATGCTAAGCGTCATGTCTAGTGGAATCCAGGTATCACTCATCATCCCGCCAACACCATCCCTACATAAAATAACCTGCTCCAGAGCCCTCTGGACCTCAGAGGTTCACCTTTTAACAGTTACCCTAAGCACACAGCCCCCAAAAAAGGGGGGCTTCGGCACCAGCCTGTAAATGTCCTTGAGTGGGCTAGCCAGAGCCCTTGACTTGAACACGATTGAACATCTCTGCAGAGATCTGAAATTGGCTTTGCACCAACACTCCCCATCCAACCTGACTGAGCTTGCAAGATCCTGCAAAGGTGAATGGGAGAAGCTGCTTAAAAATAGGTTTGCTAAGCTTGTAGCGCCATGCTTAAAACACTTGAAACTGCATTAGCTGCCGATGGTGCTTCAACAAAGTATTGTGCAAAGGATGTGAATATGTACGTACATGTTATATTTATGTTTAGTATTTTTAATAAATTTGCAAGAATTTTAAACCTCACTTTTTACTTGGTCATTATGGGATATTTGGTGAAAAGTGATTATAATCTATTTTGGATTAAGGCTGTAACATGACAAAATTTGGAACAAATGAAATGCTGTGAATACTTTTCAGATCCAGTGCACAAGCTCACACACCCCTCCAAAGAAGTCAAGAAGTAAAAGCACATCAACAGATGACCACAACCTTCATTGAGTACCTTCACTTATGCACACATATACACCCACTGTACTTACACATTCATACAGAAAAACTGTCTGGATTAGTATGTGCAATTAACTCCCAGAAAGAAGACTCATTGCACAGAAAAGTTAATTTGTTTCACAGTCTTAGTGCAAATTCTCAAGTGGCTTTACCAGCTAAGCTCCTTCAAGTGTGTAAACGACATTGACCATCTCTTTTCATAGAAGGATAATTTAGTTTCCTTGGAGCAAAACTCATCTGAAGTCATAACAAAAGAGAGGAGGACAGACTTTGGTAGGGTTACTATCTGTTTCCAACTTCCTTTTAAATTATTCCATTAACATAATTTTCTCTCTGGCACCCTTTTAAGTAAACCACACCAATTATTTAAATCAGCTGAACAATACATACACTTCTCAGCAGCTAAAGCTTTGAAACGGATGGAGGGAGCCCTGTTAGCCTTATAATTACAGTGGCAATACATGTGGCAAAGTCACAAGGTCAAAGAAAAACGCTAATAGGCTCCTGCTCCCTAAAAAATGCAATCTATCAGGGACATTAATATTTCAGACAAAGTTTAAGAGACTTAGCTGCAGAGAGAGAACAAAAACATATTCTTCAACTTGATACAGATCATTATTCTTCACCTAGAAAAAGCATGTAAAACAGCTAGAAAACGACTAATGATCTGTACAGCTATAACATTTTGTTTAATTCTGACTAAAATAGCATTAAGAATAAAAAGACAAGCACCAAAGACTGTAACACTTCCAGTTATGTGGTTAATTCAACTCATTTAAGCTACCTTGTGTACGATTTTTTTGCCAAACTACTGACACTAATGATGGCAGTGTTGTTCAGTGAAATAAAGAACTGAACATTTCTATCGGAAACTGACATTACCTCTGACATTACCTCCAATGCCTCTATCTGGAGAAAATTTAATTTATAAACAGATATTGTCAAAATAGAAGCTTTCTGTGAAACAGGATGTGTTAAAAACTCAAAACTCAAGTACATCCAAGATTGTGTAATTGCCTAACTTAGCATAAATGCAGCCGGATTCTCAGAGCGCTGGGTTTTTTAAGACCTTAGAAATTCTTCTTCAAAACTTTCTCTGAATTCACAATGTGTTCCACCAAAAAATTGTTTAGGAAAAGACATAAAACTGATTTTTTAATATTTATTTTTTAAATTTGTTTTAACCACCAACCATGTTTCCTTGCAAGCAGTCTTTTTCTTTCTTGTCTGCATTGACACATTGCTAAAATTCCTATGTGTGCATATGAGTAACATATTAGTATACACAAGATAAGCAAAAAGGTAAACCACACATAAAAAATAACAGGTCTACAATTCTGCTAAAAGTTTAAAAACCATTAAAAGATGATGACACATCAATATTGTGTTCAAAACTTATGAGTTCCCTGAGTGGCTCCGTAACAAAAGTCCAGATGGCCAGAAATCCAACTGCAAACAAATGGTATACACCTAAACTCCCTGTTGGAGCTGGTTTAACTAAAAGAATATTTGTTTAAAAAAATAAAATAACATGCTACACTGACTTCAGACCCTACCAGGTGACCAGCTGTCCTTGGCTTTTTTTCCCCACTTTTATTTACATGACACAGTAAAAGTCAGTTTTTAGAGTTTACTAGTCAGTAAACCAAAGGTAATCCTACAGGCTACAATTTACATATTTGTGTTCTTCATCGCTAAATCTGCATGTATTACATGTCAACTCTGATAAATTTAAAAAAACACATCATTTGGCTAATTGAAAGTTGTTTATTCAGCTGCCAAATACTTTTTAAAACAACAGACATAGTGAAATCTCATGATGAGACTCAATCTGCATTGATACTTGGATTTTTTAGTTCCTGTGAAACTTGCTGGTATTGATTGGAAAAAGAGTCTCCCTGAAAAGTACCTGGCAGTGAAAATGGACAAGTCCCATCTGTTGTAGTTTATGTCTAAAATAATTGCAACTATGTCATTCCTTCTCAAAATACACAGCCAGTTTCCATAACTGGTTTTGATATTTATTTCAGCATCCATTGACGAAATGGCCAGACCATAACTGACCACTACAAAGTCAGAAAAAAACTTCTCTACTGCACGTCATGAGTCAGTATTTAAGTAAGACCACAACAAGGACCACTCCATTCTCAAATGACAGAGATGCCATCATGCAGAGTCACTTTCCTGTTACAGGCACACCCATTCTACATATGCTTGATGTTATGCCAAGAAAAGACCAAAGAAAATTCTTACAGCAAACGAGAAACAATTACTCACAAAAGCAAAGTCTGAACACTGTACTACAAAAGCCAAGGAGTTTAAGATAGTCTTCTCTCCTCATCTTATGAAGCAGGTGCAGAGCCGAAAAAACAAATGGGCCAAAGAATCGTTAATTCTTTTCAGCAAAGTATTTCACTAACTAGTAAGAAAATTACAGAGAAACCCTGTTATGCTGGACACGTTGGACAGTATTAGCATATAGTATCCATCCAATAACACTGGTCAACCAATATCTTAGTTCAGCTCAACTATAAACTGATATAAAAGATGGATGTAGCTACATCACCTGTCAAGGGCAGTGCTCAATGTCAAAACAAAGGACACGGCACCTTCATTTGGCTAACAACATAACAAATAGATGATACAGCATGCTTTGTTTTATTGCAATTATTGAGGTCTGTCATTTACAAAGTTAACTTCATGTTATATTTAATAACACATAATTGCATTTTGGCACTCAGAAATCAGAAAAGTTCAGTGAAAGAGAGCAGATGGCTGTTTGCCAATAGACTTCTATAGAGCTGGTAATCTTTAAACGACCACAGGAGTTGTAGCAATAGGGCTGTTCGATATGACGATATAAAAACATCTATCGTTTCATTTTACGCTATTTGTTTCGTGGTGTCGCAAAATAAACGGTTTACGGCAATATTTTTTCATCATTTTGATGGTCACTGTAGTGGCTATATTAATTTCTTAAAGTTCTCTATTTCTCTTATATTTAATATAACGTTGTCGTTAGCAACAACGACGGTATCGCGTGTCCGCTTGTTTATTTTCCACATAAACCTTTCACAATAAAGCTCAAGATCCTGTTGAGACTTTTCAAAATAAACTGAATCACGTGAAAGAGTGTGCAGAGTATTTACGGATGAGAAGCAAAAAAGAGCCGTCAGGTGCTAAAAAATAAACCTTAGACTCAAACGTTAGAACAGGCTTTTCCCCGCAGCAGGCTGTGTAATAAATACTTACAAAGAAAACGGCGGCCGTTAAAACTTATGTCTAAAAATGTATAGTTTCATACATCTTAAAATACTCGACTCCACGTACACGAAGCCGAGCTGGAAACACTTCACGCAAGTCGAGCTGCCCGAGATTCACAGAATTTACAGAAAATGTTAAATTTTTGTGATTTATATCGTTATCGGACGATAGATGTCTTATATCGGGATATGAGATTTTGGTCATATTGCACAGCCCTATGTAGCGATAGTGATAATTCTTTCTCAGAGATCACAAACAAATACTATTAGTGCTAAAAAGCTTAGTGGATTGGCATAAGTACCTCATTCCTGTTATATTCTGTATAATAAAGCAAACTAAAAAAAAGAGAGATTTGGTAATGTTGCTTAAGAATGTTCTTGTATTATTAGTAAAATGTACTATTTTGTACAAATTTGAAACGAATTTAAGCAGGTATATGTTCAATGGTTAAATATACTCTAATGCCAACCATGTCTGTATTAGCCACTTCAGGGTACGCAAGTTTCTTGATAAAAAGAAAAAAAATTAAAATGGGTTTGCAGCATTAGAGATCATTAGCAGCTAGCAGGAAATACTATTTATAGATATTCCAAATACAAATAAAAGGCAATAAGCGAGCAAAACATTATTTGTATTTCATCTTAAGATTTAGCTTTTTTAAAAAATGAAAAAACAAAAAACATTTTCAATAAATGTGTGCTCCCTCTGTATGGGTGTGTGTGTGTGTGTGTGTGTGTGTGTGTGTGTGTGTGTGTGTGTGTGTGTGTGTGTGTGTGTGTGTGTGTGTGTGTGTACCTTTAAGGTACCAGTGGACTATCATTACTTTGAGGAGCTTTCCTAGAGAACTCCAGCTGTGCCTGTGTTCTGGTTCCTGAGATGGGGGTGGAGTGCTGCTTTTTAGCTTTGCAGCCCCCACCACCACCACCACCACCACCACAAGCTCAAGGACAAGCCTGGAGAGTTATGAGAGAAGGGAGACAGGTTTGGGAGGCGAGGGCGGCCCAAGTGTTTGTTTGCAGGGGATAAATGAGAGAGGAGAGGAAGCAAGACACGGAGAGACATGAAGATGAAAATAAAGAAGGGCCAGTCCCCTCTTGAATTCACAATTCAGAAAATACATCAAAAGGGGGTTAGAAAGGGGAAATTAAGACATCTAAGAAAAGAAAAGAAAGAAAGCTACTACAGCCAGTGTTTTCATGGGGGCAACCAGGGCAGGAAAGGTCACAATTAAGTTTTTTGCAGGATGCTAAATGTTAAATCGGAACAAAGTTGGTGCTTTTGCAGGAAAGAAGAGCAGCCGAGTCTTTCTGATTGAGTGGAGCTGGCAGGCTCGGGGAGCCTCCCTCGGACTGCTGTCAGCTGGGAGCGTGGAGGGGCCAATCACTGACACAACAAAGCTGCATAAGTGCCACTTCCCCAGCAGGGGGCGCCCTAGCCTCCTGCCCCGTATCATGCTGTGTGCCCCCCTGAGGAAAGATTTATATTTTTAAACAACTCTTCTACCCCAAGGTGACGGGATAACAACCATGCCAAGGGTCCACGTAATGAAACATGACCCGCAGGCCTCCATGCTACACTAAAGATACTTTAATTGAGATAAAAACAAGATGAGGGTGCTAGACTCCCCGTCACGTGGAATTATACTGTGTGTTTTTTGATCTGATGCACAGGAGCAAGATGCTAGGCACAGTTATTTTGAGCAATAATGCTCATTACACGTTTTCACAGGTTTTACTGTGCAGCTACAGCCTTAGGTATATATCAAGCAATGAAATAGATTGCCGCTAGCAAAAAGAGGTAATGAAGACACCATCACTCGTATGTGATACTGCATACAAGCAAGACTTCTCCGCCTATATTGATTAGCTCAGGCAATATTGTGTGCTTTTAGTGGATCTTGACACTCTGATAAGCCGAGAAAGATTCAAAATTTCACTGGCAAGTTACATCCCTCTAAACTCTGTTCCTTTAGTCCAGAGGACAATCTGACAGCCAGCCTTCAAAAGACAAACCCATAAAGTATTTATGCGTGTGCCTGGGGTCCAGTGAGTTCAGACAGCCACTGAAGAATTCATTAGAGGAGGTGAAAGAATTGTTAAGTGTATCAAATTTAAACCAAGGCCAAACAAGAAATGCTCAGTCTGAACCACAGAAGGAGAAAAAATCAAAACTGTCTGTAGTGATGACACAATAAATACAAAAACAACATGGTCCTTACACAAAAGGCAACAGAGAATCTTTTTATCATGACATGACATGAGGAATTTTCCTACTGCATTGGTAACTATTTTTTATCTGCCATTAAGAACACCTAAAAGCTACAGTTCTGTGAAACAGTATTTGCCCCCTTCCTGATTTCTTATTTATTTTCCCCATTTTTGTCACACTTACGTGTTTCAGATCATCAAGCAAATTTTAATGTCAGACAAAGATAACTCGACTAAATAGGAAATGAGGTTTTTAAATGATGAGATTCATTTATTAAGGAAAAAAGGTTAATCAAACCTACCTGGCCCTATCGGAAAAAGTAATTGCCCCCTAAGCCTAATAACTAGTTGTGTCACCCTTGGCAGCAAGAACTGAAATGAAGTAATAACTGGCAATGAGTCTTTGACATCATTGTGGAGGAATTCTGGCCCACTTGTCTTTGCAGAATTGTCTTAATTCAGCCACAATGGAGGGTTTTTGAGCATGAGCAACCTGTTTTAGGCTCATGCCAACCATTGCAATTGCACTAAAGTCCAGGCATTGTCCAGACTCCTGGCAGTAATCAGGCCTAAGTGTAAATAGTGAAATTGTACTCAGCTTTCCAGAAAGCATGGTTAATTACAGTTAATTCATGATTTAATGGGGGGGGGAATACTTTTTCCCCCACATAGCTCTCTCTCTCTCTCTCTCTCTCTCTCTCTCTCTCTCTCTCTCTCCCCCCCCCCCCCCAATAAATTAAATCATTATTTAAAAACTGCATTTTGTATTTACTCAGGTTAACTTTGTCTAATATTTTAATTTGTATGAAACATTCAGGTGTGAGATGCAAAAACAAGAAATCAGGAAGGGGGCAAATATGTTTGGCACTTCTACATTGAGTGGTCAGGATTCACCTGTTTCTTGAATTCGTCGGTGTAGCAGCCCCGGATGAAGAAAGGCCTCGTCTTTACATGAGCGGATCTGCGTTCCCACGAGGTCAGAGTTGGTGGCGAGTATTCTGGCACTTTCCTCATTCAGGTTCACCCCAGCCATAGAAGCCACATCATTGATATCATCATCGTCCCTGAAGGACGAGATGGTAGATGGTAAAAAAATACGAAAATACAAAAAAAATACGGAAACACGTATTTTTTGTGGTACATTTTTACAACACATTTCTGTCGTGCAACAAGACGAATAGAAACACAGGAGACGTAAGAGGTACATTTTCTCAAAATATGCATATGTCCAAGTTTTACTTTAGGTAAAGTCTGTGAAATTTCTACAGCTCTCCAAGGGTCTCTCAGAAAACTTGAGAGACCCTTGTCACAGTTCTACTGACTCCTACTGGAAGCTGTGTTCAAAATATTTCCTCTTCTTTTTAGCTCCAAAATCACCAGGAAAATTCATTTTGCACAATCCTTAATTGTGTATTCACGCCCTAACATTACATTGTCAACTAGGAGATTTTTCACAGGGATATTTGCCTGGACAAAATTATGCATTAGTTTTGTTACAAGGGGCTATACGTTGCTCATAATGGCACAGAAGTCCCATTCCAGGGTCTATTTGCGTCAACACTTTGAGAGTCAGGGAGATGAAGAGCGTTTGGAAGCTGTGTTGCTCGGTAAGGATGCTCCTGAGAATTGGCAAAGAGCTGCAATGAATCTGGCTATAGACTAATGTCAACAAACTCTATTTACACAATCATGTGCAACACACAGTGATGTATTTTCTCAGAGCACTGGTCATTTCTCATGGGCATAATGCAGACTTCACAATGTTTACACAGTATTACAGTTTAGCAAAGACAAAGCAGTATAAACATGCAAAATGTGTGCTATGGTCACTGTGTTTCTTTCTCAAAGAGGTTTACATATTCTGTAAAAGGCTGCAAGTTTCTTTGTGAGTTGTCACTGGGAAAAATTCCTTTACAATTATTATACTTGGCAAGTAATGATTATGATCCTGGCCTGAATTAGCAGAGCAGTGACATGTTGTGCTTACAGGACTGGCCTAGAGCGAGGAGCGGATTTTCTGAGTGGCTTTGACGGAGAGAACAAAGAACCACAGAACACACACAGAGTGGCCTCTTGCCACTCACTGGCTCACCTCCGTAGTCATTTACGTTCATGCCACTGTTGTGGGTTGCGACAGAGTTTACGTGTGTGTTGCTGTGCCTTTGCGTACACATGTGTGCAGCACGGGGCACCGAGTTCTTTCAGGCGTCTCGGAGTGTGGGCACACACCGTCAGCCAAGTCCACCCCACCGAGGCCCTCCTGCTCCTTAGTGCGGCCACGGAGAGCCGATATGAAACTTGACACCACGGCAGGAGGTTGACAAAGACGATTAGAGTAGCTCCCTGAACTCTACACACCTCAACCTTCTCTCGTCTTTTCCTCCTCTCCTCCAGCTCTCTAATTAAGCCTTCACAGAGAAAATCTACACACCAACGCAAGCGTGGATGCATAGGATTATGATCTGTGTTGCACCTCAGGCTGTGCACCTTTCTTTATCACGTCCTTATGGATAACTTGACCTGGCTTAAAATCACACACACACACACCTTAGGCCATACTCAAGCAGCTAAGTAAAGAAAAACTAAAAACTACACATCAGGCCAATGTCCATGATGGAAAAGTGACTACACAAGATCACTCAAAGCCAAAGCAAAATCTCAGTATCAATGCATCCAAAGAGATCAAAAAAATATTTGAACCGATGCAAAAATCTCTACCTGATGACAATAATGTGATGATGATAATATGATAATGACAATAATCATAAGTCCTTTCTGTAAACTGAATGTCAGGACATAACATCATACAATAGGTTTTGCCTTATATAGCCATGTATCCATTGTCTCCTGCTTGTCTAATTAAGGGTCACAAGGGGGCTGGTGCCTGTGCCAGCTGCCCCAGCTGGAGTGAGAGGCAGGGTATACCCTGAACAGGTCACCAGTCTGTTGGGAGGCTAAAATGAGACAGACAACTATTCACACCTACAACTGCCAGTTAACCAAATATGTATGTCTTTGGCCTGTGAGAGGAAGCTAGAGTACCCAGAGAGAACCCACAAAGCCACAGGGAAAACACACAAACTTCACACAGAAAGGCCCCAGATGACCTGTGGATTCAAACCCAAGAAACTCTTGGTGTGAGGCAGTAGCAGTGCTAACTACCCACCACCATGCCAATTTCATTACAGTCGTGTAGTGCACTGAACTCGTGGTTCCAAAATTGATTCCTATTTTACTCATTTTTTTAATCTGGCTTCTTTTAGGTGAACTAAAAATATTGTGGGAAAAGGTACAGGTTATGAAAAGCTTTTCTTCTCAGGGTTGAGAATAGATAAATATATTTCTTGCATATGATAAAGATAGAAAGACAGAGAGAGAGACCGAAATCTCATGTTGGCAGAACACATCACATAGTCTTAGACTAGAAAATCTCTGCAAAACTGGCTAGGCTACTTTTACATGAACCGTTATATTACAGCAAACTGTGGGGTGGGCACTGAGCCACTCCAGGTGGGGCATGGAGCACTAGGGGAAAATATCGAATGAAACCAAGCTGAATTAATGTGATTTACAAAGGGAACGATAGCATTCTAGCCTGTATTCACTAAACTTCAACTTGGATCCATTTTCTATTGTTAATGATTGATTATAAATTGGAAGTGTAGGGTGTTGTTTCGGCTTCTGAAGTTGTGCATGTGAGATAAAGTTTGAGAACCACTGAATTAAATCAAGTACATACAATTTCAGTACATAAAAAGGTTTTCAGTGATTCTTTTGGTCAATATTACACGGATTAACAGTTGAGCATTTTCTTATTAGTAGTATTATTTCAAATAATTTGACTAAAAATGACAAAGAAAGTTAACTTATTTGGAATAAAAGAAGAATAAAGGAAAAAGATGTATTCACTGTACTAATGGAGTCTCGTTATCTGAGTAATAAAAAATAAAATAATACCATAGGGTCAAGATCTCCAATTTATACTGCAGAAAAAGTGTTATTTTTAAATCAAGATGGTACAGCTATGGCTGCACTATAGCCCGAGGATTTCTTTACAGGAAATGTATGTGTAGTTTGAATAATTATTTACAATGGATCTACAGAGTTAACATTTTGTGTATCGGCACACAAAATATCAACCAGTATCCAAAGATTCTGGTAATCCCTTTTTCTTTGATGATCTGTTTTCAGGGCCACTTGAGATCACCAGGGCTGAAATCAAACGAGAATGCTAAAGACAGGTCTGACATTAAAAGGAGAGAGTGAGATATGAAATGCAAAATATTCCCGACTATATCTCTGCACTAATAAAGCAGATATGTAATTAGCTTCCACAGAAGCTAAAGAGCAGGCTCTCAGTTATTGGTTTGGGTTGGCTCAGGGACTCGGAGCCAGAGGCCACATAAATACATATGCATGTCGTTTCCACATCAAGCTTGTGTTTCAGCGAGGGCATGCCATAGGAGGTTGGAGAATTGCACTTGCTGTTTAGAGGTTGTGTAGGTGTGGGGTGCATTCAGATCTCCTCCGCCCCCCTCCCCCTTCTCGAAGACTACCATCACCACCTTCACACTGATCCACCCCCTTTATCCCTGTGGATAAAGGTCTCTGTGCCCAGGCAGGGGGCCCTGATTGATCCCTGTGACTAACACCCAGGCCATGCATGTTGTTGTGCCCACACTGAGAGACATGCGCCACTGGAGAAGTATTCTCCATAAAACATCCTTAAGTTCAATGGGCAGCTGACAGGACATGTGTTAATGACCAAAATGAATGATAGCATAGGCTTAAGAGCCTTCCAAAGACCAACAACAGGTCAAGTATTGTTTCATGTTTAATGGGTAAGTGTTATTAATTCAATACAACACTCAGGCTGTTATTATTCCCAAGCACTTAAAATACCTGGCAAGGAAATGGTGTGATGTAGGTGACGATCTGATCAATGCTAAGAGACTTTTGTTGGATTCGTCAGCTGATAAGTATATTTTGTAGCATTTTAAACTTTCCTGTATCTATGTGGAGTGCTACCACTTTCTTTGGAGTTTTTGAACATCTTTGTCACCAGCTGGCCAGAGGTGCTAGCTACCTCTGCTCATTCTTAATCTATTTTTCCCCCAAATCTCAACATAATCGAATCTTGTGGTTGCCGTGCTTACAAGTGGCAACATCAACATTTTTCAGAGATCACTTTTAAGTTCTAATTTACTTTTAAAGTTCTTCTTAGCAAAACAGGCACATCACATAGCAATTTATACAGCAACAAAGGATATAACCGCAAAGCATAATGAAGTCAGTTTGCTGGTACATGATGGAAAAGAGCTGGTGGACTTTTGCGTCCACTGGCAACAGTGACTGATGAACAAAAACTTTTGATCCTAATTTTGCATGTGTATCTGTGTGTGTCTTTTCCTATGCAACCATGCCAGTATTCGTTAATGCGCAGGGATGTGTGTCCACCATGAAGCACAGGGTTGGATTTGAGGGGCTGAGGCTGAGCTCGGAGGTTGGCAGAGGGCTGAGGGCCTCGGCTGGCTCGCCAGTGATTACAGCGGATGTCGAGTGTTTACAGAGAGATGAGGAGGGGTAGAAGGGGGGGGACGCAGAGACAGCTGCTTTCACTCTGTACTGTAAACTACACACACATGCGCACACACTGACACAAGCACTTACACAGAAGGCTGTAGCTACATTGGAAACCCCACAAGCCCTGCAGTGTGTATGTGTGTGTTTGTGCTACAGCTGGCCCGCTGGGACCAGCGGTTCAGAGTGACAGCCATACACACATCAGTCCCAGACTGCAGCTGAACATGGTGCAGGCTGGGTGGGGGAGAGCACGGTGGATGCTGACTGACCATTGTTTGTTTTTTTGTTTCTTTATTACAGTCAACAGATACCTTCTACACCCCTCTAATTCTGCTATGGAAGCAGTTAGGTCAAAATGGCTTTATGACCAAATTCCCCCTGACTTTAGTTCACTTAGACTTTTTTGTGTGCTGGCCACTTGTCTTAATCCTTTTTTGATTTCTAAGTAATTACTGAAATTATGTCAGTGGCACACATTTTTTAATTAAATCTGACCTACTTGACTATTTTATGCAAATGACCTGCTGTTGCTGTTTAAATATTAGCGTCTTTAAAAGGCTGTAGAAACTCAAAATTAACTTTTTTTTAACAACTTGTCTGCATTTTTCAGCATGGTAAACATGAAAACAGCGTCTGTTCACAGACACAAGTCATCGCGTCTGACTGGACGTGGTGTGAAGACAGTGTGGCGTCAGATGGATCACCTTGTAACAATGAGCTCTGTTCCAGCATGTTTATATCCTCAGGTACGAAAAGTAACAGCATAGAAAAATAACAGCAATTTCTAACTGAGGTTTCAGTCAACAGCAACCAACCGAGGTCCAGGCGAAACATTAACAAGTTAAGAATTTAACGCACGGGCATTTTTCAGTAAAGTGGAAAATTAGGAGCGACAGTGAGAAATGAAGATAATTCGATAATACGGAGGTCAACTCATCAAACAGTTAAATCTATATCGGAGTCAGAAAAGTCATATGTGACTTCAAGTAACAGTATGATGGCGAGAAAGGTCAGCATGTATGTGTCATTGGAAGAAAACGAAAGAGACAAATAAAGGGATGAAAACAATGATGATTGACTACACAATACGTAAAGTGTCTAACGCATAAAATGAAGAGCAGGCAAAATGTCACCTGACCCGGATAAAGAGAAAATAAACTACAAAATATCATTGACATGATTCTTCCGTGACAGTGGTACTGTGTGTTATTGGACTTGTGTTAAAACCAGTGCATTTGTGTGTGGTGGGCCCCTGTGATCACCGCAGGGGGGAAAAAGGTCGCCAGTAACAAGCGAGCCTGACAGCTTAATTACCAACGCAGCTAAAGATTTATTGGTTTATCAATCAGAGCCCAGGGCGCTGCCTTTCCCCTCAGGAGATGGGAGCCATTACCATGAACCCGTTGGCCCATGTGACCCAGACTCTTCTTGCCCTGTCCCAGTCACACAGGGGCAATCCTAAACCTCCGGCACCTGTCAATACATGTGTACAAGCACACTGGATATGCACACACACATACACACACAAATTCTTAGATTTCTGGAATATACACATATGTTCATGTGCACCCAAGCAGAGACACAAACAAACACAGACAAATAGAGGAATGTATGCAAACATAAAACACATAAAGACTCACACAAAACATGGACCACAAAGGCCAGCATGTGGGCGATGAACCTTTTATGTTCGAGACAAAGGCACAGCTGAAGCAGAGACAAGACCAGAGAGAGAGAGAGAGAGAGAGAGAGAGAGAGAGAGAGAGAGAGAGAGAGAGAGGAAAGCTGCAGGCTAAATACTGTATGTTTGACTTAACCAAAAGGTATTTTCAGAACCGCATCCAGAAATTCCAACCATATGGGCACAATTATCTTATTTCTAAATTAAGCTGTAGCTCATTTGGAATCCTGTCGATGAGTTGTGACAGTGACACGAGGAAGGCGATCGTGAGGGTGATCTATTAACTGACAGTGTGCTGCTATGTGGTGGGCATGGGAAGAAAGGACCACCGATCAACCAGTCGGGCAGGCAGGCAGCCAGGTGGCCAGGCAGGCGACTCAGATAAACACTCACAGCCTTAGCTGAGAGTGTAGCCTGTAGTCATGCAGAAGCTTTTTAGTGAAATGCTGCCCCCATGTGTTGGCAGCCAGAAATAACATGCTCCACAGTCACTCTCCTGGCGAGAGGAGTTGTACCTGAATGTGCCTCCTCCGGGGTCATTGAGCTTGTTTTTCTGATTCCCGGTGATCTGAACAGGCAGGCCCATGGGACTTTTGCCTGCTTGGATTATGGCTCCCTTTCCCATTGTGCCTGTTAAAGAAAGGGGGGGAACAAAGAAGAAAACACTAAACAAAAAGGAAAGGTTTAATGTTATCATTGAAGTGTCCCCTTCTATCTGCATCAAATATTCATTCTGTCTAACGACTACCTTCAGCTGTCTCTGTCATCCTCACAGGGGTGAGGGTGAGGGGCTGTCGCTCTCCCCAGGTTGGTGCGGAGAGCGTCGCTCTGTCAATATCACTGCACTTCACCGCCTTTCCTTACACTCCTAAACCGCATCCTGCTCCGAGACACGTTTTCCAGAGAGGCACAAGGACTGCCAGAGTGAATTTAAACTTGATTTTAACAGGCATGTTCCTAGCCAAGAGGCACAGGAAAGTATTTTTAGAACTATCCCCGCATTCCAATTTATGGGCATAAAACAACCTACAGATCTTTCACTGCAGGCAATCTTGGGGAAGGGGGCAGATCAAATTTGTATGCACCTCCGATCGCACACACACACACACACACACTAACACAAACGCACAAGCACAAACAGGTACAAACACATACACTCATTTCACACACCACTTGAGAGCACAGAGCTCTCTTAGGGGAGCGTTACACCCGGTTGGTGTTGGGGCGATATTTGTGGGCTTCTGTGGGAAGAGTGTTTGTGAATCAGTGTGAGTAAGCAGTAGCGCAAATGTTTGAGAAGGCTTTATAACCAGACAGGAAAAAAAAAAAAACACAAAAAAAACACCTGTTCTCTCTATGGCTCCTGCCTGTTTACACATCCTTCAGCCTACCGAGAGAACATTTACGGTTTCACTAATGGCCATCTGACGATATATAGCCTGTTTTATTGGTTCATCATTTAAAAAGAAATTTAAACTAAGGCTGGAAGTCTTTGAATATTTTTCCTGCAATGGTGTCTTAATCGAAGGATGTAAATATTGCATAACAGAATCAGAGGAAAACCGTGAGCCAAAGTTTCCAAAAATATAAAGAAATGTTTGTTCATTCTTTCATCTTTCTATACTTTAGTCCTCCAAATGCCTGATATAAGAATGGGGATTGTACATGTAATTGAATTCAATCAAATGTGTCTGTAATAGGCCTGCAGATGTCTTACCTTGCGCTCTGATGGACTGCGTAATCACCACAGGCATCCGGACCTGGCCACCAACAGCGCCTCCTGTCTTGACACCCTGAGGAAGCAAAACTTTATTGTAGCATTTCTCAGAAGGAAACAATTGGAGAGAAGGAGGAGGGAAAGAAGGGAAATTAAAAAGGATGAAACTGAACACCTACTAAAGCATTGCTCCATTTTTGTGTGATCCCTAAAACCGAAAGTAAAAAATCAAACTTTTTGTCATAGTTGGATAGGAAAAAAAACATAATCTGTAGACCTAGACCCACTTGAGTTTTGTATATTGATTTCTTTTCAATTGTAACACAGTAAAAATACCAGCAGTATATACAGAATAAATGCATAATACATACAAGAGTGGTGAATTCTACAGTGGCTATCTCCACACAGTACAGAGAAACTAGAGATCAAATTAAATGCACAAGAAGGATGGATTTCTCCCACTGTATGTGACCTACATTTGCTTGCATTTGCAGATAAGACAAAGGCAATAAAAAGTCAAGGCCACAGTGAAAAAGTAGTTGAGAAGAAGAAAAAGTAGTAGAAGAAGAAGGTGCGGGGGGTGGGAGAGTATGCTGGGCTATTAGAGTCACTTCCTTCCTTGGTAGCAGCTACGGGCCGAGCCTCAGGCTCAGCCATCCATTCCTACCAGTTTGCTTCTTGCTGCATATTTTTTAGCCTTGTTTTCCATTCCCTGACACATGCTATATTACTGTTCAAGCTACTGAAAAAAGACAGAGGCCATTTTTCCCAGAGATCCACTGCAGGGGTCTGCGAGTAAGGGGGGGGAAGGGGAGAAAAATACATTCAGAATGAGCAAAGATAGCTAGCACCTCTGGCCAGCTGGCGACACAGTTAAGAGAGAGGGAAAACCCTCAGGTAAGAAGTTTTAGAATCAGGGGCAGAAGGAATAACACTAAACCTAAACTGCTCATCTTTCATATGATTCATATTTCCTACATTTAACATCTAGAGTGATCTTAAATGTTAGATGTTTTTTAGACTAAAGAATAACATGTTAGTTTTATGTAAAGAGAGAAACAGATTTAAAACAATAATACAGAAAAATGCATATAAAGCTAAGAATTTGCCGCTATTTACTATTTATGTCTATTTATTATTCATTAATTATTCATTTTCCTTGCTGTTGATGCCCAATAACTTGACCAGCAAAGTTCGAATATATTATTTCAACCTCTTAGCTCAAACATCCATAGAACATCACATGTACTGACGCTGCACACTGTTGCAATGAAGAATGAACTGTTATGGTATGTGGTGGTGCGGCCTACTTACACCTCTCGAGTTTTTATCAAGGCCATTCACCTCATATAAAATTTGCCCCAAGGAAGTTTATGGTCTAGTTCCCATATAGCTTTTGGCACAATTTAAAAAAAAATATATATATATATTAACATATATATAATTTAAAAATATCTAACTTTGCTTTTCTAAATAATGTCTTTATTAAGTGGTCTATCCTCCATGTGTTTAGAAACATAGAATACTTCAATTTTATCTAATTAAACCCCTGACATTTAAAACACAGCATTGTTTCAAATGTTGTGGGTTCAAAACCAAAAATGATTGTGGCTTATTGGATATCCTGGAGCATTAATTGTAATTAAATAAGAAACCTTAAATAATGTAAGCCCACATCTATATACTCTACTTTACTACAACAAGAAATCTTTCCCATACCACTGTAGTATGAACAGATTTTTTTTTAGGCTAATTCAACTAGCGTTCTGGTTTCAGACTGTTGATGTGCCAGCGGCGATCATTTACTAATGTTTTGTGTGATAGCTTATGTTGCCGTTGTGTGTGTGTGGAGGGAGGGAGAGAGAGAGAGAGAGAGAGAAAGAGAGAGAGAGAGAGAGAGAGAGAAGGGGGGAGCGAGAGACCAGAGGCATGTTCTGGACATAGACTGCGGCCGCCACATTGCTTTAAAATTGACCTGGGGCTGACCTAGTTACCTCGCTTCACCCTTCAACGGTTAACGGGTAGAGGGAGGGAAAGAGGGAGAGAAATGAGAGGGTGATGCGGGGGCAGATACAGTGAAAGAAGCTGTTGGAAAGACATGGAGAGAAAGTGTGTGTATGCAAGTGACAGCCCAAGTAAATCAGGAAGAAGTGAGCGAAAAAAAAGGGAGGGAGAAGGAAAGAGAAACAGAGAGAGAGAAATACAAAAGAGAGAGCCCTCTAGCTTGCCCACTACTCTGCCTGGACCAGACCAATCTGAGTCTGACCTCACTTGACCCATCTGTAGACATCTGGGCTCTGTGGGGTTGCATGATTCTCAATGTACAAGCACATCTGCACACACAGACACAAACACACGTTCAGTATCCACAACGCGGTTATTATAGTTAACTAAAACTATACCACGATCTGAAACTGGGGATAGAAAACTAACAGAAAATAACTAACAAAAATACCAAACCAATTAGAAATATAGAGGAAAGGTCCATATTATTAGTCTTTGCTAATATTGTCATATTATTCAATACATTAAGTAAAAGAAGGCATTGACTCTGAGCCAGGTTTTTGTTCTGCAATACCTTGTCTGAACTTCTTAAATCTGCTCCTGGCACTACCGACTACAGTATTACGATTATAAAGGCTAAAATTAATAAACATTTTTAAAACATTTCAAATATAACTGAAACAATCAAATCAAATCTGGAAACTAAATCAGACAAACGGTCAAAAAAACGAAGAAAAAAGTAAGGCTGTTGCTTCTTGGTGCAGTCCCTCCAACAGTTTCCCTCTGTCATGGTACTGCGTCTTTGACCCTGAAATATAAATTTTGTTGGGACTTTGAATTCTTTTCTACCTTTAGGTGTAAAGCTCGGCCTCTTTTTGTGGCACTGACAAACAGACAGGAGGCCAAGCTGGAGGTGGCAGAGTAGAGGATGTTAAGATTTTCAGTAGGAGTCACCAGAACGGACAAGATTAGAAATGAGTATATCAGAGGGACAGCACAGGTTGAGCGTTTGGAGACAAAGTTAGAGGGGCAAGGTTGAGATGGTCTCAACGTTTTCTATAATCTCTTGTGTTTCTCCGAGCCTTCCCCCTTGTCTCCCCTGTGTCAAGTTCAAGTGTGTTAGAGTCTTGTCTCTTTGTCAAGTCAGTGACTTCCAGGTTTATTTTGGTAGTCTTTTGTCTTCTTGGTCTTGTTCCTAACTGTCTTAATTGTCTTCAGCTGTTCCTCGTTCCCCACCTGTTCCCTATTCCCCTGATTAGCTCTTAGAGCGTGTCAGTTTGTATAAATAGGCAACAATTTCACATTGCCCTTTTGTTGTAGTGTCTGTGCTTCCTCAGTGTGTGCGCTCAGCCCAAGTTTCGTGGAGTTTTGATGTTTTTGTAGGTTTACTTGTAGTTTTTTGAAACTCCTGCTTCTTTGACTCCTGTACACAAATAATCATGACACTTTTATAACCTGCAACATATGGGTGTGACTAACCATCACAGAGACTGTACTGCATACCAAAAATCATATCACAGATTTGTAGGACAGATGGTGTGGTGTTAAACTGTTTCCATTGAACTGGGGGAAGGATCTTTAAATAGTCCTTCAGAAAGCTCACAAAGACATAATACAGTCCTCTGTGTTAGGCATATGTATTCCTAGCTTAATGTAATGCCTCCAAAGGACTTCTTTGTGGAATAACTGAACCTTCATGTTTAAAACTACTTTAGTCTAACAACAAAATCCTCCAAATTCACTGACAAATTTTTCAAAATCCTACTAATAAAGAGACAAACCTTATGTCATAGCTTTAAAAGGCCTACTATGTGGTGTTGTGTGGGTGTACTGTGCTGCTTTCAGGTGAATTCAGGTGTCACAGCTGACTTCACTCAGCATTCAGCATTCACATATAAAAAGCCAGTGAGAGCAGCTGGTCAGCCTGGTGATCGGGCTTCATAAGTGTTGGGAGTTGATATCATGCTTGTGAAGAAGTGTGGTATCAATGAATAATCTGTTGTTGCCTTATTATTTTTTATTTTATTCTTAGACATAGTTGCTTTCCCATCTTTTTAAATTAAACCTTTCTGTTAAAAAGTTGTTTTATTTCTCCATACGCTTTCTCTGGCTCTTTTTCCAACCCAGACATTGTTATTAGTACTTCTTCTCACCTCCCAGTGTAACAGCAAAGTTTGTAAATTGAGTACCTCTAATTGGATACTTGTGCTTTGCCATCTGCTATGGTCAGTGGAGCCACTTGCACATTATGCAAACAACCTCTATGGTGTGAATATGTAAGTTTCCAACAAGTGTGTTCTAGATGGATATAAGACAAAATAAATATTTTCTAAAGACAGAAAATGTTGCTACATGGGTAGGCCTGGGTCATCCTTTCCCTTTTTTTTTTTTTTTTAAATATATGAGTCCTCAGTGAATCTGTGAGTTGGGTGTGACCCTAACTCACTGTTCGATGTATGACTTCCAGCCATGGCACTGTGACTTGCTCCAGAATAACAAAACCCATCATCAACAAGCACACTACCCCCAGCAGGTTGGATTCATTGCATTTTACCATTTTTTAAATGCATGCTGGGCTGTTGTGGGAAAATGTGTCACATTTACTGTACAACTTCCGCTCTATCAGACACCTTACATACATACATACATACACATTTCCTGGACATGGCTACCAATTACAGAAAAAAACAAAAAACAAATGAAACACATATGAACATTTACACATTTTAGGATCGATCTTTGTATTTGCTATGTTTTACTTCAAAGATCACATGTAGTTTCATTTGGACTGTGATGTTGGGGAACAAACTCTTGTGTGTGGACAAAAAGGTTTAAAAAGCAACTCCCAATTTAAACATTGTGATGACTGTGTCTGCACTGGATACTCTTCCAACTGGGCCACATTATACATACCATTGCAGCTGCATGTCCGAGCGTCCCAGCGGGCAATGCACTGGCACCCGTAGTGGTGCTGACACTATTAGGGTGGCGTATGCGGACAGCTGGCCCAGCGACGATGGCAGGAGGGATGCCACAGGGTGCTGGTTTTAGTCCCTGCTGCGGGGGCTGGGTCAGAGACTGCTGACTATTCAGCAAAGACAGCCTCAGGGCTGGGAGGCTCTTCTGTTGATGGACAGAGGGCAGCCAGAGTTTACAGTCATATAGAGAAATAGACATGCATTACAAAGCACCATACACAGCTGCAACAACTACCGCTGTGGTCACTGGCTAATTTAGCATAATGCTATCAAAAAAATATGGCTATAGACAGCTAAAAAATATCTGCAGATGCATGTGACCACATGTTTGTAGAATGTTTGCACAATGATTCATGTGACTTTTATTTGTTATTTGAAAAATGCTTATTTGTGTGCTGAAATTGTTTAATTTGCATTCAGGATAATAAACCTACAGTATGCTTAAAACTGTATACAGTGTTACCATCACTATTAGCATGATAACTCACTGTCAGTTGACCTAAGGAGCTGATGTCGTTCCCTAGAGAATATTTTAGGGCAGATTTTTGACGTAAATGACCTAACATTGCCTGACACCATGTGTTTGTGGCCCTGTTGGGCGGGTGAGTGCCTTGATGTGATGCTCATCATGGCTGGCTGAAAAAAACCTGCTGGCTACTGGAACGGCTGCAGGGGCCACCGTCACCGCAGTCAGAAGTCAGGCCAGAGGGAGGGGGTGTGTGTGTGTGTGTGTGTGTGTGTGTGTGTGTGTGTGTGTGTGTGTGTGTGTGTGTGTGTGTGTGTGTCTCATTCAACTGTCAGGCCAGGCTAACATTGACTCTGGTCCCATGCAAAGAACTACTTTAGGGGGATCATTTCAGAAAAATCTATGAGGGGCAGCTTAAGGAGCCAAGTTAGGGAATGAGTAGAGGAGAAAGATAAGGGGCAGTTCAGAAAACAATTTTAGGGGTCAATTTCAAGTAGACCCCATGACCCAGAATTGGTTAAGCACAAGAAAATGGATGGATGGATGGATGAGAATTTCAAGTACCTACAGGTGCTATAAACTGAATAAACAGGCCCAAGGTTAAGAAGACTACTTGATGACAGAGGTGTAGGGTTCATTGTTAGATAGGCACTTTCAGAGCTCAATGAGCCATTGCATTAGTCAGTGTAGGAATCAGTTTTATGGATGATATAGCTTAGGAAGTAGGTTAAAAAAAATAAGTTAACTAGCAAGAACCTCACCTTGAGAAATGGTACCAGGTAAGGCTGCGGAGATGACTTGAGCTCTGTCTGTAGTCGGCTGGTGAACTCTTCCGGTTCGATTTTGGCATCCTGTCAGGTTAAGAGCAAAGAAAAAATTAAATTTCAAAAGAGAAGCCGTGCAGTACACCAGAGGGTATAAGCACAGTTAGATGAAAGTCCATCACCAGAAGGAATCATCAACCATTCCATCCTGAAACTTCAGGGTACAACTTAAGGTGCACATTTTATATGAGATGAAAATTCATGACACAGAAAAGAGACTTTCGGAAAGAGTTTCATGCTGCCATCTACAGGTTGGAAATATTTAATACAACGACACAGAAAAGTGTCAATTTTAATGTAAAATTTAAAATATGTTACACCGCAAAAAAAAGGGGAAAAAACCCCCAAAATAATGGACTCACACTTACCATGTTATGATTTCATTAAATTAGTTAGATGCATGAGAAACATGGTGTTAAAATTATTTGCCTACAAAAAAAAGAGGTATACGGCAGGTCCTTAGCAGTTTTTGTAAATCTAATACTTGCCCCAAAATTGTCCCATCTAAACAAGTGAAATTATTTTGTTTTTCCTATATGATATGAATAGCGTTTTGTGAAGCTCACCAGCAGGTCCTGAACAAGAGCCTTGACGTTCTTAGACGTCTCGGGGGACGGAGAATTGTGAGATGCCAGCTTGATAAGTGTGGCCAGGAAATTCTTACACTTCTTAACATTCTCTTGCATTTCCTGTTGAAGACAACAAAATAATTCATTTTCTATAAAAAAAACAAAAAACACACACACACACACAAACAAAAAAAACCTAAGTGACACCACTAACAAATCTCAACCTCAAAGTCGCTGTGTAAAACAATGGATCAGAACATAAGGCAGAGAGGAAGTGGCCCTATAACTGTGCTGCATGTCCTTAAATATTAGCTTAAAGAGTGGAATTAACTTGGCTGATAAAAGAGGCTGAAAAGCGTCTGTCACAACTCAGTGAATGGTGTACATTCAGGACATTAAAATGTAGCACCTGGGTTGACAGATATATGTGTGTGTGCGTGCGTGCCTGCGTGAGAATATGCATACATGTGACTTCATGGTAAATCTGTGCTTCTATGTCTTTCTATGTCCTTGGGTCAGTACGCAATAGTGTGAATGTATGAGCGCAAGCATGTGTGGGCATGTGCAAGACTCTTTGTCCATGGCCAGCTGTGTGACGTGGTGTAGCTGTGGGTCCGGGTCTGAGCTTGTGACACAGCCAGCCTCCTGGCAGCTGTGACAGTGCCCTCACCCTTTAGGGTGGAGTGTGGGCGGTAGTGGAGGAGGATGAGAGGAGGGCAGTGTGGCAGAGGAAACAGACCTGGGATGCGACAGAAGCTCCAGAGGCCGTGGCGATTCCCGGCTGTGCAGGCTGCACTGGCTGGGAGGCAGGCTGGGCTGGGGCCTGGGGAGGCAAAACCACGGAGGTCTGCTGCGGAGCCGTCACAGCCACGACCGGTGCCACAGGGCCCTTCTGGAAGAGCAAGGAAGAGACAGAGAGATAAACAGGACGTGACGCCTCGCTCCCAGCAAGGCCACAGAGAACAGGAGGCAGGCGCCACAGCGCTCCTGTCACATCTGGTGTCCTTACTTTGGTGGACATCTCTTAACAGACAAGGAGGAAGAAGGGGAGGAGGTGACAAGCTAGAGGCAGGGAAACACAGGAGCCCATCAAAGCTTTTCTTAATTGTCACCCACCTGACTTGGAAGATCTGTAACAAATGTTGGCTACCCATAATGATGTGTGCGCAGTTGAATAAAATTCATAAACACAATTTTGCTCATGAGAGGAGGTGCCAACAGCAGTCTCTCACTCTAAGGCCCTCATCACCTCTTTTAAATCTCTCAGGGCCTGTTCACACTTGGCAATAAAATACATCTTATGTGACGTGGTCATAAGTGGACAGCTCTAAATACAGGTGTGAATACACCCAGATGAAGGGGACACATTAAGGTCCTATCATTTGAGTGACATATAGATGGTAACAAGGCTACGTGTACAGTTATATTTGTGATGTGACTATGTAGTGTAGTACATTTTTGGTTAAATCAAAACAGTCCAAATTTGATCTGGATCAGAGGATACAGTGCTCTAGTTCCTTGCCAATAAGTGCCAGTATTTACTACAGGTTATGTATTATGTGTAGCTAGGGCATCAATGCAGGGGACTCATACTTTCCTTTTTTTGTCTGCACACTTTGAAAATAAATGGTTTGACCTTCTGAGACCCAAGGTTTTGTTTTGGATTCACTTTTAAATTCTTCTAGGTATTTGCAATTAACTGGACCTGACATGCATATAATCTAAGCATACTCTTTCCTGTAACAACAGGAAGTTGTTACTTCGTTACATAATTGATATATACTTAAAAAAATGTCCCTATGATTTTTTGCTGTTACTAAATAAATTTTAATTATAGTAGTGAGTATTATTGCTTACAGCAGGTATAATATATACAGAAAAGGGTTTTACTAAAATTTCATCTGAAATACTTGAAGTCAATTATCAGCTTGTACACAACCTTCAAGTAAACTTTAGACTCAGTCAGCACTATTTCTAGGCAGTTATCTGGGATAGCAAAGGAAAAAAATGCCAGGCAGAGGACTGAATAACATGTCAGGAGGAGTTGTCTCACTGGGCGGAGTGCAGGGCAGGAGGAGGAAGAAGAAGAAGAAGAGGAAGAAGAAGTCTGTAGGGCAGGGCTGGAAGGAGTAGGAGAAGGAGACGGTGCCATCTTGGCTGGGGTCAAAGGACATTGCCTGCTGGTCTGAGAGGTCACAGGAGATTGCTGGAAAAAGGAGAACAGGAGGAAAAAGGAAGAGGAAAAAGAGACAGAACTCAGAATAAATATATCAGAGGAAGTAGGTGACGAAAGAGAAACAGGAGAGATAACTGAATACAAGCCACCTTAAAAGATACAAAGGAAGAAACACAGCGACAGTGATGCTGTGCCAGTTTCAGCTGTGAAAGAAAAGAGTGAGGAGGAAGGATGGCAGCCAGAGAAAAGACGGGGGAAAGTGTGAGAGAGGGAGAGAGAGACAGGGCAACAGAATAAGAAAAGAGCAGTATCGTGCCTTGCAGACAGATGAGAAAAGGTCATGACAGCAGGAAAGAAGAAGGAAGGTGGCAGCATGTTGTCGACATGAAGATTTAACTCAAGAAAGCACGTTTGGTCAGGTGGCGCTGGCTCACAGTGACGTACTACTGGGGTCTGATTCCAGAGGGGACCTACATCAATCAGCGACGACACTGAAACTACTGACAGGTAAAGGGAATAACACTGATGATTTCATTACAGTGAAATGCTTTGCTGGGAAACCTTGAGTTATCCATTGACTAAATAAACGTGTCCTTTTACAGGAGAAATATTAGAACTTTAAATATAATAAAAAATAAAAATAATTTTAAAAAGTAAATACATGTGAAAAATAGGTGGATGTGGTAGAGGCAAACAAGGTCATGCAGTAAGGAGGCTGTTTTGTAAGGACAACCATCACTTGCTGTCAGCCAACAGGTGCAACATGAGGCTCAGGGGACCTGCACGGACCTGTGGAGAGTAACTGAACAACCAACAGACAGGTAACTATTAATGATCCTTCAACAGGTTCACTTATAGAAGACCTTGTTCTACATAAGTCTTTTTGTACAAAAAGTAACTTTTTAATCTTCTTAGCTCAAGAACTAAATTTGGAGTGAGTCTGAGATTTTAAGGAGGACTGAAAATGCCCTGCTACTGAAAACAAAAGAAACCCTGGAGGTGCTCTTGATCTGTAATACAACAAATAACACAAACCAAAAGCAAAATCATATATGAAATTAAAATATAGATCATCACCCAGCCCTAAGCTGAGTCCAGAGACTCATGGTGACAGAGAGGTTATAAAAACCCAAATATTGGTGCACACCCAATTATTGCAATGGCACTCCCCAACAGCAGTCGCCTCCCAGGAAGAATAATGCCACACTACAAAAACTGCTAAGGATTCGAACATGGCAAAGAGAACCAAGGAGGTGAATCACAAAACAGGGCTGATGATGAGACCCCAGTATAGCACGTAAAGTTCATGCATTTATTACTTCAAGCATGGACTACTGTAATTCGTTATTATCAGTATGTCCTAAAAACTCCCCGAAAAGCCTTCAGTTAATCCAAAATTCTTCAGCAAGAGTACTGACAGAGACTAGAAAGAGAGAGCATATTTCTCATATATTGGCTTCCCTTCATTGGCTCCCTGTTAAATCCAGAATTGAATTCAAAATCCTGCTCCTCACATACAAGGTCTTAAAATAATCAAGCCCCATTTTATCTTAATGACCTTATAGTACCATATCACCCTATTAGAGCACTTCGCTCTCACACTGCATGCTTACTTGTTGTTCCTACAGTATTTTAAGTAGAATGGGAGGCAGAGCCTTCAGTTTTCAGGCCCCTCTTCAGCTTGAAGATTGGATTCGGGAGACAGACACTATCTCTACTTCTAAGATTAGGCTTAAAACTTTCCTTTTTGCTAAAGCACATAGTCAGGGCTGGATCAGGTGACCCTGAATCCTCCCTTAGTTATGCTGAGGTGTATGTTGCTGGAGGATTCCCATGATGCATTGAGTATTTCTTCTTCAGTCACCTTTCTCACTCACTATCTGTTAACAAACCTCCCTGCACTGAATCATACTTCTTCATCTCTGGCTCTCTTCCACAGCATGTCTTTTGTCCTGTCTTCCTTCTCTCACCCCAACCGGTTGCGGTAGATGGCCCCGCCCCTCCCTGAGTCTGGTTCTGCCGGAGGTTTCTTCCTGTTAACAGGGGGTTTTTCCTTCCCACTGTCGCCAAAGTGCTTGCTCATAGTCATATGATTGTTGGGTTTTTCTCTGTATGTATTATTGTACGGTCTACCTTAAAATATAAAGTGCCTTGAGGTGATTGTTCTTGTGATTTGGCGCTGTATAAATAAAACTAAATTGAAATATATATTGCCAAATTTCTTCTGCGAGGTGAGAATTTTGGCTGAATGATGACCAACATTGCCACAATGCATGGTTTAAAAAAAAAAGAAATCCTTTCTTCCTTCACTTCAAGCCTTCATGCTTGGGTCCTCTATCTGTTCAACCAATACAGATATTAGCATCTAAAATACTCACCTAACCTTGATGTTGGCACCAAGGAAAACATGTAAAAACAAAGTGCATCAAGTACAGTATATTAACAGTATCAGATTTAAAATTTGAACCTGCCTACTTTTAAAAGACCACAGATATTTGTGTACAGCACACCTGACCATCGTTGAGATGCTTTAATGTTTTATTAAACTTTATCTGCACTAAGAGTGAGTTAATGAGCAAATTAATGGATGAATAGAAGACCCAACAAACACACAAATGGGTTAGTCAACAAATAAATAAACAGAAAACTGAATATGACTTTTCTAAAACTCACCTTTCACTATTAAGTGTCAATGACTGTATAAAACATTCCTCTTATTATTATGCTTTTATACAGTCTAGAATTTCCACTGTAAGTTGTTGCAGAAAAGTAAGGCAATACTGCAAGCAATTTATTAAGGCACACTTTACTATAACAGAGACAAAACCAATGAGTGCAAAAGGATCACACAGAATACACAAGAGGGATTAATCACTCAACTCATACAGATAAATTATGTTTAGGGATATTTCAGCAGATTCTCTTTAGTACCGTATTACTCTAGCTCATTAGATTTCAAATGACACATTAACTGGGAGCTTAAATTGCTGACTCCGAGTTGCAATTTGAGGATGTTTACATGCATACTGTTTGTACTATAAACAACAATTTTCATCACATATTTACGCAGGGCCAAAAGCACTCAGACAACTGGTTTCTCAAATATTTCTTAGGTATGTTAGCTTGTTTTGTTGTTAACCCAGGCATAAAAATGCAAACTACGGGCACACAGATTATTATAAGGCTGAAAAACCTGAATAAATCAGATGCACAGAGTACATACAAGCATATAAGCATAAATTCAGGTTAGGTTGCAAAATCTGTGGAATAGGTTCAAAGCACAGTGACATATCGAAATACGGTATGTGCAATTGAATGAAGACTGGAAGAATAAATGGAACTTGACAAATGCAGCATTTATAAAAGGATTCACGCTAGTGCTGAAATGTGTCGTAACCTAAGATTGTTTGCTAACATATGAAAAGCAGAAGAATGAATGAGGAGGACAGTGCCAAGTGCCACAAAGCCAAAGAGGTTCATCTCTTACTCACACACACCACACACACAAACGTTCATAAACACTTCCTGGCTGCTTCCCTGCTACCCTGTCTATTAGTCAAAACAACCCAGGAGGGCCTCAACCCTGACCTCTGGCACTCAGCCTTCCATTCACAGACAGACCAAAGCACGCTAACAGACACAAATTCATGCACATGATAAACTGCACTTGTCACAGACAGAAGAAATGAAACAAAGACTACAGTGCAGAGGAGAAGAAGTGGGATAAGAAAGGAGGAGGAGGGGGTTTGCCTCCACTAAAAGTTTAGTAGGATCCAAATGAATGTTACACTGAAGAGTTGGAGGAAGTGAGTGTATGAGAGATGAGGCGATGGGGGTAAGGAGGGTGATGCTAAGAGCCACGGGGTGCATCCCACCGCTAGCTATGCCACTTTCTCGCTCACTCTCTCTCCCTCAGACAGACACACGCACACAAACTCACTTGAGAACCAAAGCCTTGTTAGCTTTTTAAAATAATCAGGCAGTTGGATGATGAATGATTTAACAGGTATGGAAGGAAGGAAGCTCAGGATGCCTTCCGTTTCTCCCCTTAGGGTCATGGGAAGAGTGACAGGCCGACAGAGGGGTTGAGCTCTGGGAATAAACACCATTCCCTTTCATTTCCCTGCTACTGCTTTTCCTGTCGAGATGGCAACGCCGCAGCCCACTAATTTGTCATCAACTGTGAGAGGCGATGACAATCTGCGACTTTCTTTTGAAAGGGGTTCGTATCAGGATGGATATAGGTTGGCTGACTATGAGCAGAGAGGATTGTTGTGCAGCTAATGCAGAATTCTGTTCATGACGTTTAAGGAGATGAATGTCTGACCATGCTCTGTGTGACACTGACTCTGATTCACAGTTTACAGTTTTTTACACTATGAAAGTAACAGAGCACCTGAGGTTAAACTTAGGTTTGAAATATATCACATTATGTCTCTCAGTTCAGTCCTACCTGAAAATGTAATACTACCCACTATAGAGCACAATAACACTAAACACATGAACACTAAAGTTTACAATGATACTTCGCATTATATGTATATAACATTATAGGCTTAATTTCAACATCAGTTCTTCTTGCACCTTATGTAAGAGCAGTCAAACTCTCTTCAGTCTCTATTTTAATTTCATATAAAGTTGTAAAACTGATAGAAATCATATATGGTAGCATGAATGGATATCTTACCATAGCCCAACGTGATCAGCAAACACTACAAACAGTCATCAAAATTCAGAGTAAAAGACACGTCAAGTTAAAATAGGCAATGAAATGCTGCCCTCTAGTGCTAATCTTTTGTCTTTGCGGTTAGGGTTATAATGAAAAGTGCAACCTTGAAAGCCTGGGGGGGAAGACAACAACTAGCTATATTAGATTTAAACCTTTGAGATTTAGCAAATTAACAGATATGGACCAATCATAACCAGCCAATCACATGGCAATAAACATTTAGGCATGCATAGAAAATAATCTCCTCAAGTTCAAACCGAGCATCAGAATGAGGATGAAAGGTGATTTAAGTGACTTTGAACGTGGCATGGTTGTTGGTGCCAGACAGGCTGGTCTGAATATTTGAGAAACTGCTGATCCCCTGGGAATTTCCCGCACTAACCATCTCTAGAGTATACACCGAATGGTGTGAAAAAGAAAATATTCAGTGAGAGGCAGTTCTCTTGGTGAAAATGCCCTGTTCATGCCAGAGATCAGATGGGAATGGCCAAAATATTTTGAGTTATCACTTAACATGCATTAACATTAATTTAACTATATGTAAACCAGTTATGTTTACCAGTGTAATTATCGCTTAAAGTTATGTTTTAACCAGGAAAAAAAACTGATATACACTTAACAGCACAAATTCCAAGTACGGGGCTCAACACCCTTCTGCCTTCAGGATATCTTTCAGCACACGTTGAGCCCCTTAATATCAGCTCCATAGCCTACCTGAGTATTGTTGCTCACAGGTCCATCCCTTTATGGATACAGTGTACCCTTCTTCTGAAAGTTGCTTCTAGCCAGATTATGTCAAGCTGGTTCCTTGAAGATGACAATGAGTTCACTGTATTCAATTACAGTCACTAGATCTCAATGCAGTACCGCTCCTTTGGGATGTAGTGGCACTGGAGATTCTAATCATGGATGTGCAGCTGACAAATGACCAAATGGACCAAACTCTCTAAAAAGCCCAGTACTAGCAATTTGTAAGTAGCACTGAGTGTGTACCAGGATATTTTTCCTGGTTAAAAACAGGTCTCGAGGGAATAACTATGCAGGTAAGCATGACTAGTCTACATATAGTTAGAGTAATAAGCTGGTTTCACCCTACATAACTGAAGTCTGTGCATATTCCTATTATTTGAAAAAAAAAGATGAAGAGTGTATTTCCTTCTTAAAAAACTGGTAAAAATATCCCAGTCATGCTGACTTTTCTTTAGAGTAAGGCCAAATCCTCTGTGGTGTGCCAACATTTTTGTTTGTTTTTTTACACGCAGACAAAACCTGTGTATTTAAACCAATACAAGTGCTGAAGCAACTACTAATTTAATCAGTTAGACAACTAATTTCAGGTTTTTCATAATAATCGAGATTTTACTGGCTCCAGCTCCACATATCTGAATATTAACAGATTTGGGGTGTAGTTTGGGATGGGAATAATAGTTATTAGTAATAATAGTAATAATAGTTTGGGAGCGATATTCACCCAAAATGGCCTACGATAAAACACACCATCTCACATTGCAGAGGTAGTGTTTTGCATTCTGAGATCAATAACAGAAAAACTAGCCCAAAGACATTAACACGCTCAAATATTAAGCTGTGCACACATTTCAGCTCTATTAGTGCTCTGCTGTCACCAGCCCATTTCAGCTGTCCCACTTGATTTAAAGAGAACTGTGGGGGACCAACTATCAAGTAACCTCATTATTAAAAGCAATTAAGCTCCAAAGGTGTACAGCCACCAGCACAAGCTCAAGTTATCAAATGAATGATGGATCCACAGGTGATAATAAGCAAATTCCAATTAATGATTCAGGAGCTCGTTAAATTTTGATGAGAGGACCCCATGGAGTCATTAAAAAGCCTTGAGACATTAATTCACCTATTAATCTCAGTTTAATCTATAGATTAAAAAAATCAAGGATATTCTTTTGTTATAATTACACAGTTTAACGCATTAATCACACCCCAATTAGGGTCTACAACTAATAAAGTGTTCATTTAATGAGGTGGTGCCCACCCAACATCGACTGTGTGAACACACGTATAATTAGATCACAGTTTTTCAAATCTCATCAGTCAGATTATTCTTTTACAAAGGTCACCACCTGTGGCATTAACATTGACGGAAATTATGCAGAGCTGGAGAGAAAGAAACCTGAAATGTGCCCATGAGGATTGGAGTTCAATGTTTTTGTAATCTTAGTAAATCATATGCATGGCACTGGCGTAAGCTGAGTTTGGACAAAGTGGAATATCAGCAAGTTTTAGAGGTACAGTAAAGATACATGTCTGTTGAATTCTATTATTCTATATTTTTTATATTCTATTTTTTTTTTAAAATTCAGCACCAGGAGCTGTCTATAGTCCTACTATATGTCGGCAATCAATTTGTTTTTCTGTTTGTCTCACTGAAAACATACGACTCCATTTCAATCATTTATCTGACATTCATTGATAGATGAAGAACATCTGGACACCTTTTACTATGCAGGTTATTTACTTGTTTATTAAAAAAAAGAAATCCCATCTAACTTTTTCTGAACGTTGCAGAATTATTTCCCCAAAAGCAAAATGCACATCTGCATTCAGATGCTTTCGCTGCTGTATGTTATGTGATATATCGCTGTGCTCCATCCTAACGTTTCAGGAGCAGCGAGCAGTCACAGCACAGTAGCTAGGAGTCGGCTTTTTTAAGATTATTAAGAGTAGTAACTCATACATTCAAGTCTTTTTAGCGTGAAAAATATGAGGAGAAAATACAAAACCAACCATTGCTAGAAATAGAAAGACCTTTACAATTCCAGGTAATGATACCTAAATGAATTTGGGTATACAGCACAAGATATCACAACAATTACTGACTGAGGGTAAAATAAGCTACTGTTAAGAAAAATGTGTTTATTATTTATTTGCAAATATAGGCTGCTCACTTGACATGACTCTCCTTGTGTTGGAGACTCGCTGTTTGCATGGCAGGCCATTACAGACTGAAGGACAGCCTGAAAATATTAGACCTACAATTCTCTGGATGGAGAATTGTAGGCCCCTCTTCTTCCTCTACACAAAGACACTTAGTTCTGTTATACGCTTCTGGTTTCTATCATGTGGTTGACACTCAGACATCCTTGCTAGCCCGCTAATTTGAAACTCCACCTGACATGTAAGAGTGGATGTGAAATCACCTAAAGCTCAACCTCAAGAAGACTGACCTTCTGTTCCTACGGGGAATGAATCCCTCACTGACACGTTACCATTATGATGATGGTGTTCGCTCAGCTGGCGAGGAAGCTACGAGCGACCGTGAACAACAAATACTGCAATAAAAGATGACCATCTTGCATTCTATCCCCAACAGTGAGGCTTCTGAGGCATCTCCTCTTTTCACACAGATACTGAACTCTTCTAGGAAGAGTAAGCAACCGAGTTCCACGCGAGTAGGCAGGTATCAAATGTAGTCTTAAACGTGTCAGTTCCGAACTTAAACAAACAAACAAACAAAAAGAAAACAATTACCTAATAGACCTATCAAGTGGACACTATATGTGCTGCCTCCTGCGCACTCCATCCAGATAGTTCCTACACCTAAACCACAGAGTATTTCAAGCAGTGCGTGTGAAATGGATATCAAGACAAAATAACTGATGAAAACACCCGGACACTTTCTAAATTGTCCAAAATTCTTATGCGAAAATTACCCCAGACTAGTAAAAATGCTGGAGACAACATTTGTGCCATTAGGCCACTACCATTAGTCCAAGTAGCTGATGTCTGCCTAGTACTTGTATTCCTGCACAGTTCTCCTTCCATGTACACCTGTCTGGCTTCCAGTCATTCAAAATTCTCCTGCTTATCTACATGCCAAGAACAGGGCAGCTCCTTCCTACCTCCAAGTCACGGTCAAATATCCCTTGGGTCATCCCATCACTCAAGAAAACCACATGGTCATTTACGACTCTTCTCTGTTCTGGCTCCACAGAGATGGAATGAGCTCCCACTGAAGTCGGGATAGTAAAAGTGATTCCCCAAGGCTAAAACCTCACCTTTTCATTTTATCAGTGTGAGAGCGCAAATGTCTAGACATGTCAGATCAGACATTAAATGGACTTTAACCTGCCAGCTTCCTGGTAGAAAGTCAGAGTAATATCAGAATGAGCCCTTGTGTAACTAACACGCGTAGTTTTCTACAAGTTCCTACCCCCTGCGTGCTCTACCCATAATGTGTGTCAGCAAGTTTAGATTTCACCACTTGTGTATGTTTCTGCATGAGAATGACTCTAAACTGAGTGATGCTAGCTGCAAGCCAAAAAGTGGATGAAGTTCAACAAATGGATACCAAAAAAGAAAAAACAGAGAAGTGTTTCCTTATGAGTGACAATGGAAATAAATAAATAAATACATACATACATTATAAAGGCTCTGCACTATGGCTCAGGTTAAAAAAACAAACAAACAACAACCTGATGAGAAGAATCCTGATTAGAAATCGTCTGAAGAACACTCAATTGCTAAAGTTGGTGGCTGTTCCACCTCTGTCCTCCTTACCCAAGAGGACAGCTGTTCCACACACTGTAAGTGATTTATGGTGACTTAGTGACCAGAGACAAAGAAACTGAATAACATTTACGACTTCAGACTACAGAGAAAATAACTACAATTGCAAGTGCGAAGTGGGTGGACCCGCAATAAACTTTGATGCAAGGAACTGAAGAGATTACTAATGAGAGTGAAGAACACAGTTGATTAACATATGACCTACTAGTAGAGCTGGGCGATAGAACGATAACGATATGTATTGCGAAATAACTTTTTCTCGATAGAAAAATTTAACTATTGCGATAGACCTCATCTCTCTCTTGCTCTCTTAAAAAAAAAAGAAAAGAAGAACAGCCAATCCAAATTAAGTAGCGCAGAGCCGAACCAATCACAGCCGCAGCGTCACGTCACGTGACTTGTTACGTACAGCACAAGTGCCAAGCCGCACATGTGTAGTTGTTTGGGAAGTAGCCAGCCGCCGTGCCGCCCCGGTAATGGAGGAAATGAGTGTGCCGACTACAGAAAAATCAACCGAGAGCGTGGGTGACCAGGTTACCGAAGAGAAAACAGATGATGGTTCCAATGCCGGAGAGACTGTCGAACGGAAGGGCCATAGAAGTTCCGTAGTGCGAAGGTATTTCGTAGTGATGTGTCCGTCGCGAGCGAAATGGCTCTTAGAGCCGGATCTTTGACGTGAACCACGCGAGCCGGCTCCTTATCGCGAGCCGCGGTGGTTTTTTCTTTCTTTCTCTCACCCTCTCTCTCGCACTGTTTTTTCCGCTTCACTCCGCACGGGAGCCTTGTGCTTTGCGCTGGGAAGAGGGGGGAGGGGCGGTAGTTACACTCGCAGTAGCACAGTAACAGAGAGGGAGGGAGAGAGAGAGAAAGAGAGCCAGGGACAACAACGTGACATTAGAAAGGTATAGTAATCATCCACAACTATTTTCAGTTGCGGATGATAAAGGATTCAGAAAGTTCAGAAAGCTATACAACAAGGAGAGATTGAAAATTTCCTTTTAGTTCTCAGTTTATTTGATATTGACAGAAGTTAGTCAATTTTGTCTGTTCTTCTGTAAAACAAACTAAGATTTATTTTTAGAATTAATATTTTGTTTCTAAGTGGAACTGACAATTTAGTAGTCTGTTTTGTTTGTTCTCTTTTGAAACTTAAACGCTTTAGCGGCTGCCTTTTGTGTAGTTTGCAATATTTGCCTTTATTTATCTGAAAAAGTCTCATGTTCCTTAAGTACATCTACCCTGTTGAACTTATTATGGGAAATAAATATTAAAATCAAGACAAGCTGCTGATTATTTCACATTGTACTTGTGAGCAACGGCACATTTAAATCTTACAAATATAGTTATTTGGCTTATATCGTGATATATATCGTTATCGCCTGAAATGAAAAAAACATATCGTGATATGAAAAAATCTTATATCGCCCAGCTCTACCTACTAGAAACTCATCTCGAACGGTGGACTCATCTCAGACGGGGATGAGTCTGCCTACAGGAGGGAGGTTGAACGTTTGGTGTCCTGGTGCAGCCACAACAACCTGGTGCTGAATGCCCAGAAGACAGTGGAGATTATTGTGGACTTCAGAAAGCACACAGCCCCACTCCCCCCCATCATCCTGACTGACACCCTCATCACCACTGTGGACTCATTCCGCTTCCTGGGTACCACCATCACCCAGGACCTGAAGTGGGAGCCCACCATCACCTCCGTCATAAAGAAAGCCCAGCAGAGGATGTACTTCCTGAGGCAGCTGAAGAAATTCAACCTGCCAACACGGACGATGATGCAATTCTACACTGCAATCATCGAGTCCATCGTCACCTCCTCCATCACCGTGTGGTACGCTGGAGCCACTATCAGGGACAAACAGAGACTGCAGCGTGTTGTGCGCTCTGCTGAGAAGGTGATTGGCTGCAGACTCCCATCTCTGCAGGACCTGTACACCTCCAGGACACTGGGGCGTGCAGCTTGGATCTCAGCTGACCCTTCTCACCCTGGACACAGTCTGTTTGACCTGCTCCCCTCAGGCAGGAGGTTCCGGTCCATTCACACCAGAACCTCTCACCATAAGAACAGTTTCTTCCCCTCTGCTGTTGGACTCATGAACAATAACCATATGACTGTTCCCACCACTAACACATGACCCTACACTGTGTTCACTGCATCATTCCATGTTTGCACTGATCACTACCTGCACTCATGTATATATCTATCTACTTAGCACTTTTAATTTTTATTTTTATGTTTATTTAAGTGTTGTCTGACAGTATGTTTTGCACTAAGTACCGCAGCAATTTCCTAATGTTGTAAACCTGCTCAACATTTGGCAATAAAACCCTTTCTGATTCTGATTCTAAATACATTAGAGGATCCACACTACAGCCTGGAATATCTGCAAGCGACCAGCAGGCAGTTTTAAAGCGATGCTTGACAAGCAACTCATTTCCAGTGTATACACAACTTAAGAGCAGATCAGCACCCAGAAAAGGAAACTTTAACTAGTTGTTTTTGCACTTATCCATGTAAATGGTAGGCAGTCACAGCAGGTGTGCTGTGGCAAATGTTATCATAGTAAAAATGTAGGCGCATGTACGTTTTACTTTCTCTTGGCTTACTATATCCTTCACATTGATAGGCATGCCATTTGTTCAGTGCTCTGCTGGGATACGGAGAGATGCTTTTTTCACATCAGCTCTCTGGACTGAGCCAGTAATGAAGCTGTAATGTTGAGTACTAGGAATACAATCTGACAGGAAAACTTAATTCTTAACCTTATTTTGGTGAAAATTTACTAAACTTTCGAAGAGCTTTTTACTGGATTTAATTAGTACATGCATTTAATGTCCCACTAACTAGTGAATTTAAAGTTATGGGTGTCTGCTCATTCAAGATTCAAGATAGCTGCCAAATTCCCAGAATCACAAATTGCATCAAATGGGAATTTGGCCCCACCTATCCGCAGTTCAAACCAAACCAAACCATCTGTTTGCAAGAGGCAGCCAATCAGAAGGTTGGCTTGAAGAAGCAAAACTAACGGCTTGTTCCAAACAACTGAACAAGGGCCAGTGTAAAGGTCTAGTTTAACAACATGGATAATTTTAAACTGTTAAACCAATGCAATGCTACACTAGTAGAGTTGCAAATGAGTATTATAATCTTTCTAATTTTTCTGTCTTTGTCCTTCCTTTTGTCTCATTTGAACAGCAACATTGTGTGCCGTGGTTGCAGCAGTGAGAGTCTACAGCTGCCAGCTATCATGTGGGTTCTGTGGTCTCACCTGTGGAGAGGTTACTCTGAAGGATGTCCCTGTGGTGGGGGTAGCAGGTCGTGGAGAAATGTTGTTCTGGGCCTGGGCTTGAGCTTGAGCTTGTGCTTGTGCTTGAGCTTGAGCCAAAGCCTGCTGGGGAACCATTACCAGCTGTCCTAACTCTGTGCGTACCAACACCATACCTAAGGAAGAGCAGGAAACATAAATTTTAGAACACCACAACATAAATACCACAGAAGAACAGCTAAAGCAGCCACTAAAAAAAATACTGTATATTTCACGTATTATACTGCAGGTATATCACTGCACTACAACCTTATAAAACACTGCAATTTTACAAAAGTAACATTTCATGACAGGATCTAGACTTTGTAAGATATTACAGTAGTGCACATATTGTAATCAAAGACTGAAGAATTTGCTTCAGGCTCTGATCATGAGCGAATTACACAAACTCTCTCTTCGTTTTAAAGGACCAGGACTGCAGTTATTATAGCCCCACACCTGGCCGTGATAAAATGTTTTATTACACATTTGTTTATCTTTGTAGAATTTCCATAAAGAGAAAAGGACATGAGGTCAATAGTAAGGTTAACAGCATGTTCTGATCATGCTCTTGAAAATGTAACTGAGCTATTATTTCTGAGGTCAGATGACTCATTCAAGCAGTGCAGCACAAAAACCATTATGACCACTGTCCTCTGTTACTACCTGCCCTTTTACAAGTACAGAATATGAGCTTCTATGGAGATTACAGTGTTTTAAATATAACAGCTAAATTAGGGATATAAATATGGCTCATCTATTGGGTAAGCTATAATTTGAACTACTGGAATCCTGGACCACTGAATTGTTGTTGTAATAACAAAAGTTAGCTACATAAAAAACCAATATCTACTCAAATATTTTTTGACAACATATTGCAATCTCAAAGCATCAGTGGCTACTGTCTGCACACTGGAGCTGCCCAAAACATTTCTCTGTGCCTCCCAAGGTTTCCTTAGAGGTCTTTTGTGATTCTACTCATCTTCACAGTGTACTATTATTATCCTGCATAAATAAACATTTAAATTGATGTTTTTTGCTCTAGGTTTACCACAAACACAAGGTGCTTGTGCTTATTGCATCTATCTGTATGAATACCTTGATTTCTGTCTTTTTCCCCCCAGTTTTATCTTTTTTTTTCAATTACAAACAAACAAACCAAACAAGAAAATCTGGGATTTTCCTGTTTACAAAAAAATTAGATTTTGACCTTTGTGTAAATGAAAATCACCAGGACTGTAATGAAAATATTTTACTTAAACATTTAGTCAAACATAAAACACAGATTTATTTAGCAAATGATCAGAAATAACATGAAAATCCACAAACTTCTGTTATGTAAGGTACAACACTCCTTGCCATACATATATGTAGATTATTTGTGCCCAAATGCCTATTTTGAGCCAGGGAAAATCCGGAGGATGTCACACACAATCTTCTATTATGGGAGAGTCCAACACACACTGAGCCCTTTTAACAACCACAACCAGGATCCTCTGGCTTGGCTGTTAGCCCTCCTGCTAACCTTACCTTGTGGGATGGTAAACCCAGGGGGCAGCTGAATGGTGGTCTGCTGCTGAGGCGGTCTGACAATCAGTTGGGGGGTTACAATCCTTTGTGGTGCTGTATGTCCAGGACGGGGTTGTGACTGTGCAGATGTGGCCACAGCAGGTGTTGGGGAGGGAGCTGTTGGCCTAACCATAGTAATAGTGGTGGTCACCAATGTGGTCTGACCAGCTCCACATACTGAACTAGTTGCCATCCCTGTAACACACGCAGCAGGTGTGATGGAGCTCAGAGGCTGAGTTATTGTTACTGTTGTTGTTGCTGCAGCTGTAGTAGTTGTTGGTGGTGTGACAATAGATGAAGAAGAAGTAGAAGAAGGAGGAGGAGGAGGAGGAGGAGGAGGAGGAGGAGGAGGAGGAGAGGAAGTGGAAACAGTATTTACTACAGAGTTGACAACGCTAGACTGGGTTAACATTACAATTTTGGACTGACAGTCGTCTGTTTTGGAAGCCCCAGTGTCTGTGACCATTTTGGTTTGGTTCCCCGGGGAAGCTGAAGAGGTAACGGGTCCTATACGAGCACCCTGCTGGACCAAGGCCGAAACACTGGTCCCGTTGCCGTTCTGGGCTATACTGGCAACAATATGACTCGGGAGTCTATGCAAAGCAATAGTAGGAGTCCCCCTGTCAAGAGCAATAGCCGACTGACCCACAGACAGGCTCGCGTTGGATAAGGTGAACGTCGAAGTGTTAATAGAGGTTGTGACGGGTCGTCCAGAGTTTGGTGTACTTGCACTCGTATCCACTTGGCTAACGCTGTCGACCACCGCTGTGTTGCTGTTCCTCCGCGTTGTTACAGCTGCGCCGTTCAAACTCTTTATCCGCGCCGAAGCGCTCCTCCGCGGCGTCGTTATGCGTTTTCTCGGCGGGGTTACTCCCGTCGACGTCTCACCTGTGCCCACGGTAACCTTAGAGCCCCGGCTGGATGTGGTGGTGCTGATGCTGGCTGGCGGCAGAGATGCCAAAGTTGACACACCAGATGCAGTCAGTGTTGTGATGGATGCTCCATGTGATTGCGAGCCGCTGCTAGTGGCGCTCACACAGGCACCCGAAGTGGTGGAAGGCTCGCCAAAAGAAGGGCTGCAGCCCGGTGAAGGAGATGTGACAGTCTTATCCGGGCTAACGTCTTTAGAGTTGATCTCCTGGCGCATCTCAGTTTTATTACGGCGTCCTTGTTGTTGTTGTTGTTCTAGTGTTGTGGTGCTCACTGGAGCTGGTAGCGTTTTTCCTAAGTGATGGTTAGCGGGGGCCACAGAGCCAGCGCCTCCGTTTTCGTCTGCTTTACCAGCCGGGTTGCTTTGTCCAGCAAGCTGTGACTCCAATGAGCCCACTAGGTCGCTCACAGCTTTTTCATCCACCTCCGAAAAGAGCATATCTTCCAGGGGGTCGGAGGCGCCCGCCATCTCTGATCACAGATTGCCGTCTTCTATTTTTTTACAATGCGCCTGCGTGTTACTAGGCATTGTGGGAATGGATCTGACGTCATTAAAAAGGGGGGTATAAATGGAGAAAGGGGCGTCCTAGGTGTAGCCGTAAGTCTGTGATTATTGTATCCTATTTATTATGTGTTACCTTCACGGAGTATTAATTAGTAATCATACTAAGTACCGTGCAGTTACACCGCCATCCCAAAGTAGAATATGAGGAGTTTTGACCATATTTAAAGAAAATGATATATAAATAAGAAAAAAAAAGTTCAGGAAGTAAGCAAAGATTATTTTAAAACGATATAAGACAGTTATAATGTACATAAAGCTACTAAGTTAATGAATAAATAAAACAGATCTGAAACAAAGCAATTACTCGGAAGTTATATAATTATTAGGTCTGATTTTGGTATTGTTTTTTCCCTTTGTCTGTGCATCTTTTCTTTTACCTTTGCAAAAGGTAAGATGGGAAATATATCATTTATTATTCAAACAGTTAGTAAATTACTTTTTTACAGCAGTTAAAAATGAAGTTAACGCAATCTGTAAAATAATAGCCTAAATCATTAGGATTGTATCTTAAATCAAATAAAAGGAAATTTGGCAATAACTAATATGAAATAAAAATAAATACAATTAGGTAAAATATGACTAAATAAAAATATGAAGTATTAAATTAAATTAAAATGTCTTTAATCCAACATACAATAATAAGATTAAAATTTCTTAAAATATGATAATAAATATTAATAATAAATATGAGATTTCTTTAAAGTGGCTCAACATAGCAAGGCAGAGCAGGGTTGAAATGAAATGGCATTATGAGAAAAGAATAATACACTGATCTATTCTGACAACGAGATTTTGAACAGGAATAATTGGGAATACTTTTGTTATAGCAGTTAAAATAACAACAACAATAACAATAATAATTTTTAAAAAATTATGGTAGCTGTATTTGATTGTTGTATATTGAAAGATTGTAATAAGTTGTATATTATATTAAGTACAGTACAGTAATTTTAGTAAAAAGTACTGTAATATTTAAAGTAAAATACTAAAATAATAATATTAGCAGTAATTATGAGGTTTCTTTCTTATAATTTTTTTGCAATGTTTGTACATTTTGTACAGTTATAGCTACAGTTTATGTTCTGCCAAAACAAGGCAAAACACACAATAAGTAATGTTAAATAACTTCAATTTAACTGAAAGCATTATTTTTTAATATAAATCACAACACTGCAACATTACATCACCACGACATTACTATGAATTTGTTTGGCCAGGGAATAACTAGTTTCAGTTTTATTGGCATAATAGCAAACGCTAAAGCTAAAGACGTTTCCTTTGGGTGGGGGAGGGGGGGGTTTGTTTTTTATTTTATTTTTTGTTATTTTATTCTGATTATTTTCAGAAATCTAGATTTTTAGTTATTTATTTATTTGTGGTTAACTAAAATGTTTTCACAATTAGTATTTAGTTTGAGTTAGCCTAACTATAACTGCTCAGAAGCCTCTGCCTAAAAACATTCACATTAAAATAAAAATAACCGTTGTTATTCTTTTTCATTTCAAATTAACTGCCTTGCAGGGACAGCGTCATCAGAGCTGTGGGAGACACTTACGTAAAAAATGTAGACTGTTTAATGGCTGCGAAATTTTCTGCTCTAAACCTCCGGATGTAATCTCGTGTAATATCGTGAGATTATTGTGTGGTTAAATCTCAAAACTGTATTAAGTATCCTTATTTAGTGACTTATTTAATCCCTTTGAGGAAATGTTATAATAATAATTACAAAATAAAAGCCAAAACTGCATCGAAAATGTTAGTACCGCTAAAAATATATTTGCCACATCATTCGTTTCTATTTGTAAGCAAAGGTAACAGTGGAAGGGATGGAAGAGGAAAAGGAGGCGACTTTAGTTGACTAGGCCTCTACCTATCTCCCAATATCCTTTGCGGCAGGGGAAGGAAAATGAAAACGGCCATGTCGTGGTAGAGATCAGTTGCGAGCGGGCGAGTGAGATTCATAGTGTCGTTTGATGATATATGTTATGTAGTCTGAGAACTGCAGGTCTGAAAAGAACGCATCCGACGTTTCGTGTGACACAAAACGTTTTCTTTGGAAGTACGCGTGTAAATATAGTTAAAGGACGAAGATGAGCGGAGGAGGGACACCGTACCTCGGCAGCAAAATTAGCCTAATCTCCAAGGCCGAGATCCGCTATGAAGGAATTTTGTACACGATTGACACAGAAAACTCGACTGTAGCTCTCGCTAAAGGTAAATTAAGGCACACAGAGAGGGATTACAAGACTCAAAGAGCGTAAAAGTGTTACGCGAAGGAGAACAGCATTTTTTTTTAGCGTATTTGGCTTTGTTGGTTAGCTTTTTAGTTAGCCAACAGAGCTAAGTGGCGCTATAGTTAAGCGCTGTAGTCCTTTGTTTACGTTGTAATTGTGGTAAAGTCAAATGCTGTGCACCAAGTGACACATAATTACCACCAGACATACCTTGTTAAAGCACTAATTGCGGCTTATTGGCTCTTTTTAGTGTTTATTTTTTAACATGCGTTTTAGAAACTCTGATTATAATACTCTGACTGACAGTATCGCTGACCTGGTGGACTGTGCGTATGGGAAGAGTACTAACTTTATCTCAAGAGCTCATATTGTGTGGAATTTATTATGTTGAACAATGTGGTTAACAAAAATTGATATAACTTGAAGCGTCTGTTTTCTTTCGTCTATATTCCAACGCCAATTCATAATATTCACTTCTAACATTGAAAGTTAATGTGAAGTCAACAGTGTTTGTTCTTAAAGCAAGGAAATTCTCTCCCTTAATAAATAAAAGTAAAGTCGTGTAAATTAACCTGTGAATTTTCCCTACAGTTCGCTCCTTTGGCACTGAGGATCGGCCCACTGACAGGCCTATTCCTCCTCGGGATGAGGTCTTTGAGTACATCATCTTCCGAGGAAGTGATATTAAAGACCTAACAGTTTGTGAGCCACCAAAAGCCACCAGTGCCCTGCCGCAGGACCCTGCCATAGTCCAAGTAAGTCAGTTGGCGTGCATTCCATTACTATAAAACAGCTGTATAAAGGCTTTTCTTTAAGGCTTCTTGTATGCTGGCTCATGGTGGCACAGGCATGGCTTTATTGAGACATTATAAGGGAGAGACACTCACTAATTATTCTGTATGTAGAGTTTTTGTGTGTGTGATTTTATAATTAAATAATAGCAATTGAGATAATTATTCAAAATAATTGCCTAGTGGCATTTTGTGAGTTGCAAAGCTTGCTTTAAAGGAACTTTGCTGTAGGGCCATCGTTAACATTATTTCAAACACCTGTGTATTACAAGGATCAACTATAAAGAAATTCAGGTAGAAAGTGACAACTATTGTATTACTGCTTTTTCTTTCTTTGTTACAGAAAATAAGTGATTATCAATGTTTTTAATTATTGTACATTTTAAGAAAACGAAAGAAGCCAATTAGAAAATACAATAAGCAGCAAAAAATAAAGTGACCACTTGTTGTAGAAGCCCTGAAAACCAGATTCACAAACAAAGGAGTCGGTTAAAATAAAGTGTATTCAGAGTAGAGTCAGGCTTTTTTCCTTCTAGATATGGTATCTTATCTATCTAGAAGATAGATAATACTTTCTAAGATGTGCATTGGTTTATTAACAGCTTTGCGTCCAAACTACAGTTGCACAACCAAATTTCCCCTTGTGGGACAATTAAAGGATTATTCTATTCTATTCACATTCATTTTGTGTTATTTGTTGTTTTGAAATGTAGGCATCAGACATTTATAATCGTATCTTAATATTTTCAGTCATGGTTAAAAGCTATGTTTAAAAGTCTTGTAATGTTTTTAACTGGATGTATATTTGTTTGTCTAGTCATCAATTGGATCCTCAAGTGCTGCAGCACCTCCATCATTCCAGGCTCCTGGGTCCTATGCACCTTTCAGCAGGGCTCCTGCCCCATCATACAGCCAGTTTGGTGTTGCACCCATTGGTCCTCAACAGTTTGGATCTACTGGAGCAGTTGGTAAGGAGCTGTGTGGAATAAGCAAGTCAGCCACATTAAAAAGCATTAGGTTTTTGAAGTTCAAACCTGTCCAAACAATCTCTTGGATGGAAATGTAGCAAATGCAGTTAAATCTTTAATTGCTCATATCTGTCTAAATGCTACGTAGTGACCTCAGACAAGCTAAATGTCCGTTTCTCAAGCAAATTTGGAGCAACACCTGATTCCTGCTCATTTGAATAGAGCACAGCTGCATGCTGCTTTGAGTTTCCTGCTACACACCTGGTCCCTATTGTGTTTTGAACTGGAAACAGCAAAGACAGTTATGCATCATACTTCTAATAAACTGGTGAAGTCTGGACCATTTTTAAAGTGTTCAAAGGAAAAGTCGTGTATAAAAGGCACATGTCAGATTTTCTCTCTAAATGTACAGATTCGATTTTTACCTTTTTGTTAGTGAACATCTGTGTCATCCACTCCCAGTAAAATGGAAGTGCGTGACAAGCTGAAGCTTATCATTCAGCTCTGACAGAATAATCTTCACTGCTACTGTGTATTATATTTTTAAGTAGATTGGGCTGAAGGTTACTTTTACTCACAAATACTCCAAAAATGTTTTACACTGCACACAAATCTATTACAAATACAAGGGAAATGCTTACACTGTGAAGTCCTTCACAAGCAGGACTTTAATGGACAGTATGTTTTTCACACAACACTTTTAATGTGAATTTCTTTTTTCCCCCTCCATAAGAGCAGCTACTTTGGAACAGCTTTTAATTGCCTTTTTTTTTTTTTTTTTGTTTCCAGGACGCACTAGTCCCCAGCTGGATTCTATAAGAAAGAGTCCCACCCTGGAACAGGCAGTGCAGGCCCCACCATCAGCTGCCCCAGCTCCACCTGCACCTGTAGGACTGCGGAGTCAGACAGGGGCGGCGGCAGCTTCCAGAACCACCACCACTGGCATCCAGAAGCCTCCGGACCTCCTGGAGCAGAGAAAAGGTAAAAAAATAGCCAACAGGGTGTGGTCAATTTGTTTTACCAGCACGGTCCAGCAGTGCTGTTGGTGATTTTCAGAGTGTAGGTTGTGACTGGTTAAAAAGTTATTTGTAGTAAGTTCATAACAGAGCAAAAGAGTAAAGTTTGCAATTTTGCTTAAAATTGACATTAATCAGTAATGTTGATTTTTTTTTTTTTTTTTTTTTTTTTTTTTTTTAAGTATGCAAAGCCACAGGATGTAAAGAATACAAATTTTCTGGTGTCTTTGATTATCAGCTTGTTGTATCTTGTTAGCGTGGAAAGAACTAAAATTTAACACTGGCTATCAAATACTGCTGTTAATAGAGGATCAGCCTAATCAGGCAAGTCATAAGCAAGGTTGTGATTAAAGTTTAATGGCTACTCTACAGAACCAAAAACAAGAGTTTAACTTCTGAATTTATTCTATGTTTAACAAATACAAATAAACCTGAACCCGTGCTGCAGTTGAAGCTCATATTTATTGTCTTCCTCAGTGCCAAGCCCTGCCAAGTTAAATTGATGACTATTTTCTTTTGCTGTTCAGCTCCTGAGGTTCCGAAGGGAGCGCAGCCAGATAATGAACAGGGTGCAGTTGAAAACCGGGATCCCAACAAGCGCCAAGGTGGTGAGTAATTTGCACCTTCAGTCAGTAATGTCCACAACACGTACTGCTGTTTACTGATGTGTTCACCTTTTTTATTTTGTAGCTACTCAGTTTTGAAAATTTAAATATATAATGAAAAGCTTTATTGGATTCATGTTGGGATGGCAGTGCCTTTCCTGAAATGCTTTAGGCTAATTTCATGTCAACCAAATCTGAAAAGTTCCCTCAGAATGTACTTTTGTAATTTATCAAGTGGGAAGCACTATTTTTCTTTTTTAAAGTTTAACATTTAAGTTTTTTTCCGTTGTTTTTCAGCTGGTGTTCAGTCTTCTAACCGCCGTGGCCGTGGAAGAGGAAACCGCAGCAGAGGCAAAGTAAATGTGCGCAGGGATGGCACAGTGAAGTTTGATGAAGACTTTGACTTTGAGACTGCCAACGCCCAGTTTCACAAAGACGAGATTGACAAAGAGCTCCAGAACAAGCTCAAACTCAAAGGTACCACTTAAACAAGTTCTAAACTGCAGCAACTAAAACTGGAGGTTATATGTACCATGATACATATGTGAACACTTTTGACATTTTAAGTTGTTTGATTTTACAACATTTCTTCCTACAGATGACAAAACTGAAAAGGCACTCAATGGGGAGGAATCGGAGCATCCAGCCAATGAAGGTGCTGCTGAGGAAGAGGAGGCTGTGATAAATACCTGCTACTATGACAAGTCCAAGTCCTTCTTTGATAACCTGTCCTGTGATGATACCAGGTACCTCAATACGTCCATTTATTTATTTTTAATCTGTTCTGTGGTGGATTAGTTACACAAGGGCATGTTAAGATTTGAGTGACTTAAGTTTTGTCACTTTTATGGGATGTAGGTCGTACGTATACACTCAAACCTGACACCATTATCCAACAAGCAGAACACTAGCTGCACTTGAATTTAAAGGCTAAATTTAGACTGTGTGAACCATTCACCGCATCTGTAGAATTAATTTTCTGCGAATATAAGGGAAACCAAATTTTTTATATTTTGCAATGGAAAATTTCCCAGACCTGTAAACAGGGCATCTAAAACCACCTTTGATGAGAGTGAACCTGCTGCAGTCTTCTAAACAACTGGTGTTGCAACTCTGCACTGGTGCATGAATAATAGAAACTGAAAAAAGAAAGTCACAGAGCACTTCATTTTATCCGAGTGTTGCACCGTCTATATCTCTCATGTGAAGTCTCACATGTAGTCATATTAGATTTAAAAAGATTCACTTGTACACTTGTGTTTTCAGCCTGGCCAGATTATATATTAAAAAATAAATTAAATTAAATCGAGAGTTACACAACAAGCAGATTTGACATTCAAATATGTGTAGAGCTGCACTTAAGAAAAAACAAAGGTCAGAATCTGTGTTTTTTTTTTTTTTTTTTGTGCCCCTCTGGAGATTCTGCAGTCTGCCTCTGCATAAACTATGCTTTGTATTTAATCAATATGCCGAAAGAAAGAAAGTTTCCATCTTTCAATAAAACAAGTGAAAGAGGTTTTTCAAAGGGAGATGTTAGTCTTCTATGTTAGTCGAGGCTTCGCATGTGAATGGGACACCGAATTGCTACTAGTCCGTCCATTGCTGCCCATTGAAGCACTAAAGATGCTTGGGTTTTTCGTGTGTGCAGGAAAAGCCTAAAAAAAACAACAACTTTTTGATGTTCTGTCATCTGCTCAAAGTTGGAACTTAACTAATGTACAGCTGCTTTTTTTTTTCTTTTCTTTTTTAAGTTTTTAATGCTTGGTTTGTTCACTCTCTAATGAATTTTTGATCAAATTTCATGTTAGCCTGTGATGCCTCGCTTTGTCGTGTAAATTTATTTTCATGTGACTTTTATTTATTTAAAAAAAAAAAAAAAAAAATCTGGATCCTTATTGATGTCTGTGTCTCAGGGATCGTAGGCCAACCTGGGCTGAAGAGAGACGAATGAACGCTGAGACGTTCGGCATCCCTCTGAGGCACAACCGAGGAAGAGGTGGTTTCCGTGGCCGAGGCTTCATGGGGCCTCGTGGAGGCCGAGGGCGACCGGTAAGCAGAGGCTCCTTCGGACCACCCCGAGGTGCTCCACCTGGATTCAGAGGCGGATTCAGAGGTGGCAGAGGAGGCCGGGATTTCTCTGATTTCGAATACAGGGTAAATCCTTTATGAACTCATTATAGACAGTATAAGATGGACTTAGCTTCCAAATGTGAAAAGTGAATTGCACTTTACTAGTGCATTGTGTGTTCTGTTCAATGGCCACCCTTGTGGTCTTGTAGGGGTCAGTGAGCAACAAAGACTCAGTATCTCAGTAGGCACCTTCCCAATGAGCTTGAGAACTCACTAGTTTAAGGACATTGTCTGAAACATAAAGTTCATTGTGTAAAATATGGCCATTCTAAGAGTGAAAGGGGAGGATTATCCACGATAGAAACTTGTGATGGACAAGTTGTTAACTGATGACTGTCCATTTTCATTTGACTCCGCCCTTCAATTATCATGACAGCAAAAATGTTCATCTTAAGGCATCATAGCAGGATTTTGCTCAACAGTGAGGTGTCATGGAGGCTGTGTCCATCTCTTATGCTCTCTGAAGATCTCACATGTATTTTTTTTTTCCTAGCAAATAATGCAGATTGGAGGAAATGATTAACTTTTGTTTTGCATTTTTGCAGAAGGAGAACAAGGTGGCTGCGTAGTACTGCAGTGATGGATCCACGATGAATGGTAGCCAGTCATCATGAAATTATATTCATCCTACAAATTTTCTCAGCATTCAACAGACAAAAAACTGAAGACATCTTGTTGGTCACCAGCACCTTGGTGGACTGTTTAGGCAGTGAGAGTGCCGCTCCCTCTCTCAGCTTCACAATGAGGCTTTTTGTTTTTTTAGTTTTTTTGCCCCAGAAATATTAGTTTGATAAGCAGTCACCGGATGGACAGGAACACATGTAAATATACCATGTTTTGGAGTTTGTTCTCTTAATTTCTTCCTACAGTATTGTATGATATTGAATGCTGTATCCAGAGTGCCCTCTGATACTGTGAGCGGATCACAGTCGGTGTGATCGATAGCTTTATTTTATCTTTTTTCAGTTCCCCTCGACCCCGTTTGATATTTTTTTGACACCAAAATTCAATGCATCGCCTGTTGCACTTTTTTTTTTTTTCCTCCTCTCAGACTCATGTGTTCAGTATCCTTTATCGACTTTAAGCATTTTATTTTTCATTAATTCATTCTCAAATGTAGTGAGATCAAAGCCAGCTGAAAAAGCAAAAATCTGAACTTTACTGAATGTATTCCCATCTCATTTTATTCTTCCTGCTCCACAGCAAATTTATTGCCCACCAAAAAACCCCAGTCTCTCCTAGTTTTTAAGACGTATGTATTCAGTAAGTAGATCATTCAGCCTTCATAAATCAGATGAATTCTTTCAGCTTTAGGTTGGCAGCCTAGTGCAGCCATTCATTTGATATATGCAGTTTACAGCATTAGGTATAGATGTATATGTTGACTGCTGTATTTTATTTATTTTTTTTTTATTTTTTTTAACAGTTTCCTGTTATTTGTACCTTTTTTTTTTTTTTTTTTTTTTTTGAGGAAATATTCATTATTAGTAAAATCTGTAGAAGGTTTTTTGTTTTTCCTGTAGGGAAGGACACCTAAACAGGTTAAAACTGACAAACCCAAAACAATAATGTGTTTGAGCTAAACTGATTGTCTGCCAGAAGTATGTGTTATCATTTAAGTACCTGTTAAATGTCCCAAACATGTGGAGTCATCTGTTAATTTTTTTTTATCAACTTACTTTTGAATTGTCTTACAGTGGTGTCCTCTGAATTGTCGTCTCCCCCACCCTCCCTACTGTTACTACACTCAGCTGTGTCAGATTATTTACTGAAAATGGGAAATATTGTGGATTAAATGATGTCTCAAAGCATATGTTCAAACAAATGACAGCGATGCTGATAGGTGTCAGCCTTCCAGCTTGTTTGTAGCGCTCTTGTTGCATTGTGGTCAGTGTGATTGTTCTCTGAAGTGAATTTATTTTTATTGACTTTGAACAAAGGGACAAGAACTGGATGTGGTGGGATGCTTCTTTTTCTTTTTGGCTCTGATTTAGTGCTTTAGGGAGTGCCTTCAGAGTGGTGGATTTTTGTACAGCTCTCCCTTTAACTAAAAGGTTACCTTTTCAGACAAGTATCAATAGCACTACAAGGTGAAATAGATCCTTTCCTGTAGCTCTGGTTGTTTAGAACAGTTCAGGTGAAAGTGGGCCGTTTAACTGGATTAATCACAGACAGCCGATCACTGCATGATAGTCGTAAAAAGCATCATTCTATAGGGGCTTTCTCAATAACCAGCAGGATTAAATTTGAGACAAAATATTACTGAATGATTCACAACTGACATGTTTTCATATGTTTGCTACTGCTTCCAGTCACTGGAATTGTAAAACAGGAATAGTTTTCTTGAGAAGCAAAATGGAGTTTTTACGTAAAATAAAGAGTTGTACGATTTATGTCTTGGTTTTTTGTTTTCCACGTGACCCTACATTTTTTCCCACAAATCCTGCAGTGAGTTGCATCTAGGTCATCCTTTGTTGCACAAGTTCCTGTACACATTCATGGGTGCAGTCTGTAAGGTTATATTTTTTTAAAGAACTTGCCTATTAGAACATTTAAAAAAAAAAATAGGGTTAATACAAAGCATTAACCCCTTAACAGTTTGTCATATTTGATACATGTTTGGAATCTTTACATTATTATTGCACAGCAATTAGCATTATTAAGCAATAAATGGCAAAAATGGTTGACACAGCAAATATACACAACTCACATGCAGGTTTGTTTGTCTTTGACACAATGGTCAATAAAAGATCAAATTTTAAAAAATAATTCATGATGAAAGAATGTACACCCACTGCTCACCTGATTAGGTAGATATCAAATATGTAGAACCTCTGGGCTGTTTCAGAAACTACTGATCTAAAGTCAGATTCTGTCAGCTTGATAGATTTGAGATATGACTTTTTGGTAAGTAGGACATCTCAATTAATCTTGCAATTAAAATTACTACTACAGCAGCATAAAGAATAAAACAAAGGATAATCTACAATTTAAACATAATTCCCACAACTGGGAAATCGCCATCTTTTGTTTTTTAGAACTGAGCAAGTCTCTTGAATGAGAGCTGAAACATCTTTGCAAATTTACACAAGTCCAGTTTCCTTCTTTTTCAAGCTCTTGGGTCCAAAACAGCCCCAGACCATCACACTTCCGCCTCCATGTTTGATAGCTGATGCCACACAGTGGCACCATCCTTTCACCTACCCGACAGTGTACAAAGATCCTGAGTGGTGAACTGAAGATTTCAAATTTTGATTCATTAGTCCCTGATACCTTCTTCCAGTCTTCAGTAGTCCAATGGTGGTGTTTCATGGCCCAGGCAAGCCTCTCTGTCTTATTCTGACCTCTTAGCAATGGCTTTCTTACTCCAACTCTTCCTGTCAAACCTGCTGCCTGAAGTCTCCTATTCACAGTTGAAACTGAGACTTGCTTTCTACGATCACTATTATGCTTGAAGCTGTTGTCCTGTGAGCCACCTATCACGCAAAATGTAGGAAATACCTACATTATTATGATTAGTATTATGATATGTTTCTCTTCCGTTGTTATTTGCCTTTTTCTTGCCATTTTTGTAGCAACACAATACTTTCTGCAGTACACTATTCAACTGATGCTCACAAGGGTGTGGTACCACAGTGTGTTCAACCACTGCTTTTATGCAGACGGGGGGGGTGGGAGTTCACCACTTACCTTTGTACCATTTCAAGTTATTCATTGGACTTGAATGACTTGAATTGCAATAAATAAATCAGAAGTTAAATCAAAATAATATTTAGAATAGACCTGTTCAAAATGAGAATAAAAGACCACCTTATAAAATTTGTCCAGCGGAAATGATGAGGGACAAAGTCTGTGCTCATTGTTATGTGAAAAATCTGCAAGTTATTTCAAACAAATATGTGTCTGAGTTTGACAAATGCCGTGAAAATCTGAAGTCTTAGTGCTCGCCTGTGTGTTGGCACAGACCATGTGTGTTGTAATCTTTATCTAAAAGAAGTTTAGTGGCCGGTCGCTGTGAACCGTACACCCAAGTTTGTGAATGCAATAACTCAAGACAACGTACACGAAAAGACAACGTAGAATTTTTAAATCAATACCATGGTGACATCTACTAAAAGTCTCAGATAAGTTTAAATCTCAGTGACCTTGACTTCAAGGCGAGAGGTTAACTTTTCTGAAAATGAGAGGATTTTCACATTTATACCACAGGTTTGTGTTATGGTAAGCTGTGTAGCAGGCAGGGATTGGACCTAAATGCAGGACTCTGAGACAGAGACCTTAAAGCGGCAGCTTTTATTTGCTGGCAAAAATGAACTGAGAAACAAAATACATGAACACTTTAGAATAAATAAAAACTCAAACCAGGACAAATAATATAAAGTTGGAGTATACGACCTGACCTGACCTAGCAAAAGCAGATAAGACATGACGAGAAAAGGGCCCACAGCTAACATGGAGAACGCAACAACAAACAGAGGGAGACTGAGGACTTCAATACACAGGCAGGATAACGAGAGGATGGAACAGGTGGGAACACAGCTGGGGACTAATCTGACATAACGAGAGAAACGAGACGTTTTCACAAGAAGTGCAAGTTCCCCTAGAGCAGGAGTCTCTATAACTCCAGTCCTCAAGACCTTCTGTAATGCACAGTAGTTCTTGAGGACTGGAGTTTGAGACCCCTGTCCTACAGTATTGGCCACTCCAACAATCAGAGGATTCCCTATGAGCAAGCATTAAGCGACAGTGGGAAGAAAAAACTCCCTTGTAATAGGAAGAAATCTCTGGCAGAACCAGGCTCAGGAAGGGACAGCCATCTGCCGCGACTGGTTGGGGTGGGGGGGACTGAAAATTAAAAAAAAAATAAATAAATATTGGAGCAAGTTGATTAATTTTTTGTTAAAATATTAAGCTGTTGTTATCAGGTTTAAAGGAGTATTGGGTTTGCATTGTTTGCAGTGTATTTCTGCTGTTGATTAGCTTTTCCAACCCCTGCTTGTGGTTTTGTCACTTGTCTGGGGTCAAAGAAGCAATGCTGGAGACTTTTGCCCCCCTCTGCTTCTCATTTTAATGCAGGGGGAACTCTCAGGCCAGGGTCAAAAAACAGATGCTTGAGAACCTCCAAGGGTTTGATGCGCTGGTTTGCATCCAAGGCCAACATCCGTTTAATCAGGCTTACCAATAAATCTGTGCCACTTTCAGGTCCTGTTCTAACCGTGATTACTTGTTTGAGGTCATCAAGATGCTGAAGAGTTATATGTCGAGTGTCCTTTGATTGGTATCCTGTCTCATACTGAAATTGCTCTTCTGTCTTAAATATCCAGCGCTGTTCGCTGTGGTCGTTTTTTCTGAAATAATATTCTGTGGCCATGCTACAGTCTAGAATATAATCTGGTGGCTGGCCCTGAGTGTCTATGATGAATTTTAAAACATCATAATCCATTTGCCCGCGGTAGAGTGGCAGCCCTATAGCAAGCTCCACAGCTACCAGCCCCAGAGACCACATGTCAATTGCTTCATTATATGGAATATGAAGCATAACTTCGGGTGCTCTATACCAAATCGTCTGCACAATGGTACCAGGAATCACTGCACACAGAGGACGTGCTAGGCCAAAGTCAATAACTTTGACTTTGACGGGAGACTCATGGCGGTTCACAACCATTATGTTTCCAGGTTTGAGGTCAGCATGCACTATTCCCAGAGAACTGAGGTGGTACAGAGCATTTGAAAGCTGATGTGAAATTGGCCTCACTTCTCTTATGGGGAGACCCTGGTGATTCCGATCCTGTATGTAGTCCCACAGGTTTTGATCAAGCAGTTCAAAATTTAAGCAGATGCACTCCTCGTGGAGGAAAAAGTCGTTCCACTTAACAATGTTGCAGGTATCGGCATCCAAGCGTCGCAGTTTCTCCAGGATGAAAATTTCCAATTTTGCCTGTTGCAAAATTTCAGGTTTGCTCTTGTTGATTTTAATAGCCACTGCTTGCTTGGTTTTTGTATTTTGACATGTGGTTACGAGACCAAAGGTGCCTTCTCCGAGGAAAGCTTCTACCTTGTAGTGGTTTCCCAAAATGCTCCCTTCAAATATTTCACATGACATGGTGAAATGTGTTTTTTTGCTCTTAAATTGGTGAGAAACGTTTGAAAATGGTTTTGGTTGCTGTTGTAAAACTCTATCAAAACCATTTCCAATGTTTTCTTTGTTGCTGTCAGGTCAAGGTCCACTATAATATATCACATGTAGGTCCTATCAAGGAGCGTTCAAGCATTCTAAAGTGTGTGTTTGTTTTGTGTGTGTGTGTGTGTGTGTGTGTGTGTGTGTGTGTGTGTGTGTGTGTGTGTGTGTGTTACATATTTGGGAAACAAGCAGTGGATCAGGCGTACCTAATCAAATGAGTGTATATGCAAATACACATACATACATGCACGCGAAAGACATCTTTATCAAGCTGAACGCCTGACAGTTCCTCCCCAGTTTATTGTTAATCTATCGAAACCTGCAACAAACTTGGGGATTCCTAAGTCAAAATTTCAATTAATTTATTTAAAGTTCGACTTAAAAACTACAATTTTTAGGTTGTCTTATTATTTATTATTATTAAAACTGCGACAGTACGTCGCTTCTTCTTTTTTACACATGCATGGCAAAAAAAGACTCTTTTCAGTGGAGGAAACGAGCTTCGTTAATCTAGCGTTCAGCCTTCGAAGCAATGGAGTGATCCATCTTTCTGCACATATCATCTTTGGTCGGCTCCCGCCCCTGACGTTTCCCTCGGCCGTTGGACAGGCGGCTTGCACGCTGGGCTGTACCTGCTTCCCCGTGTGTGAGTCGAACGTAATACGTCCCACGAAGAAGAAGCTCTCCGGTCAGCTGGCGCCGTAAAAGCGGAATCGTTGTAGTACGATTAAATTAAACATGTCGATTGTGTTTGTACCAAAGAAACTCAGAGGAAAAGCTACAGTCAACCAAGAGACGATACAGAGGGTAAGACACCAATAACGTATATTTTAGAAGCTTTTACGTTGCTTTTATGAATCGATCGTTCTTGGATTAGCAATTAGCTTGCTAACAGGTTAATACGTTCACCCTTATTTGGTGGAAAATTGGTAACCTTATCGCATTTGGCTGTTGACTTTTTACACGGACTTGTCCCGGTGACGGGTTTAGATAAAAATGTTAAAAGTGGTTGTGGTAGGGCCTTATCTTAACATGGTTCAATACTAGGGTGACCAACCGTCCTCTTTTTCCCGGATATGTCCTCTTTTCACGTTCCGTCCGGGGGGATTTTCGAGATTGATAAAAATGTCCGGGTTTCCGACAGAGGACCCGTGTGTGACGTCATCCCCGAACTGCTGCTTTGTGGGCGCTTGTTCTGAGCTCACAGACGGGACAGACAGCGCGCAGCAACGCGCCTAATGATGTTTAAAAGATCCCAAAGCGCAAGTCCATCTTTTCACACGAACTGCAAAAGAAATTTCCCTCGTACCGACCCAGTACTGGTAATTTTTCTTATGCAGATGAGGCATTATTTCTGTACCATTATTTAATTCCAGAGGCTTTTAAGGGTTTTTTTTGCACTTGTTGACTTGTAAAAGCCTGTATGACATATTTTATTTCACAATTCATTAACCGCACAGAGAACACATCGTTTAAATATGTTTCTTTAAGCAAGTTCTTCATGACTGAGCCAAGTGTCCTCTTTTTTGGAAATCAAAATACGGTCACCCTATTCAATACTCTGTGGAAACCTTTGTTATTTTTTTGCTGTAAGTGGCTTTACGCTCTCTAAATTTCTCTCTGGTACTGCCGGATTATCTGCTTTGTTCCAGTTACTGGATGAAAACGATCAGCTGATCAGATGCATTACAGAGTACATGCAGAAAGGACGCGCGGTGGAGTGTGTGCAGTAAGTTACACAAACCTCTCCTCCACTAATGCTGCTGATTGACTTCATAGTGGTGTTATTTATTTTTTCCATTTTTCAACAGATACCAACAGATTCTGCATCGCAACATTGTCTACCTGGCAACCATAGCTGATGCAAGTCCCGACAGTGCAGCTTCCACATCAAATGTAAACACAGCCCAGACAAAGAAGCAGCAGTAATAATGAGGATGGAGGTGGCTTGTTTCTAATGCTCTATTATTGTCTTCGTTTCTAGTGCACATCTAATGACACATCAGCTTCAGCAGCAGCTGTGAATGGGCACACAGAGGGCAGCTGATTGCAGTTTCTGTGACAGCTGCATTCTTCCTCAGAAGCACGTGATTGTGGTCATTTGACAGCATAATTGCACAGAAACTGCCAAGGTGGAGTTCACAAAACTTGGAGATGTGGACAATGGAAGCAGAGGATCCACCTCCTGTTATTTGTCAGGAAAATGGTCTCTAGCCTTGGCAGAAAATTCCCTCTCAAAGCACCCTGCCAGTCGAGAATGATCTCACAACAAAAAACGGTGTTCAGTATGAACTGTTTTCAGTGACGTAAACCATTTCAGGGTCATGTGCTGGATATCTGCGGACAAAATTGGAAACAAAATAAAATTTTATTTACACTAGTCACGAGTGCTTTTTGTCTCTAAAGATTTTATATTGTACTGATGCACACTATTACCCTGTTACGCCTGAATTATTCTGCAGAATCTGTACAACCTATAGTCAACCCAACACCTTCCTCAGCATTCATATCTGTGAAAGGTGTGTTAACAGCACTAGGTACTTAAATTTATAAGGAATGGGCACATCAGGCGTAGGGTTTCACAAGGGCTTGAAGTTATAGTAAACCTGAGGTGTAGAGTTCACATCCACTTAAATGCTTTCAGCAGGAGCATCTTTTATCACTCTGGTTTAGAACACCCCTGTAGTTTTTCTTTCCTCTCTGAGGCCTTGAGCTACAACTTGAAAGCAACCACACCTACATATATCCAAGTTACATTATACAGAAACTAACAACACAGGCTACAGTATACCCCCAGAAAGTTGCAGTTTTGTTTCAGAGGAAATCTTTGTTTGATATGGTGAGATACCATTCAGAGGCAGAAAGTAGCCAATCCGAGAGTTATTCAGCTCTCCTCATTGCATCTCTGGCAGATGGTCCAGCATCACTGCGTGTAGTTGTCTGTATTTTTTATCTTTTAGTTCTTAAAGCCCTAAGACGCCACACAAAAGCATATTTAGGGTTTAAACTAACCCTAAATTTAAAAAAAAAAAGGCTATTTAACCACATCCAGAATTTGCTGTTTTTCCAAAGGAATGTAACCCCCGCAAATTTTGAGGGTCAACTGTATCTCGATTAAGAAAGCTTCCTTGTCTTGTTTTGTGTCTCGGACATGCTGGAGAGATATCGTTCGCCTGGCTAAGAAATGGCTGTGTGTTCTCCCCATTTGGCGCTGGAGCATGCAGCTGTGAAGGGGGAGGTCTGGGCTTCTGTTTAGACTGCTGTCCCTGTAATCCAGGCCCAGATAAAAAGCAGACGATAGGTGAAGTAAGCGGGAGGAAAAAATGAAAACCAGCAAGAGACTTAAATTTATGTTAAAAAACAAAAAAAAAAAAAAAAAAAAACCAGACCAAAAAAACAAAACAAAAAAAAAAACGACAACAGCATTTTGAATTGCTAGTTATTTTTATTCATTTTTTGCATTGCTGGTACACTTGGAAAGATTCAGTTGCCAGCTCAAGAGAACAATAAGCAACATAAGCCAAGCAGCCCCCCTTCATATCTTCTATCAGGGCAACATGTTTTTATTATTATTTTTCTCTTTTTTTGTGTGTTTTTTTAGAAGCCACTAGTAAACCATTTGACACAGCTGAGAAGCTAACAGTTACAGTCCAAGGTCTGTACTGATGTCTTAAAAAAGGCTGCAACAGTTAGGGAGATAACACAGACAAAAAGCAACAAACCCTATATCTTGATTGTGCAAAGCACATTAACTATAAAAAGATATATATTTATATGTATATACAGCAAACAATTCTCTGTAAACATGTTAAGTATGTTAGTTTTCTGAAAACATGGTGTCATTTCATAAATACAGGCAACATTGGCATCCGCAAACATCACAAAAAGATAACATTCTGGGCTTTTAAATACAGCCCACTGCCATAGGAACGGAGGAAACAAGGGCTTGAAAAAATAAAACAACAACAACAAAAAACCCACCCTCGTTACACAATGTTTTAGTGTTTAGCATGGCATATTTGGTAACCTTTATAGATCGATGCTGTAGTTAAACTGTAGGAAAAACATGTGCTTTTTTCACATATTGGGAGGTGGAAAATAATGTTTTATGTAATGTCTGCAGGAATACTAACATACAGTATGGTATAACATGTAAGAAAATACAAAAATAAGATTAATACTGTCAATAATTGTACACAAAAATATTGTGTTATTAAACAAAGAAGAAACGTTAGGTTTATGGGAGTTAGTGTCAATCTGGAGCCAACAACTGCCAATTAGAGAAGAGGAAATGAAGATGTTCCCTAATGCTCACATCCAATAGGGTGTTTAACTTCATGTTGATCAATAATCTCAGACTGCCTCTCATCTCTTCAGCACCATTCGTCTTCCGAACAACGCTTTGGTTGGAAATAATATTCTGCAAGTGCTATCGATACCAACATGGCACATAGTTACTGCTATAACTCTTAACTCTGGTCAGTTGTTGAAAAAGTAGTGTATTTCTCTCAAATTACACCTCTGCAGTGACTTACTATATTTATGCTGAGCCTGCTCAAAGCCTCTTAATAAAAAGTACTAAATATTTATATTTCAACTTCACTATTTTACAAGCTATGAAACAGTAGATGGTAGCTGTATTCTGGGTCATCTTGCATGAGATTTGGCAGTTACAGCTATGTAGACACAGTATATTTATTACGGGCAAAATGAGAGCATTTTAAGCCCCTGCCCCCACCTACACACACACACACACACACACACACACACACACACACACACACACACACACACACACACACACACACACTTTTAGCTGCAGAAGCAAGTGGGTGACGGCTGTGCACGTCTCCAGCTCTTGTCTGAGGAAATTTCTGCTCGACAGACAGAGAAACGACCACCTGACTAACTGCTGCCAGCACGACATGCGCACCTTTCATGGTTAAAACATGGCAGTTTGAAAAACTTCAAAATACATCATTTTCTGATGGGGATGTTTGACATGGAAAAATATAGATACAAAAAAATGTCGAGCCAGTGTGTATACTTTACGTTGCCTGTGAGGCTTTTGAAGTTTTCCAATTCGCTGGGTGTGGAGTGTAATGGCTGTAGCTCGGCCCACTCAGTGGCTCATGTAACAGAGCTACGGGTCCTCTGTGGCACTTCACCATGGACTCGTTAGACATTAGATCGGGATCAGTACTGGTGAAGGTAGGAGGGTCTGTGCTCATGCTTGACGGGGAAGGATTTAAAGCCCTTGGTCATGGGTTTATGTTGCTGCTGTTGCTGCTGCTGCTGCTGCTGCTGGGTGAATGGAAAACCAGAGGAGATGCCGGTGGAGGGGGAGCAGTCGCTGGCAGTAGACCACACGGGAGACTGGAGCATTGGCATGGAGTCGCCCCACTGGGAGGAAGGAGGGATGTTCATCTGGTACAAGGAAGAGCTGGGATTGGGCATGGTGTTGGTGTGGGTGGAGTGTTGCCACGGTGCTTTGGGAGGCCAAGTTTTAGTTTTGCTGTCCTGTGGAGGAGGCCGGAAAATGACGAGTCAACATGCAATCAAAAATTGTAGAAATGGTTAAAGGCGTTTTTGTAATCATCTTCTGCTAACTGTTTCTAAACCTTCCCCACCAGGGGGCAGCATTTCACCAGTGCTCCTGCTCTTTTAATTTACAGCCCTACCCGAATCTCCTCAAGAGGTTTTGGCTTTTCCTAGACTGTAATTTTTCTCTCAACAGCCATCTTTTAATGTATGTGTGTAAAACACGGATGTAGCTTCTGGGTTTGAGAATGAAGAGGAATTGAACGTGACTTAATCTGACATTTGTGACTTCAGTAAGTATTTTCCTGGTGACTTTATAATCGCAATCACTACTTTCAGATCATATTAAACAGAATATTAGGCTCATTTTGTAAATCCAGGTAATTCCAAGAGTCAGAAAGGAGGATTTCATGGGAATGTTCACAGCAATCTATTATGCACTTCTAGAGCCAATTCCTACCCTTGCTTGAAAACGCTTCATAACGGGACTTCCCTAACCAATCCATGACGTCATGGTGGCTACATCCACTGTGTGTTACTGTTAATGACCTGCCTGGTTATACGGATGTTACACCGACTCATTGCAGAATCCTGTGGTGCAAACAGGTATTGCATAAAAGTATGATCTGGGCGTAGTTCAGCTGATACCTAGACATTTAGGACCAAGTCATAGCAGCTGTTTGTTCACATTCGTTTGACACATTTATTATTTTGGGGGAGTTCCTAAACCATTCTTAAACACAGGAATCTATAATTAGTCCAGCGTAAAATAAAATGAAGTGTGACATTTCACTGGCACAGAGGGGTTCAAACTTTACCTGGCTATCGTCGCCGATGTGATGGAGAGGTGGTGAAGGCAGAGTGCACACCTCAGGCTCACCACAACTGTGTTTCCTGAGGACAGAGAAATCTACACTGAACATACTCACAAAGAGTATCTGATGAATGCTAAACTGCAGCAGATATTTTTACTGAGATAAACACGATGACCTACGGAGCCACGCAAGGGACATGGGAGAAAAAAAAATTAAGATGAACTTTTGCGAGCAAAAGTTTTGCGAGATCTCACAAAATAGACTGCATACTTCGCAGGTCACATTTGAAGGCCGAGTCGGTGTATCCTTCGTAACCCAACCTATCCCAGAATTCATAGCGCGGCCCAGCCAATTCGTTTCCAACAATGGCGGCAGCTACTTAGTTTTAATATTACTCTTTGTGGGTCACAAAATAAACTTTTAAGATATTTTGAGGCGTGAATGTAGCTGTGTAAATGTCAAATATTTGCTCGGTTTATCATGACACCACATATTTGCAAAAGTGCTCCGACGTTTTAGGAGACGTCTGTTACCCACCATCTCGAAGCTAACGGGAGGTCGAGGCTCACTACAGCCGGGGGGAACACTGCACTCCCGGCACATTGTGACTCGACCTCCCGGTCAGCTTCGAGCTGGCGGCCTCTGCAGAATGCGGCCAAAACTTTTGCGAGATCTTGCAAAACTTCAGCTTTATTTTTTTTTCTCCCATGTCCCTTGCGAGGCTCCGTAATGACCAAACCAGGAAGACAGAACAAGATAAACAACACAAGTGGATGACTTTCAGACTTACCGCCTTTGTTTAACTGCAGCCACCAGGTCTGGCCCAGAAAACATGGAGAACAGACTGTCACCATTGGCTGAAGATGTCTCGTCACTAGAGCTGGCCGAGTCCCCCTGATTGGCTGACCAGCCGCTGTTTACAGCATCACTGTGGGCACAACCAGAGAAGGTGTTAGCAATTTCTCTATTAGCCTGTGATGGCTGCACTTACAGCCACACAGTGGTAATACCCACCATGTTAGTGTAGAGGCTTATAAGTAACATTGCATTCACATTTGTCTTTCTTTAAATATAGGAATTAATTTACAGGACAATAAATAACTGGTTTTGGTTTAGAGTTAATTCACATATCCACATAACACTGCATTCTAAAATAAGTGCGCACATTTTAGTTTACACTGTTATGTATGATTAATCTTTTGTTTTCTGAGTTACCTTAGTTGCAGCTGTTCCAGTCCCTTGATTAAGGAGCCAAGAGGTGGAAAAGGGGCGGAGCGAGCTTTAAAGGAAGACTGCTAATTGGTTCATGCCATAACTCTGGACCACGGGGGGGAATTGGAGTTCATTATGTTTGGTTTAGTTAGGTTTTGTGTGTTTTACCCCTTCTCCTGTTTTTGTGGGCTGATCAGCCACTATTTAAGTTTCCCCTTTGTCTCGTTAAGTTAGGTCAGTTTGTTTGAGTTATCAGTAGTGTTGTCAACTTTGAGTAGAGTTCTGTTATCTTTTATGGGCCCAAGATTTTGATTCTTTTTGCATGATTTAACCAATTATGTTTTTTGGGTTAAATAAAAAATCTTTTTTTTGGACTTTAACCTGTGCCTAAGTTTCCTTCACTGCTCGGTCCATCACATAGCTACTAAAAATTGTGTATAACAAAACCAACAAAATTAGACAACTTAAACATATGAATTTAAAGCCCAGTATCTCTCGGCCTTTATTCAAAGCAAAAGCTGCATAAAAGTGATACATTTTTGCATAGGGTTTAAAAGTGAGATTGCATAACTGCAATGATGGTTTGTTTACTTCTATCTGCTTGCATCTGTGAGCAGGATGGTGTGTCACATGTGGGTGGAATTAAACAAGAGCACCCAGGATAAACATGCTAAATGCCTCACTTATTGCTGATGTTGGACAAATTAATAACATAATCAAAACATCACATGACACAGTTTGACAGTTTAAAACTATGCCGGTGCCCACGACGATGAAAGCTTTTACATTTCAAAACAAATGTACCATATGTAAAACCCATCAGTATGCTGGTTCTCAAACTACTAAAAGTCAGACATCCCTGCATTGCAAACATACAAACAGGAAAGCACTGATCTGTACTTGTCACATTTGAGAATCAGCAGGATGCTGCATGCTGCTGTCATTTACAGCTTTTGGTTTTAAAATGTGAAGTTGCTGATACATGCATGCTTTCTAATGGCCACAAGGGGGTGACCTGTGTTGGTTGCAAAAAGACTTCCAGTCTCATAAAAATCTATGGGGCAAACAGCCCCCTGCCCTGACCTCTGTACACACTTTACTGTTGACTTCATAGGCTCTTGGCTCTGGGAGCAAAGTCCATTTATTTATCTGTGGTTAAGAGTATATGATTTTGTCAAGGCTACATCAACAGAAGATAGAACAATATTGTACTGCATTTTACTTTATTTTGTATAGAGTATTTCTCTTTTTTTTCCTAAATGACTTTCTGGATGCTGTTTACATAATTTAAATTAATTGGACAAAACAAACACTTTTAAAAGTCCTCAAAAACACCTTTGTGCTAGTTGCCTCACAGGAGCACTGCCATAATGACAGACACACAGAGACAGACTCTCAAAGTGAAAACAATGTCAGGAATGCAACCATGGCTGGCCAATCAAAGGAATGATATCAGCAGAAACAAATGTTTGAGCTAAAAGATGATAACAGCTCCTCAGGCAGATTTATCCAGAGCTTAGGTGCTCCAACAGCAGAACCATGATCTGCTAATCTTAAATTCAGAGACATCAACAGCAAGAAGGTTCTTATCTGCCTCAGGCTGTGCACACAGTGGCAGGGGAGAGTAGCTCTGAGATGCTATCTGAAACCTGGTCACAACAAACCTTAAAGCCAATCACTAAAATCTTATAAATCAATCCCTGTAAGTGCAGTGCTGCTAAAAGTCTCCTCCTAAAAACAACTCACTACCAGTTTGTGTTATAAGAAAAATACTTTTTTTTAATTGAATGTTTGATGTTAAGATTTTTACCTATAATAGACCGAGTGTAACTGAATTTTAAGACCAAAACTGACATTTGTTGATTGACTGATTTTCTTTTGCTTTCTGACATACAAAAAATAAAGAAATTATCTTAACATTTGCTGCGGTTCTTATTACTGGTTTACGTGCATGAATGACCTTAACTACGACAAACTATGCAAAGTAAATATTCATAACATGGTTTCTTTTCTTTAATTTTTCATTTATCAGTCATTATGAATGCTGACAGAGATAGTATTAGCTGTTTGCCAGTCTGACATATAATACTGATCGGTCAGATCCCAACAATAAACAAACGACATGCTATAATCAGAAAGCTCAATGGTATCAGTTTCTTTCCATTTATCATTTTTTTAAGTAATACTTTTCTACAAAGGTTTGTTTAGGTTCAGTTTTAAACAGAAGCATGGAAGGAAAAGGATGAAAAACATGATGACTATGATGACTTTATTACAATTTGTTTACTGATATTTTTTGAGTTAAAATGATAACAGAATACTGTAGAATTCACTTAGACATACCCAAAGTTTTAAAATGTATTTTTTCGTACTGTTAAACCAAAGACCAGCTGTTTTTTTAAATAGTAATGGACACATATTATAAAATGTAATTTATTTGTAGAATTGGTGTTTTTTTAACCAATAACATAAAAGCATTTTTAGAATCTCTGTCACATATAAGTGAAACAGCATAGGTTGAATAACTAAAACCATGCATCATAAAAAAGCCCTTACTCTGATTCTAGTTGAAATAGCTTGGTTGATTGAGGGTCATTATATATTCTTAAACATCCCTATGTGGAACACGTGCTAAAATGTCAACTTGTCTGGCAATGAATGAGTGGTAAAAGCAGATGTATGGGTACCAACCCCTCGCTGAAGTATTCTGGGTGGGACCAGGTCCTGTGCTGCTCATCAGGCATTGGCCAGTTGCTGCGCGTGTTGCTGGGGCGGCGAATGTGCTGTACCTGCCGTTTCTGCTGCATGGCCTGACTGACGCCGGCGACGTAACGTGCAAACTCCGGGTCCGAGCCAACTGCGTGTGGAAAGGGAGGATAAACACAACTATGAGTTTCTGACACCCTCAGCTTTTCTCTTTCGCTCCCTGGAGCTCAATCTATTCAGCCAGACTGTCTACCATAGCAGAAAAATCACAATAGCCTTAAGTCAACTCTTAACAATGGGCCTCGACGCAATCAAAAGAGTGTGCTGCACTGTAAAAAATATAACTGACACAAGCTAAATTCAGCGCAGATCACCAACTTACAGTTGTAGCCACACTTAGAGGAAAACAACTTCTCATCCTACCTGACCAATATTGATATCAGGTGTCTTATGTCACCCTTCAGGTTTTAAGAAAAATCTGCTCAATTTAATCAAATTAGAGTATCTTTTATGTACTGTAGTAATATTTGTCTGGTAGTCGCATCTTTATTTTTGATATCAACTGATGTTTGAAAGCTAATTTTCTTTTATGACACAATTAAGATTTGAATTTAAATTAAAAACTTTTTACAGTCAGCTTGATACCCACTACCATCTTCTTAATGGTTTCAGCTTGATTGTACTGTAGGGAGACTCAGGCCACCCACACCCCTTTCCTGAACATTTGTCTCCAGCTATACCTTTCAAAGTGTTAGAGACACTACTACGTTTCTCTGAGGTTTTAAAATAATGAAAGTCAGTGCCATCAATGCTGCAGGATTAGCTGAAACTTAACCTAACCCAGTGAAAGAAAACTAAATAAAAGGCTCTTTGGTTTGTTCCCTCATCTCATCACAATCAACATTATTTGTTTATTTAATAAGAACATAGTATGTTAATGGATATCACTACCAAAATGCATAATGCAAGTAACAAAAAATGGTGAATTTAGTCATCCTGATTTTTGTGCTCTCAACTTCTTCATATACTGGATGTGAGTGTCTGGCTTCTTTTTAACTTAAAGAGTTGAGCTGTTCTCATATAAATAAATTTTCACTCTGTTTCATATGGATGTAAACTCAGACATGAAACTGTAAGGTAAACATCACCTGCTGGGTCGAAGGGCAATGTGTCCCCCAGGACTCCAAACACTCCCTCACTCTGGTCCCGGTTGGGCCATGTATTGTTACGAGGTCCTTGGGGTTTCTGACCCAGCATCTCTGACATGACACTGTCCATGTAGGTGCTGACCAAGCCCAGACTGTACAGGTCTGAGCTCAAGTCTGGCAGTCCAGATGATGCCCACTGCCCAATGGGACCTAGGGGTGATAGCCCTGCTGGGGGTCCTTGCGGTGGAGGCTGTTGCCCAGAAGTGCCCAGCCACTTGCTTGCCACTCTTTGTTGTGGTAAGACCTGGGGTGGGGTTTGCTGGGGAGGAAGCTGCGGGGGAGGCGCTTGTTGTTGAGTGATGGGCTGCAGGAGGTGCTGGTAGTAGAGGTGCTGGGCCTGTGGGGAGGGCTGCTGAGGTGGTGGAGGAGGGGGTTGCTGCTGCTGCTGGGGCTGTTGTTGCTGTGGGGGAGGCGGCTGTGGATTAGGCTGAGGCTGTTGTTTCTGTACTGGCTGTGAAGGTTGAGGCTGGGGCTGAGGCAGGGTCTGAGCTGGAGGCTGTAGGGCACTGTGAGAGATTGATGAGGTGGCTTGTGAAGGACCACTTGGGGGCTTCAGCTCAGCAGGATTAGCAGAAGCCACAGAGTTCCTCCTCTTGACCAGGGGTGAGGCTTGCTGGGATTTGCCCATGTTGAATCCTGAGAGAAAGTCAATGACATCCTGCATCTCTTGGTCTGTGGGCAGGTTCATCCCCTGGTCTTCAGAAACTGAACCGTTGGCCAGCTGGTTTTGTTGAGTGGAGTCAGAGGTACAAGGCAGGCTGCCCATCTGCAGGATGCTCTGTAGCCTCCCATCACTGTGGCCCAGGCCTTTTGCCTTGTCCTCAGAGTTACTGGTTGTTAGCATGCTGCGAGATGGAGTACTAGGGATGGAAAAACTGCCTCCGCTATTTGAGCTGGATGAGACTTTCTTTGTGAACTTGGAAGTCAGCTTTGATATAGTTTTGGGCAGTCCACTAGAGGTCTTGGAGCTGGTACCTGGAGGCAAGTCAGTGGGGCTGCCATAGTCTGGGCTCTCTCTCTGTAGCTGTATCTGAATAGTGGGCAAGGCTTGCTCTCTTTTGTGGACAGGAGAAAAGAAATGTGTGTTAGCTAGTCAAAACATGGAATGAAATAGTTAATCATTACTAATATCTACTCACTTTCTCTCCTTCCACCTGTTGATGTCAAACACCGCTGTGTAAAGCACGTCTACGAGACCAAGTGTCTTCTCTGGGTCCAAGCTTCGCTGGAGTAAGGACATAGTAGCTGGGTCCTCCTTCAAACACCTGAACCCAAAGACAAAAATATTCACAACAGGACAGGACATGATCTGTGACTCCAACAATATGTCTTACACATACAGGCTCAGGTGAGATGAATATCTGGCACGTGATATTTATAAACAAGAAAAGATCCCACACTTCCTTTTAGTCAAATAAAAAAACTCAAACTCATCACAAAACTATGTACTGTGACATGACACAGAGGTTTTAAGAATAAATATCCCCTATTCCCTAAAATAATACTTGCTTTGACTAGTTTGCCTTGATTTACAACACACATAATATCAGCATTGCATTTATAATGGTGCTGGAAGAAATGCTTTCTTCCAGCACCATTATAAAAGTGCTCTGAATCAAAAACCAGTTTGACTTTTCTAACACCACAAATGCCAATGATATGGCTCAGTTTTTAAGTACAGAGCATTTACACAAAAATCTCTTATATACTACCTAAGTATGAAGGCACTAACCAGCATTTCACTGTTTATTAAATATTTTATATCAAACACATTCTCAATTCCTCTTGAGCCTTAAGCTTTAAAGTCTGTATAAAACTGTCCAAATCAACAGCATGTGTTGATTTGTTCCATAATGCCAACTTTCTCTTGCCTTCAATTTTCAACCGTCTCCAACAGTCTAGATATCTATGTTACTTGTCTGTTTACTAAAGGGCTGTACATTCTGCTGTCTGCACAAACCCACAATGAAAAGGTTCACGTGTAGGTGTGCTTGAAAATGTACAGCTGATGCAATAAGTAAAGTTGAAGTTCTGCAGTGTAAGAGCAGTTTCTTTGTTTTTTTGTCATGTATTTAAACATCAGCATTGGCCACAGAATTTGTAAAAGATGAATAAAGCTTCATGTTCTGAAAAGTGAAGCCAACACATTAATACTTTAAACCTGTATTCTTGTTAATGGCCAGCAGGGGGCAACTCCTCTGGCTGCAAAAATACTTCCTGTTGTAAAGAAGTTTATTCAAAAAAACAAAGAAAAAAAAAAACTTTCAGCTCTCTTGGTCTGTGATCCCAGTAAACACTTTTCTGATGACTGCAGATTATGCTCATGTCTGTCCCCTGTTTCACAATAAGATCCAGCCCGTCTTTCATCCTGTCTGGTTCCAGGCATCATAACTTGTCTTCAAAAACTAGTGGTTGGCCTCATCAATCTTATTTATTTATTTTATTTATTTATTTATTTTTAAATAAGTCTATGGCTGATATTTGCCATCATAAAACCAACTGCCAAATAAGACAGCACTGTTTGGTCTTTACATCTGGGATGCAGCTTTTTAAGGTTGACTAAATTTACACTTATTAAAAGCCAGTGTGATGAGGAACTGATAGAGTCCCGATCAAAAGTTTAAGACCACTTCAAAAATGGGGGAAAAAAAATAATTTTCCATGGTTGGATCTTAACAAGGTTCCAAGTAGAGCTTTAACATGCAACAAGAAGAAACGGGAGTCAGACAAAACATTTTTTGAGCATGCAATTTATTGAAAACAATGCTCCACCGTTATTGTAGATCACTTCAAAAATTCGTTGCAGCATGTTTGATGCAAGCGTTTCCATGAGGTGCCTGGAAACATTTCTCCAAGTGTTGAAGATGGCTGCACGAAGGGCATCTACTTCCCTTGCTATCCATCCCCAAAGGTTTTCAATTGGATTTAGATCAGGGGAACATGCTGGATGTTCCCCTGTTATTCTCCTGCAAGTAGTCCCTTGTCCTCCGGGCATTGTGTACTGTAGTGTCGTCCTGCTGAAAAACCCAGTCGTTACCATAGAGATGAGGGGCCTCAGTCATGAAGGATGCTCTCTGCAACATGTGGACATAGCCAGCGGCCATTTGACACCCCTGCACCTCCTGAAGCTCCATTGTTCCATTAAAGGAAAACACCCCAGACCATTATGGCGCGCCCTCCACTGTGGCGTGTAGAAAACATCTCAGATGGGATCTGCTTGTCATGCCAGCAACGTTGCAAACCATCAGGACCATCAAGGTTAAATTTTTTCTCATCAGAAAATAAAACTTTCTTCCACTTTTCAGTGTCCCATGTTTGGTGCTCTCTTGCAAAGTCCAAATGGTCAGGTCTGTGGTGTTCAAGGAGACATTTTTTGTTTTTCAAGCCCTTCAGCCTCAGATGCAGACTGATGTTATGGGGCTGCAGTTGGCACCACTAACCGCCTTAATTTGGGTTGAGGATCGTCCAGTGTCTTGACAGACAGCCAATTGGATCCTCTGGCTCAGAGCTGGTGAAATTTCTTTGGGTCTTCACTTGACTTTTTTGCTCCATAACCCTCAAGTTCTTCCACATGAAATTCCACATGATTGTCTTACTGCGCCCCACCTCAGCAGCAATGGCACACTGCGAGAGACCCTGCTTATGCAGTTCAACAACCCGACCACGTTCATAAAGGGAAAGGTTTTTTGCCTTTGCCATCAGAACGTCATCACAGTGTGACTACCTGACAGAAAGATCCACATTTTTGCACAGGTTTGGCCCTTTAAAGGCATGTGGTCTGAAACTTCTGATCAGCTGTAAAACATTAGCTATTTAAACTGTTTCAGTTTAAGTGTTGTCTTCAATAAAATGCATGCTCAAAAAATGTTTTGTCTCACTCCTGTTTCTTCTTGTTGCATGTTGAAGCTCTACTTGGAACCTTGTTAAGATCCAACAATGCAAAATATGATTTTCTGGCATTTTTCAAGTGGTCTTAAACTTTTGATCGTGACTGTAGTAAACAGTCCAGGTACCTGTTTTAATTATGATTTCCTGGCAAAAAGGCTGAATAACATGTATACAAACAAAAAACAATGAAAAAATGTATACATATTACCTATATGCCACGTTAAAAAAAACCCCTCAAAAAACACAACTTGTGCGTTGCATTTCTCACGGTGTACTCACCATGTAGAAGGAACCTGGACCACCACCTTGGATCCCTCCAGAGTGATCTGGGGAGCATAGGCCTCCTTGTTCTCAATCTGCGCAGTATCGACAACCACCTGACAGGACACAGAAATACCCCTCTGTTAGCCATCTTAACCTTTCCTGCCATTTCTTGCCATTATTGTGAATTATCTTCTGAAAAAAAGTAGTGCTGGAGTGCTGCTAAGTTTTTTTTGCTATTTTTTTTTTCCACAAAGTTTTTCTTTTCAAATTGTTGCACCATTTCCCTCTGTATATCTTGTAGCTCTCTTAACTTCGGTACAGGAATATAATTAAAATCGCGGTAAAAACTGACCCAACGTACACTCACATCTTCCACCCATCTGCAGTGCAGTGGTCCAATGCACTAGGTTACAAAAACTGAAATGCAAGACCGTCCAAAGTGCTACAAATACCGTTGTGGACGCCAGGTAATGTCACGTCAAACTTGGCGAGTATAAAGACACCAACTCTACAAAACCCTACAGAATACGGACAGATACAATTACAATTTTACCCAGCTGATTAAAACCCTCCTTTACCACCATCTAACGATATCAGAAATTTTCATTCAGTTTGTCCCCCCAGAAATATCAGTGAAGACAAATTCTCAGCGAATATTATCTTTGTGCTGATATATTCATATCTGCATTTATAATGGCTTTTAAATTAAATTTAAGGTTAAAATGAAGTTAAAGTAAAGAAGATCTGGGAGAAACACCCTTCAGTCAGTGTCAGTGTTGCATAGTTTGTCCACCAGAGGTCACTGCATAACTTCCCTGTTGGCGCCATTTGAAAAACCAGGCTTAAATGTTTTGATCAACTTCTTCATGTCCTAAGCGAGCAAATAACTTCATAAGCAACTTCCCTATTGGTGCCATGTTTGGAACGCCACAAACACAACAATCAGCTGATCTGGGCAGAGTTGGGAAGAAAAAAGTAATCCACAAGTTCCTGTGACAAGATTGTTTTTGGCGTAAAAAGATTTCTAAAGTGCACAGTCATATCATCTTAGCAAGGACTCAGAAATAACTACACATGACAAATGCTTAGTAAATCTATGTATAGTTCAAATGTCTGAGAAAAATAAATATAGTGGCTGATATATTGGAATATAGAACTTTTAAAATCACCAGATATCATCTGAATTGGTCTTGAAAATCCTGTACTGGTCAGGGTCTACATGTCACCAGCTGCTAGCATCTCCTCCTTTCATGCTTTCATAGCCTGGGTATGCTCGACCCTTAACTGGTGAAACAAGTTTGCCGTTTCCTCCTTCAGTGGGAACAGTTTTCTTGCCTATTTTGCACTTCTTGCATATTCTTGCTTTTTATTGTGCTTATTTGGAGGTTTGAAGTATTTGAAGTAGCTCCCTTTTTACCAAACCATCCTTGGAGGCTTGCATAGAGATTTTGGGGACACGTGACCGCTTACGACGTGACATTAACTTGTTGGCCATTTCTGTACGTGCAAGTGAAAAACCTACTAAACATTATGTAGAGGAGACAAACTCTGGCAACTATGAGTAAACAAACAAGTGTATATACTCTGTCAGATGAAGTAAAACACTTTCATGACAACCCAAAAAGTTGATTCTGTTCATCTGGACGTAGCATTTTTAGTGGGAGAAATGTTTCATCACACATCCAAGTGACGTCTTCAGTCTCAGCTGAATGCAGGTTTCTTTGACCTTATAAACAGTACATTTGCATAATGACTGAAACTAGCACCACTGACGAACAATGGGCTGCGAGGTCATTTTCTTGATCATTAATATGCATTTGTCATGACCATTGTCAAAACCCTTAGTTATCCCTTATGTGTCAAGATTATCGGACAGCTGGGATGCATTTTCTCCAAACACCGCATCTCTGTGGGTTTCAAAAACTAAAAAGGCCCAACTTGAGGTTAGTATCTTGCCCAAGTACCCTTGGGCAAGATAATAAACTCAAATTGTATTCTTGTATCTTTGCAAGACCCAGGTTTCTCTACGATGCATTCATCAGCGTGTGACTATTAGATAGAAAGCACTTAAGCATAGAAAATAAGCACTTGGGTGAATGAGCACCTGTGCTGTATAAAGCACACTGAGTGCTCAGGTAGAGTAGAAAGCGTTATATAAGAACCAGTCGATTCACCATTTACATGTGGCACTTGCTGTCAGACATGCCTGGGCTTGTCGTGTTCTGCCCACTCAGGAAATAAACACATAATGCTGCTACATGACACTTTTATATCAAGTAAAAATGTATACCTGTTCTGTCAGAGATAATATAAATGTGTCACAGTTTAGAAATCAAAAAAGTTACTCTATACTTTAAGTTTTTTGCTTCACATATACAGCAACACACACTGACACAGTCTTAAAAACCAACCAGACATGACTTACGCTCAAAGAAAATGTCAGTCTAATTTAAGACTTTTTTCCAGGCACGGTATGTTGTGGAAAAATAGTTAGAAGTCAAACGCTAGTTACTGGTACCTCTCATTAATTTCCTACTTAGCAGCGAGAGTTCAAGGTGAGAAAGGTGAATGACTTTAATCAGCAAGTCACAACACACAGGTAAGCCTTCCTGTCTGCTGGGAGTCAAATATATTTGCAAGTTCTTTGAAAGTGGCCTTGGCTCCTTGAGACCTGAGTAGCTGGGTCATAAAGAGGGAGTGAAGGTGGGAGGAGTCTATTTCCTGTATTGCAGGAAATTACCCTATTGTTATTAAAAAGGCAGGTGCATCCTTTAAAAAGGGGGGGGGGCAAACTATGTGAGAACCACACACAGATGCAGTCAGTCGGTCAGATATGTTGAAACACACACACAGACACACACAGAGAAGTAATGCAGCAGAACAGACAAGGTCGTGTTGTTTTAGTGCACTCTGACAGCCATAAAAAAAGTGAGCAACATTGCCAGGAACACAACAGAAACGGTGCTTCTCACTGTAACTGTCACATGAGTGTAAAGAAAACAGGGAGGAGAAACATTTCTGTGGGAGTCATGTTTGGTGCACTGCATGACAATGAGCATGTGAGTAAATGTGTGGAGAAGATACAATGTGTGCGAGTGTGGGTGTCCATGCTTACTTGCCGCAAGATCTATTTTGGGTTTGGTGGTAATAGGCTCAGATAAGGAGCTAATGCAAAGCGCTCATTCATCATATAGGGATTGTTTTACAGTTAGCACGGGGCTGGACGGGAACAAGCTCTCAGTTTTGACACATAAAGCAGGGCAGACCACACAGAGGAAATAAACACTGAAGCATAAACACACTGGTGTTACTCTGAGGAAAGACTTGCTGATGGCTCTGCCCACGACTCTCCTTTTCAACAGAAGGGTGGGGGAGTTTTGTTTGAATTTCGTCAGACCCGTCCAGACGAGCCTATCCTTCACCCAGATGCTGAAGGAATGCTTCTTCCCTTTTGTCTGTCACTGGTGTCTGTTTACACCTCCTGGCTGCCTCAAAGCAAGCAGACAGATCTGCTCATCTTCAGTACAAGTCGGACAAACAATGGGATGCAAGTAGCCAAACCACCAGATACTCAGATGGAGGATTCAGTGGCAGTGAAGCGTCAGTGAAGAGGCCTGTTCACACAGGTATTCCACCTACTATCCACTGTTCTGAGGTACCAACTACACAGTGGATGTTAATAAGACCAGTCATCATTTGGCATAGACACATAAAATAACTTAAATAAATGACATTTCTGGTGACTTTCTTAAGCATTTAGGAAAACTGAGAAAAATCTAGAGGAATATTTATAATAATAAAAGTCACTTTATTTTTTTTTCCCATTGATTTTGAAATTCTTACAAACACTACTGAATGGTGCCCTGACCTAACATCTATACTCACCAGACCAGCCTGGGCAAACAGTAGCTGGACAGCTGTCTTGCAAGCTCCTCTCCAACTGGATGGGCAGACCTGGTTTAGGACCTCAGTGACAGGAGAGTCATCTCTGGGTGTCACTCCGTTCTGCCCAAGGGCCTCCTTAATGAGCTGCAGCATCGTGTGCTAAAGAAACAAAACATGGCGGTCCATTACCAAAGCAGCCTATCACAAATATTTGCTGATGTTACAATATAGACAGCTGTATTAAAAAAAAGCAAAAAACAACAACAACTTGAGACTTCAGGAGCCTGCATATTTGCTAAGGTTATCACTCAAAACACTGAAAAAGGTTTTGATGATGAAACAAGAAAACCAACAGAATGTAGACGAGATGAGGATCATACCGTTTTCAATTTGAGGTTTTCAGCTGCTGACTCATTGAAGGACACTCCTTTGAGAAAATGTGAGCCAATTTGCACAGGGATGGTGGGCAGCTCGCACTGAATGGGCTGTGAGGTGGTCTGCATCCTGCCCGCCTGCTGAGCCTCTGCCTCACTGCAACAACCCTGTACAACACATGCATGGATGTAAACACACAACAGCTAAAACACTCATTACAGCAGAAAAAAAAAAAAAAAAAAAGTAGCGACACATTACAGAGATATGCTCCTAATATTCTTTAATTAACTCCTGTGTCAACACTAAAATGATACAAGTACCATAAAAACAAACTTTATGCTATTGGGAAATTAACAGGCATTAAATCATTGCAAGTATTAGGAACAGTGGACAGCCACCAACTCCAGTCCACAGTGACAGGAGAATTAACTGAACACGCAACAATAGCAGAAGGGAAGGGAACACACACACAAGCATGGGGAGAGCATGCCACCTTGACATGGAAAGGTTACAATTTGTGATAGTAAACACACCTGTAAGGCTGCCTCCACAGCTTTGGGGTTGAGATGAAAGCCTGCCTTCAGAGCATACTCACTATGACCGAGGCTCTCTAATGCTGCTTTATAAGCCTGGACAGGAAAGAATAAAATGATCAGTTACTTTAATATGTTACAGTTTTTATTTCTCCTCTCTTGGCACTGCGGTTTTTGTAAGTAATTATATTATAGTTTTATAATATAAGACTTCATCTAGTTCCATTGTATTATTCCATTAAAATGAAAAGCAAACCTCAAAGACCAAAGTCCATTTGATTCTTAAAACATACCTCAGTATATGTCTAACTCTACGGGTCACTGGAATAACAGCAACTCATTTCCTAGCCTGATCTATAGACTCATACTGTACCTGTAAAGCACTGTCAATCTTCATGTTGAGCTCCTTCAGCTGGTGCTCAGGGATGGTTGTGTTGTTGGAGCAAAAGAGCTGCTGAACCTGGATGCCTGCCAGGCAGCCGTCCCGGCCCCTCTCTCTCAGCCTCGCTGTGGCCTGAGGGTACAGCAGCATACAAAAGAGCTCTGGGTCAATTTACAGCAGGAACATCAATGAAATGTGCACTGCAACAAAATCTCACCACAAGCAAGAAGTACTTGAGAATAAATGTATAATGCTAATATAATACTGATAGTTTTCTTTCAATGCTGCAAAAACCCTATCTTGTGTAGCTTCTGAAATATGAGCCCTCTGGTGTCTCCCTCTATTCCAGGCTGATTCCCTCCAGCGCTAACACTCTGCATGCCCAAGTTTAACAAATCAATCAACCCACTATTCTCCTCTCTGCTTCACTGTATACAACAAATCTTGAAAAGGTCCTTGGAGACTGATAAGCCTGGAGATCAGTTGGGTCCTCTTACAAAACAGCTTCTCCTACATAGAGATAGGCTTTAAAGAACATAGCAATGCAAGTTTACAGACAAGCTACAGCCTAGAAAAGAGGAAATAGGAAATTTGGACTGGAAATCATAAATTGTTGGCATTTCTCAGGAATGTGTAGCAAGCTGTTTTTTTCACCTCACACAGACAAACCACACATTTCCAAGGCTTAGATCTGGAAAAGTCCTGGGGCTGTGGCTGCATACCTCAGCTGCACCTTTCCATGAGCGGGAGGCTTCTTCCAGCTCTGTGCGGGGCCCAAGGTCAGAGCTTTGGGAGCGGGCATTGGCACAGCGCTCTTGGGCCTGGGCAAGAGCCTCGGCCAGGCAAGACTGAGCCACGGGCTGGACTTTCTGAAGAGCCTGTGATAGAAACTGGAAATGGACCTGCATCACCGTGAGGAAGCATCGACCTAGTACCTGGAAAAAGAACACAGAGATTACAGTTACAACATACCTTAACTCTAAGAGAACTCATCATTATTTGAATGTAGCTCAGTCAAGATGTTTGAGAAACCAAACAATATGGATGCCCTCAGCATAGAGGTGGAATCCTGTATGTCCACATGCCTCTGGGCTTTGTTATTGTTGATTAAAACAAAACTGCTTGCTGCTTTGTTTGCGCCTTTCTAATGAAGCACTCGTCAAGTAATGACTGGTTGCTTTACCAACAAGTTATTTCTCCATCTAATATTATTTTTTTTGGATTTGCCTGCCTGTTCAACCATAAAGTTCCAGGAATTAAGAAGTGTGTCAACTATTTTTTATACACAAAGCATCATCATGCTTGACAGGTAAACCTCAAAAGCTGTGATATATGCTTGTTTCGGTAAATTTGGTGCAGGATGTTGCGCAGGCATGATGTGTTTTGGCTCGAGTTGCAGCATATTAAGATAAATGCTTTGACAAGTGACAACCATTAAACTGTTTATACACACATACAGCAAATGAATACCAGGCAGATTAAAGTCTGGCTACTGCTTTCAATGATCGTATGCCCTATTAATCTCAAACTTATCCAACAAATAAACTCAGAAACATTTTGCTACCTTATTTCCCATTTGTTTTCTACACAAACCTAAAAATCGTAATGTGAAAGATAGCAAGACCAAATCTCTGTAACCAATACATCAACTTTAAAAATACAACATTTTACCAGATTTTAGCAAACCTAAACTTTGCGATAAAGTAAACTTTAGTGATAGATAAATAGATAATTACATAAGAACATTATGGCAAGGAGAGAAAAATCCACTATTCCACAAATGTGGGAAAAGCATGTGCAAAGTTGACAAGAATAACTGACATCATTCCACTACAAAGTGTGTCCAAGCAAGTGCTTGCTGAGTTCAGACAAGCTGTTTGTTGTTCAGTTTGCAAAATAAGAGAAATAGGACACCGTGGGTTCGCTACGGTCACAGGGTTTTCTTTTTCAGATACCTGCTGAAAATATCTCAAGGGATAGGCTGAGTTCTGAAGTAAGAAATATGCAGTTGCTTTATGATGGCAGACAGGAACAACAACAACGAAGCCACCTTCATTCTTTAACACAATTCACGGACACCAAAACTAAGATGCACAAATGACTAGAGGCATAAAACCGCCATGACTTTGGAGTTTCATTGGTTTTGTAACAACTACAAAATAGGACACGTTGCCAAATAAATTATCGTCTTTGACATGCTCATGACTTTGGAATTTGCTGCCTCATTCAGTGTTTTGCTTTACCATCTAGTGAAATTTAGTGGTTGATGGGCCATTATATCTTGTGATGCTGACAAAAAAAATGCATCAAACTAGCTTAGTCTTAAGACACTTGAGCAGATTCCATTTAAATATCAAATGACTCAAGAGTGAAACTTTAGAGTAACTAAATATAAAATTCAAATGAAATTAATTTTGTTTAAGTTTACGATAATTACAGCGGGAACTCAAATGTAGTTCTCGCTGTTATGTGTGAGTACACATTTCATTAACAAGCTTCCAGTCTATTTTTCCATTTTTTCATATGAAGTATTTTTGAAGGCACACTCAATCCTCCATACAAAAGCAGTGCTGGACAAATTCAAAGACTATGCACTGTGGTATTCCAAGCAGGGCTCATGTTTAACATGCTGGACCTCACAGAAACTGAACAAATTTATATGAGCTCTTCTGACCAGAAATATCCTCTGAATATTCAGGCTTGTTCTTTTGCAAAGTTTAATTGTGGTTTGTGCAAAAGAGAAAACCTACGAAGAGGCTGTTAAGCAGTGTCTTTTGCAGAGTCTGAGCTGGCACAAACTCTGATTTCCACCGATGAACTGTTTGCTGAGGCGAAAACACACTGAACATGTGCTTTTATATTTAGACTGAAGAATCATCACACCTTACACCATGAGGCTCTGATTAGTACCAGTTTGAATCTTTCTATACCTCCCAATTACTGATGCAACTCAGTTTCAACTTATTTTAATTGGTCTGTATCTTCCTGGCTCATTTTCTATATTAAAAATAAAAAATAAAAATCTGATTGCAAGACTTTTCAGTTCTTCGGGCACTGACTGTATTCTGGGAATCTCATTTAAAATTATAGATGTCAACATGTTTTCTGAGTCAGTGTGCGCATTGGATAAATAAAGTTCTACCACAGCAAGCCTGAGGTAGAACTATAAAATGAGTTTTCTTATAACAAGCATAACAAGTTAGAGAACCTACCTTTCCCGACAATTTTTTAACTGCATTTTTTTAATTACAGTTTAGAGAAAGTAATGCAACTCACTGAACATTCTGAGCCAGGAAAACCCCTGTAAGTATGAAAGAAACATTTTTTTTATATATATAGTGTGCAACAAGCAATATGAAAGCTCGCCAAAAGAAAAAGAAAAGAAAACTACCAAACAAGAACTTTTTCTGTGACTCAGAGTCAGTATCCTGTCTAGTGAAAGTTGATCATGTCAGTATATCATGTGGTTTGTTTAATCTGTTCCTCATAATGCAACTAAAATAACAACAAGCTGGTCCTGGACTGAAAAGAAACAAGACAAGTTCAGAGGAAAACTTGTGGCTCTGAGATATTATATGGTACAGCTCTGCTCTAGACTAAAAAACTAATGTCAGTATGCTAAGATGCTTATATTTACAATGACAATGCATCATCAAAGTCTTTGTTTAGTTCTAAATGCTGCCACACTAAAGTAAGTTCTCAATTTTGCAAATACACATTTACATATATACATTCTGAACAACCCTCATCACAAAGACACATCAATGGGGAACCATGAATATCAGGGAGATGGTGTTGTTACATAAAGCAGTTGTGATATTTCAATCTGCTGGTGGTGCAAAGTCAGAAGTCAGAGGAAAAAATAGAATGAGTTAAATTAGATTAAATTAGAATGTCTGGGGGACTTAAATATTTATAGAAAATTCCAAAGCAATCTACTGAAAATCTGTTGGATATTTAACTGAGAAACCTTTATGGTAGTACTGGGAAAACCATTACTGGATCACTGAAATGAGCAACATTTATCCTTTGAGACCAATAAAAACTGTACAAAAGTCGACAGTGAACTCCAACTTACCAGCAACAGGTGGAGAAGCCAACACTTCCGTCTCTACAGTCCTCAAAAAGAAATCTATAAATGCAAGTTCATGCCAAAACTCTTAGATCCACTAAACTATGTAGGATAATACGATGCCTATCCCCCTGCCACCTTCAGTCGGAGATCTGATAAATACTGGCTCATTTCCAGGGACAACTACATGAGAAACACCTGTTGTTGCTGTTGACATGAAGCAACTAATCAGAGGTCAATTATTCAATGGAGATATAGTATGTTTGCCAAACAGAAAAATAACATAACAAAAAACACACGCAGCCTGATAATGAGGGCTGAGGTAGATATCACCACCATATCTTAATGAAGATAACAAAATGAGCACTTGCTCACAACAAAATCAAAAACTACTCTGCTACAAAGGCTGCTATAATCAAGCAAAGAAAAAAAAATGAGGACATGGCTAAAGCACAAGATAATGGATAACACATGTGATTGGCTGTGCAGTATCCCACACAGTCATGGAAAATATGAGAAATAGTGAGTGCAGCAGAGCCAAGCTGATGCTGGCCTCCCTCAGAACCAAACAAGGCGAATCATGAATCAATCATCAACATTTATACTTCTATTTTCTGAGAACACCTGCACAATCACCACACCAGATCTGGGAGAGTAGAGTTCCTGAAGTCCAGACCTTTTCTGGGTAAAAGGAGAGTGAAGCTATTATAACAACCAGATGCTTACATAGTGGGGTTGAACTGCTGTCTGATCTACAAAAGAAAACAAGCAGCCTACCTCTGTTCATTAATGTCACTGGTCATGCTTTATTTATTTTTTGCTTTCTCCCTTGCTTTGCACTTCTTTTTTCTGTATCTTCCCCCTTACACAATCATTCCTAAGAAACAGGAAGGTCACAATTATCCTGACCCCTACATTTCTCAGAAGTGGCCTATTACATATTCTAGTATTTCAAAAACTTAAAACAGCTGTTCTGCGGGACTCTAAAGTCATGTGGATGGAACTTCATTAGCTAAATAAACAGAACAAAATAATCCAATATAATCTCATAGTTTGGTTAAAATGGGGTTCATCTTTAAATGGCACAACAATCAGGCTAAGAGAGATATATAGAGTATCGTGCGGAGTACATATAGAGACATTTTATTTTTTCTTGAGGTCTAATGCTGGGTTCAGAGTAAATATTAGCAGATCTGATGCAATCAGGATGATGTCAGGTGTGAAAATGAAGAGATAAAAATGGCCATTATGATCTGACAGAAAAAAATACTTCATTTCCAATGCTTTCTCTTAGATTGAGCAGAGCGGTCTCCGTTGTGTAAAACGAAAATGATATTGCAGATTAAGCTTGGTCTAACTGTTACATGGAGCGCCAGCCTCTATCATATGTCTTTGGTTGTTATTGTTTGTTTGCACTCTTTATAAATTACTATTGCGCCTTTTCTGAAGAAACACGCATGTTGTCAAAAACGGCAAGTATAGTTGAATAAAACATGGACTTTGCCATTTCTCTCAGTTGTGAAAAAGCCAAGATTTAATAACTTTAACTGCCTAATCTGACATAATGACCGTAATAACAATGGATTTTAACTTGGGTGGACTGCCCAAGAATATTTGATAAACATTCAGAAATGTTAAACTGACTTATCTTTTAAATTCATCTGAGAAAGACACCACCCACAACTGATGCCACTTTTATTTTGAAAAGTTTGAAATGCTACCAAGCTGGCCATCTTGGTGTTGTCTTAAACTGCAGGTGGTGACAGTGGACCTTGCTCTGCTTTGGAGACCTGCTATGACCTAGAGGCCACTCTAACCAGAACCTGCAGCAGAGGTAGCAGATTGCAATGCTCCATCATTTATTTATTACAATCTAATATTTGTAGAGACCTTATAAATCATATAGTTTGCTTTTTTTAAAGTTAGCTCTGTATTGTTTACATCTGTGTATGCCAGCTTATACTTTTCGTCACACCTTATCAAGGACATCAGATTGTCAATCTGCTTGTTCTCATACAAACAGATAGAGGACCCACCCTTGGTCAAAAACTCCATGGGGTTATTTTAAACCTTTAATCTGTTTTGGTTTGAACTGGAAACAGAAGGACGCCCAGAAATGTTGTTACACCAACATGTGAGCAGCAGGACATGCCATATTTCATTACAAACTAACTGTTGCGCATCTGTTTAGACTGACTGTAGACCTTTTTCTTTTTTTAAATTAAAATCTCGCTCATGAAAGACTGTATGGTGCATGTTGTCCACGTCCCTAGTTTTAACCGTGTTGAAAGGTTTATCCTCAGCGTGTTTTTAACAGTTGAAGACCAAGGTGGTGTTTTTCCAGTGTTTCCATTGTGCACTGAGTTGAGAGTGCTTATTCAGTCGTCTGACTTAAACAGCCATGAAGGTCTTTCTGATTGCGGGGACTTCACCATCTGCCTCTGGTCTTTGCTCTGCGGTTTAAACTTACAAGCTCGGCAAACAGCCTCCAAACAAACCGTGACAATTTCGTGCATATTTGGCAGCAGAGTCACTTTGACTGCTCAGAAAGCTCTGCTCTGGTTTGGAAAAAGAAGGTTTGTTTTGTAGACCTGGTCTACAAAACAAACCAGGGGGTGAAAACAGGCCTGGGGGCAAAAAAAGAAAGAAATAGGAGGAGAAGATGTGAGCAAGGGAAAGGGGGAGGGGGCTTCACATACCACAACTCTCCAAACCCAGAAATGCATTTGGTTCGTTTTTGAAGACCTCATAATAAATCCAACTGCCAAAAAGCATTCCTCGAGTCATGCAGACAAAGGAAAATCCCCTCAACGGTCACAAACACAACACATTGTACGAGACAGACTGAATTAGCTGCAATTATCATGAGCTGGGTCTAAACAAGTCTAATCTGAGTATAGCGAATTCTTTTCTACCAAAGCACACCATTGCTGATAGTAGTAGTAGATATTTTGTTAAAAACAATGCAAAACCAAAACACAAACATGAGCCACAGATGACTCATCACAAACCCGTGCACGTATGCTGTACACTTCAATCTGATAACTCTGTACTTTTCTAAATACTGTCCTAAAATTAAAAAATATGTTTCTTTAAGGCATTAACTGAACAGTCTTACTGGATTACTTACCTCAAATACTTTTGTTCACATGGGACATTATACTTCATTTTACAACCATAACATTATTGTGGAGAGTGTTTTCTCTGAGATCAATGTATTTGACACACTGGAAAAAAAGGCCATTGTAAAGTAAAATATTAGTACGTTTCTCTCAATGTTTTAACAAATGTACCTTTTATGCCTGAGGCTAGACAGCACATGTGAGTGCCAAGCTGTGCGGTCTAAACTTTCACAGACTTGGGCTTCCTCTAATATTCATCTGTGCATATCCAAGACCGCAGAGAGTCAGATTTACCGACTGTGGTGCAAAAGTGTTTCCTGTTTTGGGCTCAGCCACATCCACTGAGGTTCTGCAGGCCCTCCAGTGTCTTGGCCGCTGCAATGTAGCAGCTCTCCTACTACATGATAAAGTATTATCATGTAGCATAGATTGAGTAATATCCCCATAATTTTTGCTTTATAGTGTTGTATTTAACTATACAAAGTCATTTGTGGCACACTGCAATGGTATGGAAATTTGACTAGTCTTGGTCTAAGTTCTGCCAATATTTGTGTGTAGTCTATAAAAATATCTTTACACAAACCACAAAAACCCCAACTAGATGTTTAAACGCTGCTACTCTTGCTATTCAGCAATAGAAATACTGATTACTGAGTTACATTAATTATTGATATTTAATTAAATGCACAACACCTAAGATGCTAAAATGTTACACAGCCACCATTAGGAAGCAGCTTCCCTCATTGTGTTAGGGGAAGTTGTAAAAAAATAAAATAAAGCAAGATGGATGACAACCCCAGGAGCCAGTGCAAATCTGCAGTACTCTGATCTAGAAAATGAACAGTTGGATGAGGGCTGTGTCGAAACAAGCTGGTGAATAAGCATTGGCGCAATGTGTAACCACATTCTGAATGGGTAGGTGGATGTTAAGCTGCAAATAAAGAAGGCTGTTGGTGTTACCACTGCTAACATTATACACATACTGCAAATTAATCGGACAGCATGTGTGTGCAATGTTGCGAATGATGCATGTAACGGGAATGCCACAAATTTCAGTTAAACGCATTCAAACTACAATGTTAATGACGAATGTGATCAGCTGTTTCAAATGGCTCTCGTACGGATCCAACATTTTTATGGGAAATCTTAAATTTATCCATTCAACTTTTTGCTTTCTCTAACTTTTAGTCTACTACCAAGTATAAGTTTTTTCTCCCATGAAACAATTTTGTGTGTACTTGGGTCTGAATGTCCTTGCCACAATGATTTTTCACAGGTTGTTCCACGGGCTCACAACTGTGCATTCAATGCAGGTTAAAGAAGCAGGCATAGTAAACATTAGGAAACATGGGCTTTTTTTTCCTGCTTGGGTGTGGTGCAGAGATTAAGATTCAGTTACTCGATGCTCACAGCACCCTTGAAGACACTATTATGACAACACAATTACAGCAAAATTGAAAACTGGAATTGCGACGATAAATACCTTATTTTCCATAATCAACCGATGATTATTATCCATTACAAACAAGCACCTGTTTAGTCTTGCCATTTTTTTAATCATTGTGTCCTGAAAGGGACACACATTTAAAGCCTGAAGTAATGCAAGTTATTTAACCTGTGTGCAAGAACCTGGCTTGAGCTGAAAGTTTGTCAAACAGAGCCTAGATTTAATACAAAACGTTGAACAGGTTTTTATAAGAACTATAGGATTTGTATGCTGTTATTTTTTGGATTGACAGTTTAATCAGTCTCCAATAGACTTCATGTATTTCCTCTTTTGTAGAGTCCTCAACTCTCTTGAGCAGAAACACTGTTTTTATTCAAGATATGACAGATGCAGATCAGGATGCTGTTTGATGAATCTTGCTATGACAAATGTGTCACACCACTGTGTGTGTGTATACATAGCACCGGACTGTTATAGCAAAAAAATAAAAGACAATGTGGGAGACATATGAAAAGAAGACAGCAAGATAATAATGACATTAGCAGTGAGCCTTTGGATAACAGTCTACAGACCCTTTACTAAACTTACATAAGGAACACCTCTGCTGCAGCCAGCATTAACCATTGTGCACTTCAACAAATTTAGTGCTGGTGAAAGATGTCGTTGTGACAAAAACAGTTTTTCTTCTCACATCCGCAGTGTTTTTCACACCTCACCCTCAGATCTTGACACCAGCTTAACATTGGGAATGAGAATGTTATTTGAGCCAGGAAACTCTGATTCATGAAGCCAGCATTCTAACAGAGACCAGCTAAGCATCTTAGCACCCTCTCCAGAGTGCATGAATATGATAAAGTATGTCATGGCTAACTTTAGTACCCCAGCTTGTGAGCTTAGTTAACAAAATTTAGACATTGATGTTAAAATTTCTTTGTAGCAGTTTTTTACTGAAGTCAACACAATCTGACACACGTTGTCTTTCTGAACCATGTGGACTTTAAAAGTTCACATAGTAAGATTGCGTGTGATTTGGAGACTTACCTCAACATCCTGCAGGCTGAAGTCATTCTGGTCTTTAAAGTTGGCGGCTCCAGCGCTCAGCTCCATCAGCATCTTGGCGATCTCAGGCTTTATTGCTGCTGTCAGTCTGCTGGCGGCCTCCATGACGTGTTCCTGCACGTCCTTCAGTTGCATAGCTGCTTTGGAATAGTGAGAGTTCCTGAACACACTGCTGAACAGGTCTGTTAGGAAGGCGCTGGCCCGGCAGAACACGTTGAGAGCATCCAAATATTTTGAGATGCCTTGCTGGATATCGGCAACAGCGGTAGAGGTGCCAGAGGGAGGTGGGTGGCAGCTGCCAGACATGCCTACCCCAGTGCCCATGGGTGAAGAGGCAGAGCAAGAGGAGGCCAGAGAGGCGCTCAGGGTCCGGCTTAGCTCAGGCATCTGGTACTGCTGGTGCTGTTGCACTTTCTGCTTGGACCCGCCGAGCAAAAAGCGACGCTTGTAGTCCATTTTACTTTCCTGCGCACTACAACAATACATAGGTGGTGCAACAGCACCGGAAGCTCCTGTTTGTAGTTTCTTTTTCCTCACAAAGTGCTCTTGTCCTTTTTAGAAAAAAAAACAAACACCAAATTCAATGGCCCTGAAACTGTTCAAGTTAGGTATAAAGACAGCTCAAGGATTCTACCTCACAGAGGTTCATCTCAGTATGCCTTGTAGAGAGGCAACTTAGAAGTGGGTGAGGCCGAAGGGTGATCAAAAACCGACAGGCTGAGTAAAATACTCACATGCAGCCCTGCTGCAAAATCATCATGCCCAGCTTAAAAAACAGCAAAGACACAGCTCCAGATACTCTGTTTTCAGCTTCAAACAAAATGATCATAATAGAGGAGGAAAGTACTACAGCCGAGTTTTAAAGTGCATTAACTTTCCTTCAGAATGGGGGGGAAAAAATCCTTCATACAGTATGCAGAGTATATACACTTATGTATTTACATATATAAACCTATACCAGCTTCAGCCAGTAAAAGTAGAAAATTCTTTTAAAAGCTGAAAGCAAAAATGAATCCGAGGAAAATGACACACTGGTCAACAGCACGGAAGGAAAATGGCAATTTAAAAAGAAAACAACACACAAGCAAGTAAATGCTGGAATCAGAGGATGTGGCTTCGTCTTTTCTTTTGCAGTGACTGGCAGAGGAGCAGTGGGAGGCAAAGGGCAGACAGATCCAGTCCGTCTCAAATCCTCTTCACAAAGCAGGACACGGCAGGCAGTGAGCAAGCGGCCAGCTGATAGCTCTGTCTGCCTGTCAGAAGTCTCCAGCAGCTTCCCGGTTTCTCCCCTGTCTGCTGGCTGAGGTAGATATTACTCACCGCGGAAACAAGTGTGCTTCCAGATCTCGCTGTTCTCTGCGGATGCAGATTAGAGCGACAAAAGCACAAATGATTCTGTAAGGCCTCTAGGTCATTTCCTAAGGGAGGAAAGGGCAGAGACACAGAAGAGCGTTAACATCATGTCAAAGAGGAAGGATGAGCTTAATTTCAACTGCTTTACTGTGACAACCTAAAATAAACTGGCTGCCCTACAAAAATCAAAACATGCCTAATTTCATCTGATTTCTAAAGTTTTAGGATTAGTACATAGAATGGCGGAGGTATAAACTGTCAAGTAATGTGCCTTCAAACAACAACTAATATTCTAGTATGAAACCTTTACTGGATGGTGACAAGGAAAGCAGTAAGAGAAAGCATGTATACTTTACAATACAATATGCAAGCCACAAAATATCAACTTGCTTTAGTTTTTTTCAGTTGCTGTGACATCCAATCAGTGATATCAAACCACAACCATAAAGTTGTACTACCCATTATGTGTTGTAAACCAGAAGTGACACTCAAAGGCTTTTATTTTAGAAAACTGATTGGGAAGGATGCGATCAGCCACAATTCCCTGAAATTGCTGCTAATATTGTATTACAGTTTGGTAAAGAGCTGTGCTTTAGTTGTACATTTCTAGACGATTACTAATACCATACCTCACTGAGCGTCTGTGCAAAGAATCTCTGGCAGTGTCTGGTTTAGCAGTACACAGCTGCAGACAGAAATTCCTGCATGAAGCCATTGTTGGAAGACACTGCGGGGTCTGTTGAGCTACACGTAGTAGGAGTCACAATACTCTCATTCTGTGTGACTTTTCCATCTCCCTTTGGCCTTTTCACTGAATTAGGAATATAATATTTTATATTGTTAGCATTAAAGTGGATTTGGCCTCACTTCTCTTCTAGCTTGTGACTGTCAGAAGATTAGCAATTTAGAAGGTCTCAAGACAAACCACAGTTAATAAGATTCCTGACAATAAAACAATACTAAAAATAATCTGGAATCATATAAGTTAAATAAATAAACATTTCATGTAAACTGATCCAAAAGAAACATGCCTTAAATCCGCAGGTGTAAAATAACCTTTTTCTCATGTTAGGTCGCAGTGTTTTAGGAAGGAACAAAGAATACATTCCCATTAAACCAGTTCCTTAGCTATGCACTTGCAGAGAGCTATGTGGCACTAAAGACTAAAACAGACACGCTCTTTATGACAATAAAGTCAATAGGACACTGAACATGATCCTGACCGACCATTTTCTTCATGAAACAGCTTTCCATATACCAGGCAGAAATCTGACTGTGTTATCTTGTAACATCACACTGAAAACAATTATGTTTTGGAATGAAACAGGAACGGCAGATAAAAAAAATATTATTCCCAGCTAGGTAACACATCCAGGATGCTGTCACTGTAGGTTTAGCAGCTGTGTGGTAGTCCCACATACAGGGTAGCTTCCATTACGCATCTCCGCCAACATTCTCCTGACCTTCAAAACCTCACTTCCTTTCACAAACAGAGGGGACGCCCAGCAAAAATCAGCCCACCCTTATCTGTCCTGGGCCACTGAGTTGAGAGACAGAGCCAAGGGAAACTACTGACCTCCTCTTGAAGGGACAAGGGAAATGTGCTTTCAATTTTTTTAACCCTTACATTACAGTAGTTAGTCTTTCAGTTATTATTTTGAAAATTTGCTACAAGGACACCTTACTTAAAGACAAGCACACAAATGTACATCGTAGTCAGTGAGGTTTCATCTCCAACACTTGTTCAGCAAGTATTGCATGTTTACAATTGTCGGAGATTCAGAGAAATATGTTAACGCCAACCTTTTCCTAAACAAAACTGGGTGATTACCACAAAACAAACACTGCAGGGATAACTAGGATGAGCAGTCAGGAGCTTGGCTGTACATTTAAAGTGGTCAGTGCTTATTCAAAGATCTAATACCCCACATCTGTATCAAGAACGTAATGCAATTAACTTTATTATACTATATATTCAATTAACCAATTATTTGTTCAAGCTCTAAAACAGACCAGAAATGTTTGAGTTGCAGGGTTATATAACAAAGAAAAGCAGGAAATCCTTTCATTTTAGAGGCCTGACTTAATGATTATTTGTCATTACTTCATAATATCTTTCCTGAAAAATAACCACATTTCAGATCTAGTTGTGGTACAAAAATATCAATTATACTACCACCTACCAAGTTATGCAGAGAAATTCTAGGCATAGTAGATACGCTCTCTTTCAGAAAAAAAACAAACAAAACTTTTCTCTAGGAAGTATTTGATGAGGGAATAGCAAATCTAATTTTATGTATGTGATTGTCTATAGTGGTTAAGAGCAGCTAACTAGTGCAACAGTGCAGCAGGTCTCTAAATCCCAGAGATTACTGGCACAGTGAGAACCTGCCAGGTGCCCACAATGCCTGCTAGTTGACATAAGTAATAGGATATAAGCTTCTACAAAGAAAATGTGAAACCTAAGCTTGGCTAGCCCAGAGCTGGCTACTTTTGTTCTCACACATTCACACTATTTTTGGCTAAATGATGGGTGGAAGATTAGTCCTCTTTCAAACAACTTGATGAATATACTAAACAGGTCAGTGAGGAAACCACAGCGAACAAAACTGGCTTGCTAGTCATACAGCATGAAGTGAAGGACCAGGACACAGCTGGAAACAATTAAAACTAATTGTGGACAGCGGTTAGACAGCTTTAGGAACGTGGTTTGGAAAAACAAAGGTTGGATATATTTAATTTTCATGAAATTATTATTTTTTTTCCTCTTTAGATTTGCTGCCTCAAATAGAGGAAGTCAAGTATCTCAGGGTTCTTGTTTACAAATAGCAGAGAAGTAAAGTAAGAGGTTAACACATGGATTGGTCTAGCATTTACAGTGCTATAGATGCATCAGTTTGCTTTATTGAAGGCAAATCTGAATGCAAAGCTATTCACTGACTTGTCAATCTGCATTACTTCCCTCACAAACTGTGGGTTATGACTAAAAGAACGAGACTGCAGATTCACACAGCAGAAATAAACTGTGTCTGTTCCCGCCTCCTGAATCTCCTTAGTGATAGGATGAGGACCTCAGTCATTCGGGAGGGCCTCCTGGAGGCCTCTGAGGTGAGGCATTGCAAACATGTCCAACCCAGGTCAAAATAAAGAAACAGTCTCTTGACTAGCTTGAGAATGTCTCAGTTATCAACCAGAAAAGTTGGACGCCATGGCTGAGAGAAGTCTGGACATTGTTTCTTAAGCAGTGATTATACCCTATTGTGGATACGGACCCAGGTAGCTGGAGACACCATGGATGTATTTAAATTAATGAATTTCAATTGCAGTTCTTTGAAATCCACCTGAAGGGAACACATGCTGCCAGTGCATTACAACAAAGACATGGATGTAACGTTTTTATTAACAGTGGTAATTAAAAACAAATCTATCAAACATTCAGAGCAGTACTGTTGGCAATGTTGTCTCACAATAATTTTTATTATTTTTTTTAGTATAAAGATTGACAGCTATTGTGATGTGACAGGTGAGTCCACATTCTGAAGTCTCCACACTTCTTGTGGCTGCAGCGATGCTAGGTTTTGGGGGTTTTTTAGCTGCAATTTCCTTTATTTGGACAAGCACATGGAGTGGTTATTTATCAACCAACACTATTATTAGCTATCTAGTAATTGGTGAGCTAAGTACAAGACACCTATTGGTTTCAGCTCCCTGTGTTAAGACACATGTCAATCAAAGTAACTGTTAAGTCAATAATCCAGGTGGAGTTGGATGAGTTATTAAAAAAATGTAATAAGATAATAAGAAAAATCACCCTCATCTAAGTAGTTAAAAATTGGGAACCTATACACCAATACTAAAAGAATTCCTTGACTTTGATTTTTAAAGCTGAGTCTATAGCCCCTTTTCCATTCGTCCCTACTCAGATCGTCGGGTTTTCAATTACAATCGAATACCACCTAATGCGTGTGGTCGTCATTATAGCAATACAGCTGAGTGTTCCGTGACATAATTAGCTACAACAAAGGTCGACGTCAAGGTGATGATAAACCTGCTACTCGATCTGTGGCTTTTTGTCAGACTTATTTTCATGAAAGAGATGCTCTCATGACTCATCGAGTGACGCCACTAACCAGCCAATCAGTCCCACGGAGTCTGCCGTCACATTTCAGTACCTGCTCAGATCACTTTGGAATCATAGCCAAGCAGGTACTATTTTTGTACTATCTACCAGGTACAATAAAGTAATGGAAAACCCTGATAAATATGGCGAACTGTGGCAAGTCGATACTAATGGAAAAGGGGGCTTATGTTGACTGACCCCCTTTTGGAGTCAGCCTAAAGTCTATATGCCACTTCTCACTTCAGCTCTAGATGTTGCCCAGGACAGTGTCATAAGATATGCTTAATCTTAAGAGTTTCACTTCCTTTAACAAAAAAAAAAGCAGTGATAGTGGAAAAAAATGAAGAAACAAAAATGCTGATTCAAATAAAAAATTTTGTCAATTAACTTCATACTATCAAGATTACCCTACAATCACAGTGGTATTAATCTGAACCGAGTATAAAGAATGTGGTTCTATTATCTTTCACTTTAAAAAAAAAAGTGAATAGCTTCATCACACAATCTAGCACAGTTAAAATCATTTAGCCAGCTTAAAATTGGTGACACACTACATTTTTCAGCCAATGTCAGTAAATGTCATCTTATTTGGCAGGCCCATCATTCTATACCAGTGTTCAGTAGTTGTGTTTTTGTTTTGGTTTTTTTTGGTTTTTTTAGGGCTGTGAACAACAAAAGTAACAACACATTAAATGAGTGCTGTGAGTCAGACTCAATTCAGCCCAAACAACAAAGTGACATTATTAGAGAGTGTTCATGGTCTACATTTCCTTCCTGGCAACAAAACTCTGCAGGCAGAGGATATCCCAAGAGAAGCAGACACGACATCAATATTAATGAGGCCTGTTGGCTTCTTAGGGTAGCTCTGTTGGCTGACAGCCTCCTGTTGCAGGGCACAGTGTGTTAGAGATTGCACCCAAACAAACACGTGTGATAAGAGCGTCCCTCCGGATGCACTGGAGTTCTGCCAGCCCACTTTAGTGTCCTTCCTCCAGCAGGAGCTGCTTAGGGCTAATGTTAGCCCTACTTCCCCACTCGCCGTACATGTCAGCTGCTCAACTTCAACAGGAAGGGGGTTTAGGTTTCCTGGAGCAAGCTCCCTGTCGCCAGTAACAAAAATTTCAAGCCAAGTATGCCACTGGGCATGTAGTAAAGTCATGGTACCTGTCTTTACAACCTGCTGGCCAAACAACTGCTTACAAAGGACTACCTTAAAAATGAGGTAGTATAATAGCAACAAATCCTTGAAATACTGATAATAATTCAGAAATGCCACAACTACTTAAATAATACTGTCTGGGCTATACTTGTATTGTAACAGATATTCATACTGATCAGCTCTACTTGATTATTGGCAGGGGTCTGCATTTTATTTTATTCAGTTTCAATACACAAATTTCTCTATAGGTTTTGCAACATTAAAACACCCTTGTGTTAATTTATGCAACCTTCAGGATATACCGCGTTTATAACAGCAGTTACTTTTGGATACTCTGCCATATTTGTGTCACTGTTAGTTCACAGCTAGGTGGCTTAATAGCTGTAGATGGGGCAGCTGTTACCCATGTTGACAGCTCCTTATCCATCTGCCACTGTGAGGCAAACACAAGCCCTCTGATGCTCTAGCCACAGGCCCGACATTAGCTCTCTCATGAAGTCTATTTCAGCCTTCATGGGCAAAACAGCTGCCCTGAAAGTCCACACTGCCCCGTTTTTAGACACTCCAAAAGGTTCGGCGCAAAGTAAAAAAATGTCCTCCTCTACATCTGTTGCCAATGAAGCAAAGGAATGCATTTCCCCCAGAACACTCTTAATGTGGGTTCATACGAGTGCAGAAAAATGGGCCAGAAAAACTGATATGCTGCAAAACATCTCCACAAAATGTGATGTAAACGTGAAAAGTGCACGTATAAAAAATGATGCACTAATTGAAATGGAAGGCAAAGTTCACACTGTGTGTTTTACTGAAGACATTCCAAAGAGCAGATAAGTCACAGTGAAGTCTGAGAATCGGCAGACAGGTCGAGGAGGTCAGTCCGAATGACAGGACAAGTGCCGTGAGCAACTGTGTGACAGGAGCTGAGCCAGGCTCCTCTTGCCCACAGAGCACAAGGAGAGTATTGTGGCAGCCCTGGTGTCCTCATACCAGCACAGAAAAAACACAGACATGCACACTTGCACATGCAGCTGCATGACTTTGTAAGAGGAAGAGAAAAATAAAGGTCTTGGCTAAAATTTAATATTAATATTAATAACAACTTTTTTTTCCATCAATATAGTCTGTTTCTTCTTCTTCTTCTTTTTAATCCTGGCCCTGTTTTTTTAAGCATTGTGGGTTATGATTGTTGTGGTTTTGTTCCCGTAACTAATCCTGTTTTGGTCCCGTTTTTGGCTTGAAACTAAAAATAAATTTTATTTTATACTCAGGTATTACAAAAGACTGTTTCTAAACACTTTTCCAGTTCTGCTAAATTGTATTTTTTGGCAGAATTTGCACTTTATAAAGCAGTAGTGAAACCTTTCCTACGGCTTAAGTACCACTGTTATGAGTTTGCTCAGACATATCAGTCAAGAGGCTGATACAGCTGGCTGGATAATATTAGACTAACCTGTAGTGTCCTAACACACACTGTAAGTAGCTTATGGCTCCAATAAAAATAGTGAACAGGCCGCACTCACAAAGGACACACTCACAGGCCTCATAGGTCTGTGTTGCACAGACTTCAACATGTGCTTTTGTCTTAATTAAATATTAATACATTCCATCACCCTAAGAACAAACAAAAAGCATATGTCCCAAATTTATTAAAGTCTAACAGGGAATCAAGATGTCAGCTGACATGCATGCATGAATCTCATTTGATTAAATAAAAGTCCCATCTCATCTGATCTAATCTAAGCTTTTGCACAAAGCCTAAATACCTTTCAACAGTTAACATTAAGCAATCGGAATAAGCTCAAATACCCTCTTCAAATAACTCTGTACAATAGACCACATTTACTGTGCCTAACCAGTGGGTTTCAATAAGTGAGAGCTGTGATGAAAGGCTCTGACGTCAGTTCCATTCATAAAAGGTTGGTGGCAACCTGTGGGGATGAAAATGCTTTCCTCAGCCTAAACTGAGCAGACTGTATACTGAGATTGCAGGTTGTGTTACATGCCAAGCATAAGAGTTGTATTTATAGCCAAAAAGAAAGTTAGAATTTACTTTTCCCGTTTAGCCACAACGACAAAATATATGGAGGTGTCACAGAAGCCGTAAATCTAAATAGGGTAGTAAAAGAAAATCAAGCCAAGTATAGCACTATGCATGTTATCATTAATATAGCTGCACCAATCTAGCTTTTACCACTTCTTATTCGATCCCGAGACCATGGCTTAAGGCATCTTCTTATACCAAGTACTGATCTGACCCCACTGTTAAATAAATAAGCTATATAAATTTATTAAACTGGTACGCATCCCTTTTGTCAACAGCTAATTAATTATCTTGAGTCGATTCAACTGCTATTAGCTTAAAGGTGGGATACAGACTGACAAACAATCATTCACACACACGGTCAACTTTGAATCGCTAATTAAGCTAACCCATGCATTTCTTTGGACTGTGGGAGGAAGTGACTGAGTCAGCTGCTTTCACAGCTGTTTGTATTGTAATACCTGTTCTGAACTTAAAGTTTTTAGCTAAAAAACAACATTGACATTATAATAAATAAAAAAATGAAACTAATGAAAACTAAAGTAAACAAAACAACACAAATTAAATTTAAATTAACAAAATTCTGCAAACTATTTAAAACAAAAGTGAATTTAAAAAGCCAAAATGAAATGGGAATAAAAACTAAATTTAAAGCTCAAAATTATAAAATATGCATGTTGATCGCAATTTGCATTTAAGTTACAGACTTTTGAAGACATTCAAAGACAAGATCTTGGCATCAAGGATGTGAAAAACAACCAAAATGCTGACGCTTTGCTGTCAGCAGCCGGTTCACTGTTCCTGAAGCGTTGCGTAGCAAATACAAAACAAAGATTTGAAGTGAGCAAAGCAACCCCATAAATCACCACAGATTTTATCATTCCTAATTCTCACACAGTTACAAAACTCAGTAAATGACAATCCTTTGCACAGAGGATAAAGAAAGGCTATTTACTGACTGAGTGCTTCAAAACAATACAATACATTGGCAGGTATGGTACAGGGTGCAGACTATGGAGCTTTTAAACACTGGACAAATGTTTGATTCACTACTGAAATACCTTACAACAATCTATAAAATCTTTACCATCTCCACTGCTTGATTTTTAGTAACTGACCCCAGCGTCTAAGCTGCATATTTTCTGCAGGAATTAATAAAGAGAAGTTTCACATTAGAGTTTCATGGTAGTCTTGTTTCATTTGATCATCTCTGGTAGGGCTGTTCGATATAACGATATATATCGGATGATGATATAAAAACGTCTATCGTTTCATTTTACACTATCGTTTGTTTCGTGGTGTCGCAAAACAAGCTGTTTACGGCAATATTTTTTCATCGTTTTGACGGTCACTGTAGTGGCTATATTAATTTCTTAAAGTTCTCTTTCTCTTATATTTTATATAACCACACTACAGACAGACAAGCACCTGTTTTTATGCGTTGTGGTTAGCAACAACGACGGTAACAGCATCGCGTGTCCGCTTGTTTATGTTCCACATAAACCTTTCACAATAAAGCTCAAGATCCTGTTGAGACTTTTCAAAATAAACTGAATCACGTGAAAGAGCAGATTATTTACGGATGAGAAGTAAAAAAGAGCCGCCAGGTGTTAAAAAATAAACCTTAGACTAAAACGTTAGAACAGGCTTTTCCCCGCAGCACGCCGTGTAGTAAATACTCACAAAGAAAACGGCGGCCGTTACAACTTATGTCTAAAAATGTATCGTTTCATGCATCGGTTAAAACACTCGACTCCAGCTACATGACGCGCAGCTGGAAACACTTCCCGCAAGACGAGCTGCCCGAGATTCAGAGAATTTACAGAAAATGTTACATTTTTGTGATTTATATCGTTATCGGACGATAGAATTCTTATATCGGGATATGAGATTTTGGTCATATCGCACAGCCCTAATCTCTGGTGCATGAACAGTCATGCTTCTCACTGGGAACATTTGACTGAGGGGCAAATAGCTGACCACAAACTAAGGCTAAACTGGTTTCCCAGGAGACAAGGGTGAGATTTCAAGGAAGAAGCCCCCTCCCTCCCTCAATCAATCCTTTGATTTTCCGAAAAATCGACAGTGCCCCTTATAATCTGGTGCGCCTTATGTATGAATTCTGGTTGTGCTTACTTACCTCAAACCAATTTTATGTGGTACACGGCGCTCAAAAATTTGTCAAAAAATGTTTTAGTAAGACTTTCGTAAGCTACGAAGCCGCACCACTTGATGGACTGTCAGAGCATTACGGCTACTGTAGTCAGGAGCCTTGCAGAGTAATACGCACTGTATGCTTGTTAGCTGCTTGTTTAAAAAATACATTGATGGGGGGGTTTTTTGCACTAATAAAGTTGTGGAGTTGTAAAGTATTTTGTCTTGCATCAGTTATACTGTCAGTTATATTATTATCCAAAATTTCAAATATATATCATGATAAATATTTTTGACCATATTGCCCTGCCCTACATGACACACTAGCAGACAGAGTTGAAACAGCCCATGTAAGAGAAAGAGGGACACCCAAGCCCTCTGACACACATAAATACTGTTAGTTTTATTCATCCAAAGGAAAATACAAACACAAACCACACAAAGGAAAAAGATTAACAGAATAAAATGGGTTGCAGCTGAAAATTATTTAATATGATCAGAGACATGTGAAATATAAATTGTCCAGTCTGTCCCAAATTTCACGTGTTTGATTAAAGTCAAAGTCTAGAGACATCTATATGTCAAAATCATGTCACACTCACAGCATCAGCTAATGGCAGCAGGGAATCAATATTAGGTACTAAACATTGTCTGATGTACATTAACTTTACATTTTGTATTTAAAATAATGTGACTGACTTGTTAATTACCAAATTAGCCATTAAATATTCCAAAAGGTGCTTTTTTAGTGTCACAGTGTTTTACTGCCATGTCCCAACATTTTTTTATGTTTTGCTTGCTTATCACACTTTTTTCTGGATATACGGGGAAAAAAAACAAAAAAAAACCCCAAACATGCTAGCACCAAGGAACTTTTTACATGTATTAAACAAAAATTACCAGAAAAAAAAGTAACCATTAATTTATAGTTAATTTACTCAAGCTTAATTACATTTGTTTCAAATGCAGCCAAAAATAACAACAAAATACAAACATTTACATTAAAAAAGGCTCTTTACTTGAGATGATTCTTTGCCTTAGCTATATGTGAGCCAGATGTGGTCCCATGAGTAATCACCATTAAAAGCTTGTTTTTGAGCTTAGAAAAGCCATTTTTCAATAAGCAATAACTTTTCTCAGTTCCAGTATTTGAACTATCCAACTGAATGCAGGATTTAAATCCTACGTACAAAACACAAACTCTACACAATGCAAATCACTGCAATGTATTTACATTTAACACAGACTCCCAACTTTCTGGAAGTTGTAGTTAGTGGCTACATAACATCCTGCAAATCTTTCTGGTCTCAATGAAAATTTTTAAGTAAAACTCAATACACAAAATGAAGGAATTCCTGTTTATCACCTACTTCCCCCTCAGTGGAAATGTCTCTGTAAGACTCACCTACGTAAATTTGACGTGGAACAATAATCACTATAAAACTTTGTTTAAGGAAATATCATTCAGGCCCATGAAGTGCCTGCACTCCACCCGATGCAAGTGCAAACAGTAATCTTGTGACTGCTGACTTCCTCATACATGTATCCGGATTTAAAGTTAGACTGAGGAAAATGGCACTCCTGGTCATATGTATCACATGTTGACAAACACTGGCAACAAATAATAGTATGAAAACAACTGGAGCCTCAGTGCTAGTCCACCAGCTATGGTGCCCATTCAGGCACATAGACTATCCAAGGGAGTGAGTTTAAAACAGACAGGAATTTTGCAGTGCAAAGCATGTATTTCCACAGAGACACAGCTGTGGCAGATGTCAACACAAAGGTTCAGGGTTGTTTTAATGACAGTTGTACATGCATGCAAAACTCCACAAAAGGAACGTGCTGGCTTTACCATACATGTTCACTTTAACAAAAAATAAAAAACAACAACAACAACAAAAAACATTGAACACCAGTGACAAACACAGTCATCTGAGTGAAAACAACTTTTAATAAAAGTTTAAAAGATCACAGCCTTTTACAGGCATTTCTCAATGATAACATCTTTACTTTGGAAGGCAGCAAACCTAAACCACCTATTGGACAATATTAGATGAAATTGTGTGTTAGGGTCAACAAAGCCACTGAAAAACAGTGGTTTTATTAAACTTCAAGAAAATACGTTAATGAAGTTGATCTTCATGAATATTAATTATAATTCAACTGACATGAGCTGAACTAAACCAAACAGAGCTTAACAGGGAATCAACTGAGGCTCCTCAAAGGTGAAAGAAGAGCCTTAAAGTGGATTTTATACCAATTATCTTAATTTAAAAGCCACTTGGAAGGCAAAGATTGTAATTGAAATCGAATTAACTGCACACCCCTATTACCTAAGAAGCAAGAAAATATGAATCATGCAATGACAACAATTTTATCAGTCATCATCAGAGTGGCTGCCCATGGCAAACCTTGCACGTATGCACGTATGAATAGCCAATCAGCGCACAGACATCTCAAATCATAGGCAATATCCTATGCCAAGACACGATCAGACAGTAGGACAGCTTCTACTTTCACCACAAGCACATCCACACGATCTCAAACGACAGACATCTGGCTAGACTGTAGATGGCTACACCCCTCCAAAGAAGTGGGGCAACGTTATTTATTAATGCAACTCCACTCATCTTCTCTGTACTGTAGAGACTATATAAAAACATCGACATCAATGTAGTCGTGCAAGTTTCTACTTTACTTATAGTACGATTATTTAAGGTCAATATATCGAAATTAATGTAAACCAAGAGGCGAGTATTCAACGACCATAATAGCATGTCTGAGGATACGATTTCAACACCTCTACAGCATTACTGCTGCTCTGCTCTGTACGTGTTATTAAACACAGCACGGCTACTGTAGGGCTATTATTACAACAGCTTGCTACTTAATCTTGAAACCCCAGCGGGGAAGAAAACCAACTAACTAGCTAGTTTTGTAAGGGGGTTATTGTCAAACACGATCACTATTTAGCAGGAAGGTGTAACAGAATCCCCGCAAGCGCAGTTAGCCGGTTTCATCGAAACTCTGGGATGACATGGCCCAAGTCATGGGAACACTATGTCGCAGCTATTAATACGGCCTTTTAACGCCCTAAACGCGGTGTCGCCGGAAAGCCTTTCGCGGCATCAACACGCCAAACGCTGGATAAGCGAATGACGGGGAAATGCCACCCCCGGTGGGTACCCAGCACACTAGGTCCCTTGCTTTCCCCGGTCTTTGACACTCAGCCGCCTGCCACACAGAACCAGACGCTCGCTTTCGTGTTAGCTAGCAAGCCGGAGCACAGAAAGGCACAGAAACAAGTATGTAGCCACAGGAACCGTAAATAACGTCCGTGTCGCCAGCTTGTCTCTAACGTTAGCCTGCATTCCATCTTTGTGCGGCGGATGATCACCGACTGCAGCGCGTAACTTCAAACCGAGAACGCCCAGGTCCGTTATCGGACACGCAGTCAATCCAGGTTATTACAAAAGCTTAAGGCTTGTTACATCATTCTCGCACGTAAGAGTGTCAAGAGATGATCAAATCTGAAGCATCGTGCACAGATATAAACACGGGGCAGTGTTAACAGAAATAAACGACAGCGCCAACCCACCTCTCCTCCTTCGCTAGCCGAGGCGGATGCGCTTTATCAGCACACATGAAATTGGGCTTGTGTACATACAAGCGTTCAGTTGCACAAATATGTCAAGTCCTTCTGGAGCCTTCACTGAAAACACTTGCCTTAGCGATTATGGGGTTGCAATATTTTGCTTAACACGACTTAGAAAAATAAGCACGTCAAATAAAGGTGCGTCCGATAATGGACACATCAGTACTAATCAAGCTAGCTACACAGCTAAGCGAGCTAGCGTTAGCAAACCAGCTAGCTCTCTGCGACACGACTGTAAGCGCTGCTAGAAAGCACCAGCTAACGTAAGCGGCCCGGTGCTGCTCCACCACAGACTCAAAACAGCCGGGACTACCGCGGCCAAGACAAAACAAGCTCCCGTGAAACACAAGAAAATTATTACAGTACGCGTTCAGTTAATCAAAGCATCGCTTACCAGCTCTAGGCATCCACCCTCTTGACAGCGAATTCCCTGTCTGTGTGACCACTATCAAAACCAAGTCAATAAACTCACACTTCCGCTGAGACTTTCACAATAAAACCGCCAATCAGCAATATTTTATCAGTATATTTTGTCTTCCTACAACACCGCCTTAAATTCCATTTAAAAATAATATAAGATTACGTTACCATATTGTTTAATTTAGTTTCTAAACCTTACACTTCAATTTTGGTTCTTGTAATATAACTCTAACTAATATAAATAATAACTATAACTATAAATAACATAAATATAACCAATATAGTAAAAGGCACGAAGTAAGAATAAACATGGAAAGCATCAAACATCATGATTGAAAAAGTAGGAAAACCTAGTTATTCAAATGAAAGGGAACCCAAATAGTGAGCTGAGAAAAATCGCATTATATCTTTTGCTTGAAGTGTAGAACGGGTTTGTGACTACATGGAATAAAGATTAAAACAAAATAAAATCCAGCACAATATAATGCTGCTTCTGGATAAGGTTTTCTCGCCCCCTAATGTTTGTTAGAGAATGTTACATCTTGTACTTCATGCTTAAATAAGAACACTTGGGGGCGCTAAGGTCTCAAACTTGTCTTTAACAATGCAACCTCTCCAGGTAGCAGACACCTGCACAGCTTTAAAGGATACAGCCTGCACTTGATCTGGATCTGCAGTGTCTCAACAAGGGTTACAACTTTTAGATTTAGATAATTAAAGAGGAGCCACAATTTGCACTGTTAGGTCAGCTGATTTCATCGCTATGTGCTACATAAAATATGCACGTACTGGAATCATGCATATAAAAACACATTATGTTACACACATTTTCCATGAACTAGCTGAGTATAAATGGTCGCTTGTCTTTCTGTGTTAGCCCTGTGAAAGATCAGTAAACTAATCTTTATTACTGCTGAAGTATTTTTTTTTACTAGCTGTAGAACAGTAATGCTAAATAAGGCATAACTAGTAACGAGCCAATATGCTTGTTTTTGGACTTCAGTGCAGCGTACTACAATGCAGGTTTGGATGAGAAACCTGCGAGAAAAGCTTAGTCTATAGTTTGGATGTTTCCTTTTTCCCACATATAGTTGGAGAAGAATATTACTAAATGTAAATTAGTAATTCATTATAAAATGAAAAATTGTTGCGTTCATATAATTCTTCTTTACCTTGGGCATAAATGCAACCCTTATACTCAGTTTTAAATGAGTATGAACTGAGTTTTAACTTAACTGAGTTTTAACATTTATGGCCACCTTCCATTTTTTGTGACTGGCTTCCCCTCACAAACAGAAGTTGGAAGGGGCTGCTGTGCTCACTGTTGTGTTCTTTGTCTCTGAGATGGCCATATTAGAGATGTCCACTCTCACTGAAATTTCACAGATACAGAACAAGTGAAAAGAAATTGGAGACTTACAGTGATTATGTCATCCACTGACCTTCTTATTTTAAACTGTGGCCATTTTTGGCTATTTGACTACTGTATAACCATTTAAGAGAAAAATAAGAAAAGGTACAACACATTGTCTGACCTGTGTGATGATCCGTGTGGCACAGTGAACTACATGCACTCTAACCCTGCAAGACAGTGGGCAAGTGTGACACACTCAGGTCATGGATATTATATGTCTCTTGTAGGAGGGGCAAGTTTAGATCTAGACTGGGTGCCCTTCAAAAAGCTCTCTCTCTGACCTGCTCAGTCGCACTCAGCCAAGATAGTTGAGCACAGTGGAGCACAGCAAGCCCCCATCTCTGGACAGCATGGGACTTACTCAGGACCCCAACTTTCAAAAGTTGCAGGAGTGGTACACAGCCCACGCCCTGGGCCTCAACATGAGGCACATGTTTGAGGCTGACAAGGAGAGATTCAACAAGCTCAGGTATAAAACAAGAACAGAATACATTTAGATATGTTTGATCTATTTAGTAAGTTAATGTTAATTCTGTTTTATCATCTGTTGACATGTTCACATAACAGTCCTCTGTGTGGCTTCATTACATACATGTCAAACCTCAACACAATGACAAAATCATAGTTTTTGTCTGGATGCTGATACTCAGAAAATATCCTCATCTTGTCTCCAATAGCCTCACACTGAAAACTGAGGATGGAGACATTCTTCTGGATTACTCCAAGAACCTCATCACAGAGGAAGTTATGAAAATGTTGGTTGACCTGGTAATTCAATTTACATTTAAATGATCTGTGGCCTTTAAACTGTTTATATTAATTACCAAATCATTAGCCAATCAATCCTTTCATCAAGCAGAAAGTGGGGGTTAGTTCGTCAGATACAACCTTCATCTTCACTTAAGTTGTGTTTCTTTGAAGGACTGCTCATAGTTTGAAACTTCCCAAATTGTTACTGACATAGCATTCATATTTATTGTTTCATTAGGCCAAGTCAAGAGGCATTGAGGCTGCCAGAGAGAAGATGTTTACTGGAGAGAAGATAAACTTCACTGAGGTGCTCGTTGTTAAACAGTCATAACTTCGCTTAACACTCTTTCTTTTATTTCTCTTAAAAATGAACACTAAGTACAGTAAATGCTAGCTGAAAAACCCATTCACTTCTCATTCACAAGCAGTGTAAGCAGCCAGCAGAAAAATACCCAGTGCTTCAGTGCCGATAGTAAGAGTCTGTGTATATTAACATTTATCTCCTGGTGCTGTGGAAATGAAGGGCCGTGCTGTGCTCCATGTGGCTCTGAGGAACCGTTCCAACACTCCCATCATGGTGGATGGGAAGGATGTAATGCCAGACGTTAATAAGGTTCTGGAGAAAATGAAGGGTTTCTGTCATGTGAGTGAATCCAAAAATAAAGGCACAAAATCACAACAAAAGCTCTTCCACAGAACTGTTTAAACAATTCACTATGTCAGTTTTGTAGCCCTGCTCATGAATTTTCTGATGCAGCTATCAGCAGTTTATAGACCCACAAAAATAACGTTTGCGATTGATGTGTTGCAGAAAGTTCGCAGTGGCGAGTGGAAGGGCTACACAGGGAAGGCTATCACTGATGTTGTTAATGTTGGAATTGGAGGATCTGATCTTGTGAGTGGATTTCCTGGAAAGATCTGTTTATCTTACATATATTAATAATAATACAAATAGGACTGACTTTTTTTTGCTTACCATGACCTGTAGGGCCCCCTGATGGTAACTGAGGCCCTAAAGTCGTACTCAAAAGATGGACCTCGTGTGTGGTTTGTGTCCAATATTGATGGCACCCACATTGCCAAAACCCTGGCACAGCTCAACCCTGAGACAACCCTCTTCATCATTGCATCCAAGGTAGCATGTTCATGAAGAAATGAGGAATATCTATTTATTTATTGCTAAATCTTTAAGCACAGACAGAATGTTCCTTATAAATTGCTACATGAATATCTATGTATTCCTATATATACAGACATTCACCACCCAAGAGACAATTACAAATGCTGAGTCGGCCAAAGCTTGGTTCCTCGAACATGCCAAAGATGTGAGTTTGCAGCAATCCTGCACAGCACAGTTTCAATACTACACTAAAAGGATGTCTTTCTTAATTATAAATTTGGTATGTTTCAACAGAAAGCTGCTGTCGCCAAACACTTTGTGGCTCTTTCCACCAATGGTGTAAGTTGTACCAAATCTTTTTCAGGGTTAATAAGCCTCTTGTTGCATCTACACATTCTAATACTAACTTTTCTGTTTTTCTCTGTCTCCCCTTCAGCCCAAAGTGAAAGACTTTGGCATCGACACGGAGAACATGTTTGAGTTCTGGGACGTAAGTGCCCTTTGAGCTTTAAAACACACACTCTATGCAGGTTTTTCACGTCCACACGGTGCCATGGAGCGAGAGTAGAAGCTATAAATAAAGCAGACTTTTGACCTGTGAAGTAGGTGGGACAGACTCTGAACAGCAGCTGCCGGGTAATCAGAAGCCTCTCTCTTCAGGCTCAGTTATTATTGGTAGTGACCTTCTCTCTTGCAGAGGTTACTGTAAAGGCTGAGTTGCATCAAAGGTCAGAGAGCTGCATTTAGTTACATTGTTGGTATTTTAAAGGTAACAGCTATAATGTGGCCTTTATGTCAGGAGAAAATGGCTGCATGCACAAAATCTACAGCAAAGGTGGGCAATCAATTTTCCCAAAGGGGCACGTGGGAGACTGGGACTGTTATAGAGGGCTGCCACAATAAGCTTATAAAGAGCTAAAATTAAAATCAAAGGAAACTGAGTTAAGCTTATTGATGTGGCCCTCGACATCAGTCCCAGTTTCTCATGTGGCCCCTTGGAAAAATGTATTGTCTGCCTCTAGTCTACAGTATTTTCAGTCCAAAAGAGAGAAGAAGGGAGAAAAAAAATGCCTAAAAGAACTTTTGGAAAACATTAAAGACTGAAGCAAATCATACATTTCTTGCTACTATTTATCAAAGCTATAAAGATCAAGTGTGGTGTTTAGTTTAATTGCATATGTGCATAACCTTGGCTTCCTTTCATTAAAATGGGACAAAAAATTATGAAATTTTTGTGTGTTTTCTTGTAGTGGGTTGGTGGTCGTTTCTCCCTGTGGTCTGCAATTGGAATGGCTATTGCCCTGCATATTGGTATGTACAGTAAACACACCCACACATTTCAGGGAGCTCGCTGGGGCTTAAACTATAGGAACACCAAGGTTACTTGGGTCCATCCTGAGGAGAAATATTTGCATTTTTATGTCAGTATCTAAAATCATTGCTAAAACATATGAAAACATATATGTGGACTAGCAATCATATTCATCCCAAGTACAGTGCTAAAAGTCTACAGCATCACTTAACTTTTCTTGTGCATCTGATCTCCAGGCTTTGACAACTTTGAGAAGCTTCTGTCAGGAGCACACTGGATGGTGGGTACACCATAATGAGATGTTCAAAGTGTCACTTCTTCACCTGCCTGATATTGAAAATTATTATTATGATTTTTTTTTCCCTAAAGAATGATACAGAAAACATAAAGGTAAATTAGGTTTACCCTTTCATATATAGGACAAGCACTTCCGTACTGCTCCCCTGGATAAGAACGCTCCCATCCTGTTGGCTCTGTTGGGCATTTGGTACATCAACTTTTTCCACGCTGAGACCCAGGCCATGCTGCCCTATGACCAGTATATGCACCGTTTCACTGCCTACTTCCAACAGGTCTGTCCCCACAATGCAGAAGTTATCCAAAACATTATTTTAAATCAACTTATAGAGTTGATAGATCATTTTAATAATATAAAAAGTCAGTGTTTGTTGTCTAGGGTGACATGGAGTCAAATGGAAAGTACATTACTAATCATGGGACACGTGTGAACTACCACACTGGGCCAATAGTCTGGGGAGAGCCTGGAACAAATGGACAGCATGCCTTCTACCAGCTCATTCACCAAGGTAACTCCACCTGAGAGCAGCAACATTCATTTGATTCAGCCAGTGTTTTTCTGGTCCTGGGTTGTCAAATATGTAGTCTGTGTACAAAAACCAGTACATTAAAGTATTTCTGGAGGTTGGTGAGTTGTTGAATCATAAAAACAGTATATACTATTGTAGTTTAGTTACAAAAACTCTGCATGTGTAGGTTTGGTGCCTTTGCACTGTGATCTGTAAATTGTAATGTACATGTAATTAACAGACTCAGTGAATGTGGAAATCTGAGCTATATCATTGAAATTGCTGTCAGTTGTCTTAAGACACCTCAGGCTGGTGATTATTTCTGTTTGTATCACTCAGCATATAAGAAAAAAATAATAATTTACCAAAATTTGTGAGGGAAAGTGATAAGATGTGTTTTCATTTAAAATATTATGGTTTCAGTGCAGGTGAAACTCTTCAGAGTAAACTTATATACAGTTAAAGAACGGGAATTATCTTAATGGTCCAGGATCAAATTGGGCTGTATGTAGCCCACAGACTAAAGGACTTTAATCCAGTTTGCTACCTGGTTAAGTTTGTCACTAATGCGACTCAACATGTTCATTTCAGGAACTCGAATGGTGCCTTGTGACTTCCTGATTCCAGCTCAATCACAGCATCCAATCAGAGACAACCTGCACCACAAGGTATCTATCTAAAGCAGCATTTATGCAGATATTGTGAAGTCTGTCTCTTGTTAGGATATTAAATGAGTTTGACCACATCCTAGACTACTTACTAGACTGCATAGACAAAAGTATCATCACACTGTTTAATATTTGAATTACAGTGCTTTTAGTTTCCCTGTAAGCACCTAGCCATGCAGTCTACTTATATAAATATTTGTGAAAGAATTCACTGACTTGAAATGTGGTACTGTAATAGGATTCCACTGTTTCTACAGGATAGTTTGTGAAATTTCTTTCCTCCTAGATATTTCACAGTCAACCGTAAGCACTACTTTTCTGAATAAATCTCAAGCATGCCAATACCCTACCTTTTCAGCAACAAACACAAGCTAATAGGATGTATAATGTTAGTAGATTTAATAAAGCTAGATAAAGAGACCAATATTAGAGCTGTTTTTAATTGTTTTAAATGGTGGTTGGCAGAGGCTGCTTGTGATTTGTGAGATGAAAGTCCAAAGCATAAACTTCAAATGATGGTTTTTTGATAAGGTTTGTCCGAGAGGTAGAGCTTGGGGCGGAATTAGAAATTATTAAAATCAGTGCAACAAATAGCTACGAAAAGTCACAATAAACTATTCCCAAGAGAGCTGCATGTTCTGATATAACTTTTGTGGGCATTTTCTCAAAGCTCCAAGACAAGTTATTTGGCAACATATATGATATTGCACTGGCACCTTGAGGTGATTGTTGTTATAATTCGGAACTATATAAATAAAACTGAATTGAATTGTAACATTCAGTTATTATAAGGTGGAAGCATTTAGGAACCACAGGAACTCAGCCATGAAGTGGCAGACCACGCAAGTTATAAAGATGAGGAACATACTGTGTACAAGTCATCAGTGTTCTCCAGACCTCTGACATTACCATCAGAACAAGAGCTGTGCACTGGAGCTGAGGTGCAAGGCACTGAACCTCAATATATTTTCTGCTTCCTTCTAAATTCTCATAGTGGTCAAACCAGTTTATGCCAACATCTATTTAGAGACGCAGCAACAAATTGAACTTTTGATCTTTGCGGTGGATGTGTTGGTTCTTTTATGCTGTGGGGGCATTTTTGTAAAATGGTTTGATTCCACTCATGACCTTAGAAAAAAGGGTCAGCGCAAATCAATGAAAAGTTGCTCTGAGTGATCACCTTTATTCTATAGGATATTTATGGGAGAAATAAGTTTCAGGATCACTATGCCCAAATCATTTTATAAGCAGAAAATATTGGTATAGTTGCCAGATCTCACGCCAGCTAAACAAGTACAGGAGATTTTGGACTGATGTGTCCCAGAAATGAGGGAGTATCTTTTAGAAGAATGGTGCTGAATTCTTTCAGTTCCAGATACTGAGACATTTTAAATATATTATTTTAATTTGTTACTTATCTGTTTGTTAATCATGTAGGAAATACACTGTGTCTAAAACTGCCTGTTTCATTTGACTGTAGATCCTGTTGGCCAACTTCCTGGCTCAGACAGAGGCTCTGATGAAAGGTAAGACTACCGAAGAGGCCAAGAGGGAGCTGGAGGCAAGCGGCCTGAGTGGGGAGGCTCTGGAGAAAATCCTACCACACAAAGTACGTAGAATAAAGAGAAACTACCTTATCAAAGATAATGAACCTGCTGCGCTGCTGATAGCATGTAACAGCAACAAACAAACCTAAACTTAAGAGGAGAGCTCCCTGTCATGTTGCTTTTACAAACCCGATTGCAAATTGTTTTTGACAGCAGGTTAGAGAGACTCAGCCAGTAAAAACTCTGTGAACAGATGTTGACGACAACTGTGTCACTTTGAAAAGTGAAAAGACATCTAAAAAAATAAATAAAAATAAAAAATACATCTCTCTTTATGTCTAAATTTGGCTGAAAAATGAAAACACACCTTTTCTCCTCGTTACATTTGCAAACTCTAAAACATCAAAGAAGTCCAAAGCACTCTCTTTTTCAAATAACCCTGGAGGCTTGCTGAAGGCTTTTTTGCTGAAATGCACTGTAGTTTTTTTTTTTTAAAGGTTAAATGTGACCATGGTCTGACAATAAAGGCATTTATTGATTTTATTTGAAGAATAAATAGCCTTGGACTTCTTTGATGATTTAGCTTATATGTATCTCATCCAAAGAGGACTGCAAACAAATAGTCTGAATCAAGGATGCAGACTTTTTCAGAAACCATTTAAGTGCATCTTCAAACGCCTCAGACAACCAGGAGAATCAAACTCTGAACCTTCTTGCTATAATGTACTAACATAACACCCTAGCTTTTGAAAAAAAAAAAAATCAGTTTTGACTGTCCACAAGCCAGTAAGCTTATTTTGCAACAGAAAACCAGAGTTAACTGCATGCAAAAAAACAGAATTTCATTCATGTTTTAATATTAAAAAAAAAAAAAAAGTCATCCTCTATCATCTGCCTGTCCAATCACACTGGTTTCAAATTAAATTTCGATATAGCTTTGTTCTAAAACCCCAAAGACATATGTATTTGCAATTTTAAAAAATGAGGGGATTGTCACAGATTATTAGGGAGAGGACTCACTCGCAGAACTCTGAAGTTTTAGAGAGAAGGTGAGGGTTTATTTACAATGTGGCACCAAGTGAGGATATATACATATATACAGTGAGACAGATAACATGGGGCTCCAGGGAGTGGAGGGGGGTCTGAAGGGGAGGGAAGGTCCAAGGCAGGTGCATGCACGCTCCTCTTCAACTCAATCCACAACTCACTCAGATAGTCCACTCCAAAATGCTCATGCTCACTCACACACATCCACAGGAATAAAGGCCGGCAGGGAATCTAGAAGGCCTGTACACAGAGGAAAACAACGTTAGGAGGGAGCTCTAGGAAATCACAAGGAATACTCAAAAGGCTAGGCTACACTGACACTAGGTAGTGTGATGATCCAGCAAGGAAGCGGCCTCTCTTGCCATCTTAAGTAGTCTGCCACCATCAGTGTAAATGAGCCACAGGTGTGTGTTCAGGGTGGGTTCAGAGGCAGGGAATCAAGGTCCAGTTCCGCCCTGATGGGAGAGGCGAAGACAACAAAACACACACCACGACCTCTCCAGATCTTGAGAACCATGACAGGGATGTCTACTAAATATTCACTTGTGTCATTTCAGTTCAGTTCACCAAAACAAAGAAAATAAATAAATAAAAGCTTCCAGTAACGAGATATTTTTCTAATAGGAATAGGAATTGCCTAATAGAAATGAGCAAATCTGAGATGGTGACATGGTGGGTGGACATTTAAACTTGAAACTTAAACTGAAATGACAATGATCCACTTTTGAACCCATCTCAAACATTTAATATTAGCCCTGACAGCTAAGTACCGTGTTTACATCTGTGTCTAAACTAGACTTCTGATTTTTGTTCAAATTAAAGTCAACTTTCCATGAATATCTTGTGTTAGGGGGACAGTGCCCCCCAGTGACATGTATGGACATGGCAATCTATACTTTGTTTAAAAAAAAAACATTTTTGCAAAATAGTGAATTGTATTCTAAAATGTTCCTATTTGATCACCGCAGGTATTCCAGGGAAACAGACCAACCAACTCAATCATCTTCAAGAAACTGTCTCCATATACACTTGGAGTACTTATAGGTAAACCACTTTTGTCACTGTACTGGTTTTATCATTGGTAACATTACCAATAACAATTTCTAGTGTTTCGCCCAAGAGAATATGTCCTTTCATCGTTTTAATCAATTTAATTCTACATATACCATTATCTAATTTAACCCGGTTAGTTTTATTTGAAAATGAGACATTACGAAATAATTTCCACTGTTTTTTTAATGCGCTGGACTGCACAATAATAAATGATATCTGAGACAGTGGTGGTAATGATCACACAGTGGGAATTTCCTGAAACAGCCAAAGAGCGGCAATTTCCAGCTGAGCTTCAGTCAGGACGTTGCACACTGTTGCATAGTAACAGTCAGTGTGTTTGCACCTGTGATGGGAAACTAACTGAGCAGGTTTTATTCTGAACAGCTCTATTGTGTTGCTTCAGAAATTCAATTTAGTTAAAAAGAAACACTTTGTGATTATTCTTCCCATTTTTGCAGCAATGTATGAGCACAAGATCTTTGTCCAGGGATTAATGTGGGAGATCAACAGCTTTGACCAGTGGGGGTGAGTCTGTTTCTTTCAACACACACAACATGTTTCCTAATAAAAGTCTCTATTTTGTGCTAATTCACAGCTCCACGTGTTTATTTCTGGACTCTGCTGAAATTTTGCATGATTCACAGTCAGAATAAACCGTATTTAACATTTACTATGCCTTGGTGTAGGCCCCTCAATTCATCCCCTTTCCGAAACAAGCAGTTCTACCCCCTCTCCTTCACTTTAGGCCAACTTTCTTCTCATTGTCTGACCCAAAGGTTTGAACACCAGGGGTTGCTGTGCTCAAATAAGCAAGCATTAAGAGAAGTCTGACGCCTAATGTTATACTGTGCAGCTTTCAGATTGAGGCACTGTGGATACATTTTTGCAGATTTTCCAAAATGTATTAACACATGACTGAACCCTTCATATCTCTTGTATTCATGTCTTCTCCCCTCACATACGCATTATTAGAGTGGAACTGGGCAAACAGCTCGCCAAGAAGATTGAGCCTGAGCTCAAGGACACTGCTGAGGTCCACTCCCACGACTCCTCCACCAACGGACTAATCAACTTCCTCAAGAAGAATTTTGCCTGAGCTGAGTGACCTCAATAACTTCCCCTTGACTCCACAGCATTATCTATCTTATCAGCTCAGGAGCTGCGTGGACAGGAGTCCCGCAGTGGCAGCTGGTCACTCCCACGCAGTCGAGCTGAAGCACTCTGTATGTTTGTTCTCGCATTATGAATATCGTGACTGTCTAGTATGCTGTCGTTTCCATGTTTGTTCGTTTACCACTGTGAGAGGAAAAGCTTTTTGTATTAGACTGTCGTGACAGGCAGAGCGAAGCATGCCCCCACTCTGTCTCTACTGTTACACGAAATTTTGTTCCTGAAATAAAAATCTTCACACAGAATATGTAGATATGTTTGGTTTTCTCGTACATATGTACATGTATGTAATGATGATGTGAGCGTGCGACTAACAAAAAGCAGTACACCACTAGATGGCATCAGAGTGCCAGATTTATTTGCTGGGAGCAAATCAGCCACCCAGTAATCAACCAGTTATTCAGTGGAACAAAGGGTCAAAGGTCAGTCCATCTGTACTGTTCCTCCCCACAAATCCCCAGACTCCACAGCATCCATTTAACTTAGAGAGAAAAACAAACAACTGGACTAAACAGCATCTGGACTGCAAGTCAGTCCTCATGAGCACTATGTTTAACTAGAATTTAATTTTATGATCGTTTTGGACACATGTAACAAAATCTCCTTGTATTCTCCTGATAAATAGAAGGATCACATATAATACTTGTATGAGAGGCAGCTTGCTTCTGAATAAATCATGATCGTGTTAAGTACTGTTTGATGCACAAAACAGTCTGAGCCTTAAATATATTTCACGGTGTTTCCTTCACTTTAAACCCACTGCCGGGTACAATTACAGAGTGTGTGTGAGGACAAACAGAAAGTTAAAAAAGAAACCGAGACCCCCAGACACTGCTGGGTTTTCAGTCCTGTTGCCAGGCAACAATACAGTACTTCAAATCTAACTTGTGCTTTTTATCTCTTGCTCTGAAACAAGATACAGAAGAAAGTGAGTTTGTCTGAGGAGAACATTCTACCTTATTGTGAATTATCAGTGAAATGAGTCCAACAAGAACACATTTTCGACTCATAGCTAGAAAAAAAAGAAGAAGATAATTTTGGAGTATTCTTTGTAAATAGTGTTACCTTTCTCACTGAAACTCATCCCTTGATGACTCTCAGCTGAGTCCTGGATGAAGGGGCAGAGCCCTGGCTACATCATGGTGGTGAGGCTGAGCAAACCTGCAACTCTGCTTACTGAGACAAGAAAGTCCAGTGAACTAATAAAACACAAAAAGCAAACAGTAAAAATCCCAAAAATAGAAGAAAACATTATAGCACCTGAACAGGAGTAAAAATATTTCATCCCTCTGCAACCCTTACTTACCTCGCAGTGACAGTGCGAGTTTCTGGTGTTAAATCTTGGGGAAAATACCACTTCTTGCCTTTACGCTCTCTGAGTTGTCATTTTTAACTGAGGTTAGTAAGTGGTTTAAATTAAAAGCAATGCTTCCGTAAACAACTGCTGCTGAGCCTGGTTGTAACAGGAGAAACTGGACAAGATTTAAAGAATAGACACAGACTAACCTGAAAGCGAGCGTACATTTAACCAAAAACAGTAACACAGTGGGAGCTATCTTCAAAAAATATAACGGACAGGGAAAAAACAAAGGAACTACTGACAAAAAAAGACAGAGTTTTTGATGAACCATTTTTGCTTTTGACAGCACAACCAGTTTATGGGCCTCATCAACAAATCAATCAATCAAACAAAGCAAAACAAAAATGTATCAACTGAGACTTACATAATGGAATTTATCATACATATGACTCTATCTGTTTTACTTGAGAATAGCAGCCCATATCAGCAACTAATAAGTGAACAATTCACCAGAAAAATCTGCTATTTGGCCAAAAGCAAGTTTCAAAGGCTGAAATATTCATCCTTGTGACATCTAAACAGTTGAACATGGCCACACCTATAAAGACTTCTTCTTCCTATATGCACCTGCATCCACAAATAGCGAGAGCCTCTAGTACTTCTGCGTTACTCTGCGCACTATTACTCAAAACAGGTTAATTTACGAGGCAGGAATAAACAAACTGTAGCAAGTCAACATGAAGAAGTAACAGGGCCAACTCGGTTCAGCGGAGAGTGGAATCAAATTGCAGCGTGAAAGCATTAAACAGGATCTGTGTGCGTTCCTGAGATTTTTGTTGAACAATGCCGCTGCACACCCTCACATTCCACTTCATACTCTATTGGTTTGGCCACTTGGTTATTTTTCTTTCCTCCTGGAGTGTTTAAGAGTTGCCCCCCTTCAACATTGCTTGCTATAATGTTACTGACAATGTCAGGTGTAGCTTTGGAGCACAAAACTGGAATTCTTCCAGATGGCATGAAGTGCTTGTTGTTGTATGGAAAGATCCTCTGAGATGCATGTTTTCTTCATCAGCATGTTCTCAACACATTTGTATTCATCGTGCGCCACAGTGGAAGCAGTTTGACGGTCAGCATCCGTGCATGTAAAAAAGCTCGGAAATCCAGGCCTCAGAGGAGGAGAGTGCCTGCAGGTCTTCAGCCAGCTGCCATTCTCACTTGAACTTCACTGGCATGCTTGTAATGTGTCCATAAGTTTAACTCTGCTGCCCTGCCAGAAACCTTCAGGGAACATATTCTCTTGGGCGAAACACTAGCCTTTCAAACACGTGACCAAGTTCTAACTCTGTAGTCTGATGCTGCCACTGAAAAACTCTGGAGGATATAAAAAAAAGAAGAAGAAGAAAAAAAAAGCCATCGTGTCAAGCCCAGCTTCATTTTTCCCACGACTACAGGAGTTATATAAAGATTAACTTAAGTACGTGGGCAGAGCTTGTCATACTGCAGCAAAGAAAGCCTGCTGGAGTCGCACGAGGCCTCAGAGTGCTTCAGCTAACCACTGCTCAGACTCCATGTTTCTCCTCAACTTTCTACAGCTCCCCATTTTGACGACCACATGGAAAAACTGCTCTCTGCATTCTCACTATCACCGCTACAAGAACAAAATCCTGAGGACGATTACAGCTACATGCCAGTGAACATTGTGAGATTTTGTTCAGCTATTAAAGCAGAAAGCTAAACATTGGTTGCCAAAATTAGTACACAGATAGTGTTCAGGCAGTTCTGGCATAAAGCATCACATGTAAACATATGCATCCTTCATAGCAGAATTATTTCTTTGAGATGCCCTTGACCTCACAGGTCAATCAGAGGCTGCTTTTTAGTGGTTTCTCCCTGCCAAGCTACCAGACAGCTGGGCTGGTTTTTCCCTCTGGGAAGGCCCTAGGTCAGTTATCTGGTTTTCTGTGTGGGTTTTTGCATACTAAGCACCCATTGTAAGAATCCTATTTTTTTGTTGCCTCTGCAGATAAACTGACCAACATCTGGCTCTAAGTCAGCATCACAAAGCGAGAGATACATAATACTCCCACGCTGATATCCACCTCTGTTAGTCTGCTGGAGACATAATATCACAGCGACAGACACAAGGATTGTGTTGAATGTTGATTTTTTTTTTTTTTTACATCAAAGCTTTTATTTCTGATTGTGGGGACATATTTCAAACCAAGCTGACATGACTGTGTAGCTTCGAGCTAGAGCAGTGTAGATAAGATTATTTATTTTAACCTTCAAAATTTAATAGTTCAGCATAAGAGATTTTTTTCAGTAAGTCTTGTAAAAGAATGAATTGGTCACCTTTGTGCTCTTTCTTATTTATTTACTGGTTTCTGGTTAATGATTTAGTGTTAGTTTGCTAGCTAAACCTCAAAAAAGCAATTACTCATGTAATGTAAATTGAAGTAGTGTAGTAATTAACTGCAACCACACATCAAACTCGTCTAAAGGACTATAGGCCCCATATGCTTGTTTGTTTCCATTCCTTCCCTCTTTGTCTGTTTGCCATCTTCTCTCAGAGGCATCATGGGGATCTACTAGGTCGAGAAGATAAGGCCTTCCCTAAACTGCAGCATTTGGCCCATTCATTTATCTTTCACTATTCCCATCTTCATCAGTAAACATGTGGAGTACATTTGGGGTTGTAGTTTTTGCTTGTGAATCTCTAACATGGCACAGAAATCTGGCTCTTTTCCCACTCAGTGTCAAAATAAACAAGACACTCTATTACTGGTAATTGTCTGTCAGACTTCCTGTTTAAAGTAGGTTTCAAGCCCTGCCCAGCATAATGATGATGACATCGTGAGGGGTTATTTTCTCAAATCCCTTTAGAGCCACAAAAGACGCTACACAGGGGAGGGTGACTAGCAGATGTCGAACAAACTGATCTTTGGAGTGAATGGTTAGGAGGTTAACCGTTTATAGTTAACATCTTTATCTTTAAAGAATCATTGAAAAATAATAAACAAGCGAAAAGAAATCAAGCAATAAAAATAGGAAACAGACAAAAATCGGTTCCTGTTGTTCAAGGAAGTCAAACTCATTTTACATCGCTAAATACGGCCCACTTTAACCTTCGTGGGCCAGATCACCGAAACTCACCTTTCTGTCAATGTAAAGAGCTTTAATTATATATTTAATCCTTGAGATAAATAGCTATATAAGAAAAAGCAGCTCAATTTCAATAAAACATCTCAGTCTTTCTACGTCTGGTGGGCCAGATTACAGTTTTTTGACGGGCCCTGCGTTTGATACCCCTGGTCTAGTTCAAAACAATCCACATCCTCAAGAAAGCCTACAAAATAAAATGCAATACTAAAAATCATTACTGTTATTCAGCACATACAACAAAATAGAAACTGCATTGTTCGCATCATTTTCTCCCACTGAGCTGCTACACACACTTTATCTTAGATCCATGTCTTTAACATTGTTAGGAAAAGATTACCGATTTCCGGAGAGTTGTTGTTGTTATTTTGTTATTCTATCTAGTTTGACTTAATTTGTCTTATTTATTCCACAACACGTAACCTCTGAGGGGATGTGTTTCCTAAAATTAACCCTATCGGCTTTTTTATTTAAAAAATACTTTAAATAAAATACTTAAAAAACTAACTTTAATCAAACTAACATATCAATGATGTTTATTAATTTATAGTCTTATTATGTTTCTTCTGGATACAACCCCGGTGAAAAGAGATTTCTTTAGAAATAAAATAATAACTATTATTTTTATAGCAATTTTCAAAATCCAAACTTCACAGGAGCAACAAAATTAATTGACATTAAAAAAATAAGAAATTCAAACTCTTGTAAAATCAGGAAAGTGTGTTTTAAGTATTTAAAATAAATAACTGACTCAGCCAATTTCCTCAGGGAGACTCTTCCAATGCGCCTGGATAAAAGTCCGCTTCCCAAGGATCCCAAAGTGTACACTGGTTCATATGGTACTAAGAAGTCAGAGATGTAGCTAGGAGCAAGGTAGTGAGGCCAATTAAAAGTTATCAATAAAATCTTCAAAGATATTTAAAACATACTGGAAGTGAGTGTAAAAAGGATAAATAGGAATTATACAGTGATTAAAGTCTGATCTTCTCAGATTGTTCTGACCTCTTCCTAAAATGTCTTTCTGCACCCTCAAACACAGTAAGACAATCTATCTATCTATCTATCTATCTATCTATCTATCTATCTATCTATCTATCTATCTATCTATCTATCTATCTATCTATCTATCTATCTATCTATCTATCTATCTATCTATCTATCTATCGATATAGATATAGATATATAGATAGATATAGATATTTATAACAATCTAACTTCAACTAGCAGTTCCAATATGTTGGCTTTAACCGGCTATAGTGTTAAATTCTGAACTCTTTAATGGGCAGAATGAAAACATAATCTGAAGAAGCTACAAAGCTACATGGACTGAAAGGTGAAAACACATTTGTTGATGATAATCTTGGCAAGAAATGTGTAAATCTGGTAATCTTGAATTCTCCATGTTCTTTCTCGTTCCTCTTTCCTTTCATTTCTTGCTATTTCTTTTCACTCAGCTTCCTGATATAAAAATTATAGTCCGAATAGTCCTGATTTTTTGTTGTTGTTGTTGTTGTTTTGGGTTTTTTTTGGTGGGGGGATTAAATAATATTCACATGTTTTCGAACTCTGATTTTGGTCAAAGATCTTCATTCATAATAATAATGTGTATGTGTTAGTCCCTGTAGGGAAATTGCTCCTCTGCATTTAACCCATTCACCCAGTGAAGCAGTGGGCAGCCACCAATGCAGCGCCCGGGGAGCAGTGTGTAGGGATGGTACCTTACTCAGGGGTACCTCAGGGTAGCCGTTCAGTGGAGTCGAACGCCCGCCCTTCCTATCGTGGGGCAACCACTCTACCTACTGAGCTATCCCTGCCCCATTAGAGATATCCCTGCCCCACTAATTATTCAGATTACTTTATTTAAATTAATAAATTACTGGGAAACTCTGGCACTTGGATTTTAATTATTTGCTTGTCAAATAAATTACACCTGCACTGAATGTGAATTCTGTGTAAAAATTTGTGTCACATTTAATCAAACTGTTTGTCAGTATTATCTGTGTACAGAAAAAACTGCATAGTTTCTGAGAAGTCACATTGCTGCGGACTTCTTCAAGTGTATTATTTTATATGGCTGTTGTACTGAGTATGCACTTTAAAAAATTAACACATCGTTGTTTTGGCAGAGAAAAACAAAACTTTCCTTTTAGTGCTTACACTCAATAAGTGAAATGATTTATGAAGTGACTCATAACCAATGTAGTTTCTGCCAGTTTAATGTCTTTTCTCTTTAATTTTCAGTGCGTGAAATTTGATTCTCTTCAGGTTCACAGTAGAAATACTTTCCTTTCCCTACAGGTACGCGCTATATGACTGCACCACACACAGCTAATGATTGCACTTCAAGAAAACTCAGTGTACCTTTTCGATGGTCAAAATATATGTTTTTTGCAGATTAAAATATGAAGAAACACATTCTATGTTTGGTTGAAATCAAATAGGAAATGGGTAAAAAAAATGTTTTAATTTAGTCTTAGATTTTTAACAGTTTCCTTCCTCAAGGTTCTGCGTTGGAATCTTAAAAGTTTTTGTTCCCATATGCCTGGTGATTTCTCTCTGGAGGCTCTGGTTTCCTTCCAGAGTTCAAATGCATGCATGCTTGCATGTTGGCAGAAGGTGCAGATGTGAGATAAACAAAGCTCTGAGTGTTCAGAAAGACTAGGAGGGCATTATGAACCAATTTTGTACTTTTTAATCTGTTTATGTGTATTCATATGTATGGTTACATTAAGGGGGAAAATTGTCACCACATGTTCAAGACTTGTCTCCTTTAAGCTACAAACAATGACTGTTTTTTACAGTTACTGACTACAAACCACAATGGTACCCTCTGTTGAGGGTACAATGGTGGTATCTTTGGCCCCAAGTTACAACAAAAATAAAATCAGTGCAGAGTGCCAGTAACTGAAGTTCCTAGAATTTGCTCCAACCTCTCAGCTATATGAAATCTATATAAAAACTAACATAGCGGGAGGTGGTGTCGTTCTTGTACTTTTATAGATACAATAATACATTTTATTTTGTAGGAGTGAGATGGTGTACGGAATATTGTCTGCTACTGATGCAGAAACTTAAATTATATTGATGAGAAGATGATGAAGACTCACTATTTTGTGTGTTTTACATCTACAGGGGAGAACAGGAACACAGAATTTAATACAGTTGTGGTGAATCATCTCAAACTTGCCTCTGACTTTGTGTCCAAACCACTCAGCCTGAGCTGTCCCTCTGATGTACTTATTTCTCATCTTGTCCGCTCTAGTCACTTATAATAAAAATCTTAACATCTACAGGGCAGCATCCTATCAGTGCTACCGTTTCCCAACCACACATCATAGCAGGTCATATTCTATAAATCTTCCCTTTCACTCTTGCTGCTATCCTTCTGTCACAAATCACCCCTGACATCGTCTCCACCCACTCCACCTTGCCTGTACCCTCTTCTTCATCACTCTTGTGCTCTTTCCATTGCTTTGGATAGTTGACGTCAGATATTTAAACTCATCCATCTTTACTACCTCTACTCCTTGCTTGTTCACCTTTCCACCTGTCTCTCTCTCATCCACACACATGTATTCTGTCTTTTCTTGTACTGACTTTCATTCTACTTCTCTCCACTGCATACCTCCACCTCTCCAGGTTCTCTTCTCTTCTCTCTGCTCTCTACTTTCACTGCTAACCTTAGTATTGTTTGCAAACATCATAGTTCATCCTAGCTGACCTCATCTGTCACTCTGTCCATCACCGTCACAAACAAGAAGGGGCTCAGAGCTGATACCTGATGCAATCTGACTCCCACCTTGAACCCATCCATCACTCCATCCAGACATTTTACCGCTGTCTTGCTGTCCTCATACATATCCTCCACCAGCCTTTTCTGTCACTCCTGACTTCCTCTTGAAGTTCCTTTCTTAGCACTCTATAATATGGTTTCTCTAGAGTCACAAAGACACAGTGCAACTCTGTTACATCTTCTCTGTACTTCTCCATCAACGCTCTCAAAGCAAACACAAGCCACACTTTTGCTCACTGATCATCACCACTGTGCTTAGCCTATCTTCACTGTCTCTTTCCCAAATATTCATGGTAATACTCATTAACATCATCCCTCTGTAGTTACTACAGCTCTGCACATCACCTTTTTTCTCGAGGATGGAATTTTTGGTAGCAGGAAGGAGACAATGCATCAGTAACAAAAGATTCAGCATGTATGAGGTAATCTTGTGGCAAGAACTTTTTCACTCATTTCCTGGCAGTGGAGGGAGCCGTGTGCTCCAGAGGAAAGGTGTTCTTCGGTTCTTTTGTGCGGTGTAACAGAGCTCACCTCATAGCCGATCCCCTGGGGCTCGGCTACCTCTGCAAGCTCGCTCGCTCACGCTCTCACGCTCTCTCTCACACACACACACACACACACACACACACACACACACACACACGCATGTCTGGTTTGCTATCCTCGTGGGGACATCCCATTGACATAATGCTTTCCCTAGCCCCTTACCCTAACCCTAACCATTAAAAATAAATGCCTAACCCTAACCCTTACCCTAAACCTAACCATAACCTAATTGTAACCCTGACAGTAAAACCGCATTTTGAGTGTGAAAATTGCTTTCAACCCCGAGGGGACCTGGATTTTGGTCCCCACGGTGCAGAAAGTCCCCACCAGGATAGTAAAAGTCAGATTTTGGTCCCCACCAGGATAGTACGAACCCGTACACACACACACATACACACACACACACACACACACACACACACATACACACACACACACACACACACACACACACACACACACGCACACACACACACACACACACGCACTCAGGGTGGAACCCTCACACACATAAAGGGCGCTTTGTGCCCTGACTCATGGAGCTGTCAACCAACACCAGAGAGCTCCTCACAGTGAACACCACTGTTCAGCACACCGGAGAGCTCAGTCAGTGGGCAGCTGCACTTTCATGTACACCCACACAAACTTTATCTACATCTCAAACAGACTGTGTATCACAGACTCATAAATACAGCTGCCCCTACTGTAATTACATTTTCAGACAAGTGGTTTGAAAGCCACAAAGGAGAGAGCAAGTTTTTTATTTTTCTTTCAACTTCTGTTCAGGTGAAGTCTCCTTCCTTCATTTTCATTTTATATTAAAGTTATTCAGTCTTTTATAACTGGCTTTTTTTTTAGCCTTGCTCTCCAACAAGTATTTCCTGAAAATGAAAAAAGAGAATAATTTGATATTTTGTCCTCTTGGGGGAAGGAGCCAGACAGCAGTAATTTAGCCAGTGAGTAGTAAAAAAAAAGGGACTTCTGCATCTAATAAATCCCATCGACTTACCTACAGGATCGTCAGAGAAATGACAGTACTGCTACTTGTGGCATGCTCCTTTACTTTTGCACAACCACTACACAGTGAGGCGTGACTTTTTATGGTAACAGTATGTATAAGATGACACTTATACTGATGAACACGCAGAGGGTTATGGCCTAAAACTGCAGTTTCCTTTCAGTTCCAAAGAATTTTTTAGTGCATTGTTGGTTCATTGTTATGGTTTTTGTTCACTTTCTTTGCTGTCATTAGCACCGTTTCTAGCCTCAGAAGGCAGGTGTTTACAGCAAAAACATCTGTTAAATCTCTACCTGCCTAAAACCTAAAGCTAAAGCCTTGCATGCTTTTTTTAAAAAGGAAAAGTTCAATGAAATAATGCAAAACTAAAGAACTAAAGTGAAAACAGAGCTAGCTGAGAAAATGCATAGAAACATCAACATATATCATGAATTTAAAATAATTTCATACTTTTATAAGGTTTTATAAGGTAATACCTTAGTGCCAAAAATATGGTTGCTCAGTTCCCGATCATATAGGAAGAATTTCTCCACAAACTTCATTGTAGTCACATTACATTTCCTCTTCCTTTTGTGCAGTTAAATATTAATTCTTCGATTGTTATTGTTAATTTCACTTCTTGTTTTGCTTTGTTTCCTTTTTCATGTGCCCCCTGTGTTCCCCTCTGGCTCTGTCAGTGTCATCCCAGTCCCACTTTCAGTTTACTTCCTGTTTTATTTTGAAGGTAAGATCCTCGTGCGGTTTTCCGTGTTTTCAGCTCCTTCCTTCGTTCTTTTCCACCCCTTGTTATTTTCTAATTAAGGTCAGCCTTAACTGCTTGCTTATTTAGTCTGTGGCTATGTCCTCAGATTTTGTCAAGTATGATTTATCCTGTTTAAAGGGTTCCCCCCCCCCCCTACCATCGTCTGCAGTGCCACCTGATTTTCTGTCTGTGTTTGGGTTTCTTTCTGTCTGAAATCAGATCTTTCTAGAAAACTTTCAATCTTATCATCCAAGGATCTGAATTTGGTAAAGGAGAACATTTTACCTTGAGAAAAGATGCACTTGGTGTTCTTCAGTAGAGAATATTTTTAAGGAATATTTGATAAAAGCCAGTGATAAGCCATTATTTGTGTAAAAGTATGTTCTTGGAAATGTTGGCAGGAATTTTAAAAAAAGCGCTTTTATTCAGTGCTCACTTCCCCTCATTGTTACGCAGTTTGTCATTGTGACCCAGTGTACTTAGAAAAAACCTTCCTGACCTGCATTTATAAACTAGCCACTTTTACTCATCCTTGCTGTGTTAGTTTCCTTGCTGTGATTTTTTTTAGGACCCCAAAAGCTTTATGACACATTCCTCATTTACCCGTTTTTTATTTCATGTCTGCAAAGCAACAATAAAAGTAAATACAATCAGATTCAGCTGAAGGTGTCTAAGGTGTTTTTTTCTGTCTCTTAGTCCTCTTGTTCAGCCACCGCCCCATGCTCCGGCACTTCTATAACATTTTGCAGTCATTTTGATGATCTATTCCTCCTTCAGATGCCCACAAACATTCCTACCTGCGGCATCACACCGTAACCTGATCATCCCCACCCACTCTTACCCCATGCTCCCACATCTTTGTCAGATTTTCCACTTTGCTCAAGCCAGTCTCCCTTTGAACTGTTCTGTTCAAGCATCTTTTTCTGACCCGCTGCTTGTCTTTAATCTCCGCACCTGCATTTAATTTACTTAATTTTACATTTGCATGTAAAAAACTGTATTACCTTCCCTTCCAATTAAAGACCATCTTACCAAATCTGCCTGTGTCTGCACTTTTATAAGTTTACTTATAGAAGCATTAAAGTCAGTGATTCAGTCACAAAGGTCACAATTATTTATAGTATGGCTGTTAAAATGTTAAATCTGAAACAAAGTTAAAGGGAAATTATAATTCTCATTTTCAGCATCTATATTTTTATCATTGGACTCACCTAGCTTTGCAAGATTCATCTTCATACTTTATCATCAATTCATCTTCTGCCTCAGACAAGCTGTTTCACTTCCTCTCCAGCTTTCCTCAGATTGGCTTCCATTCATAAACAGAGGGTTCAGACAGCAGGAGGCTAGGTTTTCTGCGATCAAAGCTAGTATTGTGTACCTGAAATCACAATATTAGGGACATCCATTCTATAGGGCATCATACAGAGCCAAGGGTGAAAAAATTGAGCATCTCAAACTCTGAAACTCTCAATCTCATTTGAAGTGAGCATTCAAAGGAAATAAGAAAAAACACAACACATCTCTCTTGAAGAACATCTAATGGAGACTCTCTATCACCTGTTAGTAACCGATAATATTTTAACTGCTCTTGTACCGGATGGGTTTTATGTATTTAGCCTAAGGGTCCGGAGAATATTCAGAATTTAATATCTGACATTAGGCAGAGATAATGAACCTACTTTATGCTCCAATTAGCTCAAATGTTGTATAATGCTGCACCACAGGGGTGCAGTCTCTTCATTCATCCCAACAACCCAGCAGTTGCATTACAGTTGTAAGATCTAAAGGGAAGCACCATTGAGGGACAACTTTAACTCTATAACTTAGCTGCACAAATCGAAAAATAATCTTTACTGCTTTATTTCATGCCCAGAGGTTTTGTCAGCATAAAACCAATTTGTTCCAGTATGCAAAATATTTGTGCTTCTAAATGCATTAAATATTTTATGCTTGACTTCAGGCTTGTTTTCATGTCTGTAATTAAAAAGCTTTGGAAATTCCACGTTCGTCCCTGCAGTATGGGTTTATCTTGCCAAAGTGATGTTTACAGGAACGTTTGTGCACTAGATCAGTTTTCTAAAAGTGTCAGTACCAAGGGATCAGCCTCATCAGTAAATTTCAGCCAGCAGACATAGTTTATGCTTATCTCTATCATTTTATGCCATCATGTTTAAATTTGTGTTTGTTAGTTGTTTCTAGTTTGTCTTTTCCTTTTTTAGTTTTTAGATAAATGGGGTTTTTTTCAGACTTCTGACTGTAAGAGATCTCGGCTGTATCCCAGGAGGGAGAGTCCATGGCGTGCTACAGGGTTGCGTGCAAGGACGTGATTATATCACAGTATTTTACTAACTGCGGGCAAAACTGCCCACTTGCACATATTTAATGCAACTAATGATGTTGTGTGGGACTTTCTGTTGTTCCCACTTGAGCGGGGGCGGGAAGGTGGTTGGGGGGAGCGGGGCTAAGGTTGTAATTAAAGTTTTTAATTAAAGGATTTATTTATTATTTCATAATGTGAGTCTTATTTTTGGGTGTGTATAAATAAACGTTGACTACAGCACACTAGAATTTGTAAAACACTGACATTAAGAGCCGGTAAATCCTGCAGGGTCATATCAGGAACACAGAAGAAAAAAAAAGATTTCATGTAAAATCAAACTGAAAAAGTTCCCATCTGACCACATTCATATTAACTGATCTTTTTATGTACAATAATGTTTGTATATCTAATACTATGAAAATTGTCAGAGTTACAGGTCTTTGAGGTAAATATAGGGTGGGTCCAAATTTTCACCTGTCACAGGAAATACACATGAACTGTTTGGCGATTTATCACAGTTTCAATAGAAAACAACACCAATTATTTGTCTATAATGTTAACTGACCCGAGCATTGGTCGCCTGGATATTATATCGGTTTTCTTCAAGATGTGTGACTAGGTGGCTTTTTATAACAAGTCATAGCATCTGAAAGGTCTCTTTTTTATTTTTACCTATGTTTTAATGTCAGAGTCATCTTCCAGCCAAGATTCCTTCTGTCCCAAAACAATTTTCCAGTGTTTTCACGTTTAACCACTTGCAAACATAGCTTGTGGCTTTGAAATAGAGAAATATTTCTGATGTTCATGTTCTGCATGATAGCTGGGAGATTGATCAAACAACTTTCAGTCCTTTCATTTCAATCATGCACTCTCAGGATTGATGGATGCACTCCCCAAAAGTTGATTTTGTTCATCTGGACGTAGCATTTTTAGTGGGAGAAATGTTTCATCACTCATCCAAGTGACTTCTTCAGTCTTAGCTGACTGCAGGTTTCCCCAATCTTATAAATACTACATTGCATAATGACTGAAACTAGCACCACTGAAGGAACAATGGGCTGGGAGGTCAGTTCCTTCATCATAATTATGCAAATTCTCATGACCATTGATCAACAACCACTGATCAAAGACCACAGATCAATGGCCATGAGTACCATTCGCAGAGAGTTGGGGAATGGCTGCAATCACAGCATAGTAATATGGTGAAAGATGTACCCTTAGGCCTCCTTTCCCTTTTCACGTAAATGGCTTCCTTGACTCCCCGCTCAAACCAGCGTCATATGATATGACCAGTTCCTTCAGTGGTGCTAATTTCAGTCATTGTGCAAATGTACTGTTTATAAGATTGGGGAAACCTGCAGTCAGCTGAGACTGAAGAAGCCACTTGGATGAGTGATGTAGCGTTTCTCCCGCTGAAAATGCTATGTCTCAAATGAACAGAATCAACGTTTGGGGATATACTTACCTGGATGATTGAGCATGCATCAAGAAGATTGATACACTCCTTTTTTCAGCCTGTGAAGACTTTCTTTTGGAAGAAGTTTGCATCTCCGTTTTATTGTCCAGCTGTGGTGAAACAGCTTGTAGTCAACTCCAAACAATTTTTCACTTATCAACATGCTGGTCCACCAATTTTTTTTACGTTCGCTTCTGTGTACAAAATCATCATATATCTGTATTTTCACACATTTTATTACTTTAACTACAATTGCTCCCTCTTTGTCGAGATTGAAGGAGAGATCTGAGACTACAGAGCACTTTCAACATTGTCAGGCTTTTTGTTAGATTACCTAGGTGAACATAAAGAAAACAAACAAAAAAAAACTAATCAAGAATAATAGAAATCATAATAGTGGTTCTCGTTCTCGTTCCTGTTCTCATTTCACTCTTCTTTCTTTCACAGTGTATGTGATAAGAGGGCAGTCCATACAACAGGTTCACTTAAATGAAGATGAATTAATAAAACAGAAACACCAACGAGGCTTGATGAGATGTGGATAGAAGCATCAGTTGGTGGGCAGTAAATTGCCATAAATCCAAAAATTGCCAATTAGGAGGACGAGGTCATCGAGAGATTGAATGACACAAAAGCAAAACACAATGCATGCGGCAAGTCAGGCAAGAATAAAATACTGCAGTTTTTTAATTTTATTTTGTTCAAATAGTGGCAAGTCATTGTTTCAGTAATTACATGGCTCATAGTGAATGTTACAGAAAAGAAAATAGTGTCAGTGTGGGACTCTGTGAAGCTGATTTTAAACTGATTTTAACCACACCCTTGTTCCTTTAACGTGGTAAAAAGAGAACCACCTTCATGTCATTAAAAACTTTGCCTCAGAAGACAACAGTGACTTAGATAACAAATGTACAACAGTATCTCTGACCACACGACACATCGAACCTCGAACAAGATGAACTACAGCAGCAGAAGACCACACCAGGGGCTGTGCCTGCAAGCTAAGAACAGAAAACATACAATACAATACAATTCGGAAAGACTCATCAAAATCGGATAATTGAATGCTGAAAAATTCTGCCTGGTCTTAATTTGGATAGTACAAATCTAACCTTTCTATAGTAGAGACAGAGTTTGACACACACTAGGCGCTGCACTACCAGCTGACTTTGTTTAAGCAACCACAGTCAACCGGAGTATTGTTGCTGAGCCTGTCCACACCTTTATGACCACAGTATACCCATCTTCTCATGGATACTTCTACGAGAATACGGTGATGTCTCACAAAGCTCAGATCATGTCCTTTGAGCACCTTTGGAGCGTGGTGGAACGGGAGATTTGAATCCTGGATGTGCAGCCAACAATTCTGCAGGAACTGCGTGATGCTATCGTGTCATTGTGGAGCAAAATCTCTGAGGAATGCTTCCAGCACCTTGTTTAATCTGAATCATTAAGAAGTAAGGCAGTTTTGATGTCAAAATCCAGCCACCCTGGTACTGTCAAGGTAACTAACATATTGAGTTAGAGATGCTGAGTGTACATAATTCTTGAATTATGATTAAAATAACATTCAGAGAAAAAACAAAACGAACATCAGAAATCGTTTGCAGTTAGCTACAAAACCACTTTATTGAAAAAGCAGATTATGTCATCTACAGTTAAATGATACGTCCCGATTTTAATACATTAAATAACTTTAGACTTTTTCATGTTTAGATAAATAGATCTAGTTTCCTTTTTTAAAATGAACCATCTAGGTAATCAAAACACTTAGCGATATAAAAGATGTGTGACAGGTATCCAGATGTGCTTATTGGAACTACGAGTAGGAGAAGATATCTTCTCTTTCCAAGTGATTTTTGACAGAATTATAAAATAAAATAAACTAGCCTTTTTATGTACAGGGTAACTACCTGTGTGCTATGCAGCAGAAACTGAAGTAGTACTTTTAAACAAGCGAATTAAGACATCTTTGAAGGGGATAAACTGGGCTTGTTAAGTCGTTCATGGGGGTTGATAAAGCACACAAAAGTTCAGAAAATGCCTCATTCTTCAAGTATAGCACACATGACTTAACCCTTGTACAAAGTTGAGGTTAAACACATCAAATACGGGGGGAATGTCTCACGTACAGTATGCAGTCCTTTTGTTCTTTTACACGTACTAGTCATTATTACATTCAAACGAATCTCATTACATCAGGTTACATTAAAAAGCCCTTTCGGCCTGTGGTGACCCCTGCCTTCAGTCTATGCTTCAGTCTCTGTTTTGGACACATTCAGTAGTATTTAATCAGACCTGCATGTATTACAGTATGAATAACAGCACGGCCAGTGTTTGCAAGTAACAATTGGTGATTGTTTTACTTAAGTTTGCATACCTGACGGGTGGAGTTTAAGTGCTACGGTCAAAGTTTGACGTATGAGCTACTGGAGCATTAGCTGGAACATGTGTAAACTTCACATGTTTGAGATCCAGTATGGTACAAGAGAGAAGTTCAAACAAACACCAACAATTAGAGACAAACATCTGGAATATGGTAAGCAATGAACAGACAGCATCATCACAATCATTACCAGGTTTGAGAGCGCAAGGATCAGTGTGCTGGATGCTGCTGAGCCCTGCAAACACAGTGAGGTGCATGTGCCATGGCCCTGCCACTAATACGCACGCACGCACACACACACACACACACACACACACACACACACACACACACACACACACACACACGCGTGCACACAAAATATTAGACATTATGACAAGTTGCTCTTATTTAAAATAAGCTCATATTGTTGGGGTTCATCTGCAGAAGTGCAGGATTTCTTTCAGAATTAAGATCTTTCCTCACAAAAACAATGCTTTAAATATAATCAGGGAATGATCAATAGACTGCCAGTTCAATTGAACACACTGATAACAGTCCAATGAAGAAGGTTGGGAAATTTTCCACGCTACCACAGCTTGAAGTTTAAAGTATTTAAGTCTCGTGTTGGTCTTCCTTTGCATATATGTATAGATATATATGCACATCACTCACTAAAAGACATACATATAAGTGCCTGCCAATGCACACACACACACACAAACACACACACACAATCAAAGAAGGGGGTGTGGGTGGAACTCCCTAAAGAACACGGGTGGGACCAGCAGCTCCGTGTTCTCAGGTACGTCCTCCCGAAACACAACAGCAGGCTTCACGGCAGACCAGAGAAAGACACACAAACAAACCTGTTCTGTCTTAAGGCATGTGGACAAGTGGAGATTCCTTATAGTAATGCACGATGTGCTGATGTGATTTAAAAAAATAAAATAAAATAAAAAAGTCTGCAAAAACATCAGGAAACAGCGCCCTGAACAGATCTGGACCAAAAGGTATTTGTAGATAAGCGTTCAGTCTGTTTTAACCCGCTTGGTTTACCCATGGTAGCAGAGAGAGTGTCAGTGGTGGCCAGTTCACTTGAGGCCTTTTATTTCTCTCTTTTAAGGAAATTCAGCTACTTCCTGGTTGAAATAAATGATCATATATGCTTACTGCATGACAATCACCAGCCTATCGAAACCACACTGTTCCAGTCTTGTAGCTTTAAAAACTGTTTGAATAAACGGTCTTTAGCCAAGAATATACCCTATATAGTTTAAAACAAGGAGTTCTCACACTTTTTTACTGGGGGGAATTTTTTTCCACAACCACTATATTACAAACCCTAAACCGATTAATTGTGTTTAGTGTCACCAGATGATGTGGGCTGATATTTCTCCATGCTCGCCAGCAAGCCAGCGGTCTAATACACCAAGCTAAATAGTAACAGGAACATTATAATGCACCCTGAGAGAAGTAAGAGCTGGTGACAGACTGATATGATGTTTCCCAACCTAATGTGGGAGGATAATAATGGATCCAATATGCTGCTTTTACTGGCGCAAATAGTTCCAGTCAATATCTGTGAATTTAAACAATGAAGTTCAGTTTTCTAACTTACAGGAATTTATTCTGAGGACCACTTAGCTATAGGTTGCGGACCCCTGGGGATCCTCAGACCCCACTTTGAGAACTATAGATAAAAAAGAGCTAATGAATGCTTTATTTTTGGAAATTTCTCCAACAGTGAGTCACAGCTGGAGCTGTGGACATCTGCCTTGTGCGACTGCTGAGTGTCCTTTAGTGTTGCACCAAAAGCCCTAATCCTCTGTATTTAAAGACTTATCTCCGGCTAATCTCTTAAGACGTTAGGATTAAGCTAAGTCTTAATCGTAATGATATAACTTTGATGACTTGTGGTATGATGACAGAAGGCATGAAGATAAAGTTTAAAGGGTCTGAAATAAAGATTAATATTTGTTTTACATTTTGTAGGAATTAAATACAACGTATAGCTGCCTCTATACAATCTGTGCGATGGGACTGCTTATCTGTTGTCTGTTAAAGACAGAGAATGATAACATTGGTTCAGTCAGGGAGCACATGACCAAAAGAAGTATTTTTTATTCGGCCCTGTTCTGGGACTCCCTTGTCCTTAGAGCATCAGTATTAAAATCCATCTCCTGTGTTGGAGATGAGTTGCAATGTGACTTGCAGGTGTGTAGTACCTGTATGCAGGCTAAAGCTTATTAAATACTGCACCCTGTATGTGATTTGCTAATTGGATCTGTAGAAGGCTGTGAGCTGAGAAGAAGAAGACTGCACCCAAGCCTAGTTTCAAGGCCTGCCTGAACTAATGCGATGCTTGATTTGTAAGCTTTCTATAGTGAGTAAGGGCTAAAAGAAACTCATTTCACTGGGTGTTCAAAGTGGGACAAAACAACTGAAGGCAAATACTATTTGATCCTGGTCTGCTCCTACAAAGCCTGTGAATCTCTGACAGGCATGAAGAGGCTCTGTGTCCTGGAGGAGAAATGATACAACAGACCAAAAGCTTCAGAGGCTTTAGACTGATTCTACCATGAGCGCAGCAACATTAAAAAGAAAACAACAAAACAAGAATCTACATCTAAGATCTGATGTGGAAAACGTCTGCAAAATATATATCCATATATAAAAGACAATCTATGTGCAGCTAAAATTTTCTGTCATCATATAATCATTAATTAAGACACTGCTTGTGACTTCTAAGTGGAATGTCAGTCCGTCCTCTGGGCTTGTGGTGCTACTCTGCATCGGTGATGTCGAGGTGGCGCAAGGGTGTCAGTTTTTCATCACAGCCCTGTGTCATGAATGCTGGGTGTCCATTGCATAGCCTTTAGCAGGACTCCATTTCAGTGTTAGAAGCTACACGGGGAGAGCCCACTCTGAAGGAACGGCATGCCCGCCGTTGGGCCTGTCCGGTCCAGCCAGCACTGGAATGCAGTGGCTCGTTCCCCGGCCTTCCTGACGCTAACATCAGCAGCGTTCTCAGATGTGACAGCACTGGTGAATTCACGTGGTAAATTGCTTCAGTCAAAGCATAAGAGTGAAAGATACGGAAAGGATGAGAGGGAAAGCAAGGAGAGTTGAATTTGCGCTTTCTCCTCCAATCCAGAAACCCTCTTTCTGATGAATGTGCTGGGGTCAGGAGGTGTGACGTCATCAGGGGCCTCTGGGTGAGCTGGCGTGTTGGCTTTCAGGGTTAGGCGCCCAAGGGGGAGGGGGATGGAAAGGACCACAAATGGAGGGTAAGGGAGGGACCCTTTTTCCCAACCCTAGCATGTAATAGCAGGGCTTGTGGTGGGAGCTGCACTGTGTGTGTTAGTCCACGGACTGGCTGTCCAGCTGAGGACGGGGGCAGTAACTCAGATGGCCACAGAGAGGCTTCTCTGGAACTGCTGAAGAGGGTGCAGGCCTTTTTTTGCCCACTGCTGGTGTCCCAGATCACCTGGGATGTGGAGCTTAGTTCTCCCAATCACAGTTCAGTGACATGGAGAGGGTAGCTGGGAGGCGCATGGGCAGGAACCTGCGACTGGAGCCGAAGGATGTGGCAGTCGTGGCAGAGCAGGTGGCCTTCCAGTGGATAACAACGGTGCCTTTCCTCATCATTTAACTGGAGACCGCAGTCCTGAAATAAATATAATTACATATATTTAATAATCACGCTCACACATATTAATAAAAATCCATTTTAGACACTATAAAACACTAAAAAACATGTATTTTACATGCACTGGTCAATTTTGAGGTTTTATGCTATTTTGCTTCCAAAATGTCTCAGACTGGTGGAACAATCATACAGTCAGGCATTTACCTTTTGCCAATTTGAGATTTTACACATGAACTTCAGACATTTTCAGCAGAATTGGGTTGGGATGATTTCAAAAGGAGGAAACAGCAGGAAAGAGTGTGCTTCAAAGACTGAAGCTGAAAATGTGGTTTAGATGAGAGCTGCCTGGACAGAGCACGCCGGAGGCAGCACACATGGTGCTACTTTGACTACTGGCTGTACATTTTGCAGATCAGAACAAAAACCCCAAATTACCCATCGACCTTTTCAAAGTGAGCTTGCAGCTTAAAGACTGTCTAATTTCATCTGACGTTTCCACTGTCACATGGATCTCTTGGGTGCATGCACTACTTGGCGCGAGTAAGCAAACACCTTTTGTCTTTTTAAGTAAAATAGTAGATGTTTATGATCCACAACCTTCTCTGTCATCTTCCTCTTTTCCTCTTGCCTGATAACTTCATCTTCAATCCTTTGTCCGATATATCAACCATCCCTTCTCTGCACATGTCCAAACCATCTCGACCTGAGCTGTTCCTCTGATATACTAATTTCTAAGCTCTTCTGTTCCAGTGATTCACAACAAAAATCCAGGTTTCTGCTGTGCATATTTAAATAGTGAACTGTAGACCTGCAATGCAAAGTAACTGGAGAGGTTTTAAAGTAATAATAATAAGCTTTCAATATTTAACCAGTAAGTATTGAATTTCAAACATATATCTTTAAAATCAGATTTATTTCTTATATTTTAAGCCAGAAATCTCCACTTTCAATTTTTGGAGCAGTCTATATCCTGAAGGTTTTAATCGCATTCAGAGTCACATTTATGGAAGATTTTACTCTTAAAAACTTGGGGAAAAAAAGTATTTTTTTCCTGTTGATAACAGCAAAAACAGATTTCAACAAATTAAGCCACCTGCAATATAAAAGTACTTTGCTCAGTGTAAAGTTATTAGTTAGTTTTTAATTATTTTTACTGTCTTTACCTGTAGTTTCTTTCCTTAAAGAAATAATTTGAGATTTTGGGAAACAGGCTTGTTTGCAGAAAATGAACAGATGAGAAAACTAATTAGTGACACCAAGTTGTGCCAGTGACTTCAGTGTGGGCGTCTTTCTGGACCCTCATTGTAAACAGGGTGCTGACTCTGAGACAAATCATAGACAGTGAGTGGGTTTATCCTCGAAGAGTTCAGATGTCCAGAGGGAACTGTGGGTTTGAGAGAAGCTGCCTCCAAAGACGGGGATAGAGGCTTTGCAAATTGTATGCTTTGATGAATGAGCACACTGATCTCTGAGCCTGCAGAGGAATTCTGCGCATGGCTGACACGACGAGACCCCGATGTGGACCCTGACCATGTTGCAGGGATTACATAAACTGACTGCTAACCACTTGGGTGATTTAAAACCGGATAAACAGCTTAAAAATGTACATATTATAAATGAATTTTCACTGTGCATCAATGTGATTCTCGCTGTATTTTGGGCTCAGCATAAAATTTTATTTTCAAAAATCCAACTGTCGTGTTACAGCATTACAGAAAAACATGTTTTTTTCCCTCAATATGTAATTATTTACCATCTCCAGAATGATTCAACTGCAGACTTTACCCTTCCTGTCCATAAGCCTCCCCCTCACCCCCCATTCAGAGCTCCACTGAATGATTACCCGCTGCTTACATAACGATCTGATGCATTTCTATGAAGCGGAACCTCAGCCATTCAGACATATGCAAGTTGTATCCTGCTCAGGGGATAGTAAAAATGATCTCACGATTTAGAAAAAAAAACTGCTCAATCGCTGCAGGGAGGCGTGAAATGTTTATTTGTTTCACTAAACATTCATGGCACACTTGAACTAAAAAAAAAATCTAGCAGCCAAGTTGAGCGACAGGATGACTGAGATGTCAGAAGCTGGGTTTAAGCAGCAAGCCCCCAGCCGAGCTGCAATGCGCTTTGTCAATGAGTCACATATTGAGCTGTAACCTTTGGTTGATATCCATCAGTATGTTTTTTTTCCCCTGTCTGTGTCTCATTCATTCCACAAGAGCAGTGATTCACACTCGCTGGTAGAAAACAGTGAGTCTATTCTTATCCCACGATTTGGAGATCTTACCACAGTTCACTGTGTTTACGGGACTAAGCAGATGTGCACGTGTGTTAGTGTGTGTGTGTGGCTTTGTGTGCTAAAGCAGTGTGCAAATATGTCCTTGTGTGTGTTTTTTCATTCGTTTCAACTGCCTCAAAAGTTGAATCATGCACAGTGATGCTTAATTGACTCTAATCAAATCCCAGGCATGGCAGATCACTCTTACTCATACCTTGTGAAGTGTGTGTGAGAAAGAGAGACTACAGTCAGTGTACGCAGTCGAAGTGACTCACCTCACAATGGTAGCACTCCACGTGGTAGTCCTTGTCCATAGAAACAACGCGAATAGTTTCCTCAGAGCCCTGTGGAGAGAAACACACAGAAAGTGATGAGTTTGATGTTTGAGCCCTGCAGCTTTTATTATTATTTTTTGATTCATTCATTCTACTTTTATCTAAAACATATTGGCTTTTATTTTCACCTTCAAAGCAAAAGCTTTTGTTTGCTTTGGTTTTTGTACATTTTATCTATAAGCATCTGCCTGTTGGTGATTGTGTGCTAGTAAGAGATCCATTAAAAAGAAAATCCATGAAAAATTCAATGAAATAGAAAATCGGCCGATTCTTCCCTCACAGGGCGCCGCTATGTGGAGCTGTTATTTTTCAATTGCTTTGTGAAGTTATATTCTGACTTTGTGCTCGTTTGAATCTGCAATGGGTGTGGTGGATCTCCTTGAGTGTGTCAGAAGGGCGACTCTTCAAGTTGAATTTTTGAGAAAGCAGATGTAAATGAAGACAGTCAAATCTGGTGAGAAAGTGAGTGATGAGTGAGAATTAGGTTGTTCTATGTGAAGGTGCAGTTTGGGTCAGTTGTGGTGAATGTTCTCCCTCAGACTGTCATGGTCGGACGGTCCTTCCCGGGGCAACCTGCCTGTGTGTGTGTGTTTCTCTCTCTCCTCCTCCCCACCCTTGTTGTCTCCACCCAGCGGCTGACACACCTGCACCTAATTTGCCACCCAGCTGTCACTAATCATCCTTCGTCGTGGGCTGAGGTATTTAACTGTGTGTCCAGAGGGCAGTCGACGCTGGATTGTACTTGAAGCTCGGTAGTAAAGAGTGTTTGTTACTCGCAACTTAGCTTTAGCCGGCTAGCCTTCTCACCTGTTGTTTTCGCTCGTTTGTAGGAGGAAGAGTTACGGAGCAGGAGGTTGGAAAGAAGGAGCCCGCGGGATTAAGCTCTCGGAGGAGAACACACACTCGGATAATCACTTTGGAAACTCACCTGCGCACCACTGGGAGTTTGGAGAAGATCACTGTTGGACTTTGCACTTCGCTTTGTGTTTTGAGACTGTTTTTGGGCACTGTAAATAAACGCACTGTTTGCTTCGCATCCAGAGCTCCGCGACCGAGTCCGTATTTTCCCATTACCCTTGACAGAACAATCCAGCCAGCAATGGACTCAGCGGACTCAACTCCCGTCCAGCGCGAGCTCGCGCTTCAAGCTGAACGGTTGGAACGACATGAAAAGATGCTGCAGCATGTGGCCGAGGAGCAGTCCGCGCTACTACAGGTGGTATCTGAACTGAAAGGTATGTTGCTTGCTACACCTAGAGCACCTGTTCAACCACCAGAGCCCCCTACACAACCACAACCACCAGTAGAGCTTCTAAATGTAGCAGCGGCCTGTCCCCTTCCTCCATCTCCACCTCCGCCACAGCGAGAACACACGTTACCTGTACCTGAGAAATTCAGTGGAGATTTGGACAAAAGCCGGGGATTTTTGACTCAATGCTCTCTGATTTTTAGGCAGCAGACTCGAGCTTATGCCTCTGATATTGCCAAAATCACCCTCATGGTTGAGCTCATGACCGGACGAGCACTGCTGTGGGCTCAAGCAGTCCTGAGCGCCCAACCCTCCATCTCATATAGTGATTTTTTTGAGCAAATTTCGGTGCGTGTTTGACAAAGGATCGAACCCTGACAGTGCTGCTCATCGCATGTTTACTTTAAAGCAGGGCCGGCGGAGCGTGGCAGACTTCTCCGTGGACTTTTGGATCTTGGCCGAGGAGACTGGCTGGGAGGAGAAGGCGCTCCGAGGAGCATTCCTAAACAGCTTAAATGAGAATGTCAAACGTGAGTTGGCCACGAAAGAGCTTCCTAAATCGTTAAGTGCCCTGGTTAACATATGTATCAGTGTAGACGACCATATGCGGGAGTTTGGCAGGCGGACTGGAGATGGGCGACGGTCAGTAGGGGGCGTAGGAGTTCCGACTGGACTCCCGTCTCTCGAGTGGAGAGAGGAGGAACCGGACTCACCTGCTGATGAGGAGCAACCCATGCAGCTGGGATGGACTAAATTCACCCGGAGCAGAAGACAACTGGTGGGTGAGTGTTTTGCGTGCGGGAAGAAGGGGCATTTCGCGGACGCCTGTCCCTCATGGCTAAAAGACTCAGCCCGTCAGTAAAGGTGGGGATACTGACGGGTGCGCCGGTGAATACATTCCTCCACCTCAGCTGCCCCGCTAAATTACGGTTTCTTTCCCGCACCCATTCTTGTGATGCACTAATAGACTCGGGAGCTGAACAAAGTTTTTTGGATGAGGCTTTGGCCCACAAAATGGGTTTGCCTGTTGTTCCTCTCCCTGAAACGCTCCAAGTGTCAGCGCTTAATGGCAGACCTTTAGCTGCTGTCACTCACCGCACTCAAGAAATCACACTCACTCTCTCCAGCAATCACACTGAACAGATGTTCCTGTTTCTCTTCAAGGCACCTGACACACCCTTAGTTTTGGGATTCCCCTGGCTCCAGCGACACAATCCACAGATTGATTGGGCCAAGGGATGTATCGTGGGGTGGAGCACCCGTTGCCATGAGCAGTGTTTACGCTCTGCGGTGCCGGGTTGCATATCAGACGATCCTGCGGGGCCGCCCACTCGCCCCGACTTGTCAACCGTGCCCGCCGAATATCATGATCTAGGTCGAGTCTTTAGCAAAGACGGGGCCCAATCGCTGCCCCCCCATCGTCCGTACGACTGCGGGATTGATTTGCTCCCAGGCGCCCCCTTGCCCACTAGCCGACTCTATAGTATCTCGAAACCTGAGCGCGAGTCTATGGAGCGCTACATTACGGACTCCCTGGCAGCGGGCATCATCCGCCCCTCCACCTCTCCCTTGGGCGCAGGCTTCTTTTTTGTTGAAAAAAAAGATAAGACCCTACGCCCCTGCATTGACTATCGTGGACTAAACAAAATCACTATCAAAAACAAATATCCTCTACCTCTGCTCGCCTCTGCTTTTGAACTTCAAGGAGCCACCCATTTCACCAAACTTGATCTCCGCAATGCTTATCACCTGGTCCACATCCGCGGGAACGAGTGGAAGACGGCCTTCAACACCCATCTGGGCCACTTCGAGTACCTGGTAATGCCGTTCGGACTCACTAACGCCCCTGCCGTTTTCCAAGCCTTGGTAAATGATGTTCTACGAGATTTTTTTGAACCACTTCGTGTTTGTTTACCTTGACGACATCCTGATTTTCTCCAGATCCAGAGCTGAGCATGTTAAGCATGTGAGACTGGTGTTGCGCCGCCTGCTGGAGAATCGGTTGTTTTGTAAAGCGGAGAAATGTGAGTTTCATGCCTCAACTGTCTCTTTTCTGGGTTTCATCATTGAACAGGGCTGGTTGCGAGCGGACCCGGCTAAGGTCAAAGCTGTGTTGGAGTGGCCTGTGCCCGGCACCCGGAAGAAGTTGCAAAGTTTTCTGGGATTCAGCAACTTCTACAGACGTTTCATCCGGGACTTCAGTAAGGTAGCATTGCCTCTCACACAACTCACATCGCCCAAACAGCCGTACCTGTGGTCTCCAGCAGCTCAGCAAGCATTCAACCGTCTCAAGAGCCTGTTCGCCTCGGCCCCCATCCTGGCCCAGGCTGACCTCGCCCTGCTGTTCGTGGTGGAAGTGGACGCTTCTGATTCAGGAGTTGGGGCGGTTCTCTCTCAGCGCAAGGAAGGTAAATTACACCCCTGTGCCTTTTTCTCCCGTCGTCTCACTCAGGCCGAAAGGAATTATGACGTGGGCGACCGGGAGCTTCTTGCCATCAAGTTGGCGCTGGAGGAGTGGCGGCACTGGTTGGAGGGGAGTGAACATCCTGTTGTCGTGTGGACGGACCACAAGAACCTTGCCTACCTCCAAGCGGCTAAGCGCCTGAACGCCCGACAGGCCAGGTGGGCATTGTTTTTTGCACGGTTTAACCTAACCATTACCTACAGGCCCGGGTCCCGGAACACGAAACCAGACGCCTTGTCACGCCAGTTCGCGCCAGACACGGACCCTGAGGAGAAGGAGAGGCCCAGTCTGCCGGCCTCGTGCATTGTGGGGACCCTCACCTGGGAGATAGAAAGGGTGGTCCGAGATGCTCAGCGACAAGAGCCCGACCCCGGCACCCGTCCAGCAGGTAGATTGTATGTTCCCTCGGCGGTCAGGGGTAAGGTCATCCACTGGGCACACACTGCACGGTTTACCTGCCATCCGGGCAGGAATCGAACTGTCACCTTTTTACAAAGACTGTTTTGGTGGCCCTCTCTCTCTCAGGACGTCCGGGAGTATGTGGCCGCATGTCCTGTGTGCGCCCGAAATAAGACGTCCAACTCGCCTCCATCGGGACTCCTTAGACCACTGCCTGTCCCCAGCCGGCCGTGGTCGCACGTCGCTCTGGACTTCATCACTGGTCTCCCTCCGTCCTCTGGTAAAACTGTTATCATTGACCGTTTTTCTAAGGCTGCCCATTTTGTTGCCCTTACCAAACTTCCCACCGCTCTAGAGACTGCCCAGCTCTTAACCCAGCATGTTTTTCGCCTTCACGGCATTCTTCTGGACATTGTTTCTGACCGTGGGCCCCAGTTCACCTCTCGGGTGTGGAAGATGTTTTGTACCGAGCTGGGGGTCCAGGTCAGCCTGTCTTCTGGTTTCCACCCGCAGACTAATGGGCAAACTGAGCGAGTGAACCAAGAACTGGAGGCCATGCTGCGCTGCGTCGTTTCCTCCAACCAGTCGTCATGGAGTGAGCAGTTGGCGTGGGCCGAATACGCCCATAACTCCAGCACGTCGGCCGCTACGGGTGTCTCTCCCTTCGAAGCATCCCTGGGGTATCAACCCCCACTCCTCTCCATCACGGAGGGAGAGGTGGCCGTACCTTCCGTGCAACATCACATGAGGCGCTGTCGACGGATCTGGCGGGCGACTCGAGCGGCCCTACTGCGTACGAGCGCACAAAACAAGAGACTGGCTGACCGCCGCCGCGTCCCTACACCGGCCTATCGGGTGGGCCAGCAGGTATGGCTTTCCTCTAGGAACATCACTCTGCGGACTGAGTCTAAGAAGCTGGCTCCCCGGTTCCTTGGACCCTTTTCTGTGCAAGCCGTCCTGAATCCAGTGACTGTCCGGCTGGCCCTCCCGCGCAACATGAAGGTACGCAACGTGTTTCATGTTTCTCAAATTAGGCCGGTCCGGACCAGCCCGTTGTGCCAGCCTCCCTGGCCCCCACCACCCGCCCGGGATATCGCTGGCGCTCCAGCATATTCCATTACTCGCATAATGGACGCCAGGCGCCGCGGTAGGGGCTTCCAGTTTCTGGTGGATTGGGAGGGGTACGGTCTGGAAGAGCGTTCCTGGGTGCCGCGGTCCGCAATTCTTGATCACGGTATGGTGAGAGAATTCCGCCGTCAGCACCCAGACAAGTTTCGTAGGTCGCCCGGAGGCTCCCATTAGAGGGGTGGTACTGTCATGGTCGGACGGTCCTTCCCGGGGCGACCTGTGTGTGTGTGTGTGTGTGTGTGTTTCTCTCTCTCCTCCTCCCCACCCTTGTTGTCTCCACCCAGCGGCTGACACACCTGCACCTAATTTGCCACCCAGCTGTCACTAATCATCCTTCGTCGTGGGCTGAGGTATTTAACTGTGTGTCCAGACGGCAGTCGACGCTGGATTGTACTTGAAGCTCGGTAGTAAAGAGTGTTTGTTACTCGCAACTTAGCTTTAGCCGGCTAGCCTTCTCACCTGTTGTTTTCGCTCGTTTGTAGGAGGAAGAGTTACGGAGCAGGAGGTTGGAGAGAAGGAGCCCGCGGGATTAAGCTCTCGGATGAGAACACACACTCGGATAATCACTTTGGAAACTCACCTGCGCACCACTGGGAGTTTGGAGAAGATCACTGTTGGACTTTGCACTTCGCTTTGTGTTTTGAGACTGTTTTTGGGCACTGTAAATAAACGCACTGTTTGCTTCGCATCCAGAGCTCCGCGACTGAGTCCGTATTTTCCCATTACCCTTGACACAGACACGTTGGGATGTTACAGAAAACCTCAACACTCTGACAAAGATCCCAGGGGGAAAAAAAATCACGCTGCAAATGTTTGTGAAGCTGAGCTTGGACACCTGCTCTTTGCCTGATCACTCCCGGTTGGTATCTGAGTTGTAGCAGCATCTCTTATTGCCATTCTTGATCAGATTAGATTTTGCCACCTCTTTTACATAGGTTCGGAAAAAATTAGTTACATGAATGAGCCTCTTGCAAATACACCCGACGTTCACATGATTAATGTCAAATTCTGGTCTCTGAGTCCGACCAAAGTAATCAGTAACACTCAAAAACGGCAAGATGTAATATTGTTTTGCTCGTTACCTGGGCTGGAAGGATGGGCTGGTTACATGAGGCACACTTGGGGGCAAAAACCCTGTAATGGGGAAAAAAATCATCAACCTTGTGTTTAACTCAACTAAATCTAATAACAAGTTGTTATTAGACATATAATACACATTCATACCCAATTTTTGGATGCATTTTTCATTTGCTGGCAGCAACACATCTCAAAAAACTTAGGACGAGGCCATGTTTACCACTGTGCACCAACAACAGATGGGATGGGCGCAACAAATTATTGCTCTTGCCATTAAATTCAAATTGATGTAATATTTATCACGAAATAAAATATTTCAATTTAAACATGTGACATGATAATTAAATATGAGTTTATGAGAATTGCAAATCGTGGCTTTCTGTTTTCATCCCAACTTTTTTGGAATTGTGGTTGTAAATACCAGGACAATAATTAAAACAAACAGGAGGGTGTGGCGTACCCCCGTGATACCTGACAGACTGAGACAGACTGCTTCTTTGTGCCAAACATTACTTTTACGTGCTGAGCTGTTTGTTTACAAAAACCCCGTTTTATCAGAACGGTCGTCTTCTTACGTGTGGTAGTCTTTGACACAGTAGATGTTGTTCTCAACGTCCACAGTGAAAGGCACTCCATCTAGACCCTCCTTACACACAACACAGCGGAAACAGCCAGGATGGTAGGACTTGCCTAGTGCCTGGAGGATCTAAACTCCCACACAGAAAAAAATAGAGAAGAAAATAGAAGATAATAATAGTTCTTATACAGGACTTAAATAACAGGTATGGACATGCAGTTGGACATAATAGGCAGAGAAAGGGTTACACTCTCTAAAGGGCTGTCCAATTTTTTATTGGAATAGCGTTATTCAGACAGTATGTGCGATTGCTGGAGTGAAGGTGTCAAATATAATTGACTTTGGACTCCTGCAGGACAAAAAGATGATAGCTTTATCTTGGAGAAAAATTGATGTAGCTATAGATATATGTATGAGTGAAGGAAATTATATCTTGGAAAAATACTGGATTATACAACACTACATCTTTTTTATCCGTATCTTCTTTAAAATTCTTTGTTAAATATGTAAAGTAAAAATGCTCTGTTCTCCTCTAACGGTTGTGAAAACACAGCAGCATGCTTAACTGCTGAATCAGATTAATGATTTTTATTAAAAACATGGTTGATAAGGAAAAAAAGATCTTCATTGCTCAAGGCTCTTACCATCTCCATGATGAGGTGACCACACACAAAGCACTTCTCAGCCGTCTGCTGGAAACCAGAGTACTGTGGGTGAAACCAGACACACAGATTATCATGCCGAGTATTGCTTTTTTGGATACTGTTGCACTGACTGACCTTGCAAACACAAGCAATGCTTTACACCTTCTGCATGAAAACATGTTTCAATCTTTTATTTATCTACAGAGGGAATTGCTGTGCTTGTTAAACGAGATCTGTTATGCCCTTTTCACTTCTATATCTTTATTTTTGAACTCTGCATGAATTACAATTAAAAACAATTCTTATTTGTCTCATACTGAATGTAAAATGTAGCCTCAAAAAAACTGTTACAGTTTCTCTCACTTTCGCTCACTTTGGCTGGCTGCATCTTCTAATGGTTCACTTACACCAGAGCAAAAATAGGATGTCAACCACCTAGCAACTAAGCAGAATTGTTTGTTTCCCAGTGACTGTATTATTTATTTTTTTGTTTTTGTTTTGCGTTGAGCGTGTGGCACATTCAATTTCTGTGGGACCTCTGTGCTCACAGTCAGAGCTGTGCGTGTCAAATGACCATATAAGGATATCATCTCCTGACATTGTACAGAACCAAGAGCTGAAAAAACTGCCAGTGTTTAGTGTTTTGAAGCCTGAGCTGTTGAGCTATTCGACCTTAATGTTTTGACCTCATTATTTGTAACTTTGACCATGTTAAATGTAACAGTTTAATTATGAATGGAAATAAGTAAAAGCATAATAGATACACTTTATAATGAGATGACCAGGCTTTATTTAGAATCATCTCATCATTCTCTTAGCCTCCATTACTTTTTTACAGCTACAACCAATTCGTCAAAGATTCCTTCATGTTGAGGGAGTTTAGTGCCCTCTGTCTTCTACAGGAAATAAAACACTCGCCAACACATCAGTAGCTCCTTCCCTTCAAACCTGAAGCCCAGGCGAATAATTAAAGTGACCATCTGCAGCACACAACCCCCTCTGGGTCGTGACCTGATTGACACAGAGGGGCCTGCTAGTGGAGACACTGCTACCAGGTGGAGGTGGTAGGTCATGATGGGCAGGCTGCCCCCTGCCCTGACATCTCTGCTCCGAATCTACCATCTGCCAGCACCTCCCCCCACCTATGAAGCACCCCCAGGGTGACAGCCCAGACTAGCCGTGCATCAGCCGTAGGAGGGAGGCGGAAGGAGATTAGTCTCATCCCGACATCTCAAAGGTGCTGACTGTAAATTGCAAAACAGGAATCTGAGTGTTTCCTAACAGGCCAGCAGGTTACAGGAAAGCTGCCTATAAACAGGAAGTACTGTCAGCACATGAGGCCAACAGTTATGGTGTAATCTGGACAACAAAACCAATTTCAACATCTGTGTTAGAGGAAGTGTTTGCAGCCACCTTCCTTGTTTGAAATCAGTCACATTTTATTCAAATCACATACAGCTAGAGTAAACAAAATATGATGGTCACGATTCTCAGTGTTCAGTGGAGCATGAGATCAGGTCCTGTGTCTGGCCTGTTAACCTGCAGCAGATGGACCAGGAGTCTGAGAGCTGCAGCTGTCCAACCCTCCTCCTCCTTCTCCACCTCCTAATTGTAAGTGCCGGGGAACAGCTCGCAGTGTAATTGAGCTCCTTGGGGAAATTATTAGTGTGAATTGAAGGGGTGGTGCTAAAGCCCTAATTGTAGCTGTTCAGTGTTTTTCCTCCAGAGGGTTCAAGAATGTAGCCTGAGGTCCTAATTCTTCGCTCTTTCTGCTCCACCTGCATCCCCGTCTGACTCCAGCATGAGGCAAACACACAGTGATCCACTCATCACAGAACAAAATCAATAACCACGAGAGCACTTACCAGAAAGTCCTCCTCACAGTAGACCTTTCCATTGACGTTGTAGAACGCTTTCCCTCGTAGCCTCCTCCCTGAAAAGATGAACGGCAAATTAAAAATGCAACATGCAAAGATGTATATAGACTATATAGTCAAAGGAATGTGGATGCTCATATTTTTGTACTTTGGATCTAGAAATCTTAAGGCACAGACCCTTACAGTAAACAATAGAACCGCTTATATGCAGTGGGAATATTATTCCTCATCTCCTTGCATTCATTTGCTATTTTGTTGTCTACCAACAACCAAACAGTGTGACGAGGGATTTTCTGACAACCAAACATTATTATAGCACACTGTACTTTACAGTATACTACAAGTGGACATCAAGGTATGAATTATTGTTTTTGTAACGGTACATTTTAAGCAGTTCTTTCCTTTAACAACAAAAACAACAACTACAAAAAGTTGACGTGAGCCCCAGACTTTATGTGTAGTTGTTACATTTTGGGAATTACGAATAAGTGATACAGCAAAGGTCTTGGTTAGCCTACTGAAAGAAGAAGAAGAAAGACAACTGTCACAAAAGCCATGTGTCTTTTGACTTCAGCTGGACTGAATGATCTCATCATCACTGTCATCTGTCAGTACAGTTTGGGTAATAATAAAAAAGCACTTTGCAAATGAAACATCCCATCTGAGAGAAATAGGCCAACATCAAAATAGTGGTAGACCGTTCAAAAGTGTCTGATTTAAAAGTGTCTTTTCCAGTGAAGGCAAGGTATCTGCCAGTGGACTGATGACATCCAGATGTTACAAACTGAACCAAAAGGAGAACTAATGATATGTCAGAGGACACAAAGGCTATTTTCCGAACATATATATATAGTCATCCCTTTAAATTGTGGCTTACACAAAAATTGTGAAAACCATTGCACTGAACATCGCTGTACACCAACTTTAGACCCCCCCCCCCAACATCAACATGTTACCTCAGCAGAACAATGCTAACTGCTACATACCATGAAACCCACAAAGTTCTGGGAAGTAAAAAGAAGAAACCATCACAAACACAAAATAAGTCCAACACACAAACACTCAAATGACCCAAAGGCTTGACTGCCAAAGTGCCATGACATTCTCAAAGGTCCCATATTCTTGCTTTGAAGGGTCAGAGATGGCATGAGGAGGATTTACACGATATTAGGCAGCTGGTTTGAATGCTGTGACTCATCAGTTTAAGTGATTGAAACTTTGTGGCAACAGTTTCCACTTTGCTTGCAAACTGACCGTCAGGTCAGAGGTTGACTTTCTTTTTGAATAAATTCCAAAACTTTTTAAAAGGACCTGCAGATTTTTTCTGTGTAACATTTTTTTGGTGCAACCACACTTTAAAATCTTAGCTGAGTGGGAAAGAATTTGACAGTTTAGTGTAAAACCACCCCAGAATACTAGAGAAAGCAAAGAGATGAGCTTATTTAATTTTCCACATTTTAAAATCTGATGATAAAATAGTAGATTTTCTTTATTGCTGGTTTGCAGATTTCTGTCACAGCTGCACCATCCACCCACTGTTTAAACCTACTCTTTGTAAAGGACATGAAAAGGAACCTGAATTAGGAATAGAAGAAAGGTAGCTTAAATGAAGGAATGTCAGCCTTCTAGTGAAGAGGAGTTAAAATTGCATGTCGCAGGTAGAGAATGAACTGAGTAGCTGCACCGAGGTCCAGTAATAGAAAAATAAATTGTATCTTGAAATACGAATCCTCCCGCAGACATCAATAATAAAAATATGGAAGAGAAAATGCGCACTTTTACTTTTAGACTTTATTTGTTAGGTTATCACTTCTTTGCCCCCCAAAAACGAGTTTTGAAACAGTGTTGGTAAAAAATAAACAATGAACCAATTATTTCAGACAGAACATGCGACATAACACTTCTGTTAAATTTTACATGCAAAAACACATCCTACTGTATCCTTTTCTTTTATCTTCCATGGCCACAGCACACACAGAGTGCGGAGCAGATGGTTCGCCAAAAACAGGCAACTTTCTGCCTCCGTTTAATTACCTCAACCATTGATCCCGACAAGAATCCATTCACAACCCATACACAATCAATACAGCAGGCTGCTTGCCAAACCTCCCCCAAAAATCTCCACTCTTCCCTGCTATTGTGCACTGCTCACAGACAGACCAACAATAGCAGACTGGAGGGAGGATGTCCCTTATTCTGACACATAGAGAAAACGACAACCAGCTTTTCAACACCGCTTCATTATTTTAAATAACTTTAAAACCCTAAAAAAGTCACAGGCCCACAACACATAAACATGTCCACACTGCAGTGAGCCCAGGTTCAGGACACCGAGCTTCTAGCACAGAGTGAGAACACTGAATTCCTCTGGGTTAGCCTTCATTCATCAGAATCCAAGTTTGAATCCAAACTGAAAAGGAAATTCTGCTGCGGGCTGGCTTCTACAGCCCCCTGCCATGCATCTCACACTGCTCGCCCATTCAAATTCATTTAACAGCAGCGGTGTCTCTGTGGCAGCACGGTGACTTCACCCGAGCCTGGCAGACGAAACCCATGGATCTCATAAATCTGCAGGATTAGTCAGATTTAATTGTCGTCCTGAGCCACCACTGATTTTATGGGTGTCCCAGCATGAAAAAGATGCTGCTTTTTTTTTTAACTTAAATTTATGCAATCGCTATATTTCACACACATGCACTCACATGCACTCACTCACTGTCACAATGCTGGGAGATGGCAATACATTAACATCCACATAAATGGCTGGAGCAGCAGAGGAATGTTGTCCACACAATAGGTGAGACTTTTAAGACTTTGAGACTGAGGAGCAATTAGCATTTTGGTAGCGAGGAGCAAAAAAGAAAAGGAGGATTGAAGAAGAACTCTTCATAGATGAGACTTTGAAGGGGCTAAACTGGCAGGAGCAGTGAGATTATAGTGAACAGTGCAGCAGCAGGGGCTGCGAGGTGTTGCTGTGTGCTGGTCTGTGGCCTCTGCTCTGGAGTTTGGGGTCTGGAAGGTGAATACAAAGGCCCCAGTGCTGATGACTGTGTGGAGCGCTGCTAGGGGAGCAGGCCGACTGAGCAAACGGGGACATTCTTTCTGCCTGAGGTCACTAGCTGGTCCCATTCATCCCCCCGCACCTCTCCAGCACCCGCTCTCTGCCCACTTCCATCACCGAGAAAAAGAGGGGGAGGGCTCCATGCCTCCCTCTCGCTCCTTTGGCCTTTTGTGACCAGACATTGCTGCAGAGAGGCCGAATGTCCTCACAGTCCTGCAAGGCATTGAATCAGTAGCTCTATTTATAATTTGCAATCTACCTGCAGGTTTTACAGAGCCTGATCCATGATTATAGCTCGGTCAAATTGCTCCCATTAGGCCCCTGACTGCATGTAAACTTGAGCATATTTTACCCATCCTGGCATCATAGACTAGCTAGATGTGCAGTTTGGGATTTACTTTAAAATCCTTTTCTCATTTTCATGTCTCACTCTGCTTGCTTGTCTTAGTTATTACTTTTAGAAGTTCCAACCAGAGGTTGTGTTAGACTTTGTCACCATCTTTCATTTTGATGGACAGGGTTGTGAAGTTTCCTGACTTATTCTCTCATTACCTACCTACAAATAAAAAGAATATCCATTGATGAGGACATCAATGCATAAGGGACAAATAATGGTACATCACAAAAAAGAATAGAAATGTAAAAAATCTGCTGTAAGGTCACTCCACATGTCAGCACCAAAAGAAACAGATTCGACAGTTCAAGCGGAGGCACTAAAACAACCTTGTGTCTAAACTAGCAAATATAAGGTGACTTGAGCTGGGTGCTTGATTGAGTGTAATCAAATGCATCAAAGAGGGCTGCTGCAGAGGCGAAAGCTTTTTGTGTCCGATTTTATTTTATTCTGAAGGGCAAACTCTGTCCAACCTCGCTCTGCTGCTACACCCAAAACTGAAATTACCAGCATCATGTTTCCAGCAGGAAAGTGATCGTAAGTTACCAAAAGTTTTTCATGATTAAACCTTCCAATGCTGCAAGCCCTTACTTCCCCATGAGGTTCATTTTGCCTGCCTAATCTGCTCCTTCTGCATGAGGAACCAGCTGCACCCATGACTCACCCATGACGCTCCGACACCTCACTGGAGGATTCAACCGTGTATGTTTAATTTTAGGTTGTATATATAGAAGACAGCAACTGGTGTGTTTATTTAATATTTTGATGAATCCACCATCTAATCCATCAAAAAGACTGACAGACTTCAGATTTTTCCATCACTGTTTAAAAAAAAGAAAAATATTTAGTTAACTGGAGTCAATTTTAAGTCAAAAGTTGACTCAGGGCACTTTAATTTCAAACCATGCTCGCATTATTTTGACATCACAGCATTTGAAACTAGAGGTTTACAACTGATTTTGGTAGGTTATTTACACAGTCATAGTTTTTACTTAATTTCATAGTTTATATTTTATAGGGACAGGTATGCAACATGCCTAACAGCACAGAGCTCATTTTCAATGGCATTTAAAATCCATGAACCTCAGCACACCACATGCATATGAGTTTGGTATGGTTTATAATGACACATAATGATGAGTGATTTTCTCCTCTCCCTCTTTCTGCTCCTGACCTCTGCACGTATGACGGCCGCGTGCAATTTTTGGTCATTTACAAATCTCAGCTCATCTGTTAGTGCATGCATTTTGAATGCTGGTGTTGCCATGGAAATGAAGACTGATGTGTCACCATGGCGAAGGTATCATTCGGCTAAATTTTCCTCTGGTATGGCAGTTTCGGTTAAGCCTATTCAGTCAAAAAAAGAAAGAAAAAACCCAGCAGGAGTCACTCGTCTTCATTGAAAGGATAAAAATAATTTCATTGGGCATCCAGGTTGTTTAGACGCTTTCACCTAAAATGAGAGCTGTGTATTTTTTCTACACAATGTTAGCGTGTCTGAGATTCATCCTTGGATCATGTGGGGGATGTGGCCTTTTCTATGACTACCAAAATGAGAATGTAGGAATCTTATTTTTGCATAATACAAAAAGAAGATTTAACACGTTGCAGTGACTTTGTTAAGTTGCATGCTGTTTCTGGTCTGAATAATTTTTTCCTACTGATAAGATACAGATGTAATTGTGATCTTTTGTACTTTTTGGATGCAGGACATGTGTCGACTGTTCTCTGCAACTCTAGAAAACTGACAAAAAATCCAACCCTTAAGGTTAAGTTCATGGCTGGAGTTCAAATAGAAGTGAAGATGACAGGATTTCTTTCAGTGTAACCTGAGCTCATGGTATGCACATGAAGCTCGACCCAAGACTTCCAAAGCCACAGAGAGTCCCCTCTTTGGGTAGTACTTTCTGAACATTGAGGAATTATTATGATATGTTTACTTTGAAAATCTTTGTATTATCTCTTTTGATTTTTTTAAGGACAGGTATTTATTAAACAGAGCGAAAAAGTGTTACTTCTCTAGTCATGTTATATGTCTAGCACACACACACACAAAGACAATCAAACATTAATTTTCTGTTGCAGCAATGGTAAGTTACTGACTTTTTCAACTGTTGGGCTTGATAGCTCTACCCGGATTAATGCACTGAATATGAAGCTGAAGATTTAAAGGAAGGAAATAATAAAGTTTTCATAAATATGATGAATTAAACTATGGGTAGAGAAATGAAGCATGCTTTACGTTTCTTTAGTTTGACTGACATTTTCCAGTCCAGTCCATTAACAATGGAAGTCTGAATTAAGACCTCAATAGCAGACTTTTTAACTGCAGCCTAAAAGGTGTTGCTCACTTTGCAGCAGCTCAGTTGCATCAGCTGAGCTTATAGCAGTCACATGCTGCAAAGAGAAAGGGGAACAATTCAGAGTTTGACATAAAATAATTTCTTTAGTAGAAAAAAAATGAAAACCAAGCCTCTATTTTTTTAATGGTTCATAGTAGGGCTTTCCAGCTTTGGCAGAAATCATGAATCATGACTACTGAGGTTACAAACACTTATAATCACAAACTTTAAGCAAAGAAAGAAGAAAAAAAACCCAGTGTGTCCTTTTAATTTGTCCATTTGAGTGTCCATAATCTTTAAATGCAGAAATACATATGAACTAAAATGAACTTCTCCAAAACTTTGCAGGGAGTGAACATGAATTCATAACGCTTTTTGGACTGTCAGTTGAAACTGATCCATGGATTTTGCAGCTTTACACTCTACAAACTGATGAAATATTATTAAAACATTTTCCATGACGATTTCCCCAGACTTGATTGCTGGCCCTGTCTCTTCCTAACTAAAGATCTTTAGATATAAACCAATTGCAAAATAATATGAAGAAGACAATCGTGTTCCTTAATGATCTGTCACATATCATATCACATAGAATCCCATGTCCCATCATACACTTAGGTTTTGTACCTGGTGGAGTAACAGTGGCACCTGCATTCTCAAGCCACTGCTGCCTTGAACTTGTGAAACTGTTGTTATCTGCGTTTGCATTGACGTCAGAGGTCAAACATAAGCCAGTAACAACAATTAAGCAGATGTCAATCAGTCAAACCCTTTACATTCTTGGTGACTGGGTCTAATACGGTAAAAGAAATTGTCAGCATAAAACAGACAACGCACAATATAATCTTTTACCATTAACCTTTGAATTGCTGATCTACTGAGCTAACCTTTTGACCAGATAGAAAAGCTGAAACATCTACATCCCTAAAGCAAATGCTGACACAGAAGTGGATCATATCAGGTCACATTCCAACAAGAAGTATTTGTCAACTTCCTACTGGTGACACGCCTGCTGGTGTGTTTCAACATGAGATAACTGTTCCTCTCTGAGAGGAAGTTTATCCCGTGGCAAAACGTGCTTACTAAAAGTACACTTAGAAAATTCGCTCTTACACTGCTCTTGCTAGCAGTTAATCAAATATAAATAGCATCTGAAAACCAATGACTTCCCAAGGTTAATAGTTGCATTATTACTTCCTTTACGATTTTATGAGTTAGTTAAATTTTATCAGTAGCCAAACAAATTTGAGCTTTACAAAAAAGGGTAAAGTGAACCCATCACACATCCTCAGGTTGGAGATTTTTGGTGGTACTGATGAGCATCTGAAAAATAATCACACCGCCGAGCTCCTCAATCAGGTCAATTAGCCAGAATAAACAATTCACATGACAGCACGGACCTGCCTGCAGTTACAAGGAGAGAGCTTCAGTACATACAAAAGCTTATTGTTTCACATTCACATCAAAAGACAACAGAAAATTTTGTTAGCTGTATTTTAATTTAATTCCGCGCTTTGTCACTGACAATAAACCAGCCTAACAGAGAGGAATGTGCTGGCAGAAGGCATCACTCTGTTCTTTCTCTGGCAGAGAAACCACGAGAGCGTTTGCCTGGCTGCAGGGACAGATAAATGTGGTGATTGGCTCACAAAGGAACTTCAAACTGATTTTTTCATACAATGCAATTACAAGCCTCTGCAGGCCTTCATGTTTTTGGTATTCTGAGAGAAACCCCAGTCACGGAGGCTACAGCAAAGTCTGCTGTAAGCATATTATCCAGCTCTGAACACTGCAGATTAACATCATATAGACTGTGGATAAAAATGGACTGAAACTTTAGTGTTTTGCTCTGTTATGTATTTTTTGAAGCAAAACTTATCAGTAAAGGGGAGTAACCTTGGTCACTGCATTCCTTAACTACACCATAGGCACAGATACTTGCTTAATTAGTGCTGAATAACAGATTAATTAAATATTAGGATTTAATTTACAAAAACAAAACATAAAACAAAAAAATATGGGTTGCATCACATTGTTTTGACCAATTGCCACCACACCCTTTGAGCAACACTAGATAATACTGAAACCAGGACAGACACATGCACTGTCTTGATGTTATGCTCTGATTACTGTTCTCACAGATTTACTCCCAGTTTTGAGTCATCCAGAAATCAGAAATGATGCACGCTCCGACTTCTAGGGTATGCGCAAAAGTTCAGGTCAAAACATCTGGCAAAGAGAGAGGTTTCACCTCCAAAAAGAATTCTGGAACATTGCAGTAGTGTCAGATCTTTGCAAGACATTTCATTGTTTTCTGTGTGGACAAAAGTGGAAAATGAGAGAGAAAGATCTTCAAACTGCTGGTGTATCCTTTGAGTTGTAATGTATAACTGCAGACGAAAGGCAACAGAACTGCAGGATAACAGCTAAGGATGGCATGTCTTCAGCTGTGCAGAAAAAGATGATGTGTGGATGGGAGAGATATGAGTATGTGCAAAAAAAAAAGAAGCTTTTTTTGTAAAAAGAAACTCCTAATAATATCCTCCAGTTTCAGGCCAAGAATGAATGAGATACAGCAAGCGAAGGCCACACAATGATAAACCAAATGTTGTTCGTTGTGTCTATAAAATAAGTTTGAGTCCTTGTTCCAAAAGCAAATGAGTTTCCATTGAAAAATGTTGACTTTTCCATGTCTCTGGCCTACAATCAACCTGAATGTTGTACATTCACTGACCACTTAGTCAGGTATTTAACTGCTTCTTAATGCACATATCTCAGCAGCTAATCACGTGGCAGAAAGTCAGCATCTTTAGGTATGTAGATAAGGTCAAGGCAACACTGCTGAAGTTCAAATGAGTTCTGAGCATCAGAATAGAAAAGAAAGATGATTTAAATGATTTTCAACTATTATTCAAAATCTATTTCACTATTTCAGAGAGTGCTGGTCTAAATGTTGATGTCAGGGGTCACAGAAGAATGGCTAGACTGCTTTTAGCTGATAGGAAAGTAGCAGTATTCAAATACCAAAGTATGCAGAAGAGCTTTGGTTGGTAGAGTCAGATAATATTTGTCCTTTTCTTTAGTACGATTGTGTCAAAGAATGAACACATTTATCAAAGAGCACATTTTTAGAGATGCGGCGTGTTTTCATTCATGTCCTACTGGATAATTCCCTCCCTTTTTTTGGAAAGTTCATTTTAACCAGCACTAGCCCCTTCTCATCTTTCACCTCTGTATTGGTCCGTTGATCAGGTACTCAAGCTCTTAGCCCACACTTAAAAGACTTCAACTCCACTGTTTTAAACTACAGCTGGAGATCCAGCGCAAGGTGAAGGGCCACTTTAACCAGAACCTCCAGCAAGCGGACAACTGAGTCTGTCCACAAAATAAGACAGTTGACGCAGACAAGAGAAATCTGTTCTGTTTCCTGTCAAAAATAATAAGTTGTGTGATTTTGTTTTTAATGGCACCTATTTTCATTTGAGGTGGTGGGCAGGGGTGGTGGGGGGTGGGGTGCTCTAGTCTGTGATGTACCATTATTTTTCTTTTAGCATTTTCTGTGCTTTCATAACGTAAAAGCAGACAAAGTAATATGTATATCTTTATTTGATATATCTTAAAAAGAGATCCATACATATATTTTATTTGCTGTATTAAGGTATAATACAGCAAATAAAATATAAAAAATACAGCACGGGTCTACTGTGAGCAACAGGTGATATCTGCTGTGCAACAAAATGTTTATAACGCTGTGTAAATGAAAACAACATTGGGGAAAAAAGATCTAAAAATAAATAGTTACATTTTTCATGCATGACTGGCAATGAACAGATCACCTGTCTGAAGTATTTAAATAGAATTTTCCACATTTTTCTGAATCAACCTCTAACTTGCCTGGAATAGAAATAACATCAAAGTGGCAGCTGCAGCCCAAATTGAGGGCAAAGTTATGATACACATCCTTGTTTCAACATGTCTCACAGCATCCAGCCTTCCTGTTATTCATTATAATAAAAGAAGGATCTTAAATGCAAGCCCAAACAAAGCAGAAAGGGTTACACCAAGGGTGTCACAAACACAATACTGCTGCTACAGGCTCGTTAGCTGCCGGCTCGCTGACCACCTGCTAATGAGAACAGTTGTCCGCTGCTTGCATCTATGAAGAAATATTTACCCAGCATGATTACTAATGAATGAAGTTGCCTTATCCTCATTATCCATCCATCCATTTTCTTCTAATAACACTACAAGTTTGCATATATATGACATGTATGACCTCGGGAGTAAAACAAAAAAGAAAACTGAACGCGCCCTGATTTCCAATGCCTTGCAGGTGCAACTTGTGGCGGTAAACGATTAGAGAAATTCAAGCCCCTGAGCTGCTGCCTTTTGGTTCAGTGTAGCACACAAATGAGTCATCAGGCTTTTTGCGGTTGACAGTCTGCTCATCCAGTCTGAAGTGCAGTGTTTACTTCTTTTCTTTTCATCGACACCCTGTCTCGCGCTCATCCTGAAATTTTACCTTCACCCCGATTAAACTGTGTTTACGTTGAGAAATATGTCCGTTAGGGATGTTTTGACACCTGCTTTCCATGCCAAATATAAATGGGAAAATAAATATCATAAACTAAAATTAAAAAGAAAAATAAAGCTCTCAAAAAACAGAGTTTACTGTATAATAATTAGATTTGCATTTAGCAGTCATTAGAAACAAATCTTTCAATAAAATTTGAATTTTAAATGTTTGTGCCATTTTGCAAGGACACAATGTAACATTTTTTTTTTTGCAAACTGTGGCTAAGATTAGCATTGCTAGGTCCAAAAGCACAACAATCACTCATCCAGTCAGTTGGGTAATGTTTAATGCTCTGACCAACAATTACAGCTGCAGATATGAATAAATTCATTGCTCAGTGGCACTATTAATAACCATAGATACCTCAGCAGATGCTTATTTTAGGAGAACATGTCACAAGAAATTATTGCTAAAATAACACTTGTTAATGCCTGTTTATATACAATTGGCAGCTAAAAATATATAAAAATAGCAAGAGCGATGGTAATACAAAAGATTACAGGTTTTTCTGTTTTTGTGAGAGATTGAACAAGGCCTCATGTTTAACGTTTACTAAAAGAAAATGGTTAAACGCTTTTGTCAGTTTTACTGTTATGTTTATGTAGACCATAACCTTAGGTTTTACAATTTTTCTGATTTTACTTGAGTTGATTTGACTTACAGACCAAGTGTGATAACATTATATGTGTGTTATATTTTAGCCATCAGAAACTTGTGAATTGGCATAGACTGACTGACTTTACTACTTAGCATGATGGACACTAGAGGAAGAAAAATAAGTAAATTCATATTTAAAAGTCAAAGTTCAAACCAATTAGACCCAAGATTTGTAAAACTATGTCCTCCTGTGGACATGTATTTGCATCCACTTTGGCGTACGTGTGCCATTTTACATGAGTCCATGCCAGGCCTGCCCCCTCTGATAAGCAGGTCTGGTACACTTTGTGACTGTCTGATTGAGGTCCTCCAGGGAAGGTTGGCTGAAGTGGTGGTGGTGGCGGTGGGGGTTGCATTCTTGGCCATTTCATGAAAAAAGGGTGCAACCATGGGAGTAAGCCAAGAGGAGGGCTCAATTATGCATGGTTAAACAAAGCCCAAGGCTACCAGCGAGCAATGTCTCAGCAAACTCAACCTCACTCTGGAGCTTCAGAGTCCAGAAAGAAGAAAAAGAACCCGAAAAACAAACAGGGGACATAAGCACGCAATTCCCGATAAATCACTGGATTGTGTTATGACAAGACCAGGCACTTTGAAACTAAACTTCTCAGAGGCCTTCAAAACACTGCTTAAAAGAAAACATTCCCATTCACATGAGGTCAAATGAAACATCAGAGTTTATGTTACCAATAAACCATCTTTAGAGGAGAGATGGCCCATGAAGCACAAAAGACAACTTGTTAACTAATCGTGGACATGATTTCTCCAATAAACGCAACAATAATTCTCCAGGGAGCTGTTTTTTGTCTAAAAGCAATTACGCTCCACATAGCTGTTTTATGATGTAGCTACCCTGCTCCCCACAAGTACTCCAGGCATGTTTTCAGGGTATTTTTAGCCCTCAGAGGAAATTATCTGGTTGTCTTACAAATAAGTCTGTTTGAAAGACCAAATGTCGAGAACAACCAGTGTCTTCCTTTGTTTTGGCAATGAACACTGACTCCTAAATGAACCCAAAAAAAAAGTTATCAAGGCTTTTAACTCTTAACCAAGCCAGAAGCCACTTTTCCACATTAAACACCCAAACTTCTGCAACTGGACACTCAGCTTCTGGCCCCTCTTTCTTCCAGCACACAATAAATAGGAAAGTATGTGGCTTTGGTTACATCTAAATTGTAGGAAGCTCTTCCAGAGCCGGAGGGGGCGAGGTGGAGGATCGGTATCCATGTATAGTTACACATATGAATGGAACCTGCCTAAAAAGCTTTCTCCCAAGATCTTCCTCTTGTTTCCCCAGGAAACGGGAGAGGAGGGCTGGAGTCGGGTGTCAGGGGCGTCCAGAAGACACGCACAGACACACACACACACACACACACACACACACACACACACACACACAATCTATACTGTCCTTGGAGCTCGAGAACAGATTTAATTACAGCCTTACAAACCAAATAATGTCAGCATTTTATTTCTTTGTTTCATTATTAGCCTGTTCCCGCTGCAGAGAGCTGCTGCCCTTTTATTCTACAGAGCGGACTTCAGCCTAGGGGATTATTTTAAGAAGCAGATGTTTTGATCCAGACTGTAACACCAGATCTAACAGCAAGCTGGTGATACTAATGATGATTTTTTTAGGCAGAGACAGCAGCGGCAGAAGCTTACAGCACGGCTGGTGCTGCCTGTAAGAATGAGCACATTTGAGACATCACACTCCTGAAATGATCAGTTCTCCAGGGAGCACAAAAGCTGGGCAAACCAAAAAACAAGCACAGACCCAGGTGTCTCAAGTAATTAATATAACACAGTGCTCAATGGCCCTTTATAGATACAATGTTTTTGCCACTTTTATGTTAATGTTTTTACCTGATTTTTGCTTAGCTTTTGAATCTTTACTCACTCTGAATGACCGTGTTTATGTTGGGGAGAGTGGGTGGGTGAGAGCTGTGAACCAATTTGAATTCTTAAATGATATATATGTCTCAAAATGAGCAAGGATATGCTTATTTTAAAAGATATTTTTGCGGGGGTAAAAATAATTATGAATCGACATTTACAATACCGAATATCATGTACCTTCTGCCCTTTTTGCAACAATTTCGGGAGGAGGGGAGTTGCTTCTTCTAATAGAAAAAACATGCTTATGGTTTTTGACAGATTCTATATGAAATAAGTTATGCAATTAATGTTTTTTTCCATTGCTTCAGCGAGTAAAGCTACAGTTTACTCTTTAGAGCTAGTATGCACATAAATGACTGTGTCATCTGCATACATTCGGACACTGAGTTCAGTACAGATGGATTTCAGGTAGTGTAAAATTAAATAGAAAGGCGTGCATTAAAAGGGGTTAATGACAGCTATTTACCTCAACTGGAAAAACAACAAATATATCATAGATTTGTGAGACTAAGTAATAGGTCACCATTTTCCTAAGCAGAAAGGAAAAAATCACTCTGCAATCAGGTTAATGCAGAATCGCTTTGTGATTCACTTCTCATAGTATCATCATCCACGCAGACCAAATACTTTAAAACTGACTCCCCTGAAGGCTGTGAGCAAATTTACACGAGCTGATTTAGGGGGTTAAAACAGTGTGTGATATGAGACTGACAGCTGCATCCAGTGTATCTGAAAGCAACAAGCTATTTGTTTATAACTCAGTCTGCATGGCTAATTAGCATAGTGTAAAATTACAGAAATAAATGAATTACTTTGGTGAGGAATGAATGGCCATGGGGGGAGATTTAAATACAGTTAAAAGTCCAAAATTTCTGTTCTTCTTCACATTTTCCAAATCCATCCAGATTTGACTCGGTTGGGTGCGATTCTGGCCCCAGGGCCTTGTGTTTGACAGCCCTACTCTAGAAACAGCCTCACAATCTTCATATTTAGAGTAAAGACACATCAAACTAACATACAGGCACATCAGACTAGCTACTTTTATTGTTTTCTTGATTAGCAATAAGACAGACAAAATTAATATTAACCTTTTTCATCTTGCTACAATATTTGCAGATGCTCAGAGTGACCAATAAAACTTGGAGATTGTTTTTTATTTAGGAGAGATTTTAACAGAGATATTTATGCATATTTATGCATAAGTCAAATATTAGCATTACCAGGATGTAACCTTGACTTATGACTGGGCTCTTTCACTTAGATAACAGGATAAAAGGTAAGAAAACAGGTAACATTCTACATATTTAGGTGAAGACGCTGATTAGATTTACTCACTGAATTTTACCTTTTACACTAGTTTTATAGCGTCTAGGGATGGGAAATTCAACATACAGCTCACGAAACATCTGAAAATCTACCTTGCTGATCTGGATTTGTTTTTTCACATAGGTGTTACACAAACCATGAGTGTAACATTTTTTCACACATACCCCACATATCAAGGCTTTGTAGAAAAATGCTTCAGACATAAGTCCTAATGCATGACTGAAATTCAACAAGCTGAAATAAGATGTCTTGGGCGTCACCTTCGCAGAAAATTCTCATGAAGATGGCAGCATGTTTTTGACACTGACACACAATATGGATATTTCTAGGACTTTTTTTAGGAAAGGTCATGTAAAATATCACCATCTGCTCTTTAGAGTTTATACCCACATTCACACTGCAAAAAGTAGAACTATCTGAAACAGAGTGCTTATACCCAGCACTTTTGGCTTCTAGGGGCTTCTAGGGTAATAAACTAAACTCATTATTTGAAACTGTTGCTATGTTGAATATGAGCATCCACCATTGTAACAGTTTATGTATGACAGAAAATAAGAAAAAAGCGTAATAGACACCCATAAAATAACTGCTTTACTTACCACAAGAGCAGCAGGTGAAGCAGTTTGTGTGATAGAGGTTCCCCATGGCCTGGCACGCTTGGCTGGCTCCATACACACCCTTCCCACATTTGACACAAATACCTGTTGGAGACAGCGAGTCAGTTACATGATGATGAGCACAACAGTTTAATGGAAAAGTAGAACAAATCTGCGATTCTGTGAGGACAGAGACTGCACTGATGCTGAAAAGGTCTGTATGATCCAGTGAAGACACAGTCTGTGTTGTTCTGTGTGTGACTCTGACATAAGGAACAATTACTGGACTTGATCCTGTCACATTTCTTGTTACACAGCAGGAAACCTGTCAATCTGTTTGCACATTTATTTAATTATGCAAACGAATAACACTGCAAAATTATAAATCTGCTAAGAATATCACACAGTTCCCTCAGCAGCTTTTGATCGCCTTTGAAGACCAATATCACAATGAAATTCGGAGCATTAAAAAATTAAACAGATTATTACAGATGTTCAGGTTTTAGAGACAGAGAGCAAATTTTAGTGTTTGAATATTAATTCTAAAGTCATATTTCATGAAGCGATTTCTACTTTAGTTGTGCACATTTGACTCCTGTCATTTCCATGCATTACATCATACTGTTTGAAGCTGACTAGATCAGGAAAGCTGATGATTACATTAAAATGCACTGACAGGAAATGCAGTAGATGTGAGGGGATTGTTAGAAAGGACAGGGCGGAGAGAAAAATCCTCTTCTACTGTCCTTCTGTGAAAAGTTGTATTCAAACGGGCCAATGTTGTTTGACGGAGAACAAATTTTACTTAATTGGTTATCATAGATATTTTGTAACTATACTGACACATCCAAAGACTTTACAACTTATAGTGGTGCTGTTTCCTCCATCATTATAGTATATTAGCTATTACCATAACCAACATTTTATTACTAATCGGATCATGAAGCCAAACTCGCAGTGGTCACCTATAAAGTTTCTCCACATTAACCCAGTAAACAATGATGACATGATCATCAGCTATAAACCTACATTCATGCACATGGATATTAAATAATTCAAAGATTGCTAAAATATATTCGAAATTAAAAGACATTTTTGACTACTTTAATGTTATTGACATTACTTGCGTGAATATATCCGCTGGAGTGGAGTCCTGGTATAGTAACAAATTTTGATGTCCTATGATTTTACTCATCTTTCATAAGCAGCTCCCATCTTTTTCCTTTCTACATAAAAGTTCCGGTCCACTTTATTAGGTACGCATTGCTAGTACCGGGCTGGAGTCCTTTTTACTTAAAAAAGTGCCTGAATTTTGCGTGGGATAGATTCAACAGGGTGCTGAAAACATTCCTCAGAGACGTTGGTCTATATTGACATGATCATATCACGTAGCAGTATGCAGTCATCAGAAGACTGGTACATTGTGGTAAGAGAGAGATGGACATGGTCAGCTTCAATTCTCAGGTAAGCTGTGGTATATAAATGATGTTTGGTTGACATTAAGTGTGGCAACAAAATACTGCAGACACCATTACACCACCACCACCACATGAGACCATGGACCCATCATGATATAAGGCAGGATGGATCCATACTTTCATGTTATTTCATACCATCTGAATGTTGCAGCAGAAACTGAGGCTCATCAGACCAGGCAACAACTTTTCCAGTAGTCTAATGTCTAATTTTGGTAAGCCAGTGTAAATTGTGAGTAGCATCTGATGTGGTCCTATGCTGCTGTCTTCCACCTGCTTCAAAGGTAACAAGTGGTTATTTGAGTTATTGTTAACCTTCCTATCAGCTCAGAGCAGTGGGGCAATAAGCTTCAGATCTCTATCATCACAAGGCATTTCTCACTCAGAGAACAATCGCTTACTGGATATTTTCTCTTTTTCAGATCTGTAAACCCTAGAGATGGTTATGCTGAAAAATCCCAGTAAGACCACCAGTTTTTGAACCACTCAGACCATCTCGCACCAACAACCATCCCATGTTCAAAGCCACTTAAATCACCTTTTTTCTGATGCTTGGTTTGAACTTCAGCAGGTCATCTTGACCATGCCTAAATGCATCAAATTCTTACCATGTGATTAGATATTTGCATCAACAAGCAATTCAACAGTTATACTAACAGAGAGGTCAGTGAGTGTAAAAGCACAGTTGAATCCTGCAATAACCTTGTGATGGTTTGTGGAAATAATTCATTTCAATCCGTCCCTAAAGTCCAACAACAATCCGTCAGATTACAATGCTGCTTTTACCCTTGAGGGGAAGTGATGGACTCAAATGCCACTTCACTTAAGCCTGAACTAACCATCAACACAAAGTACTGTGACCTTTAGCGAAGAAACACAATTGGAGGGGGAAAAAAACAGTGGCTTAAAATTATTAGTAGACATCAGCAGCAGACTAACAACCTCCAAACTCTCACACAGGACAACCTCCACTTAGGCCACATTCCTGAGTGAGTGCAGGGTCAAAGTCTGGGTGGGGTGAGTCCAGGGTCACTGTGGCTAGAGGACACAGTCTCTCAAGAGATCCCAACAGGGGAGCTGCACCACAACAACACCCCTAATTTAATTTGGTTCATTATCTCTGAAATCAGACCATGTATACACTTTCAGTGATGCACTTGTGGAATTTCCTGGCTTTCTGAGAGAGTAATTTCACTTTCATAACAGCTCTGGAGCACTCTGTGACACTGAAAACTGATAAAGGACGAGGACACACAACAAAAACACCCACAGTCTTTACTGGTTATCTGAGGTGTTTCTGCATATTAATTATTTGGAATCAAAAACTGATGTAACCTGGACTGACTGCACTCGTTGCTAAGAAAACAGGAAGAAAAGCGGGATAAGAATGAATGAGTGAACTTTAAAATATCCAAGCTGATCAGACAATTTTGCCAATGCGAAAGTCTGTAATGGTATAGATTTTTGCTTTGCTGCTTTCTGCCTGTTAGAATCTAAAATTGTCCCTCTTATATTCACATACTGCATTAAATCCTACACTTCTACACAACTCTTTGTGGAGTTAACTGAGTCAGTTTTGCCAGGTTCTGACTTGATTATACTATTTCTTTGGTAACAAACCGATGATTAAAAAAAGATCCTGTCATGACTTGAACAGGCCACACGTCAAACGTTCCTCAAGCAATTACAGCTGGGAAAAAATAGTTGTTAGGGAAACTACACTCTCAGGGACAGAGAAGAAGTACATTTTTGTCCCTGCGGGTTCATTCTATACTAATGTACCTTCAATGGTTAATTACAGGGTCCTCAAATTAACTTTGTACTTTTTTTCTGAGCTAAAATTAAATTAAGATTTAAAGGTGTAACATTAAGAGGCAGTGTGTGTTTGCTCAAGTACAAAAGTAAATCAAGTTTTGGTGATATTAAGTGGTCTTTATCACTGAAAAAGCACGATACAAATGACAGTTCATATCCAGGCATATATAATGAATTTAGTGTCCAAGTTTGAACCTTTTTTTAAAAGTTAATTTTTGTATGATTACATCCACATACAAACATGTCACAAGAGACAAGTGTACAAATAAATTCGCCCTTCTCAAGGGTTAAGGGCAGTACGTTAAATGGTGACACCCCCAGTCACAAGCCAACAGATACAATAAGGCATTTTTCTTTGAGTGTACCAGAACAAGAATGTGAACAGGCAATGACGTCTGAAACTGTGTATGTGATATTAGCGGTTTTGTGTTCAGTAAAGGCTAAAAAACAAAGAAAGAAAAATAAGACTGACATGATTCATGGGTTGCACAAAAACTGGGTATGTGACGTTATGGTCTGTCAATCCTATAGTGTATATCTGACCCTTGTGCAAAAAAAAGAAAGAACTCCATGCTTCTGTTGCTCAACACCATTTACCCAATCAATGTTGTAACATGAGAGAGAAGGTAAAAAAAAAAATACTGTATGTATAACATGCTTCGCTTTTCAGGTGTTATAAAGGACCCGTGAAGTTGTGTTTGACTCCAATGATTGGAGTCTGTATTACGCTGTCTGAGCCCACATTAGCCTTAGCGATCCTCCTACTTCGATAAATATCCCCAGTTCATTCAGTAACTGCTCCACATCTGCAAGGCTCTAAAATCAAGAAACACTTCTTGAAAAAACTCTCACTTACAACCATCACCAGGCCAGAGTGAGATCTGAAAACTCCAGTAAAAAAGTAAAATTTTACATCCATCCAATGAAAACTGTAATTACGAGAGAAAGCCTTTAACCAATGAGTCAGTAACTACTGCCGTTACTAAAAAAATCTCACCTCCATCTCCAACAACTGTGATTCAAAAGAAATGAAGCATAGTAATGCTGCATTCTTTTAGTTCAACCTGCTGAAAAGGCACCAGGTTACTGTTTAATAACTGATAAGGTCTGGCTCTTGTATGGGGACCTCCAGGGCATTTAAAAGAGATAAACCACAGTCTGTTAGCATCATACTCCAATGTTCATACCAAGTTTCTGTTTCCTTTCTGCTCTGCATCAGAGCAGCGAACTTCCTTTTCCAATTATTTGGAATGACAACTATGAATAACTTGGACAAGCGTCTCTTGATGCAGTAATACTTCACAGATAGGAATGTTACTGCATGAGTGAAGCCAACTTCCTGTTATACTAAGACTACATGCATCAGCATGAAATGTGTAGGTGAGTGTAAGAAAGTCTCAACATTCTCCTTTCTACTGACTTTTTTGTGACTCCACTCATATTACAGCGTGATGTACATGGTGCCTGTGCATTGATTTCTGCACTGCGTGACTTACTGTGAATCTGCCTGAACATCAATAACCCAAATCGCTGGTTCTCTGCATTGTACTACTCAAAATGTGGTGGTGGTTGTGTGTATGTTTAGTGAAACAACACAATTTTTTGACGGATTAAAAGACTCGTGTATACCCTCCACTTCCAAATCTCACATCACCACGTGTGCCTATTTTTACACACATTATCCAGCTTCTCGATAACAAGAAAAGGTGATTCATAAATGGTTTTAGGCTGTTTTTTGGTTTTTTTAAATAACCCTCTAGCTCCTTCCTTCGTTGTTATTTTTATTGGTTTCCCACAGAAGTGATCTATAGCTGAGAAATTACTAACATGACTTTTTGGCTTCAACTCCCTACCCAACGGCTAAACTGAAAACCTATGATTTATTCATGCAGCTACGTTGATTTACCTCTATTGCTTTAATCCCACTAGCTGCAACTATACTGCAGTTACTGTGTGTGAGTAGCACTGTCAAGATTTCATACACTGACATGTAAATGCCGTGCAGTAAAACTAAGCAGTAATGTTTGATTTTAGAATAAACTGTAAATAAAGATGTCACCCACTGGTTCATGAAGGTCGAACGTGAAGCCTCAAACTGAACATTTGTCATCACCATCTTGATGCTTTGAAACCAGGCGTGATAAGTAAGGGGCAGGGGACACATAGGCCTATATCTCATCAGCTAGTGATTTGTCAAAAATAGTGTAAACTATGCTATGTTTCATCATCCTTTTTGCCTATAAAAAAGACCACATTTTGCAAAATGAATATGTTTTGTATTCAATAAGAAGTGAAACTACAAACTGAGGCCATAAACTAGACTAAGACTTCCCATAGATCACAAGAGTCGCCCCCTGCTGGTGGATTTAACTCGCTTCTGTGCTGGCTTCAATTTCAGCTACATCCATCTTTTATATACACTATAAGAACTGTGGATGGCAGTGGTGTAGTAAGCACAGAGTGCAATGATTAGACTGACAGTGAAATAAGTGAGTGCATTTGAATTACAACTTATTCTGAAAAAGAAAAAACACTAAACTCTAGTGTGGAAGATCACATAGAAGAAAATCTCTCCAACCATTCTGATCTAACATAATTAAAAGACATTAAAATGGTAAATTAGAGAGTATTTTATAAACACTCTGGTCCTTCACCTCTCTACCATCACTAAAGACAACAGCGGACGTGCTGTGAGTTGTAAGAAGGCCTGCACAGCCTGATTCATGAAACTTTAACCACTACTCAGTGTGAAGTCAGTTGGACTTCTTAAGGCACAATATCAAACCAATCTCTGTAGATATGAGTCGGTTACGTGAAATTTTTCAGTCAAACAAATGGAGACTCAAACCTGTAGCACAAGCAGAGGGATTTTTTAGTTTGTGTCGCCCGTTGCATCACTTCCGATGCTTTAAAATCTCTGCACGTCTTCAATGGAGAGATTCCATTACTGCACATAGAGTAGGTTTACAGTCCTGGCCATTATAGCAAATCCTGATTTACACCTACTCTAAAAAAAAAAGACAATATAACAAAAGACAGATGCAGGAGAGGGGATCAAGACAAAGCTGTGATTCACAGCACTGTAAACAAGCACATGTAGTCTGGTGCACACTGGGAATGAATAACACAGTTAACTTCCCACCATGTGTGGAGGGGGACATGTTAAACTCCTCAAGAGCGACTGCCCTGGTGAACTGTGAATGCTCCTGTAGCTTTTCACACTTCAGCGGACAATGTAGGCTTAAAACTTAAAGTGAGACTTTTTAAAAAATCTATACCTCTAATCTCGTCAGCTGCAGTGTGCATTCCCAGTACAGGCGTAGGGTGCAGTACAGCATACACACAGTGTGCTGTTGTCCACAAGTCAGCATGTGTGTGTCAGGCATGGGCATGACTACTGCCATTATAATTCTAGGCAGGTGATCAGACTTGACCCCCACCAACTATGTCTGGCCCGCCAGCCAAGATCGTGTGCCAAGTGTCTGGTGTTGCCCGACTCCCCACTGGCTGGTTAATGAAGGGCTTCGCGGGGGAGGCAGGGTGGGCAGGCAGTGGTTTAAGGTGGTGGTGGTGGTAGAGAGGGAGGGACAGCAAAGCAAAAGGGTGGGGTGGGCCTCACTCACTTTGCTGCTTCAATTGCAAGCTTGTATCGGGCCAGCTGTTGATTCACAGCTCCTCTGCCACTATAACAAACAGAGGCCACACAAGAGCCAGCCGGCAGTGCAGAGTGGGCAGAGTGGGACACTGGCAAGCAGTGCTGGGCCCCCCGAAAAGAAGGCCCAGCGATCAATTTCTCCACTGTCGCTACGGAAACAGAGCTGTCTCTATTGGACCCGATGTGAGGAGCGTCTGACTGCATTCTTCTCTCTCCCTCCCTTTCCTTTCTTTCCCTATCTCTATCTATTTCCACCCTCTTGTTTCTTTATCTCTCTTGCTCCCCTCCCTTCTGTCTTCCTCGTTTCACCCTCCTGTCTTCCATCCTCCTTCTTTAACCTGTTTCTCTGGAACAAATCAACAGCTGTCTCAGACTCACTCTGAGCAAGTGCACCGGCTATAAAACAAACTACTGCTCTTCGTCTGCAGCCATTTGTCTGGCTATTAATTCAAAAGGTAGACAGAAACTTCCTCAGCTGGCTTTCTGTGGCTGTGTTGCTGCTGGTCAACCAAACTGTTTTAGTGTCAAGATTTTGCAGCATAAAGTAACCACGTGTTCAATTTTCAACATAGGGGACCTTAAGGAGTCTAATCGGCAAGGGGAGGGCCTTTCTTTAAATCGCAACGCTCACAGTGACCGCAATCTCTAACAAACTCGGACCACACTGCTCTGAATGACCTGGCAGAACAGAAGGTTCCATTCAGCAACGTGCCGCGCTCTGCAAATGTTAGCTCTGCCAAGACAGAAATTAGTATTGCCCTGCAAAACCCACTCTTATCTGCCAGAGAGGGAGCTGTTAGTGGTGATATAGCTTTAGCAGGTTGCAAACAGACCTTGAAGAGATGGCAAACCTATAAATAAACCTGCCTGCACAGAAAAATACTCTTTTAATAGTTGCCTTGAATTGTAGATTCAGTGGGCAGATGTCTGCCCTTTTAACACAGATAGTGAGATTTCGTGGTAGTAATACCACAACATATTTGGCATTGCTTTCATGCCTTGCCCTTGGTCAAAATTGGGCTGTTTGTATGAGCTGCTGTGACCACATTTTACAACCATTAGACACGAAAAGTTCATGAAACAAGGCAGAATCTCAATCAAATGTTAAATTAAAAAATTATCTTGATTGCCTATAAGTTAACGCAAGACCTTTATTGCTTAATATGTGCAAAAAACTAAAAAAAGGTTTTGTGAAAGTCACAGAGTCAAACCCTTATGCCCATTCACCACCAAAATATAATAGTGATACAGGAAGGATTGCAAACTAGGAAAATATATAGTATTAGGTCACATTGTAGTTATGCTATGCCATGCAAGTTTAGGAGATTTACAGTGCCTTATAAGATTAATACTCTATATTTAAGAGTAAGTGAAATATTTAAATGGCATGAATTTTGCAATCATAAAATGTTTTAGGAAATATCATTGCAAAGTTATGTGCAAGCATCATCACTGTGCCCTTAACAAGCACAAATTTTTAGTGCAACTTTCAACAAATCCCAGCTGTGGAGACACTGACACGGGTGTTTTATGCAGGAAAATGATATATAGTCTGTGTTTCTTCTTATTTGTTTAAAATTTGTACTTCTGTGTGTAATAAACAATGGCAATAAACTGATTCTGCAACACAGATTTATGTTTCCAGTGATTTTGTGTTTGCAGCCATCGCTAATAGTATTTTTGTGTGTTTCAAAAACAAACCTACCAAAGTATTCCTTTTTCATGTGCATCTCTAACTCCTTCTCCAGCTCCAAGGTGAGCGCCTCCAGCCTTTTCTCCGCCTGGCTTGGTCCACTCTCTCGACTGGGGGTCACCTGGTAAGGTAGTTTAAACCTCTGGCCCGAGGAAGCCGTTTTTGAAGGCATCACATAATTATATGAGGAAGGCGACCCTGAGGGTATATCCGCGGTCCCTCCCGTCTGCCCCGACTGCTGCTGGGGTTCAGGCACTGCCGAAAGCCCCTGGAGATGGATGCGATTCTGAACTCCGTTGGAGTCTCCAAACTCCTGCAGCAGCGTATCCTCGTGTAAACTGGTTCCCAGCATGGATGACCTAGGGGAAGGAAGCTGCAGATCCGGATAGGTGCTCATAGACCCCCTGGAGCTGCGAGAACTTCTGGAGCTGTGACTGGAGATGCTGGACCGGGGGCTGACCACGCAGTTTGCGCTTGTCCCCGGTCTTGCGCTCCCGTCCTGGCTGCAGATGCTGGAGCGAGGACTCGCCAGCGGCGCTGAGTGCAAGACTCCCTCCAGATCTTGGTTGACCACGGGCCCGTACCGAGAGTCAGAGTAACTGGATCTCGGGCTGGTAGTGAAGGAGTACTGGCTCGCAGTGCTCGACCTGGGGCTGGTGTGCCTCTGGTCGTAGCCCATGCTGATGCCGCTGGTGCGGTTGCTGTTGGGCTTGCTGCAGCAGTCACAGCTGTTGAGACTGGCCCGGGGACTTGAGTGTTTACTCGTGTCGCTGGCGGTGCTTGCATAGCTGGATCGGGGACTGAGGACACTGTTTCCTTCGCAGTGAACCAAACTAGATCTAGGGCTCGTGTACCTCTCCTGACCCGGTACCACCAGACTGGTACGCGGGCTGCTGATGCTCGACCTCGGGCTGGCATGCTTGCTTTGCTCTTGAGAAGACAGAGAAGATGCCAGGCTGGAGCGAGGACTGGTGGCGTTATATCTCCCGTCGTGGCTGCTGGCGATGCAGACACTGTTGCACCTGTTGCCGGGCACAGCCACCGGTTTGTTGAGCGGCACGCCGTCAAAGGTGGAGCCGGTGCTGTACCTGTGGCCCTGTACCTCCAAAGAGTACCTCCTGTGTCTCTCGGAAGTGCCTGTATAACAAGGCAAAGCTACTTCGGATTTGGTGCAACAACCATCCTCGTTATAAACCGCGTCCCTCTGTGGGGCGCAAAAATCCACAGGAACCGTCCGGTTGCAATTCACCGGGCGCACCGGAGCCGCGTTGTACACTTTATTCCCGGACGAGAAATTCTCCACTGTGTGATGCTGCTGGTGAAGCACAGAGGTCCCATTCATCGGCTTGGCTTTATGCTCAACCAGCGCAGGAGCCGAAAAGTCTAAATCGGGGTTAATCACCAAGTCTCTCCTCGCATCGTACATCCCGTCCTGGTACGCATCATACAAAGAAAGGTCCTCCATCAGTTTGGTGGCCCGGAGTCCCAAATCTTCCTGGTAATGCTCCATGTTGTGCTCCCGAGGAGAGAAACAAGTTCAGAGTGCGCTCCGCTGCGCGAGCCAAACTATAGAGCACCGCGGAGCACTAATTGCGTTTCACATGGAAATCAAAACAAAACGCCGCCGTACAGCCGTCCCTCACTCACAGAAAACCACTTACATGCCCGCAAACCCCGCCGAGAGCCGCATCGTCTTCTTCTGCTTCCCCCGCTTCGCCGAAAACACAAACTCTTTCTCACAGTTTCAGCCGACAGCGATACGTTTGTCAACTTCAGTTTTTGTTAAGTTGAAAGGTCTTTACAGTCAACGGCGCGCTGCGCGGAGGAATTTCCCCTTGTTGGTTTTTCCTCTTGATTTCCCTTACGGCCACTGTGCAAGAAATCGAAGTAGATCGGATAATCGTATATGCTGCAAACACCCTTTGTGTGCAAGCCTGAGCGCACAAAGAGCGCAAAAATCTCAACAAAACGCCGTTTAATGCAGGGGACTCGTTCGCGTGAAAGGAATGCGGGGAAGGAGACTGGATGCGCTGCGCCTCTCTGGAATGTGGTTAATGCTGCAGAGAAACAATGATTGCGACCAACTCAGCAAGGGGCTGCCGGCTCTGAAGAGAATAGTTTAAGAGAGAAGGGGACGTCTGCATTCATCCCGGGCAGACTAAAATACCACACAAAGCACGCCTCACCTGGTCCGACTCCTTTTACACCAGGAATGAGCTGCAGTGATTCGGTATTAATGGAGGGCAGATGCGTTTAAAACTCAATTTTCAAAGATGTAAAGATATTCTCAGATATCGTTTTCTACATATAAATAAAGGGTAGGCCTAGATCATGCTTTTAATGATTTGTTTTACAATAAGCTGCATAAAAACACGATATGAGGATTTCAAATATAGCAAAACAGTTTAAGAATTACGAAAATATGCAATCTCGATTAACCTTGGAAAAAACATGTTATTACTCTCTGCAATAGAAAATAGTCGCTAAGGTCTTTAACATTTATTTAAATATACATATATATTTTCTAAATGCACCTATTAAAAGCACGTCTTCCTGATGATAAAGGGAGGGGTTTAAAAATCAAAACCCACAATGCAAATTTGACAGGTCAGGTTTTATTAATTTTTGCACAAAAAAATATTTCAAAATGTATTTATCCAGTAATCATAGATGTTTGCCCTTACAAGTTAAAAAAGAGGTAGCATGTAAAAATTAAACTAACTTATGTTACTGCTTTAAACTGCTCTCATAGACTTGGTCCTTAGATGGCTGGACTTGTTTTAATGACTTTAAAAGAAAAGGTGCACATGGATGATAACATATTAAAATATGTAAACTGTCTTTTGATGAGTCAGTCTTCACACAGTATGGATGATGTTTTGGGCAAAGTCAAAAGGCAAGACTATACATTAACTGCCGACGACTGGCAGAAAAGACAGAGACACAGCCACCAAGGCAGAAACAAACAGGATGTTGAGCAGCAGTCGACTGAGGAAGGAGCGGTGACATTTCTTCCCGTGGCCTCTGATTCTGAACCACTGCACGACCTCATCCAGGTTGTACTCCCTGGGCTCGTAACTGAGCTCCGCCTTTGCCTTTGCCATGCTGAAGTAATGCGTCACGCCAGTTTTATACACCTCTGTACGTGTCAGCAGCGGCTGGAAGTTATAGAAGGGGCCGATGAGGTAGTGAATCATTTCTGTGAGGAAGGCAAAAAAGTAAATGAGAGAGATAGGAAGGCGCAGTGTGGGGAAACGATAGCCTAGGCCTTCTACCAGAGGTCTGAAGAATTCAAAATTGTTGACAGGCCTTCCATCTGAGATGAAGTAGGCCTGGCCAGCGGCGCGGTGCTGCTTCTCTGGGGTCAGAGCCTCAGCAGCTAGCACATGTGCTGACACCAGGTTGTCAACATGGACGAACTCCACCAGGCTGCTGGGTTTACCGTAAACAAACCTGAAGATCCCCTTCTCTATATAGTCAACTATCCTGGGCAGATGCCTCTGCTCTCCTGGCCCATAGATACCTGCCGGACGCAGTGCGCAGGTGCTCAGCAGGCCCGAGCGGCCCTTCAGCACTGTGCCATTAGCTTTCAGAACTGCCATGTCAGCCAGGGACTTGGTTCTGGAGTAGTGGTCCGGGTGAAGATGGAGAGGTAGATAAGGCAGGCTTTCATCTCCGTTCTCTATTACCTGACCCCCGAACACCACATTGAAGGTGCTGGTGTAAATCAGCCTGGACACTCCGTGTTCTACACAGGCCTTCAAGATGTTCTGTGTGCCTTGTACGTTCACTGCCTCAATCAGCTGGCGATTTAGCTGCTCCCTGCCAGACATGCCATAGGAGGCAATGTGGAATACACAATCCACCCCTGTGACAGCCTTCTCCACGTCTGGATATTCACGTATATCACCCTGCACAAACACAGCATCCTCTGGCAGTTCTTGACTTGGGGGGATGATGTCAAACAGGATGACTTTGGCTCCTTTTTTATGCAGAGACAGAGCGAGCCTTCAGAGGGGGGGAAAAAGCAGTCCTCCATTTTAACAAAATAACAGGCACAGTAAACCAAGGACAAAAGTACAATAGATGCACTTACTTCTACCTTCAATCTTACCACAGTTCATGTCAAGAAAGTTTATCTTAATAAGATAACTGGTGTGATAACGCCACCTTGTGGTGCTACCCTCATGCTGCAGCGTTTGCCTGCATTTATATATTTTATAATGTGTAGTAATAACACAAAAAAGGCAAAATTGTTCTTACCGATTACCGAAGTAGCCAGATCCACCAGTTATTAAAAACGTCTCTTTGCGTGCATTTCCCATTCCAAGCGGATGAATCTGTGAGGAAAATTAAGAAAACAATATTATTAATGTTTTTTTTAAATACACATAAATCAGCCTGATGCATTTAAAGAATAAAAGTATTAATAACTGAAAAAAATCGTAATTAAACAGCTTCCGGTTACCTAACGTCAATCACAGCTTGCAGATTCAATGACGTTTTCCACCTGAGCTATTAAATCTTTCATGCTGTTACGTCAGCGTATATTTTTGTTTCCCGAGGTGACTGCAAGTTTAATTCAGTGAATAAAATCTAACTAATCCATACTTGTAGTTGCTTGTATGAGTAGAGTAAAGGTGAGTGCGAGGCATGCTTGAAACTATGCACATGCCCTGTTCGCCAAACTGTTAAAAGCTCACATATTCAACGGACACACCAACCTGAGCACGAGGCACACAAAAACGAGACAAATAAGTGTCCAATATGACTCATTCAAAACTCCACTGTAATACTGGAAACATCCAAAATATGCGACAGATAGCACCACCAGTGTATCCCCTCACCAGTGACGCTGATTCGTTAAGCACGGGGACACAGGACATCCGGCGAAATTATCTTCATGTAGCAAAGCATTGACAAATTGTAAAATAGTTTTAATGGTAGCTAAACGCAGAATTATACAACAGATCCGTAGATATTGTCGAATTTCATGGTTTAGATTTACAGACTGTCATAGCATATACTTTAATCTGGACTAACGATACACGTCTCATGCTTTTGTTTTGAAAGCTTTATTTTAGACTACGAAGACTTCCGATTTTGACTTTTTTTCACGGATTTGAACCAGAATATTTTTATTAACACGATACAAATTTTGCTGCGCGTATAAGCTGTGTCAATGGTGTCTGAAGGTAGCTATGGCTGCTTTCAGGATGTTGCTGTTAGAAACTTTCCGCTGTGGCTCCTGTCTTCATGCCTGAAATCAAAATGATAGTTGCCGTAAAGTGACTCATACTGCTGTGAGGGCCCTAATATTTACAGGAAGGCTTCACAGCAGTCAAATCCCTTAAAAACATAAAAAAAAATATTTGTCTGAGCCACAATTAAAAACAATATAATCATTTCCAGAATAAAAAAGTTTAACCCACCAATTTACAGAGAGTGGAGTTTTCAGTGAGAACTAATAAAGGAGTGAAATATTGGTCTATATACACTGTACAGACTTTTTCCCTTGAATTAGTAGAATTTTAATTTAATCTGTAGTTGTGTGAGGGGAAAACGTGAATAATTTTTTTAAAAGGTAAAATAAAAAGAGGATTTACGTAAGTCTTTGATTAGTAGTCCCTCTAGTGGTGATACAAACTGAAAATTGACGACGACGTCATATTTTACTCTCAGTTGCCTCCCAGAACAACAACGCAGAGCTGCAGGTTACTTCAAAGTCCAAAGGTAAGCGGCTGTGTTATGTAAGAGAGATCAGTGAAGTAGAGAGTGCACTAAACTCTTAAAGGAAACAGTCCGGTGGGAGGCACGGCCAACGGGCTTTATGTTTCCTAAAGTATGCGTATTTGTCGATCTGATCGTGGTGACAAAAAAGTAGGGTATAATTTTACAGGCACACGGATGAACGTTTGTCGAAATTGCCTTTCTCGTTTTACATAATTTACTCACATGAAAAACTTACCCAAAGTTGAGCAGGCCTGCACGTTCCGTATCTGTACAAAACGCACCACCCAAAATGTGATAAAACGGGAAGATACGCGTCATGAGCATGTTTAGGTCGAGTTACACCGAATTGTTGAAAACAAACAAAACAAGTCCGTGATAAACTACTTTACAACATGTTTAGGAGTCGACTTTGCAGATATAAGTGCAACTTTTAACTTGATATAGGACTGATCACTAAATTCAGTATAATATGATCCGGTGTAAACTATCCTGTGTCTTATCTGAGGAATATTACGAATGGTGTCATAACCTGCATTTTACAAACAGGATGGATTTGCGTGAGTACTTCAAAAGAATTGGTTTCCATGCCTCCTGTGATAAACTGGATCTTGCAACACTGAAGCTGATCCACAGACAGCATGTTATGTCCATCCCATTTGAGAACCTAAGCATCCACTGTGGCGAGAGGATCACCATGGACCTTGAGGTCATCTTCAATAAGGTCGTGAGGAGCAGCCGCGGAGGCTGGTGCCTTGAGAACAACTCCCTGTTTGGCTGGGTGTTGAGACAAATGGGTTTCAACACGACAACACTGAGCTCCAGAGTTTTCAATAGTTTCCTCAATGACTTTGGCCCGCTTGACTCTCATCTCATTAACAAGGTCATCATTGATGGGAAGGCTTATATCACAGATGTAAGCTTTGGGGTGTCATCACAAGTGCGAGAGCCTCTGGAGCTTATTTCTGGAAAGGAGCAGCCCCAGGCAGCGGGTGTTTTTCGCCTCATAGACAAAGGGGACATGTGGGTGCTGGAGAAGACTGGCAGAAAACCAAAGGTTCCTAATCCAGAATTTGCTACATCAAGTCTGGTGAGCAGGAAGGAAACAAAGCAGATCTACTGCTTCACCTTGGAGCCTCGCGGGGTAGATCATTTTGTAGATAAATGTCACAGGCTGCAGACCGACCCCGCCTCACTGTTCACCAATAAGTCCATCTGCTCTTTGCAGACTCCCACGGGATTCAGAGCCCTGATTGGAAAGACCTACAGTGAGGTCACCTTCAAACCAGAGGAAGGTGTTGATGTCTTAGACATGAGGGACATACCAGGTGATGAGATAGAAGAAATTCTGATGGAAAAGTTCAACATAAAGCTGCAGAACAAACTAAAGCTCATGAGCAACAAATCCTGGTACACACTTTGAAAACAATCCTCACATATCAACATTTTATGTTGAAGCTTGTCAGCAAAATAAAATATTTGACAACTTCATGAATTAAATTATTTAGATCTTCAGAATTGTAGTTGCATAAAAACAGAAAGAAATGAGCTCTAAATAATGTGCACTGAATGATGGAATGATAAAAAAAATAACTCCAATTATTCAATTTGATTTTATTGTATTCATATAGCGCCAAATCACAAAAGCAGTCACTTCAAAGCACTTTATATTGCAAGGTAAAGACCCTACAATAATACAGAGAACACCACAACAATCAATTATCCACATAATCATTACATAATTATGAACAAATATTATTAGGCAAAAAACATAATGTGTTAAAGAAAAAAAAAGAATATATATATATATATATATAAAAGATAATCTTTATTAGTCCCACAGATGGGAAATTCACATTGTTACAGCAGCAAAGTACACTAAACAGGAAAATATAAATAGATGCAGCATACCTAACAACAGTAAAGCTATGCAAGTATATATGCAAGTATAAATATTTTAATTTCTAGTGTTATTATAGTGTAGTAGTTTACACATTTGCTTTTCCCTTTGGGTTTCCACCAGGAATGACAAATCGAAGGTAGAGCCACCTGCTGTGGCAGCTCCTTGTAAATAAGGGAGCAGCTGAAAGTAGCTTTATTTGGAATTGTATTATAGTGGGAAGTGAGAAGAAGGGAGTAGAGGAGAAATGCTCAGTGCATTATGGGAAGTCTGTCAGAATATGTAAATTAGGCTTAAAACGTATCTGAGTTTTATCCCTAATTTTAAAAGTACACAGGGTATCTGTGCATTAAATAAAATGATTTACAGTATGAGGGAAAACATACCATGTTTATATTTTTCTAGATATAATAGTGAGTGTAGTGATCTTAATATTTATAACTACCTTGAATGTTTTTGTGTCACCTTTTTTTGTTTTATGTTTGTATATTTATTAATCCCATATATCATAATGCTTAAACTAAGATAACTTATTTCATAGTATTTATCCTCAACCTTGTAAAACAGCAAAAAGTGAAAACTGATCAAATCTGAAGACATCCTGACAAAAAAATCATATGCACACTGCTTCTCTCCAGTTTAATAAATTCAATCTCAAAACATTCTTGCAAAGGCAACATTTTGATCTTGAAATGAAGAAAGAAGATTCCATGAATATTTCTATTTTTCAAACTATATTACCTGTTTATCTGTTCACCATTATAAAATTATCATAATGCTTATATATGGTAACTGAGTAATTCACAGTATTTTTTCTGAAGCACAGCTAAAACTCTAAAATTGCTGCAGGAAAGTACTGAGCTTCATGATGACAGAGAATGATGAAGCATTAAAATGTCCTGTTTTGTGAAGTTGTTATAGTGTCATAGGTTTATGCAAGGAAGTTTGTATATCAAGTGATTTGTCCTCAACGCCTCTGCCTCTACATGACTGAGACTCAGATCCTCATCCTGGCCATCCAATGGCAGTTCTTAGCATAGATCAACATGTGTTAAATAGAATAACCTAAATTGTATTTTAACAGACTTGAATGGACAGTGGCTCTTTGGGTTTCATGATATTAAACATACTTTGCTGTTTTATTCTATGTTCTGTGTCAAAGTTTCTTGCGTTTACAAAAATGATGTTGCCATTACCAATTATTCTCTTCAAAAGAGAGCAGGGATCATAACACATTATGATCCCTGCAGTGGGTGGGTCCTTTGACAGACAAAAAATAAATAAATCAGCCTCTTTTAACAACAGAAAATATGCTTTTGACAGTCTTCCTCTCAGTAATAACTTTTGTTTTTCTTTGGGAAACTTACCGGTTATCCTGGCAGCTGCTCTGCCACAGTTTGCTGGTTTTATTAGTGTACAGTGAAACTGACCATGTTCTTTAATAGACAATTATTCTTCTAATATTACAGTTTAAGTGAGTTCTAATCAGGCTATACTGCTCGTACACATCCAGTTGTTCGATAAAATCAACCTCACATTTCACCCATTTCAAACTTTCTGCATGAATGGTCTGTCCACCAAGCTCCTTTTAATAACAAACCTTTTGTAAAACCAACAGCAGGACTTACTAGAAAAGAACCAGAGCATATATTCTTTCATATGATCACATTCAAGAGAAACTATTTTGTTTTGTAATATCATAGAAATTGCCATGATATGAATAATATCTGTCATTATCTTAAGCATACCTCAATAAAGCAGTAGCTGCAAAATCATTGACATTATTGCATTAATGTGGGTGTGTTTTATTGCCTGTGTACTGGACTTTTCTCTTTTGAGGCGAGGGATGCGTTATTTCTTCTTTCCAAATGTGTATATATTATCATTTAAATGTGCTCCTGAAAGAACTTTAATAACCTCATGCATAAAATTCTATAAATACTTATTTCCATGTGTGCATTGTCTTCTCATTATTTCTCTCAGTGAAGCAGCTGAGTTGCACCAACTCTATCACTGATTAACTTATGATCAAGTAAATCAGTAATATACTGTCAGGTTCTTTTGGCTGTTTAAGCTCACCCACTTTATTGCATGAAGTTCACCAGGTAGAAGAGATCAGTTACTTCCCTCTTTTTTGGCCTTCACAGAAATATTCCTCAGAAAATTGTTTTGATCACAATATCAACAAAGTAAGGTTAAACATTTTTGCTCTGCATTTCTTCTTGCAGGTTATTTTCTGTTACTTTAAACAAAGGAAAAGTGTTAAATATACTGATTTGCAATGACTGCAAGTAACATCTTTAACAGACTTGATTCAAAGAAGCTGCATGATTTGCTTTTTAAGCTCTAAGGGAAATGAGATGGATTTGCAGCATAGTAAGAAAAACATAAGTATCTCACTTGCCTTTATCTGTTGTTGCTTCCAGACCCTCAAAACACATCCTCGATCAAACACCAATCACATAAGGTAAGGATAAAAAATTTCAGATTATTTTAGTTATATTCAACATTTGTCATTAGAATGATATTTATAGTATTAACCAAAAGAAAGGTGTTAGAATGTATTGATTTGTGTAGTAAATGCAAAGTTGAAGTCAACAATTGCTGTACCCACAAAAACCACATTATTTTATGAAAAAAGAAGAATTTATTTACTACCATTTACAACTTAAAGAATTGTATTGGTAAGCAGCTGAAAAGATTAAATGAGGCTAGGATAACTTGATGTTAAAACACTAATGCTTCCACCATCTTGCATTTCCATTCTCTTTACGTGAACAGAAAACCGGAATTAAATTTAATTTTTATAAATTTAATGAGACACTCTTGCATGAAATGTTAATTAAGATTAGGTGTCTTGAATTGAATGATTGTAAGGAAGCAAAGAGCCTACCAGGCTAGACCTAGAGTTGGACATCTGGCTGCATCCTGTAGATTGACAGGATGTGACACAAAATGAAAGATGTTGGGGGGTTTTTAAAATGTATTTTTTTTAAAGCTTTATAAATGACATGCTGCAGACCTGAAATGATTATCAATGTGATGTCCTGCATTTTACAGGCAAGATGAATTTGGATGAGTACTTCAAAAGGATTGGTTTCCATGGCTCCTATGATAAACTGGATCTTGCAACACTGAAGCTGATCCACAGGCAGCACATTATGTCCATTCCATTTGAGAACCTCAGCATCCACTGTGGTGAGAAGATTACCATGGACCTTGAGGTCATATTTAACAAGATGGTGAGGAGCAGCCGTGGAGGTTGGTGCCTTGAGAACAACTACCTGTTTGGCTGGGTGCTGAGACAAATGGGCTATGACACTACAACCTTGGGCTCCAGAGTTTTTAGCACTACTGGTGGTGAATATCACTCTGAAGAAACACACCTCATTAACAAGGTCATCATTGATGGGAAGGCTTATATAGCAGATGTAAGTTTTGGGGTGTCATTCCAACTCCGGGAGCCTCTGGAGCTCATCTCTGGAAAGGAGCAGTCTCAGGCAGTGGGTGTCTTTCGCCTCATAGACAAGGGGGATGTGTGGATGCTGGAGAAAACCGGCAGGAAACCAAAGGTTCCTAATCCAGAATTTGCTAAATCAAGTCTGTTAGACAAGAAGCAAACACAGGTGATGTACTCCTTCACCTTGGAGCCTCGTGAGCCATATCATTTCTCTCAGGTAAACCATGACCTCCAGACAGACCCCGCCTCACTGTTCATCAATAAGTCCATCTGCTCTTTGCAGACACCCACAGGATTCAGAGCACTGGTTGGCTGGACCTACAGTGAGGTCACCTTCAAACCCGAGGAAGGTGTTGATGTGTATGACATGAGAAACGTAACAGATGATGAGCTAGAAGAAATTCTGAGGGAAAAGTTCAATGTGAAGCTGCAGAAAAAACTGCAGGCTGTAAACAAAAAAGTATGCTACACACTTTAGAAAATTAACCAGCAGATGTCTTGCTTTGAAAAAGCTTTAAAACAGTAATCAGAATTACAATCAGAATACTTTATTAATCCCTAAGGAAAATTCTGTAAATCAAGCTCAGCAAAATTTCTGTTTTTGAAAAATTATAAGTCACATTAAATGTCACGTTTCATAAGATGCATTTCTATGACTGAAAGAAGTAAAGTCACTTTTTCAATGTGTTGTTTTATTTTATTCCCACACACGTTTGCAGCTCCAGAGTTGTAAAGATTTTAATGACCACATAAGGAGATCAGTACCAAAATTAACTTTTCCTTTGCATTTCTCAAATACAACTATGAAATTGTATATATTTAATTAAACAAATACAACAAATCATGTTCTGTCACTTGAAAGAAACATTTCTACCTCAGTTGTTCGACTTGGAAAGAGGTAAGTGGTACGATAACGACACCTTGTGGTATAATAGACATGGTGCAGTGTTTAACTGCGTGAAAATTTGTCTAACAACACTAATTTATTCATGTCAGTGACCCAAACCACAAGTCTCGTCCGTGGATAAGCAGATGCAGTTCTAATTACCTCTGCTTGTGGACACACAAACCTGTATTTTATTTTGTTTTCATGAATGTGGTCGAATTGAATCTCGTGTGTTTATAAGAAGTAGCTCATGGCTTCACGCCTGAAATAACCATTAAATATGCCAAAGTGACGTCATTATTTTTGCGACAATAAATGACCTGTCAGAGACACGAAAACAGAACAACGTAACAAGGAATACCGTTGAAATTACACATTTTAATTTCCAACTCTTACACTTTAAAATCGAGACCTTTAGTGGAGCCTGGGAGAAAACAGCTGTTCATTCCAGTTACATGATCTCAAAAGGATTCACACACTCCTAACCAGGATAAGCCAATAACACTGCACACGATGAAATCATTCTTAAAACCCACACAATAAAGGTGTTTGCTTTTACGATTATGATTCACCCAACGAGAGACCCACCTAATTTCTCTCCTGCCTCCAAATAATAAAATTCAAAATGCTACAAACCATATAGTATGATGATTAATTATCATAAAAGCCTATGTATCCTTGTATTTTCTCTGTCTCCCCTGCCTGGCGCGTGGATTGGCTTGTACAATTAAAAGGCTTAAACCACGAAACCTCCAGCTCATTCTCATACACAGAATACATTTCTATTACTTACTTTTAATCACATCCTACAACTCCACCAGCTGTGCAGTTAACAGCGCCTGATATCAATTAATGTTGAGTCAATGATAATGAGTTCCCAATCATTTTACAGTACTTACAGAAATATATGTTACTGCAGTCAAAACCTATTTTTAAAAAATAATAATAAATCTATATGCAAAGAAACGAAAGTCCAGTTTTAGATTTGAAATACAAATTTGAATAACATGTCGAGTTTTGCCATAACCAATAATACATGAGGTGGATTGTAGGGCTACAGTCTTTGCACCTGATTTGGTACAACTCTTATTTAATCTGGAGCTGTGTGAGAGGAAAAGTGTTTATACAAATATAACTGAATTTCGTAAAGAGTTGGTTAGTAGCGCCTCTAGTGGTAATACCTGGGGTTTTATAAGTGCAGCTGAGCGTTGATAGTCACACATCGTTTGACCATTAGCTACCGACTCTAACAGCACGCAGCTGCAGGTCACAACCCAGCCCACAGGTAAGTTGGACCAATTAAAACTATTACACAATACATGAAGCTATTGTGCTTAAAATAAAAAATAATAGTGACCACTGATAATAAATTTTCTTCACCGTTTCTGTACTTTGGCAGTAGATGTAAATAGTCATGCTAGGAGATATTTTTCAGATTGTTCTTGAGCAAAAACTTTACCGTGAACAAGACTTTTTCTCCTTTTAGTCAGGGGCCAGCGCCATTTTGACGGCGGGAAAACAAGGTCAAGTAATTAATGGTCTTACTTTGAAACGGAGTTATTGCGAGTAACCTTACCTCTAAATACTCCTGTGCAAAATGTCACAGCTAAGGTTTAGGATTTGCGCTAATGTGACTGCATTTATTAAAGAGACCTGGGTTTCCAACACACCAGTGTTGGCAGTGTTCTACCGGAGGTCCACCACACCGCCAAGTGTTCAAATTCAACTGCCATCAAAAAAAACAAACAAAAAACAACTGTCATCCCTGTGTCAAAGTCGGAGACATGGCGCCATGATGCTGTCTGCATTTACGCAAAAGACTGGACAGAAACTGAGAGGAGGCCTTTCAGTGTCTTGTTTTTTTTTCTCACCAAAGACAAAACCGTGTTGGAGAACCTACAGACCCGTTAAGGACTTTTGTCTTATAGGAAGCTTTTACCAGTTGTCCTCTGATTTGTTCAAACAGGTATTTGTTGGGAGTGTTATCTTCGTTTTAGCTTATAGGTACTGTGTAAAAAGTTTTGAGCCACATTTCCTTTATCTTGTTAGGAGTATTGGAAATGGGTGCAGCCATTTGTTGGAATATGCAAAACCCCAGTTTGTACAGCTTTAACAATGTTGAAAGTCAACATTTGATGTGGCTGCCTTTATTCTTTAACACAGCTTGAGCTCTTAGGCAAGCTTTCTTGTAATTGAGCCTTCAGGAATAGTTTTCCAGGCTTCTTGAAGAAGATTCAACGCTTCAGGGCTCCAATCCATGATTGATGGTGCCTAATTGTGAAGTGGTGTGGATTATTTATTTTTATTTTTATTTTTTTTTGCCCCCCCCCTTATCCAGGTATGCCTTGACTACAATGCTAGGGTGTTTGGGATCATTATCGTGCTGAAAAAAGGAAACCTTTGCCAATCAGGCTTCCAGATGATATTGTATTGTGGATCAAACTCTGATGGTACCAGTTTTGGCAAGGTCCCCAACACTGATTTAAATGCAGCCCAAAGTCATGTGTGTCCACTGGGTTTTACAGATGGCTGCAGATGCTCACTATACCTCTCCCTTGAGCTGGATAAGTCTAGCTCATTAGAAGGAATAAAAAGGATATGGTGTGTTTTATGGGAAAAGGATTTAATCACTCATTGGAGCAGAAACTCTGAGCCACATTCATGGAAACTTATTTGTTTTGTGTATTGCTTCTGTCAGCTAAGCAGTTGAGATGCACCACCCCTACCACGATCATGATCGATGCATATCATTGAATGAGACTGGCTATATACACTCCCTTTTGTAGTATAAAGTAGCTTACTTGCCTTTATCCTGTTTTTGCTTCCAGACCCCTCAAAACACATCCTTGATCAAACGCCAGTCAAATAAGGTAAGATTAAACATGTGCAAAATTTTTAGATCTTTTTTTGTTGTATTCAACATCTCTGGGGGGCGGGGGACACAGCCCAAAGACTAGTATTGGTAAGCAGCTGTTGAAAGGGTTAAATGAGGCTAGGATAACTTGACTATTAAAACACTAATGCTTCCACCATCTTGGATTTCCATTGTCTTTACATGAAGAGAAAACAGGAATTAAATTTAATTGTTGTAAATTTAATTAGACACTCTTACATGAAATGTTAATTAAGAATAGGCGTCTTGATTTGAATGATTGATTCTAAAATTGTAAGGAAGCAAAGAGCCTACCAGGCCTTTTTTTTTTTAAATTTAATGCTTTGTAAGTGACATGGCTGCAGAACTAAAATGATTATCAATGTGATGTCCTGCATTTTACAGGCAAGATGAATTTGGAAGAGTACTTCAAAAGGATTGGTTTCCATGGCTCCTATGATAAACTGGATCTTGCAACACTGAAGCTGATCCACAGGCAGCACATTATGTCCATTCCATTTGAGAACCTAAGCATCCACTGTGGAGAGAAAATAATCATGGACCTTGAGGTTATCTTCAATAAGGTTGTGAGGGGTACCCGTGGAGGTTGGTGCTTTGAGAACAACTACCTATTTAGCTGGGTGCTGAGACAAATAGGCTATGACACTACAACCTTGGGCTCCAGAGTTTTTAACACGAGTATTAATGAGTTTGAATCCCAGGAAGTACATCTCATTAACAAGGTCATCATTGATGGGAATGCTTATATAGCAGATGTAAGTTTTGGATTATCTGGCCAAATACGGGAGCCCCTCGAGCTCATCTCTGGAAAGGACCAGCCTCAGGAAGGAGGCGTCTTTCGCTTCATATGCAAGGACAATTTGTGGATGCTGGAGAAGACTGGCAGAAGGACGGAGGTTCCTAATCCAGATTTTGCCAAATCAAGTCTGGTAAACCGGAAGGAGACGCGGCTGATCCACTGCTTCAGCTTGGAGCCTCGTGAGCCAGATCATTTCTTTCAAGTCAACAATGACCTCCAGACAGACCCCACCTCACTGTTCACCAACAAGTCCATCTGCTCTTTGCAGACGCCCACAGGATTCACAGCACTGGTTGGCTTGATCTACAGTGAGGTCATATTTAAGCCAGAGGAAGGTGTTGATCTCTATAACATGAAAAACATAACGGAAGATGAACTAGAGGCTGTGCTGATGGAAAAGTTCAACGTGAAGCTGCAGAATAAAATGCAGGCTGTAAACAGAAGAGTATTCCTTGAATTTTAGAAAATTACTCCTCATACATCCTGCTTGGAAACACTGGCATGAATGATGCTTTCTGGTTATTTGAAAGATTATCAGTGGTGTTGAATGTGTTTTGTATGACTATAAATGATACACTTGCATGGAAATAAAAAAAGTAAAGGCATCATTTCAGTCTGGTTTTGTGTTTTGTTTTCCTTCTATCTTCCCCTCCATACACTTCTGCAAGTTCAGAGACGGAAGAAAACATATCAGTAAATTGTCTAGTATTTGATTATTGTTTTTATTTATTTTTTAAGGCTTTTAGAACAGTAAAACATATAAACAGATCAAGGTCAAGAGGAACACATTTTCATTTTCCAAATATCACTCAAATGATTTCCAGTCTTAACTAAATAAATGAAATCAATTGAAGTCTGCATTGTCCCTCTGACAGGAAGGTGACCAGTCCAAGGTGTACCCCTGCTTCTCCCGTTGTGATGGCTAGAATAGGGTTCCAGAACAATCCCGTCTCTGTGATCCTGAACTGTGTGCGGGTGGATAGATTCAAACAATCATTGGACTATCTCAAATCTGTCTGCTCAAAGATTTCAGACTATTAGATGTATTTGAATCCTACTACAATGCATTTTTTTCCCATGTAGTTTTTATGTAATCATATCAAACTACTTCCCATTCGTAAGAGCGCTTTCTGGAACGTAGAAACCAGGTTTTCTTCACTGTTACATAAGCGAAACCTGCCGTCCATGCAGTTTGCCTGCAGCAGGCGGGACTTCAACGTTGGCACCGCCCTTTATTTGGGTCACACCCAATCATATTAGCTGCGCACACACTCGATCAGGATTGGTCAGCAGGCCTGTCCTACAGCTGAGGGGAAGGGTGTTGTAGCTGCTTCTCAGACCATAGACAGTGGTTCAGACATGAACTCCTTGGAACAGGCCGAAGGTAATCAACACTAAAAGCGACTCAAATTAATCAAATGTAAAGTTTCAGCGGGTATAGTCGTTGCAGCTAAAGCCACGGAATGTGTACTGAGCAAACGTCTTAAGATGGGTTTTGAAATTTTGGCGTAACGATGCCTTAGCCGGCTAGTTTTCTTAGCATGCTCGTTAGCCTAACTGACAAAACATTCAGCCACTGATACCCTTTATTATTTACACGCAAACACGTTTAATTGTTAAATCCCCTCTTTTTTTAACTGGGATCGTAGAGTCATAGCCAGCAACTTTTTTTTTTTATTTTTTTTTTTACATATGTAGGGAATATAATCAGCTTGGAAGTGAAAGTGTAGCAAACCTACAGGTTTGCTACGAAAGAGACTAAAGAAAGCTTTTCTGGGGATACCTGTGTAATCCTTGGTCCAAACACAGCGTCTGCTCATGGTCCTGTTGTTTTGTTGCAGACCTGAAGGCCTTTGAGAGAAGACTGACAGAGTATGTCTCCTGTTTGCAACCTGCCACAGGCAGGTGGAGAAGTAAGTAACAACAGCAGAGAAGTTACAATGGTTGACATCTTTTTGATATTGCAATTAACCCGAAAGAAGTTCATCTTGATCTCAAACTGCAACTGTTAGCTAAAGCTCTACGGTGAGTTGATTTAATCTCTTGTTCTTATGTTTTGTTTCAGTGATACTGATAGTGGTGTCTGTCTGTACAGCTACTGGAGCTTGGAACTGGTTAATAGACCCAGACACACAGAAAGTAAGTATTTGTCGAGAAAGTCTGACTCGAAGAGAAATCAGAGGCTTTTATTCATATATATATATATATATATATATATATATATATATATATAAATATTTTTGCTGGTGACCTTTTGTGGCATAATCTCTAGTCAAACTACCATGAAACTTGTGTTCTAATAGAGATGAAAAAGCTGGGAAAGCTGGGCAGAGGATTTTGTTTCTTTTATTTATTTTTTATAATATATATATATATATATATATATATCACCCCAAGTCCAGCACCCTGAGGTTGTACGCTAAGCGGAAGGTAGGGGGCCGGGGACTGGTAAGTGTCAGCACCACAGTCCAGGATGAGACAACGAACATCCAAGAATACATTGGGAAGATGGCCCCAACTGACCGAGTGCTCAGTGAATACCTCAGGCAGCAGAAACCCAAGAAAGAGGAGGGAGACGAGGAACCATCATGGAAGGACAGGCCCCTGCATGGTATGTACCACCGGCAGATAGAGGAGGTGGCTGATATCCAGAAATCCTACCAGTGGCTGGACAAAGCTGGACTGAAAGACAGCACAGAGGCACTAAACATGGCAGCACAAGAACAAGCTCTGAGTACAAGATCCATAGAGGCTGGGGTCTATCACACCAGGCAAGACCCCAGGTGCAGGCTGTGTAAAGATGCCCCAGAGACAATCCAGCACATAACAGCAGGGTGCAAGATGCTAGCAGGCAGGGCATACATGGAGCGCCATAACCAAGTGGCCGGCATAGTATACAGAAACATCTGTGCCGAATATGGCCTGGAAGTTCCGAGGTCAAAATGGGAGATGCCCCCAAGGGTGGTGGAGAATGACCGAGCTAAGATCCTGTGGGACTTCCAGATACAGACGGACAAAATGGTGGTGGCTAACCAACTGGACATAGTGGTGGTAGACAAACAGAAGAAGACGGCTGTAGTGATCGATGTAGCGGTTCCGAATGACAGCAACATCAGGAAGAAGGAACACGAGAAGCTGGAGAAATACCAAGGGCTCAGCGAAGAGCTCGAGAGGATGTGGAGGGTGAAGGTAACAGTGGTCCCCGTGGTAATCGGAGCACTAGGTGCGGTGACTCCCAAGCTAGGCGAGTGGCTCCAGCAGATCCCGGGAACAACATCGGAGATCTCTGTCCAGAAGAGCGCAGTCCTGGGAACAGCTAAGATACTGCGCAGGACCCTCAAGCTCCCAGGCCTCTGGTAGAGGACCCGAGCTTGAAGGATAAACCGCCCGCAGGGGCGAGATGGGTGTTTTTATAGCATCCCTTGTATTGAACAGTATAGCCAACAGGGATAAGTGGTATCATTAGGTAACTTTTGATCCAATAAAAGCAGCCTCATGCATTAATAGATAATTGTTCATGTATTAGTACAGTTTAGGTGAGTTCTAATCAAGGTGTAGTGTCTGCACATGTGTAGTTTTTAACTATAACTGACCACATGGTCAAATTTTAGGCTAGTCTTATAAGAAGTTTTTCTGTCCCTTAAGCCTCTGTTCTATCTCTGCCTGTCTGAATATCTCCATCAGCTGTGGCATATCTCTGGATGTGTTCATGGTTTGAGGTCTCCATCTTTCTGAAAATTTTTCATTCCTCATTCAATAGAAGACCAGCCAAATTTGAAGATGGTTTCCAGATTTTTGTATTTATTTATTTCTTACAGTATCTTTGACAGGATTAATGAAGTCATTCAAAATTTTACCTTCATTCTTTTCTAACTCTCCAAGTTAAAGGTCCTTGAAGTACATATGGGCGTGCTGAAATCTTGTCTTTCTTCATTTGGCTTTCATGCATTTCTGAGCCTCCATAACTTCATAAATAAAGCCAGTGGCAACATAAAAATTTCAAAATTGAAAGTTACATTTAAAAAGAAATACATTTTTCATCCACCCAGAAGTGTCACTTTTTTCCCTAAAAACTGATCATCAATAGTAGGGCTGCCACAAACGATTATTTTGATAGTCGACTAGTCACCGATTATTTTTGCGATTAGTCGACTAATCAGATCATGCATCCATTGGACGTAAAAGGTACAGCTTATTGCACCAGCATGCATCTGCTCTTATATAACGATCATTAGCTTACAGCTTTAAGTGTTTAAGGTATGTGCTAACTAAAAATAAAGACAAGATGATAGTTTATTACATTTTACTGAAATTTGCAGATTGTTTCAGTGAAGCTTAATAAACTCAGCCGTCTGCTCATTGCTATCTAAAAGTGTATGAATGTGAGAGTGAATGAATAGTGGTATTGTAAAACGCTTTGAGGGGTCCCGAAAAGCGCTATATAAAATGCAATCCATTATTATTATTATTATAAAATATAACAGGACACCGGAGTATATTCTCGAGCATCTCACACGTCTAATAATCAGCTGTCTGCTTGACGTTTATTCAGCTGTGTAAAAACTATAACTTTAATCTCAGCCAAACCGATTTACTCAGGAACAAACAAAATACTGAAAAAAGCCAAACAATAACATTTTTAAGTTATCTAAGTGACTTATATATCATGTTTAACCTGAGTAGCGAAAGACGGCGGTGGGTTTGAAAATGGTTTGCCCGGAATCCGGTGTTCTGACCGGCTCAAGTGAGCGTTAAACCCCGTCTAGCTATCGTTCTACTGGGTAACAGATGTCTCCGAAAATGTCGGAGCGCTTTTGAAAATATGTGGTGTCTTGATAAACTGAGCAGATATTTGAGGTTTACACAGTTACATTCTCGCCTGAAAATATGTTAAACGTTTATTTTGTGACTCAGAAAGAGTAATAAGAGAAATATGAAAACTAACTAGCTGCCGCCATTGTTGGAAACTAAACTAAAACTGAAACTAAACTATGAATTCTGGGACACAGCTTCTTCTTCTTCGGGGTTTAACGGCAGCTGGCATCCTTGTACATGCAGTGCTGCCATCTTCTGTTTAAGTCCGTTATTACACTCTTAAATCCTACTACTCCGTCTTTTGGGATCTTACAAAGCTTCAAATGACGTGTCGACTATTAAATTATTCGTCGACGATTTTGATAGTCGACGTAATCGTGACTAGTCGACTAATCGTGGCAGCCCTAATCAATAGCATGAGACATAAAGGTTTTAAGAGCAAAAATGCATAATTTCTATGTCATAAAATAGCAGACACAAGCACTGGTGCTAGATGTTGTCATCACATCCTAAGAAAACCATCTGTAAAAGTAAATATTTTCTCGCCCAGATTGATGTTGCTTTGTTTCCTTTTGTTGTGCAGGTATCTTTCTTTTCATCCCTATGGAATCATCCCTTCTTCACCATCAGCTGCATCACTCTAATAGCTCTCTTCTTCGCTGGAATACACAAACGAGTTGTGGCGCCGTCAATGTATCCTTGTTTTTTTTTCTACTTCAGTAAACACAAATTAGCGTAATATAATACTGACTCATGTAGCTGGATCAGGTATCTGTGACAGTTGCCCGTCAATTTAATTCAGTTAAGTTCCTATGTTTACTGTACCACACACATCTGCAGTAGTGTACTGGTGGCTAGTGTGGAGAAAATTAAACTGACTTCTTACAGTTTACATCTCTCCTGATGTTGTCTTGCAGATAAAATAATTCCCAGGCTGTGGTTTTTCCTAATCTCTTCATCTTGACCTTTGTGATGAGATCATGGGTCCTCAGACAATCTGATTATACTCATATCAGGCATCTGAACAGTGTCATGGTGGATGCTGTCGACATGGGTCTGCCATGGTGAAACTAAGATGGACAACAGAAGCTTGTCTTAGATACTTTTGTATCTTATGTTTTGTGCAGGACATATAAAAAGAGAACATCTGGAGGGAAAAATCTTACTTTTAGTTTTAAATAAGTATCTTATTAAATGAAATAACTTGAAATGTTTGCCACATTGGCCATCCTGTCAACTCATATTTTCTCTTCCCACTGGAGAGATGATTCAGTCTAGTTCCTGCCATAGTTCTGCCCATAGTCTATATTTATAAAGCTTTCTTTCCTACTATAAGTAAACAGGCCTCAAACAAGACAACAGCTTGATAAGAAGCAGTGTAGTGGTCAGAGTCCACATGTGGGTTTAACAGCCTGTTGTTGAAGGCTCAAAACCATATCAGGAGATTATGTCATGAAATAGAAAATGCACTGTTAATCAGGATTTGCACTGCACTTGTCAGCTATGTTAATTACTTTATTTGATGTGAATGAACTTTGGTTTCATAAAGTTTTAGGAGGTTATTAAAGCACAGAAGCATTTTTCTTTAGTATTTAGAGAATTTGACCAGCTCTTTTGGGTTCCATGCAGATACCTCTAGGTCACTTCATTCACCTTCCTAAACAGCCTGTTTGACTGGAATCCCATTGTCTTTGTCACAGTAAAGAATTGAGTTTATTGATCTCTCAATAGTTTCTGTTTTTGTACATGGTATCAGCAGATATCCAAAGCCGATTTTTGTCAGGTTGAGGAACATCACATAGTGGATTTATTCCTATTTCCATTCCTGGTTATTGTCTTTAACTGTTACCCCTGCAGTATTGCTGCTCGCTGCCGCACAGTTTTAGCAGAATACAACATGTCCTGTGATGATGTGAGTCAACATGGTGATTTTTATTATTATTTTTTACCATTTTACAGAAATTTAAGGTTTTGTTTTATTTTTAATTTTTTCTTGTCTTTTCGCAGACGGGGAAACTTATTCTGAAACCACGACCAAACATCCAGTGACCACACGCTCCTGGGTTCTGTCAGGCCTCATCTTTGTTGATTGCCTTCTTGTCTTTAATTCCTTTGGATGCTCTTAGATGAAGCGTGATGGGAAATGCATTTCCAGCAAAGAAATGAACTGAGAGGCCCTTTTTTTTTCTTTTTCTTTTTTAACAGTGTTGCTGTGTTGTCATCATTGAAGCTGCTGATTTGCTCTTGTAATCTTTGACATATTTTACACATTCAGAGTAAGGGTATATTTCTGTTTCTGTTGAGCATGTATTTTATCTAAAATATTTCTATTTTAAAGGTTATTTGCCTAATAAACAAATTCAGAAGACGTGGGAATATCAGAGCTGTCTCTTTATTTCTTGTTGCCGCCTCCTATCCTTCCTGTGGAGTTTGTTACATGCGTAGCCCGTGCGCTTTTGCGACAGCGTCGTGCTTTCTCTTAGCAACCAACACTTTACGGCAGGGAACAGTCTTCCACATGGCCTCCAACAAGGCAGAAGCCGAAGCGTGTGTTTGATCCTCAACAACCCCAGTGTCAGAGAAAAGAAGAGGGAGTAAACACCGCGTTGTACGCGCAACTCGCACTTTAATAATCACGTGAAATGGGTAAAAGTAAAACCACTAAGTTTAAACGTCCGCACTTCAACTCGGTCGGGCTGCCGGTGACTGCGGTGAAGGAAGGAGATGGCGAGGAGGAAGAGCATGGTGATGATAGCTGTCCAGCTGCGGAGTTGCTTGAGAAAGTAGGGACATACACTGCTTCTTCTTACATGAGTGTCTCTAACTTTGAAAGTTTCAAAGCTCCTATTTTTGCAATTTCTAGCATTTTCTTTAAAGATTTATTGCTCCCCACTTTATATTCTGTGATTTAAATGGCCTTACGTATAGCGATCAGTTTATTGATTTTACATTTGTTTTATATTTAGTGTTACAAAAGGTTACCTGGTGATACTTTGAATGAACACACAGTACTTCAGTTTTTGAACAGCTGGTGTGACGTGCTTTTAAACACGTTTCCTATAGTTGCAGAGTCCCAGCGCTGATGTGCGAGAGTTTGCATGTGCCAGTATTTCTCGGGTGGTGCAGCAGAGTCAGACCATTCCGGGTTTCCTCCAGAGGGATGCTGTTAGGCGCCTGGGTCCCATGTTGCTGGACCGGAGCCTGGCTGTCAGAGAGACTGCCACTGGAGCTCTCAGGTGAGTCTGGGTGTAACAAATAATCTAGGTTCCTGTCACTTGACGAAGACCTGGACCACTGGGGTCATCTCACAAGTTTAAAAAGTAATCAACACGTGTGACCTATTTTGTTGCTAGAATAGGCCATTTTAGTGCTGGGGTCATCATAAAACATATTTGAACTTTTCTGTGTTGTCAGTTTGCAGGGATTTGTATGAGCAAGGGCACAAGAGAAGTGGCAGTCTCTGGTGGAGGTATAAGGATAGGGATGGTCGACCGAAACAGAACATCAATGCCGTAGTTAAAGTAGGAGGTGATGAGGCATGAGTGAGGGTGCCAGCTGCAGAGTTTGAGAATAAAGGTTTTAGTCTGGAGATGTGTTCTTGAAGTGCTGGAAGGCAGACTTAGAGATAGATTTGATGTTGTTGACCTCCAGAGACCTCCCTCTTCGGGAGCTTTGAATTGGGAACCACAACCAAGAGTTCATTTTTATTGTTGTTCAATTTGAAAAAGTTTGCTGACATTCAAATTCTGATGTCTTTTAGGCAGTTTACAAGGCACAGAGGAGGGAAGTGACTGTTATACCGATGATAACTGTGTATCATCAGCATAGCAGTGGAAGCTCAGCCCATGGTTATGGATGATGTGACAAATTAAAGGGACCACAACTGGCAAACAGATGATGAGTTGTGGGTGCCCAAGGCTCCATGAAGCACATGGGCAGCAAATTGTTGCTAACAGAAAAGCTAATGAAAACCTCAAAGAGCCAGTTCCTGGCATGGGTTGTTGCCAGAGTTGTTTCAGTGGCAGGTGTGGGACCCTCGCATTATTATTCTGGCTGTTTAAACTTCCTTTGGTTAACAGTTTAGTTGTATGTAGATACTTTGCGATGGAGTGAGAATCATCAAGAAGAGGCTGTTTATGCTAACAAGACAATGCTTTTAATATTTTCTTCTCTAGATTACAGCAAGTGAGGAAGTTTATTGTTTGACCACATACCTCAGCTTAATTTCTTTTTTTTTTCTTTTTCCCCTCGGTTGGTTCTTTTGCCATCAGTATTATTGTCTAAAGGCAAAGAAAGATGCCCAACGGATTTACTTTACCAAATGGACCATCCTGGCCTTGCCGTATTGGTCTGTTTGATTCACCTTTGCTTTTATTGTTTATTTTATTTTATTTTCACTTGCTACACACGGGACAGACATGACTGGGGGAAAGAAAAGGGAGAAAGAAAGAGAGGTAGAGAAAGAAAAACAGCGGGGAAGAGGAACGGTGATAAAGGGCAAAAAACGAAAACCAATAAAACAAACAGACAAAAAATACATATATCAATCACCTGGATCACCTGTTGAGAAAGAAAAAAAGAGAAAACAAGCAAAAAAAGAGAGCAATATAATAAACAACATCATCGCGATAATCTATGTGAATATAACAGTAAATACTAAATATTGAATATTATTGTGCAGCACGTAGGATCGACAGCGCACAGTGTGCTTTGAGGTAGGAGCCAAAAAGGGTGTAGTTTGTGTGTGTGAGCACCCATGTGTACACCAGCTTAATTTCTCTCCCATTTGTGTGCCCCAGATTACTACTTGACATTAGTAACGTTAGTGCTTTTCCTGCTGTGAAGAAAGTCAGATGCAGGTAGAGGGAAGTCAGTTGTCAGTCACATGCTTCTGCAGTTTTTAAAAGTGTGTTATTGGATAATCAAAAAATAAATAAAATGAGTCACATGGTGCCATTTCATTGGGCTCCCTTATATATATTTTAGTTTACCTGCTACACATGCTTTTTGTTTATATGCATAATACATGTATTGTGTGCTAGTTTTTAGTGAGAACTGTTGATACTGCAACAGAAAATGCAGAAAGCTAAGAAATGTGTCTACAAAAGTTGCTATACTTAAAGAAAGTGAAACAAAAGCCCTGGAAAACATTAGAAAATGTAATCGTGGCTCTTTTCTTCCAATCACTTCAGTCAGTGTGGTGTTACAGAACTGAACTTTTCTAGGACTTCACAGAGAGGGGTGCATATAAGAATACAAATAGCACAGCTCATAGTCCAGTGCGTTTACCTCTGAGTGGGTGGCATTTGTTGGCTTCTACACACTATCCAGGGAGCTGCTTTGCCTAAACCCATCCTTGCATCCCTTTTCTTAACTGCTTATCCACCTCAGAGTCATGAGTGGACTGGAGCCTATCCCAGGTGTTATGGGGTGAAAGCTGAGATGTAGCCTGAACATGTCAGCAGTCTACTAGGGCTAACACAGACAGACAACCAGTTTAGAAATCACAAGTTAACCTACTGTGGATGTCTTTGGACTGTGGAAAGAAACCAGATTATCCAGAGAGAAGCCACACAGACACAAGGAGAACATCCAAACTTCACACAGAAATGTTCACAGTTGGGCAGAAGAACCAAGGACCTTTCTGCTGTGAGACGACTGCATTAAACCTCACAGAATGTTTCTAGTACTTTTCCAGTGCAAAAGTCTTGAGCCACCCCTTATTTCTTTATATTTTTCTTACAAGGTGACAGCCTTGCTTGCCATTTTGTTTAATGTGGGCTTGATCAATAGTTTTCCAGGCTTTTTTAAAAAATAGTGTTTTTGCACCAACAAGTTAATTCCCAAATAGGTATTTTAAAAAGAAGTGTGAGGATGACAGAAGAAGTGTAAGGCTTACAGCAAATTTAGTTAATCAATTTCCTGTTCACTAAAGTCTCATAAGAAATGGTCTCAGTTTAAGTTTGGCTGGCAAGAAGACATTCTTAAGGGAGAAAAGGCTAAGACATGCCAAATCACACAAGAACTGGACTGAAAATAAGTGGCAACAGGTCTAATAGATATAGATGGATATATAAATTTGAATGTTTTTGGTTCAAATTGTCAATATGTACAGAGGTACATATTGGAGTACAGCAGTGAGTGTCTACAGCCATCTGTAAAATATGGTCCTGGCTGTGAAATTACAAATGCAGAAAAGTATTGTCAGATCTTTTTAATCCCCTTGCAACACCATCTGGTAAGGCTCTGATTGGCAAAAAAAAGAAAAGACTTTTGCACAGTATTGTACATTGTGCGTAATACCATGCTGTGCATGATGAGTACAGTACTGTTTGTCATATTGATTCTATAGGGGGCGCCGTGCTACAATTAAGCCATTGGGCTGTTTTAAGACTTTTGTTTTGGTTTGGTGGCTTCTGTCATTTTTCACAATCCTGACAGCTTAACAGGGATGCTTTCATTGATATTTGCAGATGGGCAAAATGGATTTGATTTGCCTGTTAGGTGTTCTTCCTGTTTTGTCGCAACCGTTGCAGCCGCTGAAACGGTTACCATCATCATAACTGTAACATTTATTTCTTCTTTTTATGTAATATTAACTTCTAGTCTGATTTGAGGCCTTTCAGTAAACCCTAAATAGCATTTTGTGTCCTCGAAATCAAAATAAAACCATTGCTCACAGTGGATCTCCCGGCTCCCCCCCCCCTCTGCTTTCCTCTCCCACACACACACAATTGACCGCGAGTCTCCTCTGAGTGACTGATGACTATGCGTCTGTGTGTGTCTTCCCTTGACAGGAATCTGAGTGCATGTGGAGGTCAGGAGGTGTGTGAGGACATGGTGAAGCACGACGTCATGACTCCTTTGACAGCACTGCTTAGAGAGGTGAGACTCCATCGCTGCTTTTCGCTCACCGCATCACTTCAGTTGCTCCTCATCAGCAGCTGTTACAGCAACATCAAGCTATAATATCCTCAGCAATTAGTTTGTATCTCAGAGCAAATATAGCTGTGGTTATATATAAATTGACACTGGCATCAAATCCAAGCTCAGTCTTGGCCTTTGTGTAACTTAAATTACCCATAAAAAGTTTCTCAAATTTTTGAAGGTCAGAAATGATCTAAATATGTTCAGATGAATGATTGGAAATTTGAGACCTGTTTTACTTGTTTTGTTCACATTTGCAACACATTTGCTTTCCAGTGCTGTGCTGGCTTTGAAAGTGCCATTGTGTCGATGAAAGACCAAAGTAATGCAGTGGAGGATGTAGCCAATGAAGCTGTACACTTACTGTGGAATCTATGGTAAGTTGACCTTATTTGTTTTCATAGAAGGCTTTTTTAAAAATTATTATTGGCTCAGAAAGGTCAGTTTGGCCACATACATAATCAGCCAGGTCTTGCTAAGGCTCTGACTGTAAAATCTTTGGGGACATGCCAAAACATCATCCATTCACCTGTCCTTTGCTGTTGGTTAATGATCAGCTCATGAGGGTATTCTATGTCTAGTAACTACATAAAAGTAAAAGAAATCCAGAAAATCCCCATATATTTGTGAGTTTATTCCTTGAATTTAGTTTTCTGACATCGTCTCTGATAAATCACTCTTATTGACCTAGGCATGCTTTGTATTATTTGTTTGTCTTTCAGTGAAAGCAGCAGCCAGGCGTTGTCTGTGTTTAACAAATCCGGTCTCTTGGATGTGGTTGTTCAGTGCCTGGAGAAACACCCACACAACCTGGAACTAGCCATATCTGCTGGTATGTCTAAAGCATGTATTCTTATTTGCTATTTAACATTGAGATTTTATTAAATAAAGGTGCACATTTTGTAGGTTTTCTCTAACCATCTTCATTTATTAGGCGACACACCTCTAACAAGTACTGACAGGATTAATGCTTAACACATCTGTGCTATTAATATGGTACTAACACCAGCAAGGAACTCCAAGAACAAAGCTAGCTTGTAGCTTTTGTGCTGGTGTCAGTTTTTAAACACACTCTCCTCTGTGTGTTCCCCAGCTCACTGTTTGCACACTGTGACTGAGGATAACCCAGAGCTGCTTTGTAGCATGAACACTGCTGTGCTCGGAGCCCTGGAGAATGTGCTGCTGTCATCTCAACCAGGCGTGACACAAACTCTCCTCAGGACACTGGCTGCAGGTACAATTTGTCCCTTTTCATGTCTTTTTTTGTTGTTGTTCTAAACTTAACCACAATTAGACAAATTGACCAGCACAGGAGTCTGTAAGTTGTAATGTGTCATACCCCTTCCTGAGCTTGAACTCTGTCTGATGTGTTGCTCAGGTACGCTGTGGAACATGAAGAGTAGTCTGCCTGCTGCTCGTCAGGCCGAGACCGTCAACGCTGTGGTTGCTACCTTATCACAATGCCTGGATTTGGATGCAGGTATGCTAATACCTGAACTTAGACAAGCAGAGGAGCTTCGCCACAGAAACGCCCCAGCTGTGTCAGACATAGAGGGCCAAGCTCCAGAAGAGCTCGCTGAGGAGGAGATGATTGAAGAGGAGGAAGCACCTAAACAGAAGAGGAATGGAAAAGCTGCGAAAGTTGATAATGACTTCTCTGACCTCTTGCCTGTACGTATTAACTCTTGCAATCTCTTAGGCCCATTTAGAGTTAACAAAACCAAAGCAAGGACAGTTACAGTTGAGGAATTGGCTGTTTCATACCTCTAAACCAGGGGTAGGCAACTCCAGGCCTCGAGTGCCGGTGTCCTGCAGGTTTTAGATCGCACCCTGGGTTAACACACCTGAATCAAATAATTAGTTCATTACCAGGCCTCTGGAGAACTTCAAGAAATGCTGAGGAGTCATTTAGCCCTTTAAATCAGCTGTGATGGATCATGGACACATCTAAAACCTCCAGGACACCAGCACTCGAGGCCTGGAGTTGCCTACCCCTGCTCTAAACTGTCTGATCCGTTATATGGGTATTGAATTAATTATGCTCTGCTTAGTATTAAAATTCTGTACTTTCAGCCTGTGGGCCTCTGGGCATAGAGGCTGAAATCAGTAAACCCTTATGCCATTTGCATTCTTCCACTCGTATGTAAAATAGTCTGAGATATTGACCAGTATTATTTTATTATATGCACATTGTCTTCTAATTTATTCATCAGCACAGAGCATACGCTCTGTTTTGCACGAGAGCGTGGACAAGTGTTTTCAACTGTAAAAATGCAAATGTTTCCAATTATGCTGAACAAAAAGTATATTCTACCTGAAGCAAAGCTTTTTAAAACTAAAAATTCCAATGTAAGCATCCACTGCAAAAATAAAGTATCATTTTGATTAAGGTGTAATTAGAACATGGTGTACATGATGCCGTAATGATCCCTTAAAGTAAAACCATTGGTGGCTGCCTATTGACTAATTCAGTAATTTATGGCTCTTATTATGCATTTTTCACTGGAAGAAAACTGACTTACTTTCGTTTGGCTTTTTTAGACCAATTTTAAGTGATTAGGGTTTGGGTTCTAATGACTCATAAGTCAAAGTTTAGGGCCATTTCTCAGGTGTTTTAAAGGGTTAATCTCAATTTGGTTTCAAGTTTTTTGTTGTTAGGGTTTCTTTGTTTTGTTTTTGAGGTGCACATTAATGCCTGGTGAAAAGGTGGTGTGTGAGTCATGCTGAAATGTGAGCCAGAGCGACAGGGCAGACAAACTGTCGGGTTTAGGGGGGAGCAGATTAGGGACACCCAACAAGGTTCAGCTGAGGACCAACTTGTGGCTTCCACCAAGCTGACAGTCCCCAGACCTGACTCCGGCGAGACAGAGCTGTCCCTCTAAGCTCAGTCAGAGCCGAGGCCCTAGGATTGTGGGTGACATTCATGGTGACGTACCAGAATACCCTCTAATATTGTGGGTTGTTTGGGTTGTTCTAGTGTACCAGTATAAAGATTCATCTGTGGTAAACCATTTATTTATCATGCAAACACAGTTTTACACTTATTCCTTCAGGAGCAACACCCTTGAACTGGGTTTTAATGCTCACTGCACCGCAAGAAACATGCAGCTGGACATAGTGGAATGCATCTGTAGGATTATTTTTCTTTGTGGCAGTCAGCTGAACCCAGACTGGGTGATAAGAGTGCTAAAAGGCATTGTTTTAGTAGAATGTTGACTCACATGGCTGATTGTTTTTGTCCAGAGGGGGAAGGAGGAGCTGAGGGAGGCAACGGCCTTGCTGACAGCCCAGCAAACGTCCTTGGAGATCATCGTCAACATGTGCTGCTCTGACGGTGAGTGGTGTGGCCACGGACAGCCATGCTGACCCCAGGCACTTTTCATCAAATATATTTCCTATGACACAGTCACCAACTATGTGTTTGTCTATCGGAGAAACTATTATAGCAAGAAATGCACACAAAGGTCTCATTTGAGAACCTAAAAAAAACCATCTTCATTGTTAATTTCTCTAATTAACTCTCTGTGTGTGCACATGTTAAGACCCTTCTGATGACGAGTGGGAGGAGGAATCAAGCAGTGATGAAAGTGACATGGGTCCTGATGGTCTTTGTGATGGAGTGTCCAATCTGATGTCTCCATTGTGCTTGTCAGCTGAAGTTCAAGGAGCTTTGATCAACCACAGCATACCACAAAAGGCAAATGACAGTCTGCTTCTTCAGTCACACCTCAGCCAGTTCATCACCAAAGCTTTGACGCGCTTGTGAATGTTGTTAAGCTGTCATTTTAGCTTGCATTGCTGTAATTACAAACTTCAGATTAGATTGATTATGTGGTGAACCTCACCCATCTTCTCCCCCAGGCTGAATGGATTGAGTTGTTTGTGCAGTTTCATAGAGAACTCACTTTCACATACAGTTTATATGCACCTACGCAGCCATTCCCAAATGTAAAAGGGCTGCCATAATATTCCTTTTTTTCCTGTTTCAAGGTTCTAAAGAAGACAGAGTTCCCTAAAAAGGAAACTGTGGATTTGTGCCATCAAAATCCCTCCTGGAGAGGCCTGATAAAAAAGTAATCCTCCTCTCTTCTTCCATTGAACTTCACTGTCTGAGTTTAACCATCTTTATTCCTTCTCATTTATAAATAAATGATTTTTTTTAAAGTCTCTAAATTTTTAAATAAAAAGTCTCACCTTCTTTGTAGGATGGAGCGCGTTCAATCCCGGGCACTGACTTGCCTCCACAGTATCCTCTCCACCATGGATGCAGAGTCTTTGGGTGGTGCGACAGCCCTGCAGGAAGCAGCACAGCATCTCTCCTCTCTGGTCTTTGGTGCTCCAGGTCTCACATTAATAAAACTTCTTCTGCAGTATTATAGTACCATTTGTTATTTTTCTATTTAAAGAATGCAAAAAAAAAGTGAGTATGCATTTGTGAGAATGGAAACTACAAATCGAAACTACATTTGTTTCTTTCAGAGATTCCCAAAGACGAGGAGTTTCTAGAGGCTGTCATCAGCGCCATGCGATCTCTTTTACAGATGATTGCCTCCAAAAATATCCCACAGGTAGATAAGACGCCACTATTTAAATAAACAGCTAAATCAGTTTTGGTGATTACAAAAAGAGGTCAAAGTCTGTGCAGCCGAGGTCGAGATATCCCGACTTTTAGCTGCTAGCTGAGGGTAAATGATAAAAATGCTTGATTCTACATTTCCCTGTGCCTAATTACATAGTCTTTGTTATCATGGCTGCAGAACACATGACAGGAGTGTACAGGTTGAATAATACTCCACATGTTAGTTCCGTCTTTGGTAACTGCATAAAAACAGACCTGAATGTAAAATTTCCGCCTTGAACTGAACTTTAAAATCCACTGCCACTTCACACTTGCTTCTGTTGACCATTTTTGTTCCTGACAGCTCAGTATCTATGTGTTTGGCTTTTGTTTTTGCTAGTGTATGACCCCCCAGCAGCTGATGAGCTTGAGCGAAACGGCCACCCGCTGTGATGTTGTCAGCGTGAGGGTCAACGCCGTCGCCATTCTTGGCATCACTGGCAGCACATTAGCCAAAGAGAAGGACACTGCAGAAACCCTCCAGGTATCTCTTTCTCTCGTTTATTCTTTTGGAAAAGTTGTTCTTCCTCTAAGAACCTCTTCTTCCACAGATGATCGGAAATGCGTTGCTTCAAGTTGCCACAAGGGATGCTGAACTCGTTGTAAATGGAGAAGCCCTTGATGCTTTGTTTGATGTGTTTGCGGATGGAGAGGAGGCAGAGACAGCTGCAAAAAATATCAGTCTACTGCCTGCACTGAAGACACTACAGCCTGTCTTCAAGACCAAGGTACCAAAGATTAATTCATCTTTACTGATCTGTGTGCTTGATAATTTCTCAATATTTTTTCAGCTATGCTTTTTTTTTTCCCTGGAAATATACGAAGCACATTTATTTTTTTTCTTATCTCGCCACTACATTGTGTGAATTCTCCTTTGAATAACAATTTTTTTTTTCCACTACCAGATTCGTAAAGAAGGAAAAGGCAAATACAGCCCTCAGCAGCTGTGTGTGCTGGATAACATCAGAGTGAACCTGAGAAGATTTATTGGTTATCTGGAGAAGGTGTTGAAAAAATGAGGACTATAAAAGCCTGTTTGGTTTGGACAAATATGCTAGCAGGAGCATAGAACGAGACAGAATATGGTTGTGAAACCAACAAGTATTTATGTTTATATTCTTTAAATGATGGTTTACTGTTTGTTGTGCAGAGCGAAGGGAATGTAATAACCGTTATTGTATGCTGGAGTTGGCAGGTTTTTTCCCCACCTAAATTTAACTCAAAACAATTTTGAGACTGAGTTTGTGTATTCATGTCTGATTGAAACATTTTTTAAAGATCAGGTGTGGGATCTGACACTACCTTTTCTTATGGGCATCCTTCTTTGAATCCAGCGGGCTTGACATTGGTGTTTGCAGTACTTCTACAAGAAGGCTGATCTATTCAAAGTATCTGTATAATTATGAGGGGGATTATGTTGATGGCATTTACCATCTGGATATGCATTGTACTTTGGAATTCTAAGTTGTTGTTTTTTTTTTCCAATGAAGACACTGGTCTACATACACATTTTTTCAGTAATTGAAGGAGATTGATGGTAAATTTTGTAGATTTTTTTAATTTGTCAGTAAAATTATAAACAGATCTGAACTGTCTAAATCCCAGAATTCTCTGTTTTGGTCATAATGTGGATATCATCATACGTGACTGACAAAAATTCACGTAAAGCTTGTGAGCTTTTCTTGCAGTGGTTTCTTAGGCTTTTTCAACAAAATATCCATAAACTTGCTTATTTCAGTAAAAAATGAAATTAATGTGTGAATATGTCATCAGGCTGTGAAGGAATACGCTTTTGAAATAAACCCTGATTTTTTTTTTTCAATGTTCTTCTTTTGCATTATGTGAACCATTTCAGGAATCTTTCCATGACCTTCCAAATACAAACTGGTGGAAACAATTAGATGGTTTATTTCAATCTCAATTAATTTATCTTCATAAGGTGTTGGACTGCTTCAATATATACTGGCATGCTGCCTGCAAATCTCTGGAAATCTACTGAAGGGACTAAATGTGCTTCCAAAATATTTTCCCTCATGTTGTGTTTTGATGATGGTGGTTGAGAGCATAGCCTTGTTGGTCCTAAATCACTCATAGGTGTTCAGATGACTTGAGATCTAATAACTACAAAACCCCCACAGCATGTGACTTGCATCATTTTCCTACTCAACAAACCATTCAGCTACCCCCTTGTTCCACATGGAGCATACGTGGGTGGAGGTATGGTGGATGCTGACTGAGCAATTTACTGACCTTAAACAATATTCATAGTATGTTGCAACAGCTACCTTGACTCCCTCCATAACTGCAAAATATTCAAAGACCAGCATATCATATATTTTTAAGTATTGGAATTGATCAATAAAATGCTGAAAAAGTGTGGGAATTTGAAAACTGAGTATAGGAACTTTTTATAAGATTTGAGATTTTGTAGAATCATTTATTAGATTAGCTGAAAAAAACATTAATAATGACCTTTTTTTTAAATTACCTGGTTAGAAGTTTATATTGCATTTTCATCTGTAAGCTGTTAAATCATGGTTTGTATTGTTGTGAACTATATTTACTCTGCATGAGTGTTGTTTCAAAGTTTCGGATGTTCAGTGGTACTTAAACACACTGGGTGATTATTGCTGCCCTGCATCAAAATATAAAATATCTGCTGATTTCCAGAAAAAACATTATTACCTTGTTCAATTCAGTTAAAAATGCCTATAAAAATATTCAGTCTCATAGTTTTGTCACAAAAAAGCAAATCAATTTTTCTTCACTTATGGCCTGTTTGTGCTCATTGTATTTCAGCTTCTCCAACACAATTTGCATAGCCTTCTTTTAATTGCACAGAATGACCAATTGACCAGAATGGCTATTATGCAGTAGGATACACTTTAAGCTGGCTTTTGACCTCTCAGTTGATACTAGACCAAAGTAACCCAGCTGCTTCCTTCAGCAGATTCAAATCTTGTACGCATATGTACAAAATGACCAGGCAACAAATAAGCCACTAGAATCTTCAAAATCATTAGAATGTTGTGGCACTGGAGAAAATAAAAAACCCATCAGACTCTTCCCTCTCATTACCTGAGCCAGTAAAAATGTGAGGTGGTATTTAATCTGGAGGATGTACAGGTCTCATTACTGATGCCTGGTTAAGGTAAACGATAAATTATTTTGTTTTGGAACTGTATCTAGAAATATATTGATTAAACTGCAGTGGCAGTTGTCAAAGTGTTTTTGTGGCTCCCTTGATTAGACTGGAATACCAAAACAAAAGTCTTTTCTCTTTCCCTTAATTCATGCTCTTGACACACACCCTGCAAACTGAATGAGATGCCTATGGCTTGTCTTGGTCACCCACTGTAATCCAAAAAATGAACAAAGTATGCCTTTTTCATTAAATCTTTGCTGTTTTGTCAATGTTTGGATGTAGTGGAGCATATAAATAGAAAAACCCCATCTTTTCATATCGTATTTACAATTGCCACTTGTGAAATAACATGACTGTAGAGCAAATTGAGTATGAATTTTGACATCAGCAACCCCAAATTAGTATAGTGTTTGATTTCATACAGCAAGTCGGATGCTAGACAGTGTATTGGTATGAGTACAAGTCTACTTTGCTCAAAGTGTCTGTTTTTACTACAGAATGGATGAATGAATTAGAAGTTATTTTCTTTAGCATTATTTTAAAAAGGTGCAATTAATGGTAAGAAAAGGCAATATCAAAGAAAATCCAGGGTGTCTGTAACATTCAGCATAATTTTATTTTTAAAAGGCAAGGCTCTCAATAAGGTTTTGTTTCGTATGTATGCTAAGATGTAAGTTAATAATAAGGAGTAGGAAGGCTGTTTTTTTTTCTTGAAATTTTTCCCCCTGTCAGTTTAACATTTTACAAGATAAATAATTCTATATTAAACATTAGTTTCTTTTCAATTTTTTCCCGACGGAAAAATTAAAATCATCAAATATGTCCCGAGTTTCTGTTCCCAAAGTTGGTTTAATTATTAGTTTTATCTTTAAATTAACTAAATTGAGCGTGTTATTTATGCACTATATATCACGCGTTTCCCACGTTTTCTCCCATTATAATAATCAAATAAGGAGAATCAGACGTTATTATGTAACAAAAAAAAATAGTCGTCTGTTGCGTAACGACACTGCCCGCCCCCTTTTCACTCGCTCCGCGCATGCGAAGTATAGATATACACGCCGCCATTGAGGGACCCACGATCTGGAGGAAAGGGTCAGAGAGGTACTTCTACCAGCGGTGCCTGCACGTTTTTCCAGTCTTCTGCTACAACTTTGGCTTCAGCTACCGTTTTTAATACTTGACTCAGGCTCTTGACTTATTCGCTGTGGATGTTTTTGGGTCGAAAACTGTCTTCATCGTTACTACAAGGGAGCCTGTTGTTTTTCTTTCTTTTTTCTTTTTTTTTCTTTTAAAGTAGATTCTAGAAGTAACGGGCAGCAGCTATAACGAGGCTACAGCAGGCTAGCTAACGTTAGCCAGCGACCTGGCTAGCTGCACACGAGCTGAGCATTGCTCGGTGGTGGCGGGGGGGCGGATTGCCTACAGTGTCATTTGATGGATCCGAGGATCGCCTGGTTCCAACCAGAACAACGTGGACCCGCTAACAACCTGTGGATGCAGATTTGGGAGATGACACAGAGAATTAGCTACTTGTACGTGAATAACAGCTACACTACTGTATCGAGCCCAAAAGCTAACGTTAACGGGGTGTCGGGAGCCGTCGTCGCGGAAGGAAACGAGGCACCCGATACAAAAAGCAGCGGCATCGGAGAAGCCAAGACTCAGGGGATGTCGGCCCCGATGGGGGATGGAGAATTGACAGTACAGGGGGACTTTATACCACTTGAAACTAACAGCAACCACAACAGCCGAGTCGTTGGTACGGGCGGTGTCGGTGGAGGAGGGCAGCAACAGCACGGCAGCGGGGTCGCTGTGAGCGGAGTCACGGACGGACAGCCCCCCAAAAGAAAAAGGGACAACAAAGCTAGCACTTTCGGATTCAGTGTCATCTTGAACGGTGACAATAAAGAATATGTTGGTTACACGGGCACGCCATGGAAAGAAAGGAACTACTCAGAGGGAATTATAGGGTAAGAAAGAGTTTAATGAAGTTGGAAAAGAGAGAACCTTTTTAAATTATTTTACTGTATTGGACCCTTTAATGAGGGTGTGAATGTGTAAGCCAACCCCAAGTAGGTGTTCACCTGCAGTATTTTATTTATTTATTTAAAGCCAAACTTGAACACCTGCATGCTGAGATGATTGAGGCTGTCAGATCCCATCCCCACCCACTTTGTCAGCTCCACCTATCGTGTTGGGCAACCATGTGCAATGTGTGTGTAATTGCATTAAGGCTCATTTGAGCATAACATTTAATACTTTTGGTTGAAAGGCACCTTATTTAAGACTGTTTTATAAGGTTATGAAAAGGTGCTGTAGTGAGAATTCGTGTGGTGAGAGTGGTGTGAGTTCACATGTCTCCTTGGACAAAATCATATGGTATGTCCTTTGCAGTCCAGAGTTAGGAGAAAAAAGTTTCATAGTACTCTCTGCCAATATCATGAAACACCAAAATAAGGAAGTATATTGTGGAAGAATGGCCTTTATATCCCTCCAAAGTTGCAGAGACTTAGAGAGTCGGCGTTAAGCTCTATGGTTTGCATATCGATGACCAGCTCCTTGTTACAGTCTCATTATTATTTGGATTCTACGTGGTTCTGGATAAATATTCAACACCATATGAGTCTCTGTAGTATTTAGAACATTATAGTGATCATTTAGGTTAAGTGATAAGTGTACCCAGTCTTGTTCTTATACGTACTCATTACTGTTGCTGGGTAAAGTTCATGTTTGCGTTCACCAACAACTTTAGGCGAAAGTGGGGAGGGAAAAAAACTCCTTTAATAGAAATGAACCTTTGGAAGAACCAGACTACTTCAACTGGTTATAATGAGAGGGAAGCAAAATGGAGAAATGACAAACAGTACAATAAAAAGTCAGTAAGTTGGTGGGGGTCAGTAACTGCAGATCAAAAGCCTTCTGCTCTTGAGCCAAACACACCTGCAGTACAAGGAGAAAGAGAGGACAAACAGTTAATGGCATTCAATGCTGGTGTACAAATGCTCAGAGGGTGAAAGATATGACAGAGGACTAATTGCAAAGGTAAAGAATAACATCATGACACTGACAAATACAAGGTGAAGGAATGCAAATCAACTCGAAACAGGTTGGCTAACCTGGGCTGATGGTAGATCAAATCTGCTGTATGGATGCTATACTACGATTGTTAGTGGCCTTTTAGTTAGTGTCACTGTGGATTTCTATTAGCCTGCACAGTGTGATCATAAGTGCTGTTAGTCTGTGGACAGCTAAGGAGTGTTTGTAGCCCCTTTTAAGGAATTAAATTATTTTCCTGTTATTTCTAGCCACTAACAACGGTGTATTTTAACACAGAGTGCACTGTGAAAGCAAAAGAAAATGCAAGTTAAAAGAATTTTTGGCAGTGGTGGTGATTTTTGACCAGCACACACAGATGGTCAACATGGTTATAGCATTGTTATGGCAATCAGTCTGTTTCCCTGCTTACAAACAAACCCTGCTTAAAATCTGGTTGTATTTGAAATATTTATTATATTCCTTTGGAGAGGGGTCAAAAACTCTTTGGGTACCAAAATTATTCATATGCAAGGGAAAAAATACTGGAGTTTAATGCTAACTTCAGCAGTTATTTGGTTCATAATTTCCACAAAGCAGATTCTGGCAGCTACTAAACTATACTATCACTTCATTTGAGAGACTCTCACTTCATTTACTGAGAATGAGATTTGATTCAGTAGAGAGCATGCATGTTTAAATTGCCGGGCTTATATTGTTACTCCTACTACATTTAGTCTTCTAGCATTAGTCTACAGTATTGAACTACATGACACAATGAGACAAGAGTGCCTATATTAACTTTTTGCCTTTTTCTTTTCATTCTTGTCATTTGTTTCTTTTAGATGTGATCACTGTGGGGAAATATTTTGGTGGGTGGGGCTCTGTTTTAATTTTCTTTTTTTTTTTTTTTAAAGAGCAGAAGTTTCTCTTTTCCCACCCCTTTCTGTTAGGCAAGTGCAGACAAGCAGAACACCCTAGTGTGGAGTTTAGTCTTTGGCTGATTCTCATTTATAGTAATATTGTAGCTCTGTGTTTGCTTAAGGACATTCCTTAGTGATTAGCTTGGCTAATACCAAAACCTGAACCTCAGAGTCAGAATCGGACTTCAACCACCACGGAAGGCTTTCTGTTTAACCATACTGTAGTTAATCACAGGGCCAATGTGATGTATGGCAGTACAGTAAATGTATTTCAAAATGAACATGTGCAGAGCTACTGTGTATGTGAATGGTTCACTGTAAAATATCCCTTGTTATACATGTTTTGTTGTTAGGGAGTTGTAGCCTGGGAGCACACTAATGCAACACCTTGAGTCAGACAGATGGAATATACTTTAAATCAGTGGCTTTAAAAAGCACTGCTGTCATAGGTGCTAGCATTAATGGTCATGTTGTTCATGAGAAGGGTATCTTGTGGCTGATTGGTTCTTGCTTAAAAGACTACACTTTTCTACTGTTTTTGACTGTGATAAACATGTAGTTACCTGGGATTTCAAAGACCGCTTGTCCTATTTTATTTGTCATGTGCACATTTCTTGATTTGGCCGGCATATTGGATGTGATACAACCGCTGGTTGTTAGGGGAAAAATGTTCCCCAACTGGTTGGCAAGTTCTTGTGTGTCGCTAGGTGAAATTGGTTTCACCAATTTCTTCCTTTTTTTTTTTTTTTTTTTTTTTTTGCTCGGAGATTGGCACAGTTGCCTATAGTTTCATGTTTATCTTAGCGTACTTGCTAACTCTAAGCCCAGAAGTAGTAAAACTTGAGAGGGTACGATGGTAAACTGGAAACGGAGAATGCTTGCCTTCAAAGCAAAAGCTCTGTATTTTGCAAAATGTTGGCTACACCACTGAGGCACAGCTTTTACTTTGAAGGTGAACCCTCTTCATGTTCAGTTTGCGTCACAGTTTCACTACAGCTTGGAGAGTAGCTGGACAGTGTTTCTTAGACAATCAGTCATTCCCATTCGAAGTACAACTGTAGCAATATGTCACCAAAGCAATCACAAGGCTGTTATTTAACCAACTGGTTGGGAAATACACTTTTCCTTAGCAACAAGTGGTTGCCAGGGGGCTAGCTGGCTAGTCTTTAGGCATGCATGGGTGGGGATTTTAGTAATAATTTTCCCAGCAACTGCAGTCAACCTCTAGCAACCACATGCAACCGCATGCCTTATTCACGTGATCCTACATTGTCACCATGACAAAATGGTGTGGAAGTTAATGGCATGTGATCTGTGGACATGAGTCTGCAAAACATCAATTGAAGTTGATGAGGTAATGACCCTCTGTCTGTGACTTTTCCAACAATTTGAATTTATAGGCTCAGTCACTAGTTTTCGTTCACAGTAAGACTTTAAGTCTACTCTCATAAAAATTGGGTGATTCTAAAGATCAGACCCAAGCCATGCTCATTGGTTAACCCCATCTCCACCTGCACTTTTAGTGGGATGATGTTAAGTTTTGCTGTATTGACTTATGGATTTGTTGCTTTGCTTGCTGAGCTTGCAGTGAAAAGTTCAGTAGAATTCATCTTGTCAAGTGCTGTTACAGGTGTTAGCCAACCAGATGAGCTTTATTCAAATCATCTGGTGTGGCTTTGGTCAGTCAAATCAGGTTATTAAACTATACTGAGAATAAAGTGGTTGCACTTCTAGTTTGATGAACTGTAGACAAAATGAATCCTTGTGGAGAGTCATCACCCTGTCTATTAACAAATTTATTAGCATGCAAGCTAGCTTGTCTCAGTCCAAGATTTACTGTTGTACCTTTATAAGTTGCTGTTGCTATGACAATCATGCCAACATGACCAGAGAAATCTTGCATTAATCATGTTAAATCTTCCAAATTTCTTCTGTGATTCATCTGTGATTAGTAAGAGCTATTTAAGTGAGCCATATAATAATATTGAGCAAGTGTTGGTTACACATGTGTGAAAAACTGTTCTAAAGCCTTTCATCTGCGCTCTTAGGAGAACAGGGTAGTGTGGGTTCAACACAGGAATTTGCAGACATAGTCTATATTGTAGCTGAGCTTTTTGTTGTTGTTTTGTTTTGTTTTGTTTATTAAAACAAAACAAAAAACAACAAACAACATAAACTGCCCACTCTGGCTACTGTTGGTGTCATTTTGGTTCTTCCTTTTCTCCTTCAAGCCCTCTTCTCCTCCAGTCAGGATTCTACTGAGGTCTAGTGTCTTAGTTATTTTGTTATGGGCTGTTGGTTGTGTACCCAGAATGTAGTGTAGGAATAGGCACACAAATTTTCCTTTACAAAGTGGCATAAAGCAAAAGTGGAAAATGAGCATTTCAGTTGTCACTGGTCCTGCTAAACTACCTCATAGGGTGAGATTAAGTGCTCACCTATGATTTTAGGAAATGGTGGTGTATCATGAAACATGGACTGGGATGTGATGCACCTTTTGATTTTTAAGAAGAAGGTAAAGAAGTTTAAAAAAAATAAAATAAAAAATTCCCCTGAAGCTTTTACTGGGATTCCTGTCTGGTTTTAGTCTGTGACCAGCCAAATTTTTGCAATTTTTGCCCCCCTGTGTAGTGACATGCTTTAGATTCTTTTTCCCAAATCTGTCATGTCAATGTTTTGGGCAGCAGGCGTATGTAAACCAGAGAAACACTGTTGCATTTTTGGTATTTGAAAATGGCAAAACGGAGCAATATGGTAGTGCATTTTTCCATGGGACAATCTGTACACTATATTTGGGCATGTGGGTTGGCTAGAGAGGCAGAGGCATGTGCTTATTTGTGTTTGACGCTCCTCCAGGTTTTCTGGAACTTAAACGGTCCAAGCAAGCAGCCTGCCTCTTGATGGCAATGGATCAGTGTTTACATGCTCCACACGGCCTTGCTTCCATTAAACAAAGCCAACCCACTTGAGAGTGAAACCTGAGCCCTTTCTGTCCGTCCAATCAGATTAGGAGCTTGAAGGGAGTGTTTCCACCTAATTTTCTAGTCATGTAGAACAGCTATTTAGATTCTTGATATGGCCACAGGAAGTAAGTGTAGCCTGGTAGAACTGTGGCCTTTTTCTGTCCTGCAGAACACATGTTGTGGTTTTTATTGTGTAGATAATGTCTCAAGGTTCAAGTCATTTACAGCAGGGAGATGATGTTAGAATTCAAAGTGATAGGTAGTTTTATTAGATTACAAGGCTGCGTGACTCTAGTAAATTCATAATCATGATTGTTTTGGTCAGTAGTGTTGTACTGTCGTGATTGTGTTGACTAAAATGGCTTTGCCCTTGACTGTTAAATTAAAACAAAACTAAAAAAACAAAAGGGGGGGGGGAAAGAAGCAATTGAATCGGTGAGGAGGGTGGAGGACACATTGTGATCTGGTAGGACGTTTTATGCCCAGACTAATAGGTGTTTTGATTATATAGCTGTTCTCAAAAGGCCAAGTGCTCGTTTGCCCCAACTGTGAAAAGTTTGCTTGTGCAGACGGCCCCAGTTGGCAGTAAACTTGCATGCCTTGGGAGACCTACACAGTAGTAACCGGAAAGCAGTAGAGAGCCATAGCTAATCGCAAACCGTAGCATGCTACCGACAGTGAACTGGGTGAGAGATTCTAAGGGATCTCAAGACCAAAGTAACGGTTCATGATCCTTCCACAGATTCAACTGTGGAAATGTTGCTTTACTTCCTTACTCTACCTGAACAAAATGGTGATTTAAGCTTTTAGGTTGGGGCAAAAATTCACTGCTGTAAAGTAAAAAGATGAAACCTGCTTTAAAAAATGCAAAAAGGAGTCTTTAAATGCAGATTATTTTGTTTTGATGATTTTAAAATTGAGCTTGCTATACTACATGTGTCCATTTTTGTTTTTTGTGAGTTGAACTTAAATGGCGTTTACAAACATGGGAGACAAAACATCTGAAATAGCAAGTCATAGTAACAAAGATTTATAGCTAATGCAAGTAGTCCCGAGGCATTTAAGTAGATGTTAAGGTACCAAGTTCATTGCATTTGAAGTTAACTGAATTTGTGTTTAATATTTTGGATATGGTTGTGCCTGCCCACGGCCAAGACACAGAAATGAAAGAGTAAAACAAAAATAAACAACCCTCATCTCTAACCTGACCATAGTTTTCACCTTAGCTGAGGGCTCCAGTTATAGAGTACATGTCTTACAAGCTAATTAAATGTGTGGTTAATAGTTCACTAATGAGTTGCCTCACCATATTGTTTTATTACCATTTACTGCATCTATTTTTTAGATATTTATATGACCCCAGGACACCCATAGACAGTGCCTCTGTGACTAAAACTCTATTAGTGGAGCTGAGGTTCATCTAGTTTCTGCTGGCTTTGACATCCATGTCACCCTCTCCTTTTTCTTTCTCTGCTTACTGGTTGGCTGTCAGCCAAAGTGTGTAAGCTTGTAGCGAGAAAGAAGCCTTCATGCTGGTCCTGTGAATACCATGTAAAACGGGCCCCCTCTGAACAGCACGTGTGAGCAGCTGGTCATACTGTCTTCCCATGTGTAGTGAGGAATGTAGTTGTTTTTGTTTTTTTTCTTTTCCTTTTTTCTTCTCTCTTCCAGTCCTGTGGAAACTTCCTGTGTTCCAGAGCGATGCAGTGAACTTGTAAAACAGAGTATTTTCCAAAGGAAAGATCGTAACTGTTCTTGACTCTTGTCTGTTAGCAGTTTAAAAAAACAAAACAAGAAAAACAGCCACACAAACTTTTTTTATTACCATTTTCTGATTATTGCATTGTTGTAGGTGAGCTTTGCATGACTGACAGTTAAAAATGGAGCCCTATTTATTTAAAGCGAGGCGTTTTAGCTCCTCTTCTTTTAAGCTGATTTTCTTATAATTGGTTGCTCATCGCGAATAGAAGGTTTGATCAGCAAATGGGTGGACTTTCTATGCTAACAGCCTGGTACAGAGTTGACTATCTGAAACTGAGTGCTTAGAGCACCCTGAATTTTGGTGGTAAATACACAGAACTCATTATTTAAAACTTTCACAGTGATTGATATAGAGATTTTCCTGGTGACTGTTTCAACTAACATAGGACTGAAGACCTAGTCTAAAAGCTAGAAAACACATGGTTAACAATCATGTGGTTGAGTTTACACTGAGACTGCCTGCATACTGTTCTTTTACATCAAAGTACTGCAAAACTGTGCTGGTTTGTGCACACGTTTACAACTAGCAGAAGTATTCCTGGATTGTATTTGATGACTAGCCAGGGCAGCAGCATTTTAAACATTAGTTGCACACATCCTTAATATGAGCATCAACCATTGTAACTTTATTTATTTATTTATAAACATGATGATTAGCATGATTTTCAAGCTCCAACTACTAAACAATATCTGTATCCTGGACTATATCAGGTTTCTGGTGTAGCTATTCCTATTTAGACCATAGCACCCTGGTACATCATTCAGGTGTACCCAGGCCTGTCACACTCAGTCAGCAGTGTGTGGGCTTTTGTGTAACTGGAGCTGTGTTGTCCCAGTGGCCAACACTTACCACCCGGATCAGTTCATTGATGAAACATTAATGAATATGCCATCTGTGTGACACTGACCCGTCTACTTCTGTTTGTGCTTGTCCTCATTTAGCAATGCTGTGTGTAATGCGACTGGTTTGCCTCCAGGCATCCCCGTCAGTCCAAAGCTACTGTTGAAGATGTCGTTTCATAGACACAGCAGTGTCATGTAACGCTGCTGTAGATGTGCATGGAACCCTTTGTTGCAAAGGTTGGCACAGCACAAATTTCAAGCCTTGATTTGACTACAAAAAGGATAATGTTTGAACTTGTTTTGGCTAAATATACCAACAAAAATGGTGAGAACTGTAGCATGATTAATCTGGTGCATAACTAGACTGCATTGAGCAGGTGTTTTACGGCACAGGAATGTCTTAAAGTGGCCATTAAATATTAAATTCTAAAAGTTTGCTTCAGTAAATACATTTATTGGAGCATCCAGTAATTGTTGCTCAGTGTGATGTGACAGTAACCTCCTTTTCCTTCATTCTCACCAACTTAACAGATGGCTCTCATTCACATGAATGCTTTTCAGCACCATGCCCAATCCTGCATCTCTACCCTAATTTTTCTGTCTTACCTGTGGTCCATGTCTGGCCTTTATTTATTTATTTATTTATTTATTTATTTATTTATTTATTTATTTATTTATTTATTTATTTATAGAGAATTATAAAATTTTTTTTTTTTTTTTTTTTTAACCATTTGCTTTGCTTGTTATACCTTTTGCTCTCCATGTTTGACTTGGAATTATTTTTCCAACCACCAGAAGGCCCAATTATGCCTCCTGGACAGGGTGTGTCCTCATGAAGTATAGCCCCTTTTACAGGAATTTATTTACAAAAACATTCAAGTATGCATAAAAAAATAAATAAAAATGTGCGTTTGGTTGGAGTGTACAGTCTTGTTTTCGAGTATAAATTTTAATGCATAACCTGAGTCCTTGTGATTTGTGCCAAGTTGAGTGGGGAATGAAGCCAACCAAGTTCAGGCACTCAAGTCAAGCTGTGCTGTGTCAAGTCTCACCCTCACTGTCAGCAATTTGAAACTTAAGCTGCCAAGTTTTTCATCCTTACCTCTGACCTGTCAGTCCTGCTCCTGCACTGAATCACTGCCTGATCACTGATTTTTTTTAATCTCTGTAGGCTTTGAGGGAAATGGTTACTCATTGCTTCCCATTTTCTGTCTGTATCATATTTGTTATGCGGTTCAGAGCTCGGACTCTTCTGCTGTGATAAATCATTTCAAATGTGATTTAACTGACTGGGAAGATATTTTGATTATTGTGGAACAATATCGTAAGTTTCACTGATTAGGGCACATATGTTGCCCTACCCCCCCATACATACATGACATTGCCTAATGGTGCTGGACACCTGGGGACCTACACGTTGAATTGCAGTCACCAACCAATCATTTGATAGAAAGTAAAACATTTTTAAATGTTTGCTAAGATTTGTTTGAACTTTTATAGTAATATTTAGCTTTTTAATTGCGATTGGTGAAAACTAGACCTTTGACTATGCTTTCAGCTATCACAGACTGTTTTCATAGTTTTTTTTTTTTTCTATTTTTATAAATGAAATGAGTAAAAGCACTGCTTTAATTCCTCAGACCAACACAAAGTCAATTCCAGTGCTCTGGGGAGTAGGGCTGTGCGATATGACCAAAATCTCATATCCCGATATAAGACATCTATCGTCCGATAACGATATAAATCACAAAAATGTAACATTTTCTGTGAATCTCGGGCAGCTCGACTTGCGTGAAGTGTTTCCAGCTGGGTGTCGTGTACCTGGAGTTGAGTGTTTTAACCGATGCATGAAACGATACATTTTTAGACATAAGTTGTAACAGCCGCCGTTTTCTTTGTGAGTATTTTTTACACAGCCTGCTGCGGGGAAAAGCCTGTTCTAACGTTTGAGTCTAAGGTTTATTTTTTTAAGCACCTGACGGCTCTTTTTTGCTTTTCATCCGTAAATACTCTGCATACTCTTTCACGTGATTCGGCTTATTTTGAAAAGTCTCAACAGGATCTTGAGCTTTATTGTGAAAGGTTTATATGGAAAATAAACAAGCGGACACGCGACCGTCGTAGTTGCTAACGACAACGCATAAAAACAGGCGCTTGTCCGTCTGTAGTGTGGTTATATTAAATATAAGAGAAAGAGAGAACTTTAAGAAATTAATATAGCCACTACCGTGACCATCAAAACGATGAAAAAATATTGCCGTAAACAGTTTATTTTGCGACACCACAAAACAAACGATAGCATAAAATGAAACGATAGACGTTTTTATATCGTCATCCGATATATATCATTATATCGAACAGCCCTACTGGGGAGTCAAAAAGTGGTGTCAGAAGAAAATTCAACATTGCTCCTAAGCAGGTCTGCTCCATTCATATTTTATTCATACATATTGACCAAATTACACTAGAGTACAAAACATAACTGGTTTAAAATGAAGCAGCACTAATGTTAGAGGCAGCAATTTGGAATAAACATGACTGGCAACATTTCAAACACTAGAATAAGCTTGTTGGAGGAAAGTGTTAGACTGCTCTCCAAGTCTCAGCTCTCTGGAAAGCTGCTCTACTAGATTATGTAACACCACAGCGATATAGGCAAGTGGGATTATGTGATAAATGGTACCAAGGGTCCTGATGCTTTCAAGTCAGGCAGGCCAGAGGACTGGGATGTAATTTGATCCTAGAAGGTGAGGCCAGAGGAGGAATTCATTATTTATTTTTAAATGTGTGCTCTCATCACGTGAAAACAAGGGAGCAGTAGTACTGTTTGCTGTAAAATGAAACCTAGTGGTGCTGTTGGTAAGTGAAACTGCTTGACATCAATGTTCTGTTGAGAATGCATTTGACAAAGGTTAATTTAACTTGACCTATTTTTAGGTATCCTGAATGAAGCCATGGTGACGTGTTCTCTAAACCATGAAATTAAAAGTAATTCTTCTGTAATGCAGATTGGAGCTTTTCAGTTTCTGTTTACCCTTAAATGAAACTTGGTGTGTGATTGAGGCTGAAATTTCTCCAGCGTCATTGGAGGGGTGGGGCAAAAAACCCCAAACAACTATTTGCATTCTTAGATGTCCAAAAGAAATGGATTGTATGTAGTACCAGCTTGTATTCTGTATAAAAACCTGCACTTAAGGTTATCAAACTTTTCAGAAGGAAGATGCAAACAGCAGTAATATGTTTGATGTGAAAGAAGGAAGCGAATGAAACTAAATGAAGCCATTCTGTTCACTTTATTTCTGTATTTGAGGTCAGCAGTCTGAAGATTTCTTTAAGATGAAACCATCCTTCCAGCCTGGGTACACCCTCCATCTATGTGACAGATGTAATATCAGCATGCTTTTCTGGGGAGAAAAATTTGCTTTGGGATCTTTTATTGTCTTTATCTGCCCATAGTGGTAATCAGTTTTCAGTTAGTATTACTTAAAAGTATCATCTCCCCACAATTTTTCTTTGCATTTTCAGTAACTCATTGACTTATGAACAGCCAGTTGAGCAGCATTGAGACCAAGAATAGCAGTTAAATATTAAAGTTTTCATTTATCACAGTTAGAACAGTAGTGTAATATTTTTAGAAATCATCCTACTCAACCCTCTGCTAATGAAACTAGAATTCCTGATTTTAAAAGTGTACTTAATTTCCTAATCTAATCATTGCTCAAGTTAAATGCCCTATGCTACTTTGATCTAGCTTCTCAAATAAGTTGATGTGCCCCTTTCATCAGTCCCATGTGATGCACTGAGTTTTGGGTGTTTCATAAAGCTGTCTTAATTAATAAAATAGGAGTGCCTACTTTATAATTAATTATGATTATCGTTATTATTATTTTAACTAGCCATCTTTTTGTGTTTAGATTAACTGTTAATTTGTACACACAATGTTTGTGTGTACAAATTAACTAACCCCTGATTTGTGTGATGCAAATCAGGGGTTAGTTTAAGGACATCAAGATGGCATTTGACTAAAGGGGGAAAGAGTTCTGCATTGTAGGTACAGTTAAGTTTCTGAAAACAAGAAATGATGAAGGTGAGGCTCAGTTTCCTTAACTATCAGGTGAGGAGAGCTTGATGTATAAAGCCCCAGTAAGCTGACACACACAAGCTCTTTGGAGTGGAATCTAAACAACAGTCAGCATTACCAGCTGTCATATACTTTCTTTACTTTATTTTTTAAAAAGTGGTGTCACTGTCTAATATGAATTGGTTAATTTTGGCCTAACATGTGTGTCAATTGTCTGCACACAAACTTGTCACTCCTTATGTGTATGTAGACATGACTGGTCAGTGAAAATGTCAACACACGTGGACAAAGTGACCCATTCCAAGGACAAAAGCTTAGCCCTTACTGCCCCCCCCCCCTTTTTTTCTTTTAAACTGACTTATGCACTGTAGAGGTTCCTGTTGTTTTTACGCTGCCTGACAGTTTACCAAATATAAATGGTTGGCTTTAAACTTAAAACACCGCTAGTTATGTTATGTTTGGAAGACTAACACTTGCATGCTATTTGGAGGAATAACACCCAGATATTACGTGTCTCAGAACACCATTACGCAACTCGTATGCTCTGTCATAATATGAAATTCAGTCAAAACATATTATTTTTTATTTTTTTTAAGAATGATTGTACTGATAAGCATGAATTTGTTTGCCAAGGGAAGGTCGAGTCTTTGGCTCCAGCCTGCTGAGTTGTCTTTAATTTTTGGCCTGCTCACTGTAAAATGTACATGTGCATGAATACAGTGCTTGCATCTTCTAAACAATTGTCCTTGCAAAAACTGTTCAAATATTATAATAATTTGCCTGGAGATCATGCTCTCATTTGGATTTTCAGCAACTAAAGCTTATATGCAGAAACACTGTTGCTAGTTAGATCCTTTTCTTGGCATTACATATTTGCAATGCTAATGTCAGAGGATCCCAGAATGGTTCAACCCAATGAGAGAAATTTTACCTTTTTGTTTTTGGCATTAGACTTTTACTAATTACTTTTACTAATGTATTTTTAACTCTTTTTTTGACACAAATTTATATTGTGGTGGTTTCTGCATTTTTATTTTCATTCTTTGCCTCTACTTAACTGGTATTTGGATGCATATGTCCTATATGATATATTATTGTACTGCTGTACTGTCACAAACAACCAGATGGAGTAAGATTTCATGCAGTAATGACTAAACTTTAGATTTAAAATTTATTTTATTTTTTTTTATAATGATACCTTATATTTTTAGTTTTATTTTGGTCTGGTATTCCATTATTTTGACAGCACTGTTTTGTTCTCTACAGGCTACATGAGGAGATTATAGACTTCTATAACTACATCTCCCCACGGCCAGAGGAAGAGAAAATGAGACTGGAGGTGGTGGACAGAATCAAGGAAGTCATCCATGACTTGTGGCCAAGTGCTGAGGTATACTTTATTCTTAAATCCCAACAACTGCAAAAGTTTTCTTTAGGCAGAATGTTGGTTTGGATATTGAGAGATAATAGATTTATTTGGGGGAGAAAAAAATCCACTTGTGGGGTTTGTCAGTGTAAGCACCACTTCAGATTATTAGCTTTAATCTGAAAGCTATCTAATGTCTATTTGACCGTATCTTATTTTATTTTTTGCACAAATAAATGATTTGTAACACAGTGAAAACCATTAACATGCTTTCTTAAGTGAATTTTAAGGAAGTGCTTAAAAGGACAGTTTCTGCAAATAGCTTTTATTGCAGAATACTTCGTGGAAGATAATGAATCAGTATGATCAGCTGCTCTCCAGCTAGTGACTCAATCTGTGGACCAACTCCACCATCTTGGATGACAGCTGACTGCTGTAGACTGTCTTGCTCTAATGCCTCAGCGTAGCAGCACATGAAGTGGTTCTACACCTACTGCATGGTCTGGCTCTATCTTGCATAGAATGGATTATATCTTCCACACTGGTTGCTTTGGGCACTGCCACAACATCATCATGCCGCAACAGATGCTGGTAGCCGCTGCAGTACCATCCTGCATTATTGTTCTGTACGATTGTTGTCACCACTCAAACAACACCCAGGTGATCTGTCTAAAAGAAACACTAAAGTCATAAATGCTGACAGAGACCGAGCTCTATGGCCATACTACCTTTGACACAGTGGTCTCTGTAACTTATAACTGTCAGATACCAGTGTTGGTTTACAATACTAATCAGGCTGTTTGTGATGTAGCTAATAGCTACAGGCGTCAGGCTTTTATAAAGCATCCTGTTTTCTGTTATCTTGCTGCTGCACAGTACTGTTTGGGTCATTTTATTACTGCCACCTCAGGCATTATTGTACCCGCTGACTTTGATCCTGCTGATAGAGCAGCATGCTTCAAAGTGTGTCTGCCCTGGGCATAGCAGCTCCTAAATGAGGAGCACAACACTGTCACAATTGTGGTCAGCTTTATTCTTTTTTTCCCGCCATGAAGTGAGCAGGAGCAGCGATGTCATCAGGTCAGTGTGATGCCTGTTTAATTAGCTTAGATGCCAAGAAGTCCAGCAGTCACGCTGTTGCTGTACCAAATTGAAATCTTGCCAGGTAAACATGTAGGATTGTCTCATTCAAAAAGCACCAAGAAATGTTAATGGTATGTATGCAATAACTTGGCAGTTATTCACCACACTTAGGCCACAAGTGAGAGTGTTACTGGAGATGCCAAACTGGGATCAAACGACTCTTTTCACCTTCCTAACCACCTATAGTTACCTCACCCTTCACAGAAATCTTCAGGAACTACTATTCATTCATTCGGTCATGGCTCTACACTCAGCTTAATGCTCTACATGTGACAGCCCTGTAAACCACAGTTTATACTTCTGGGTTATAGTGGAATGTGTAGAGGAGGTTTAAGGGAATTAAACATGGGCCATGGCTTAATTCTATTTGTGTAGTGCTCTGAGAGAGGTTAAAAGGGAAGGTTGAAGATGTATTTTCATTAACAGAGTGCAGGTTATAAGATTAGTAGCTAAAAAGGCTGTTGTTCAATTTGTGTAAGCCTGCCACTAAATCACTGCTATGTTGAGCTGTAAAAATATATTCGTGCACGCTGTAGAACAGGTTTTTGTTGTAGTCAGTTGTAGCGTGGGAAAATCAAGGAATGCTATCATAGTGCTTGTTTCAGTTTGCCAGCAGGGTAATCCATGTCATGGTTTGTCAGAGCTATAAAGGTGTGTAGGAGTTTAAAGAAACATTGTGATTAAAAAGACTTTTGTGACATGCTTTATCTGCATTTCTTATCCAAAACAAAAAAATATCTACATGTGTGTAACTGCTTGTCCTTTATCTTCAGGTTGAAGTGTTTGGGAGTTTCAGCACTGGTCTTTATCTGCCAACAAGGTGAGCTATGCAGCATTCATCATTTTTGCCAAACTAACTGAACTGGCTTATTACCACAGTTACTTAACTCACCTATGGAGAAAGTGCTCTGTCTAGCCAGGCTTTGAGGGTCAAGTGGTTTAGTAATTTTAGCACCACTGATCCTGGAGCTCGTAAAGGATTTACTCAGAGTGGCTCCCCACTGCTGACAGACAACAAGAAGACAACAACACCCCACCCCCCTCAACACACAAGCAGGCATGCCACCTGCATTAGTGAACTCTTAACACCATACTGAGCGCTTTAAAAGGGCTCAGCTGTTCATTAATGCTTGATTTTTCAGTGACTGATTTCTTTGACATTTTTGGATCATTTCTAGAGACACGACTGTTTGTATTGAGCTGCTAGAGTCGAGTATTTTGTGGTCTGCGTGTATATTTTTGTTTGCACGCCTCTTGTTTGTACTGGGTGCTTGTGTGTGACACATGGCACTGCTGATTTAATACACATTGGCTGACTCTTAAAAGGATCTGTCAGGAGCTGCACATTGCTTTTCCACAAGAGGGAACCAAAGCCATCTGCCATCTATCTGCAGTTATCTAACACACAGGATAGGTTTAAGGTGGACCACTTGTGCTTTTCCTTGACATTTGTTTTGTGTATGCAGTTAGTGATGGAGGCTCATGTTCAACATGCTCAAATTTTGAAATGATGTCACGATACAAGTAATTCTTCTGAGTCACACATTTGGGCTTCACACGTCCACACCCTGCTTGTAATGCTCAGCAGAGACTGGACCACAGTTTGAGAACCCACAGCCTTAAAATTACTTTTGAACTTCGGGGCTAAGACAGGGCAGTATAAGAAAGATGAGGATTATATAAAACTTTTGTGTACTTAATTACAAATTATGGAACAAGTGAACTTCAAATACAGCTGGTTTATCATATAATACCTGTTGACTGGAGTAGAAAATTTTAGCAAAATCACGCCACACTCACTTGTACAGAGGAACAATGTGCAGTGTCTTTATGTGTGACGATAAATTTCAGCTGAAGTTGGGTCAATATTTTTGTCACATGACAAACTTGAGACTAAATGTTTTGCTGTGAAGATAAACCAAAAATGCTTCTGCGTTGTGTTGGTGTTTTTGATGGACTCGTATAGAAGAGTTGGATTAAAATAACTTTTTTTTTTCCTCCTCTTCATTTTCCCCTCTCAACAGTGACATTGACCTGGTAGTTTTTGGGAAGTGGGAGTCACTCCCTCTCTGGACTTTAGAAGAGGCGCTCCGAAAGAAAAACGTTGCTGATGAAAACTCCATCAAAGTTTTGGACAAAGCCACAGTAAGACTTCATTTCCAGTTTCTGTGTTTAGAGGTATAAATTTGTAAAGCCACAACCTGTGGAAAAAGCAAACATGGAATCATTGCAAGCTACTAATTATCTGCAATAAATCAGATTCATGTAGAGCAATTCGCCTTAGTTTTCAGTGTCTTCAATTCAGGCAAGCAGCTGTATGAAATCACTGATGACGCTGGTAAGCATAGTTGTCTTATTATAGTCAGGCATGTGTACAGACATGCACATGAAGAGAAATGCCAGCATCAGAACTTTGGTATGCCTCAAGTGTTTTGTTGCTACAAATGACAGAGTACATTTCATCCAAACTAAAGTGATGTGGTTCTAGCAGTGGCACAGTATGTAATGATCTTGAAGCTAACATTGTCATTCATATCACATGATTTTTGTTTTTTCAACCAATTCCAAAAGTTTAATTAACATTCTGTGCTTTATTAATAGATTTTTCCTAACATTTGGGTTTATACCACCTCAGAAGATTTAATAAAAGCCTTTTCTGCTTTGCCACTGTCGCTTATTATGGTTCTTAAAAAGCCGATAAGCAGTTGAAAGTGAATATCAAGTGGATTTTAGTTGAGGATTAGCAGTTGTGTATGATTGCATGTGAGCCTGTTGTTTTCACACTTACAGACACACTTAGACACAAAGTAGTTTATAGGTGCAGATTTAAAATATAAATGTCTTTTATAATAAGTGTGAGGGATTTATATTCTGTGTGTCACGCATGTTCCAGGTTCCCATCATTAAACTGACAGACTCTTACACTGAAGTTAAAGTGGACATCAGCTTCAATGTGACGAGTGGAGTGAAAGCTGCACGTCTCATCAAGGAATTCAAAGAGGTACAGTTTCTGTTCAGTGTATTTTATGTATGATCCATTTTTTGCCCCACGTATTTTTCTGTATTAACACCTGTAAGGCTGAGTTCCTTCTTTTAAAGATGTGTACATTGTTTGAGCACTGTTGTAGTTGATCTTAGACCTTAGTCTGTGTGGGATCACCCCGAGGTCTTCCTGAATCCTGAAGATTCTTGCTTCCTCATGAGGGTACTTTATGTAAAAATGTACAATATAATAATCCCTATTGTCTTTATCCTGTAGAAATATCCTGTGCTGCCTTATCTGGTCCTGGTGCTGAAGCAGTTTCTACTGCAACGGGACCTCAATGAGGTTTTTACCGGTGGAATTGGCTCCTACAGTCTCTTTCTCATGGCTGTCAGCTTTCTGCAGGTTGGTTCTGTAGTTTAAACCCACCCGCCCAATGTTCCGAAACGAAATACAAAGACTACAAAATATAAAAACCCTTACCTGTGAATAAAATGATCAGAAATTTGCACTTTAAACTGAGAAACTAGAATTGCAGCTAACTTACTGATTTACAGTACTTCTAACAACCACCTGTACTTTGTTTCCAGCTTCACTACAGGGAGGATGTGTTTGGTCTCAACATCAACATTGGTGTTTTGCTCATTGAATTCTTCGAGCTCTATGGGCGCAACTTCAACTACCTGAAAACAGGCATCAGGATAAAAGACGGCGGGTGCTACGTTGCCAAAGATGAGGTTCAGAAGAACATGTTGGATGGCTACAGGCCCTCCATGCTCTACATTGAGGACCCACTGCAGCCAGGTAGAAATTGTTCTAATTCCTCAGAGGTGTTGAATCTTAAATTGGTGCAGCGTGCATATTTAAATGCACAAGCCTTTGCTACACAAACAGTGTGTCGATAAAAAGCAAAAAAATTCACAAAGTCCAGTATGATCTTCAGTATTATATTAGCGTAACTGTAAAAACTGCTGCTCCAGTCTGACTGTAATGTCACATACTGCAATTAAGACCGAATTATTTTTTTGGCTTCAGACTTGCAGAGCCATCAGTGTTCTTCTAACCAAATGTAATATATATTGAAGGTGAATAATTATGAAATAGTAGAAACCTTAAAAAGTGCAAGTGGTTAAAGCCATACCTTATCAAAAGATTCAACACAGAACTTAAATGGTAGAAAATGGTGTTGTCATTAAACGGGCAACGTGGAATTGAGAATTCTTCATCGTATTGGCGTGTTGGTAATGTTATCACCTTCTGTCTTGTGTCCAACAGACAATGATGTTGGCCGCAGCTCTTACGGTGCCATGCAAGTGAAGCAGGCATTTGACTACGCCTACGTGGTGCTCAGCCATGCCGTGTCACCCATCGCCAAATTCTACCCCAACAATGAGAGTGAGAGGTAAGGAACAAATTCAAGAAACTTGCGAGGACTTGTAATTTAATTTCTTAATACTGAAATTCTCATTCTTTTGACTTAAACAACTGAGACAGTAGTATCAGTGATTGTTTTGATACGGTCACATTCAGAGCGGAGGGTTATCAGTACAGTTTATCTTCAGTCTGTGAAATGATATCTACTTTCTTATACTTATTAGTTATTGTAAGAAAAATTTTTGTCGCTTGCATCACTTGATGCACACAAACCCTAATAACATTTGTATTCAGACTGCTGTTTTACATGTATTTCTCTCTTGTGTCCTATCACAGCATACTTGGCCGGATCATCCGTGTGACTCAGGAAGTGGATGACTACAGAGAATGGATCCGAAAAAAATGGGGAAGCCCACTCAACAGTATGTTCAAGTTTTCTCATGTGTTTGAAAAAAGTAACTGCAAAGTAACTTTGACCCACTAAAGATCAGCAGTTCACTGTCTGCTGAATATACTAATAACTCCAGACTGTAGACCAAATGTAATCTTTACAGGCTTAATGTGTTCACTCTGCATTTGTCTTTTCCCGGCTTCTGTAGAAAATGAAGTCACATTGTTTGAATCGCAGCAGCTTGATGAGCGCAACAACAACGTTCCAGATGACGACGATGATCCTGTGGTGGCTGTACTGTCAACTCCTCTCAGCAAAACTTCCTCCAACTCTTCTTCCCCGTCACTCCGCTCCTCTCCCTCCTCCTCCCCACTGTCGCCGTCTTCCACATCCTCTACTTCCACCTCAAGTGATGGGGTCAGTCCTGTGGCTGCATACAGATTTCAAATATGACATTATTGCAAATATCTGTAACACTTAAGCTTCCTAAGTAGGTTTATAGGTGACAAAATATTTTGGAAATTATATTTTGTCACAAATTTTGTCCCCCACTCAGGACTCTGATAGTACACCTTGTAAGACTGCCAAACAGCAGCCCAGCCGAGGATCCAGTGCTCACAGAGAAAAGTCTGCTGCTGTCAGCAATCACAGAACACAGAGCCACACTACCAGCACTCCACCTGGAGGCAACAAGGGAGGAAAGGTACTCACAGCTTCACATTAAATTCACACATACATCTCAAGATACCACAGACGTATCAATCTAACTTTTGACTAATTGTGATAGTTGTTAACCTCTTTAAATCAAGGATTTATCTTATTGAGATTTTTCTAAGACAAACCTGTGTACAAACAGATACAGTTTAAGAGCAAAGATTGAGGAACACATAACACAAAAAGAAATTATAAAGGTTTGTAGGTTTATAGCTTGCAAGAGGAACTACAGATGCATAAATATATAACATTTCAACTGCAAAATCATAGAATGCAACTTAATGTTTTTGCAGTAAAATTTGTGCAATATTTAAGAGCAATGGCTAATGTTAGAATGCCCTGCTGGATAACTTTGATTTGTATTTATTTTTTCTGGATAATGAAAAGATTGCAAAAGAAATGGAGAAGCTTTTCTAGTGTGCTTTTTGTCACATTTCTGCACCATCACTGGCAAGTTACATTGACGCTGTACAGCGGGTAAAATATTGAACACATCACCAATTTTCCAAGTAAATGTATTTCTAAAGGTACTATTGATATGAAATCACCAAAATGTTGGTAACAGCCCATCTAATCCACACATCCAAAGAAATTAAACCATAAGAAATGACATGAGGGGAAAAAGTGTTGAACACATGAAAAAAAGGGAAGTGCAAAAAGGCATAGCAAGTCATGACTCCAGCTGAAATCTCAGCTCTCGCAAGACCTTTGCAACCTTATTATTGCAAAACACACAGATGGCATTAGTTGCAGAAGAATTTCTAAACTGGAGGTTCCAGTGAGCACTGTTGGAGCTGTAATTCCGAAGTGGAAAGAACGTCATTTCACCATAAACCAGGTGCTCCTGCAAGATTTCAGACAGAAGTGAAAAGAATTATTGCAAGAGTTGTCTAAAAGCCAATGACCACAGAGCTACAGAATGACCTGGAATCAGCAGGTACAGTTGTTTCAAAGAAAACAATAAGTATTTTAATGCCATAATGCACACCATGTCTGGAGGTTAAAAGGCACTGCATATTACCCCCCAAACACTGCACAAACAGTGAAGTTTGAAGGTGGGAGCATCATGATATGGGGCTGTTTTTTCAGCATATGGGACTGGAATGCTTCATAGAATTGAAGGAAAGATGAATGGAAAAATATAGCGACACATCCTTGATTTAAAAAATCTGCTGCCATCTACCAGGAGGATGAAGCTGAAACGAGGGTGGATGTTTTGGCAAGATGATGATCCCAAACACTGCCAAGGGACCTCTCAATTGGTTTCAGAGAAAGAAAGTACAGCTGCTAGAATGCCCTAGCCAGCCTGACCTGAATCCAACTGAAAGTCAATGTAACAAAACAAAAACAATAAAACCTCCCAAAAAACTAAAGGTCAGAGTTCATAGAAGGGAACCTTCAGATTTTGAAGACTGTTTGTTTCGACAACTGGGCCAAAATCACACCGCAGGAGGGTCTTGAACAAACAAAGGCTTTTTACATTTCAGTAAGTTTGTTCAGTACTTTATCCCATGTATATGTCTCATTATTACACATAATTTATGGACATCTGTGGTTTGATTTCTTTGCATGTGAGAATTGGATGAGTTGTTACCGACATCTGGTGATTTCATGTAAATGGCACCTTTAGAAATATATTGACTTGAAGTGCTTATTTTACCCACTGCATGTCTACGGAAATTCCACCACTATTAATAACTAAATGTTTTGTCCTCTGCCTCCAAGGCCAGGATGTCTCGTTCTCACCAAAAGAGTGGCCATCACGGGCAGCAGAACAACTTCTCCGGTGGCAAAAGCCACCCGAGCAACAAGCCGCACCACCACCACTACCAGGCCAACAGCAAGAGGAGGAAAAATGTGCGAGACTCTACACAAGAGGATCTTTACAGATAGGGTTAATTTTGCTAGCATCACCCCACATCCCCCTTCCTTTTCTGCAACTGACTGTCACATCTTACTTCTGCTGCCAGACTCGAGCCTTGGGAGACTACTAGTATTGAAACATCGTCTAGAACTCTTTCAATCTGGCTTTTCAGGGTGACGAGCAACATCCTCTAGCAGGGAGGAAAAACTCACAAAGAGAATCGTAATTGGAAATGGACATAATTTCATGGACTTGAACTGAAATCACAAAGGGTAAACGGTCAGTTTCCAGCTTCCCAACAGCTTCTTGTAAGGAGTGGGGTTTTTCTTTCCATAGGCAGCACCTACACAATATGCCTCTTGCGCCTCCTGCTGTACAGGAATGGACAGGCCAGGTGTGTGGAATCAGCTCTGGAGCAATACCTGGAACTGCCTGCTGGCTGGAAAATAGTATCAAAGGTTTTAAAGAAAAATGAAAGTATGCAAATGGCTTAAAATGTACAAAAAAAAGTTATGTTGAACAGAAAATGTGTATGAAGAATTTTTTTTTTTTTTTTTTTTTTAATGATGGTCACTTACAAATGCAATCAGTAAGAGCGGGGAAATAACTTATGCATGATATGTTTTTAGTTGATTTAAATTGTTTTGTTATGTCTAAACAGGTTATACAAAGATTTGTACAAAAAAACACACAAAATAAGCAAAAAACTGTTTAAAAAAAATCACAACTAAGAGGAACCTATTTCGTATGACATTTTTACAGACAATTTGAAGTCGTATAAACATGCACATTTTGCTCCCGTTGCTTTGGGTCCCATTGCCAACAGAAATCATCAGCATCTAGTTTTTCTCCTGTTTGCTTTCTGAGTGTGCTACAGTGTTAACAGTTAGCCCTGAGTGAGCCTTTGCTCACAATACAGCCCTATAGATGAGCAGAGGGAGCTCGAGTTCTCTTATCCAGCTCAGTCGCATCAGTCCGAGGCTTTAAGACTACAGGTTTGAAACGTATAGGGCGATAATGGGTTTTATTGGGGGGGGGGAAAACACAAAAAATAAAAAAAACAACAAAATCCTACACTTGAAAACGTGTCATCAATGCGATAATAATCTGTTTCTCTGATAATTTACAAACTACAAAATCATTTGTATTTGTTAAATGTATTTATTTTTTTATTAATTGTATGAACATAGTATGGATCTGTGTGTTTAACATTAGAGCCCATATCTTTGAGTCCTATATTTGAAATGGGATAAGTTGTCGGGAGGTGGGTTGGGGTTGGGCATGTTAGGATACAGGAAGATGCCACCTTTTTATTGTTGTACTACTACTTCTTTTTTTTTTTTCTTTTTTTTGTTCCACTGACAGTTGAGTGACCAAGTTACTTTGAACAATTTAAGACCATTTTACAAGTCATGTGGTGAGAATTTTGTATTAATGTGGCTGGTCTACCTAGTTTAAGAGAGACTATTTGTTTTACGGTTTATAAATCAACAAGAACACTTCTGTCATTGCAGTACAGCAACTAACCTGTAGATGGAGTTATTGCTCCAAGTCTTAATCCACAGAGTTTGGGCTTGTATGCTGCATTTGGGTTTGTTTGTTTTTTTGGGGTTTTTTTTCCTTCCTTTTTTTTTTTTTTTTTTTTTTTTTTTTTTTTTTTGGTTTGTGTGTGATTGTGATTGACATAAGCTTAGTGTCTCGTCTGAATAGGCAGCTGCACATAGCAAACTTTGAACTTAAACAGTTTTTCTAGGAGGGAGTCTCACACCGAAGCACAGTGCAGTCCCCTCGTCATCTACCTTTCTTAGATGTGACAAGAATCACCCACAGTAAAACAAGTAGCCAGCAATAACCACCACCTCATGTTATAGAATGCTACTCCACAATGACTACTGTAGCGACACAATGTTTTGCTCACCACCGAGCTACGTTATGTGTTTAGATGGAGCAGGATCAGGACACTTTTAAGTCAACTTACTGTTATTTGGTGTTGAATTATTTAAAAAAACAACAAAAAAAAAACTACAGTTCCACTACCCTTCCAACACCTCACTCATCCTCAAGTACTACAGCTGAGGTTAAAAATGCAGTATAACAGCGCTGGTCTTGTGGTCGACAGACAAGGAGAAAGGTGAATCAAGTTGTGCCATCTGAATGTCCACTGACCATGTTTCTTCACTGCAGGAAAGCTTTGACCCCAACTGTTTGAAATGTTTTTCTGCAGCTATTACAATCCATGCAATAAAAACCATATCATTAAACCATATGTTGAGACAAGTTTCTGGTCTGCCTTTGACTTTTATTTTGAATTGTCTGCCTTTTTGCTGACTAAATTAAATAATTGTAAGGTCACTTAAAATGAAAAGCAGCATTGTCTTGGGGTGTGAGAGGGACATCTCTAGAGGGGAGCTGCTCTGAAAGTCTCCAAATTGGTGATCGAGAGCATGAAATGAACCAGTGGTGGAAGTTGATCCAGTACAAATACTCCTGTATTTGACTGAAATGCTTTTATTTTGCATGCAAATACTGTATGTACCTTATACTCCACATTGTTTCAGTGATTAAAGCTTTAAAATGTATTGAAAACTTAAACCACAAGGTGGCAGCATCTTACCAAAAAGCTTTATTGTAGGCAACTACGCTAACCAGCATTACATTCTGTGCAAGTTTGAAATTACAGTCTTGAAAGACGTTTTTATGGCAGTTTTAACAAAACTGCACAGACGTTTCTAGTGTTCTCAATAAGTACGATGACAGAAATATAAATGCTGTACAGATGTTAAGTTAACATCAAAGATAATTGCAGCCACCGTAAGCAAAAATAGTTTTAAACTCTTGTGCAAAACTACTCTTCACACAATACATCTCTCTTAGTTCATAGGACTCTCCTGCATGAGCCTGAAAATGGTAGCCAATGCTTTATTTAACCGGGTCTGTGGTCTCTCTCCCCCCCCCCCCTGCCTTTTTTGGGGCTCCCATCTTTGCCCAATGTTGAAAAAGTCTGGTTAACGCCCCTGGTGTGTGACAGTGATGGAGGAGGGGCGTTCTCGCTTGGTGCAACGCGCGCACGGGCAATTGAAGAGTAGAGAAGAGGCGCACGGGGACCACGCACTCAATGTGCACTTACCGGTTCGTTTATGTACGATTTATTTCCCGGAAGACCTTTAAGTCTCTCAGGTAAGATGCTAAACTCTTGTTTGATTTAAAAAACAAAACAAAACAAAAACGACTCTTCCTGACACATTAACACCTGCATGCTCAAGAGAAGAGTAACTGGTTGCACGGGGGGAAAAACGGTTAACACAAGGATGTCTCAGCGGAAAACTTTCCATCTCTGGCAACACCTTTTCATTTAAGTCGAGGTTTATATACATGTGTAAATTTGTCGAAGTCTAAAGTTGAATAAAACGACACTTTTCTTGATCTCCGCATCGATTTTCCTTGACGCGTTTATACCTGCCTGCTCTTGTCATCCAGACTGCAAGAAGTTGAATTGGTTTGTTTCGGAAATGAAGCAACTCACTCCTGGCTCGCTCTAAGCGAGCTGCCTTTGAGATTTAGAGCTTCAAATGTTAGTATTGAAATCCTCTTTGTCACATATTTAGTGGGAGTTTGTTCGAGTTGTAGGTGGAGAAATTGGCTGAAACTGTGAGAAATCAGAAAGTGGATTTATCCCCCTTGTTCTAAACGGGCTTTCGGTCTGCCATGCGTTTGTGTCAAATGTGTATCTCCTCGTATGTCACCGGGTAAGGACTGGTAGTGTTTCTCACTCATTTATTGAGCGCACCCATCCAAATATAACCAGTTTATTTACTTCGGCATGGATTAAACTCTACCAGTGATCCTGTGATGTCTTTTCTCCGTGCTCTGGCGTTCTTCAAACCAACAAGTGCATTTTAGGGAAGGTAATGTTTGTTTTTAATAAGTAAGCTGCTTTTTGGCAGGCTGGATGTTGCTGATTTAAAATAGTTTTATCTCTTCAAATCTCTTCCTACAACATATGCTCACCGTTTCTTCCACGAATAGTGCCCCTGTCAGTGCCTGTATACTCATTTCAGATTGAAACTGGGTTTAGTCCTTTAGTAACTGGAGCACAACACAGTGCGTGCTTCAGAAAGCGCTTTACTGTTTGAGTTTAAAATCGAAATTGAATTTGATTTATTTACAAATCAGTTTAAAGTGATCTAATATTAAATGACGTTATCTGCACTTTTTAATTAGTGGTCATTAAAACAACAGAGTTGTGGAGCTGTGCTGCGAGATCCCAGAGAAAGCAGCATGAGTCATTTTTTAATGAAATCAAAATAAAATATTATTAAAATCGGATGGTTAGTTAACTTCTCACACAGTGTTCGTCCATTTTTTTTAGATATCCATCTATGAGCTCAGATTTCATTTAAGTGGATTTAAAATGACCTTAAATTAATTTTAATAATATATTCACAATACAGAAAAACGTTGATTCCCATATCTCACTGACAACAGTTTTCACTGGGGCTTCTTTATTTTGGAGGAAATGGCCCGTGTATTATTTGGGTGCATCACAGTGAGTGTGAGGTAGTTTTATTATTATCTTAAAGTTAGACATATTAATAGCTATTTTTGTTGTTGTGAAGTTCAGTCTGTTTCCTAAATAGAAAGCAACCGCACATTGTCAGCCCATGTATTTATTGAGCCAGCAGTGTGCATAATTTTGCCTGAATGTAATGTTACAGCATAGGTGATGTGATCTCTGAAGGCAGAACATACAGGACATAGTTTTAAGGGATTATAATGGTTAGCTGATATATGGATTTTCAGGGAAATCTGTTTATGTGCACACAGTCCACTCGCTTGCTTTGGTCTGAATAGAAGATTAGACATCAGCTGAACAGCTTACATACACAACTCGCAATATATGGCATCACTTGAAATCAGTCTTTGTGAAAATTTATTGCAAATAGTTTGAGAAATGATATGTAAACTCCATCACATCTGAGTATTTAATGTTGCACTTCCTCAGCTATTACTTTCCGTAAAGTGAAGCTGCAGCGAAGTCAATTCTTGGCATCGTCAGGTAGTTTAAACTGTGGATGAAGGCCATATTATTTCTCCTAAGAGCCAGGAAGAGATTGTGTAGCTGTACAAGTGACTTCTGAAAACACCAATTGGCTTTGTGTTTCTTCTCTACAAGGTATGAAATCTGTTCTGCTGATAAACTCTTTACTCGGCTTAAAAGCTTTTTTTTTGTTTACGCTGTGATGACATGTATAAATGTGTAAACCCAAGAACCGAATGACATATGCATTCCTGCCATCATATTCTGGGTACATGGATAGGCTTATTCTCATGTTTCTGCTTGCTTGAGCCTACTCACTGTTACTGACTCCATTGGGATAAGAGACATAGTTTCTGTGCGGCGGCTGTGTATCATTTGCTTGATTTCTAATCTGATCCCTTTTCCAATTCTCATAAGTACAGGCGGCTTATGGATTGACCACTTGCTGTTATTTTTAATGACATCACTTTGTTTTAATTTAATCTAGGCAGTGAAAAACATTGAAGCCTAAAATGGTGAGATTAACATGTATAATGGTCAGTGTAAAATATCTGTGAGCAAGAGAAATCAAGGGGCATTGTTTTGACGTATGGAGCTCATGTGTTTTAATGTAATGGAGGGGTTAGTCTATGCAATGGCAGTGGTGTTAAATTCTTGGTCATGGCTCAGCAGGTGAATGCGTTACTGCAATTCCCTAAATAACACTAACCCGTTCACAGAAAAGCTGTAATCTAAATCGTAACCTATACATTAGCATTGGCCACTGGTGTGCAGTTATCCTTTGTGATGGTATGATGTATGTAATTTTGACACGATGAAAACTGTGTTGTAATTTTGCAGATTGATTTTACAGTTTGATGCACCCAGACAGGGTTTAGCTGTGAGTGCGCACAAAAAAATCCCAAACTAAAACAAAACAGATTGTGGGGAATGACACCAGGGTCTGCTTTGTGATGAGCCTCTTAATAACTGGTAGTTCAGTTGTTTTGCGTTTCTTCGTCCAGTCGCGTGGAGCCTCAGCTGACCATGTAGCTAGCATAAGAAAGCAGTTCCCAGTGTGTGGTTTCAGTGCTAGCATGTCTTCATCAGTGGGGTTTGTTGAAAACCATTATTTTTCATGTTATGTATTCATAGTCTGCACTGTCATGCATCCTTAGTAAAAATGTTAATGCATTGGAGTAAAATGAATCAGGTCATTTTGTAGGCTAACGTAATCAAATTTATTCAAATTTGCATCCTTTGGTTTGGTGTTTATCTCATTAAGCTATGGCCAATTACTAACTCCACTGCAAAATTTGATGATAATACTATGAAACACTATTAGCAATTATCTGATAGCCACACTGTCTGTCTGTTATCAGTAAGGTAGTGGCTTGCAGCTATGGTTGAGTAATAAAGCTATAACATTAATATAGAAGTAGGCAGCAAATGTCACCAGACAGTGTCCATTTGACAGGAAAACACAGTTATGTGTCCAAAACACACTATGTCCCCATGGATATCAAAGATGGTATCGGGTATCAAGTATTTTCCTCGGTATCAGTATCGAGTTTTGAAATTCAAGTATCGTGACAACCCTGGTTAGCGGATACCTGAGCCTGTCTGGTCTCCAAACAAGGGGGTGGGCAGTATAGCCTCAAAATGATATCACAATATTTCAAGAAAATTTGCGATAATGATATTACTGACAGTATCTTTCGATTGATCCTTGTAGCTTAGAGAGAGCAGCAGCAAGCTTCAACATTGTTATCAAACGGTATAACGGAAAAATATTTTCTACCTGAAATGTTATATTTAGGATCGAGCTTTTTAACCACCTGGGCCAAGCTAGCTTTTCCACCATGTAACCACATCCCTAATTTCTATCCAACTTTGCTCTTCCTGTCATAATGGAGTGCAGCCAGCGACACCTGGTGGAGTCATTTGTTTATATTTGTTTCGCACATCACCAGCTGTGTTCAACCTTTAGTGGGAACAGTTTTCCTGTATATTATGTAAAGTATTTTGTTTTGTTGGAAGTTGTTGAAGTAGCTCAGGTTTTGCTAAATCGTCCTCGGAGGCTGACGCACGGCTCTTGCCTTCAAACTTGCCCAGGCTTGTGTCATTGTTGAGCACACTATGGAATGTAAACACGTGGTTTCACGGTACCAGTGATATTTCAATTTGACATTTATTAATAGTGTTTAATTGCAGACAATATGACATGGCATAGCCCTACTCCAGACATCAACAACCGCTACAGAATCTTGTTTTTGCCATTTGAGCTGAATGACGGCCTATATGGACAGAGTAATAAAGCAGAGGGCTTGGGGAGAAGAGTAATTTTAGGGCTTGGTAAAATATGTTACTTTAACTTCATTCCAGCTATCCATTATAACCCTTCTGTGTTGGTTTCCAAAAACACTTCTCTGACTATATTTGTGTGAGTTTCACTTCACCTTTGGTGTAAATATAACTTCAGTCAGATGACCTGTTTGTTTTTTTGCTGCAAACATCGGAAACCACCGAATTAAATTGCATAAGTGTTCTGCAGAAGTATGGACACCTACACGCCTCAGTTTGTGAAGGAAAAAGTACAGATAACTCAATATAGGTATGTAAACTTATGTTAAATGCACACTGTAAATGGGCATTTGCAGTGTAAATGGTGCCTTTCTCTTCTAAGCAAATGAAAGAAGATGAGTGTGCCCTGTTTAATTTGACCGCTCCTGAGTTTTGAAACGGGTACACAAAACAAACCCATTAGTGGTTTGTCTTTTTATCATCAGCACTGAAGAGAATCTTGCTGAGTTGTGCGTGGCTTACCTAAACGCACGCATATATATATAAATGAGCTAACAGCTATGTGCAACATATACTCTTGGTTTGTGCTTGACAAAGATAATGACCTTGACAGGAAATGTGGGGAACCTTCACCGGATGCACAATTTGACTTCTCACAGGTTTTTCTTAAGAACTAGAGTTGACACCATCTGCGAAGCTGAGAGGAACACAAGCTGTCTCTTTGTGCTACTTTCAGTATCGTTCTTGCTTGGCAGCATGCTTATTTCTCTTTTTGGCTATAATGTTTATTTAAAAAAAAAAAAAAGCACTGTTTTTTCCCAACAAGAGTGGGAGCTGGCAACACAGAATAGCACAAGAACATATTTAAAGTTTTTAAATACTAATACATTAAAACCCTCACCAAATCTCAGTAAGCATCATTTTTGAATAATCATTTTAAACTACATGTCTGATCTCTTTGAGTGTATTGAGATGGGGTTGTGTGTCAGGATAAAGCATTTTCCCTCTTTACTGTTGAGTACTTCCTTCCTATCAGTCTCAGTAGAGAAATTCCATCCAGATTTGTCCTCATTAAACACACACATGCACGCACACACACACACAGGCAGTGTTTCTTACTAATAGGCATTTTCTGTTGTTATTAGACCTCATCATGTTCTTAAAATGCTTCTAGCCACTTACAGCACTGATAATTTCTCCAATTTCTCCCCTCTTTCCTGTCTTTTCTCTCTTCGTCTCTCATTTTTCAATCTCGCTTTCTCTCATCTGCTTCGGAGCAGGCTCTCTCGCTCTGCTGTCTCTCCCCTTCAGGCTCGAAAGGAGAAGGGTTCCTCTAGGTGGACAGTGTGCTAATCCTCGAACACACAGTGGGGACTAATCGGAGTCATTAACTCTCGACTCTAGTGCTTTCACCCAGGGATCACAGCTAATCCTTTTTCGGCACAGTCTTCATCATGCATGCTGTAAATGCTCGTTTGCTTTATCCTCTCTTGTGCGATTTTATTTCTTGCATAATAATAGAGACAGCTATTTATTTTTTTTAATTTAACAAAAACCAGTGCTACAGAAGGGTACCCTGTGGTCTGATCTTAGCTTTAAACATCATTTCAACTATACTTCTGACATGGTGCCTTGATAATAAGCTTTCAGTGACACGTGACAGCTCAGTGTTTAAAGCATGGATGTAAACACAGCTATAAAAACAGAGCAAAAACATCGGTCAGTGAATCAGGCCACTTACTGTCGAGCGCCGGAACCACCAAGCTCTCCGGATTGTTTTCACACTGCTTGCACTTGTTCCATCTATTTAAAGTCAACCTAACATCATCTTGGTCTTAAAAAAAACATGAGTCCGTGGCGAGTAGGGTGAAGATGACGTCTGGTTCGGGCGATGTCTCTGAATCAGTTTCTCCCAGAATATTTTCCCCACAAGATGTTGTGAAACTATAGGATGAAAATGATGAGGATGCCACTGGGACAGGGTCTCTAAAGTCACTCAGGGTTCAAAGGCTGTTGTCATTGACGTCACCAGAACCATGGCTGACAGAACATTGGGCTAATACTTAGTTTTATTACCCAACTCCTGTGACAGTTTGTAGTCTTGTCTTTCAATCTACTAAAGTTTTAGAGTCCGAATGATATTGCATTCTGTACTAAGTACTAAGCTCCAAAATCATGCAAACTATAACTAATCCTTGACTTTTCTTTGGAGCCAACCTGAAATGACAATTCAAGGAACACGTTTTGGAGGGCTTCTGCATTGCTTGCTTAGTAGGAACTCATTTTGAAGGTGGCACACGGTAGTGGTGGAAGGCGGAGGAGTGTAATTAAAGTTAATAGAAATATTCCTGGGCATCAAGAACAGCTCAAGATAGAAAACAACTGACAGTCAAGAATTTTAAGCTCTGTTTATGTGGCACTTTTGTAGAAAATAGTTGCTGTCAAAGTGGTCAGAAATATTTCAGAATTCTACCAAGCTCTTTGTAAAATTTTGTCTGGCGGTGTGACATTCAGGGTACATTAGAGGCATGTTTACATGTCACTTTTTCTAATTTTCTGTCAGTTTGAATTTCCTTTTTTGTGTCCAATCTTTCGTATGTTCGGCAAATGTTGAGTTGCCTTTTTAATTGCACTAAATTTTGATCTGTGGCGTCTCTGAATTACATTTCATGGTAGGGTAGTAGAGTGCTACTGTGTGTGTGTTTTGAATTTCATCATAGTGTGAAGCAGAAATAATAATTTGTGGTTCGAAAAATTACTTGAAGATGGTAAACAAGGTCATTACAGGAACTTTCAATTCACGCAGACATACAATCATGGTTTCAAATCAGTGCTATTAAGGTTAAGTAAAAGAAATCTTCATAATCACTTAGGGAAAGAAATGTTAAGACGACCTGCGAAGCACAAAACCCGATGACCTGTGGCTTTCCACATACTCAAGTTAAAAGTAGGAGCCCGTGATATTTGGAGCCATGTATTTTCAGGAAGAAACATCCAGGACAGGTTTGTCACTTAAGAGACTTCTTCAGACTTTACTGCATACATTGTGTGCCATGTCTCTCTCTTATAAAGGATCCTGAATTTAACTCTGAGACTTTTGCAACAGCAGAAATGGTGGTAGAAGTATAACTTCTGGTGTGAAATTTATTTTTCAAAATCTTATTTCAGGGCAACGTCCACATCTGATTTCATCAGTTATTGCTAGATGTGATTGCAGTTTTTCCTGCAGTTTTTTTTCGTCTGTGTGACCAATGAAATCGGCATACATTTTAGACAAACTATGACTTTACCTCTTAAGCATTGCTAGAGCAGCAGCTGGCTGTTTGAAGAGCAAGAGGATGAGAAATCCTAATATGGTTATCTTTGCTTTTTAGTCATCGTTATTACACCCACTTGTTTCTAATCCCACTCTGTTTCCATTCCTTGCCCTTGGTGCCCATTTCATGGCTGTCACCACAAAAATGCGGTATGCATGACAGAACTTGCCCTCTATCAAAATGAACTAACTATTAATCCTAAAGAAATCTGTACTGTTAATGCACATGATAAGATCTCCAAGATTTATTTCAAAGATTCTTACATAGTGAGATTTATTATGATCTACCTTAAAACATGTTTCTTTCTACAAGTGCCACTTATTTTCTTCTTAACTTATCTTGTTTTACCCTGCGATGGGCCGGTGAGCTGTCTGTGGAAGCTTGTTTCAAACACTGAAAAATGAAAACATAATTTGCTATTGATAAGTCAAATTCTTGGTTTATGATTACAAAGTTCTAGTTGCATATATCCAAGTTATGACCTACTAACTGAAAATTCTGAGAAAATGACTCAAAATTGAGAAAATAAGTATGTCATTAATTTGCAATTGTGACTCATGGGTGGCAAAAAATATATGTATTTCTGAAAATGGTTTTTTTTCAGTGTTAATTAACTTCCACACCTGTTCAGGAAGTCCCTGCCTCTCACCCAAAATAAACTGGGATAGGTTCCACTTGATCCAGACTAACTTGATCAGCCTGACTATGATCAGGCTTCACTTAAACGCTGTTTTCCTAATAATGAAGTGCAGTAAAAGCTTTACTGCAAGTTACTGCAAGTTTTAAACCAAACCTAACAAGAGAGGGAATGCACCATCACTCAGCTCACTTGACCACAGTTTACAGTATAAAGATTTCTGCAAACATACAAAAGAAAAACTGTGGACACCACAGGGATGAAATTCCTGCCAACTGTTGCTTCTTCCAACCTGTTTTGGCTCTCCTGCAGCTTGTGCACTGCTGTTGATGTGTGGTGTACGCAACACAACCTATAGCTAAAATGAATGGATTTGCCCATAGAGCGTCTACTTGTCACCAATGTCAGATCTGGCTTTTTGAGTCAAATATCAGATCGGGGGATCAGGGATACTGATCTCATGGAGTATTTATGTTAGTCTCCCAGCTGTTTTGCGCACTATGCATTTCAGCGCTTGACAACCCGCTGTGAAACTTTCCATGGTCTGCCACTTTGTGGCTGAGCTGCTGTAGTTCTTAAATGCTTCCACTTTGCAGTATTGCCACTTACAACTGATCATGGAATATTTATGAGGGAAGGAATTTCATAGACTGACTTGTTGCAGTGTTGGAATCTTATTACAGTGCCAGACTCAAATTCAGTGAGCTCTTTGCTTTCACAAATGTGTGTAAAGGCAGTCTGTGTGAAAATGTGTGTGATTTTTTTTTTTATACAGTTGTAGCAGTGGGACTGAAAACACTTTAATTCAAAGATTAAGGGGAGCGGTCCAATACTGTGAATTCTGTGCCCAAATACAAGCAACAAAACGACGACTGCATGAGAGTGTTTGCTTTCTAAGGTTATGGAGAAACCCCTTTAGGTATTGCTGTTGGGGTTTTTTTTGTGCTGTTTTTCAACTTTTGAAGTAGGTTTTTAGGGAAATAAATGGTAGGACAGTAACTACCGCTACTGTTTGCTCTCTTGTCATCCTCTAGTGTCCAGTTTCAATCACACTTGTTCAAGACTACTAATGTATTTTGCCAGGAAAGCTCTCTAGGGTCCATAAAAGGCCATGCCCTCTTAGTTTTGCTGTTTGGAGAGGATCAGTGCTGCTGAGATGGGATGCATTGAAGTGCCATTAGAGAAATGCCTCTTCACCCCATTTGTTAAATTGTTCCATTTCCTGGACACCCTCCTCGCCCACAGCGCTTTTGTGTCAACACTCATTCTAATCTGCCTTCAGCAGTTGGGTGATAAGATACATTTTGATGTATGTACACAGTCAAAGCAAAACATTTGCCAAAAAGAGCCAATCGATACTATATTCAGATTTATGAATCTTGTCTAATGCGCCTGTGATGTACTGGCAAGAGATTTGTTGGCTGTAAAATGTTTTCGCGTCCCATGGATACATATGAGATGACCTTTTTGTCTCTTACTTCTTGATCGAAAGCCATATTGAACATTGAAATGCCCTGCAGCTGGCATGAGGCGATGCCTGCCTCCTCTGACTGCTCGTTTGAGTTTGGATGGTGCAGATGTGTGGGTGTCCTGCTCTTTCTCTCTCTTACTTTTTTTTTTTTCCTCCAAATTTCATTTTCAGAGTATTGTGCTTGCTGTGGTTCAAGGACATTATGTAATGCTTATAAGAGCACCTCATCTGGAGAAGTGCCGTTGAGACACAGAGTTTGCAGAACTCATTTTAGAAATAAAAACTTGCCTGTGAAAGACATTAGTAACTAAGGACACTGAACCGAAAAGGAATTCAGCAGGTGAATAACTCTAAGACAAGGAAAGTCTTTATTTTTACCAATTTTTGAAGGATATTTAGGGAGTGATGTAATATTCAAGGATATAATGCAAATATTACTTTTCTTACAGTTAATTTGCTCGGTGTATATATTTTTTCCTATAGAGCTTTTTAGCCTCAAGCTTGTAGTTATTTAGTTGGTACACAGTGCTGCTCTTGGTGTGTGCTGTTTTGTGTTTGTGCATTCACATTTTCAGAAATATGTAGTGTTTGCATGCCACAGGGAGGCTTGCGGCACTTTGCTGCTCCAACAAGCTGCTCATTGTGCTTGGCTGGTTAATGAGTGATTAGCCAGGATTGGCTCTCTGTTTGGGAAGAAGAGCTGGTAGATGACCTATCGAATGAGTAGTGCAGAGACTAAGATAAAAGCTGGGAATGCTGTTGGAAAAATGTCAGATGGGTCTTGGGGTGCACAATTTAAATTGGAATAGATAAGATTATGTTTCGGGTAAACTGAAAAGCACATGCCTTTATGTAGATGTCATAGATGTGCCTTATCTGGTCAACTAGGGTTATTCAAGGGTTATTCAAGTATTTTTATATTTGGTTTACAGATAAACTGTTGACATGTTGACATATACAGACCCAAACTGCAAAAGTACAAAGCTACAGCATATATCAACACTAGCCAAAGCGGTGATCATGAACTGTAACGAAGATTTATCCAATTTTGGCAATGGAACAGAAAAGGTTATCAGACTGTTTCATAGAGTAGTATGCTTTGAGTTTTTGAGTTGCTTGTGCGATGGTGGCATACTCGTTGTTTTTTTTTGTTTTGTTCAGGTTTTTTTTGGGTTTTTTTGTTTTTTCTCATCTGGTCAGTCTTTATTCACCCAGAGACAGCAAAAATATATGTACCAAAACTGAACTGGGGTGGATTTTTAGAAATATCAACATATGAACAACAGAATTTGAAACAGGGGAAAAAATACAACTAAAGAGTTATCTGTACAGTGCCCAACTGCTGCATCAATCTGGCTCTATTCCTTTTAGAAGTCCCAGTGCTCCTGCAGCCACTTGTCATAGAGTTGCCTGTAGAGAATGATCTGCTTCCAACCTCTCTCAGCAAGCGTAAACCGCCTGCAACATGTCAGGACTTAGGAGCAAAGCATCAGCTCTGGCTTAAGGGAGCGCCTCATCATTGGTCTGTTGACTTAACCAAAGTTACTTGGCTATGTTCTCTTTTGGGTTTACTCTAAAGCATGGGTGGAGTTTACAGCCATAACGTAATTTATTTCAACAAACACTGGTCCACCTGTAGCACTGGTTGCACTGCAACTGCACTAGACAGAAGGAGACAAATACACAAATAAAAGAGGGTGTCCATGTGGTTGATGAGAATCTGTGACTGTGGTAGTGGTGACACAGTGGAAAGATAACTCATTTGCCAAAAGGATTTTGAATAATGCTATGTAATTGCTTCAGATGCTGTAGGGCAACAAAATAGTGCTCTCTTTCGTGCAGTATTAGCATAGCTATGTTGGCCAGCCTGCAGTGTAGGAAGATGACAGACAAGTAAGTGACATTTACACCAGGGTAGAGAACAAAGGTCTTGGCCAGTATCCCAAAAAGTTGATTCTGTTCATCTGGACGTTGCGTTTTCAGTGGAAGAAATGTTTCATTACTTATCCAAGTGACATCTTCAGTCTCAGTTGACTGGAGGTGTTTTATTCAAATGTACTGTCTATAAGGTTGAGGAAACCTGCAGTTAGCCAGGACTGAAGAAATGACTTGGATGAGTGATGAAACGGCTCTTCCACTGAAAACGCAATGGCTAGATGAACAGAATCAATGTTTTGGGATTTCCTTACCTGGAAAATTGAGTATGCATTAGGATGTCTTAGCCAGTATTTTTAAGTATTTATAACCAGTTTTGTTAATTTGAGTTTTATTGTCAGGCATAATATAGGCATTTCTCAAAGTATTAGAAATAACAGGAAAATGCATTGATTTTTGTCAAATAAAGCAGTATTGATATACTTTTACAATTTATATAAATTCGGGGTGTTTAAAAAAAACAAAAAACAGAGTTGTTATTTTTACTATTTATTGACACATCCCACTGTAATATCACTGTCATAAATAATAACATTACAATCTGATAGCATCACAAACCTCATGTAATTGGGGATTCCCCAAAGGTCTCGATGGGAACACCCTGTACATGTAATGGGCAAATTATGATTTGATATCCTCCTTTTCTCTCTTCTTTAATACGGTTCTGTCAGACGCTTCTTTCTTTAGAAACAGCGTTCTTCTTCCCCACCGTCGCGCCATAGTTTATCTTCTGATTGTTTACATTCTCTCTTTAATATTGCAGGATCTTTTCCTTATGATATAAAGCGCCTTCTTATTAGCCTCAGGACATATAGTTTACTTGAATGCTTGTGTTTTGTTGTGTAGAAAAAGAAAGCCACCATCTTTAAAATATAATTTCTTTCACATACGCCACACTCACTTCATCCTTTGTGGGGCTGTCACATGGGTCACTGCCAACGCCATTTGGGAGGCAGTGGTCCAGTGGAGCAGCCCAAAGCTTCAGGCTCAGGTGTCACACGGTTAAAAGACTGGTGTTCTGTTAATGCATTGTAAGCTCATCTATTCTGGCTTGGTGATCTGTCTTCTAGTTGATAGTTGTTGTAGCAATAAAGATTTGTGTTATGCTTTTGTGGCTGCATCTCTCTCATTTGTCAGTAATCATGGAATGGATTTCAGTTTTAGATCCTTTTAAGGATCATTACTGCTCCTCTTGATGACAGGAACCGTGTGTCCATAAATGAATAATAAATGCTTAGTTCTTATCTGCATCTGTGCTTATCTATCCCATATAGATTCACTGTTTGTCTTGACAGGACTTAAAATCTGTCATTCCTTTCATAACAGCATCCATCTGTGACTAATTATGCAGTGGCTGCAGGATCCTTTTTTTTAACGAAACTGTCCTTGCACAGTTGTTAGGGAAATGAGTCACGGTTGTTAAGGAAGTGAAATGGTGTGCGGTCGACTGTATGTCGCAGGGTATGACTGGCCTTCATCTGAGAGCTCTCAGAGCACTCAAAACCTCTGCAGTTGTTTGATGTTTGAGCTCTGCAGATCTTCATTCACATTTGGAAATAAAGAGAAAATATGGGAACAATGTAGCAATGTGATTGTACAGCTTATGTTTATGTATATCTTAATTGGTTTTAGTGTGATAGAGCAATCCAAAACTCATGGCAGCAACATCCGCAGTCAGTTACTCTGCGTTGTGTGGTAAGTGTGATCAAAGCAATGATTGGTGACAGCTGACAGCATACTGAACAAAAAGCTCACTGTGTTCCTCTTTTACATGACTCCTGGGTGATGCAAGAGTGTGTCAAATACCAATAGAGTGTGTGTGTGTGTGTGCACCATCTCTCAACACAACACAACATTTTTAGTTAACTTTTGTATCACTATGAACAAGTATTTTGATGGTTTTAAGAAACTGGGAAATTATAGTGTTTATAAAACTCACTTGCAGACTGTAAAAGCTGCTTCTTCAGTCAGTTCAAGTGAAGTAAAAAGCTAGCAGACACTGAACTTTGACCAAAAGCTATGCCTTTTCACTGGATTTGATTAAGTCACTTGATTGTGATAGTTGTAAGTTTATATATTTGCACTTTTTGTACATATGCAGTAAAATCAAACTGTTTCCAACACATAGACTTTACTTCTTACATTAAAAAAACCCAAACATTTTCTCCGTACAAGACTCATATATATCATCTGCAGTCAAATTAATTTTGCACATTGGAGTCACTCTTATTTTGGAAATTAACCAGCTAGTCCCAGCCTTTCCTTTTCCATGTTTAACCCCTGGGTGGCTCACTGGGAACCCTTCATGTGTTAGCATCCACAGAGAGACCTTTGACTAATTCCACCATCTTGGGCAGCTAATAACTTGTCTATCACTGCTGCACTGCTGACATGTTCCTTCTATACTATGAAGATGTGCACTGAGGTTTTATTTTGAGTCATTTTCACTTTTTCGTCATAGTACTGTTGCTTCTTGAGGTTTTCTGTTTGTTTTGTTCTATATAGATATTTTTTTCTGTCCCTGGATGATCTGAAGAAGTAAAATAATCAAAAGAACCATCACACCTAAAACTCTAAAGACTGATTTATTCTGTGGTGAATCTTTGTAGGTCTCATAATGTAACCTATGCAAGAGCATTCATGCCTGGTGCATTATGCGTTAATTAGAGTGCATGGTAGAAACAAAGAAAATGCTGGGACTTTTTTTCCGTGCTGGCTCCCCACTCTTCAGTACCCACAGCTGTGGGCTGCATTGAGTCGATATGTAGTTGCTTTTCTAAGAAGGTGCACATCAGATTATTTAACACAGAAGTTAAAAGCCCATTTAAATATTTTATTCTCTAGCTGATCACATCATGTCTGTCCCAGGAGCAAGCAACCTTTTGTTCTTACATCAGTAGTAATTTAAACTGATCAGTGAGTCATTTTTAAACCAGCGCTTCCAGTATTTTGCCTGGTAGCTCAAGAAAAGTTAGATTTATCAGATTAAATAGCTGAAGTTTTTCTTCTAATATGCCAGATGCACGCTTAATAAATATTTAACGAAATAAAAGTAATTAAACATGTGGAACTAATAACCCTAAAAATACTAAAATTAGTTCAAGGTTAGTTTCAGATTTAATCAGCCTTCTTACTGAAGGATGTTTTCCTCCTTTCCACAGGCTACTTATAGAAACTATCCATTTGTTAACTCTTTCTTGGGTTGAACAGTAACTTTATATTGCCCCTGTTTAAACATGCATACAAAATTGCTGTTTCTAGATGGAGTTGGCTGTCATCATAGGACAACTGGAGTCATGCACAAAACAGGGTGAGTTCTTCACACCTGGATGAGCTCGTCTTTATGCTGCACAGTGTGAGACTGTGACTCATATTTGGGAGGGACTGCAGTGAAACTTAAGCAACTCATGTCCGTTCCTTTGAGAGATCCTGCACAGACAGATGCTCAGTAGGAGTAACCTTGCTTTCACCCAATACAGCCAAAAACTCTTCTTCCCACTCAACCACAGAAACCTCAGAATTGGTACTGCTGCCTGAAGACATTCCTGACTGTGTAGCTGTTCATCAGCAATGCTTTTATGCACATTTCTTGGCTTACAGTGGCAAAACATAAGGGGAGGTTTTTGCAAAATGTGTAACTCTAACCCTGCCGCATACTTTCAGACTGCCAACAACAAGGCCTCCATTCAGAATCGGAAAGAAAGTGTGAGCCAATGTAAAGCCTACAATGAAGTGGAGCACAGACTAAACACAAATCGGATGCCAGTCATATGGGGAGGCTGATACAGGAACAAACATTTTAAGAGTGCTAATGAAGACACTCGGCAAAGAGACAAGGATGCTATTAGTCAGCCCTCATTTACTCCAGTCATCCATAGCTCCCAGGAGGCATTTGAGGTAATGAGATCCCTCTGTGCTCTTTCTGCGTCACTCCCACTGTCTGACCTCTCTGTTGCTGGACAGCTGTAATTGAAGGCTTAGCAGAATGCGCCGTGCCATGCAGCACTTATAGCACATGCTGTCAGCATTTCTTTCGCTCATTACACGTGTATTATTTTCCAGAGCATGGCTATTTGTCCCACACATGTACAGCAGGGAGTCACTCAATCAGTCTGGTGCTGAGACTTTTGACAAGTGTTTGGCTTACTCCAATAGTTAATAATATTGTACTTGTCTCCATGGGGAAATGTCTCATCTATTTGACCTGTCCTAACCACAATCATACAGCAATCATAGAGCAAAGCTTGTGGATCTGCGCCAGTACACAAGCTTGCGCCTTGTGTAAGTGTAATGGCAGGATTATTCCTGTCTAACGTGTCAATCTTATGGTGTGGGAGGAAAAGAGAAACTTGCAAATGCGGTGATGCAACAATGATAATTACCATGCTACTATAGAAGGAATCAAATTTTCCTCTTTTCCACTGCTGGGGCATTTAGAATTTAAAATCCTTTCCTGAAGGGGAATTTGTCACTCATGTTCTGTGGGTTGGGAGAGTATCGCTCAATACAAAAGGTACATTTACCTGGAGCCTAATATTCAAGTGCTGAAAGACCCATAATACTTCATATTTCAGCTGATTACAGTAGGGTTACCCTTTGACTTGCATGCATGCCTGCTTGACTTTAATCTGGTGTCAAACTCGAGGCCTGCACCCAGTGCAGGACACATGTCAAACTAAACTGGCGATCATACCCTTACCTCACTAACAAATATGCTAACACACATTAGCATGGAAAAGGTTGGAAAAGCTGATCCATAAAGCAGACCATTTCATGAGAGTTTGGACTCACAGCAGAGCTGTGCAGCCCAGAATCTTTATTAATATTATTCCTCTCATTATTTTTACTGAAGCTTGTCGAACAACCACCGAGTTGTCATGTTCACACTTGTGAAATAGGCAATGTCAAGCTTGTAGGATACCTGAGGATATAGTTTAAGTGATTGCTCCATATTACCACCAGTTATAATATTTAGCTTTGTGAAAAAAGTCGATCTTTTAGTGTAGCTTCTAGTGTAATATTATTTTGTTTAACTAAATTGTATACTATTCAGAAGTAGCTTTATGTGAACCCAGTTATACATGAGAAAGCTATGTGATACTTTATCAACTCTAAACTGTATGTAAGTTTCTGGTCCTTGATGTGAGTGAGTTTGACACCCTTGGAGTAAATTGCAGCAGGTTGTGTGTTTTTCCTCTTTAAAAAAATGACTTTTCAAAGTGAATTGATCCCTTGCATAGCACTTGTATTTCATGTAAACTCTTGAAGAAATAAGAGCAGCACAGTGCTGGCAACAACTACTCTGAAGAGATGATAAATATCCATCTTCAGGGAGCTCATCAAACATGCGCTAAAGAGATAAGATGGCCATTGAGGAAGACAAATGCATAATGATTTCATAACTGTAGCCAAAGTCCCACAGCTATTCTGATTAAATGGGCGGATCATGTAAACACCAAGCCACTACTGTCAATTCACCAGTCGTGTAATAGCACTGTTGGCCACTTGCATAACTTTTGCTTATTCCATGCTCTTGGGATCAGTGTTCCTAGTGTGCTGTGTGCGAGTGTCCAGAGACAGGGTGTGTTTGACAACAGTCGCTGGTCCTCTTAATTTTGGGCCAGAGCCAGACAGCTGTTGGAGCCTTTGCAGACAGACTGACTCCTCCCTGCATGTAAGCAAAGTGTCATATAAAATCTCCAATCATGAGTTGAATTCCTGAAGCCGTTTTAATACACCCTGTTTATATTCTTACATCAGATTTGTAGAAATAAAACAAAAAAAAAGGAAAATATTTTACAAATAGCTGCTAAGATTCATTTTAAGATAAAATTTGTTCTTAAAGTCAACAAAGATTCGTGCAGTGACTGCATAGATCAGAGCCATGACTACTCCATATTCCAAATAATTTTTTTTAATATCAGTTTTTAGGAGGTTAATAGCACTAACACCTACTCCGCCTAAATCCCACCACTGTACACAGATGTTTTGAATAACAACGAGTTTGTGCTTGCGTCCTGGCCTCCCACCCACAAGCACTGCATAAATAATTTTTCTACAGGGCGAAAGCATTTTGTAAGACTCTTATTCTCTACTTGTTTTGGGGTTTTTTTACCATCTCAATTATGCATTTAAAAATATACATTTTGAACTTTTGGAAAATACCTGCATCAGCCATTGCACAGAAACGTGAGGAGGAGGAGCACAGTGGCTAAGTTCAGTCAGGCTGATGATGACCACAGATACCGGGAACAAGTTTATTCAGTTCACATGTATGAAACTGCCGATATGCTGCCTCTGATAAAAAGGCTACTTTTTCAGTTTGCAGAATTTAAGATGGTTCTGATTACTCGGAAATCTTGGTCAAAGCTTGGGAGCTCTCTGTCATACCAAGTAACAGTTTCCATGGTGGAAATTGTTACTAACTAAGAGGTGTCCTCTTGCTTTTGAAATTTCTTTCCACACATCTCTAAACACTGTGCTGACATATTCTTGGTTTGTTGTGCATGCACTGCATGATTGTGGTTTAAGTTAATCTCAGTAGTACTGTACGAGTGTCCAATGAAACATGTTTCCACAAACGTTTTTTTCAGTCTAGAAAGAAGTTGATTGTAATTAGTTAAATCATGTACTTCTAGCTAGAATGATCTGTAAAAATGGGTATTATTTGCCAGTAGAATTGCATTAATATCAAAACCTACAAAATGGTAAACAAAACTGTAAAACAATTCTAGTGCAGCACATAATGCAAGTATAAGCTGGCCCCTTCCAAGTTGTAATTTAAAATTGTACTGTAAATGTACTGGTGGTTATAGCAAGAGCAGTAGATGATGTCAATTTAACTCTTTTACTTGATTTGGCTTCAAGGTGTGTTTGTTTGTGTGTGTGTGTGTGTGTGTGTGTGTGTGTGTGTGTGTGTATCAATCAAGCTTTAGTTACAACCTTTTTTATTTGTTGATAAATTGTGATTGGCTGATTCTCCCTGTGGACTGAATGGGATGGCTCCCAGTTAACCTGTCAGACATGATTTGGCATTTACCATTGGGCTACTGTTTATGTCAGTCCTATATTCTTTATTAAGGCCATTGCATATTTATATTTCCTTTTTTCCTCACTCATTTTCATCATTCTCATAGTGATCCATCAGCATCTGTTTGGGGAACATCATTTTGACCTAATAATTTCTTTGCCTACTAGCTTCACAGCTGACAGTACTTCCTGTCAAAGCTCCTGCCAAAAACAACCAGCAAGAAATAGCAGCTCTACTAGCATGCTACGTGTTTGAGGTGTATGCTATTTGCAAACTTTAGTCATATGAGTTACAACTGCATGTCTAGAAGTCTCTTTTTATATCAGCAGGCTTTGTGTGGGATTTTAGACCTTCAGCTTTCAGGTCACATGTGCATTCACTTTCATTGTTATTATCCCTTTGAACTTGCCTTCAGACAGACATTAAATCTGTACTGTACATAGCACCACAGCTGTGGCTCTTACCTTTCCTTGTACTTTTCAGTAATGTGATTTCTGTGTGTGAATAGAACCAACTACAGACTAATGTAGAACCGATCTAGAACTAGACCTTTTCAAAAAAAACCAAAACAAAATCAGACAGTTTCTCATAGAAGGTGTGTGTTGCTTTAGTTTAAAGGTGATAGGTACATATCAAAGGCTTACAGTACATATTTGTTTAGCTAGCTATGGTTTTCATATTATTTTGCAAGTGTGTCTGCAGTGCTGTTGGAGGATGACATGCAGCAATGAGTTGGAATACAACATTCAAAATTTGATATATGCTAGCATAACATATAAATATTAAATAAGTCGGTGTCCACATGGACTGACCTGGGGAATGTTAATCTCCTCGATCTAAAAGCTTATTTCACACTAATGCAGCACTGTATCTGAACATAAGGTCAACCAGTATAAGGGGTAACTTGCTTGTTTAGATTCCACTTAAACCTGTGTGGGAATTTTAACTATCTGATGCTGTGACTACAGAAAACACGCAGCTCTGTTACTCTTAGTTTAAGGGGTTTTTTCTTCTTTCTTTTGTAGGACTGGTGCAGAAAATGTATCTAGTGTCACAGCGCTGTGATAAATTGTTTAAGGATAACAATATTTTATATGCAATGGGATAAAGTACAATATCTCTCTATTGGTAAATTAGCTTAGTCAGAACATATAACTCAAATGTGCTACTGTAAAGTAAGTATTGTAACAAAATTGTAACATAAATTAATAGGCATCCTTCACTTTGTTAGGTACACCTGTTCAGCTGCATGTTAACATGTGTCTGATTAGCCAGTCACATGTTAGCAACTCGGTGCATTTAGACATGTAGAAATGGTCAAAATAACCTGCTGAAGTTCAAACCAAGGATCTGGGGAAGAAAGGTGATGAGGTGACTCTGAATGTGTCATTGTTGTTGGTGACTGACAGGCTGGTCTGAGTATTTCAGAAACTGCTGATCTCCTGGGATTTTCCCGCACAACCGTGCCTGGGGTGATTTACAGAGACTGGTCCAAAAAAAGGGAAATGAGCAGCAGTTCTGCCCTCTTCATGCTAGAGGTCAAAGGAGAATGGTCAGACTCCTTTGAGCAAATAGGAAGGAAATGATAACTTAAAAACCTACTCATTACAAACAGTATGAAGAACGCCATTGCTGAACACACTACATGTCAAACCTTCAGGCAGATTGGCTACAGCAACAGAAGAGCACACTAGGTGCCCCTCATGTCAGTTAAGAGCAGGAAAGTGATGCATTTCACACGGGCGCACTGAAGTTGAATAACAGAAGATTGGAAAAATGTTGTCTGGTCAGATGAGTCTCAATTTCTCCTGCAACATTCATATTGTAGTGTCAATTATTGGTGTATAGAACATGAAAGCACAAATCCATCGTTCCTTGTGTCAACGATTCACGCTGCTGCTGCTGGTGGTGTAATGGTGTGGAGTAGAGCTGGGCGATATGACCCAAAATTCATATCTCGATATTTTTTAGCTGGATGGCGATATAAGATATATATCTCGATATTTTTTTAAAGCCATAAAGTAAGAACAAAAAGAGAGTTCTTAGTCAAAGCTGTGTCCCAGATGTCACACAGGCACTTTTATTAACATACAGCATAGATGTACATGAAAAAAACTACTCAAAAATAAAATATGAGCATTTATTAAATAATGATGCGCTATAAATAAAAGAAAACTATGTTGTTTTGTGCATAACAAAGAGCTCACAATTGTGCAGTCAAAATGTAAACTAACAGACCCTGAGCAAAATAACACAGACAGATTTCGCAGCTGCTCTGTTCCCAACTTCTACTGTGTGACTGACAGCCTGGAGTTTGAAATCCGCTTCGTAACCGTGTCTCTGAACAGGTGCCATTTATGGCCCTTATACACACAATACGGTAATATTACGTTGAAGCACAGTACGTATCACTCCGCGAGGCTCCTCGGTAGCCGTAATGCTCCCACAATCCATCAAGCGGTGCGGCTCCGTAGCTTACCAAAGTCGAACTAAAACATTTTTTGACAGATTGCTGAGCGCTGTGTACCACATAAAATCGGTTCGCGGTCATCAAGCACAACCAGAATTCATACAAAAGGCGCGCAGTCAACTTTTGAGAGAATGAAAGGATTTCAGGCCGTGCGTTAGCGTGGCTAGCTCGTTAGCGTGGTTAGCTCGTTAACACGTTGACGCCGTCCAGCCCCACGCACGGGCGATGCGCAGTAACTCGTTAACGGAGATTTGCCGTGTCCACCTTTCGCTGCCTGCAGGTGAAGCGATGGGGGAGGAGGGGGAGTTGTGTTCAGTGAAGGAGAGGTGAGGTCGAGTAACGTTGCGTAAAGACAAAAGTGGACGAAAGAGGCAAACTTGCGGCTCCGCAACTATAATTATAACGTAACATACTATATCGATATAAAGGATATTGTCACATCTTATATCTCGTATAAAAATATATCGATATTTTTAAAAAACTCGATATATCGCCCAGCTCTAGTGTGGAGATATTTTCTTGACACACTTAATAGCAGCTGTTGCTCACCATGTCTTTATGACCACAGTGTACCCCTCTTCTAATGGCTGCTGGATATCCAGCTGGAGAATGTGCCATGTCACATAGGCAAAATTATCTCGAATGTATTTTTGGAACATGAGTTCACTGTATTCAAATGACCTCCACACTCACCAGATCTCAATCCAGTAGTACACTTTCAGGATGTAGTGGAGATTCACATATTGGATGTGCAGCTGACGAACTTTGTGTCGTCATATCAATACGGACCAAAACCTCTGAGGAATGTTTCCAGCACCTTGTTGAATCTGTCATGTAGAATTAAGGCTGAACGAGTTCCAGCCTGGCACTGGAAAAGTGTACCTAATGAAATGGCTGGTGAGTGCATGCGTAAGTAGTGTATATCATATTTTGATGCAGAAACTCCACCACTGCAGGAATGTGATAAGTACAATACAGAAAGATTAGTGTGTTTATAGAAAAAGTTTTCCTGGGACTACTGACAGACTCTTTCAAAACAAAGATTGACATCAGTCTGGGGTGTGCCCAAAGAAAAACAAACACATGCATGTATGGCTCAACTGAAGCAAACATTTACCCGTCTTCTTTCTTGTACTGTTGTGTAATAGATACTATGTAATTGTACTGTTTGTTTGTGTTGTGTTGAGACCCATTTACCACAACTTGTTTTCAATGTGGAACAAGACATCAACCCACTAAACAAACATTCACAAGCAAATATTGAGAATCTAAAATATGTTCATGCACACAGTATGGATGGATATAGTGCAGTTCCACTGAAACCTCTGCATAAATGTAAATGTTTTACATCTAGTGTATCTGTTAGCAAGTTTTATCCAATATGAACGAATCGCAGAAGACATGCCTCTGATGTTTTTCCATCTTTTGGTGACCCTGTCTCAGGATCCTGGCCAGACATGACCGATGACAGATGAAGGTGTGGTGTGGCACATCTCACACATGCATACGCGCACACACCAGCAGAGTGTCGTTTTTATTAGAGCACTCCAAGAATTTGATTATAACTAAAGGCCTTGCATTTCTGCCAATTTCAGGATTGACCTCCATTGTCTGTACTTCCCAGAGATAATAGAAGATGTCATCCAGTACATTTTCCCCGAATGCCCGGAAATTGCATGTGATTTTTGCTTCTGTGGCCACACAGAAGAGTGTTGTAGGCTGGGTTTACTCATGTATACCCATGTGAAAGCTTTAGTAATGTTTTACTCGTTATTCACAAATAGTTAAAGGATATTCAGACTCCTCAGTGGCTTGCTGGTAAAGTGAAAGACAACCAGCGCATTCATGTATGAATGCACATTATAAATTATGAACACAGTTAAAACAAGACTAGTTATAACAGTAGATTAGTAGATTGTAGAAAACATGCACCAGATGGCCCTGTCAGCAGACAGAGCTTTATGGTAGCCTGGAAAATTACCATCACCGTGTTGATCTGAAGCTGTCTCCCATTTCTGTTGGAGTAGCTCTGCATGATATCCACGGTAGGTTTTGTTTCGCTGTGTAAACAGCTCTCCTCTCTGCTAGATGCAGATGTTGAGATTTCTCTTTGAGTGGTAATGCCGGTAGTAAGCTGGCTGGCGTACTAAGGGATAATTATGGTTTTCTTATTGGTGGTGGCGGCGGTGGTGGTGGTGGGGAAATGGGCTGGTGCATACAGAGGGTTCCTTCTGCTACAGATTTACAGGATGGAGCCTGTCTGGTTATGAAACGTGACATGGGGATGTGGCTGGCTATACCAGCTGGAAACAATGGTCTCTCTCACCGTAGCGCATTCTTTCCAGTCTTTCTTACTAAACTTTCTCTACAAATTACATCTTTTTGGGAAACAAAACATTCCACAAAGGTCATCTCACATTGTGCGTCATCAATCTTATATATGTTGAAAGCACAAGTACAAATATGGAACGGGGTCAAATGGCTACAGTAACATTTGTAATCAACAAACAGCCTCACAACATGTATAGTTCAGATAGTTAAATATTGTTTATTAAATATTAAGAGCTGTGAAGTTTTCTAAAGATTTCTGTCCAGGTAAATTGCACTCACATGTGAGGTATCCACATATGGAGTCTGCCATAGTGAACACTCAATGATTTTTAGGTATTTTGTATCAAATAATTACTTTGCCCAGACTCACTCACCGTTTAATTCCGCTTGAGGCAAGATGATGACGATGATGGAAAAAGTGTAAAATACATCCATTGTAAGCAAAACATTTTGTGGGTAAGTTAATCTGCGGAAGGATAATTAACATGATTTTATGAGTGACATTTTTCATTGGGCTACAGGTGTTTTCCCAATCCATAATGCATATGAGAAGGAAATGGCTTAGACAAATTCAATCAGTGCTTTCCCAGGATTGGATTTGGACGATGGTTGATATGTTTAGATGTAAATTCTATGCTTCTTTAAATCAATAAGCTCCTCTTTGGAGTGCTCTTTGTGTCAAGCAGAAAAATTGGTGACTTGGGCTCAGTTTGTAGAAGCAAATGTGAAACAGTCGAGCAGCAGCAGCCAGCTTCCGAGCACGTGGTGTTTTCGCTTGCACTTCCTGTATTTATTATCAGCAACAGCATTTAAAGCTTAAATCATTGCTGAAATAGCATCCTGCTAATATTGTTAAGGGTCAGCAGCTCCCTCTGGTCAACATGGTTAATTTAATACCAGTAGACAGTACTGGGAGGAGAGTTGGAGATATGGAAAAGGACAAAACCTAATCTAATATGCTGGTTGCATTTTTGTACATACATAAGTCATCAGTTTATGTAAAGGTGTACGGGCAATCTCCTCCACAATTACAAAGGTAGTCCACCCCTAACCTACCCCTGTCCTGACTGGGATAAACCTTGTTCCATGTACTGACTGAAATATGATAGTATTAATCATAATCGATTATGCCTTGATTATGGCACTCGGAGCAAGTCATTCAGGACATTCAAGCACTGCATGTTACTACACACTGTTACTCTCTGTTTAGTTTTGGTAACATCTGGTTTAAATTCAGGATTCAGGCACAGTTTACATGAGATTTCTAGCTACAGACAAAGCAATCATTTATATTAACTGACAGAGTAGATTGAATAAGGGGGAAGGACAAGAGAACCCATGCGTGGAAAAGTAAGAAGTAGAGAGCAGATAGATAGATAGATAGATAGATAGATAGATAGATAGAGACGGCTGAAAATGAAATCAGCAATAGCTCCTAAATATATAAATTTGCTTTTAGTTAATTTTGTGCAGAAGTGTACAAAAGTTAAGTGCAGCTTTGAGATTTGCAAATGTTGACAATGGGTTTTTAACTCATTTCACGAGTGGGTTGTATGTGGGATTGAAGACTTATTTGGTATATGCATGTTGACTTTATAAAATGACTAATAAGGCTAGATTAACAACCTCAAAAGCAGTTAATAATAAAATGAATAAAAAGAGGTAATAATAAAATTATTAATCAGAGAGATTAATTAGAGGGTCATGTTTAGATATGTGTGACTTAAATTCTTGGTAATACTAAGCGAGCTCTGTCAGGTGCCTCCGGTTGATATGCCCTTTACCCACATCACCTTTAACCCTGACTCTGTAGAGCATGGGTTGAAAAATGCGGTTGTCTGTCTTTAACAGAGGTCACTCTTTGTCCCTTTTTTGTCCAAGCTTATTGAATACCAACACAAAGGCGACCATAAAAGCAGAGTAGTTTTCTTTTGGAATGAGGCCTGCCTGTTTGCTCTCCATAAAAAGGATTCGAATGGGCTTAGGCTTGGTGATGATTCAACTAGATCAGATAACATTGGCTTATTTCCAATGAGGTGATTACTTGGCATAAATAGAATAGATTGACCATTTCTGGGCAGCGCTCAAGCATACAATTTGAAATCATCAATGAAGAATTCATGCCCTTTCAATCAGACTGTGAAAGTAAGAATTTAATGGGCTAAAGTACAGAGCCAAAACTGAGATTGTGTCAAGGTCTAAAAATCCAGGCGCTGCACTGTATCTAGTCGCTTGACAGGACACCTCTAGTTGCTTCATGTTAGGCCTCTGGTGTTTTTGGCTACCCAGCAGATACCTACTCCTGCTTTGTTTCCCGAGAGACTGAAGATGTCATTCTGCTGCTTAACAGACTGCTGGTACACAACATACGAAAAGTATCCGTGAGTCAATATGGAGAAGGGATGTCAAACAAGTGGTCTCGCGGCCCCAGCTAGCTTTCCTGTCCCTGGTTTGGTGATGCAGAGCTAAGACAGTAGTGATTTTTTTTTTTTTTTTTATTGTATTTTAGATCCAGACAAGTCATTAAGATTTTGTAACTAAGCAATAGTAATTTAAAACTGTACAGGTGAAGGGTCACAGCATGATAAATAATAACAGTAGACTCAGAATGTGGGACAGCTGACAGGTATTGCTAAATATCACTTATTGTTCTTAAAACATCTCAGGTTGTTTGTCGTCTGTTTTGTAAATGAATCACTCATTAAATATGAGAGCATGTGACAGATCACCTGTAGTGGCTTATGTTCTTTACACTCAAGGAATGGGAAAATCTATATTTTTTAGTTCATTGCATTGTGCTCTGTGAATATGTCCTCAGGCTGTTAATACAGAGGTCTGCAGTAACTTCCTCAATCATTCGACAGCTACCCGGATGTTAGCCTGGAATCATGCATGAGCACTCAGACACATTAACATAATCTTTGCTCATTGCCTTGCACCATCCTCTGGATTTGCTTTACAGTGGATTTGTCCAGAAAATGAAAATGAAAATCAAGTTTAAGGGTTTTTATTTTTTGCAAAGGCAGGTGTATGTTAGTGTAACTTTTCATTTTAGTCACATACACATATGATGGTTACCACACTTGTCATAGTCATTGTCTTTTCTTCTGGAACTATCCGTTTTGAGAGCTCCCAGTCATCTCACCCTCCCTTTTCCTTGACACCAGGACCTATACTTCCTACTGCTCAGAAGCAAGCACACAGTGACATTGGTTGGTTTTGTATGGCTGCTGTTCTAGGATTCAGTGACGCCACTTTACAAGGGTGCTATGTGATCCTTTCATTTGCCAGGCTTTTATAGTGAAAGGCCTGGCAGTCAGTACAGCAGTTTCAATCCTACTTGCTGAGAGACTCTGCTCTATTGAGGCATACAGCCCTGTGTGTTCTCCCAGCCGCATGCCACAGAGCAGCCACAGGTTTGATGGTTCTGCTTTTTTGCTATGGTTACTTTAGAGTTGAAGTATAAAAAGCAGTGTCAGGGCCTAGATCTTTGAAATGTGGTAAATGAGAGTCTTTGCAGTGTGGATTGGTTACCTAAAGACTAGACAAACCCATTAAATACTTAAGTCAATGGGTCATCCTTTCATCAGTGATTGAAGTTTTGTTTTGTTTTTTTAAATTTCTTTCCTTGTGTGCGGTCATTGAGGGGGAAAATGGAGCTGGAGTAGGGGCTTATTGGCTTTGTTCTCCACTTGCACTTCAGGTTTTTCTCTGCTTGTGTTTAGATTTGCCACTTAAATTCTAAGAACCAATAAAATCATCTCTTAACAGGTTTAAACTAAATTCTTTCTAATCTCCTCTATTGGTAAATCTAAAAATAAGTTTTAAAAAGCCTCTTTCCCCACAAATTATACTTTTACTAGACAATTATGGCTTCTTTTACGACTTAGTCCAGAAAACCAACACGAACATCTCTTCTCACCCCACCAATCCGATGAACAAATCTTATGGATAAGCCAAAAAAAAGGTCTACTTTCCTGTGTCTTTAGTACAGTTTAAAAAGAAAAACTGCTGAATGTTATTTTTTTTCACTTCACTGTATAGTTTCTGTTATATAGGAAGATATATTGCCAGATAGCAAATAGAAGGACTCTACTGCGAGTCCATTGATAGGTAGTGTCCTTGAGATCTAGTGTAGGTATAATAGCTCCCTTGTTCCCTCGTAGACACACTGTCTGGACTGCTTCAGTTCACTTTAAACTGCTTCATGTGTTAAATTATCCCATAATGTGCTAAATTGGATTCCTCTTGAAATCCCCATCTTTTCATCAGGTGTTATCACAAGTTTATTTGATGTTTTGCACCATCGGTTCAGTGTTTTTACCCATGCATGTCAAGTTTCCATGCATGTGATCATAAAGGTATATATAACTGACATGTTCATTCCCCATTTATACTAACATTTATAGTAACATGTTTAAAGGATGTGCTTACAGCTGTTCCCATGTTTAAGGTCTAGACATGGTATTTAGTGGTTATGTGGAGTAAATGAATCCTACAGGGTCAACAGCCACTAAACATCTACTCAGGGTTCCCTTCTTGCAGGCCAGCTGGTTCCTACTGATGCAATTGGAGGGCTTGATCCCCCACTATGCACTTTATTTTACCTCCCTGCTCACCCTGTTGCTTTTACTGCCGGCTGAGTGTTATTTGAGGCTGGGGAGAGCCAGCTAGATGATGTTGTGTCCAGCAGCAGGGGTGAAAGGGAGAGTTCAAAGTGGCTGTAAACTTCCATTGGACCAGTCCTCACAGTACTTATTGTGGCAGTGCCTTTTATTACTACGAAGCTGAAGGATTGCGGCTGACTCTTCACCTACACACAGTGTTATAGGTGTCCTGTCTTTCTTTTCTCTCTACCTTACTCTTCCCTCAGCTCTTTTTATGGCACATGGCATCCGCTTCAGTTGCTATGCGAGAGACAAGTATGAAGTGGTGTCTTCCACACGCTGCACACTGGGGCAATGATATAAGCAAGTGGAGGAAATTAGGTTTCTATTAACAGTGGTGTGAAGTTCAAACTGCTTCTATTGAGCTTCAGGACAGCACCTTCTCGTTCTGTTGCTTAGAAATGGACAACAACATGCAAATTCTCCCCTTTGTATTTTATTTCATTTTTTTTATTTATTTTTTTTTTTTTTGAGGAATTTAATTTCAAATGTCAGCTTTTAGAAGGATTATGTTAAATTTTGTCAAAACGATGGTCAATTGCTCTCTTTGGTTTTTAGCATATGGTTGTGAGGACCTCAGCTCAAATGTTTTCTTCAAAAGTAGAGCCGGTATTTAGGCCATGTTCTGGTTTACATGCGTACAGTTATAGGAAACATAAATTTGTGCTTTGTCTGCTTTTGTTACTGGAAGCTGAGCTGTTACTGTCTGGCTCTTTAGTTTGTTTGTTGAGCAGGCTAGCGAGAGAAATAATTTGCATAACTGTACAGGAGCTCAGAAGCTTGTATTATTCAGTTAATGTGACCACTGTGGTCATCCATGTGGCTGCTTCCTGTAAAGCTTAGAAACACTGGTGTCATCACAAATTCTAAAGAGATCAGGCGTAAATTTGATCCATATTGAAAACTTTATTTTAGGTGTTGTAAAAGCAGCTCAACAATTCATGTAGTAGACCTCCACAAGAAGTTGTTAAAATAAAAATATACTAGACATGCTGCATCTGGCAGAGTAGAAAATGTTTTGGGAAGAGGTCAGAGTGACACGTGAGGACGTTTGGTTCGTATCCAGAAGAATGCAATTATAAAAAATTGAAAAAAATTAATAAACCCGACACTTATGAGCTCTGAGAAGCTAAAAGCATTGTTTTGCAAAAAAATAAAAAACCATAGACCAAATTCAGCCATCCGTCCATAAATTTTGGCTTATCCAGTTCTGGGTCCCAGTGGAGTTGGAGCCTCCCCACCTGTCACACAGCGATTGTCCCAGTTGTCAAAGGTTAATTTCTCCTAGAATGAAAAATATTTAAAACCTTCTGGATCTTTGATTCAGATCTAACAGAAAGTTGATCAGAAGAGAGCCAGGATCCTGCACATAGCAGACAGGGTTTTTTTATGCATAGATTTTTGCATAGATTTTACATAAGTATGAGAGTTCAGGTGTGAGTAAACCTGTGCTCTGTGACTGATTTGGATATCTCTTTATGAGCCCATAAAGTGCCTGACTATTTGTTCCCTTGTGTGTAGTGTAAAGCATATGAAAAAGGCCTTAAAATCAATTGAGCCTTAATTTTTTGCCATGTTTTATATGAAACCTGTGTTCATTTTGTGATTTTGTGTGTGTGATTTTGAAAATCTTTAACCTTTTCCTTTTTCTCTTTCCTTTGTCTTGCCTTCTTCCATCCTTCAGGTGCCTTGCAGGACTGGAGTTCCCGACCTCTGTGCTGAGTTAAATCCTAAATCCTGGTGGGATCACGACTGACCTTTGTTGCTCCGTCATCGGCTCCTGTTTCCCTCCCGCTCTTCCTCCAAACTTCTCTCCTCCCCTTTCTTAAACTCTGTTCCCCTCCTCCTCTGTGTCTGTCTTTCCCGGGCTTATTACTCACTGAAGGGAGCAGCACAGTAGCTGGCAAAGGATGAAGCGGGTCTGCCTGCCAACACCAGACAGAGGATAGAAGCCACAAAAGGACTAGCAAGGGGGGCAAGAGAGGCCAAGAGGGAGAGAGACTGAGAAGAAATCTATCAGAGAGAACCACAACGAAAGTGTGAGAAGCAACAACAATCAAGATGCCTCGCCGGAAAGACAGAAGTTTCATCAGCTAGGAAGGTGCCACTAGCAGATCTATAACTCTGAACATTTTTTTTAAACAAACTTCTAACCTGCACACACAAAAATAAGTTGTGGAGACAGATGCTCCTACCCTCTGGAGTCCTTGTTAACACCTGCTATGCCTCTGTAAAAAGTGTTAGCCATGCCAGCCAAGGGAAAGTACCTGTTGAATGACCAGGGGCTCAGAAATGAGGCACTCTACCGCAAATACTCCTGCATCAGCCAGTATCAGCCGCTGGTACTCCTGCTGGGCCTCTCCATGCTCTGCTGTGTAATTCTCCTTATTCTGTTCTTTGCCCTCCGATTGGTGAGTTTTAACATACACATTTGTTTAAAAGTTACACTGACTGCAAACACTGGAAAGCATTATACCTTTTAAATATGAATCCCAGTCTGTGATTTTTAACGATACAGTGATTATATTCATGACCTCTGAGGCAGAGGAGAGGAGTCATTGGAAATGATCAATAGTTCTTTTGAATTCCTTCACATGACTAATCATTGGGCTTCAACTGCATAAAAGGTATTAATTGGTATTAAAATGTCTTAAGTCAGTTTTTCATATACTAAGATATGGGCACCTGGAATTTATTAATTGTACTTGACATTATAATTTAAAACCTCCAAAATATGATTGCTAGGTTGGACTGTTGAGTAATGAAAATTGGCTCCTTTGCCAAGATTTTACCCAACAGCTGAATCCAGCATGCAGGTTTTCAGCCACACGTGGTGCATTTTGTGTGCAAAGTGTTTCCGGTGTGGCACAGTAGGAATCACGGAAGTGGAATCCAGTGCAAGTTCCAGTTCAAGTTCCAGTTCAAGTAATTCTTGCAAAGTAGCTTGACTAGATTAGATTAAAAATGCTTTAAAAAGGTCTTAAACCAAATATGCTATAAACTTACTGGAACTCAGATTGTTGGTTTTTTTTAGCCTTACTGATTTGCCTATCTAGGAATAATGCAGTGAGTGTAAGGAATAACGGAATTTCTGAAAATTAGTAGCCTCCATAAACTGTTGTATAACAATTAAATAAAAAAAAAAATGCACAACCTGACTTTCACAGCATGGTCTCTTATGACAATGGCAGCAAGATGCTACACATAAACAGCAGCTCGTGTAGTCATAAACTCAGTTTTTCTACCTGGCATTTTCCTTTTAATTGATGAAATTATGTTAGAAAAGCAAACGAAAGAAATCACTCATCCAAGAAAGTATGCAGTTAACAATTAAAATGCTCAAGATTAAAAAAATCCAGCTTGGTTCAAGTATTGTTTTGAGGCACATCTTAGAAGATTATTATTATTTAGTCAAGGAAAGAACCTGCTGAGCCAACATACACAAACACACCTGCAGTTTTCCTGCTTTTTGCATCACTGTTAGCTTTTATTGCTAGATGACACAAATTGCTGTTGCAAGTATTGAAATGCACCAACAATGAACCATCATTGATGATAAGTTTTAGTTAGTTGATTGGTGTTTGGGGGAGAGATTTGGCACATTAGGACAGCAGCAGTAGCATGCTGTGTTATGAAGCAGGATGTGGCTGGATGTTCAGTTTGAAACCTTAGGTCATCTGTGAAAATGTGGGAGAAAAAAATAACACTCCTCTATTTTGATAGCTGCTTGAATAAAGCACTGTGGGTACAGATGTAGAGGAGTGTGAATGAGTGAGTGATTGTGTAACTGTTTTAATGTGAAGGAGGATGTATCTGAAGTAGGCATGAACATAGGGAATGCAAATTTCAGTTTCAAGATTATATAAGGTTACACTGTTTTTGTGCAGGAAACGAAGTGAAGTGTATGTTGTCTCAGTGTCTCGTTTATCCACAGAGAGATGCGAGGTCAAGGTTGGCTAGAGAGGGCTCAGAAATACTTGCGTTTAGTTTCTTTTTTCCTCTCAGGCACGTTCTCTCTGTTAATTGTTTTACCCAGCAGTTAAAACTTGCATCAACTTTGTTGGAGATTTGAATAGAATAAAACAAATCAAGAGAAAACTAAGACATGCAGTAAAATGTTTAAAACAATGCAGCTGTCAGAGTACAGCGACTGCAATTGTGCTTCCTACCGTGACAAGAAAAGACATGTATTCATTGAGTTCTGCTGTTCAGCGGCATGCTGTTGATTTTGGCACGATGGCAGGCAGCTGCTACAGCTTCTGTCACCGTAGCTTATATTGCTTTCTGCTGCTGGAAAAATCATTTTAACCTTCCTTCTATTGTGTTGCTGCACACTCCTTTTTTTTCATGTCTCTCTCAAACATTGGTTCCATCACTCTTGTATCCACTTTACACACACACACGCTCGCACGTCCATGTTGGTAATATGTAGCTTCTCATTTGGATTTCAAAATATGTAAAATCTATTCACACCTTCAGCAATCCCCTGGCATACCATTACACACTCCTTTTTTTCTTTCCTTTTTTTCCCCCTTTTCTTTCCTCTCTTCTGCGCATACAGTTGCCAGGGGTACAGAGTTAAGAGAAAATGTTGGGATGGAGCTTGTATAACACTGTTATTAAATGCAAAGGAGGGGCACAGTGTCGCTTAGGGGGTGGCCGTCAATGTCAGGCAGTCACTTTCGACTTATGTAACTCTTCTTTAGTCGTGGATATTGGATGATAAATGAAGGAAAAACTAGAGAAAACTGGCATTAAAAGTGCGTCTTCTAACACCTGTCTCGGGTCCTGATTGCCTGGAAGGTTCTTTAAATTTTATCCAAATACAATGGCTATAGCATGTATAATAACACTCTCAGACCTAAATATGTAACTCCTGTAAATGCATTCATTGTAGCCTTGAAACCTGCTTTTGCTGTCTCCATTTAGTTGCTTGCAGGTTTTCATTTTTATTAAACTTACTGCAAAACGCCCCTTTTTCGAATGTCAGTGATGATGCTGAATCACAGAAATAAAAATCAGAATGATCAGTGCAAAGTCCCACAGAACTTTAAACACCCTGGCTAGTTTTGTGTGATTTTTTTTATTTTTTATCCCCCCCCCCCCCCCCCCCCCCTCTCCTTGGTGTGCCACATGTTAAACATTAAAGCCGTATCTGCTCACGTGGATTTCTCTGCAGCTGAAAGAAGTAATTGTGCTTTTGCTGCCGTCAGAAAGGTTTTGTCAAGACTCGCATCTACACGGGGAGCGGAAAATGCTTTAGTTGAGATCTGGCCTTTTCCAGTGCTGCCATGGTAACCAGAAAGCTCAACATACAATGCAGAGATGGCCTTCTCCGCTCAGAGATCTATTGACTCTGACTTTGTGCGTCTGTCTCACTCCTGAGCGCTCTTTTAACCCCTTACTCTCTCTTGTGTCCTCCCTCCAACACCTACTCTCTCTCCCACTTAACGCCAAGGCAATCACACATCATGTGCACACATGGACGAACATGGCTGCTGTTCTCATGCATGTATTTACCTACGCTTTTGATACACAAACATAGACACAAAATGCTCTTCTTTTCACAAATGCATTCTTTTTTTCCCCCCTTTGTGCCAGCTTCTCACTGTGCAGTAACTCAATTAGGAAGATGTTGGCCTGGAGGCAACAGCACATGAAGCAGAGACAACTGTGAATAAAAACACGCAGTAATCTCACATAGGCCTTTGTTCTCAGGAGCATTTTATGTTGTTTTTTTTTTTTTTTACCTTCAGCTTCAACTGCAGAGTACGAGTTCACCAACAATACAAAAAACAAAAAATATTGAGCTGCTCGTTAAAATATTTTTTAAAAAAGTATATATAAGTAGACTCTACAGTACATGCAAGCAGGTGAAAATATAGATTTTTCACACAAAATTTACAAATACTTCACAGTATTGGCAAAATCCATGATGTTTTCTTTTCATCTTGTGGGAAATAAAGGTGGTTATTGCAGGAAGTGCTATTATTAGTTGTGCTTCTTCACACTAGATGGCTAACATAGTTCTTCTGCCACTGATACACCTGTGGTCCATGCACAAATGTAGCTACTGACCTGAAACTTGCCTAATATTGTGTTTAAAAACTAGCAGCTATCTCTTGTTAAACTTGACTGTAAATACTTGTGATATAACTTATGTTATACAGCAGTCCTCTGTGGAACAACCTCTGCTTCAATTGAGCAAACTACCGAGATGTTATCTAAACAATATGTTATAATTTAAACCTTGGAAACCTGGTTGAGGATAAGCTGTTGATCATCTTCAACCAGGCTTGAAAGACATTGAGCAACCCTGTAAGAGTTTAACAAATTGTGTTTTTATTTTTCTCTCCCTGGCTTCTGGTGTAGGGAGCCGCGGAACATTATGTCTTTGTGAGTGTGGTGAGCGCCAGCCTGTGTGTGTTCCTAGCTGTGTTTCTGCTGGTGTGTACAGACGTACTCGCACAGCGATGGAGGCGTCTGCTAGGCCTGATTGTATGGGCAACACACCTCACCTTGGGCTACACCTTCATCTTCAGTGGACCTATTGTCTTACCTTGGGACCAGGTAACTTCACCTTACAGCAGAGTTCAAACTGAAGTAATGCAAACCTTTTCCAGAAACAAAAATCTTGGGAAGCTGCGTAAAATGTGCACAAATACTTAAATCAGTTAGTCCTGAAAACCATATATTTGCTAGAAAAACTACAAACACAATACACTGAATGGTAGAAATGAAAATTTAAAAATCTTTCCACTTATCCACTTTTTCCTGCTTGTCCAATCGAGGGCTGCAGCTTAGCACAGGCACCATTCATGGGGACCATTCAGACTTACATTTTACCTGCGACCAATATAGAATTGCCACTTTAACTAACTATCTTTCGACTGTGAAAGGAAGCCAGAGTAGTTTTAGAGAACCCCCAGAGGCACCTACACAAAAGTACACAGTGGATTCAAACCCAGGACCTTAGGCTTATTTTAAATTTGAGGGACGAGGTATGTTTACCACTGTGTTGGATCTTTCCTTCTCCTTTATATATTTATTTTTTTGATCGAGGTGGTCGGCTCCTCAACACCTGAAGCCCTCCCTTCTGTTGCTGGGTTTCGTAATGTCCCAAACATTATCAGTGGGTAACAGGCCTGGACTGCAGGCATCGGTTATATATCTGACTCTCTGCTACAAACCAAGGCTGTTAAGAACTATATGGAAATTTTTTGACAGTCTTTTTCTTGAATATGTCATAAGTTTAACAACCTTTTCCTGGCATCTTTTATGTTGTTGTGCATTAATGGTGCTCTCATAGATCTTACTTATGTACTGTGTACTGTTAACAACCCATATGGTCCCTGTCCTCTGACCGGTGTGCATCACTGATGCTTTGCAAAAGGAATTTTCAGACCACGGGGCAGGTTTTCACTTTGCCTCCATCCATCTTAAGTGAACTTATGCCTAGGTTAGCTTTACTGGTGTTTGTTTAGAGAGTTATTCTTTGCATAACTGATTTTGAATCTCCATTAGTGGTTGCAGGGACTGTGCAGTGCTGCGTGAGATCGAGAACATCACGGACATTCAATATTAGCTTTTGGTTTTTTTTGTTTCTGCATGTAGTATATTTCCATTTAGAAGAAAAAAAAATATGAATATTTATACTTTCTAATTCTCACCAAGTTGCTGGTTTGGTTGCGTAAAACAGATTTTTTTTCTTCTCATAAATCTTCTACAGCTTAGCTGTGAAATGTCTTTTAGCTTTGGATCTGTGACTAAACACCAGATGATGTAATTGTTCCAAAAACTAGGAATGATTTGAAATGACTCAATCTTTTCCTATATGTTCCCAGGTGCCTTTATTCCTCTTCATCATCTTCTCTGTATACACAATGCTGCCATTCCAGCTGAAGGACGCTGTAGTGCTGAGCGTCATTTCCTCTCTGTCCCACATTTTGACCATCACAATACACCTCAGCTTTTACAGCACAGAGACCAGTTACCTTGCCAACCAGGTAAAACCATTTAAATTGTTCTAGTAATTCTAGTTCTTACTGTTTTGTGATGTTAATCAGTCTGTGGCTGTTGCTTTAGTGTGAAGAATGTGTTCAGGACTTCAGGTCAATATAATTTGTAGGAAAATGGCAAGTTGCAGTTTATAATTACAAGAACGTAGGAATCCTTCAGAAAACACTGAAACTGTAAAAGGTTATATCTACTTTCTTTAAACAGTATGGTGTCAAAATCCATGATTTTTAGTGTGTAACAACTCTGGTATTTTACAATCAATACATTTTGATTCTGCAGATGGCAAACAGTTGAAACGTTACAGATGTGAATCTCAATGTGTGATGTGATGGTGTCAAAATATTGTGTTTATTACTGGCCAAGTTAAACACAAAAAATGGACCAGTAGAAAGCCAAAGCCATTGACGTAGGAACTTGAGTATCATTAATTTGTAATGTCCCGTTCCAGCAGGCACACAGAGGTTCAGATTCATGCCTGCGTCTGTGTGTTCGTGCATAGCAAGTGTTTCAACATGAGCTCTAACATCTGCTGCTGTGCCTCTTTCTCTAGCTGCTGTCCAACCTAGTGGTGTTTCTGTGCGGCAGTGTGGTGGGAGCCTTTCATAAAGTCCTAATGGAGAAAACCCTGAGGCAGACTTTCCATGACACCCTGAGGTCCCTGGGAATGCGGATGAAGCTCGAGATAGAAAAGAGACAACAGGTAATACAGTGGCTTTCATTGTGTGGCATGCATGCTTTAATATGTGTTGTATGTAAATGTATGAAAATTTGTTTCTGAAAATAGGTCTGCGGTGTAATCACTGGATAAAGCGTGGCTTGGGTAACGTGGTGTTTTATCATGAGATTTCACAGTTTTTGTCTATATTTTGAACCCTCACAGAATGTAAACAAACATTACAGACAAATGAAAATAGCTCATCGTAATCGTTACTGCCGTACTCTTATTATTTTATTGCATTTAATTTCTGAGCTTTGCCTTTGGCTGCCCTTACGTTGACTCTCCCATGAATGTTTTCAATGTGACTACCAAATCCTTCTCAAATTAGATTTTCCTGTGATGCCTTTTAAATTACACACATCTGTGCTGACTTCTTCTACTTCAGAAGCCTTTTTGCAACAATTTCCCCCTTTTATCATTTGTTTTGACTGTTGCTTAGTAGAGGACATAAAACATGCTGACAGGGAGGCTTCAGTGTTGCCTAGCAGGAAAAAAAAAGGAATGATATAATCGTTAACATTCAAACCTTCTCTTCTTGTTTTTGAACTGTGGCTGGGAGGAGAGGGGAAGGGAGGGAGCGAGAGAAAAAGAGGAACCAATGACAATCGCACACTGTGTCAATTCCACTGGGAAAAGCCCAGTATATTATCCTGAAATGCTTCTTGGCAGGGTGTGAAGGACATCAAAATGATATTCAAACTCTTTGTCTATGCTCCCATGTGAAACCAACATTAATAAAATTGGTTTAATAACAATGCTTATACATGTTAAAATAAGTATTATACTAGGGATCTTTCATATACATTTTCATTCACATGTACACATTATATAAAGAATGACATTTCCAGAAGCACTTTACATACTGTCCTCTGTGCAAAGGTCACTTTATGAGAGGTGTTTCTTTTTTTCTTCTTCTGATAAATATTTTCCATTGTGACTAAAAAGCAGGTGATATTGTAGCACAGAGGAGGAAGCATGAGCACACACACACACACACACACACACACACACACACACACACACACACACACACACACACACACAAATGCATCTTTAAGGACTAACACATAAAATGCTTTGCCTTAGGTGAGTTCTTAACCCTCATGATCTCTCCCACATTGTTTGTGTTTAAATATTACTACATGTGGATTATTTGTTTTTACTTCGGAGTGGTAGTGACTCAGGACGTACATCAGAGATCCACTAATCAGACGATCTGTTGTTACTGCTCCGGCTTCTCCTTTCTACGTGTCGAGGTGTCCGCAATCCAGATACTGAAACAAACAAACAAATAAAAAACTTCCCATATATTTGTGTGTAGCAGCAAAAGTATAATTATCATGAGAGTTTGTGTAAATGGGTGACCGTAATTTTTATGTGTAAGCTATTTTGAGTAATTAAGAAGACACAACTGTATGTTGTCTACTGTTTACACTCATTTAAATGCATGTGTGTGTTCTTACTTTTTAATTTCCCTTTAAATTAATTTTTTTTTTTAAAAAAAAGCGTGAGTATTTGGACTAAAAAAATAGGACTCAAAATTAATTTTCATTCTCTCAGGTCCTTGATATGTTTTGACAGCTTGGAGAGTGTCCACAAACCCTCCAGGGAAATAAAAGTCTTGTGACAACACACTTGGCTTTTCCAAAAAGTCAGAGACATTTCTCACATGTAAACTACCAAAGCACTAAATTTAGACACAAATCAGCTGGTATATAACATACCTTGCATACCATGAAGTGTGGTAGTGGTATCTCTGTGCCAAGCGAGTGGAGGTTCGCCAGGTCCTGATTAGCTGAAGTAAATAAAAGGGTCCCAGAATAGAGCAATATTGTAGATTATGAAGGCAATCAGTGTTGTAGCAATACAATGACTTGAACCATGTGCGAAATGAAGACAGGAATGGCTTAAAAACAAGAATGTGAATGTTCTTATATGGCCCAGCTGGAGTGTGGATTGAAAACCCTTAAAAAAAATCAGTTTACAATTTAATCAATCAAATTTAACTGTTCACACATGCAGCCCTCGTTCCTGCTTCTCTACATCTTAACCAAATATGAATGGAAAGATTGGGAAAATATTACAAGAAAATCAACCGCGCTGAATTACAAGCATTAATAACTCAAAACACTATATATATATATACATAGACATTTATAGCACAGTTCTGAAAAAAAAAGTTATTTTAGCTCCTCCCCTTTCTCGTAAAATTTCTTCTGATTAGCTGTCACTTGCAAAAAGGTTTAACATGAGCATCCATCACTGTAATAGTATGCGTATGTATATGGCATAAAAATGTATAAATAGGTCAGCTAATTTATTCATGCACAAAGAACTGCACATCAACTTCTCATTTTAATTCTTTCTGTACAAATATCTTACTCACATCTCATGATTATTGTCATCACATTCATCACAATTACAAATGTTTGTCCCCTAAGTCAATTAGCAAAAAAGACTAAGTACTCTTGCTCTAGTCTTTTGAAGGATTTTTAAAATGCCAATGAGACGTTTACCTCGCTGAATAAAGGAAATATATTTGAAGCACTTTGCAGTGACTTGTTGAATTAAAATATAACAAGCCTTGTCTCAGCCAGCGTAGTCAGATGATGTAACCTGCCGCCCTTCATATGGTGTCAGAAGGGATTAATCATTTCTTTGGAAGTTGGCTCGTCAGATTTGTGTCTTAATGAAGCAGTCGAACTTTGAACATTTCTCAGGCCTCAGGGTATTATGGCTCATGCTATACACATATTTCTTCTGCTGTCTCATGTTAGTCATGGACTAGATGCGATAGCAGCATGATTTGTATGTGTTTGGTGCCATTGCACCATTTTTAACCCAGTTTGAATATTCTGGTCTCTATATAAACCACTCCTGCTCTGAATGCTAAGTAAAAGTTCACAGGTGTGGGGACAGTGCTGAGGAAATAATAGGACTGATACAGATTGGGACTCAAAGTATGATGTGATTACAGACAGAATTAAAGATGGTCACAGGAAAAAAAAGTGTTTTAATTGGAGGTTTTGTGGCTGTGTTCTGGTCATCATATTTGTGGATGTCTTCTGTTCTACCCTTTCTGTTTCTGGTAGACCTTTGTTCACTACAGGACTTGACCACTCATGGCTGTATACTGAGTGCAGCAGTCAAATAAGCTTAATTTCCTGACTCTCCTAAATTGCACTTATGTAACTAATTGTGCGTGTGTGTGTGTGTGTGTGTGTGTGTGTGTGTGTGTCTGTTTGTATTTGCAGGAGAACCTGCTGCAGTCTGTGTTGCCAGTCTACATCTCCATGAAGATGAAACTGGCAATAATGGAGCGCTTGCAAGACTGTAAAGACAAAGAAGAGCAACAACGACTCGTCAAAGATAACAACTTCAAAAGCCTCTATGTCAAGAGGCATGAAAATGTCAGGTACAACCGCAACCATCTTTGGGATCACAATATTATTTTAAATAATAACCTCGTTGTAGAAGCCTCATTTTAGTCAAAAAATGCACTCATTGTTCTGGCAGCAGATATTGGCTGTCCAATCTGACATTTTGGAAATACGTGTCTGTGGCCTGAATTTGCTCTGCTTATAATTATTAACACTGACAGATTTTCAGACTAAATAAGACTACATTTGTGTAAGCTTAAAATGAATCACTTCAGATGGATTGTGACTCACATCTGGTATGCGTGTCTTGTAAAAGACCCGTGTTTTAAACAGAAGTATTTTATTGTATTTATCACATTGACTTTGAATTAGAAAGGACTTTTTTAAGTAATTAAAAGAAATGTATTGTATTCTTAATCTAAATGTAAATCCTCAGGCATCACTTCATAAAACAAACAAGGCAAGAAAAAAGCAGGGGGAAAAAAGCAATTCGAGACCAATTCTCTAAATACTGGAGATTACTATGTCTGTTTTCCAAGCAGTGACCCAAATATAGCTCTGCTTTATGAGATTTTCATTAATTTAGCAAGTGCTGACCGATATCAGGGCAGCTGAAAGCGAAATGATTTTTCTGATACGGAAACAGGACGCCGTTCTCATCTCACGTCACTAAAAGCATTGCAGGTTTTCCTAAGAGCAAACTGAATACTCTGTAAAGGCAGTTGTTTTTTAACAATATTCTGCACGTGGACGCAAAATGAAACTGTAATGGCATTAAACACAACAAAACTAAACTATTTTCTTTTTAAGATGTTTGAAGAAATGCTTGAAGATCTATAGAGGTTTTGAATTTTGCAATCAAAGGTCCATTGTGGTATTATCTTTGCTTCCATGTTCATTTAAGGCCACTGCAAAAAGGTGTTAAATGATAGGCCGTGTCCCATACAAGTCTCTATAATTACCTGAGTCAGCCCAGTAATTAGCTGTGTTCTCAGTCTCCTGAAACACCTGGCTCACTTCAGTCACGTAGTGGAAGCAGGTGCAGTATCTGTGTTCATCCGCTGGTCACTCTACGGCCAGCGTTACTCAGGCCAGGCTTCAACGGTGTCAGTAATCAGCTCCACTCGGTGCATTTGCCTATATGTACACAAGCTATGAATATTTGTGGTTGTTTTTATTAGAGTTTAACAGTTCCAAATAAACTGAACCATGGGTATTCTTGGACATAGTTGATGGCTTCTTTAATAGTTCCCTTCAGTAGTCTTTTCTAAGCCAGATAAAACAAATTGCATAATGCTTCGTGCAGCATTAATCACGGCTGTTGACATAACCTCTAATATGGTCAGATGATTGTATTCACTTAGCTGGTGTGAATACAGATATGTTAAGACAATGAATCCATTGCTCTCTCTTTGTTTGAATTCATGCCAAGCTTCTAGTCTTTATTTTGGTGGTGTCAGGGTCTTTGATAGGTCATATAAGATATCCGTGTTCCTTTGTGGTTTGCTGATGGGTAGTTTTAATAATGCCTGGCCTGTGATTCAGCATTTGAACCAAACATGCCTTTAAATCAGGTCTACTGAAGTTTAATGGGTGATAGTACAGATATTTTTGCCCGATCAATCCCGATCAGCACAGCCCATAATGGTCACAATGGATCATAATGGGCTGTGCTGAGAAAAGCTGCCGTTTTGGGGCCAAATTTGAAGGACTAAAACTGTTTGAGCATTATGGCCATTAGTATCCTCCAGTCCACTGCACATTGGTTGATTGTTAACAGAGCCTTCAGGAAGTCCTTGTCAGCATCTATAGTTAATTGGTTGAGTGACGAAAGCCACTGTATTGAATGATGAAAGACAGGATTTGTTGTTCTGCCAGTATTTGTTCTTTTTATCAGCCTGGGCATGTGAATCGCAATCACATGGGTTTGGCCCAAAGTAAGCAAAGCCTGGTGTTTTTCTTTAGGAATCTCCTCTTTTGGATTTTAAAGGATGGCTTAATTAGTGTGATTTTTTTTTTTTTTTGTAGTTTCTACAATCAAAACATCACCAAACAATTTGAATTTTGAGTTTTTCAGTCAGGACCACTGTAGTAAAAAAAAAAAAAAGCTTGACATCAGATGTGTCATTGATAAAGTCAGAAGCATGTATGCATGTAAACTTTACCAGCTCTAAAACCTATTTTGTTTGATAAATGCTTGTTGCACATGTTGAATGGGTATTCTTTCATGACATGTGAATATTTCTGTGTTAAATGTTCGTTCACTTAATATCTTTCAGCATTCTGTATGCAGACATTGTCGGTTTCACCCGACTGGCCAGTGACTGTTCTCCCAAGGAGCTGGTCATTATGCTCAATGAACTGTTTGGCAAGTTTGACCAAATTGCCAAGGTGAGTTAAGACATTAAATAAAAATACCTTTTATATCCAAGTGTCGAATACCCAAAGGTAATAGGTTGCACAAACACAAAACTTCCATTGTTGACAAATCTCAAACACACCAATTTATTTAGCCATGCTAGCAAACATGCTAACATTTCAGCCTTGTGGCTTTCATCAGAGTGTGAAACAAAATAGAGATCATATACTGTACATCAGCGGTCCCTTGGTACCGGGCCGCGAGAGTTGAGGCTCGGGTGTGAAATTTATGGTTTTCAGGGTTTTTATTGGTTTTTAGAGTTATTTTTTTAATCATTTTAATCGTTAACTCAGTTTCCCTGGGTCTTTTCCCGTGTGTTATGAACAATCTTCTTTTTCTGGTACCAGTACTGGTTTTATTTTGTTGTATTTATCCGCGACACCTTAAAGGCTGTGAAAATATTGTCGGACATAAACCGGTCAGTGGCGCAAAAAAGGTTGGGGAAAGCTGCTGTACATACTGCAATCTGTCAGATGATTGGCTTAAAACAATCACATAGTAAATCACTTTCTAATCTCATATCACCCTCTTAAAAATATGCAACAGTAAGTATAATTCTTAAAACAGAGTAGTGTGTTTACAACTGAGGCTACAAGTTTCATCATAAACATTCTGTATCTTTGTATATATCATTGTTTGCATTGGTGCTTGTTCACAAATGGAAGTTTAAGATTGAACTCCTCTCTGACAAAGCTTAGAAAGATCGCCCCCTCTGGCAGGAAGAGTTACATGCTCAAGACCAATTAAATGAAGATGGTAGGGGAGCCATGTTTAACCTCATGATAGTGTTTGGCTATACCATACTCCACATTTCCATTACAAATGGCTGTTTTATGTTCTGAAATATGTTGTTTTTGTGCTTTCTCCAGTATAAGCTTGACCACAGGGGCATTTCTGGGCCCATTTATATTCAACTTGCACTTTCAATATTTGCCTCTTAAACCACTGTTGGCACTATAGTGAAATAATCTTCATCTCAGAAAATCAGGGTCTGACAGCTGAAAAAGGAAACGCTCACTAATTAAGGTCTGACTGAGACACTTAAACCCTAATAGGCAAAGCTGTTTTGTACAAAGTGGCACATTGATTTTTTTATTTATTTATTTATTTAAATAGAGGCGATCGTGGCTCAAGAGTTGGGAGTTCGCCTTGTAATCGGAAGGTTGCCGGTTCGAGCCCCGGCTTGGACAGTCTCGGTCGTTGTGTCCTTGGGCAAGACACTTCACCCGTTGCCTACTGGTGGTGGTCAGAGGGCCCGGTGGCGCCAGTGTCCGGCAGCCTCGCCTCTGTCAGTGCGCCCCAGGGTGGCTGTGGCTACAACGTAGCTTGCCATCACCAGTGTGTGAATGTGTGTGTGAATGGGTGAATGACTGGATATGTAAAGCGCTTTGGGGTCCTTAGGGACTAGTAAAGCGCTGTATAAATACAGGCCATTTACCATTTTACCATTTTATTTTGTGAATGACGGATCTGTTTTTCTCATTCTTTAAAGGAAAACGAATGCATGAGAATCAAGATCCTCGGAGATTGCTACTACTGTGTGTCTGGGCTGCCGGTGTCACTGCCTAAACATGCAAAGAACTGTGTCAAAATGGGTCTGGACATGTGTGAAGCCATCAAGTAAGTTTTTCTTATAACAGTCACTTTTAGCTGTTTTTAACGTACAGTTATTTTCAAGATATACATTGTGAAATGTTTAAATAACCAGGATTTATGCATTAATTTTATTGGATAAATTGGAAAGATATGGTATTCGAGGGAAAGCTGGTAACTGGTTAAAAAGTTGCCTAACGGGTCGGGAACAATATGTTAGCATAGGGCATTACCATTCAGAGAAACTTGGTATTACATGTGGTGTTCCCCAAGGGTCAGTGTTGGGACCAAAACTTTTCAATGTTTACATAAATGATATTTTTGATGTTTCTCAAGTACTTAAACTCATACTGTTCGCAGATGACACCAACATATTTTTCAGTAGCGATGATTATACTGATCTTGTAATGACCGTAAACAGGGAGTTAAAATTAATAAAAAAATGGATGGACATAAATAAATTATCATTAAATATAAATAAAACTAAAGCAATGTTTTTTGGTAATTTAAAATATAATATAGAATTACCAATTATCATTGAAGGTGTACCAATTGATAATGTGAGTGAAAACGAATTTTTGGGAGTCGTAATTGATAACAAAATTTCATGGAAACCCCACGTCAGACACATAAAAACCAAAATTTCCAGAAGCCTCGCAGTTTTGAACAAAGTGAAACCATACCTTGATAAAGATGCACTTCGTACTCTGTACTGTACCCTGGTTCTTCCATACTTTACATATTGTGTGGAAGTGTGGGGAAACACATATAAAAATACAACTAATCCATTAGTCACAGTACAGAAACCAGCACTGCGTATTATTCACAAGGCTGGTTATCTAGATCATACTCACAAACTCTTTCTTCAGGCAAAGTTACTTAAGTTCCAGGATCTGGTTAATTACAATACATCCATAATCTTATACAAAGCCTTTAAGAAACTTCTACCTGCAAATTTACAAACTATATTTGAAATTCGAGAAAGGGTTTATAATGTGAGAGGCTTCGGAGAATTCAAATTACCCAGAACTCGAACAACCCGTAAAGGTTTTTGTGTGTCTGTATGTGGTGTGAAAATCTGGAACAGTCTGAGTTTACAACTGAAACAATGCAAAAATATTCATAGATTTAAATTCCTCTACAAACAGTTGGTCTGGTCACAGTATACTCAATGATGGTTTTAGTGTGCTCTGTAATGTCTGTTCTCTTACCATTGTTGGTTTGGATTCCCAAAAAAAAAAAAAAAGTGTGTGCGTATGTATGTACATATATGTACATGTGTGTGTAGATATATATGTATGTATGTATATGTATGTGTGTTTGTTACTATGTAATTATTATTGCCTGTTACCTGTGGTAACGCAATTTATAATTAATATATTCTGTATTCAGTTATGAAGGTTCTATTTGTTGTTTGCGAGCTGCCGTTGAGAAGCTTGCATGTGCCCGGGGCTGTTGATGGGTTTGTTTGGTTTGCAACGATGGGCGTAGCTGCGGGAAGCTTATTGTTTTTTGTTGATGAGTGAGTATAGGGGTGGGATTTAATAAGTTTTCTTCGTCCCGCTCCTTTTCAGGTAATTTTTGTTTTTTTGTTTTGTGCACTTTATGTTCAATATAGGTATTTTTGTTGTGCCTGAAATGAACAAATAAATGAAATTAAATGAATGTAACGTGTCAGTGGAAGGTATATTAAACTGCGTGGAAGGTCTAAGGGGAACATTTTTACCATACAGATTAAAACACAGAAACGTATGGTAGAGATGCACTGAGAGACACACACACACATACATCCTTGCAGTGTTATTGTGTTTGGAATTACTGAAAATATAGAAATAATATTAAAGAATGAAAACAAGTTTTTGTATTTCTGCAAAACTACTTCAGGCAGGTACGAGAGGCCACAGGAGTGGATATCAACATGAGAGTTGGGGTTCACTCGGGCAACGTGCTCTGTGGTGTGATTGGACTTCGTAAGTGGCAGTTTGATGTATGGTCACATGATGTCACTCTAGCCAATCATATGGAGTCAGGAGGCCTTCCAGGGTATGGAGCACTACCCTTTTTACCTTTTCTTGTTTCCCATTTAATATCGACTCTCAAAGTTGAAGTTACCAGATTCATTTATTTATTTTTTACATTTGGCCAGACGTGTCCACATAACAGAGGCGACTCTGAAGCACCTAAACAAGGCGTATGAAGTGGAAGAAGGAAACGGTCACCTCAGGGACACCTACTTAAAAGAACTCAACGTCCGGACCTACCTAGTCATTGATCCACGGGTAAGCTCTAAGTCCATATTCCTAAAAAACACAATTTGTGAAGGACACAGAGAAATCTTTAGCATTTCAAATGTCTACTCATACAGATAACTGCTGTTAGGATTTTGAATTTTACTAATAAAACAATCATATTAATCATGTAAATCATTTTTATATTTTTCACTTTGTATTTTACACACTGTGGGTTTTTTTTAATTGGATGTTGCTTGCTATATGTCAAAGAACAATATGTGTTGATATTTTAACCGAAAATTAATTTTTTTAAGCTATAATATACTCCCCAAATGCTAGCCACGGTACCCTTTAAAAAAAATCTTTTTTTCCCCTTCCCACTATACTTTTGGATGTTTGTTTCTCACGACCTCAGCAAACGTTTTTCCTTTTTTCTCCTTGGTGTCTGATCTTAGGTCAGATTTGTCACTATAAAGAATACTGCATAAATGTATTTTTTGTTGCAATTTTCAGCTCTTTTTGAGCAGATGGGATGGATTCTTTGAGCTATTAGTACATGATATTCACTATCAAATCTTTGCATGTTCATCTACATCTTAAGTCTAAGGACCCCTCCCTGAACACCCAAAGGGCCCCCAAACCTCGGGTGAATGATGGTCTGAAGATGCGAGCATCTGTGCGTATGACCCGCTACCTTGAATCCTGGGGGGCTGTCAAACCTTTCGCCCACCTGCAGAACCGAGAGGGCTTCACACCAGACACGATTGTCAATGGCAAACCACGTTTCAAGGTAAGGTCGCTGGATTGTACACCATGGTTTATTTACATTATTATCAAGATGACAATGGAAGAGTATAAAGTTGTTGTTTTATTTGTGGCTTAGAATGAGATTATTGTGAGAATGACCATGCACACATACATGATTGGTCAGCATGCAGCAAAGGCAATAAGTGTGTATTACGCAATTTAGCAGAAGGGGATTTTAATGTTATTTCTGAATGTGATAAGTAAAGGAAATTAAACATATCAGAAGTCAGAAAAGCTTATTTTTACTTTCAAAGCATTGAATTTTTAAAAAAGCTTTAAGAAATCAAGAGATTTAAAAATTGATTTTACATGTCTTTCATCAAAACTAAGGAATCATTGTCTTGTGAGAACATTTCCAAACCAAAATGCTATATAACTACAGTATTATCCTCATCTTTTTCAGGATATTCCTTTGCGACCGAGCTCCAAGAACCCTGAGAGGTAAGACGAATCTTGAGCTGCTCCAGTAGCTACAGAATTAATTCACACATGACTCAAACACAACATGAAAGTTGACATGGACAAAAAGCTTTTTCACACAGATACACGCTGGCTTTTACAACCAACTTACTCAGTAGCATCATTATGACAACTGCCTCAAAAGAAAAGAGTTTTTGGCCAGCAAATTTTCCAGCCAGTACATTCTTATCAGTCCATAAACCCTGAAGTCTTTGTAATGTCTTTATTAATACTGTATTATATAAGACTATATTGAAGCATTTAGAAGCATATTATAGTTTAACATTTTGCAGATGTTACATCACTGACTATATTCAGCTGTACTTATGGAGATTAACATAATACCCAATATGTATGCATTTCTGAAAGATCTGAGATTTCAGAGTCATTTTAGACGATATCTAAAACACCATATAGCATCTAGTTTGTTATCCTCTAGAGTAACTTGCGGTGAGCGTACAAGCAGCGTGCTGAATATGTTCTTCTGTGTGTGCTGGGCTTTTGGAAGAGGAGTATGGTACCATTTTTGTTGTTAGAAGTCCTAAGACATCTAATATTGATTTTCAGCCTTGTGCCTTGCGCACAGAGATTTCCCCCAATTCTTGGTATACTTGTATGATATTATGTACTGTAAATTATTTGACAGTCAGCGTTTCACAATTTTAGGTTATTCTGAAATTGCCCATCTTTACCTCTGAGAAACATCTCCTGTTTAAGATGCTATTTTTATACCCAATCATGTTACTGACCTGTTGTCAATGAACCTAATTGCTTGCAAAATGTACCAGTTACTTTTTCAGCCTTTTGTTGCCCCATTGAAACTGTTTTGATTCGTGTTACTGCCATCACATTCAAAATGAGCTAATATTTTTCCTAAAATGGAACACTTTCTCAGTTTGGACACATGATATGATTTCTTTGGGATTTCTTTCTTATTGTGGATAAAATGAGATCTGTAAATGACTGCATTCTGTTTTTACATATATTTTCCAAAGCATCACGGCTTTTTTGGAACGGTGTTGTAAATAGCAGATGTAGTAGCATTAGTAGGTCACTTAATATGTAACACAGATGTCTGACGGGCAGTTTATGCTCACTGCTGTCATGCCTTGCCAAAAATGATCTAATTAATGCTTGCAAATGGTGTTGTTTTTATTTTTTGCCCTGTCTTGCACTGTTTGTTACCAATTTTTGTCGCTCTGATGCACAGTCAGTCTGAAGGCAGGTTGGTCTCTATAAGAATTTCAAGAATACATCAGTCTTGAAGTGTAGAGTTTCCATCTTGGAAATCAGTAGCGAGAGAAATTGCTGAATGTTTTTATCATTTAGGAGAAAACTCCATTGTGTCATCAAAGCACCATTGTGTCATGCTTAACACCAAAGTTCATGCCAGCTTTGACTACAGCTGCCATCTTCTCCTGTTAGCGTGGTGAAGCAGTTTTTTGGGGAGCTTCCCCTTTTTTCTCAGCACCAACACTTATTATTTAGGAGAAAACTGCAGTGCGTTAAGTATGCTTCAAAAGCGAGTATAAACGTTTATAGCACTCTGATTAGGTCACAGCTCTTGCAAGCGTAACTACACAATTAGTGTCTGTTGATTGGTACAGATTTAATATTTCTTAGAATCACAATGATTCTGTTTCATGGAAGCAAAAGCAGTGCTCGAGGAGTTCGATTTGACTAACAAATAGAGATTTTTTTTTTTTAAAGCTGTGCTGCAGTGGCAATTATTCCTGCAGAGGGGTAGGAGTTCTGAGCAATATGAGTAGCCCTTCCACTAGCTTTAAATAATGCATAACCAAATTGATTGTGGTCATAGCTTTTAATGGTTAATTCTCTCTCCCCATCTGGTGAAGGCAGAATGAAAACAGCAAAGCTACTGATCAGTGGGCAGGACCCGCCTACACAAAACAGTGTGGGCTGAAGTAATGTGATTAGAAGAGATAAGTGTGATCCAAGTGCACAAGCATTCCATCCTGAGAGTGTGTAGGTTTGTTTTATCGCGGAAACTGTCAATTTCATTCATGTATTCACAGTCCAATAAGGCTGAGGCTGTCACAGTGAAATGATCCACACGGTTTTAATGACACGACATGGTAGATTATACTGATCTCTGATTAAAACTGACAGTTGTTATTGCACTACGCTCGATTTTTATCTTAAAATGATTATAAATCCTGTGTTTTTTGGCTCTGCGCTGCTCTGTTGTGATCGATGTATATTTGTGTTTTACTGTTGGACCCCGACAGCTTTGATGAGTCTCTAGAAGAGGCATTCTCCTTCCCCGCCCCTTCGCTCGGCAACCCTAAGTGAGTGGAGCCTTCACGGCCCGCAAGGTCCTCAGTCCTTTCAGTGCAGTAGTTCTCAGCCTTTCAGATTATTCTCCCCAACAAATGCCTCACGTGCGCTTGCGTAAATGCCAAAGTTCATGCCAGCTTTGACTACAGCTGCCATCTTCTCCTGTTAGCGTGGTGAAGCAGGAGAAGAGCTGAGTTTTACTTTAAATAATGCACTTGCCGTGTTTTGTTTTGTTTTCCCAGTCCCCTGCAATCAGTTCGCTTTATGCAGATAACCGAAAGAAAAGTTTTAAAGGGACCTATTATGTGTTTTTATATATTTTTTTTATTAAAGCTGTCACTTTTTACTCATGTATGTAATTGGCTTGTTATTTACACATATAAAAACAGCCTTTAAAATTCAGTATGACTAAACTTTAAACACGAGGAACAAAATAAGAATTATTTAACAATTATATTGGGTTTTTTTTTTCTTTTGCTCAGCTCACCCACTTATGTTCAGTAGTAACAGTAGGCTAAATCGTAACCATTTGTGCTCTCTCTGTGTCTTTCTTGTTGTACTGGAAATGACATATGTGACATATCTGATATCATACATTCTGTGCCACTTGGGAGAGAAGCCAGCAGTGTTGATTTGTTACTCAGTTTCATAATTAAGTGTGCAAGTTTTTCAAAATCTTGCGTGTATAATTCAGTTAGAATATTTGACAGTTGTGAGTACAAGCATAGAAGCTTCACCCACCTGCCATTCAAGCCTTCTGTTTATGAGGGGCCACCAATCGAAAGAAAGATGGCTGGAGATGGTAGGAACGTAAAACGGTGTGTACCAAACAGAGAATGACCTGAGGGGTGGCATCAAGGCCCAATATAAGATAATTAAAAAATGTTTTGAACTTATGCACAGCTACTTGAGTGTAAGAGTAAAAATTTGGACCCGGACGTGAGCAGAATAGGTCCCCTTCAAATATTTTATATGCATTTTTATAATAATTTTAAAAAGATAATTACTCTAAGTTTGAATGTAGTAATTAAAAGCAATGAAATGTTAAAAACTAGACCTCCAGGTTGAGAACTACTGTCTTAGCAGAGAACCTTGCTGTTCTAACACTAACCTGTGCAGTGGTGTAATACATATTTTCTGACCTTTTCTAACTGCCGCCTCTTTGTAACAGGGCAACATGCGATCTCGAAAGCCCCTAACCTTTGTTAGTGGACTGACATGATCCTATTAACGCTGATCACCTACTGGGGCTTGTGTGGTAATCAGGGTTTCTGCATCTGTGTGAATGTTTCCTTCCTGATGTAGCAGGGGGGTTTCCGAGCAGGAGCACGACAGAAACACACCAACCAAATCCCACTGAGATCATCTAACACACAGATCTCTGCAGCATTACCGGCACACTCCCTTTTCATACAGTAACACTCTCGCAGGCACAACCTACGTTTCCCTTTTCTCACTAATGCTCAGAATGGCATTAACCAAGTGGCCTCCAACCACAGCTACACTGGACCAGAGTGACCCACATGCTTGATCTGGTTTTCCAGCATCTGTTCCAGTCACTCTACATGTCTCTGTTTGTCTGCATGCCACTTCCTTATTGTCTCTGTTTTCTGGTCCAGGAAATCCCAGAAGACTCGGTTTGATGAGGAGCTGCACAATGAGATGACCATTGCCATAGACGAGCTCAGCAACAAGTAGGTCGATTTCGGTCGAATCACAATTTATGCAATATTTGTAGCATAGTTGATAAAATATTGCAATGTGTTGTATTTAACAGGTTTAAAGGAATTGCACAGTGGAGGAAATCCTCTGCTGAATTGTTTCTGATGGTGGTTACATCTTGATCCTTAATGATAAACCTGACTAATTGTTTACTCTGTTGTTTCCCTGAAATTCTGGATTGGCTGTGTGACCATTTCTATATGCCAAGATGTTGCAGTTTATTTTTGTTCAGCTACTATTGCTTTAAGCTCAGTAGTGTTGTCCTGTCAGTGTGCTGATAGATCCTTCCACAGCTTTAGTCCAGATGGCAATATCCTACAAACTTTAAAATCTCACAGTTGACACTAAAAAGTTAATCTTCTGGTTGTTGATACAACCAACCAAATATTAAAATCCATTAACCCAATTTAAAATTCAGCGATCTGACACCAGCCTGTGTCACAAGCTTTTACTTTAAATGAACCAGCAGCAGCCACAGCTCCGAACCAGTGTTCTACAATGCTTAAATGAGGCCCTGTGTTGGTTTACCTGCATCCTCTCAGGTCAGGTGCTGATCAGAAGTAAGCACAGATGACAAATTTGTTCGCATTTGGTTCATTTGGTTTGTGCTTTTGTGGTATAGATACCACAGTTTTGCTAAACTGGTCTGTGACTGTCTGTGAAGAAAATATTTGCACAAAACCAAAAGGTCATGGTGACAGTAAGAGAAACATTTTGTCATTGAATTTATACTCTGGTACATTAAAAATGCATACATGGATCTGATGGAGCAATAGATTACAGACAATGATTTAACTGTTATTTGAAATGTCACATTAGTAATCTAACTGTGACTGTGAACTTTTAGACCTTGACTGACTGTGCAGATGTTTTAGATAATTAGTGAAGTTGCTGCTTTACAGCTTCAGATATTACAGATTAAAAATAAAGCTTCTCTGAAATCGGAGGCTGCAGCTAAAACACGCATATCGTTCCAGCTGTTGTGCAATGATTTCATTTTATGAAACTGAATGGAAATGATGCACCAATTTAAAAAAATAATAATAATAATAGCAAAACGAAAAAGGTGATAGTTTTTTTTTCTACTGTTAATTTATAATTATGTGTATTTTTTTTTGTTATCAGAGATGTTTTTGTATATGCACAACCATGAGTATACAAAAGGTTATCTAAGTAGATTTAAGAGCAAATTTAGTTTGCCTTCTCTGTTCAGCACACAAAGAAATTAAAGAAATTAAGAAAATTGTATAAGAATTGTTCTGCCCTCCTTTGAATTGGAGCCTTAATGATAACCGAGCACTTAATACTTAAGAGATAACTATTAATATTGTAGCTTTTATTTGCCATTGCGCTGACCTCCACTTAAAGCTGTGTGCACTATCTTTGTTAATCTTAGAGGTTAAAACATGCAGATTAAGTTGAGAGCCTCCATAATGATCTGTGGTGTTCAGTAAAATTATTTGTTTATAATGAACAGAAATTATGACCTCAGTGTTTTTTCATGTTTTGAGATTTTTTTTCTTTGCCGTTGCATCAAGTTGTTGCATCAGGTGTGATCCAACAGAGAGCAGTGCAGCATGTGCCCAGTGCTCACCTTAAAAACAGTCACAATACAGAGCACCTGAAATGTAAATCTCATAGAAGGAGACAGTTAATAACTCACATTCCACCTTCATTCTCTGCTTTTCTTCTTCCATGCCCACTTCCCTCCCTTCCTGTGTTGTAGGCAGTGGTACAAGTTTGAAGAGAGCGGCTTAGCTCTGTGGTTTCTGAAGAAAGATCTGGCAAAACAGGTTGGTGAGATTTAATGTTCAATATAAATGACTGCTTCATCATACTTTTACATTTAGTCATTTTAATACTGAAAAAGAAACATAATAAGTGTCTTCTGCCTTTCTTAGTATCGAGCCCTGGATTTGCCGATGTTCAAACACTACGCCAGCTGTGCCACCTTCATCTTCCTCTGTATCTTCATCATTCAGATGTTTGTTGCAAGCGAGTGAGTATGTTTTAAGTTTTTCGGAGATTTGAATATCTGTTCTTCTCATGAGTACAAACTCGAAGGAGGAACAGTTTTTTGAGCATTTGAAAGAGGTTTTGAAGCGCACGACGAAGACGTTTTTGTATTTAGAAGATGAGCTGGAGATTGATGTTATTTTGTTTTTTCATTCGTGTCTTCCTAAGTCGACAGAAACTGGCGGTGTCATTTGGAGTGCTGTTTTGTGTGCTGCTCCTGGTCCTGGCCATCTGTTACGCAGGTCACTTACAGGTTTGTCCATTCATTCACATTCAGTATCTGGTTATTTAAGTGATTTAGGACAAGATTCTTTTCAGGCCCAGTTTGTAGAAACCAGGAGAAAAAGCCTTAATGACACAACAACTCTTTCATGCATCTTTACAGTAACATCTGTTACTGTTACAAAGTGGTTTGCTGAAGACATTCAATTTAATTTCCTTGTGCATGGGAAGTAGAAATTTAATGTTAAATTCTTTATAGACTTTTTTTCAACACATGATGATGATGATAAGGATAATTATTATTGTTATTACTTTGTAAAAAAAAAAGTTTAATTATCCAGTAAGTACATAAATATAATCAGAGTTGAGGCACTGTTTGATTGTCTGTATTCCTTTTTTTATTTAAAATGCCTGAACATACATTGAAAGAGTAATTGTGCTTCAGAGAAACTGTGTTTATGAGATTAAATCGAAACCCAAAATTTCTGTTTTTAATGTTTTATATTTGCAGTGTTTTTAAGAAAAAACCAAGGGGATGGGACAAAAATGTCACACAACTTTCTATGTTTCTTAACTTGTCAAGATATAATACAAAATTCCTGTGTGGATCACTCTTAAATTCAAGTCCAGTGCAAATGCAGTGCTTAATTAATTAATTAATTAGAAAAACAAACAAGAAAACACAAAGATTTTAATAATATGTTTAAAAAAATGAAAATGAAACAATGTATTAGGCAAATGACAAACTGAATTCATGTTTTTATACCCAAATTCGGCACACTGGACTTCTCTTGGAAGTCAGAAATGAATCAAGCGTAACATTCATTCAAGTAACAATTTCAAAATTGGCATCTGAACCAAAAAAAATTGTGTTTTACCTTTTTTTTCCTGTTTTTTTTGTTTTTTTTTAATTTTATAAATTTGAAAAATCATGAATAGCGGTAATTATATATTAGCATTAAAAATATTATTTTGATTAAAGACCTTGCACATACTGGTGGATTAACCATTAAAGAAACATAAGAATTGATTTTAGTATCCTTTAGTTACCCTGCCACCAGCCCCCACCCACCCTATTGGCACAAGTAATAAAAGCATGAGTGAAAAGGACTTGTGTTTTTGTGTGCACACTGTGCCAGAATTAGATGATCTGAGAATGGAAACATGGCATGAAAACTATCTCCTGCATTCACTGGGCTACAGCTTACTATAGACGCCCTACTGACTCTGCAGATGACATCTGACATTCTGTTCTGGACATGCAGTTTTTTTGGTTTTCTCCTCAGCCAGATTCCTTTCCTTGAAAGAGCTAGCTGTGAATCACTCATGCATGCTGTCTGCAGATATCTGACTGTAAAAAAGTCACATGTTGCTCGTACCTGTTTGATTCCATTTTGTCTTTTTTTCCCCTCACTTCACTGCAGCGCCTGTTTCCGGAGAAGCTGTCAGGTTGCCGGTGGCTGCCAGCTGTGTCAGAGGCAGTGGTTAAACGACCGTTTGTGCGCCTCCCTCTGGCAACCATCACCACAGCGGTCATCATTATCATGGCTGTGTTCAACCTGGTGAGACTCTGCTCACATGTTGAAGGCTAAGACAGATCCATTAAGTACTCTCGTATTTCTAGCTGTGCTGCACTTCATAAATGTCACGCCAAGCTTCAAAGCATGTTGTCCGGTTGTTGCTTGTCAGTTGTTTATTTATTTGTTTTTCCAATCCCCTGCAGTGCTTTGAACAGGCAGAAAAAGACGACTACTCTTGCCTTCCCGTGAGTGATAGATTTAATCCCAGACACAATGGTGTATAAATAGCAGTATTACATTTTAGTGTAAAGTAGTGTGTATTAATTGTAGTTCTCCTAACAGTAAGAAAGAGTGTAGTGTTTTACTTGTTTGCATGCTGCTTATAAATTTGATTTAGGACATTATTTAGATTTGCTACAAGTCTAATTCCATTTTATCCTCTTTTCTGTCCCTCAGTACTCTGTCTACTGCTGCATCCTATCACTCATTGCGTGTGGAGTTTTCCTTCGGATGAGCTTTGAGCTTAAAGTGCTCTTTCTGACTGTGGCCTCCACGGCATATTATGTCATCATTTTCACCACCACGGGTGATCGGTTTGATAAATACAGCCGCAACCTCAGCATCAAGAATGACATCGGGAACTTCACAAATGCTTTGAACGGCAGGTGAGACTGAAGGAAAAGGGTGAATCCCACAGCTTTTTGGGAAATGTATTATTTCCTGTTTTCACGCTGATGACCTGCAAATGTATCTACGTACCTGTGGCTTGTGACCAGTGAAGTTAGCACCCTGACAGCAATCACTTTTGTGTTGCTTTAACTATCTCTGTCAGATTCACTTTATGCCACAACTCACACAGGTAGAATTAGGCTGTTGTTTATTTGCTGAGTGAAGCACTGGAGACCATGAACTTTGGAGGACTTAATTCTTACTTTATTTACTCTCAGCTTTCTGAGCTCCAGCTCTCCAGCTACTGATCTCTGTGGTTGTCTCACAGGAGTTTGTTTGTTTGTTTGTTTCTGGTTTGACTGAGTTGCTGCAGTTTGGCGTTCAATTTTAGCTTTATATTACTGTTTTGTGTACAAATGGTGTGGTGCATCAGGGACATTTGTTCGCACTATTTAGCCAAATAGTTTTCCCCACTATTTGCCTCAGTAGGGAGACTAGTGAATTAATAAAGTTGAAAGTAAAAAAAGCAGGATTTTGATTGGTGGAATAATCTTTTTGTTTAGATTGTGATATTATCCTGGATATGGTGACAGCCTTAATGCAAACATGCAAAGGTTGCATTTTAGATTGCATCTGCTAGCATCATGTTTTCTTTATCTGAATCAGTGTATGGCTGAAGTGCAGTAATATTTATCATATAACATGAGATATACTTCAGCCCAATAGTCGAGACCTGCGTCAGAGCAGCCAAAACATTATCAACGAGCAAATGGCTTAAATCAAGTAGTTCAGTGAGAAAGAAAATGACAAGAGTCTAAAATATTATAACAATCCTCTCTAAAGTAAATTAACTGTAATTTCATAATGCAAAATAAAACCCAATAAAACAGGCTTAGTGAGTATGACAAAAGAAAAGGCACAGCAAATGTCAGGTGATGAGAAAGTGGCTCAGCGAAACAGAGTGGAAGGTGTTCTGATTGTAGTCTTTAAAAGATGGATGTAACCATAGTGATCTCACCAAGGAGTTTGGACTCATTTTGAAGCTTTAGTGTTTTGGTTGTGTTTGTTTTTTTTGTTTTTTTTATCTTATCAGAGGTTGGATTGCTACTTCTGGGGTGGTCTATCACACATCAAGCCATAATCTTAATCAGACAAGTCAATAAAAATGATCTAAGGCACCAATATCTGCATATTTTTTTTCTGAATACAGAATTATAAGAATTATAGCAGAGAATTTTAGTTTACTGTTATGCCGCCTCATACTTTTAATCACTAGTGGTCAAAGTCAAACCACTGCAAGTTATTAATTTCTAAGTAAAAGTGGAGTCTGTGATTGGTCATGTTCTTGCTTGTCTTGCAGTGTAGAAATCCTGAAATGTTTAGGGCTGGTAAAACATCCCCAGTATATGAGTTGCATATACATCACACTTTTCCTGGTCACCATGTTCATCATCTCACTGCAGGTAAATGACAGTTTTTTGTTTGCTGAATTATTTTAAAAAACAAAAAAATTATCTCTTGTGCTGATTTTCCTCTAAACTTGCCGTTCCTCTGGATTACAGAACGAGTACTGCTTCCGCCAGGACTTCCTGCTAAAGAACAAGAACCACACAGAGCAGGATGAGATCGAGACGAGAGAGAACTTGAACCGCCTGCTGCTGGAAAACGTGCTGCCGGCCCACGTGGCAGCGCTGTTTGTTGGGGAGAGTAAGAAGAACGAGGTGAGATTTCCAAAGTTGATTCTAGTCCCCTGGATGCTATCAAGGACTGGTGAAGAGAGTTAAAAACAAAACGCTCCCGTGAGATAACCGCCCATCATTACATATTGAAAGTGAACATGAACCAGGCGGCAATAATGTTATCTGAGGTCATCTTAAAAAAAATTTATAATTGTTATTTCCAGCCATGTGGATTTTGAGTGTTAAACGACCCAAAGAGAGGGACCTAAACATAATACTGTACACAGTCAGGGTGCCAGCTGCTTACTCATCAGGTTTTCACTGACACTGAGAGCAGGACACAGAAAGTTGTACTGGACGGATTTTAAAGTACAAAGTTCATCAGGAGTGGCTACAAGCGGACATGCCTTTCAGTGTCTTGCTGCTTCATTGTTACACTGAGCATGGATTGCCCTTTCAGTGTTATCACAGTTAGTAGAAGTAACAGGAAGGTTTAAATATCTATATGTAAAAAAGCCCTTCATATCGTCCTTGGTGAAACTATGCGGAAATGTAAAAACAGGGCGGGGGGAAACGGCCAGCTCCTTAAGCCTCAATGTGCCAGAGGAGTGTGGGTATATGCAGGTGCTTTATACATTTCAATCATTTACTGCTTGAAAGTTTGACACACAACAGAACCCTTTTTGGAGCCATAATTGTGACGAAGTGAAGAATTTAGATAACAGGCTAGCATGCTACTATCAGCGATATGACTCTGCAGCTATCACAAGAAATCAGGAGTGGCAAGTAACGCAAGCAAGCTTCTTGAGTACAGCATGGCAGTAATTATTCAAAAAGAAAAACTACAAACTATATAAGCAGAACTCTATACTATAACTCTACAAATAATCATAACTTCCAGATAGTGTGGCTCCATACAACATAAAAGTAACATGTTGCCTGTACAAACTTTATCTGTTGGTTTTGTGCTTTTCCCAACAGGACCTCTACTACAAGTCCTATGACTGTGTGTGCGTGATGTTCGCTTCGGTGCCGGATTTCAAAGAATTTTACACCGAGTGCGATATCAACAAAGAAGGTCTGGAATGCTTGAGACTTCTCAATGAGATCATCGCTGACTTTGATGAGGTCAGGAAGTCAAAGTCTTACCGAATATTTGTCTGAGATACAAATGTCAGGGGCTAATCATGAAGACCCTGGCATGGTTGGGATAATAAATGCACACACAGCTCATTTTGTTTGTTTGTTTGCCTCTAACTCAACAGCTGTTGTCCAAACCAAAGTTCAGCGGTGTGGAGAAAATCAAGACAATCGGCAGCAGTTACATGGCTGCTGCGGGGCTTAGTGGGTCACCTGGTCAGGAGAACAATCGGGTGAGGTAGTTACTACTTCAGACCAGGGTCGGGCTTTAACTTTAACTGTTTTAAACGCAAGCCATGACCAAACCTCATAATTAGGCTGCAGACTGACATCACTTTTTGTTGTTTTAGGACAGAGAACGGCAACACGCCCAGATAGGGATCATGGTAGAGTTTGCCATCGCTCTGATAGGCAAGCTAGATGGCATCAACAGACATTCCTTCAATAGCTTCAGGCTTCGTGTGGGTGAGTGTGCATAAACCTTTAATTCAGTAAATACTGCATTGTGCAGCCTCCATCTCTGTTAAGGCTGGCACAGGTTTCCTTGGTTACTCAGTACATGATTGGCATTCATGTACTGTTCTTGCAGCGAGAGTACTAGCATTCACTGACACTTGATTATTAGGTTGTTAAAAGCTCATGCCTATAAAAATAGTCACAGAATTTCTGGAGTTACATGATGATTAATTCATAAACATAAAGTGACATTTGAGGCATTTTCTTCATGTTAAAGCAGTTCCCACTTTATATCAGGTTGAGCCATGCATAAATTACTCCACTGTAATGTGGTGGAGTATTTTTCCTAGTTACCCTAAAATAAAAAAAAACAGTAGATCTCACAGAAGAACCCTATATGAGAAATGTCATTGGCCATAGTAAGTTCTCCCGCAGACCCTCTTTTCTTAGTGACAATCTGGGACTTAATGAAGCAATAATGCTTCTATTGTGTACAGCTGAATAGGCTCTGCACATGATAGAAAGGACTCTGATCTTATGCCAGTTAACTTCCCCTTGCATACATATAGGACTAGAAGAGTACATCATGCAGGGTAAAACATGTACATGTAAATATAAGCATTTCAATTGCATACCCTGCTCTGAGTTTTACCTTTGAAACACTGGGGCTTTTTTCTGGATTAAGATTTTTAAGAGTTTTGCGTGGTTTGTAAATGTCGTCTTTATAATGTCTCAAAATCGAGGCCCACAGGTGAAATCTGGCGCTTTTGTAACTTTGAATCTGGGTTCTTAGTAAACTTTATCCTAGCTAGTTGTAGCTGTGATCTACACAGTGGCATGCATGCTGTCCACATATAAAACTAAGAAGCTGGCTTGCACACAGTGCAACAAAATGAGTGTTGATGCTGACTACACAAAGTTTTAAGAGTGATTGGAGACGGAATAAACTATGTCTTTAGAAGAGGGTCAAAAGATTGTTGCAACAAAGCAGTTTCTGTTTTGCAGCACATTAAGCACGTTAAAGAGACAACGAGCTAATGCCATGCCAAGGAAAGTGGAATTTAGTGAGACTTGTGATAACCTAATCGGTTTTCATCCGAACTGTACTCAAACCTTAAGGTCACATTTGTTTTCTTATCGGCAATAACTTGTTGATTATGATGGATCCTGAAGCTACTACCTCACTGACGTTCTGGTTTAAAAACATCACTTTCACACACCAGCAGAGCTGTGGAGCCCGGGTCAAGTAACAGCACAGCTTCAGAAGGTCACAAAACTGAAAACTGTTACAACAAAATGTTCCTTTAAGTCTAATTTCAAAGTGATCGTGCTGTAAAGGGAAGTTTAGTTTTTGTGTGCAGCCAATTTCAAGCAGAAGCCTTAGGCTGTACAAGGATCTTCTTGTGCAGTTAAACAGGAGAGGTAAGACGTGTAGGCAAACATGCAAAATGTTACAGATTCACCTCAGGACGTACTGGGTTTATTGTCTAGTACTATCAGTAGCTTTCATATTCAGCTTTGTGAAACAGAGCCCATCATTTCAGATACATCTTTTCCTTTTATTTTTACTGCGTTCTATGTGGGTCTTTTTACCAATACGGATCAGTTACTATGAGCCACTTTAGTCCATCAAATAGCAGGAAGCGAATGTTTTACTCAAATATAGAGCCAGAACCTTTTAGAGAGTCTGACAAACATCATCCTCCGCTTTTTGTGTCTACAGTCCTGACATCTATGATAAAAACAATCAAAACATTTACATTTTTGGAGTTAAAAATGCACATAGTACAAACAGTGACATTTTTAATTGAGTGGCATCATTTTTCTTCATCAGTGGCTGTGTGCCACCACCTTAAAACCTCCTTTGTGTGTTTATTAAAAAGATATACATTCTCTTTAATGCACTCAGAGCCTGAGTACATTCATTGATTAGAAGATTTGTTTCCCGTTAGTCACCTAATGTTGTGAACAGCTTTGCACTACCAGTTAAAACAATAGTTTAAAACGACTGACGACAAGCCAGAATGAGGCTTGATGCCTGCTGAGAGCCTTGCTTCCAGTATCAACTCACCACACATTTTATGAGTTTCATGTCGCTAGTGCTGGATTGGACTCCTTCAACAAGCTGCTGGAAATATTCCAGAGTATTTTGGTCCATATAGATATGATAACATCACATGGTTGCTACAGATTTGTTGACATAAATCTCCTGTTTCACCACATTCCTAAGGTGCTCTGTTCTGTTGAGATCTGGTGACTGTAGAGGCCATTTGTGGAGTACAGTGAAATTATTGTCATGTTCGAGAAACCAGTTTGAGATGCTTCGAGCTTTGCGACATGGTACACTATCCTGCTGGAAGCATTTGTCAAAAGATGGGATCAAAAGATGAGTTGGTACTAAGAGACCCAAAGTGTGCCAAGAAAATTTACTCCATACCATTATGCCTCCACCAACAGCCTGTACTGTTGATACGAGGCAGGACGGATCCCTGCTGTTATGCTGTTTACACCAAATTCTGACCCATCTGAACGTTGCAGCAGGAATCAAGACTCATCAGGCCAGAGAATGTTTTTCCAGTCTTTCTACCAAATTTTAGTGAGAATCGTAGCTTCACTGTTTTGCTTCACAGTCTTCTGTATGTGAATGTATGCCTCACGTGCATTCATTATCTTGGTCATTAAAAACGAAAAGAATACATGGCAAGAAAACTGGAGTAGACTCCAGCCACCCCCTGACCCTGGATTGGGTAAGCAGAACAAAAATGAAAGGAAGGAGATGATCAGAAAGATCAGAATAACAAGTGCAGGCATTTCAGAAATATTGTTAACACTTGAATAAAATTAAAACCCAGTAGGCGTGTTTTTCAAACAGTTCATATTATATTTTGAATCCATCTGATTCAGAATACCTGCGTATGCTGATTTGAAGCTTGTGTTTCTGCCGGTGCCCGTAGTCTTGCATTTATCAGAGTTAGACAGTAGAGGTACCGTTTTATATTGGTTTAAAATACACAGAATTTCTCAATTTGTTTCATTTCAGTAGCGTGATCAGTTGTGAAGTCTTTGCACTGAAACATCTTAATAATTACTGTGAACTTTTACATTTATATCATGTTTTCATCGTGTTGTGATTTATTTGCAAAAGCAAATCCTACACTGTTTTAGACTCACCGTGTCTTTAAGAGCAGTTACAGTATTGTCTGTGTCTTTTAGTCAGGTACTTCAGCATCTGCTGCACAAAAGCTTTTCTTTTAAAAATTTATGGGCCACTCAGAAAATTTCTGTTGTGGTCTAATGGCCTTGATTATAAACTGGTTGCAAACTAACAGCACTGTATTAATGCATTAAAATGTTTCTTTTATTTCTTCCTAATATTTCGCCTTTTCTGGTACCTCTGATCCTCTGTCACCTCAGCCTTCAGTAGATGAAATATTTTTCTTATTCAGTCTTACATTTTCATTCCATTTTACCTCTATAAACACTGCACATGAACTTTACAGACGTTATTATAAAATACAGCATTAAACTTTAACATATCGGGGGGTTGTTTTTCTTCCACAGGAATTAATCATGGGCCAGTGATAGCCGGAGTAATCGGAGCAAGGAAACCTCAGTATGACATCTGGGGCAACACAGTCAATGTAGCCAGCAGAATGGAGAGCACTGGAGAGCTGGGAAAAATCCAGGTATGTTCTTTAAGGTCAAATGGTCACTTCTCACACAGCATATCTCAACATAGCTATCGCTGGATTTACAAAAGATCCAATTTCGAGCTGGACTCGGGTTTTATTTTCCTTACCTATCTCAACTGCTGCAAAAATAAACTCCTCCTGTCCTTAACCAGCCACGAGAACATCCTCTGAGAAAACCGTTACATTGTTTCTTTCTCTTCCAATTGCACTTTATGCTCTGTATCACATTTATTGGCAGATCAAAAGCTATTCATGCTTTAACTTGATAAAATATGTAAATTACTTTGGAATCAAAGCCATTAGCAGAGGCAAAGTGCCACCTGAGATGCGTATTGTTTAATGTAGTCACGGGAAAATGATTTTGCTGCAAGCAAGGTCTCGCATTGAATTTGGGCTAATCCAATTTCCTTTCCGTTTGCTTTGCCTGCTTTCAGGTAACAGAGGAAACGTCTGTCGTGTTGCAGGACCTGGGCTACTCATGCGAGTGTCGAGGACTAATCAATGTGAAGGGGAAAGGGGAGCTCAAAACTTTCTTTGTGTGCACCGATATGAGCAAGCAGCAAGGTATGGGTCTGAGCTGAGGCCAGGTCAATGCTGCAAAAAGAACTGGGGACAAACTAGTTTACAGACTCCTGCTGGTCACACATGCGGACCTGATAGCTGCGTTCCTGTGATGTTGCTGAATTAAGGATTTTTAAAGGAACTGCTTGTTTGCTGTGTGGTGGATATTGCATTCAACACTCAGCATCTCATGGTTGGATCAGGAGATGACTGAGGAGATGGTCAGTATGTAAAGATGTATCGCCATCTTTTTCTAGTCACAAACACATTGACACAAGTGATCGATCACTTTTGTACTATTTTCCATGTCTGTAATTTTATGTGATAGAAAAAAACGTGTATTGTACTAAAGCCAAATGCAGTTGCGATTTTGGATGACCATTTTGGTCCTTTAAAACAAAAAATAAGAGGGGGGAAAAATCTCCAGTGGATTCTGTTTGAATCTGAATTTGAAACTTGTATGGGTTCCGTTTTGAGAGGCGATGGACACTGTTGCTGTTACTGTGTAATGAGCCAGACATAAATGTGTTAAGCTGTTTCAATGTCAGAAACCAGCTGTGCAGAAGACAGAGAAACTTCTCTTGCTCCCATCTATAGAAGTAAATCTAGTAAGCTTTACTTTGTGGCTAAACTGCAAATCCTGAAGCAGATTAAGATTAGGTTTCCATCACTTTGTGGTCTTTATGTGACCTTTTAGGAATTTCAGCTGTGCTGTTTGGCCTTAGGAACAATAATTTAATATTAAGATATGTATTGTGTTTCAGGAGGAAATACATTTTCTTTATGTATGCCATCTGTGTAAGTGTTTAATCTGCTCAGATAAGAAATCCATTTTCAGCATCTTTGCCTGCCTGTCTCCATATATGCTGCGATGAAGGGTATCTGTGACGCTCTCTTCGATGTCCTCGATCTGTGTGATCTAACAACCTGCCTGCTGTGAATGTTTTTTCTGGCCCCAGCTCAGAGACCACTTAAACTGATCTGGATCACTTTCTGTGCCTCTGAAACTTGTCTTGTGGCCTTATCTTCTGAGACCAACATTTTGTTTGTAATTGTGGTTACATAATATTAACAATAATAATAATATACTGGCCTTTCCGTGAACAAATGTGACATTGACTTTTGTACAGTTACAGAATGTAATAAATGTTTTAAGTCTGCAGTTTGTCACGCAGCGTTATACAAGAGCCAAGGTTGTTGGTTTTTATTAAAAAAGGTTTATTGGCTGAAAAGCATACAAATGTAACACAAAAAGCACTTTTTGTACAAAACTTAAGTTATTACACTGAATGAGAGTGTTTGGAATTTCATTACACAGCGATGACTGGAACCACATCTGGACAACAGGTCTCCATGGCTTCAGCCGTGTCCTGCACTGAAAACGTGGAAAAGTTCTCGTCTGCAATTTTCTGTTTTTTGTAAGGTTACATACTGCATTTCACACAACTTAAGAGAAACTGCCTTTTACCTGTAGTGAGGTCTATGAAGAGCTCAGGTGGGTCTGGAGGGGCAGCAATGCCCATGGCCTTCCTGATGCCGTAGATACTGCTGACATCACATGGGGCCACCTGACTAGTCAGCTCAGCCAAGTTTGATGTCACCTTCTCAGCTGTAAAGGTAGGAGGATGAACATGAAGACAGCAGGAAATTAAGATATTAAGAAAAAGCAGATTTAAAAAAAACAACAACAGAAAAACAGATGTAGGACTGGTTGTATTTACCAGGCCTACATTTGTTTTTGTTTTTTTTATATCTATTGATACTCTGACTTGGATCCGCTGCTGTTTGTTTTTGCAGCTCCAAACATGTTGGCAACAGAGTGTCCTCTGGTGGGCAAAACGGGCAGCACTCATAGTTGAAGGGTGTTTCTCACATCTCTCCTTTACTTTAATTTTCATTTATTAACTGTTAAATACACAGATACAGACGTATCGACAAATTGCTAATAATATTAAATGTGATGGCAGGAGCATGCTGCTGACATGTTTATCATGGTGACAACACTTGAGGCAAGATAACGGAACTGCTATTAACCTTGTAATTATATTAATTAAATTATCCAACATTTTAATGCTGAACTGAATAAAGAAATAGCTTCCTGCCTTTACACGTAACATGATTTGATTGGCTGGTGCCTGTATTGGCATTCTACATGACTAACTATTAAGTTATCAGTACAAACGGCGAGCGAGAGAAAGAAAAAAAGCAGATATGAACTGAAGCACATTTCTTAAGAACTGTTACATCCATTACAAAATGTCACTTTACAGGAAGTGACCTCAGGAAAAACAAGCTGATATGTTGATACATGTTGATAGCTGGAAGTGGCTTAAATACCGTATATGGTTTAAATGCTCTTACATGGAAAGGAAGCAATCAATGAATCATCCTAAATCAGTGAGTAAACTGATGGGCAGGTTTGCGAAATAGTACTTAAAAGAAAAAAGAAATTAATTTCTTGTCCTGTTGTAAGATAATCAGCCTAGTGTGGCTGACTGTACTTACAGCAATTGACGTTTCTTGTTTAAAGTCTCCTACATTTTGATGCTGAACTGAATAAGGAACTTGCTCCCTTGGTTTAATTTGATTGGCTGGTGCCTGTGCTGGCATTCCACAAGGCTAACTCTTAAGTTATCAGAACAACACTACTTGTTACAGCATATAACAATTCAGTTCAGCACTGCATGAAGTCACACCATCCTAAGTAACAATTTACCGAGTGAAAAGGTTATTTTAAGCACAAAAGTATTAAATGGTGATCAAGGACAACCATTTATCTGAAAACCCCACTAATTGTAAATATAGCCTATAAAATTAGGTCTCTTTTTAATTGTATAAAGTCATCTAAAATAGAGAGCTACGTATTGCCATTCAGCATAAAAGTTCTTTTCCACAAAATGTGTCTCTTAAAAAAGAAATTTTGGCATAGGTTACATCAAAATGTCTTAAAGAAAAATATTCTGGAAAGGGGGTCCCAGTGATCTGAATCAGGCCAATGTCTACCACACCTGTGAAGGATGCAGGCCACAGAGGTAAATGAAGTGTTGTTCCAGGTCTACAGCTGACTTTAGTGGAAGAACAAAGACGCCAATGCACTATGAGGCTCTTACCCAGCTCCAGCTCCTTGGCAGTTGGGGCCAGCAAGCAGATCATGTTTGGTGGCTGCTTGGCGCTCAGACGTTCCCTCTGAACTTCCTGCAAGTTACGCAGGAGCTTTGTAGTCTCGTCCAATTTCTGCTGGATGTTCAGGGCTTCTGTGTGAGGGAAGGAGAACACGCAGTGAGTAAATACTTCCTCTGAGTTCCTCCAGTTACCTTCTGGTAACCCCCCTCCCCCAAATCATTTCTTTCTAACACAATATATCCACTGTTTCTGAGCCCTGACACAGACCCCTGAGTTCTCGTGTTACATCAATACTCGAAGGTGCTGAAAGCTGATGACAGAAGAACTCTAGAAAGATCTCAAAGGAAACATAATAGGATGATGGACAGCTAATATGTCGCTCAAACAGTTTTAGACATTAAAATGTTTACATTATATACAATCTTGACAGAACAATGAGCCATGGTACACTTATGTATATACGTAGGGAGAACAAATATTATAATAAATAATGGCCATGAATTTTAAAAAGTACCATGACAGATTTTTCGTCATATCCCCAATACTATGTGAACTTGTATTTTTCTGATTCTCATTTCTCTTCTCATAAGCATGAGGCAGGTCCTTAAACTGCATGTAGTGCCACAACTCTTCTTATTTCCTGCCATCAAGAAAAGGCATTAAAAATATTTCTGCTGAGTTAAAAATTAATACCACTAAGAAGGAAAATAAATCCCTTTTTGATTGTCATACCATCAAAGAACGATGGGAAGCCAGTGGGGACATTAACAGTGCATTCACGCAGAATAATTGAAAAAATACATTCCCATGTTGGCTTTGTCATCTCAGTTTTATTTAAATAGCAACAGCATTCATCCAAAGGTACTTTTGATCGTAAAGATAAAGATCCTGCAAAAAATTGGGACTGTAAGAATTATGACACGAGAACTGAAGGTCTGCAAACTTGTATCATAATTCCATCATGCTCTATCACAATATCCATTTTAGGATGTTAATGCTCAGCTAGATCCTGGTAGTCTGGTGAGTGCTGTGATATTTAAAGATGTTTTTTTTCTCCAGGTAAATTTCAGTATTTTGATGATCATGTTTATGATTAAGTGACGTTCCCTGTGGTAAAAAACAAAAAAAAATCCCCAAAAAACAACAACCCAAACCAAAACCCAGGTATGAACTAAACCACTTAAGAATTGTTAGGGTCAGGGCTGTAGTGACTGAAAGTTTCCTGTGGATGTAGATCTACATCTGTATGTAGATGTAGAACACTAGGTGCTTGATTTTGGCAAAAAATGTCATCACAATTACTAAGGTCACAAGTTTTTGATCATGTAATTAACACAGATCCAGGGCTGAGGACCGTGCGGTGGCAGTGACAAAAGATGAACTAAATGTGCCCATCAATGTAATTTGGGCTTTTGGGTGGAAAAAAAAAGTAAAGTGGAGGTGCCTGAATGACAAAACAAGAGCATGATTGCGAAACAGAATTCGGCACAATAAGCATTTTATCTTGATTAGCTTGTTTTCATCATGGAAAGATGAAAAGTATTCATGACATGTGTTTATAGTGCTTTCTAAAGGAACCAAATTAAACATTTTTAAAGACTTCAAGATGTTCTGATCATTCCTAAAAGTGTAATTAGCTGCAACTTTAAATACAGGAAAAAAAGTCAGACGTTTTACCCTCAGAAAGCTCCTCAGTCATCTGCAGGCCTGCAGCAGAGCGTAGGAAATCCAGTCTGTCAGATGTTTGGGGGTCAGCTACCTACCAAAGACAGAGGGGAAACAACATGGTTAGTTAGATTAGAAAAATGCATTCCACACTGGACATAAAGGGAACATCACAATCTTTTGAAGCTTCTTTTGTCATGCTACTTCTTCACTACAATAAAATCAGGCCTAATCAAAAGCTGCAACACCCGAGCAGGGGATGAGAGTAAACTGGAGGGCGGCCAAAAACAGCAAAAAGCTAGCACAGAGGGCCGCTGTTTGTCTGACAGTGGGCCCCTGCTCTGGTTTCCTCTACTGCTCTGAGGAGCGATTCAGCTTCACAGTCAGTGGGCAGTAGAGGAAAACAGTCCTCTCAAAATTCTCCAACAGCGGGCCTTGAGCATGTAGCACTGCTGTGTTTTAAAAGGAAATGTTCTTTCCATCCTTACACCAAGCCCCTGCTATGTTGACACAGCTGGTGGATGCAGCAGTCATCAGCTGAGGCCATCTAGAACACAAATTAAATCCATGGGGTATAATGGAGGAGCACGTGATATGCTTTGCACTGAACAGCAGCAGCTTCAAAAGCAGTGCTGATGAGGATGAGTGGCTCCAGTTTTGTATTACATAGCGAACGCTGGCACTCGTCACTCGACTCACCTCACGCACATTTCTATTACATGCTGCACATTTTTTGATCAGGGTTTCAGCTCCAGATTCTCTCACCTCCACGGTATCCTTGTCCTCTTGTATATTTGACAGCTGTTCTACTTGCTGGAGGAATAAAATGACAAAACCCCCCCCAAAGCAAAACAAAAACATTTATTTAGTCAACTGGAAGACTCTCCTGTCCTGAAACAAAAAACAACAAATGACGTCAGAGAAAAAGCTTACTTGCTCGGTGTCCTTCAGGATTCTTGAATGCTCTCCGTTTGTCACTGCATCCAGGAGGTTGTCTGCCAGTTTGTACACATACTCTTCTGATTTGGCCAGGAACTCTGACAAGCTGCCAAACAACCAACCAAATGAAACTTTACTACAGTTATTTCCTATGCAGCAGCGCTGTAAAAGTCTGAATCATTTTGTTGACTGAGAATAATGACAAGTAGTTGATATTGACACTCCTGCAAATTGGTGGAAAAATAACTGCACCTCCTACACAATCAGTCAAATAAGGACGTGCTACTAATGGTAATTAAAGATTTTCATTAATTTGTAAACAAAATCATACTGTGCTTTTCCGTTTAGAGGCAAAAACAGACACAAGAGACAATGAGCATTTGGTAACAATAAGCTAAATACATATAGTACTGTGCAAAAGCCTTAATTCATTCTTCATTTTATATTTTGCAAGGAAAACATACATAAAAATACAATATTTATGGCAAAAAACAGAGTCTGTGCAACTTGACAGCCACCTGTTTAATACTGAGGCTGCTAGGTTGGGGGGAAAGAAAAAAAACAGACGCCAGTATTTAATGGTCACAATATTGGTTGTATGTGACATATGCGGTCTGTTTCTGAATGACAGATGTCAACCTTTGATTTTGGAGTGCTCATCGTTCACAAGCATGAGAATGGCCAACATAAACTAGGTTTTATAAAAGGGGTGACCAATTCATTTTCCCAAGGGGCCACATGAGAAACTGGGGGTGTTGTGAAGAACTGCACCGGTCCCAGTTTCCCATGACCCATTGGAAAAATTGACTGCTTACCCCCTGTTTTTAAAATCAACCCTCATTTACTGAACTTTTCAGTTGAATGATTTAAAGATCAACCATATATATATGTATTTCCTTAAAATTCACCTAAAAATTATGTAGACAAATAAAATTTAAATTCAAATTCTGTCATGGATAACTAATGGTCCCCACTGGCTGCAGCCTTCATCATAGAACGAGCCCATGTAGCTTCACCTACTCAAACCTTTTTATGGCTTTTATATTCCCTAGATCTTTTTCATTCTGAACACTTTGGAGTTCCACAAGGTGTACCAACCTGTTATGAGCATGAACATCATGAGAGAATAAAACAGAAAGAAGATGAAACTGAAGTTTACGAAGAGATGAAGGGTTTGAGTCAGGGTGAGGCTCCACTTACAGTTTACCTCCTCCTGATACAGAAAATCCAGTGGAAAAAGAGGAACATCTGGAAAGTAATCAGTGAGGAATGCCTCGCTGCGTAAAAGCCACAGAGCTCGGGTCCTTCCACAGACACGCTGCTCATACCTATCTGAGCCCTGCAGGCTGGACTCGTCTCCATAGAAAGAGTAGATAAGGTCAGAATCTTCCTTGCTGATGTTGGCGAAGCTGGAGTCGTAGGTTGGCGCGTAGGAGGTGAATGGCCCATAGCTCATGTAGGACACTGTGGAAAGTGCCGCACACAGATAATTTATTGTTTTTCCTTTGAGACTCTGATATCGACAATATGGAGAAACATAAAGGTAGAACCGTACCTGGAGTGATCCTGTTCCTCTTGTCCTCCCTGAAACCCTGCAAGGTGTTCACACCGCTCTGCAGCCGGTTGGACATCATGCCAAGTTTCACAGGACAATAACCCACATCTGCAACAGCAAACACAGTTTTTTTCCCCCTCAAGTCTCTGGCTGCATCATCATTTCTTTTATAGGTCTGGAAATACTAATCAACCATTAAAATTTCCCACAGTCATAGTTTACAGAAATTAAAATCAAAGAAGCCAAAGGAAACTTATATTTCGCTTTTTTGTGTATAAAATGTTGTTATTTAAAGTGGATATATTATGCTTCTGTATTTGTATTTTTGGACTTCAAGAGTGGTGCAGCCTCTCAGTTCATCCACGGCCAGAGCCTACGACAGAAGCTGATGGTGTTTTCATTTATAACTGTGTGGGCTGCAGTGATGGAGTCGTGTAGTTACTTTTCTAGGGTTTCAGAACAATTTGCGGTTATAATGTCTCTGTGATGTAGATTTAACACAGAAGTATAACTCCAACTGAAAACAGACTGTTTTAGCTCCTCTTTCTTTAAGCTGTTTCCTTCTGATTGGTTGTCCTACATAAACCCCTTTGACTCAAAATTCTAGCCTGCACTTTTGGCCTAAAGGGATTAATGGTATATGTGCTGATCTTTTTACATTAAAGCCATATTCAATATGAACATCCACCACTGTGTCAAATTGTAATAATTGGTCTAATTGAGCTCTTTTATAGTTCCAAAATGGTCTCACCTCCTGCTGAGGGATCTGCTGGGTTGAGGATAGCCAGAGTGGTGGAGCCATCTGACTTCCGCCTTGCAAACTCCAACTACAAAACAAACAGTGATAGTGAAAGAGGAATAAAAATAATGAGAAAATATTACATTATTGGATTGTAGTTAAATAATTAGATAAGACACAATGGACATCAGATAAATAACCAGCACTGAATCTACAACATCGTCTCAAGAGTCTAAAACAAAAAAGAAGGTGTGGATATATTTTAAACTGGGGCCCTTACTGGTTTTTAAACACAAAGCCTAATTTTTAAAATAGTGTGCCAAAGCTCTTTTGGCAAAACAAAAGCGGCAAAGCATTTTTATCCATGCTCTAAATCTCTGTGGTCACAGACTGCACACACAGCCTGTAAAAATAATAACACTAGTGAGCACTGATTACATACCACATCACAAAACTAAAAACACAGTGTCCAGAACATGTAACTCAAATCTTTTCAACCTTAAGCAGCTGTTCTGTAATTCTAAAGAAATTACAAAAATGTGAAGTAAAAAAACAGAAACTATTCTTCCACTACGATCTGTTTATTAATAAAAGGAAACATCAGTATATCTTGATTCAACTTTATGGGCCAAAATTCCTAAATGGGGCAAAATAGCGAGTGAGCGCAATTGCCAAATAGCGCTAAAGTTCAAAAGGTTAACAACTCTTACAATTTTGTCCATTTGTAAATATTGAGAGAACTTTTTTTTCTGGTGCAACATATTAGTAAATCTGGCCCTATGGGGTTAAACGAGGATCTGCTGGGGTTAGTTGGTTCGCTTTGTCTTACTTTTTTCCCCTCACTGAGAAGAAAAAAAGAAAACATAAGTAAATATTTACAATTTATATGTAATGGAAATCTGAAAGGATTAATATATGTCTCATATTAGATTTTCCTTATCTAATCTGCAATGACTTTTCTTAATCCTGCTTTTTCTCATGTCTTTCTCATCTACCCTTCAGATCATTTCATTCAATTACTGCTTTCAACTTTCAACAAGCTCTTGCTGGCTATGTACTCTAAAGCGAGTTAAATTACATCTGCACTTAAGTGTTAACAATTGGGAGTTATGCTTAAGAAATTACATTTCTGCTGTACATGAGTTTAACTTTACCTTTCCATGGTTACTATTTTGATTCATAAGATAACCATGGTGCAAAATGCGTTATACTGTGTGATAATGTATTTAGTGTTGGAAATTTTGTCTAAATCAGTAAAAACTGCTTAAGATTTTCCCAAAAGAGCAAGTCATTCCACAAAGTTATTTAGAACATTCTTAAGAGAATGGGACCTGTAATACCACAATGTCATCTGAAACATTATGATCTAAAAGATCAGATATATCAGTTTGAAAGCGTGTTCTTGTGTTTAACCCTGTTTTCTCACATCAGACTGCAGCACTCTGTTGGACAGCTTTCCTCCAGACTCCTCAATGACCTTGCGTATTTCCTCAAGCTCTTTCTCTGCTTTTGCTGCTTCGTCCTTAGAGTCTTTGTCCTGTCTGCAAATGAAAAGCAAATTGAAAGATGCCAGATGATGAGACACTCTGACCGTGAATGTACTTTGTGGCAACAACAAAAAGTATACACACAGCAGAGAGGAAATTTGCAGGAGTTTTTCTGTTCATTGTATGCCCACAATCTGCTTTCATTCCTCTTATAATTTACCTGTAAGCTTTTGCTGACGTCAACGAACACAATAAAGATTTTGAGACAGCATGTTTTGCGAGATAAAAGGTAACTGAATGAAAAACAGCCTACTACGTGGCTTTCCGGGGCTCGTCCCCTTATAGCGAGTCATAATAAAATGCATAATGTCAGCATACGGGTTCTGTTACATCACCAAGTTAAAACACAGCTGTAAAAGATGATAGCCAAGAGAAAACAAGCCCCAGCATGTCATCAGGCATTCCCCACATTCTCAGCCTCCAGCTCCACAGTGGAAAACAAGCTCACGGGAATCAACACGGTGCACTTCTGGGAAACTGTTTCCACTCATATGCTGCATCTCTTCATATTTCTCAGTTCTGCTGATACAAATGTGAAACCTTTTACTCTTTTAATTTTACAAATATGTAATTGTGTCAGGCCAACTGTAATTTTAAGGGGTTAAAATATTGACAGTATGGTCAGGAGTATTATTAAAATCCCTCTATGAATTGCAGTCTGGGCTCTCCAAGCTACACTTAAATGTGGCATCAAGGCTTAAGGACACGTGTGCAAAGTCAACATGTGAAAGGACCTGGGAGTGCTGGGTGTCTGTGACCTCTCGCTGCTGTCCGTAGTTGCAGGTCCCTCCTTGTTCTGGTCCAGAAAGGTGCTTGTTTGTTCCTCAGATTTCAAAGGTTGTTTGGCAGAAGGGTCAAGACCAGCCATAAAATCTATGCTTTGCTTCAGGCTGTCCAGCCTTTCCTATTAGGGAAGGTGAAAAACATGCTTTTTACTTGGATTTAAGAAAGAGAAAAAAAATAACCAAGGAGAAGAAAACTGTGGTGCTGAGTTTGTGAGCATCTGCTGCCCCCAACTGTTGCTTTGTTCTTAAAGCAAGGTTACAGCAGCCTGATTTACACAGATTATTTTACAGCAGGCTATTTATCAGTAGAGAACACCTGGGTCCTTATTTGAGTGCTATTTTGGAACTTTTAGTACATAATTCACTTTTCTCCTGTCTCAATTATTGTAACTCACTTTTTATGTAAATGGTAAATGGCCTGTATTTGTATAGCGCTTTACTTAGTCCCTAAGGACCCCAAAGCGCTTTACACTACATTCATTCACCCATTCACACACACATTCACACACTGGTGATGGCAAGCTACATTGTAGCCACAGCTGCCCTGGGGTACACTGACAGAGGCGAGGCTGCCGGACACTGGCGACACCGGGCCCTCTGACCACCACCAGTAGTGGTGAAGTGTCTTGCCCAAGGACACAACGACCCAGACTGTCCTTACAAGATGAACTGCCAACTCTTGAGCCACGATCTTTAGATTACTATGAGCCTGTTTTCAAATTGTCCAGAATGGAGCAGCTCTGCTGCTCACAAAAACAAAACATTTTAGTTAATTTTAAAATGTTATTAATAACACATAAAGCCCTACATGGCCAGGGTCCTGTCTATATAACAGTGCTAGTGACACCACATTCCAACAACTGGCCTCTCCGGTCATTTGATTACAGTCTGTGAACTATTCCACACTCTTCTATTTTAAATCCAGAGACGACCAAGCTTTTGAGGTTGCAGCTCACAAACTTTGGTACACGCTTCCTTGTTTTAAAAGACTGATGACAGCAAATTTTTATATGTTAACTTTTCTTAAAATGTTTGCCCCTTGTATGTAAGAACGAATGTAAGACTGTATGTTTCATTTTCTGTCTGTATGCTGGGCAGTACTACGGAACTATGTGTTTTAAAAAGTGCCATTCAAATAATGTTATGGTTATATAATTATAAAAGAAAAATCGGTGCATATGAATGCAGTATGTTTGTGTGCATTTTTTATTGCTGACAGATGTCTACAAAAAAACTACAACAGCTGATGTGGACACAAATCGTCTTTACAACTTTAAAATTACTGCAAAGTTTGTCATACATTAGGCTTGATAAAAATTTAGATGCACAAAAAATTATTTTAAATAATATATTTTTGGGGGCTTTCAAACTGTGCACTGTTTTAAAATAAAGCTCCTCAATTTTTTATTTTTAAAACTTGATGAACCCAAATTACCCCCAAGAAAAAGAGGTCAAAGAAAATGACGGTCCAAGGTCACGATACCTGGCTCAAGATCTTCATTCCGGAATGTAACAGTTTCCGTGCTGCTTTGTGGTAGATTGTCTCAGGTTTGTTGTAAATCATGGCATTTTCACACATAATCCTGAAATCAACCTGCATCAATGACATGCGTAACATTTTAAAGCATGACAAATACAACAGCTTCTGTTAGTTAAAACACACTAAAAATGTGTTCAAATGTGGCCTTTAGGGAAAACAAATATACTTAACATTTTTAACATGATTTAAATTTTTTTTGAATAAGATGAAGACATCATTGACAAAAAAGGTCACCCAGTTTTAGCAGTTTGATCAAACAAAGAAGTATAATCTGCAAATTGCACTGAAGCTACTTGTCATCAAAGACAGGCAAAAAACATCACCTATCAGAACCTATTAGTACAACTGGCAGTAACACAGACATGTACCTTGAGTTCATCCAGTGACTGGTAGCACTCTTTCTTTACTTTGTCCTTCATTGTACTGAAGTCCATGGGACGCTTGATGACTGCAGAGTAACCAGGAGCAATGAGGTCTGTCACTGGAAATGAAAAGAATGCGTTCGGGTCTTTCCTGCAGAGGAGACACAAACAGTTTTTAATCGCAGAAATATCATTACCTAATGCGATGAGTTGCTCACCTTATTATTTATAGATATTACTAAATGTCAAATAATAAATAAAAATGCAAATGCACAATTATCCCTGATCAATAGGTGATAAATGCTGCTGCACCTTTGGAGCTGCCTAATGAGCTGATTCAAAGCTTCCTGCAGAGGAGTCTGTTCTTTTTCTGTGGAAAGGAGCAAAATAACTTAAGATTCTTTCTACAACCTTCAGAATAAGTGTTAGTATTAATTTGGGAAATATTTAACATTACCTTCCTGTTTATCAATCTCTGAACGTATAGGAGTCCTGCTCTGCTCCCGGTCATCATCTCCATCTGCGTCCTGCCCTTTCTTCTTTTTAGTTACCTAAAATAAACAAACAAACATACATTAAATTCACACACACACTACCCTTTTAAAATATTTAACATTATATGCTAAATTATCTATACCAACAGATATGATGTTTACCTTCTTCTTCCCCTTTTCCTCCTCTGGTGACCCAAAGCTTTTCTCTTTATCCTTTTTCTTCTTCTTTTTCTTGTCTTTGGGTTTGTCAAAGTCAGCCGGCTGTTCGTCATAAAAAGTGTCAAGGCTCGAGCTTCCTGCCGTCACTTCATTTCCGGACACTTTCAGCACCAGCTTCAGTGGTCTGTCTCCATATTCTGTACAAACAAATATCGATTAATAATCAAAATAATAGTGTGTGACTACAGTGAGAACATACGGCAGCTTAGGAAAGCTAGAAACAATAGCCGCTAACAACTAACTCGAAGTCATTTAACTTACGCTGCACGTCTACCGAACAATGTATTGTATTCACACATCACCACCTCAGTATTATTATTTTTCATTTAAAAAAATGATGGAAACGTGTAGATATCCATATAACTAAGTCGGGAAGGTAGTTTAGCAATAAGCTAGTTTACCAACTAGCTCTATTGTCGTGCTAACAGTGCTACAATACAAAAACACAGGGGCTACGAGTTAGTTTAAAATGTAAAAACGGTTTATTCTGATAAGCAGCTGAACTGTGTGGGATGAAATACCTTCATATCCATGTTTCTCGGACTTATGCTTTTTGTGCTTCTTGCCCATTGTCTATGTTTTGGTCTGCACCGGCGGCCAACTGCTGTGGCTGAGCACTGTGGTAGCGGAAGTAAAATTTCACCAGAGGCAGATACACTTGCAGCGTCACCTGTCGGTGCGGCGGTGGTAATACCCATGTCTATGGGTACGACCGCCCTTTCAGCCGGAAGGAGGCGACATAACCTTCGAAATAAACTTCAATCACGGACCCAGGCCTGCACAACTGCCATTTGCCATGACCCCCCCCCCCCCCCCCCTTTTAAAATAACATATGATAATAATCGTTCACCTGGAGAAATCACTGTCAGCTAAAATGCTCTTAAGCCACATGCAAATACAGGGAGCACATGTTAACCACACTCGGTTATGTATTGATAATTCAGCACGCCTGAATCATATACAGAATGTCCATTTTCCTTTAATATATGGATAAGTAAATTTTTTTTTTTTTTTTTAAATCGAGATGCTTAGAAGACATGTCCAACTGCAGTACTGTGAGTATAAACACATGCAACAAGGGAAAGTTCATGATGAAAAGAAAAAATGTAGTATTGCATGAAGCCAGGAAATTTGCAAGTGGCGCAATATTAGAAAAAACCTGAAGTAACAGCTTGTTTTTTCCTTTTTTTAGTCCACTATAAATGTCACACAGTAAACATGCTGAGCTTTTCTTTCCTACAACCAAAGTTGGTCAAACTCAATGCTAAATTTAAAACACAGGTTTTCAGTTTTACTCGGATTACATCAAGATTAGTTTTTAGAGCTGACATCAGACAACTGTTGACTGTATTCATCAGCAACCCTTTAACACACCTGGAGTGTTGCATACTGATGTGTTTAAATGATCCATATATATTAATTTTAATGCACTGGGTATACTTTTATTGCACTTTTTTTCCATAACATTATTTCAGTGATTGAAATCAGTGTCTTAAGACCCAGGCATATGTCCTCTACATGTCTTCTATATGCAGCTAACCATGATAAGCCAAGGAAATTCTGGAGATGTTTTATGCAGAGACATTTTTTAGCCATAAACCATAATATTTTTCTAAATGTAAAAAGTTATTTGGGTTGTGCAAGACTTCACAAAAAGAAAAACAATATTTCTGATCACAAACATTAAAAAGTATGTTTGTGCAATCACCTGCAGAAATTTTACTCACCGTATTCTTTGCCTGCTTATAAACAAACTGTGGCAGAGAAATAAAAGTATCAAATACAAAACAAAGACAAAATAAATGAATAGTATAAATATGGTAGTTTACTTGGAAATTGTGCAATTATGCCACTTGTCAACTCTCCAGCCTCTGGATGCAGACTTAAGTAGACTTTTTTCTTATCCTACAGAAATGTAGTAAACTGGAGCAGAACCCTTCACAAATTACCCTGAATGGTTTGTGTAATGAGTTGGCAGAATATATTGGCATCTTCAACACGGGTGAAGTAAAGTGTCTCTAAAACACAGTGGTTAATATTGAGGTCTTTCTTAAAACTTAAATTTAAAATTTGTTAAAAAAAAACCAGACACCTCTGTAAAGAAAAGAGAGATGATATTTAGTTGAATGTTGACTTCGCAGGACTGTAGCGGCAGGAGCTTCCCTGTCCGTTTCGGAGCTGTTATACTCGGTTAAATTGGGACATATTGTACTGTCTGATGAATGACAGATGTTTTATTCATGGCGGAAAGATAGTCTACATTCTTTGATGCACATTCCAGGTTTTATGAAAAGGGCAAAAGATGGAGCGGAAAACTCGAAAGGAATGAAGATTGACAGAATCCACTATTTGAGCCATTCCTGGTCATAGATGAAGACATGATATTTATACTCTGTTATCGTTTGAGTCTCCTATCTTAGCAAACTCATCCCCAGCAAATTACTATAATATATTCTTTACATATTCGCTGTTATTGTGTTGGGGAAAAAATCAGTTGCATGTTATCCATGGCCATATTTAAAATTAAAATAACCAGAAAATTTAGCGTAGTAATTCAGAGACTGATGGTTTTCTTATGTGTCATTTGTGCAAATGAAAATGCACATACAGCTGTAATTCACTTGGAGCTTGATTTAGACCCTTCTCCCTGTGATGAAAAGTCACTGAGTTCCTTATGAAATAGAACAGTCAGGGAAAGTGTTTCCCAGCAATATGCCCACAATTCTCTGAGGAGTAATTGTGTTTTCTTTCCTCCTTGACTAAAATTAAACACACAAATAAAGGATCATTTGTGGGCCCCAAAAAACGATGGATTTTCATCCTCCCTTAAACCTCTGAAGGCAGCAGAAACAAGTTTTCAGCCTGTTTACACTTCCAGCAAATATGAGTTGGAGATTGGATTTGTCTACATAGTAAGTGCTGTTAGGAAATTGAGGAAACTGTTTCAGGCCCTAAAACCAAAATAATAAGCTGAAAGACACCAAAATGTTCTACAAAGTTGAGGAGCTTAGTTTCATTTTGGACTGTTTACATACCAGGAATGATTGGTACAGCTTTATAGTCACTCATGAACATACACATTTTCTTTCCAGAAAAAAAAGTTTGGAATCGTTTACGTGTGTTGTATGGTGTATGTTATTGTGTATCACAATCCTGGATAGTAGCTTTGAACAAAGTGATTATAAAATCCCTAATACCAAATACATTTTGGCCTTTTTGAGCCTTTCTAATGAACATTTTAGATAACTACAACATGAGAACAAACCTCCTTTCAAAATGTTCTTCATTTACTGTCCATGCAATGTAATGAGTACAGCAGTCAAAGATAGATGTCTGTGTTCTCTACAGATTTGCTGGTCCAGTACTACTTTGCAGCCCCAGAGAGGCCGTGGGATCCATCTGCTTGAGTCCAGCTGCAGAGCTGCGCACACATTGGAAGTCCATGGATTAAAAGGAGATCAGTTACACCAAACAGGGTTAACAAATGGCAGATGTTGTGAAATTCATTATCCTCTGTCACAACAGAGGGGCTAAAGGGACCCGGAGACCATTTCCACATGAAAGCTGCTTCCCAACAGAACCATGGGAAACCGCTTCCCGCCCTGCAGACGGGATGGAACTGGCATGTTTTGGTCTCTGCACATATACACAACAAAAATACAAACAGGCATACGAATGCAGGCTTTGAACGGTTTATCTGTTTTGCACATGGTTTGACTGAACCAGCTTTGGAGATAAAATGTGCTGTTTGGACTGCCTGAGCCAGAGCACCACAGTCCCCCCCCACCCCCTTTTTATGGTGTTGGGACAATCTGGTTTGAGTTGGGCTGTAAAATGTCATCCTGGTGACAGTCCTGTAGTTAAAAACCATCTCTTAAAAATAATTTAGAAAACAACTTCCCCTTTATTTTCACTCTTGGTGTTTTCGTGTATTTTCTCTGATTTTGCAACTTTTTGTTCCTACCTCTGTTTTCAATCTTGGATATTAAAGTTATAGCTTCTTTTCTTGCTAATTACATCAAACTTAAAGCCCATGGCAAATGGAAATGAATAACGTCTGCCCTTTTGGCTGGATATGAGAATATTTGATGAAGTTTGGTCATAGAAGTCTTTTCACTAGAAGTTGTGAGCGTGCTACTCAGTTATGACAGATGAAATGTTTGGGGTCATTACAACTGTCAACGCAGAACGGGTTTGAAGATGTAACCAGCCATCACAAATAAGTCAGACAGAAACATCAAAGAGGAGAAGCCAATCATTCTGCCTCAGTGTTTTTCTCCCGTATGCCAGTCTGTCATGGCAACATCTTTGAGCATCAATCACTCATCCCCGTCAAAGCGCTATGTGTATGGTGACTCTATTTTTATCTGAAACCAGAACACTTCATGCACGTGGGTTTGATTGTCAGTTTTTACAGCTCGCCATTGTTGCCGTGTTGTTGTCCTGTGGTCCTCTAACATTCTACCCAAGTCTGTAGATGAAAGTATGCACTCTTTTTTTGTGCTCTAACAATCACTTCTTGTGATGTAGAGACTGCAAAAAGCTTGTTAAGTGCAAAACGATGGCCAATATAATCTTTTCCAGTGCAGAAAAGTGTTATGAAATGTGATAGACATTTCATAACACAGATTGTTTATAAAAGATGGACATAGCCGCAAAGATGTCACACTAAGGTAGTGTAGATGGACTAAGGTAGTGAGATTTACCAGCATGGTACATGGATAGAAGGCGCACAGATCATTTTGTGAATATCACTTAAAAGTAATCAGATTAAATGCTAGAAAACCAGTCCTTAAAACCAAAGCACAAACTTCTGGACAATCTGCATCACAAAAAGGGTAATATTATTTACAAGATCTTTTAATTTAAATGCTGCAAAAGGCACCAATACTGCAGTAATTTCACTGATTTGATGGTCTGCACATTGGCAAACATGCGTCTGTGCCCTGACTTTAAGCCTGTGTTTTAAAATAGCTTAAAAAACCTTAAAATGTAAGCTAAATGTATCAACATAATGTTAACAAAGAATATCCTAACGCTAACTCTGGCAAAATACAAAAACTCCTGAAGAAATGAGGGCAGAACTACAAGGAGATATCAAAACCTGAAAGAACAGCAGGGAAAATGTTTCAACACACCCACTGATAAAATGCTGCCCCTGGTGATGAAAGTTGTATATTTTGGAGAAGGTGATTACAGAAGTTACCTTTTGGTAAACCTGAAGAAGTCAGGCATTTTGCAGCTCAAGTGCAGTTTTAGCACCTATGTATTCACTTTTTTATTTCTGCCCCAGAGGTTACCGCTTGGATTTAACATCATGACCTCAGATGTTGCTTTAGTTACTGAATGTGTTTTTATTAATGTCTGACATCTTCAGTTTTTAGCCACAGTATTCTCTGATCTAGTTACTCCTATGTATATTTCACTGGGCTTGCTTAATATTTATTTATTTATTTATTTTTTAGTATAATATCACTCTTTGCTTGAAGGTACTTAATGTATTATTCTGCTTTTGAAAACTCCATTATAATGGGAGATTCTTTTAAGGGAGGCTGATCTGATGTGTGACTCTACAGGGGATTCTTGTTGGGAGTTATCTGTGTGTAAATGCATAGCGCACACGCATCAAAAAATGCTTACATGCATCATAAATTTGGAAGTGTGTGAGTGTAAGCACATGTGATAGGACAAGCAAGGTGGGTAAAGGATAGGGTGGGAGTGGGGGGATGATTTCTGTCGATCTGAGTCTTTTTTCTCCCCAAGCCTCTGAAGACAGTGGTCCTGGGGTGGGTAAAATACACAGGGGAGACGTGTTCAAAGCCTGCGAGCTTGGTGACGATCCTCGTCAGATCCTTAGCTGTTTGAAAAGTTCATATAAACTGAAAGACAGCCGCTGGGAAATGGTCTTTGCAAACTCAATGAGAGTTTATCATCTCAACACAGGGAGAGGCACTGTTTGAGGTGGAAGCGCGCTGCCTGTAATCTTATTCTCCTTCAGAGGTTTATCAGGGGCCGCTCCTTCCTCAAAAAGTGAGTAAACCTGGGTCCTTATAAACAAGGTATCTCAGAACAGGAGCTGTCATTCGTATTAAACAACACAGCTCCGTTTATGACCTGCTGACGGTAACACAATTTATGGTTTTCTCTTTAAGAAAAAGACCCGTTAAAAGCACAATTATCCGAGTACCTCATTATTCATTATTTATGCATCTAATTAAACCCCTAATGAGTTATTTGTGTCCATTAATTGTTGTTGTCTGCATGAACAGGTCATTAAACTGTTTCCCTAAACAATAATTGTCTAATATTAGACTGGAAAAAGAAGTTAGAGACTGCAGCAAGAAATATGGTACAACTTCAAAGATGAGGACTTCATACTATCGAGAGGAAGAAAAATAAGAAGAAATCCTTGTGCATCACTGGAAATTCTTCTGTGTAGTCTTTTACCACTGATGTGTCTGTGATACACATGTGAGGCAGTCAAACGTGGTTATTCTAGAAGGAAATGATAGAGAGACATTACATCTCACAGAAAACACTGTGATTAACTGATGATAATGAAGACAATTGTTGCCTTTTTGTCAGGGTTAGCTGTGTGATAGGCATGTTGCAGAACTCATGACACAGGAGTGGAATATAAAACAAGGCTATGACACTGATAATGGAAAATAAGAAAGTCCAAAGTAATTCAAAAGATAAGTTTAAACCAAGGAAAACACACATCAAGGAATACAGGAACTACAGCACGCAACATTGAAGGACAACACTACAATTAGAAAGAGGAGATTCAAAGAGTATATATGCAAGGTAATGAGGCTAGGGGAAAACAGGTGGGAAATACTGTGGGAACAAATCAGGGTTAACGAGACAAGGGGAGTCAAATGAAGTACAAAGCACAAGGGACAAAGACCACCAAAATAAAACAGGAGAGAACTTACACTGAGGCAAAGACTCAACGTTTACATGTAAAGACAACCATGGAGAGCAAACCAAGCAAAAAACTAAAAGAACAAAAGCACTAGAATAACACACCAAAAAAACATAAGATCATAAACAATATAGAACTACAACAAAATCCCTTCACAAAACCCAAAAGGAATCATGGACCCACAAAACTCAAAACTCTGGGTTTAAGACGCAGTGACTACAACACCTTTTAAGTGCATAAGGAAGCCTTTATTGAATTTGTGTAATAAAATGATCTTGAAACCAGGCTGGATTATCATCTGATCAAGTCTTAGTCCCTGTTGGAGCCCCGAAAATTAGGTTTATTCAACATTGTGTGGCATGTAATCTGATGTATTGTAATTTTGTTAGCAATTTGCACCACAAAAGGATGATGGCCCAGTCCTTTAAGACCTCAAATGTATTAGTTTATATTGAACTTATTCATTGTAAAGTGGGTTTCAGCATTTTTTTCTTCCATTTTTAATGGATTTTAAATAGTTAATGAACTGAAAACCTCAATGCAAGGTGGCAATATTTAATTATAGCAGTGTAAATTTATTGTTAACTACTACTATCAACTTCTTTATGAAAGACATTCATAATGTGGCCAATAGCTCTGGAGCACAGCTGGTTTTTGGCTCAATAATAAATCTGATGTTCAGAGTGAATGGGTCAAAGGAAGGTTGATCTGACCCTGGCTGGAAGGATTTAAAAGTTAGCTATGATCAGCATTTTCAACCGATTTATGGAACTTATGTTAGCTTAATGACAAAGCTAGCCACATTTGCTATTTTGTATATACTGTTTAAAAAGAAAAGAGGTAAATCTCTTGTTGTGAACCACTTATTACGCTAGAACAGGTGCACCACAAGGAAGAAAGAAGCATTGGGCTTAGTTTTCTGCCTTGGTACTCCTTCAAAATCTGACTTTAACACCGAGTCATTGTTTGAGCATTTAGCAAAATCTAGAAGAAAATTCACTTTAGAAACTTCCTTGTAAAGAAAATCTTGCTGCAGTTGCTTGGGGCTGGTTGTTCTGCTCATGTTGCAACACACAAACTTACAGTCTCCTAAACTCATGAACAATCAGATCCTTCCCACTGGTTAGGCATAAAAAGACCCACATGACAGTGATTTCCAGGGCCCTGCAAAAGTGGGAGGAAACCCGAGATCACTCTGAGGGGATGACGGTAATTGTCTCATTTAGAGACTGATGCCCACAGGTAAGAGTAATTACGGAGGGCCATTATTCTCTCCTGTCTGTGTGTGTGTGTTTGTATGCTGTGGAGGCCAGTTTTTCAGGCGAGTGCCAGCAGCAGATTACAAAGGTGTGGCTGCCGTGCAACATCCAAATGTGACACATAAAAGACAAAAGTGTGGATCAACAGAGGGTGTCTCAGCCCCATTCCGCTACTTTGCCGTCAATCTGACAGATGGCATGGGCCTGTCTGAGGCCCAGGCAATGAGGAGAGCAGTGGCTTCAAAGGCCCTCTGTAATCTGCAGAAACATCACAGGCTGGGAGAAAGTGACTGTCTCCCAGACTCCCGCCCTACTAAGAGGGCGAGCGAGGCGCTAATGAAAGGCAGATAAAGGGATCGCAGGCACAGACAGCGCCTTGTGAAAAAAGAAAAAATTGATAGAAAACATCAGGTAGGCTTGCCTTTTTTCTTTGCTTTTCCTTTTCTTTTAAAGAATCCACAGATAAATGGTCTCGTCAGTCCTTTTGTGTTCCCAGAAAAACAGCAACACACAGATAAAGGGATATTTTCAAAGCTCTCCTCCCCCGTTGAGTATGACTCAATTCAGACTAAATGGTCAGTGCTGAGTATGGGGTAAAGTTAGTGACGATGGAGATTGGAAATGTCACTAGTGGCTTGTTTTTTTGGTGGCTTTGATGTGACAGTCAGGCCTGGCGCTTGCTGTCAGACGCGGCATTAATCAGAGAAACTTGGTTCTTTGTCACCCTTTGCCACATTTATTTATCGCCCAGGAAGCAGCCGCATCCCTTCATTTGGACTAATCAATTCTTCTTTTTAGCAACATCTCAGCTCACAGGAAGTTTGCATGTCCTTTCATGCAGCACTGATGCATCACAGCACCAATATCAAAAGCACAATATGTGCTTTACTTTACTTTAAAGGAACTTGTAGGTTGAAATCAAGGTGTCCGTCTCCCAAGTATACATAGCATTTACCTAATAAAAGGCTTGGGTTATTGTATAAAGCATTGGCCATGCTACAGCAGTTACGACAAAAACAAAAGTCTGATTCCCAGTCTCCCTCAGATTGTGTGATGTGGAACTGGACACCCAGAAGGTCCCTGAAGTAATTTATAAGTTTTGCGGTTAGCACTGACAGGTTCAGTGGAGTGAGCTAGAATCAGTCATAGTGTGCAGACCCCTGGCCAGAGGGTTTATTAGCTGGTCTCAGGCTAACCAGCCCAGTCTTCATTTCAACACATTGGCATGTTTTTTTCCTGACAAACCCTTGAACTGTGAAGGCCCTGTCAAGGCTGGAACTGGCTCATATATTCAGGGACTACCCACAGCTTATGTTATCCATGCCTTGCAGTGAGTGAAACCATATAAAAGAAAACCACAACAACAAAAAAAATGACACAAAGTTTAACTATCTGGCTAATAATTATGGTGTGGAAATGCAGCGTAATAGGCTGATAAGATGCTACCACTCCAATCACTCAAATATTAATAAGATGAACCCTGAACAAAAAGACCTGTATGTGTATGTGAGGGTCTGCTAAGTTGTTGTTTTTTCTCTCTCTTGGTGACCTATCTGTTGCGAATAACGGGCTTTCGACTCTGATATTTGCTGATAAGTGCTGAATCCTCTTAACTTGCTTGGGAGTCTGCTGCCTCACATATTAGAATGGCATATTTGAGTGGGTTTGAGCTTTCTGGTGCATCTGTGCTGGATTACTGCTTTCACTCTGCTTAATTTTACAAACAACACTCAGAGTTGGCGTCAGAGTATTTTTATTTCCCGAGGTGAGGAAAACGGAGCCATCCAACATCTAAAGTGGTGGTAAAATGAAACAAAATAGTTTGATGACTGAATAGATTGTAAAAAATAACTGCTGGTGTCCAGTAATTAATCTGAAATGTGCTCCTTACCATTTTTCATGAGAATTTGTAAATTAATAGCCTTCAGTGGTTCAGACTGCAATTATCAGTATCTAATTATTTGTTCATTTGAACAGTTATTGCTTCTCTTTGAGTCTTCAAATTTAAATAATTAGTTTTTTTTAACCAGTCACTACAAAGTAGATGGCATTTCCAACAGCTTTAACTGTGGTTTGTTTTTACTGCTAATTAAGCAAAGCCCTGATGGACTTCATATCAAAGGCTGATGTCTTTACAGTGACTCAACCAGATTTAAACAGGATGAGACTGTTTTTCAGATGAGATGTAGATTATTGTGGCTCCTGGCCGGTAGTGGGCAACTCCTCTGGCTGGAAAAAGTATGTATGAAATTCACTTCAGTTCAATTTTATTTATGTGCAGTCATGTCAAGATGGGTTATACTGTAAGGTAAATACTACAGTGACTTTCCCTACAGGGAAATACAGAGTAACTCCAACAAGCACTGGCAACAGTGGGGAAGAAAAACTCCCTTTTAACAGGAAGAAACCTTCAGCGGGACAAGACTCAGGGAGGGGCAGGTTAGGAGAGGGAGACAAGACAAAAGACAAAGATTAATAATAAATCATAATTAAATGCAGAATGGTGTATAAATGCATGGTGGGTGAAAAGAGGTGAGAAAAGAAGAAACACTCAGTTTATAGGAAAATGGCTCTCGAACTCCTTTAGTATACAACCTCAGTAAACTCTTTCCTGATAGGTCAGTGTCTCAGCCGCTAGTTATACTAAATACAACATGAACTCTATTTTGTAAATCATGGTTCCTGTTAAAGTCAAGACAAAGGTTAAGCCACACCAGGATTTATCTTGTGACTAACAAATCACTATGATATATGACAAGCAAGCAAGTATCACGGCAAAACGTGTAATAGACACGCCGGTCCACCGTGTCCATTTCACGCTTTGCCTCTCCAAAACGTGCAATTACTGCAAGCAGAAATTGCATTACCAGCAGGTAATGCAAAATGTGAAATGGACACTTTGGAGCGGCGTGTCTATTACATGCTTTGCTGTGATATTGACTCAGACAGTGTACTGTTTCTTTGTTTCGGTCAGCTTTTACTCTCACTGATCTCATCTATTTATGAAACACTGAGTTAAAAAGCTAAGCTACTGGCTTCACAACGGGAATGCTAACTAATGGATGCTGTCTTGCTCGACAAGTGCTATTATATATTGAGTTGCTAATTTAGGCCAAAAGTAAAAAATATATAGAAAAATCTATAACAAAATGTACTTCACCGACCAACTGAACAGACTCTGTGTGTCTCTTAAAGCAGCACAGTTAGACCAGATGTCACAAAGTTGTTAAGTCTTGACACTTACATGAGTGAGTTATATTAACTGTACCCTGTATTATCCCATACGCTTGCCATTAAAGGGGAAATTAGCTACTGAGGCAAAAAACGCCTTTTTTTTTTAAATAAACATGTTCACTTAATTTGAGCTGGACATTTCAACATTAAAAAGGTTTCAGTAAAATGATTTCCATTCATTCTTAGTTTCTTAAATATAGATGACACAAAATATAAAAGAAAAGACCCATAAACCACTTTAAAGAGCATCTAGCTGACACAACAAGTTAGGCTCCTAGATTACCGACATATAACACTCCACCAGCACCATTTTGAACATCTGCAGATGAGAGGCGCTTCCATAAAGTTCTGGTTTTGTTTTAGGGCAGCTTACAGTAAAATGTCTGGGTGTCAGCTGCTGTTTTACTTTTAGCTCTGCCAGATTCCTCTCCTCCCCACGTCCAGCTGGGAATACAAAAGTCATTCAGGAGTTCTGTAATTGGCTGGAGTTTAATTAAAGGCCAATTTGGGGAAAAAGGCAGACAAAAAGGCAAATTAGAGACACTTGTAAAACAGAAAATGAAATGCTTAACAAGCTCAGCATCGCTATTCACTGACCTAATTTACATGCCAAACCTTTTCAGTGAGTGTGTTTAGAGCTTTGTGGCTTCGGTGTTACTGTTACTATAAAGCTCAGATTCTGTAATTAAAATATGGCAAACATTTTGCAGCAGCTCAAATCTCAGTGCATGGCAATAATTTTAAATTCAAAATGCGTGTGTCCCACCTTAAACATTTTAAATATAGAAGAACGGTTTTCTGTCAAAGTCTAATGAAAATTAAGGGCTGGAGCCCTTTGCTCTTCACACCACATTTAAATATGAAAGTTAACCATATACTCATGATCTTTATGATGTGCAGCAAATCAAAAATAATTAATATTCATTAATGCATTTTGTCAGTGGAAATTATGATGCAGTTCACATGAGTTAAGCATTGTCCAAAGATTTATTTTTTTAGTTTAACTCACACAGCTACACTTATACTGTATACACAGTATATCCCTCAGTTCTTTATATTTTGGTTCCAAGGAGCCAGACTTTCTGAACAATATTCTCTGAGCTTTCTGAAGATCAAAGTTTTTGTATTGGCTGCTTTTTTAGTCATTTTCATCTGAACCTATAGTGTGATGAACTTGGTGGTATAAATTATCATGAACATGTAGGGAGGAGTGTCAGGAAAGAGGTGCAACAGTGATTGTCTACAGCCATCTGTAAAACAAGGGTGGGTCTGTCGTGGTAAGGTGCTGCATTCCATCCAGTAGTGCTGGGAATCTTGTAAAAACTGATGTAATTATGAACACAGAAAAGTACCATCAGATGTTGATTTACCGTGCATTACCGCCTGGAATAGATCTGACTGGGAACATTTCTTTTTTCAGCATAAAAATCATTTAAAAAACACAGCCAGTGTAGTAAAACCATACCTGGACTGAAAAGCACACAGTGGACCACTATAAGTCATGGATTGGCCTCCCCAGAGCCCAGACCTCAACATTATCTAAGCAGTGTGGGATTGTCTTGACACAGAAGGGAACAAAAGGCAGCTCAATTCCAAAGAAGAGCTTTGAATGCCCTTGCAGAAGCCAAGAGAACTATTCCTCAAAGAAATTACAGAAAAGCATGCCTAAGAGAGCTGTGTTGAAAAATATGAGGCGAAACTCTGTTTTGCCCTGTATTGTGTAAATTGTGTATTTCCCTTTATGTTGCCATGCTTCACTAGATCACTGCACCTATTTCCTATTTTTTGAGCAAAATATTTTAAAAATCCTTTTTTGACAAAAACAAAACAAAAAAATACAGAAAAAACAAAGTAATTCCTGTGATTGACAGGTTAAATGAAGACTATATAAATGCTGAATATAATTCAGTCAGTACAAGACCAGGAATCTCTCAGCTCTTTAAAAAGTAATGAAAATTAAAAACAATCTAGCCAGAGAAAATAGGCTACAGGGATATGCATCCACAATGTGACAATATTCAGCTAAAAAAACCCAAACCACAATTCCCCTGGTGTGTTTCAGAGTATATGACATATGACTTGTCAAAAATCAGCTTGGCAGACATTTAAGGTGGAATTATATGCCCCTCCACCCATTAAATGAATTTAGAGGATCAAAACTTTCAGTAAACGATAAAAACGTGATTACCATCCACGCGTTTGAGGAGCTCTTTCACTGCCAAGCCTTTTGATGAAGCCTCAGCCTTATGCAACAGATTTAGCAGATGTTGTGGTATTTTGAGCTGAAAAGCAGCTCTCAGACATTTTTCAGGGCTGTTGAGGGATAATTTGCAAACAGTCCACAAATCCAAGAAAAGGGTGAGTGGCATCAGGGACAGTGACAGCAGCACTGTTCAGATCTGTTGTTCTTTGCCCTCTTTACAACAGCCTTCCCTTCTTCTCTGCTTGTAAAGCAGAAGAAGAAGAGATTATAGCAGTATATAGCAGGATTATAGTACACTATTTTTGTTGGCCAAATACCAATGACTTTGCCATTCTGATGGTAATCTAAATCTGGTCACTAAAGTGATGATTTGCGCACCATACGAAGCAATCCACATTTTTATAAGCTGCAGAATTTTTAAAAGTAAAACGATGCAGAAGTGACCGTGAATAATCACATTGTGCCATGAAACTGCAGTAATTCGATGAAATTCTTTTGTAGTGTAGAACATTACACTGTGAAAGTGACATTTACAGCCTGATAAACTCAGCGGGGTGGCGATAAGTTGAACGACGCTGAGAGAACTTGAGAACTTTTTCCTCAAACTGCGACACACTTTCCTTGGTGTAAAATAAGAAAAAGGCGTCGATTCTGGAACTCCTGCTCCTTCAAAGCATCCCCCTTTACGGAGAAGCTGGCATGACCTTGTTTCCTTGGGAGTAAAAGATACAGAGAGCTGGAGGGGCTGGGTGAGGAAAAGGAGGGGTGAAGGAAGGGGGTGGTGGTGGGGTGGCATAGTGGAAGAGGTGGGGTAACTTCAAAACCCACATCAAAAGGAATAAATAATTGTTTCTGCTGGTTTTGTTGTTGTGATACGGATCGGCGAAGCAGCAAGTGGCGAGCAGGAAGCTTTGATTTGAGGCAGCCTTCCTGGAGAGGGCTCCTTCTGTCGGCAGCTGAGCAGAGAGAAGCAGGGCCCGCTGATTAAAGTCCTGTTTGTTTTAATCTTCGCTTTTGCCCAGGGGAGGCCTACATAGAGGGAGAGATCCTGCTGGGGGGTGGGACAAAACTGTTCTCTGGGGGCCAGTTTCCTCGTCTCCTTCTTTTTCTTTGACATCCTGAAAATGAAGCGATGGCGCAGCATCCAGATGCAGGGTGAGGCCGCTTGAAAGGGTCAGTGTGGGTTCAAGATTAGGGAGGCTTTTGGGTCAAAAGGGAATGGCAAATTATGGGGATAATATTAATGTATTTAGTACACCCACAGCCCAGTTGATTCATTTTAATGGTTAGTTCACAGGCATGCATAAAATTCCACTTTAGATTTTCTCTGTAATTACAGCAATACCCTTCTGACCACCTCCCTATGTATGTACTGCTTTAACTGCAATTACAAACCTGTTTAATGAATCACATCCACATTAATACAAATATTAAAAGCTGGTTTTGGAAAACCTGTTAAAAACAAGCACACATTTGTATTTATTTGAAGTTGTGAGAAATTTGAATTAAATGTTTGTGAGAAATGTTTGAATATATGAAAAGTTAATCGCATTGATGTTTCGCTGTGTAACGAATAAAATCAGACATTACATAAAATTTTGTCTAAGCTTTAGGGAAATTCAAATGCATTAAGATCTCACCAGAATTAATTAAAAAAACACTGTTTGATCACTCCTACAGGTACCTGCAACACACGATGCATGAAATTACATTAATCTAAATGTCACTCTGCAAAGCTAGAATATTCCTTGCCATCACCTCTCGTCTCAAATAAACGTAATATTTGCAGTGTGATATAATCTGAGTGCTTCCCGCTGATTTGCATCAACTGATATGCGCGACACCAAGCCTTTGATTCTGACAGAAATCCACTATTGGCAAAAGTGTCATCAGAATTGCTGGAAGAATGAAATAGACTTGCTGACGTGCACATTGCTTCTAGCCTTTTATGCAGTTATTCAAACAAAGTAGTCTCATTGGATCTTATCGACATATGACGAAACAGCGGAAGGCAGCACTTTCCATTCTTGACAGTAAACAGACGCTTCGTCCACGGGCCTGCCAGTGTTACAGACAGAGCTCGTTAAGAGCTGACATCAAACGCTTATGGAGACTGATGATTTAAATATTGAATCGACTAGCGGCAGCACCCAGACAGAGGAGAGCTGGTATGTGCTGACACTAAAACAGATGTATATTTTAGCAGCCTTTTCCTAGCTAAACTAATGGCTTTGGGGAAGCAGATGAAAGTAAGACCTGCAGATCTGCTGGGACAGCTCTGGGGTTTGCTGTACTGTAAGTGGCAAACACCCTGGGTATCCTTTCCAAGTTCCTCTGTCCTTGTCTCCTGTACCCCATATATATTGCTGCTCCACTGTCAGTTGAATCAGAAGAGAGGTATCCCAATCAGAGGCCTCTCTCCCCAGCCAGCGGGGACACTAACAAGCTCTAATGATCTCCAGCTAGGCCCGTCTCTTTTCTCTTCCTCCACTCAGTCACAACACAACCTGCAGCACATGTCTCATGCATGCACCATTACTTGTCCAGCTATGTTCAATTTATGATCTTAATCAAACAGCCTCTGCTAGGACTGGATGGAGCAGTCCCCAAGAATGTGCACTGATAAAGGTGCATCCACAAGGGTAAATTATTGTAAGGTTTGATAAAAACATGACAATGAGGCCATTCTTTTTTTCAGTTCTGGCTGTGGTTTACTGAGTTTTGCTGGCATGTATACTCTCCAAGGAGAGGCCAGATGTGAGGCACTGGAGGGGTTGAAAATAATTTCAAACATGTTTTTGTCTGCTTCTTATCTTGATGGATCCAAGCATATCTAACACCAAAGAAGAAGTGCAAACTCTTCTCTTCCCTAACAAAACAGCTAGGGGCCAATAGGGCAGGTCGTAACTGCGTGAATCTTAAGATCTACGGTCATTAACTAATGCTGAAAGAATAGGTCCACACCATAGATATTTACACATCTCAAGCTTTTTTGTTGTGTGTGTGTGTGTGCGTGTGTGCGAGAAAAAATCCTTATCCAGGCCTTTAGGTGAACCTTGGAAATGGGCGATATTATCTTAGGTCTCTTTCAACTCTGGCTTTCTATTGGCCAACATTCAGAAGCTTGCCAAAGTGCACCACCCCATCTTTTTGTTCAGAAGGTTAACATAAAATCTGATTGTTGGCTGGGAATGACAATTCTTTATATCTAGCCCTACATATTAGAACCTGATTTGGAGTATACGAATAAAAGGTAAGAACTAAAAAGTGGGAGACTGGTGTCAGAAAATAAAACAGATAACAGAGCCAGAAAATGTTAATTAGATGCTGCTGAGAAAGTGAAAATTTTGTTTAGCCATGTTGGACCATGAATGTCCAAGTATAAAACACTGTATATATCGGGGAAAATAAAGAAGAGCATATCTAAAATACATGCAGGCAGAAAATTTTGGATGATGTGGTGTTGGATGGGAAATTTGTCTTCTCATCTTCTGCATGTAAGATGCATTTTTCTTTTTGCACTATAACTATTTGGTTAGCTAGTAGATATGTATATATTTAAAATATTATGAATGATTTTCTAAGAACATAAATTTTAGGTTTAGTGTATCTAAAATGAAAGAAAATTATGTGTATTGAAATATTAATTTAGGAAGCATATCGTCAAAAGTTTAGTGTATAAGGAATTGCTACATAAATTAAATTCATTAAATGTATGCAATGTTTTTTTTTCCTTTTTTAGTTGCTAATGTGTGAACAGAGCTAAATTGTAACTTTAAAAAATGAAAATGTCCTGATTTCTTAGTTGCCATAACAACCTTTGAGCTGATTTCTATTCAGCCTATAGGACACTGCGAGAATTTCCAGGGAAGCCATAATAATATCATCCAATTTTTGGCTGTCTTCCAGTTGCCTACAGTGCAGTGAACACCATCTTACTTTAGTTTAAAACACAACAACTTCCAACCTTGTGAGCTAATCTTTTTCATTTAGTGTTGTATATTAATAGTGTTGAATATATTTTGTGGTTTGAAATGTGTTTATAGTAAAGTACAACCTACTTATTGGTGTTTTGCAATTATTCCTTTCTAAATGCAATCACCGCTTAGCAGTTTTGAGCTCAATAAGCAACCAGACATTTGCAGGATTAAACATTTCCATGGTAACAGGGACCTTAACCAATCAGAGACACTGCTGTTTGAATTCAGGATTGTGGATAAAGTAGTACTTTTCTGTGACTTACAGCAGTTTCTGCAGAAGCACATACCATTGTTTCACAATGTTTTAACCCATAATAAGTCCACTTTCAATGACTCATTGTCGCTCACAGTGATCAAAATTCATACGGAGAATATTAAGATGATAACGATGAATTATTTTTACTGTTAACCTCTTAAGCCCCAAGCCTAACTGATCTCCTGCCTTTTGCCCCCGTATCAGGGGGCGTTGGGGCTTAAGAGGTTAAACACTATATACACAAAACCCCCCCGAAGTGACCAGACTTTCTGTTTCGTGAGATAGCGAGCAAACAAGCTCAGGTAAGCCGGCTAGCTTTAGGATGCTTCTCTACACAGATCTGTAGTTGATTACCGTACCCTGTTACACTGGCAAATAAAAAAGCAAGCCAAAGAACTAAGCCAAACAGTGTGGATTAATTAGGTGATGTTACACACTGAAAACAGGCTTTATTATGGCTAATTCACACAGTCCACCTTTGGGGAACTATGCTTGCAAGCATGAAGAATCTGTATACATTAAAGGCAAGTGTACTGTCTTATTTGGCTAAACACTATACATTTTAAATGATTTTGGGCCATTTAATAGACAAAAATGTCTTTTGTTATCAAATAAATGAAACCCAAATTAACAAATCTTTAAAAACCATGCAATGTTTTCCTTTTGCTCCAGATAAAATTGTGGGAGGAGAGAATTTTTGCAATTTCTTTTTAGAAAAAGCCTCTAATACAACATTAGTTCACAGAAATGAGCTTATTTCCAGGACTGTTCTGAACTATAAACAGGCCCATACAAAGTTATGTGTTTAATACATGTGCAGGCTGGCATGCAAGCCAGGCTGGATATACTTGCTAAAGAAAAAAGAAAAAGACAGTGCATCTGCAGCACATTGTTAAGATGCTGCTTGAAGTCCAAGACTATAAATGACTTTGGATTTTAGTCTCAGGGGCAGTTCTGCTTCCAGTCTGTTTGAGGCTAACTCTGTCTGACTAAACAAAGCCAGACACTTCAAAAAATGTTCTCTGCATGGCACAAAACAGTGAACAAGGGTAAGATAATTACAATTTATTCATGCATAAATATCATGATGTTGTGGTTTGGCGGCAATATCATTATCAACCTAAGTTTAAAGCATAGAGAGAAATGGGTACATAATGTATTGCTAAACACTTTAAAATATATTACATCTAAATAATACAGAAAAAAAACACAGTTTACAATGGGCACTATTTTCAGTGAACTGTCTGCTACAAGTCAGATCCTCTTTTGTAGAACACTCTCCTCTGGGAATAATGAGCATGAGGCGATCAGACAGCAAAGCTGGTTTCACTGTCTGAAGTTTGTGCCAGAAACGCACATTGTTGTTAGATTGGTCCACAGCTACTGGGAGCAGAAAGTTCCTAGCTTTTGCTTTTGTGAGCTATTGTGTTTGCATCACTCTCTAACCCTTAAACCTTCAAGTGTATAATTGAGTGGTTACAGAATATTTTCATTAAGTCAGAAGTTGCTGTCCAGCTCTGGCAAGCAGCACATCTCTGCTGCAGCTCAGTGTACTTCAAAGTTTGCTTGAAACTTAGCCCTGTTTTTATTTCTGTCAGTCTTGAAGCCTGTGTAATCAACGGGGAATTGACTTGAAGGTCTTAAAAGGTCCACTTTGAAATAGATCAGTACGCACTTGCATCCCTGGATATGAGAGGTGTGGACATAAATTTCGCATTGGACAGTGGATGAAATGAATATGAATTTCCAATATTTTGATCTAAGCATTGAGAGGGGATAAAAGGCACAGTCCAAAGCGCATCTGAAAAAGAAGCTTACATTTTCTATAATACTGAACCTAAGTCAGCCTTTGATCTTTTAATCCTGTGCTCATAAGGTTGTGAGATAAGCAGGCATGACTAACGTCTCCTTCTAATAGTCAAGAAAAAGCAGAACCCACATAATGAGCTCTTTTACTCCTTTTGAAGACAAATTGGACTGAAATTCCATGTTTAATGGATCTTCCTTTCAATAGAATTCTGTTTAAAGTCAAAAAGAGAGATGGTCAGTCACGTTAACAGTGCTTTTCAGCTCTTAGGATGCCTGGCCTTGTTTTCATTTCAGCCTTCCAGATGTCTGTCTGAACTGTCTCTTTGTTGTCTTTGTGGTATCATCCTTCTTATGGCTTTGTTTAGCCAACGCTGTCATTTAGACTGACTTGCAGGGTTTACGTAAATACGACACAGCAACTCAAGTGTGGTGCAGTACTGTCAGTGTTTCTTGTAATCTCACCCGTCGGTATGCCGATGTCAGCCGTGCTGACCACTCTGTCCTCAGCTGGCATCCTTGTGCCTGTTTTGGAATGAGCTAGGCACACGTAAATATTAAGTTACACAGGATTTTAATGCAGCCCAATAAAAACAAAATATGCAAATGACTTCAATGAAACAGTGGATTTAAAGCTGTAGGGCCTCAGTGAGTCAGATTAGAACACATAATAATAGTGCATTCAGATAGTGTTGAAATAATTGGAAAAATGTTTCAGATCAAAGTAAGTATTTTGTCAATGCTAAGAAATTTTAGATTGATGGTGCAAAATAATGTGTTGCAAATCAAGTTCCGGCATCTGCAAACAAGTCAGATGTTCTTTCAGCTCTGTTATTGGTCTTCTTGGGGGCTACAAAGTATTCCCCTGTGTTCACAAGCTAAATACTGTGTTTATACCTGTGTTTCGGTGCTAGTTTGGAGACAAACTAAAGGATATAGGTGTTGTTTTATTTGAATCTGGATGTAGTAAAAATACTGTATTTGTGAAAATGAAATATGGAGATTTTTGTCCAGAAGCAGGTGTGAATATTGAGCTGAACCGTAGCTAAGTTCTGCACAATGGGACTGATGGGTCTCTGCTTCTATGCAGGCAAACTTCTTCATGCAACTATATGAGTTACCCCTTACTCGACATTAGAAAGGATGCATGTGTAAGGCACTTCAACTTTGTTTCAGTTTTTCAGACTGGAGACTATTTATGCCTACTTCTGTCCTCCCTAGCCATACACATGATTTTCCACTTTACTGTCAAATACTTATCCTTTTTTGGAATAAAATAAATATAGTGAATACCTGAAACACAGAGGTGAGATGTTTTCAAGAAAATTATAAATTGTATTTTGTAGCAAAGCACAGCATTGGACTGGTACACAGTGGCTGTGGTGCGTATGATCAGTGTTGGGTTACATCAAGTGTAGAAGACTAATTTGCAATTTAGATGATGAAGGCGAGATTAAATGACTGAAATCCACCTTTTATACCAAATGTATATACTGTTAGTGTAGGCAATGTAAATCAAGTAAGATAACTTGTGAAACTGCAGACATCTTGTTGAATTCATATTTGTAAATCTACAAAGAGCAGCAGGTTAGCTGACCACAGCCTGTAGGCTAAGAAGATCTACTGGAGTTCACATTAGAAATTTTTGTGAGTTATGATCCTTTTTCCCACCCTGAGCCACTACAACTACAACCAATCTTAGCGCTCCCCCACATCCCATAGCTCGCTTTAACCCTTGACTGTACTCATTTTCCTGTTCAGGTTTGGAGGCAAAGTCTATCTACAATGTAGGAAACAGAAAACAGTTATTTTATTTTATTGCTTGTGTCCTACATAATAGGTTCAAGCTGAGCACATTCATTAGAATAAGAATTTAGATTTGAAATAACATTTGTATAATAATTAGTATATTTAATTATTATATTAATATACCACAATGTCCAGCTACCTTTGCAATACATTTCAGAGCCTGTACTTTTTCACTTTTAATTTTGTAAAGAAGTTGATTCAAAACTTCATTTTTAACTTGAATATTTTGTATCTGTACTTCTTTTTTCCTACCTCGGCAGAAACATTATAGATACTTCTGCATTTTATTTTGGTTTGTGCCCCATGGGGCACTCCAGATTCAAGTGATTCAGCGTGCGCGCTTTAACACTATCACATTGCTTTTACATTGATATTGTAAATTTATAGCTGAGTAAGCTGAACGTACACCTAACATATTGATGTAAATCACAAGATAAAGCTGAGCCTGATGAAGGTAATTTTAATCTACTGGGAACATTTTCAGACACTGGCAGACAAACTTATCAGGATTTATAATGCAGTAACATCTCTTATATGGTTAAGAAAATTTAAGAAGTCCAAATTCTAATTCGGATCTTTGACACACAAATAACTCCCAAATAAATGTTGATAATTAGCCTCTGCACGCCATTGCAGGCCATGTTATCATTTTTCAAAGATTACAGCCCTTTGTGCCCTTTTTAACTACAGCCGGCTAATAGTTTCTTTTTGGCTCTCCCACAGGCTGTGCTGAACCTTTAATTGGGTGACACTCTTTCCTGCATGCTCCCGCTCTCTTTCTCTCTGTATCTGGGTTTCATAAGCAGACAAAGTTATTTAAATTGTTCTAATACTTTCATCTCATATTCTCTTTGTATCATTGTTATGCAACCACATGGACTCAGATGTAAAAGACACTAAGGGTACAAAGAGAGGATTTTTTCGCATTACTTCTCTTCAAATATCTTGCATTCTCACCAGACAAATTATATTCCAGATATGAAGTGGCGGGGGGTGTGCACGAGGTTGAACAAGGCCAATTTGTTTAAAGGCTGGTCTTCAGGATGAGGCACACCACAAAGCTATATTCATTACATTTGCGATTTTACACTTCTGACGGGCGCTCTATCGTGTGGCCGTTTTCATCTCTGTGTTTGATGATGGTTAAGGGAGAAGGCAGGCATTGTCCTCTGTGGCCTGCAGGCATGTTCGGAGCTACGCAGAGTGAGTCAATGGAGAGTCGGGGGCCGGCTAAATGTCAGGCGCACATGGCCACGCTCGCATAGCTTAATGCAGCCCTGTGTCTGGCCCTTGTCCTTGTCCCCCTCCGACTCTGTGTGTCTTTATCCCTCTGTCTCCAGCTTCTCCCTCTGTCTCAGATGTACACGCCATCTGGTCTGGCTCCACATCTGTGGATATTCTGTCTACAAAGCCCGGACAGCAGCGCCCTTTGTGCAGTAACGCTTTGCATAGAAGCTCTTTGCACTCTCAGGCACCTGCCACGGCTTAAATCACTTTACCCATGCAAAAGAGGAAAGCCCATTAATATTGTCTACCGTTAAACATTGCATGTTGTAAAGCACTTGCTGAATATTGTTTATAGCCTCAGGCTGAGATGTAGCTTTGCTCGGGAATACCATAGCAGCTTTACAGAGGAAGACCATTTGCAATCCTGTCAGCGACCTGCATGACCACAGTGCGCAAGTCATTAATATATCAGCCTTTTGCCAAAGAGGGAACTGTGACTGGAACTACAGTCCAATTAATGATATAGTTGAATCATTAATTAGTGTTTATCAATTGAGTGCCTCTCTTATGATAAGTGCTCATTTCTTTCTTTCCAGAAGGCTTTTACTCCCTTTTTTGGTGACTTCAAACAATGATATGAATGCAAAGACTAATTGCCCTTCACTGTTTTGGCAGCACTTTGCTCCACAGATGTGTTTGGTATGGAGCAGTCACAGCAAGTACATGTGCACCAGGAATGAAAATACATGACGCTTCCCACAGGGACAACTGAGTAGCTGTTGGATTCATATAAAGCACTGAAATATCTATGTTTCAAGGTGTCATTGTGATTGCTTTAAAGATGCAGTGAAATCCTTTTAATTTGATTCTTCAGGATTTGCCTCAAGAAGAATATTGTATTTATTATAGGTTTCTGACATGTGCACATTTCTACAGATAATTTAGTCTACTGTTTTTAACATTTTAAATCCCAGTTTGTTATATGTTGGGAATATGCAGAATCACTCACAGACATGTTTTAAATAAGACCAAAAACAGAAATATTGTGAGATTCACTGATTAAACTGCAGGTGCAAACAAACCTTTCGTCACTGTATTTGGAGCACTGAATTGCAGTATTGTAATAACACATTTTTATGTGTGTAACATAAGCAGAATACTCGATTCAGCACACACTGTAGCCTGTTAGAAAACCCTTGAAAACGCCGGGGAAATCAGTAAAACTAAAAATGAGTGTTTTCTCATTATTTTTTCTCCAACTGTACATCCAGAAGTAACTTGGATATTTCTGTAGCATATTGGAACATAAAGTAATTTTAACAATTAAAAACATAATTCACATAAAAATGAATATCATTATTAGCTTCTTTTAAAAACAGTTAATCTTTACGCTTGTGTCGCTTAGTCACTCTATATTGCTGTAATCACATGGTGGTGCTGACTTGACTGTCTGCATTCATGTACTGTGTCAAAAACTGTATTGCAGTGATTGTTAATGTTAGAATAGTGCATGTAGCACCCTTCTATGGGTGCACTCTAACTACAGCAGTAGGTAATCAAAGCAGAGACAGGGAGAGTGCTGTTTGGTGTGGGGATCAAATATTTATAATACTTCAACAAACTTAAGCCAAGGCCACTCAAAAAAGATGAAAAGACCTTTATAAATTGTTGCTTTGTCCAAAAACAATAGAAACTCTCATCATTGTGCTTCAGTGCATTGGTGAGACATGAGATTCAAGCTCATGGGGATGTGAAGCCCGCAATGGGCAAAAGTCAGTGACATACTCTCAAGAAAGTCCACTATGACCCTCGCTGCTTAAAAAATATTTTATTCGAGTACTGTGCAGATATTTTTGAGAACTTTAATTTTTTTAATCCATCTATACCACTATAAAAGAGGTAACTGGTGGGTCCAAAACTCATTAGGCAGAAAGGTAACAAACATAAACACAACCTATAGTCCTACAAAAACAACAGACCCTAATCTTAACTTCATGGAGTTAGTCTGAAATTACGTGAAGTGTAAAAAAAAGTGCACTTTAGTGAACCCAAAAGAGCTGGTGTTGTTTTAAAAATAGAGGGTGGACAATACTGATTTTGATTTGATTTTTGTTTATGTCTGTTTGTATCAGTTTAATAGATACATTATTTCATATCTATTCTTCTTCTATCTTCTGGACAGTGCTAAAATGCATTAGGATAGACTGAAATAAATACACTGTGGTTTCCTGATAGGCAGTGAAGGTACTGCAGGTAGGCTGTGATCATTTAAATAACCATAAAATGGTGTTATAATCTTATATATATATATATATATATATATATATATATATTATTATTATATGTTCAAATAATAAAACAATTTAACATAACCATGTAGTTTAAATTATAAGTTCATTTCTTTAGACATATTATATTTCTATACGACAGAATATCTAATTAGTCGTTGAGAAGTGGAGCAATGGCTAGCATCTGCAAATGAATTGCCAGAAGAGCAAAACAAGCTAAAACAAGGACTCATGGAAAATACTCAAAGGAATTCCTATTGCTGGGCTTTAAAGTGTGGGACCAGCAGAGATATTAGTCTTGTTTGCTGATTGGAGAAGTCATTAAACATCTGGTTGGGCCACAGAAGATTTTCAGATTCCAAAGTTGGCTGTGGAATTCATAACTTGGGAATGGCTGTTTTATAGGCTGTAAAATTTCCAGCAGTGAGAGAAGAAAAACTTCACGGTTGAATTAATAAAATGCATTTTTAAAGTGTAAGTGTGAAAAGTGTGGATTTTATTACTGAGGCTGCATTAGTTTAAATGCAGGTACTGCATTAAAAAGTGAAGTGCCAACAGAGCAGAACAGGAAAGCAGAGCAGAGAGAGGAAGAGGCCAAGACAGCGTCAAACACTGTGAACCTACTGGGCAGTCACCCTGAACAGACAGCACATACTCAGGGCGGTACTGTCGGCCCTGTCAAAACAAAGGACAAGAGCCTGCCTACAGCAGCATGTCTGATGACGGTACAGGGTTATGGACTGTGGCCTGTGGGTAATGTTGCACCACCAAAGCTTAACTGTGGAGGTTTATTTCAGAGCACTTATGGACATTTAATTACAGTTTATCGAGACCACAGAAAGTAATTATTTCTGTTTGGCTGGCAAATATAGTATTTGTGTGAATGAATGAAAAACACTTCTTCTTTATTGCATTGTGAGTTTAGAGAAACTAAAAACCAAAGCCGCAGTTTAAAATTGGAGACAAACTGATTCTTGACCAATTGCATGTGTAACACAATTTCTCCCAATATTATTGTGTCTTATTAGTATGACAAAGTTTTAGTGTGACAATTAAGAGTGAAGTGGAAGATAGTGCTGCCTTATCTGCTCTGCTGTTGTGTTCTGCTGTTTGGCTACTCAGAGGACTCCATATGCCATCATCATGTTATCGCGATAACAGCGTATGTCCCCCCCTCGGCCAACGCGGATGCAGCCTGTGACACTCTCCACTCAGTGGTCAGCAGACTGCAAACACAATCTCCGAGAGCCCTCCTCATAATATCAGGGGACTTTAATCATGCCTCACTGGACTCCACACTGCCCACCTTCACCCAGTATGTGACCTGCCCAACCAGAGACAATAAAACACTGGACTTACTGTATGCCAATGCTGAAGAGGCATACAGTTCATCACCTCTCCCTCCCCTGGGCAGATCTGATCACAACCTGGTGCACCTTGTCCCTGTGTATGAGCCCTTAGTGCGCAGGGAGCCACCAGCCACCCGCACAGTACAGAGATGGTCGCAGGAGAGCGAGGAGGCTCTTAAGGATTGTTTTGAGTCGACTGTGTGGGAGGTGATCTGTGACGACCACGGAGAGGACATCGACAGCCTTACTACATGCATTACGGACTATATTAATTTCTGTGTGGATAACACCGTACCTACCAGGACTGTACGGTGTTTCTCCAACAACAAACCTTGGATTACCCCGGAAATTAAAGCTGTCCTCAAGCAGAAGAGGAGGGCCTTCAAATCCAAAGACAAAGAGGAGTTGAAAAGGGTGCAGAGAGAGTTGAGGGGACTGATAAGGAATGGGAAGGATAGCTACAGGCAGAAGATGGAGAACCAGCTTCAGCAAAATAACGTTGGTGAAGTCTGGAGAGGCCTCAGAACCATCTCAGGCCACAAACATCAGAACTCTTTGCCTGGGAGGGATGTGAGGTGGGCAAATGAACTGAATCATTTCTTCAACAGATTTGATTCAGCCATGAGGCAGTCTCCAACATCGGCTGCAGACTCACCCACCCCCACTGCTGCTGTTCCACCTCTGACACCTCAGACACTTCACACCTCCTCTATTCACCCTGCTCACTCCTCCCCACCCCCAACAACAGCATCCAATACACAATCAACACAAGGCTCCAGCCTGTCTCTCTCAACCACCCAGGTTAGGAGGGAACTGAGGAGGATTAATGGCAAGAAGGCAGCGGGTCCAGATGGCATCAGCTCGAGGGTCGTCAGGTCCTGCGCGGACCAACTGTGTGGTGTGATGGAGCACCTCTTCAACCTGAGCCTGAGGCTGGGAAGAGTCCCACAGCTCTGGAAAACCTCCTGTGTTGTACCAGTGCCAAAGACTTCACGCCCCAAGGACCTCAACAGCTACAGGCCGGTGGCTCTGACATCCCACCTGATGAAGACCCTGGAGCGGCTGGTCCTGGCTCAGCTTCGGCGCCTTGTGAGCTCATCACTGGACCCACTTCAGTTTGCCTACCAGCCTGGCATTGGAGCGGATGATGCCGTCATTCACCTCCTACATCGCTCCCTCGCTCACCTGGAGACCGCTGGGAGCACTGTGAGAATCATGTTCTTTGATTTCTCCAGTGCCTTCAACACTATTCTTCCCTCGGTTCTGAAGGACAAGCTGGAGAACTCTGGAGTGGACCATCACCTCACTACCTGGATTTTGGACTACCTCACCGACCGACCACAGTATGTGAGGACTCAGGGCTGTGTGTCGGACAGGGTCGTCTGCAGTACGGGGGCCCCACAGGGAACGGTTCTGGCTCCGTTCCTCTTCACCATCTACACTGCAGACTTCTCCCACAACTCCACCCAGTGCTTCCTGCAGAAGTTCTCTGATGACTCTGCTATAGTTGGCCTCATCACTGATGGGGACGACAAGGAGTACAGAGGACTGACTCAGGACTTTGTGGACTGGTGCCAGCTGAACTACCTCCAGATCAATGCCAGTAAAACCAAGGAGCTGGTGGTAGACTTCCGCAGGCACAAACATCCTCCACTGCAACCACTGAACATCCAAGGTATGGACATTGAGGCTGTGGACAGCTACAGGTACCTTGGTGTTCATCTGAACAACAAACTGGACTGGACTCATAACTCAGACGCCCTCTACAGGAAAGGGCAGAGCAGGCTGTACCTGCTGCGGAGACTCAGGTCGTTTGGAGTGGAGGGCCCACTCCTGAAGACCTTCTATGACTCTGTGGTGGCCTCAGCCATCTTTTATGGTGTGGTCTGCTGGGGTGGCAGCATCTCTGCTGGGGACAGGAAGAGACTGAACAGGCTGATCCGAAGGGCCAGCTCTGTTCTAGGATGCCCTCTGGACCCAGTGGAGGTTGTGAGTGACAGGAGAATGGTGGCTAAGCTGTCATCCCTGCTGGACAACATCTCCCACCCCATGCATGAGACTGTGACAGCACTGAGCAGCTCCTTCAGTGGGAGACTGCGGCACCCATGGTGTGGGACGGAGAGATTTCGCAGGTCTTTCCTCCCCACTGCTGTCAGACTCCACAACAAAGACTTTAACTGATCATACACACACATCCACAAATTTGCAATAACACAAATGTGCAATAATCTTTCTGGCACCGTTGTATTTTTCACTCTGTTGTATATAGCATTTGTATTCTATTTTTATCCTATTGTATATTTTATTCTATTTTATTCTACTGTATATAGTATTCTATTTTTTATTCTATTCTGTACAGTTGTGTACTGTATTTATTCTTATTTTATTTTATTCTAAGTGTCCTTCATAACTTTTGCACTGTCCACTTCCTGCTGTGACAAAACAAATTTCCCACGTGTGGGACTAATAAAGGTTATCTTATCTTATCTTATCTTACGTTGGTAAAGTCCCATGCCTCTTTCAGCTCTTAGGTCAGTGTGCTGTTCACACTGCTGAACACAAACCACTGGACACAGTAGTTTACAGCTTAGCAACCCAAACATGTCAGTAAGATAGAGTATGTTGGTTGCGAACTCATATTTCAGAGAATTAAGGGAGTAAAGTGTATTAGTTGGCTGGTAATCCTAAAACATCATCGTCCAGGCAGCTTGTTGATCTGCTTGCCTTTTTTGGTAGCCTTCTGTCTGCTTACAGGGAGATATAAGAGCAATGTGAATTTGGCACAATTCGATCCAAAGTTAGAGTGGTGGGGTGTTTTCTGCTATTATAAATATTAACAGTGCACACCCAACTCTTACGTGCTTTGAAAGAACACTCCCATATTTTCAAGACATCCTTTTTTGGCAGAAAAGCAAGGCTTTAAGTATGCACCAGCACACACACACACTCGCCTGCTCACATACACGGGCACCACGAGCGGCAGATCCATCTACAGTTACTCATGTTTTCAGTGGTGGTTCTTTCTGGAGTTTCTATTTTATTTTGCAAAAGAATAAGCATATCTGGGATTAGAACACCAAAGAGACAACGCTGGAGCTCTCTCAGTGGTTTGATGGTGCTGCTGAAGTCCTTTGGGAGTGGCAGAGTGATAATACCACTCTGTTACAAAGCTGACTTGTTAAAAGTGATTGCTCAGTTAATTAGTGCTGTGAAATACTGTATATATATATAAGTGTGTAGCTGAGTGCTGCAGGCAGCATAAAGCCACTGAGCTGTAATCTTACTTGCATCTCCATTAAAAGGCCGGAGTTGGGAGAGACTCTGATCACAACTAGCTGCGTACTCTCTGATAATGCTGCTTCAGACCCTCTGCAAGCTCACATAGGCCTTTCATATGTACTATTTATGTAATTATTATGCTCATGAATTGCGGATTGTCAACAGTAGTTTGAAGATGAAGCGCTGTGTCAATTAAAGTGATCCGCATTTGAAGTCCGCATCATCCACCACTACAGAGAGAACAGTTCCTCTGATGTGCAGGCATGAATACAAGCAAATGCATGTGATTAAATATTGTTTCCTATTATTGTTTACTTGGAGATTTCTCTGAAGTTAATTCAGAAAGTCTTTCACATTGAATCACTTTGAGCTGCACATCAGAGGGAGAACTTGAAATCAAATGCTTTTGGGTTTTTTTTTGGCTTTCTCATGGAAAGTTATTTGAGAGATTTATTTCAAACAGTTACTCTTGTCAGGCTGATCTAAAGCTTTGGAATTTCAGAAATGTGTGATTCTCTCCAGAGCCATCATCAAACCAGACTGAACTCAAACTTTCCACAACATGTGTTCAGCCAAACACATGTTGTGTGTTGTGTTCTCAGAATTCATCTCCGGAGTGGACAATGTGCATCTAACATTGTTGTTATTTTGTTGTGCACTTTTTTGATTTTTCATTAAACATTACAATACACCTCTGAATTGTTATTTACTGGAGGTCCCAAAGATCTGCACTCCATTTAGAGAACTACTCAAAATTAAACCAGACACTACACAACTCCATTTACAGTTGTGTTTTTGATGGGGTGGAACAGTGGTGCAGTGATTAGCACTGTGGATTTACAGCAAGGTTTTTTTGTGTCAGCACCTCTGGGTAAGCACCACCCTCATAAACTTCACTGACACTTCCATGCCACAGGTCCTCCCCTGGCACCCTATCATATGTTTCTCTACAAAGACACAGTACAAGTCCTCTTGATCTCTCTACACTTTTATATAATTCATCAAGTCTCATAGCAAATATCATATCTGCAGTACTCTTTAGATATGCACCAACACAGCCCACAAAAACTGTGATTATCCCTTTCAATACTGTCCTTTCGTCCTCTTTCTTCCAGCCACTTCTTCTTCTGTGGCCACTTTTTAAATTGACTGGAAGGCAGTGAATGAATTTGAAGATCATATCTCTACTGCCAAGTGTTTTGGTAGTGAAATTGCAGAGGTATTATATGAATGTTGTCATAAATGCTTGGCTTTACATACATTTAACACAGAAGTGAAAATGAAACTTGGCACTTAGCAACCATCCCATAATTTTAAGTATTCATAACAATTAAGGCATAAATCAATCTTATCATGCAATTGTTATACTAAACAATGAGGTGGTGACCATAACTGATTATTTGTGCTGTAACATGGGGATCAAATCCTTAGGTGACCATTAGTCGAACTGCAGTTTTCAGCAATGCTATAGCTCCCTTTTATCTCCCTTTTGAGCCGCTTTACTTGCCCCGAAATGCAAAGAATCTTCCGGAAACATGATCACTATCCAGGGCAGACCACCTTTTATCGTAAAAAATATTTAAATGACTTTTTCAATCTTCAAAAACCATGCCAATCTCTAGATTTTAACTCTTATAATTGAGGATTATATTTGCCATAACCTTTCAGGCAGATAGGGCTCCCACACAGGACTCCAAGCTCAAAGCTTTTTATTAACAGGATTACAGGGAAGCAATCATACAGGCTTGGGCCTTTGTTTAGTTCAGGGTTCCAAAAAACAAAAGTTGGAAAGTTCAGTTCCTCATTTTCACAGAAAGATTCCTCAACAGATACAGGTTCAGCTCAGCAATCCACAGATGATCCCCTTCCTGTTAAAAGGGAGTTTTCTTTCCCACTTTCACCAAGTACTTGCTCATATGTGGTCATCAGATTGTTGAGGTTTTCTCTGTATTATTGTATGGCCTTCCCCTTACAATATAAAAAGCCTTGATGCAACTGTTGTTTTCATTTGGCTCTATATAAATAAAATTTTATTTAATCATATGCACAAAAGATGACAAGGTAAATACAATTGCAGGAAAACAGATCAAACAAAGAGCAAAAAAGCAGTGCGTAGAGCAGAGGGTGGGAACCAGAGATAAATCCCGTCCTGAAAAACAAGGCAGGTTAACTCTCACACATCCACACACGACAACAACACATGTACAAGGAAGAGGAGATGGAGAGTGAAAGACAGAAACAGAAAATGAAGGACAGAGGAACCACGACAATTATAGTCATGAGCATAGTTTCATACTGTTATATTTAAACAAAAAGCGTAGCAAATAAATCTGTGTCTGTCAGGTCAGTGCTGAAAGGACAGAAGCGTTAAACTCTTATTTAGTGGAGGGAACAATTAAAGTCCTGTGGCTTCGGTTAACATACCAGGGCTCTCTAACCTCTAAGGCACCCAGTCACCATCTATATTGTCCATCTCAAAAGACTGGATGAAGAAACCTTTGTTCCTTTCTGACTTTCTATTTCCATTTCTTCATTTGGATATGTAACAGGGTCTGGCTGTTCCGAGACACAAATGTTTACAGATATCCTAAAATTTGCCGACCATTTGTTCCAACAAAGCAATGTCTTAATGTGTGCAGAACCAAACAGTCACTGTGCACAACTAAGCATCACACAAGCCAAGTAATTAAGAATTAACATTGTACAAACTCTCCCTGCTTGTTCGATATTAACAGGAGGATGGGGGAAAGGAGGAAAGCGAAGTCGGGGTGGATGTCCTGAGGAACTTTGAGGTTTCAGAACACAAACTTTGCCAGGCATTCTAAACTTTGTCTGGCCAAGTCTGAATCAAAGGGAGCGGACAATCTTCCCTTTCATCTCTCGGAGGATGTGAAGGAACGGACTGTGTCCTTCCAAGGCTGTGAACTTGTACAGCTTAGCACTTTCGAGGGCCATGATGTTTTTTTTTTTTTGAGGGTCGTCCTTTGAGTGTTTTTTTTCACTCTCTCTAACCTTTTGATCTAAATCTTCTTAACTTTAAATGAAGTGCTTCACCCTCTTGAAGATTCAGAGCTTTCATGTCACTGTTCGTCTTGAGATGTAAATCCTCTTGGAGACAAGATGACTTGGCCATGTTGATCAAGTGCAGTTAGCACTTAAGTAAGGACGTTTCATCTCTATCATTTTTCTATTCGGTAAGAAAAAAAAAGTGTTTTACGAAAAAAGGGAATGTAACTTAATTCTTGGGCTGAAGACTTCTGACATATGTCTGCTTTTGTTTGATCTCTAGTTACAGTACCACAGGTGAATGCAGTCCGAGGGCCAAAGTGAGAATTAAACACTAATCTTCTTACTGCTACACTGAACATTTTTATTTTTTGCAAAAACAATCTAAACAACCACAAACAACAACAAAAACAAGACCATATGAATATTTCTTTATAAGCGAACACTGGAATCCAATTTTCTACTGTCACGGGGTGCCGAGGCAGGCCGTGTGATGATTAGTAACGGACCCAAGATGCAGACTGCGTAGTAGTGAGTGAGCTTTATTAACAAAAGGGTGAAGTACAACAAAAGAAAGGGCGGCGAGAAACAGACCTGTAAATGCTCTAAACTGGGAAAACTAAAACCAAACACAAACCAGAACACGAACGAAGGTACCTTGCAGGGAGAATAACCAGGAAGACGGAGGAACAAACACAGAATGACGGAGGGGAATAACGCAGACGAACCAGCAACGAGGACGAGGTAACCAGGGGATGGGAAACAGGAGGGGAACACACCTGGAAGACATAACAGCTGACGAAACGTAAACAGAACACACTGACATAAGACACAGACCTTCACAATAAAACAGGAACTTACACATGCAAGGACACAGACTAAGAAACGCGGACTTAACACAGGAATACATGGGCAGAACCGAATAAACACTAAACAGAGGAAGAACAGAACCAAAATCACAATAGAAAACACAAAACGCTGGGTCAAAAGGACCCAGGATCATGACATCTACTTTAAGTCAGAGTCATTTCCTTTTTTTTTTCTTTCTTTTTTTTTTTTTTTTAACCTGTCCCGTTTGGTTCTTTTGCCATCAGAATTATTGTCTAAAGGCGAAGAAAGATGCCCAACGGATTTACTTTACCAAATGGACCATCCCAGCCTTGCCGTAATGGTCCATTTGATTCAACTTTTTATTGTTTATTTTATTTTCACTTGCTGAATACGGGACAGACTTGACTGGAGGAGAGAATGTGGAGAAAGAAAGAGGGAAAGAAAAAAACCTGAGAAGAGGGACGGGGAAAAAGGGCAAAAAACAAAAACCAACAGAATAAGCAGACAAAAAATACATATATCGATCACCTGGATCACCTGTTGAGAAAGAAAAAAGAAAGCAAGCAGAAGAAAACGAGAGTAATAAACAAGATCACAATGATATATGAGAATATGACAGTAAATACTAAATATTAAACATTATTGTGCAGCACGTGAGATCGACAGCGCACAGTGTGCTTTGAGGTAGGAGCCAAAAAGGGTGTAATTTGTGTGTGTGATCACCCGTGTGTACACCTGTGAGCATGAACGCGCTTGTTTTTAAAAGGTTCCTTCATGTAATGATCTGCTAGAGGGTGTGGGGGGCCACTGCCCCGACCTCCAGGGCATGAAGCAGGTATGGAGGAGATCAAGACTCCAGACATCCAGAGGCCCCCAGAACACAAGAGACCAAGGAAGACCAACAGAGGGGCAGCCGCGCCACTGTCCCAGAAAGAGCTGAGGAGAGTCCCAGATGAGGGGTCACTCAGCAGCCGCGGAGCAGAAGCCAGGGGGGGTTGCAGTGACGTGCCCGTGAGCTCCGCCGGCAGCCAGCTGTGCCTGAGTGGCCGAGCCCCGGGCCGTGAGGCCGAGGGCACCCCATCCCCAAAGTGGCCCGAGCGAGCCCCAGGCTCCAGGCCCAGAGTCATTTCCTTTTAGCTAAGTGTAAATTAAAACCAAGCTTTTTATATGTAATAGCGCTAGTCTATGTTCTCTTGGGTGGACAAATTTACTGAACAACGTTCATTCTGAAATAAATACGTTTACTTAGTTTCATTGTAACATATATTATGTATAGATTATAGATTATCATGGGTTTAAGTTAAAGATCCATAAAAACACAGGAATAAAGGGGCTTCAACTAAAAATGCTATTTACTAAAAGACAGAAAAAAATCTTCATAAAAAGCACAGCAAACATAAATCTACAAATAGTTACCAAATTAAGAAATAAAGACTCACTTAATGGTTTCACAAGTATGAAAAAGATGTGAAACACATGTGTTGTACAGCAAGCGCCACCAATATTCAACAAAACAAAACAACTGGGGGATATCATTTTGAATAGCACTGCTCCAATCCACCACCAGAGTTTCAGAGCGCTGTGCCAAATAATTTTAAGTTTTTTATTGGGAGAACTCACTACATTAACCTCACACTTTATGCTGTCGCCCTTTGTGCTTTATATGATTATATGTTTTATAGTAAAACTGCTACACGATGTAAGAAAAGAAACTAAATGCATCGTAAATGTAAATTTATGTCTTTAAAATTTCCTGCTGTATTTCCCGTCATGTTCTGTATTTTACAGTGCAAACCTGGCTAAAATAAACTCAGACTCTAGAAAACTTGAGGTCTCCCATTTTTACTCACACCTACTCGCCCATTTGCCCCCGTCTTGATGCACTAGGCACTCAGGTGAGTTTGAGATGACTGAGCCAGTGTAAGATACCACTGGTTATATCAACACCACAACAAAACTAATTTTTCATTAACGGTCAATCTATAGCAAAAATACAGGACCCAACTCTTCACCCTACCTCTGAGACACAGTCAGATGACCATTCAGAGGAAGCTAATTTATGCTATTTGTATTTGTGATCTCAGTCTTTAACACTAAATCGTGCATTCTAATGTTTCTGTGTTATTTTCAGATGTGCCATATTCATCCCCAACATGATCTGCTCTGTGTGTCAATGGTTCAATGGTAACTTAAATGTCCCCAATGGGAAATTGATTTGCAGTATGTCCATAGAGAGATATAAAAACAAACAAACACAGCACGTACCCACAAAAATAAGCCCAGAGAAAACAACCTAAATTTTATCATCAAAAAAGTGCAGTGTGCAATGGCAACAACCCTTATGGTTTAGTGTTATTAACCATGATAATAGCACTAGGTACAAAAGATAATCTATGTCTCTTTGTCTTCACTGCAGGCACTTTATACCGACAACCTGATGGAAGCAGTTGAAAATCATTAAACAGGGAGATCTGAACACAACATGACAGAGGTTGCCTTCCTCAGCACCTGCCTGTTATAGAAGTCCACAAACTGGACCTGAGACCTCCCTGAAATCTGACCAGCCACTTTAACCAGGTTACTAAGTCTGGACTTATTATACAAAGACATATTACCATACCAAGCAATGATACAGAAGGTTGCAGGAAAACAGCATAGCTATTGTTTTATTTCTTATTATAGGAATTGCTTGGACAAAGGTGTGGCATAAGCAGTATATGGGAAGTTACGGTGGTAAGGGGCTATTCAATGATACCGAATCCACTTTTCCATTCATGCACTGTGCACGATGTACAGGACAGTGAGAAACACACATTCCTGCACCCAGGCCTATCCCAACCAGACTGTGCCAGTGTTTGGCCAGACAGCTAAGGAAAAAAAGAGGAATCCCTGGTGTTCTGTGCTTAGTGCCACTAAACAGGCTTTTGTATGTGCTATACACAATGGTCCACCACTGGCACTTTGGACAGCGTGAGGGCTCTGCTGCCAAGGGAGCTCCTAGCTGTTGTTCTTTTCATCTTAGTTAAGCCACTTGGCCTGCGGCAGAATGGACATGGAGAAGAAAAGAAAAGCAGAGGCTTGAGGGAGATGGCAGGATTCCTCCCCTTCTCTCTCTGGGACATGTTTCTTCTGCATTTTATTCTTGCACCCTTGGTCTGATTCACCATGAATTCTTTGGAACACTTTGGTACCGCTTAATTTACATGTATGCCAACAGGCTTTTAATGTATTTAAAACTTGGATGATGTTCAAAGGACGCTACAATTCCTCTGAAATAAGCCTTTTGAAGGCTTTATCTTGTTCTTTCTCTTCTGGCTAATCTTGGAGCCCTCAGTATGCCAGAGCAATTTTTCTAATGCCAATTAAGCTTGACATTAGCATAAAGCAGCTTTTAAAGTTTTTTTTTTTCTTTTGAAAGAAAGACTGATGTTAAATGGACACTTATTTACACTCCAATCGTCTGTTTTTGGAGTTTCTACACAGAGCAACCTTGGTAGAAGAAAGGACGCTGGTTTTGTTTCCATTATCATAGCATTAACAGATGGGAATATAAAGGCTAAGATTTCTCATAATAACAACTCAACACATTTCTTTGCAAATTAGCACTCCCTGTGGTACGACATCACACGTTTTGTGTCCAAAAGAAGGTTATGCTATTAATGCAAAACACGCTGGCACTCTCTTTCATTTCTCCCTAGAACTGTATAATTGCCATGGAGTGCAAGGAATCAATTAATTACCATTAGGATGTCTTCCCAGAGCACAGTGAAACACACACCAAATGGTTTTTCATTAGACACAAATGTGCAAATCTGACCCAGAGGAGAAACATAAAGTCTTAGCAGATTTCTTGCATTTTTGAGTGGAAGTTAAAAGGCTTGTTCTTTCGCCACATGGCAAGTTGGGACACATTCCAATCCCAGGGAAAAAGCACAGGTTCCACCCAGGGGAACTGTGCGGGAAACTCAAGATGTTGTCTTGCTGGGATCTTGTTTCTCAGTGCTGAGGAAAGTGGAAACAAATAAATATGCAGTGTGACTTTGTTACTTTGTGTGGATTATTTAAATTATGATAAATGGCTTCATTAACCAAATCTTTTGAAGTGAAGTCAATTCTTTTAGTCAACTTGAAAAACAATATACTGTGAAATAGACAAGCCAATATGCAGGGTTTGAATTAAAACACAAACAAACAATGCCTCTAGCTCATACACATTTCTGAATAGTTGCTGCAAGTTTATCTTATCAGTCAGACCATTCCCATTCCCATGAAATAATGCTGTTTCATCAAAGCTGCTACTGTCTCTGATCGGCGTGACCTTTCATGACACACTGGTGATGGGACACAGCTTTTAGAACCCAATTCCAAACAAGGGTAAAGTGAAAACAAAGGTAAAAAGTGAGATGGGTATCAGAGTGAAAAAAAAAGTAAAACAAAATGCAAAACACAAAGGTCCAAACAGGATAAAATCCAAAGTCTCCTGGCTGAAAAAATCTGACTTATCTTTGTAAAACTGGGCATCTCAACACGTGAGTCTATGGAAACTGACTTAACTGGTCATTTAATCACATCGCAAGCTGAAACACTGGTCAAAGGGCTAGTACAAGTTTTTTTTTGTTTTTTTTTGTTTTTTTTTTATCATGCAGAGGACATCTGGCAAAAACAAACCTACCAGATAGTGGCATATAGATGGATTTAAAAAAATATTAAACACACTCTTTTGTGCATGTGCAATTTTCCATTTCAGTTTTCTACCCACACACTGTCTCCTTAATGGTCACTTTTTTTTTCTCGATAGTTAATGGAACTGAGCCAAGCAAAATATGTTGTACCTGTGATTTTTTTTGTATGTTATAGTATGTTCATGTGTCTTTTCTACTGCAAACGTCTGCACTCTTTTATAGAGATATGTGTTACCCTGGTTTATGTACATTGCAGTCTCCTCAGCCCCATACAGCAGATATGCACATTTCTAATTTCTTCCCACTAAATGCTATCTTGGATTGACATTGTGAGGTGTCCTCACAGCTGTAACTAATAATACCTTCATATAAGAATACTCTAAAGGATGTCTTCTATTCAAACATATAACATCAAAGGCAGTGACAGTAATTTTCAGTTCAAGTTTCTTTGTTTATTTTTCCAGTTCCAGTTTCCTCACCCTACTTTTAGGTGTTACCACTGCATGCAAGACATTCAGTAGTGAGTGATAAACCTTTGGAGATGAATAACTATATGAGGAATTCTACACTGCTGCACACCTCAGTGACTTCCCTTCCCCACCAAACATCTCATTGTTCTGAGGTATATTTATAGCCTGAGGAAACAGCTTTACACTTTTCCATTGTTTTTGGTATATTTTTATGATGGTCCCCTTTGATAATTGATCATTATACAAACTTTTACATTATGGTAAAGGTCAAAATTAACTACTGTACTAATGGTATAAAGACTTTTCATGTAATTAGTAGGATCATTTTAAAGAAAAATGCTAATTAGGATCTTGTCCTTGAAATATATTTACACAGGTGAAACTTGAGTAAACAGGTCAATACCCTTAAGTAGTAGTTTTAATGCATTTTTTTCAATTTGTGCATAAAACAACTCATTGGTTCTGCAGACAAAATCTCAAAATTTTCTTAGCTCTGTATAGAAGAAAAGGTTGGGAAAAATAATGTATTTTGACAAACCGAAGCAAACAGCATGGTACCTGAAGCTTTTGTTCCAGTGAAACGATGCAAAATTATTTTAGGTAAAAAAAATATTAGACCTTGTTACTATTCAACCACTAAATTCTTGAGTAGCCCATTTTAAAATGTGGGGCATTGTATTCTGCAGTAATTTCATTATACCAAACTGGAAAATTAACGTCACCTGATCATGGAGTAGAATAAATTAACTGTTTATTCTACTCCAATGATTCGATAGAAATATGCATTACAGATTTTATTTTGCGGAAAAACAAACAAACAATAACATCTCCTTTCATTTGCAATGTATTTGGACTGAAACTTTCTGAAACCTCACATTTGAGCCACCAGTTAGCTTACCCTGCTTTTAACCTCTATGTTTCCATTAGACTTGCTTTTACCCAGCCCCACAACAACATTCTTATACTGTTTTCTGTACTTAAAATGTGTTTTTCAAAGATACTGAACTGAAGTGAGCCCATGAAGGCACTGTTGTTTTGTAGGAGACTCTAAAATGTTGATAGGAGGTGGTCCCGCATAGAGGTCAGATAACATAAAGAACTTTGCAGGCTGCCTGCTCTAACTACATGCGGGAAATGTCAACCAGTCAATACAGCTTTTTGCCAACCGCTTTTCTTGCCTGCCTGTTACTGACCATCATAAGCCTGACAAGCTGAACTGCCTTTTAACTCTACCCACACTGTGTTTTGCTGTTGTTGCCTGTTGTGTTACCTGCTGCCAAACTGACAGTTTGATCATAAAGTATTGATCACACCTGGCCTTGAAACCATGTTGAAGACTTTTGGGGTGTTATACACAGACAGCGATGCAAAACCATGGCAATCATTCCATATTTTAGAGCCTTGCACAGGTTGCTGGTGCGTAAAGCATTTGATTATGTTTATGCCATCCTACAAAGTCTAGTGCCAAAGTAGCACTTTACTGCTAGACATATTTCCACACTCCCAGCATTATGGGTTCATGAGCTGAACCAGGCACTTCAGTGATATCTGCTAAGTGGGAAAAAGTGACCAATCCATCAAGAGTAAGGAATGAAAATACAAGTCAACTGTAGTGTGAAGCTGAAGTGTAAAGCTTTTGCTCTTTGGTTACTGAGCAAAGTAAACTCAGACAGGATGCTGCTCACACATTCCTGAAAAAAGTTGGAGAAAAGAGTAGTGCTGACAGCGAACAGGTCTCCAAGTAAAGAGGCTCTGAGATCGCTTCTGAAGAGTCCGTGAACATGTCTCTCAATACTCTCTTGTGTTTCTGTCTCGTTATCTGATTCTTTAATCACATTTCTTTTTTTTTCTGTGTGTGATGCTGCTCTGACAGTGCTTTGCTGCTGTCACCTCTCAGCTACTGTGGGGTACCGCTGTGAATCCGAACCGATTCACTGCCTAAGAACAGAGCAACCAGAATCATAGTAGGAGAGACTTTAAAAGGAGAGCCACATAAAGCAGGGTGTCAGTCTGTCTCAGAAAAAAAAGGAAAGAAAAAATCTGAAATACAGGCGCAAACAAGGTAATTTGCAAACTGCATAATTTTCTTGAAAAGAAATAAAAAAACTGCTGCTCTTAAGTATCAGACAGACATCCCCTTCCACACACACACACTGGAAAAAAATGGGAGTGCAACCCATTAGCAGCAAGTCACTTGCACTGAACGTCAGCATTAGAAAGTGCTTTCAACTCTGCTGGCTGTCAGCAACTCTGGCAGCTTCGAAGAGCTTTAGCTTCGACTGAGCATCTCAGCAAAGGGGCTGTGGTCGCAGTGACAAAATCAGTTTGAACTCTTGCATGGAGGATCTGTTAAAAGGGGTTTCGGATCAAAGCAGCCTAAGTGGGTCAAAATTACCTTGACCATCTGAGAAAAGTCACATTTTGAAGGAGGGCGGGGGTAATCTGCAATGTAGAGGGTAGATTAACATTTTGCCTAGAAGATTCCTCCTGCAGACGTCAGATCAAAGCGGGCGAAGCTTTTATTTCTTCTCTTCCGACGTTCAAATGGCTCTGTGTTAATTTGGTAATTTGGCTGGTGCTTTACTCTGTGTGTAGCAAGGCGAAAATGTGTTTACCCTTTCAGTGGAGAAAATGTCCCGGGGCCTTCATTGCTTTGCTTTTCATATGAAATACAACAAAGAGGTCTACGTTTGTTTAGGTCCTTAGGAATATGAATGTGCTTAATACCACCTCCAAAATGTGATAGCGTAAACTTTTTAGACCAAGAAATGTTTTATTGTCTACATCAGAGAGAATTTACAGCAGAAGGAACACGCTCTGCTTTCATTTCGAGGAGACTTTAATAAACAAAAATCGTAACAGCACAGTTAAACTGTGTAAAAAGCCAGTCCAAAGACAGATGGGTACAAACAATGCACTGAGCCTTTCTAAAAGGGATTTTTATATTTATCTTTGTTTTTTGTTTTTTTTTCTTTTGGTCATTATACCAGTGTGGCTTTAAAGATGGAAACACTGCTTGTTTGGATAGTTCTCCCTTTTTTTTTTTTATTACTGACTGAATTATCATAAAATTTTGTACAAACACTCTCAATTCCCTGACTGCTGCTTTGGTTGACACTCGTGGTAGTTTTGAATAACTCTTTCCAACAACTCTTAAATGTTTGGAAAATTTGATGCAGATGTTTGTGTCCCACAAAATTAACCGCAGTATCTTTAGTGGTGTTTATCATCTATTGCCACCATTGGGTCATTTAAAAAAACAACAACATTATTTTAATAAAATGTGACCAAATATCTGCCAAATTAATTACATTCTAATCCCAATAAGTATTATCATGCTAACATGGTAAAAACATTCCATACCATAACAAGGAACAACATATTTTGCTTGGCTCAGTTCCGTTACGTATTAAAAAGTTTAGTTTTAGTTTTAGGATCTTATCATAATAATTCCCTTTATTTCAAATTGCTTCCTTTCATGCTTACTTATTCTTTTGACAGCTTTCATACTAAAACATGTAAATCAAAGTTTTAAACCTTGAAAGCTGTACACTTTTCACCCTTTATTGTCACCATCTTGAGCTATGTCCACACATACACAGGTATTTATTTTAAACAGAGATTTTTATAAGCTCATTTTGAAAAATATCTTTGTTCACATGAAAATGCAAAGCAGCAGGCGGCGACATCACCCTAATTGTGAAGAATTATTGGCTAATCAAAAGCTCACAAACAATAACACAGCACAGTCTGATAAAGTTGCACTCCTTGACTTTGGTAGATAAAATCGTAGAGGTTTCCTTGTCCACATAGTAATGAAGACACAGAGGTTTTGAAACTCTTCATGCTGGCAGGAGCTTTTCAAAAGCTCAGTTTTCAATGACAAAAAAACATTTTGATTTTGACGAAGGGCCAAAATTGATAGGCAATATTAAAAGTTTACTAAAATACCTGTGTACATGTGGTGGTAGGTTTGGTCATGTAACGGAAACAGAGGAAAAGTAACATGGCTAAAAGAAAAATAAAGAATTTAATTACAAAACTTGAGTTCACTGACTGTACCCATCTTTCTTCTACCTGCCATTTTAAACAATGAGCCTATTCAGTGTGCCTTCACCTTTAAAATAGTGATTATTTTTCATCTCTTCCCAAGTGTCAATGGCAATGCCAGTGCTAACTTGCTGGCTAACAGACGCAAATTTTTATATGCGATAGATGTTCAGCATTATATCAAACGAGTATTAAATGATGTCTTTACAGTAAAACAACATAGTATTAAGTGTGGTCTCAGGGATGTACTACAAAGTGCGATTAACATTAAATAAGTTAGCGAGCTATGTTGAGCTTAAAATCAGGCTATTGTTTTAACTGGCTAAATCCCCATGGTAACTAGTGCTGAGCACTAGTGCTGAGGGTCAAGAGCTGGTTATGTTCAGAGTTTGTTTGTTTTTAGTCACCTGGAAGTGCCACTGATTCTTTTTCTCAAGTGCAGTATAGATTTTCTGCAGGGCAAATATGTTTTATATGTGCAAGATGTTAAGCCCTGCTTTAGTAACAATATAAATGAAGCCCAGCTGTGGTGTTAAAGCAGCGCAAACTGTGGATTTGCACTGGAATTTGCATGCATTCCTTTGGTGGTACAGAAAACATATAAATGTTTTCTGATCTGCTGCTAAGTCTGTTTTACACTAGTGGAAGTGCAGCAACTAGAGCACAGAACACACTCCGATAATATCTGATCAATTAAAAAAAGTACTGCACTTTGGTCTACTTAAGCAGTTTTCGTGTTTCCCTTCTTAGGCTATGGGATGGTAACCTTTAATGTTTAAAATGTATCCACTTTAAAGTTTTAGAGTTCAAATCTGCAGCCATGGCAGCTTCACAAGAAGAGTCATTTGACAAATGAAATGTCCCTTTTTATATGAGCAAACAGAGGGAGAAGCCGAAAGCTTGGCTTAACAGACAAAGTTGATAACTACTGTTGTGATACACATTATTTCCTTCTGAGGTTTTAGGTTTTGTCAAACCAGCTAACACAAAGAAAGCCTGGTTTTGTAGTATACCTCTCATTTACTTGAGAAATGGGAAATGTTTACAATATTATTGGAACTAACCTAACCAATTAATGGTTGATTGGGTTCTCTTTACTTTCTCATCTTTTTAATACCTGTAATTAAAAAAACATATTGTATAATTGAGGTTATTATTCATCTAAATCCCACTGTACTCATCCTAAAGAGCAAATGCAGCGATTACTTGCTACAGTGTGTGTGAGCCCAAGAGAAGCCAGATCTTGAACAAAACCTTTTTTTAGTCTGTCTAGAAAAAAAATATGATATTGAAGCAATAATGAACCGTGGCAGTAACGCAATGGGAGCTCTGTATGAGTAAATGGACAAGAGTAGAGGAGCCATAATAGATTAAAATCAAACAAAAGGCTGTATTGACAAATTACCACAGTTATTCCTGTGCTCTCTGCAAAGAAGGGAACAAATATTTGTTTGCCTTCCCCTCTTCCCGAGAACCTGTCAGCTTTGTTTATACAACCTTTATCTTTATCTTTAATAGCTGCGGTGCTTTATTTGAAATCTACAGCTGCAAAAAGCAAACAGAACTGAAATGTGTCTGCTTAAAAAATGCTCATGTTTTCAAGTTATATTAGCAATACATATTTGTCTGTATTAGAAAACACAAACCTATATTTTTTATTATGCTTCCTTTATTACTCACATGTATACATTGCATACACGTGCACTTGAATGATAAATGACAGAAGTGATATCTGTTACTTTATCAGAGGATTTACTGAAATCATCTTTCGTCTCAGTTCATTAGCAGAGGTAATTTCTGTTTTAACCTAGGCCGTGCTAATTCCAGCCTGGCCTTTGGTACATGCAAGGCAGCCCTTTAAAGATGGCTTTCTTTTGAAGCCTGCTGGTCGAGCTGTTCAAAGCTGCAGCTGTTTTTGGTGGCGTTTGACAGCTTTAATTGATGTTTATTTTGGCATCGAGTTTCATTCCTTTCATGCAAATGTCCTGCATGCAGCGAAATGGGTCAGGGCAGCACTAGGTGGGCACAGTTTGTGTGTACTAGGATAAGAGCAAAGTGCTTAACGAATTTACATTTTAGATCACAGAATCTCAACAAGCAGGGCACTACAAAAAGCAGTCACACTAAAGCTTAAAATGGGAAAAAAAGCTTCACCAGTCTCTTTGATTAGATAATAGATGGTGAAAACATTGTGCAGCATATTAATATGTCTTGTGTTGCAAAGAAGCATTTTGCTTAGTTTCCAATACCATAAAGAGACCATAATTTCCATCATGGAAAAAAGAATCTATCTCATTAACACTACCCCAAAGATGCTTTTAATTAAGGAGTTAAAAAAAAAGTTTATACACATTTGGTATCTGTGTGAATGCTTTGGCTGTGTTTTGCAATGGTGTTGATGCCAGTTGGCCCACCTGCAGATCTGCAAAGAATTGCCCACCTTTACTTAATACATGTATCTGCCCCAAACCCATCCACTTAACCCCCTCCTCATCGCTCAGTCCTTTTCCCTACACCGTGGCTGACATCACTCTGGAGGCACGCAGGGGCCTCCTCATCTGCTCCCAATTACAGCCTTGCAAACTTTGCAGTGGAAAAGACTTCAAACTGTGTTGAAACCAAGAGGAACAACCGGAGACATTGAGCAAACAAACCAGTGATGAGGCCTGCCACGTCAAGGTGTGGCTCTGTGTGTGATCTTCCAATGACAAAATGCTTTAAATTAAGGTACTGCCAGGTCTTAGAAGATAATATTAGAGGCAATATTATGGGGATGTAAATGTGGACATGTAGATGTTCTGATGAAGGGGGAAAGATCTGCGTGAGCAGTAGTTAAATAAGAAAGAACAGAATATGAATAGGAGATTGTTTGTTTTCCCATTCCATCTGAATTTGCGTGAGAGCAAACAATGTGACTGGCTGTATCTGGGGTTGTCCTGAGGTCAGAAATGGCCTTTTCATATTTGTTGCTTTTTTATCTTCACTGATTTATCCTTGGGCTGTTTCTCCGATTTTCAATGCATTTAACTTTGATAGATGGAGGGAGATTTGTACTTTGTACTGAGAAAACATGCGTAATCTTGGATTAAGCTGCACTACCATTTTAAGGTCAGAGGTCTACTAGCAATAATCATGCCTCAAAGTCAGATACAGTAGAGCAGAAACAACAGAGAAACCATAGAAGCTCCTCTTTGATTCTGCTGTGCTGGAACAGACCAAGAGAAAAATACCAAGACGCGATTGCAACAGCTAATTATTAATTATTACGCTTGTGTGTTAAGCTTTTATGTGTTTCTTCGACTCTATACACAAAGGCAATGATATTTTTAAAGCTTAGCTTTTTCTATTTGTATTTTTTAATACTCAAAGATTTAGGTAACACCAGTGTGGAAAGTCATTGGCTAGTGTGGTGATGTAACCTACGGCAGCAGAGGACATCTGGTCTAGCCAAATTATTTGGATGGTGGATAATGGATATCCGGGCTTACAGAGATTTCCTTCTTCATGTTCTAGCCATTGTTTATAAACATAGAAGAAATTTTAAAAAGCTAAATTATCTTCAGATGATAGCCAGTGATTTTAAGAGAGAGTTTGCATTTTCCAAAACTTTCTTTTGCTCAGCATGTCTACTGTTTAGTTGCACACAACCAAAACCTGATCAAGCATAACTGGTCATAGAGTTTATACTACATGTGCATTAAAACAGAAACAAAAAAGCTTCTGGTGCCAGAAATATTTTTTCCTTGCCAAGAGATTTTGCATATTCAAATTCCTGTTAAGTTACAACGTAACAGCAATTGTATACATATCCCTATGTCAGACAAAAAAAAAATTGCATGAATAATATTACTAAAAAAATAGCCTCAAAAACTCTGAGATATTAGCATGTGTTAAATCACTTGCATGTTACCTTATGTGTTAAAAAAGGATCACTGAAGGGATTTGGTGCTTCTTTAGTCTGTAAGCCAGTGAACGTTTGAAACTTCCATACTGATAAGAGTCACTGAAATAGAGCATTATAAGGTACCTGGCATACAAATTTTTAACAGGTGATGTTGAAGGTCACTGACATTGAGAGTCTCACAGTCAGAGACTGTACCGTGACCCATACGCTTTCCAGATGTTTCCCAACATGCAAAGGGAGACAAACCTGACCCTGCAAAACAAAGACTCATTAATAATATATTTGTAGAAATTAAATGAGGTTTTACCTGCAATTCAGCAGTTCAACTGAAGATGGAATCTATAAGCCATAATGGCATAATGGCAGAGTCAGAAAACAAAAACTTGGAAATTTTATCAACTATACTGTGAATTCAGATGCATTAAAACTCAGTATTTGATCATGGAGAGCTGGCAGATACTTCACTTATATTTAGCCTGGGGGATGGGGTCATGCTCTCTCTCTCTTCCTCTCTGTCTTTCTCTCAAATTCACTGACCCACAAAGTATTTGGATCGCTGGATGTAAAATAAAGTCTGTACCAACTGAAAAGCATCATGATTTTTTTTATTTTTATCTTAAGCCAATAAACAATGTACCAATTCCAGTCCCTGCTCCTCTCTGAATTTCCTCCTGGTACCCAACTAAATGGGACAGCCTCCAGCAGAATGACATGACAAGCCTCTTTGGACCCTTCACCCCCTCTCCATTTACCTTCAACCCCACCCCCAATTTTGGAGTCAGTTGTTTGACTGCCAGACATCCAATGGGCCAGCCTTTCTCTCTCTGGGAAAAAGACTTCATTACAGAGAAGAATTGCGGCATTGTGAGTCCCCAACTGCCCCTTCTCACAGGAGAGGGTGGAGCCTGGCTGGACACTGGGGCATCATGGAGTGACCTGGCTTCAGGGGTCAGTTCACTCACTGTTTGGAAAGCATCTCACGTAACGCATCATTGAGTGACTGCCCCCTCTTCTCAATCCAGAACGCTTTCACAGCCAAACAAGTACCAGTGTACTGAGCAGCACTCCACATCTTTTACAATACTTTATGAGTCACATGTACGTGCTGAAATACTTTTTCATTACCTGTGTGGTCAGTTTAGTTTCTTAGCAGGGGTGGTAAAATATTTAGTTTCTCTAATGACTCAAAGAGTGTTTGAAAATGTAAATGTGTAAGTATTTAATTTCCACACTTTCAGTTTGACTTTGGCTTTACTCTTCAACATAACCCTGAAGGTATAACCTCCTCTCACGATGAAAGGAGCTTGTGGATGGTCATTTACTGCACCAGCTGCATTTGACATCTTTGATGGGTGTTTTTTTGAAGCCTAACAGCTGACCTTCGTCATCACTCTGTAGGAAAGAGGACAATTTCTGTAGCCAGCTTTACCGACTGCGTATAGAAAATTTTTGCTTACTACAAAGTGAGCAGTAGTAATGCATACACTAACAGGGGGACAAATGGGGGGCGAGTTAGGAAGTCTGGTTAATTTAAGAGCAGTTTATCGGCTACTAGAGGGAGCTGCAGTTTCTTCCCTGTAAAGGACACAGTCTGTATACAACATAAAATGCTCAAGCTGGTACATAGGCGTGTCTTGACAATAGAGTGTGACACAGAAGCTAACCAACTTCGGTGATTTCTCCTTGCGGTGAAAACTCTGGCTCAAGCAAAACTAAAAGACATTTTGGAAACAAGTAGACTTCTGCCAAGAGAAAAAATTAAAACACAGCTGAATGTTTTTTTCTGACCTCCAGTGATATAACTTCTACCTTTTTCCATAGTGATGTAAGGGTGTTCTCCAAGATACACAATATCAGTGCTGTGTGTATTTCCAGAGTAAGCTGTACAGATGTTTAACAAACATAGGTGAGTTTGGTGTTAAACTAAGCGATCTAATCTTGCCAGTGTTAAAGTGCTGAAATGCAAAAATAAGACAATAACCAAAGTACAGATAATACCAACTAAAAAATGTAAAAAAAAAAGAGTTGGAACCACTGGCAACATAAGCTGGTAGCAACATTAGATTTTTGTCCCAGACAAAAAAAAAATCCCATCAGAGAAGCCAATCAAAGCCGCTGCATGCCAGGATAACTGCAATGAGCCTCATTTGGATAGTAATTGGAGAAGTGACAGTATGTTGCCCAAATGATAAGTTTATTCAAACATAGAGTTAGTTTAGGCAGGGCACAGAGTGAAGCTCAGCATAATGGCTCAGCGCACAGCCTTGTACACATCTAGTTGAGTATCCACTGTTGTGCATGCTATGTAGGCCTGCCTGTATAGCTGTAAGATACTTTGCGACCCATCTCCAACGCAGCTAAGCCCTTCATGCTGTCTTAATCAATATCATATCTGTTGTCACTGATGTATACTTGTTCTGCCTTGATGCTGCTCTCCCAGCAGGGTAGGAAGGGTAGGGAGGTGTCCCATTGCTATGCTGCCAAATTATATATTACTGGAAATATCAGTCATGACTATAGTGGTCCTGACTGACGAACAGTCAGGGGCTTTTTCCAGTGGTGCTTAATTTCAAGCCCTGCTGTTCTACTTCACATAGCCAGTAGTGTGGCTATACATTCTTAATATTGTTATTCATGTTTTAGGAGGAAAAACTGAGTGTACTTATAGTCATGTATCAAATCCGGTGATATACCCATGCATTTATAAATATCCAGTGCAATCGCGTATCTATTAAGACAATATTTTGTGAAAAAGCTGGGACCCTGCATTCTTTTTCCTCAATACATAATTGATCAAAACCATGAATGTTGTTTTGAAAAAAGAACTCTGCTCAGACTTAAAAACTAAATGTCTAACTTTGTTCTGTCTTCACATTGTAACCATTGCAGTATTCAAGTTTGGAGGCTACCACTTATAATTGGTTTGGCTTGTGACTGAAATAGGACTATAAAAAGAATCAGTAATCTTTATTATTTATTTGTTCACTGTATTGTACAGTGTTTGAAACATTTTATGGAGGTAGAAACCAACCAGTGAGGAATTAGTGTTGCTTTTATTGTTTTGCTTCTAACATTTCCTAATTGCTTTCTTGCTAAGGATCAACAGGCAGATTTCTGTGGTGTTAGCTGTGAGCCAGTTGAGAAATGTTTTATTGCTGTGGAAAAATAATTTTAAATACTTGCTTACAAAGCTGATGAGGCATGCCCATTTCTGCTGACAGCACTCTGCAGCTTTTGTCTGGTTAAATGATGTGCTTTATGAGATTGTTTTTAAGTAAGGACATTAAAAGAATACTTACAAAATACTTTGCTGCAAAATCCTCCTGATAGTTCTTCCATAAAGCATTTCGTAAAATGTTATTGTATTATCCTCCAGCTTAATAAATTGATCATTTAGTGAATGTGAATAATTAAATGTTCATTGGACCTGTATTTACATAGCACTTATGGTTTTACTGACCCCTCAGAGCACTTTATCATTCAACTAGCACTGATGCATTGGGGGATTTGTTGGGTTCAGGATCTTCAGGATCCACTCTATCTCCTGAGCCACAGCCATGCATACGATTTTTAGTGTTTTTAGATTGTTAATTAAGATGTTGCCATCATGTTTTGTTTTTGTCAGGAACATATTATAAAAGTCAGATTCTCTAGCTTTTCCTCAGTAGTAAATCTACATCTGCAAAGAAAATAATTGATTAAAAAAGGGGAATTTACTCTCATTTTTATCCCTATGTGCTTACTCCTGGACACTACTGAGAAGTTCACATGACATCTTATTCTAAATAGTCTTTATTTATATATATCCCACAGGTCCATCCATCCACTATCCGAAACAAGCTGTTTTAGATCCATTCAATTCTACTTTAATCCAGCTTTCTTTTGATTGGCTGCCTCTTGAAAAAACAAAGGTTTGAAACAACAGTTTTAAACAATGTCTACACTCACAGCTGGAGCTGTGTGCCTGAGATGTCCATATTAAGAATATCTATCAAATATAAATGCCAACAAATAAACCAAAGACTGTATGAAAGAGAATATTTAACAGCCTGAAATCTGAACCTTTAGCTCACAAGCATTACCTTGTATAGCAGAAAAAAAGGTTGAAAAAATAAAGCATATAGGATAATCTCTTTTAAATTATTCATAAAATTGTTTTTATTGAGATTAAACTCTCCCTTACAAGAGAGATTTTAAACATTGAAAAGAAAATCATCAGGAAGAGATGCAAAAATGATAAAACAAAACAAAACAACCCCCAGTTTTTAAAGGGAGACAGTGCCTGAAACCATTTCTACCAAGCTTAGTTTGTGCATGAATATCTAAGGATTCAATTAATCATGCGCATTTAACAAGATTTAAATGAGAATAGAAGAGAGGTAGTTCAGAAGTTTAAACAATAGAGCTTCATAAATGAATAGCATGAGAAATATCAGTTTTGAATACAACAACATTTGTAGCAGTCCCAAAGGTACATGTATAACAGTCATAAATACAATTATACGTACAATAATACTGCAATACAATACACCACACCACAATAGAGCACCTGAGTTATTAACTTGTGTGTATTTGTACATGTGCAACATATGCTTTCTAGTGCAAAAGTGGCTATTAGTCAAGGTAAGTGTTTGGCAGAAAACTATGTGATAACCATGACAAGATGACCCTGGACTGTAAGGCCATCTAAACTTTTAATACAGAGCAATCATGTACTGCACAAGTGTTTAACTGTTTGAGTGTAGTTTGCACAGCACAACAATCCAGATTACAACTCAGTGGCTGGAGACTGATATGAAGTGTGACTGCATATAGTTAGGAAAATATAGGCATCCACTAAATCTAAAACCATGCAGCAATTCTAATACTTTTTAAATTGTTTACAATGGAATACACAGGTGAACGACAAAATGGTCGAATTGATTGACTTTGATGGTTCCTACAGCTGTGTGGAGTACCTTAATTTATTAAAAGCACCTGTGTTCGCTCCTGTGTTTCACAACACGGTACTAATGTGCAAATTTAATGACTTCTGGTGCCTTTACTGCTTCTCTCAGCAGGAGTCAGTATTTTTTTTTTCAGACTGTGTGTTTTCAACACTTGCATTACACTGACTCAGTTTGTATTTGCAGAATTTACAACTATGAGTTGCAGTGGTTGGATAGGGGATCTCAATGTGAAAGGTTACAAGTCTGTGGGCAGTCTTTCTGCAGAAAGAGCTTCACTGTGCCAAACCATGGGAGAAAGTGCTGCTAAATATTTGGGTATTATCCTACAACTGTTTACCTGTGTGGACCTCAGTTCTTGAGCTGAATGCCTTGAAGATGATATAACAGTCAGTGCAATTTGATCGTGGCTTCCATGATTGAACCCAAGCAGAGAGAGCAATTTCAAAGGCTGCTGAAACTTTTCAAAACACCAATGGCCTGTTAACAGCCCAGGATAATGAATTCCATAGCACCACAAGCCTCTATGTGTGGGAGACTTCAAGCTTAGCTAAATAAACCTTGTCTGACTGAGTGGCCCCACTGGTGCCCAGCCCTACGTGGACAAGAGCTGCTTGGTTTCTCACAGGTCAATGGCTGGGCTCAGTCATAAGGACAGCCTCATTTAACCTAAACTTACCGTGACAACTGCTAGCAACGTCCCACAAGTCACACCTCCACTTTAGCCCCTTTTCCATTACTACCTACTTGGATCAATGCGTATCCTGCTCGTCATTCGATGAGTCATGACAGCATCTCGTTCACGAAAATTAAAACCTGGCAACGAGGGTCTGCTGAAAAGCCACAGACGGGCGGCAGCAGGTATATTCTTGCCTCGACGTCCATCTTTTTTAGCGCTTGTGTCATATATTAATTACATCGCCGGACGCTCAAACGCATTGCTATGACGACAACCACACAGGTTAAGTGGTACAGGATTGTAATGTAAAACCAGTTGTTCTTAGTCGTGGCGAGTTGATCTGAGGAGGTACTAATGGAAAAGGGGCTTATGTCTCTACGGATAGGTTACTGTTGGCAAGGCTTTTGTTAGTGGATCAGCTTGAGATGACAAACTGTGTCTCCAGAGGGTTCATAGGAGTTGTGCTGGTTGAAGCTGATAGCAGAGATCACTAGCCTCTCCTGTGGTGGAAGTGACAGGCTCTGATTTTTTTTTCTTCTCTCTTCATTAACTATTCACATTTGCACCTTATGTGCAGATCACCATCACCACTCGACATGAGTCCAAGGAGTTCAAAGGCAGAGTTGCTTGGAAGTGTGCACGCCACCCCAGGAGTCGCTGGGCCTTGGACGCCTGCAGAGTGGTGGGTGCTGAGAGCTTGGGCGTGTTTGGATCAGGGACTGAATTTTCCTCTGAAGATGAGGAAAAGGTTTATGGCACGCTCCCATGAGAGTGTCTCCTGCTCTTTGAAGCTCCTGTCTTGGTGGCTGCTCTTATCTTTAGGAACGGATTATTTTATCTCCTCCTGTTCCTTTCTTTTTCTTCTTCTTCATCTTCTCCTTGCTTTCCATCAAGACAGGTTTTGTATGGATCTTTTAGGAGATCTTCTCCGTACCCTTGCTCTTTCACTCCATTCATTTATAATTTCCCCCTTTCAGGGTACACCCAGCCTCCTTTCCACCACTACTACCCCCACTCTCTTCCTTTTGCTTCCTCTGTTGCACCCAACTCTCTTTCTCTTTTCCCCGTCTCCTCTATTCTAGCTTTCCAACACATGACAGACTGTGTAATTAATGAGCATCATAAACCTCTCTTTCTATTAGCTACCCATTAGTAAACCTGGCAAGCCTGTCATTTTGGACAAAAACACACAGCTCCTTCATTTGATCCCCACATCAAAGGGGGAACCCCACTGTTTTCGGCTGAATACACTAATTGTGTCCTCGTTCTGGATGGGGCTACACCCCCACCGCTTCAAAAAAGCAGCCAGTGTCTAGTACAGATAGTAAAGAGAAGTACAGAAGCAGAAAGTATTGATTATATTGGCCTAAATTTGGAGACTTTTTGACGTCAGAAGAATTAGTAGTCATTCAGCGGTGCTCCTGAAAAAAAGGTCTGCTTATGTGTGTTGCTTTGCACGCCACTTGCTCTCTTCATTGCTCGCTTTATGTAGACACATTTTACTAAAAAGAAATGTCAGCGAGCTTCAGGCCCCGTTAGAGGTGTTTTATGTGCTGCTGTTAAGATAAAAAGGAATTTTTAAGCGGGATGATAAGGATTCCCCTACTTTACACTACAAACCAATAATGTTAAGTACAGGATCAGCAGTCTTAGTATTAGAATGTACTGTCTGCAACATGCACTTTTTCAAATTTATTGTCTCACTACCCAATACTTATTTTCTGCGTTTTGTACATTTTATGCTGCTGTAACAAAGCTAGTTAGGACCAAAACAAGCCTAGGAGTGTTGCTTTAAGTCTTCCAATATTTTGGATAATCTATATATAAACTCCAAATGTTCCCATTAACATGTACACAACCCGTGGTTTTAATAGTAAATGTGTTTTTTTGGGGGTGTTTCATAATTTCAAATGCAGGGAATTTGTTATCTTTTATTTTTCTTTTCAGTGCTTATTTCCATGCTGTGCTTAAAATGCTCTTAAAGAAACTTGTTTTACTACATGGTGCAGTGTTGCAGTGTGTAGCTTCATGTGATTTAACACACTTTTACTCTACTTGCCTCAAAGACCAACTGACACCAAAGAGTCTAGAAATATTCAGAATCCAGGTTATTTCCATTACTTCCACCATGCAGAAAGGCGAACACATGCCAGGCTGTCGTTCCCCCCCTGCAGACCCTTTGCCTGACACATCACACGCTGAGCCACTACAATGGGCTGAGTCACCACCACTGCAGGAATCAACACTGTACTTCAGTCTCGATTGTCTTCTGCCCTTTACAACATCCACGCCCTTTTGTTCCTCAAGATAAAGGCAACAGTCACATGTTTGAGCTTTAAGCGGCCAGCAGCTGCTCTTCTCTCCCTCTATATGCTTCACATCCCCCTCTTCACCACCAGGCAGCATTCCCTCCAGTGTGCTCTCCAGGCATCAGGCCCCTAACATTGTTACAAGGACATAAACACAGACAAACCATTAGATGCCCCTGAATTTAGCTACCTCAATACCCCCCTTTATGCTTGTTTCCTTGGAGAATGCCCAGTTTTATGATGGAATGAGCCAGAGCTGACCACCAAGGTAGGTGCTCCCCTAGGCAAATAAATACTTACATCAATCAGACAGGTGTCTAGAGAATTTAGCTTTGTTCTTATGAAGCATTTTTGCCATAATGGAAAAACGGAACAATAATCAAGAGACTGATTTCAACTCCATTTGACAAATGCCTCAATAGAAGCGAAATATTTACTCCATTTATTCTCTGATTAGATTGTGTGTCAGGCAAAAATAAACTGTACCCCTGATAATGGGGATTGATTGGAGGTTTGGGGTTCACGTTCGGGAGATGGCTCTAAACCCCCCCTCCACCTCCTCCTCTCTCACAGGCATCAAAGGGAAAGCTAGGAAATAGGGCCTGCAAAGCCATCTCTCCGTTGGCCTCTTCAAAGGACAGGAAGTGTGTCAGAGGGACAGGCCTTCTTTTCCACCAAATTCAGACGAGCTGCTATAATAACACGTTCATCTGTGTCTGTGGCAGACTAGTTCAAAGGGGAGTCTGATTCCTCTTAGTACAACACGTGATGATGGAGTCATGATGCGGAAAACATTGTGCATGTGGACCAGCCTAAGGACATGTGTCCACTGTACAGCCACATCCCAAAGGATGTGTCCTTCCTCAAAAAAATCGGGTCTGAGGCAGGATTAGAGTTTTGATATTAACAACTCTCCTCCAGGCAGAGGTGGTTATTACCTGCTTAACTACACAAGTTATAACTTCTTCTGTAGTATTAAACTCCCATGCTGGTTAGACTTCAGTGAAAGTTAAACCTGTGAATGTAGAATATGTGGCTCATATTCGTCTCCGGAATATTTAAACCATACAAAACATCTAGTCTGGTCACGTCTGTATGTTTCAGTGGGAGTGGAGATTGCCACAAAAGTATCAAAACTTTTGTGAAATTTGTGACAGATGGAATTGCAGGTGGCTTTCTAAAACTAAAATCGGCAATGCTGAGCATTTGAAGGTTTCATTACATTTTGCATTTTACATGCAAGTTTTTTGAGGCCCTTTCTCAAAAATGTAACACTATCAACAACTGTGCTTTTTAAATGGGAATAGTCCTCAGGTGAATACAGTGGGATAAAGATCACATAAAATATGCACAAAAAATGAAAATCAGCTTTAAACAAATAAACAACAGTTTGTAGGCTGCCAGCATGTGTGTTTCACATACTGGCAGCCTGTGTGCTGGAGGCACACGGGTAAAGGAAATATGTAAACATAAAAACACAGTGTTGACTTCTTGACAGCAGGACCCAGTGATAGTATAGGAGTGATTAGCAGCACTGTAACAACATGGATTTGCATCCAAGGACATCAAATATTAAAATGATGTCCTAAAATTGAACAAAGACTTCTGTTTTAAGATTTAAAGGGAGAGGAAAAAATTTCCATGACACAGAAACGACAAAAGACGACTAAATTTAGACATCCAGCTCTAGAAAAACCATGCCAGCATTTTGCTGTTTGATTGAAAACGCACATGAAACATTACCTTTTATGCAGTTCTCACGACTTGCGTTCAGGTGACAGTCCTCAGAAAACTTTTATGATTCAAATCCTCCTGTTATTTATAATATGTGTTTAAATGTGATGTGAAGTGTCAGGTGAAACATTTGTTCATAAAACCTAGCTACACCAAATAAAGGACACATGACTGATCGGATTAATTCAGATCAAAAAGCACATAATGGTTTGATTGAATTGAGAAAACTTTGCATTTAGCAATAATAATTAAACTTAATACTTTAATTAGTTTTCTGTACAGTGTGAGTTCTTTTAGATTAAATCATAAAAGAATCTGAGGAAGAAAATGTACAAGTGATAGGAAAAGATTTCTTTTATCTATTTCTTGAACCAAACACTCTAAAAAAATTCCACTTCACATAATGGATCAGGTTGGATTTGATGTGTTTCAGACAAAAAGAACACTGTGATTGAGCACTAATTGTAATGCTGCTAAAATTGGTGCCAAAAAATAAATAAATAAATCTAATATTCAATTCCTGTTCAAGCTCAGTCTTTCACTGGTGATGATTAGAGTATCGACTTTGCAGTGTTTTCTCAAAAGATGATGCCCACTGTGCGTTATATTACTTTCACACTGAGCTACTGGCAGCCTGGCATGAAATGGCACAGTGGCTTCTGTCTTATATCTGAAGACATCAAAAGAATCTTAGCCCGCTTTCATCTGCTGCCTCAGTCCACTAAGACCCTTATTTTCATATTAGAGACCCCAAAAAGACAGGCGGGCACTGACCACGGAGCCCCGTATGAAATGACTTTTACCCCTGGGAAGCCCATCTGAGAGGATAATGTTGATAAAAAGTGAAAAAGTAGTCAGAGGTCAAAAGAGAATACAAAGAGAATTTGTATTTAATGATTGCACGCTTCGTCAAAGGTAATTCAATCAAAATAATGGGGGAAAAAAAAATTGCATGATTTGCGATGTGAGAAATTAATCTGCCCAAGTAAGCAACCCAAACCCCAAACCGATTGAAATGTTCCACAGCTTTCCAGTAAATTTATTTTATGTTTTGCTTATTTGTATTTCATTTTAATATAAAAGCAAGCAAGCAAACAAACAAACAAAAAACCCCACAACAAACAGAAGTTTCATACACGCTTGGATTTGAAATAACAGCTGAGGTCGCTGGCTTGGGATCATTTAGGATGCCACCAGACCCCAACTGGCAAAAATGAAACAGAGAAATGAGTGTTTTGGCGTCACCTCTTGCGCGCTTGAAAGTCAGAGCCGAACGGGATGCGTAAAGGCAGACAGAAAAAGGCACGACGCTCCGGAAAACCTGAGATGTAATTTTCATAATAAAAGCATTGTAAAGCACGAACATGAGTCACTGAGGGGTTCTGTTGTGTGTGTGTGTGTGTGTGTTTTAACCCGTGGTGCACCTGTAACCAGACTAGGTTTGGTTTCTGGCTCTACGTGTTTAAGACTCTAAATATGTGCCGCATTGTAAATATTTGCTATTTTCAAAGTCACAATGACATGCCCTTCTCTCGGTCCATTATTACTTGCGCTATCGCCAGTCGCTTGTGCTTTAATCTGAAATCGGTGTAAGGAAGTCGCACAGCCTATTGTCTATGGTGCGTCTCGTCAGTGGCGGCGCTCTGGATCAAAGCCTCGTTTGGCTCCCTGGTCTTGTGGTCCCGTTCTGAGCGCAGTCTGCTGTCGGTCTCCACGGACGCTCCTCTGTCTGGATATCGTATCGTAAATAGTCTCTATTTTTTTGTTATTCCTTCTTTGGATTATATTCATCTGATGGTTTTCAACTCCAACTCGATGCATAGAAATGGGTAAACTGCACTCGAAACATGGTAAGACGTCTTATTCCCGAGAGAAAAATCACAGCTGTAGTTGCTGGGTGTTGCGATACTTTCGAGTAACACATTCATTGTCTCTTGTCTTTCTTTTTCTTTTTCTATCTCCTTCTCAAAAGCTGCTATTTGTAAACCGCGGGAGAGTCCAGAAGGTAAGCGCACTTATTCCCCCCCTCTCTCCTACATGATGCACTCAAACATTTTCTGAGCATTTCGGTCAGTTTGTGAACAGCGGAGCAGTTTCCAGAGTCCGTATCAGCCTCAGCTTATTGCAGCGCGAAGGCTCCGAGAGTCTTTGAAGGTTAACGCGCTTGTAGTGTGAACACACTAGAGAGAGAGGAAGAAAACGGTTTGTACTCACTGCTAATACTGCTGCTTTTGTGTTTCAGGCGACAGTTTTGTAGTGAATGCCTGTTTGGCGAGGAAGGGAATCGATGACTGGCTCGTGAAGCAGAAATACTACTGCACGAGCTCGCGCCTCGAGCAACAGGACTGTCACCACAAGAATAACTGCGGGTTAACTGCACGGGTGAGTGTGACTGTATACATACACTCGGGTATTCATAATGAAGTTTTGCTCCACGACTTCCTTTATTTGTAAAGTTTGTCTTGTAACTTAAGTATTGCGTGTCTCTTCGTACATGTTTGACACCTTAAGCAGTTTTTAAAAAAAACATTTTATTTCATATTTTTTTAATGTCACTTCTACGATAGCGCGCGAAGCTACATTTACAGTCAAGTGTTGTCAGTCTTTTTTGACTTTTTGGTGGATAAACTTTTAATAGTGGCTGTTCACGGTGAGTTAAATGTCGCTCATGACGGGGGAAAAGGTAATTAAAGCAAACCAATCACAATCGCAATCTTACTTTTGTTTTCCCTGTGACAAAATAAGACCGTTGAGCTCACTGTTGTAGGGAACGAATGCGCAGCCGTATGCACTTGATTGAGGGATTATTTTTCAGGTAACAATAGATCAAGCCTTGAAAGCAGTTCAGTGTGACAGTCCGGTGACAAGTGTGGATCGTAAGGGCTGGAGAGAGAAATGTTGGAGGTCATGCTTGTTTTGTATTTTGGCATTGCCGTAAACACGGTGCTGTTATTGTCAAGCCGGGAAATCCTTTGGAATTGCTTCAGAGGAGCGTTAAGCCTCTTTGGTTAGCCATGCCTTCCTCAAAGGCAGCATGTTTGAGGAATTGGAGCCCATCAAGAATTAAAAAAACAACAACAACCAAAAAAAAGAAAAAAAGAAAAGAAAAGGAAAATCAGTCCCTCCACTCACAATCCAGACAGTTTGAGAAGAAATACATCAATTTATTAAATGCATCCCACAATCCAGGATATATCACACCTAATGTAATGTTCTGTTGTGTTATTGCATGGCATGATTTTCCTTTTTAAAATACTCGACAGATCCTTTAGTGTTCACTGTTCTTAAAGACTAGAATCCTATCATCAGCAACATGCAGTTCCGTGGCATCATTTTCATGCAGCAAGCTGAAACCATGTTATGCCCATGCTTTTAAACTGTAAATAACACAAGTGAGACAGAAATACACATGCAGATTAGAATTCCTTAATGAACCACTAGTATGAGAAGTCATTGGCATACAATCCGAGAAAGTGTAAGGCAACAAAATGGTCTGCTGATTCCCACCGAAGCCAAAGATAAAATCCGCTGTTGTTTTGTCTTCTGCTGCAAGAGGTGTTTGGTAGATTTGGTTAGCGGAGCTGTAGAATAAAGTGTAGGGAGCTTGGCATCTACAGGAAAAATTGTTCATCCTGACATGTGCCCAGAGCTTCTTCATATGGTAACAGGATCACACTCACAGCAGGCACTGGGGTGTATTTTGAAGAGGGGTTTTATGGAGGAAAAACAATCTGAATCCCATGTTTCTTTTTCAGAGCATGTAGCTGCTGCTGCAGCAAAAATCCATTCCATTTATTTAGCTGTTTATATGTTCAGCAGGGTTCATATGCTTTGGGCAATTTAAGCATTTAAAACCACATTATTATCATGCAATTACCATAAATTATTTCTGCAAAAACAAACATTCGTTACTTTTTTCCTCGACATATTCACATGCTGCTTTTCCCAGCAACAGTCATGTGTGAAGTTTTGGCTCAGGATGGATGAGGCCCCCGCCAAAAGGGTTGGATGTTTTTGAACAATTTAGAGTTCAGCTTGTATAAATAATTCAAGTCTCGGTGTCTAATAGCTTATTTTATAACTCAGAAGGAAAATGAATAAAAGAAGAAAAGTTGTTTCCACATCAATATTTATTTGAGCACTTTTCTCTTTTGTTTTGTGATTATAAAGTGGATTCTAAATCTGTAATGATTATTAAAGTTTAAAGCATTTATGTTTTTTTCCCCATTCTGTGCCAGGGCATGAAGCATATTTTACATTTTTATAAAGACAAGACTTTGCAATCCCTCATGCTCTGTAGTGTACTGAGTTACACATTTGCCTAATAAGCAAAAGATACTCAGTTTGATCCCGGGAGGAAACACAAATCCCGCGGGAGTTGCGTCAGGAAGGGCATTTGGCGTAAAAATATGCCAAGCTACCCGCATGCGGAAACCCCTTGTGAATAAGGGAGCGGTCGAATGTAGCCTTTGAATAAACATTCACATTAACCTAATCATTAATCAGAAGCAACGTGGTTTACAAGCTGTGTCGTGATGTGAAATAGCTTTCGGTAATTTCCCTACAGTCTTATATAACTGCATAGTCATACGTTTTATGTTTGGGTTGTGTGGCATAAGCACACAACTTTTCTTCACAGTAGTTGTTAAGAAGAGTTACACAAACCATACCAAGTCTCAACCTTTCCAGTGGATTTACGGAATAATTCCATAAGTGGAGGTCATTCCAAACCTGTTTCATTGACTCCATAAATAATGCTTTATCTCAGTGATCATGAATTTTTGTTAAAATGAAGTAGGTTTGCCTCTATTAAAGAAAATGCTTACCATATCATTAGTTTTAACTAAATTGAAAAACTTAATGATGTGTGAGAAGAAGTTTAAGAGCCTGGCCCTGCGGTGCTTTAAGCTTAAAATACAATAAAACAAAAATGGGAGCTAATCTTTTATGCGAGAATACAAGTCTACTCTCTTTGCTTTAAAAGTTGTCCATATTGCGTAGAATACCTGGTGAGATAGTTATTTATACCCATTATTCTTTAAGCCCCCTCTCCATGCTGAAACAGGGTCCGGCAGAATGTGGGTCGGGTGTCAACAGTGGGGAGTCCACGCTTGGAATTCTTTTGAAACACTTTTTTATTTTTTCAAACCATATTCCACATCAGAACACTGCGGATTTTAAAGTGGTCATTGTTGAGTAGAGTGCCTCACATTAGCAGTTTTTCTTCATTTAATGGTTTTAGATTGAAATTGTGTTCGAGCACACACGGACAGACTAAGGCTTGTACTTGAAAGCACTTGAAGACTTAATGATGATTTCATGCAGGCTCTACACCCATTCATGATTTGTGTTGTCAGATGTAAGGTTGCGGGAGCTTGGCAGACAGTGAGTGAGTGGTGTGGGCAGGTGGACCTGTTGGTCCTCAACACACGAGATCCAGGTCATGTGAGCCTTGGCACACTTTAGCCCGAGTGCACAGCATGGTGTCTGCACCCACCAATAAATCTGATGTGTTATGTGCAGCCTGTAAAATTCTTTTGCTGACAGAGACATTGATAGGGACTGAAGATTTTCACGACTTTTGGACTTGGAAGTTCAAGTTTTTGGTGACTACTTTATGAGCTTACCTCATTTGGAACTGAGTGCCACTTGTCACTTGCCTTCTTCATAAGTTCTCCCTTTCGATTCTGAAATCCCCTTCCCCCTCTTTTGCTTCTCCCTTCTCCTCCTTTCTCCCCTCCTATCCTCCATCTGTTTGTTGCGCTCAACCTGTGGCCTTGTGTCAGTTGCGGCTGATGAAATGAGGCTGCATTTGAAGTGGGCCACGCTGGGGGGTGTTTTTAGTGACACTGATGGCCACTCCGCCCTAAAGCCCTACCCTCTGTATAGAAAAAAACCCCTCCATGTCCAGTCTTGCCAAGCTACCACTCTCCAAAGCCTGGATTAGTTTTTTTCTTCAGCTGAACTTCCATCAGTTTGTGAGGAGCGTAGACAAAAAGCAAAGGTACATCAGTCGACAAATGCAACTCAGAAGTGAATCACAGTGGAACTTCTGCCCCCAACTCCTCCTGTCTCACAGTTGGTTGCTAGGTCTTTGATTTGTTTTTGTTTTGTTTTTTTGAAAGTAGAAAGGTTTTTTTGGAAATAGGCCTAAAGCTTTTAAACGCATTCCCTCAGCCTCCAAGACTGATAAAAGACATGGCAGGTTTTGCGCCCCCTTCATTTTTCGTTTTTCGCTTCTGCTGTTGTGCTTTTTCTTTCCTTGTCGTTTTCACAAAGCAAGGGCCCTTGTCTAGAAGCTGAAAGCACCTTTCAAATGCAGACTCCTCTTCCTCTTTCTCTCCTTCTTTCTGTTTTCTCCCTGTGCGTTTTCTTTTCCCACCGGCTGCCCTCTTGTGCGTGCTGTGTGACGTATGCCCCTCTCCCACTGGGCTCTACCCCCTCTGTGCTCCCAAGGGACCAAGGGCCTGTTGTTGCTCTTTGAAGAGGCTGGGAGAAAAGTTTGGAGCCACACTCTAAAGAGAAGAAAAGCCCTGGCCTTTGGGAGGAGGGGTACCACCTGGCCATGGAGGGGCTCGGCGATTTTCTTCTTATTTTCCCATGAGAAGATGCTGTGGAAGTCTTGGGCTGACATCAGCGTAGCTGGGGGACTGGGAGGTTCAAGGAAGTGGACGTGGCTTTAATGTCACATCAGGCATCACATGTCAAAAAGATTCCTGAAAGCTGGAAGAGTTTCTCCTGTGTGACAAAGCAGAGTGGATAACTCTCAGCTGTTGTGAATGGTGTCTTCTGTAAAGGGTTTATGTCAAAGAATGTTGTGGTTTTGTGTAAGATTGAGCTCTAGTAGCATTTAGACACTTGATCAGGGTTACTTGTGTTTCTTTTTTGTTAAATCTAATGAATCAATTTCCGTATATTTCACCATATTATACCTACGACTGAATTTATTAAGACGTAGACGTCTTTAACATATTCTTTGTGAAGGAACTGTCACTATAGGTTTCAGGAGACATAAAATTCTTAACATGTTTTTAGCCAGAGTGAAATGCTCATGTATGTGCATATCTGTTCAAGCGTGTGCATGTAAGTGTGCAGCGTGTCTGGAGTCAGCTGTCCGGATGCACTTCAGAGATCAAAGGCTTCCACGGGAATGTGCTCTGAATCTCAGGGGATTAGCAGCTGAGATTGTGCTTTGTTTTCCCAAATATATGCTCAGTATGGAGCAACGGATAGCTGTTGATCAAAGTGTCTTTCTGGCTGGAGAGTTTTGTTCCGCACTTGAGGGTGGCATTTATTTCATGACTCGAAAGAATGGATAGAGGATGTTCTCCTCTTTAGTCTCCCTGTGGATTGAAATGGCTGATAAGTAGTAAACAGTATGGATGGTGCGACTCTAATTACAGAGTTTCTTTAACTGACGTCATTATCTTTTTTGATGTGTTTATGCATGGGACATGCTAAACTTATAAGCGTTTTGCTTTTTACATTTTTGACAAGAAACATGAAGTTATAAATAAGAGTAATAAAATGTAAAACATGTAGATAATAGATAACTAGAAGTTTCTCGGAGCGAATTGCAAAATTTTGAAGATTGAGAGGATGAGAAAGCTGTGGTCTGATATGTTGTAGTTATTTTTCATTGTTTTTCTTGCGTAAAGCGAATGTAAAAATAGTCTCTCATACTTCCGGGATAGGCGGCGTTGTGTGCATGGGTCTGGGAGAAAACTCTAGGTGACTGGGGACCCTGCGGTGGTCCTGGGGTTTCTGTGGGAGCTCAGTGCTCAATTTAATCACCCACTTAAAAGGCTCAGCTGAAGTGGGTGTTTAAGTGTTTAAACCCTGAATAATTCTCTGTTGTTTGTTTATCGGGTTCCCCTGCGGGTTGCGCTGTGGCCCATGCAGTAAGTGCTGAATAATTTGACTGAGCACTCAAAGTGACTCTCATATAAGACAAGATCAACATCTGCATAAAACTGCGATCAAGCTCTCATGAGTGTGTAGTGAACATGCACACTTGTGGGCCATGAAATGCAGAAGCACTCACTGATATACATACACACACTATCCATGTGTTTATCCTACTTTGTGAATCTCACAGCTAATAGTCTCAGTGTGATTCTCTTCCGCATCTTTGTCTTACAAACTGGACCTAGGGAAATGCCACTGATGGAGTTCACAGCTTCCATGAACCCTGCTGGTGTATTTATCCTCCTTGTGTTTGTGCTCTTTGGTGACCAGGGCTCTAAGGCCACCTGAGGTGGAGGGAATGGAGGAAGTCGGTTTAGGTAAACAGAGGTGGGAGAGCATTGTGCCTCTTACTGACAGAGGTTCCAGGGCTCTTCAGCTTTTCCTGTGGCGCCAGGGATGGAGGAGGCCTGGATTGTCTGTTAGGGGATGTTTTTAGTGGAAGGAAAGTTAAACAGAAGATCAACCCTGCTGAAAGGAAAGCTGTCCACCCCCGGTGTGTTTATTCTCCACAGGTGCCACAATCCAAGGAGGACCTCACCCTGTAGGCACTGAATGGAGAAGATCAGCCCTCTGCTCCCCAAAAAGCCATTTACGCTGTCTTTCAAACTCACAACTTCTTTGCTTAACTTTTTCATAGCAACAGAAATGTCCTACTCACATGTAAAAAAATTCTTAAATGTAGGATTTTTATGTCTTTAGGGACTGTAGTCTAATTTTAAAGCTCTTTAGACTTACAACATGGTCTGAAATGTAAATATAGGTTTGGCTGTGGGTTTATGAGAGATGATGTGCAAGTCTTATTACCATAGGCGTGTATTTAGAGTGTTAAAGTGTCCTATTTTTTTACCATCAAATATTTCCTCTTCATTTAGACAACTTTATATTTGGAACCCAATTCAAACAACATTAAATTAAATCCCCTTCTATCTAAATTGAAACCTACATTTGTGTATATTACTCTGATCTTCTCATTGCCATTATTCATAAAGGATGTTAATGCTTCCTGTATGCTATTTATGGCAGTTACGATTCTGACACAATGCAGCTGGTCTATTAAACCATTAGGAATTTTATTTTTAATTTTATCTATGTGTTAATATGAACAATGTTAGTAGAATTTGGAAGCAGTTTGCAATTGTGTAACTACTCCGCTGCAAGTTGATTATGGTGAGCAGTGACACAAGCCACTAATTCCAGTCAGCTATGAATAGAAACGTGCCTCTGGCACCAGCGCGCTTTTATATAGTAGTTGAAGTGTCTATTTCTGCTGCTATGTTTACTTGCTAAGTTGAAACACTCTCTGTAATTACAGAGATTATAAGTCCACAGTTAAAAGGTCAGATGTGAGGGATGTTTTGAGGTGGTGGCTTGTGGCTGGCAAGATGGCTGCTCCAAACATGTGTGTTCATGTGTGTGTGAGTGCATGGGCATGAGTGTGCACAGGCAGAAAGGAAGAATTTGGCCACCTTGGTGTTGAGGTCAGTCCCATCTGGTCAGCATGCACACGTTAGAGGTTTTCATAACTGCCACCTACCACGTGGAGTCCCACTGTTTATTACAGTGACAAGGTTTAGTATTTGGCTTTGAATAAATGCACCAGCAACTGTCATTTGGAGGGATTTGATTACAAAGATCAGATTTTATGGCATTTAATCTACAGGTTGTTTTCTTGTGTATGGTGGCTGGAATGAGCCCAGAATGCAGACCTAAAAGAGATCTTACAAAACTAGCTTAGTAGATGAGATATTTGGTGTGTGCCAGCTTTTAATCTGACACGTAGTATATCCAATAATGAAAGATTGCTCAAAAAGAGTCCTTTCTTAAAACATTACAAACTTACATACAAATTATGATTTTATTCAGAAAATGTAAGATTTTAAAACATCGTGGAAACATCATCATCATGCATTTTATGCTATTTCGGAGCAAAAACTGTAGCCACTAGCATGTGAAGTTACTGGGGTGGATCTTCTCATTTGTCTTTGGTAAAAGGCTGAAGTGCCTGTCACTGTCTTGCTGCCCTCGAGGTAGACTTCTTGACTAAAACCCTTTTCCTCCCACACTTTGCAGTACTTGAGACTGGCGTCTGAAGCCACCCAGACGACTGAAGGACTGTCTCTCCTCAAAGAGAGCTTTGACTAATTACTAAGACCCTCTAGACACAATGTAACAAATTGAGTCTTGCACTCAGACACGGAAGCAAGAGTGTTTAAAAGCATTTGTCTTAAATATATAATCCATCCTATTTTGCAGTAATGACTGACACATGGCTGTTCATTTGGCAAATACCATATTCTGTTAAAATGCACAACCTGGTTCTCCTGGAGAGCTACTAAAAGTAAACTAGCTAACCTAGAATGGTCTCTGAAATAACGTGTTAGTTAAAAATTTGATGGACACAGAAAGACCTTCACATTGGTGCTTTCCTCCACCGTACTTAACCTCGATCATACAGATCTTTACATCTAGATTTGCCAGTCTTACATGATGAGAATCTCTGTCAGTGTACAACTCTTAGCTCTAGTGCAACACAATAACTATTGAGATATTTACACGTCAGTAGGTAAGCTCTTAAGTCAGATCAGTAAATAAAACAAAATAAAATAAAACAAGAAAAACCTCTACCTCCACCAGATGATGACCTATGCCAATGCCCATATACTCAGAAGCTGCTTCAGCCTAGCAATGAAGTGTTCTTTATACAAATGCTGCTGAAGTTTTGACCTCTTCTTTACACCTTGGAAGTAGTTGTGCCAATATATTTGGCAAATTACCCAACCATAGTGCATGCATGCACTCTGTAACCCCAGAAGAACTGCTCTGCCCTTTTTGCCAAGAAAGGTTCAAAATGGAACAGATTTCATGAGATATCTAACCACATAAGCTTTTGGAGATGAGGTGTGTCATTTTGTGTAAGACACCCTCTCTTCTCTTTTAATCTGCTCCTATTCTCTTTTCCCTATTCTTCGGAACTGGGCTTGGCTCTGAATTCAGAGGGCCATAATGTTGTGATTTGTTACTTTTGGCAGACGGGAACCACCTGTAAATCAAGGCCAAGCGACAGGCCGTCTCCATTCTCTTCCAAACTGTAGCTTTCACTTGAGAATTGAAGTTCCTAAAATGCAGTTCACTGGCTGGTTGAGAACATGTTATAAGGATTAACCTCTTGCTCAGATTCCCATTTAACTCTCTTGACTCCCAAAGAAAAAGTTAAAATAAAAACCTTGCTTTCTGTTCACATGTAATCTTTATGTCTGTCTGTGACTGTTTTCTATGAACTCTGTTAACTAGAAGTTCAACTGTAGACAGCTCAGTAAAAGAAGACGCAGAATGACTACGGTTAACATGTTGGAGTGGTAACTGCTGTAAAGCATGCGTGGTAATAGTTTTGTTTACAGCTTTGGCAAAGTATATCTAATCCTGGCAGAGCTGGCTCTGTTATTTTTTTTAATACTATTTTGTCTTCAATATCTCAAATAGAGTTTGAACAAAGTAAGAAAAGTTTCCTAGATGAAGCCCAATAATTCTCCCGTTGTAGGAAACGAAACAAACGTGATGAGTTGTCTAAATTGCTGTAGGGGCGATCATGCCGTTAGACTCTTGATCTTGACACCATGCTTCCCCCCTCTCCTCCTCTCTGGCAAGAGGTGGCTTTGATAAACACTGTGATAAATGTTAATCGCAGTGGTTACATATTTTTCAAAAGCTAATAAAGGTTGTTACCTCAAGTAACACGCAGGGTTTACTGCCCGAGGGGCTGGCTGAGTTGTAAAAGCTTATCTTTGCAGGTGTAAAAGTTTTGTAAATGGGTCATTAAAGTGTTGGCCAACTTCACACATAGAACACAAAAAAAGCGAGAAGGGGAGGGAGATTACTTTGGATCAGCATGTTTCTGAAGCATAGAGATGAGGGCTGTAAATCTCTGCTAATATTCCACTGAGCCTTTCAGGAGGCAGCCTTTGATGTGGGTGAGGTAATGTGACCAGCAGTGTTTGCAATGTTAATCTGACGTGGAGAAATGACTGGTGGCTGTGCGCTATCGCTCCACAAAGGAAAGGCATCCAATCGCTGCCCTTGATGGTGGTGTAAAGAAACAAAAACAAAAAAGCAATAACAACAAATGAATTTGAAGAGAAAGCCAACACGTGTGCAAAATTTGCACTTTCACCACACGGACACGTGTCGTTTAATTTAACATACAACACACAGGGCAAGGTCTGCTGAGCCACACCATATGCAAGGATTTTTTTTTTTAGCCTGGTGTGTGTGGGTGTATGTTTGTGTGTGGAGAATCTCTCCATGACCAGTGTTGTGAACTGGAGTTAACACGGTAAGCCCTCTGGCATGTGCAGCCTCCTCAAACCCTTCCAGCTTTGTGTATTGCTGACCATGCACACTTTAATCATAGAGCTGCTTCCTCCAACCTGCCTGGTGATGGATCCAAACTCTGTGGCTATAATTTCCTTCCTGGGGTGCAGGAAGAGAGGTGGGTGTGCCGTGACTGAGGGGGTGTCAGGCATGGGGCCGCCGAGTCTGCAGAGAGTGTGTATGTCTTTGAAGCTCCCTCTGAGACGTCAAATTACACGTTTAGCCCTCTTTAGTCGACAAAGTTTAAGGAGTTGCAATTGCTCAATTATTCTTTAGGTTTGTTATCCACTCAACTTAAGTGTTGCACTTTCTGTAGAGGGGGTGAAAAATCAACGCAGACAAAGTGGTTGAGATGAAGAAGAGGAAACACTTTTTCACATTTCCTAATCTGATTATAAGCCTTCTGTTGTGTTTTTGTTTCTCATTAAACCGGTAACAGTGTTGGTCAGCTGTGTAGTATGTTTACTATACAGTACGTCTAGCATACGCTAGATGTACCGTAAGGTGCTTCAGATTAAAAGCATCCACCAGATAGCAGTAATTTTGTGAAAGGGTGCATGTGAAAGGCTCAGCATCAAAAGATTTTCTTACTGTGACCCCTTGGAAAGGCATTGAGTTTCTTATCAAAGGCATAAAATTGCATTGTAAAACAGAGCAGATATGACTTCCTTTTGGCATTGCAGACTACTCATGAAATGTGTTTTACGCATTTGTTCAGAATGCTGCAGTGCTCTGAAATTTTAGACAGCCTAAGCATCTGTTCTACTGGAGTGATTTCAGTAAACTACTTCATCATATCACGATAAGCCTGGTAGTCTCTTTGTAAAAACAAAAAAACAGATTTATCATGTTTGGCTGGAGAGAAATGCAGAGACATTAATTTGCCATGGCTCTCAGGCTGTAGGTGGTTTAAAAATTGGCCCCATCTTCCTACCCTCCATAAATGGGACCGTCTCACGTCAGCTTTGCTATGCTATATGATTATCTGAGATCTTTATTTCATGTGTGAAAACTGATCCCCTTTGAAGCCTCACTCAGAGGCAGTGCATTGCTTCACTACCTCACATCAACACCCTGTATCTTGGCTCCATCTCAGAGCGTCATGTTTTACTGCTATGTGGTGTTTTGAATGAGGCTGTTTAATGTTGCTGGAAGGTGAGGAGCACTCCAGCATAAAGAGCTGAAAAAGAAGCTTGAATCCAGGTCTTAACTGTTTTTTGATGATGATTGGTGGTCCATTTTTTTCCCTTCAGCGGCACCACCGTGACGCTTAGCATACATTGCAGGATAGGTACTGCTCCAGATTCCAAGAGGTGTTCAGCTCAGTCCTTTGAAATTGCCTCACTTTACTTTTTAGGATGTGAGGGGGGTGGGATGGGTATTTCCTCTCTTGAGGTAACACTACACCTATAAGCTAATTTGCAGCTCTAAAACTAATAAGATTTTTTGTGGTTGTTTTACTCTTGGTTTTCAGCACTGGGGCTGTGTGTGTGTGCTTTGGAGCTTTGGAAAAATCCCCATGCTATACAGCTGTTTTCTCCATTAGTAATTCATGAACTTTCCTAATGGCTTCAGTCCAGGTTAGTCGGAATCAGTCAAAATCATTCCGGTTGCCAAGTGGACTAGAGTTATGGAAATATGTATAAATATATGGTGACAACTTCAGTGTGTCTTCACATACCTGGTATGAGGACGCGCAAGTCATATGTTTGTATTCTGTGATATGGCCTGTGAATTAACATATATAAATGCAAATATTGAACATGTTGTGATTATAACGAATCTTTTACAAGTGAGAGTAATCACTTCTCACTTTCTGCAGTACTCTTTTTCACCCCCTCCAGTGCCTGGTGGCTTTTATGTAAGTGTCAGTGACCTCAGCCCTCCCGTGTTTGAAAGACTCAGGGAAGCAGCCATACTTGGAGAAGCATCGCTGCTATTTCCACTTTCTGCCTGTCTTGCCTGTTTGGCTAAATGGCTGTCTGTGTGCATTGCTCGCCACTTCAAGTCCGCACCGCTGCTCAGAACTGTGCAGCTCTGAAGGTGTTTTCTTGCAACGGAGGGAGGGCCGCAGTTCTAATGAGATTTTTCCTGGGTTTTGATGGAGTGCCAGTAGTGCTGCCATTGCTCTCGAGGCCTGACTCCACTGAGCCCTGGCGCGCGATCAGGGAGAGCTGTCGTCAGCCGCATAAATTGTCAGCCTGTGTGGTGGGTCATGAAGGCAGACAGCATAGAGACCAAGAAGCCTTGTGGGACTTTCCCCACAATCACATACAAGTACATATTACTTGCACTTTAATGTACCCCTTTCCTTCAAACACAGACTTGCAGAAAAAGTGGCCCAGTGGGGTCCATGTCTGCAGTGCCTGTGTAAGAATGACACTAGAGGCAACTTTCTAACTTAACTCTGCACGTTGGTTCTGTGCTGACATGTGCTCACTTTTTCACTTTTGCTGTCTCCTTGCTCTATCCAGGGAGGCAAGACCAAAACCATTCAGTTACTGCAAAAACAGTATATGAGGCAAAAACAGAGTTTGTATGATTGTAACAAGCTAGAATGTCAATATTTGATATGACCACCGTTGTTATTATTTTGAACTCCCTTAGACAAGCTTTCTTCTAAATTCTTTAAGTTGTCTTCTGGAATATGTTTACAGGCTTCTTGAAAGACATTCAAAGCTCTTCTCTGGATGTGGCTGCCTTTTGCTTCATTTTCTGTCAAGATGATTGCGCACTACATCAATAATGTTGAGGCCCAGGCTCTGGGGAGGCCAATCCATGAGTGATAGTGTTCCACTGTGTGTTTCTCTATCCAGGTATGCTTTTACTGCCAGTGCAGTAAAAGCATATCTGGATATGCCTTTACTGCCTTGATATATGTTTGGGATTAGTGTCATGCTGAAAAATAAAACTGTTGCCAGTCAGACTTCCAGATGATTTTGCATGGTGGATATGAATCTGGTGGTACAGAGCCTCCAGTAGGTATTTTAGTAAGACCTTTTATCCAGGTTAGGCTGGATAAAAGGTCTGACCAGACATCACGCGTGCATCAGGGACTTATCTGATTATTTCAGGATTCAAATAAGGGATCCTTTGAGTCATTTATTTTTTTAAATTTTCAGGTAGTAGTCAGGTGACCATGGGGATGGCTTCAAAAGGAAGATCCCTCACCTGCTTTCTACTCAGATATCGTTCCTTTCACGTTAGGAGCTCGGATACTTTCTGGTCGTCAGCCTTCGTTTGCCTCCATTGGTTCCATCAGTGCTGTCTCTCGTTTCACTCTGACATCCTGGTCTGTTCGTAACACCGATTCCTTTCCAAATCCGCCTTTAGCGCTCCGGGTGTTACTAAAGTAAACTGTCTGCCCCTTCCTACCCATTGTCAGGTCTTTGCCACATTTGGATCTAGCCAAAACACAATCCATGTGTCTCACCCCGCACTGACATTAATCTCAGAAAATATTATTTTAACTGCCAACAAGGCCAACGTTTTAGTACCGTGAGGTTGTCTACCCGAAGCAAGATGAAAATAATTTGTAAAATGTGTTAATAGGACTGTGGCATTTTAATTTAATTTCCTTCAGAATGTGCTACAACAAATTATTTAGAATTAAATTGGCTTCGTATCAGGTTGGGCTATGACAAATATATCCATATTAGCTTTGATTCTGTCTCATGCACACTGCTATAAAAACTTTAAACAGTCTTTAGCCTGCCAGCTCCATTGTACAAAGATGTCTGATTGCATCTGTGTGGGAACTGTCTAGTGAACTCACAGGGAGCTAGTGGTTTCATGTGTGTTGCCTCCTGCGAAGGCTACCCAGGCAGCTTTGTTTAGACGTAAGCACTGTTTGCAGTATATGAAGCCGAGTACACATCCCAGCTGAACAGAAGGTGCTGCTGAATCAAGTGCTGTCTTCATGGTAAGTTGAAAGGTAGTTGAAGTACATTGCTATGAAGTTAATAAACAGTGACCTCATCATTTTCCCTTTAGTTAACAAATAAATATTGGAAATTTGTATCAGTCATCCTTTTTTTGTAGCTTGCTACCTTTGGACTTGGACTTTGCTATCTTACATATATTGCCAATTTAAATAAAATAGTGTGACGTTAACCTGTTTTTACCATTGACCCACCCATTTTACGAGCACTCTCTTATTTTGTAATTTAACAGCCAAAATCACAAAATAAGTAGTAAAATATAAAACATCTTTGATAAAGAGTTAAACATGAACAAAGAGGTGTGTAAACCTGCCATCTATGTCTAGACTATCCAAACACACATTTTCTGACTAATGGGTTTTGGAAGGATGAAATCTTTTCAACACAGTTTTAGCACCAGATAGTATTTTATTTTTTAGTTTGCTTTATACTAATGTAACCTTAATCAATGAAACAGCTGATGTTAATTTGGCATTCTTTATTATAACATCTAACAGCTGACAGTTTTGTTAATGAATAAAACATATAAAAGACATTTAAAGTAGTAACACTGTATATGATGTTAGCACAGTAAATATTATTAAACATTTCATCCGTCTTTGGCACTTCCAAATCCATATTTATAAAGTGTACCGTTGATGAGGTTTCCAAAACAGTTCCAATGGCCAAACTAAACAGGCCTTCAGACCAGCGAGCAATGTAGATGGGATGTTGTAATGGGACCAGCACACTGTGTTCTGTGTTACAGTCCAGTAATAAATCACTTTCTGGTGAAGGGGATTGAACAACTTTAAAGCACACAGGATTCACACGTGTACGCTTATACTAAAACGCTCGAAGAAGCTCTGAAAGAACGGGCTGCTATTGAAAGCGAAATGCTTTATGCTCTGGTTTCCACAGAACATTTAACATCATGTCAGGAAATTGTTTTAGCTGGTCCCAAGTCGAGAAGAAAAATGCTTGTTTGTGCCCTGGAGGCTGCAGTTTGGGCTGAATCCCGCAGAGACACTGGGAAGTAACTCCATGATTGAGTTTTCATAAAACCGTCTCAATGAGAAACAGGAGTGCAAACACCTAACGCTGTAACACCTATTGTATAAAAGAGTCAGATCAACAGTGCGTCAGTGTGGATTTTATGTCACTATGGAGGTTTAAATTTTGTCTAAGCTGAGGTTGTGCTACTGTAGATGAGAGGGGTGAAAGGGCGTCTTCTCTTTGAAGCGCTCTGTCATAGTGACCTCTGCCCTCTGAATTTACAAGAGTCCCATAGAAGCCCATTACTGCCTCATTTCTTGTCCAAATAAGATTGATGGCTCTGTTGTGGCTACTGTTTTACACGCATTTTCAAGATTATTGCGGACACGCACTGTGTGTGAATTTAATGAGACACGGTCTTCTCGTTTGATAGCCCTGAGCATTCAGACTCATTACGTGTTTGTAAATGTTGCATCAGTCGAGCCTCGTCTCCACTCATTAGTTCAGAAATACATTTCAAGAGGATGACCAGCATCGCAGTTTAGGGCAAATCCATGTTGAGCTTTTTCATTTCAAATCCAACCAGCACGAATGAGTTCAAACTTTTATTTTTGTGGTTTTGAAAAATGTGACTTTTATATTTAAGATCAACTATAGCTGCTAGTATGTGATTTTAATTGTATTTTTTTATGTATTCATTATGTGCAAATGAGTATTTGTTGTTTCTATTTCAGGTGTTTTTTGGTGGAGTTTTTGACTCGTATTGCATCTAGAACTGGGTGACAAAGTAACAAAAAAGGACATTTGTCTAGCTGAAAAGAAAAGATAACTAGAAACAATCATCTTTTATTTGGAATGACATAACAGTTGTGTTGAGGACGTTAAACAGAGACCTGTAATTCTTATTTCCAGCTCCACCTTTTTTTCTTCAATTATTCAGAATAATCTTGGCTATCTCATATTGGCCGTTTGTGGATTCCCTCAGCTCACTCTCTCCCTTTTAAGGCCATCCTCTCATAAAGCCAACTTTCTTCTAATTGGCCGCCTGTTGCAAACAGAAGGTTTAAACAGCAGGTGGGTGGGGCTTTGGTTGTTACATCCATAGCAGTATGTTTGAGATGACCTTATAAAGACTGAAGAGCAGAGTCTACTGAGGTTTTGGCTTGTGAGAATTACTTGTACATATGCTGACCTCATTATTTGGAAACTTTGACTGCATATTATATAAATAGTCCACATAAAACGCACAGATAATCCAAGAATCTTAGTTTTGCAGTGAAAATCTTCCCGTTTCTGTTGCTAAACAAAAAAAATTGCTTTATTGTTCTTGTGACCAATTGAGTGGTGGGAAACCTTGAAGCAAACAATGCTTATTTTTAGAACTAAATGGCATTTTGGTGATTTGATCCATCATTGCCAAAGACAGAAGTTATGCTTCAAGGCAAAGTACTTTTGTAAGTCAGATTTAACCTTTATATCTTTATACTTGACAGCTTTACAACATGAAGTTTTTAATTAGGCTGTCAAAAATAATCATTGACATGCTACATGGAAAAGGGAAATGCACTTTAGAGGAGAAATAAGGTTGTTCTGTTCCAGTTTTAGAATTATTTCTGTTTGGTCTTTTCACATCTATTTGTGGTTAGAGAGTTTTGATCAGAGGAGAAGGCGAATGTGTTTGGATCTGCTTGTGTGTGGGTGTGTGTATGTGAAATTACAAAAAAAAGAAAAAAAATCCTGGGATATTTTCTTCTTAACACTGACCAGAGCAAATCCCAGAGAGTAACCCCAGCATGCTAATAATATAGCTCCCATCCATCACCACAGACAACAACCAATTAGTACATTCCTCTTCCCCCTTTTTCTCATGTTCTTGGCTAACCCCTCAATAATTCTGGATCATTCATCAAAAAACTGAAACACATTCAAGATGCTGTTTGTGTGCGTGCGTGAGGGTCTGTTTTTTGGTGCGTAAGGAATTAAAGGAATGTTTGTTGTGGACTGATTTTGTTTTTCTGGGGTTAAGTGACTGTGACAGTGTCTGTAAACCATCTGAATAGGTTCGCACACATCAACAGGCTCACTCCTTTGTGGCTTTTTCACTATCTGAGTTTAAAAATGAGGTGGAATTATGTATACTGATATAAAAAGAGAAGTCAATACTTTATCTAGTAATCATGCAGTGTTATTCTGTATTATTTTAGCACTTTAGTAGTGAGATATGTGTACTGTGGAAGGGAGTCTCTGTGACGGGGGCAAGTAGTGATTAACCTAACTCAGGCTGAATAATTTTCTTTAAAACAAGAGACTTTGTATAAGAAATTAAAACTTCCACTAGTAAACACTAGTATTATCAGACCTATAATGATACTTTATTTAAGATAAATGCAGCTTACTAGAACATTTACTGGAAATCCCAGGGATAAGTAACCTCAAAATCAAATTCGTATAATTTTCCTCTGGCTGATTCTCCTGTGAATCAGCCAGGTGTGAGTTGCCCAGATTTGCAGACATCTTCTGTAGAGCAGGGTCGTGAAGCCAAGTTGGAATCTGTGTTGACCTACTCATACCAATAACAAACAGATTTTTCCCAGGTCTCTGCTTTGGGGTATTAGTCTATCAGCCCTAGTCCTGTGGTTAGTTGTATTCTCTTCCTCAGGCCACCCACAGTGTTGTAACCTAGCCAGTAGTAGACTGAGGAGAGTAGGATCAGCCAATTTGACCCTTTACCACACTGGAGTACTCAGAAATCTGCTCTCACACTGTAACACACCTGTCTTTCTCACATTTATGATCACAGAAGGCACAATAAACATGCACGTTGTTTTATAAAGTTCGTTAACAGTTGTCTGGGTTAATCATCGCCAGTGATAAGTCTGCTTTTTAACACATTTTGTGCAGTTTTAACAATGGAGCAGCTTTTCTTTTGCAGGGGTTTATGTGCAATGAAAAACATTCATGCATTTATATGCATTTGTCAGCCTGTGAGTAATGGTTTTCAGCTGAATGAATGTGTTGCCACATGGATACCTGAGCCAGACTTTTCCATAGTAAAATCTAAGGATCACATGTCCCTCCAGCCTCTGTGGTATGCACTAACAGTCTGAGCTTCCAGAAGAGGGGTCCCAGGTGAAAATGTCCCAGGATAAAAAGAAATCCCCAAGCCTACTGCTGTAGTGAGAGTCTGACACTGAAATAGTCAACCCTCTTTCTCAGAACCCGCTGCAGGGCCAGTGGTAGTAATTTAAAAATTTCTTTCATAGTCTCAAATCTGACTGCCAGTCTTTTGCTTAGTTTGTTTCTGTCCTGCAATTACCAACCTCTTAAACTTTCCGCTGCTGTTTAAGCTCAGCGCGCACTTGTCAAACTTTGTTCATATATAGATATATAAAAGCTGTAATTTCGATTCGGCCATGTCACTCTGCGTTGAAAAGCAGTGGTGTGGATTTGCATCGTTAAAGATGTTTGTTTTTATGTGACAAAAATATGACGACTTTTGCTTTATGTGACTTAAAACAATGATATATGCGTCTTTTTCTTTCTCTGCTCAGGACTCCATGGGTGAAGCATGTGCTGAGGGGATTGGTAATGAACACTATCGTTTAGAAGGTAGGTCTCTCCCAATCTTTTTCCTCTCTGTGGTGAAATTAGTTGGAGTACTGTTTCAGTTGAATGGAAAAAAAAAACCCTATCCCAAAAACACTATTTGGAATTGAACTTCAGGTATTTGTGTGGCTCTTTGATCCAGTGCTTCATCCCTTCCTCCTCTGCTCCACACCCATTCTCTAAGCCCCAGCAATGCGCTGATGAAGTCCCTTTTACTTTCCCTCCTGCCTTTTCACCTCCTCCATCTCTCATCCGCCCCTCCCCAGCGGTGCACTGCAAAGTGCCTCCATTCCCCCATGTTTTTTCCCTGATGTGATGTGATCCTGGATTAAGAGCTCTGGGAGGAGAAAGTCTCTCCCTCCCATTTAAAGACACGATTGGACGTGAGGTGCAGGCAAAAATGTAGGGTCGAATGAGACCAAGCCAGAATCTGGAGGCATGTCAGAAAATTCCGTTTTACTTCAGTTTCACTTCAGTGGATAATAGCAGAGAGACAAGAGATAATGTGACTGATAAATGGAGTTTGAAATGATTTTTAGCGACTGGGCTAAACTGTGTATGGGCCAAGCCTGTCCTCCCTTCAAGACAGATGTTGCTAATTAGAGTATGCTGCTCTCTTCATTCACTTTGATTAATAGCCACAGTTCAAGACAGCTTAATAAAAGATTTCATAGTTTATGTGTGAATATCTAAATAGTACTGACCTCTAAAAAATGTTGTTTTTGTTTGAGAAACAGAGTAGTTACAGATCTTACTTAGATCTCAGGTTGGGCAAAGCTGATTATAGCTTGAATTGTTAAAATATTTCTATAGGCATTTGTTGTTCATGTTGTCTGTTTTCAGTCTGGAATAAATTGACCTTTTGTACACATAAAAAGGGACTACTAGGTCCCTAATACAAGTAGCTGTGGAGGTTTTATAGCATTAACTCCATTTAGTTTGATCAGATCCAGTATCTATAGATTTCATAGAGATGAGTACAGATAAAATGGGAAGAGAGAGAGAAGAAATGACAGCACGAACAACAAAGAGAAAGGGCTTCTTTTGCCTTAAGGAAGTAAGTTAAAGAAAACATGCAGCAAAAATTGAGAAGAGGAAAAAAAGCTCAGTGATGAAATTAGCTTAAAGTTTATTTACATCTGTACTGCTAGGATTCAAGAAAACCTACCGTTGCAAACTTTTTAATATACTCTTTAACTTTTTGTTGAAAAAGAGAAACAATCCTTTCCATCATCACCTCCTTTCACATCTGGCTCACGTGTTGGATACACAGCGATTACAGCTGGTCACAAAACTGCTGGATTATTACACGCCTTTTTTTATCAGTAGGTGAGTGTTTGAGTCAAAGCAGGAGAAAAAGTTACCTTTCAATACAAGAAGCAGCCCATCCAGGCCTTCCTGAAATCATGCTGGTTCTGCCTGTACATATAGGGGAGGGAGTGGGGGGCTGCTATGTGCAATATAGTATTTTAGCTAAGCTGACTGAATGTGATTGCTCACAGTGTGTGGCAGCTTTCCCAACCTGCCTGTGATGCTCTCTGCGCGTGTGTGTGTTTGCGTAACGCGTATGCATGCACAAGTGTAGTGCAGTCACTGGAACGGCCTTGGCATGGAGGGTGCCAGACTTGACTGCCCTCATCTTGCCCCTCAGATCTGATGTGCAGCCAATCCCGTAGCGGCAGCTTCACTCATAAAGAGTGGGCTTATGTCTGTGATTGGGAGGGGGTCAGAGGGGGGAGGAGGGTGATAGCAGATTACTGTTACTCCTCCCGGCATTTCATTAGCCGTGAGATAAGCATCTCACCACCATATTGAGCCTGCTTCGGAACAGATTTGCCTTCGCACACAATGTTCCCTTTGAGCACCTCAGATGATCAAACAGCAGGACCCCAAATGCTGCTTCTCTCCAAAAAGTTGGTAAAAGCTCCCTGGGATGATGCCTTTCATTTCTGGCATTTTCCCCTACCCAGGGATGAGACAGGTCTGCTTTGATCTGCTTTGGATCAGGAGGAAAGAAATTGGGCTGTTGTGTCTGCTCTGTTGGCGAGCAAACAAACAGTGTTTCAGATTTGACTTGGCTTAATTAATTAGTGATTCTGTTTTACAGCCGGTCTGATCCTCTTCCAGAAGGTTTGAGAATGGAACTTCAAAGTGTTGTGGGAGGGGTTTGGGGAGGGTGGTGGTGAGGGGTGTGGCTTTATGGGTGGATACAGCCTTCGTGGCTGTGATTGGGTGATGGGGATGGTGGGGGACGAAACCTAAATGACCAGAGGTGAAACATACTAGGGGCTACGGCTGAATACATCTGTGAGAATAAGGTAATGATGTGTCTGGGTACTTCATAGAGTTGTAAAGGTCCTGACTGGTACACCTCCTGATTCTCAGTTACATACTGTTTGTGTCTGTGGCCTTGTGTTCTAAACAATCGCTTGATTTCAAAGCATAGAAGACAATTTTGGTTGCATTAGATCTGGGCTAACACCCAACACTGAAAGTTAGACTTTGAACTGAACAGCGACAGTTGAACCTTGTAATAGAGTGAAAAAAAACAACAACTCCTTCCTCAACTTTGACCTCATGTTTAAAGGCACTTCCACTTCACTCATTTCAAAGTCAAGGTTTATGACTTTGTGTTTCTTTAGATGCCAAAACATACAAAGAGTGGTTAACACAACTCTTTGATCATTTAAATACTCCACTGGTGAATTTCAGAGCTTTTATGTATCCCAGAAAAGGCGCTTGCTAATACAAGGTTAAACGAAACTAAACACGTTGTTGGAGACATTTAACATCATCACACCAAATGAGATTAGAGATTAGTGGTGGTGGTGATGCTGAAGTTGTCATGTTGTTTGTTCATAACCTAATAATGCATTGTGACTTTTGGTAATTGCATATAATGTCACAACTGTCACAGCTGAATTAGCTTGAGGAGAATATGTTTAAGATCATAAACAAATTTTCTTCAGTAAACCAAAAATCTTTGAAAAATCTCAATGGATTTTTTTCCCAGGTAACCATGGCGATGCTTTCTTCCTGGTTGGCCTACAAAAACACATCATCCCTGAAGCACCCTATACAGACATTTGTGCCAACTGATTCATCAAAAGGCAGAGTCATGGAGCCAGTGCAGATGCATTCACATCAGTGGTAGATTTGCTTTCACACACAGTGTTCACTTTGAGCACCTCTGATCAAACAGCGGGACATAGCCTTACCTATGCTCACTGATTTGGGGTTGAAAGAACGCTTAGGTCTCGTGGTTTGTATTAGCACAACACTGTTACTTTGAACCCTGTCCAGGTGACTCTGTGTTCAGTAAAGAATAGTACAGTGAAGAGGTGAATAACGATGTCATATTAATTGGTAAAATGTATGCGACACATTTTCCACAGACTGTCTAACTGTGAGCCTGGATGGTGATGTACGGTATATATCTTTCCAATAAAATGGTGAGCTCTGCTGCACTGGGCTGGGCTCGGGGGCCTCTTGGAGACCTTCAGCTCTTTCACTTCCACCATTTATATTCAAATGCTGGTTGCCATATTCTGTCATGTTTTAGGCATGTTATGCCATTCAGTTTCATGTTTAACATCCCCTCTCAGGGTGAACCCACTGAGATGATATGCAATATATTGTAGCTAACGGCTTAAAACTATTACTATGTGTGTGGATGATGGAAGAGCTTTTGCCACTAGAGAATTAGGGCTGTCACAGTTTCAACGTTTCATCTCCCAGCCTTGATTTTATTGTTTTGATTCTGTAGTACTTCTGCTCAATGGAATGATGAAGTAATGAACTCTTCGCCTAACTTCATGCAGAAAAATACAAAAGTGTTTTTTCAGTTTCTGGTAGAGGCTCCTTTAAATGTCTTTTAGAAAACAAGAATCACATCCTTGTTTTTTATCGCTGTAGGGACTTGACCCCACACTGTCATGGATCAGTTTGCTCTGATTGCTAACATGAAATGTTCCAAAAAGCATTTTTGAACTGTGAGAACCAAACTGTGCTTTGATTTTCTGCAGCCTTTGAGCATGATCACAAACAGTGTAAATAAAACCTACAAGTTCAGTGCACCTCAGCAGCCCAGTGAAAAAACAAAACAAACAAACAAAAAAACCCAACCTAATTTGCAAGTTGTTCCTAAGCTCATCAAAGTGCTGTTCTGCTTGCAAAATATATAACTGGGATCAAATAAATAAAAATACAATTTAATGATAAAAACTGTAAGGCAAAAACGGTTAAGAGTTTGGCTGTGTTTTTACATCCAGGAGCGCTGGAATGGGTGACATGTCTTAATTGTGGCTGCCAAACTCGGAAGTCAGAGCTTACAAGGCGCACTTGATTGCGACGACATATCCTCAGGTTGTGGCTGCACCCAATGCTGCCATCCTCAGGCTCTCTCTTTTATCTTTGTGTGTGTCTGTGTGTGTGCCATTGCAGTGGCTTTACCCCCGGAGAAGACAGACAGCTGCTGTGTGGAGGAGAAGATGCAGGAGAGGGACAGCCAATCTCCCGCAGGGCCACAGAAACAGCTCCAGTTTGAAGTGAGTGTCAACACAAAACAGGACGTTTATTACTTCCCCCTCTGGATGAAACTAGGGCAATAGCAGGACACACAAATACACACTCACACACTGTATGGTACTGATTCAATGTTGGGCTGTTTCAGGAGTTGGAGTGCGCTGTGTCTGTGGAGGAGGATAACAGGCAGGAGTGGACCTTCACCCTCTACGACTTTGACAACAGCGGCAAAGTTACGCGAGAGGTAATCGTCTGCTTCAGTGGAAAAGCCTTTAATTGCCTAATGAATAAATAAAAGAAGACGTGATAATAAGACAGTGAATACATCCAAATAACTGCCAAAAACATGCACTAAATTTAGATTGAAATCCTTGAAACGTGAAATCCGTATTTGTTTATTCTCCTTCATGTAAAGAGATTTGCACAGAAAAAGCCTGGCCGGCAGTTTGCTTATCCTGAATCATGTCCCACCTTAGGTTGGAATAAAAATCAATAACTTCCCTGTTCACTTCTTTTTGGTATCACCACACCCGAAAGGGAAGCATGGATAGAAAAAGCCTCTAACCCAGTCTTACTTGTAAGAACTGAATCCAGCAAAGGTATGTGTTTCCGCTCCTGTGAGGCACCTTGTGGCTTGCGTCTGCCTGGTACAGATCTGAGAGAACATCCAGAAAGGCCCGTGTTTTTTGAGAACAACTTGAAACAGCGCAAAGAGACTGGAGCTGTCCTCTGTGTGGTTGGCTGTGCAGCTTTTTTGGCATTGCCTGTGGCTCCACGGCTCATGAGACAGCGGCTTGGAGGGGGGAAAGAAAAGCTTTCTTCTCCAGCTCTCTCTCTCTCTCTCTTTTTTTGTAATCCATTCACACAAATAAAAAGAAAAGGAAACCCAAAAATGACACGGGAAGCTTTTATTTTATTTTAATTGAAATTTTTTACATTTTGTCTGTGTCTGAAACCAGTATGTGGAACTGATCCCTGTAGAATTTATAATAGTCCTTTTTATGAGTCATAGTGGTATAGTGAGTAAAAATCATGCTTTTGCAGTCTTGTGTGGTTCTGTCTTGATTCTTAGCAGTTATAGTGAAACTCTCTTACTTCCTAAAGACATCTGAGATGCAGCACATGATACGAGTCTGGACATTTTACTTCTGTACCTAGGAAAGAATCCATCATAGTTCCCGATACTTAAGCGGGAGTCATTAGTTCAGTGCAAAATATACAACCCGTTCTCACTCCCAAATCGTAACATTTTACGCTAGGTGACAAATCGTCAACATATTACGTTTTCGGGCACCCAAGGCGTTCCTACGTCACGACATCGGAAAACTGCGGACACATGAGAACCGTTTGGACTCAATCTACACATCTTCGCTTTTTCCCTTAAAATCGCTTAAAAAACACTATTTCACCTCATTAATGTGCTGGTTAAGGTTAGGAATAAGGTTATGGTTAGGTTTAGCGATAAGGTTAGGTTTAGGCTTAGGTATACGGTTATGGTTAGGTTTAGGCATAAGGTTATGGTTAGGTTTAGGGATAAGGTTAGGTTTAGGCGTAGGGATACGGTTATGGTTAAGGTTAGGAATAAGGTTATGGTTAGGCATAAGGTTATGGTTAAGGTTAGGCATAAGGTTATGGTTAGGCTTAGTGATAAGGTTAAGTTTAGGGCTGCAGTACAGGGCTGGAAACCGCCGCGTACCATAACAACGTGGAAGGTCACCTTTCGCGTTTCTCAGGAACGCCGCAGGACGTGACAAAACGTCGGGATGTTACGCCTAACGAGCCACAAGAGCTAGCACTATGTTACAATGTGTGGTCACTCAGCATACTGCTATGTGAACATTTTTCATTTTACAGCATTGACAACAAAAGTTATTAGTTTGTATAAACAGTTTTAGCTTTTCCACTTTTCAGCATAGTATTTATCTGATCCTTGTTTGTATGTGTTACTATGCCTAGACGTTGCCGCTACTGTAGATGTATCTTCAACAAATTTAACAAATATAGAAAGTGCAGCGCTCACAGCTTAATACAACTCATATCAGGCCTGACAGGCTTCCGTGCCACTGACAAGACATTTGTTTTTGTGAATTTATAACTTGTCTTTACACCCAACTTGATCGCTTCACTTGGAAAGCAGAAGTAACTGATGTCAGTTTCTCTGTTCACTGTTGTCTAAGACACTTCTGTAAATTCTTCGCTAGCATGATATTTATTATGCATGGTCTAAATGCTTAAAGCTTAAGATTCTTGGATTCAGAGTGTCGGCATAAGAATACTCTCCCATGTTCCATTTCTCTTGAAAATCTGTATTTGTACCAGTGTGACTAACAATCTGCAAGATTGAACATTTAATTAATGAAAGATTTAAAAACCCCTCTCTAATTTAACAAATTCTCATCTTCTGTTTCCTGCAGGATATCACCAGCCTGCTGCACACCATCTACGAGGTTGTAGACGCTTCAGTCAACCATTCTCCTGGCAGCAGCAAGACATTACGTGTCAAGCTCTCTGTGGCTCCTGACTCCAGCCAGCGGTGGAGGAGCTGCACGCAGGGTGCCACAGGTAAAGCTCGCATTAACGCAGTGGGTGGGAGCAGCGGAGAAGAGAGGGCATTTCGGGGTCCCCCTTGTGTTGCATGCTGTCAGCTCATCCAGACATGTGTTTGTTGTCATGCAGAAAGGCGGCTTCTTCAGGCCTGTCAGCGCTTTGTTCCTTGCAGTTTCGGCGTCGCTCCATCTCTCCCACTCAATGGGGTTCATTTTTAATGATGGGGGGGGAGTGACAGAGCCAAGAGAGAGCCCCCTCCCTCAGCGCCTTCAAATACTCTGAAAGAAACCTTAAGAGATGTGCTGAGTCCTTTTGATAACCACAGCCATTTTTCTTTTCTCCAAAGTTCCCTTTTTTCCCCCCCTGCTCCCCCTCTCTTCGTCCCCCCTTCTCAGAGCTGCTGGGAAAATATAGCTGCGTTCAACTTAACTTTTCTCACTGACGACTTGGTAAACAAGTCGTCAGGGAGAAATATCTCAAAAAGTATATATTCCTGTGTGTTTGCGTCCTATTGTTTCAGCTATAAATATCTGTCAAGAGATTGAGGCAGAGCATGCTTTGAAAAGATTGCTGGTTGACTTCATGCTAATTTCAAACCGCATCAGATCTCACGTCCTTAATAAACTATTTCTGAAGTCTGCATGTTTTTTTTTTTATTCCACGCCTTATAAAAGACTGGGAGTTGAAAATAGAATAAATGAAGCACTGTTGTTTTTCCTTTTCTATAGAGCTTCAAAGTAAAACCCCAAAACAAAGGTTGCTTTCTTCTGAGGCTTGTGTGACTGTTGTCGTTCGTGCTTGGGTGCGTGTGTGTGTGTGTGGCAGCTCTGTGTTGCTCTCTTTGATAATAGCCTCCTGTCTTTCACACATACTCAGACTTACCCCACCCAAGAGAGAAAAATGACAAGTGCATTGAAGACCCCAAGAGTGCAGAGAAGAAGTCTCGAGCACTCCTAAGGTAAACCAATCTCTCTTGTACGTGTCTCAGTGTCTGCTGGTTGTAGTGTATACAGTTGTATATGAAGAAGTAGCATGTTAAGGCTTGTGCCACTGATTTTTCAATCTAAAAGTAGAAACATTCCTACAAAACACGTCTAGGGGCAGAGTTTGTTTTAGGAGGACTTCTTACATGGGTTCTGTAATATTCCTTTACTCTCTAATTAGCTGTGCCCAGTGCATTGCAGTGAGGAAGAATAAACAGCAGAGACACTTCACTCTCTGTGCTGTTCAAGTACTCCCAGTTGACATTCAAACCAGTGATTTTCCTATCACAATCTCACTTCTCTAACAATTACCGTGCCACAGGCTGATCATAAGGAACACTTGTTTTACTTTCTCCAAACATTACCATAGTGAACCTCAGTGGCCCAAACTGCTACCTAATGAGCGGTGCCGCTTGTGTCCACAGGCGCCACCACAGTGACCACCACACCCAGCCTGGCTGCCAGCGCCACTGTGTGGATGAGAACCTGGAACGCAGGAACCACTACTTGGACCTGGCAGGCATCGAAAACTACACGTCCCGCTTCGGAGCCGGTGAGTGGACAGGGGCCAGTGGAAGGGGAGGGGAGGGAGAAATGCAGACCGTGGCCCTTTGAAGCTGCATCCAGGGGCCCTCATTACTGCGGCACCTGCTTGGAGCCATTAGATGGAACTAGCAGCCCACTGCGCTCCTCGCCAGTACAAACATCTGGGCTCAGGCAAGCACAATACATCAAGTGTTCAAGGCTAAAGCCCATCAACAGAGTGGGCTGTTGTTAAGTGAAGTATTAGGTGTAATGAGCAACAGCCTTGATCTGATGGTTAGTGATGACATGTGATTATTTTAATGTTAGCTCTGTCAGGAAAGTGCTAACAGAGATCTGCTCTCTGTCAAGTTGTTTCAGGGTTATCTGCATGGAGAAAGAACCTGACACGTGGCTGCCAGAATCCTACTGTCAAACCTTAAGTCAAAATTTATTAGAAAGCTGGTCACACAGCATTTTTTACACTGTGGTTCACTTTACTTTTATCAAATTCTTCTTTTGCCATTTGCCATTGTTAAGATAGCAGAGTTGGAATAGATGGGAAATTTGGGTAAAGAGAGCAGGGGAATGAGATGCCACAGACTGGGAGGTTATACCATTCTCTGCCACACAATATGCTTTCTAACCACTCGGTCATTGAGTTGCGCCATTTTCTCTGATTTTATTACTGAATTTAAAGAGCCCATTTCACTTTGAATGTCAGTTCTGTGACCCTATCATAGTTTTTAGTTGTTTGCAGTTGTTTAAAATAAACATTTTTGTCTCTCGTTCACAGCCCCTGCTGCAGAGATGACTAAAGCAGAGCCTCAGGCCAGGTCATCTAACCAGACTCGTTCTCGCTCCCATGAACCAGAAAATGGTCACTCCCATCCCCATCACCGCCGCTTACAGACTGTTGTGGACACCGTTGCTCCAGACAACCTCCACTCTGCCCGGCTGCGAGGCCAAGACTCAGGGAAACATGCCCTCCGTTCTCCAAAGACACACAGCCGTACACCTCCTGCGCAGATCAATGGCAGAGTGATGAGGAGCCGAGGTATTCCCCCTCCTCCAGCTCTACCCAGTCAGACTCCTCCTCATCAGTCTACAGCTCCGTACCGCAAACACAAGCAACGGTCCAAAGAGAGCCAGGGCTACCGAGCCTTAGGCCCTCTACCAGCACCTGGGCCAGTGGTGGAGAAGGAGCAGGTGAGGGACCTACCTAGCGTGCTGCTCTATGAGGGGGGCCTGGCACAAGTTGTGCAGCGGCATGAGCATCACCATCACCATGAACACCATCACCACTACCACCATTTTTACCAGTCCTGAATTTCCATCCTGCCTGGAACAGCTCAGCACTCCTGTAAGGCCACAAAACCCATCACAGAGTGCAGGCTGCTCCCTCCTAAAACTCTGGGCAGTTACCCATGCAGTGGCATGCTGATAGACATTGAGGTGGAGAGGAGGATCATGGGACGGGTGCACATGCTGACATGTTGTTAATCAGTATTATTAAAGAGGTTGCCAAACATGGAGAAGGTGGGGTATGCAGCAGGAGGCCACAGTACAGTAATATAAGACTAAGGAGCTTGAGGGTGGGGGGTTGAGAGGAAGCAAAGAGGAGCTACTCACTTGTTCCTCTTGCCCTGGTTCTCTGATCCTCTACTGGATGAACTGTACAACTCCAAACCAGCACCACAATCCTTCCAGACCACTAAGCCAAAAGGTTTTCAAGGAAAAGAGGGACAAGAGGAAGAGTGACATTAAGATGAAAACATATGAAGGAATTTTAAGTGATTGCAGAGCAGGGTGCAGTGTGTGTGTGTGTGTGTGAGAGCGAAATTTTGTGTGAATGCATGGGTAAACAAGGGTCTGCGTGTGCGTGTCTGAGTGTCACAACACTGCTGTCTGCTGAAAACCACTTGAAGTGCACTCGTTTGTGTGTGAGTATTTAATGTAGGCTGTAGAGATGATTATGAAGATTCTGATTTAAGCATACAACGCCCCGTCAGCAAAAATGGGAAGGAAAATGTTGAAATGTTCTAAAGTGAAAAAGAAGAGCGATCCTAAATCCGCTGCTACCTCTAATTTTATCCTAATTGTTGTTGTAAAGGTGACTTTGACTAAGTATTCAGAGGTTATTTTCAATGTACTTAAACATTTTTGTCACAATCTGCAGTACTGAAATGTCGAATAGCTCCTTACATTTATTAACTAACATTTGCTGTACATAAAGTAAATATTGTTGTCAATTTTATAAGCTTTATTGATAATGTGATATCTTTGTATTCACTATCTAAAGCTCTGTGTTTTCCTTCACAACTGCATTTTTATTAAGACCACTAGCAGCCTCATTTTTTCTATTAAACTCTGTTAGTGATCCAGCGTCACACACTCCTTCACACTGACTTTCAACTCTCACCCAAATGTAACCTGTAATTATGGCAAGTGACTAAAATCCCAACCCTCAACAGTGCTGTTCAGAAGCTCGAACTCATGACACAAGCAAAACTGAGTTGCCAGTGTTTTTAAAATGTTATGTTATTTTATGTTATGTCTTGTGATTTTTTCAGACAGCAGTTAGCTTTTAGAATATATGTGGTGTAAAGATCTCGATGCACTCCAAGAAGCTCTTTCTTTATATTCAAAATGTTAGAGATAAATCACATAGTTTTAGTGGCATGTTTGCATAAATTGAAACCTTGTTACTAGCATGAGGCGGGTGTGTTCATTCATCACTGTGCAGTGTGGCCTTTAACAAGACTTATTTACAGTTTATTATTTATGCAGCAAAAATGCTTTGCTGAGCATGCATGCAATATTTCCGAAGTGTTGTGTTTCGGCTATTAGCAGAGACACATATTCACACTCCCAGAATTTGTTCACAGTTTTGCGCACTCTGGTTTTCTGTCTCTTTCTTTCCCCAATTGGTAGCAGCTTTGTCATCCTTGCCCAGGGTCACGCGGCTTCTCCCTCTGTTTCCATGGCATCTTCCTGTCCCTCAGCTGTCAGCAGGTCTTTCACCGTGCCGCCATGTGGCCTCAGCGCTCAGCCAACAAGGCTCTGTTTGTGGTGCTCTTTCAGCTGTCTCATTCCTCTGGTGCTGGATAACATGGGGCCCTGCAGTCTCCACTGCAGCCATATTTCACCGCTCACTGCTGCTGTCCTGCCAGCACCGGGGACTGTCTATTCATATTGTCCCCTGATGCCCAAGGGAACTAGCATCACCATACCTGTGCCATCTCAGCTCTGACAGAAGCAGTAACCTACTAGCTGCTGGTATGAGGGTGTTGATTTCCTTAATTCTAGGTAAGCACTTTTCAGTGTCACACTGAAAAGAACTTGCCCCTGTGCAGCTGTAGTTTTCTGTGTTTAAGTGCCTTGTGCAATGGAAATCTACCCCATTCAGAGGAAGGGCGTTTTCACCATATGGCTTTTGCAAATCAGGCCCCAGGGCTCATAATTGTCCACAATGCATCCACTTGAAGTACACTGAAAGGATTGTGTTTGATTGTCTTAGTTTGTTGTAAGGGTGTGTGTGTGTGATTGTAATACACAGGAATGCAGCGTATGCCAGTCTTGCCCTTAGCCCTGTGGTGTTGTCTCACAGCTGTAGCCTGTCTTCAGCAGAAGCACCGGTCAGACGGGCCATCTCGTGGGACCTGGTGGCAATGACGGCCTCATTTTCAGGCGGGGGTCACAGCTGTGCTCCATGCCTTAGCTTTCTCACCTCTTACTGTTTTTCCTAGATAAAAAGTCATTTCTACTGGAGCCCTCTCAGCGCTGTAGGTTTGTAGATACTAGTTTCCAAATATGAGTGTGAAAATGGTTCTCCTGTGGTAATGGACAGTGAGCAGGCGACTGTAGGGTGGTCTCATTTGTCATGGTGGACGAGGGCTTCTGAAGGAATTTGAGTGAGTCAGACCCAAAGCCAGGTTGGAATTTTTAAAATTTCTTTTAAAGTGTTTGACTGAACACACAGAGCTCTCTCTTCATTTGAATTTTTTAATGCCCTGCTTCACATTCATAGACTAACCTTCACTAAAAACCTCAAATGTTCTTGATAGCGTGTGCCTCAACAGCATTTGTTAAGGGTTGGGAAAGCAATTGCGTTTCTGGTTTGTCGAGTAGACTTTCTTAGAGGGAGCGTACCTCAACCTCTAAGAAAACCTTGTGTTCTTACAACCTCCCTCTCTAACCAGCACTGTTGCTATCCCTGTTGTTTCTTTTATCACACCAAGGTAACGGAGTTATATTTTGTGAGGAAGAAAACTCAGATTTTTTGTTGTTGTTTCTTTTTTTAGCAGCCAAGTCCTCAGCTGTCCCTCAAAATCTAACAAAATGTATTTTTTATTACTCTTTTTGGCAGATTGTTATGTGGGCATGAGTGTAACATGAATTTCAATGTATGAATGCCGCTTTTCAGACATAACATTTTAATCTGTGTCACACAAACTGCTTTTGATGCACCTACTTTGGTCCTGTTGAACTGTCAGTATTCTGAGTCACAGTAGTATCTAATGCACCAGTAATTTGCTTTATAAGATTTATGTATCATCATTGTTTTTAACCTGATGTATATAATGGACTGCAGAAAGGTTAAACCAGCATCATATAGAAAGATAGGGTTTATTTATAGTTAAATAGCGGTCAAGTTTTTTCATTTTCCTGCTGTCCCATAGTATCCACAGTGACCGTCCCACTTATCTGGAAGGAAATCTGTCTGTTCACCCACAGAGATATACACTTTCACTTGCTGTTTGCTATAAACCTGTTTAGCTCTAGCTGTCTTCTCGCATCTTCCATGGTCATCTAATGTTTTTTTTCTATTTCCATGACATTTAGTTTATATTAGATTGTATTTGATTAATTGCTTTATTTATTTGATAGCAGATCTGTGCCAAGGGAAAATACCCTTTTATTAAAGTATGAACCTGTTCCTATTAAACTGCATGACTTCTGGAGTTACTTAAGAATATTTTCTGTTTAATGTTTTTCAAATTATGCACAGGACATACAATATCAGAGATCAATATGGAAAGCTGTGTCAATTTCCTCTTTTTTTGACTACATGTCAGATTCCGATGAAACTATAGCAATGTCTTCATTAAGTAGTCATTAAGCACTCATAAAAACTTTACACTTTATCTTATGTACACTTTGTGCATTGAAATATAAGAAACCAGTTGGGATGTATAGATATGTTATCATGGATTTTCTTTGTTCTTTTTCTCACTACTCTTCCTCCTCCATAGTGATACACAATTTCTGTAGACTGTAAGAACTGTAGACTGTATCAGTATCCCTATGGATACAATCTACATGACTGTGTACCTCCTAGGGGAAATTACTGGACCTCAAGGTAACTGCATGTCAAAATATCTATTGTCAGAATACTAAACCCTGAGTTACCCCCAGTACATCCATCAAAGTGTGTCTGAAGTAGTGTGAATGCTAGATTTTAAAGAAGAGCTTGTATGAGAGTGTGTGCGTGTAATTGGGTGAATGAGGGTTGGACTAATAGTGTGTTGAATGGTCAATCAGAATGAAAAAGCACAATATAATCACCAGCCCTTCATCCATGTTCAGAAAAGGTAAAATGTATATATTACCAAGGCGCCATAATGAGCATGTACAAAAACAAAATAGTCGAATGATTTAATGTTACTCTAATTTTAGGTTCTACAGTTTCCTTACTTCTAGTGAGAACCCACACAAACACAGGGATAACCTGAAAACTCCACACAGAAAGGCCACAGCCAGAGCTGAACTCAGGATCTTCTGTGGTGTGGTGGTTAGCACAACCACACCACCATGCAGCCCTGTTAAATTCAGAATTGAATTTTAAATCCCCCTGCTCACATTCAAAGTCTTGAATAATCAGGCCCCATCACATCTTAAAGTGCTCAGTTCCATATTGTCTCAATAGACTGCTTCTAATTAATTAAATATCTCGTGTAATTTGCTCTTCTTTTTGGTGGATTGACTTTTTTTTATTTTCCAAGAATTAAACTGGACTGATGAAAAAGGGTGTGGGTGAAATGTATACAGTAAATCCTCCACTCCACTGTATCTTAACTGGTGGTGTCACAGAGGGCTCCTAAATCAGGCTGACCACAGACAGCTGCTCACCATGCCACACTCTCGACATGTACACGCACTTTCATCTGAAGCTTAGCAGCTTATCTCTGGTCGTGGCAACTGCAGAGAGTCTGCCTCTTGGCAATGTGATACGGCTTCCTCTCACGAACATGGCTATTTGTGTGAGCGAGCCAGTGTAACCCACAGAACTTGTATGTATCATCATTACAAATGGTTTCTATCCTAAAACAGCTTACCAGGTTACTGTTACTACTGCTTTAAAGATTGGCTATTAAAAGCATCAGACATCCAATAAGAGGTAAGTAGTACGTGGTTACAGTTGTTACAGTGTGATCACTTAAATGTTTTCAGTAAAGCATGAGCTATGTCTAGCTTTAACTACATAAAACATACCACAGAAATACTTTGTTTTTAGATGGAAACACATATATATTTAGTATTATGAAGCTAATTTTCGGCTAATGTTTAACATGTTTCCTGCATAAGGTTAAGGAGGAAAAACATACATAGGAAGATATACATAACAGCATTTGTTTGAACTCAGATGTTTGCAGAAATCAACAGATCAGACGAAAAGTTTTAACCTTCCAAGTGTTAAGATTTTGAGAAATCTCCACATGGTCATCCATTTATATCAGATGCACTTTTAAAGTCACCACCTGAGATAAGACAGGCTTACTTGCACTTATCCTAGTGATTTTTAAATTTCAAAGATGGAAGGGAAAGTATAGTCCCGGCCTGAGGTGTATCATTAAGTGCATACAAACTAAAGTAACTCTCTCGAACTGAAAGCAGTCATCCTCTGAAAGCAATTCTGAAGTATAATAAAGAGCATAATAGTTCCTGCAGAGCTGCAGTTTGTTAGCCACAAGCTTTTAATCACATTGTATACAGATAAAAAATTCTGAAGTGATTTAAAGATTACGCAAGTGAGCATCACGGACAGCATCGCTCATCTTAAACAGAAATCTTTTGTAAGATCCTGGCAAAGCTAATAAATGCCATAATTGCCCTGTGTAAAGCTGTATTGTCCATAACTAATGAAAACCAAGAGAGCAGAGCAATCAGCAAAAGAAACACCAGCTGACCATTTTTGACTGAAGCTTTCAGGCCCTTTATTAAAATTCGCAAACCACCAACTGCAATTTATTCTAAACATGTGAATTTCAGACCGGGTTCATAGATGGATGTTTTGTTACATGAACCCTGAAATTCTTTTCGCCCTTTTTGCTCAAAAGAAGAAGAAGAAGTGTTCAAAAACTTACAGTCCGTACATCTACATTGCGAGTCTCAGATGCCATATAGCTGAAAGTGCCATTTCTTACTGTATCCTACTGCATCATCTTTTCTCTGTAGCCTGGCATGAGGCTGCTTCTTTTTTTCTGACATTTTCTTCTTCTTCTTTTTTTTTTTTTACTGACTTTGATCTCCACTCCTTTCAACTCTTCACATATGTTGGTAATAGCCTTGGTGTTCATGGAGATTTTCTCCTCCAGTGCAGAGTAACGGTTGGATAATGCATTCACGCCTTTTGAAATGACGGCACTGGAGACAGTGCCTTCTTCCCATCTGTAAGCCTGTCTCTGCTGCTCAATCTCTTTGGTTCAGGACACTTCATAAGTGTGGCAGGTAAAAGTGTTAAGGATGTAGAGCATGCTTTACAAGTTCCAAATAAAGTTTGCTTTGGAGGTCTTAAGAAAGGTGATCTACTACTGACTGTTCATTTCAACTTTGTTAACCTCTACAGATCTGAACATCCACGGTTTTTTGTCACTTCATAAAGAATTGTAACTGAAATGACCTCTGTGTATAAGCCTTATAAGCCTATAACTTGAAGTTGTACCATTTCTCAGCTCTTGGAGTTATAGTCAACAAGCAGATCTAGATATGGTTTTCCACATGCAATGACTTCCCCTTTTTATTACGCTCTCATTGTTCTTCTTCTACTGATTTATAATCCAGCCAAGCAAAATAAATATGTGGTCTTACATTTGCCACCTTTGTTCTTTTGCAGTTCTTTTTCTTTTTCTTTCTTTCTTTCTTTATAAGCTCGTTAGTACAAACGGACATTTTTTTTTTCATTTTACAATGCTGCCCACTGTGCTTTTTTATGAAACTCTTGCTTCTTCTGTTGAGCGCAATAATTGCCCTGCTGTTAAAAAAAGGCTTTGGATTCACTCACATGGGCTGGGGACTACTATCATGTGACTTCCAAAAAAGCCAAACTTGAAACAGATATCATTATATCATTATTCTTAGCTTAGCTGATATGGGCTTTGTGTCATATGACAATTGGAAATCTAAAATTTTTTTCATTGTGAGACGCAATCCAGATGTCTAGTTTACCAACAGTTTTTTGGGTTTTTTTTTAACAACTAGCAACTTGTTATTGTCTACAAGCAGTCATAGCAAGAATTATTCAAGGTGTCAGGAGATATCAGTATTGATTTCCATTACTACTAATTGGCAAGTTGTAATAGACTTTAATTGTCCTTTTTGAGGATGATAATGAGTCACTGCTGAGCTTATGAGGTTCTTTAAAAACTCTGGCTGTTGGGCAAATTAAGATAAATTACAATAAATAGGAAGGTCTACCAACCAGATTCATTACATTTTCATCCACCTGAAAAGTTGTTTTGTGTGCTGTTAAACCATAATGTTATAACTCAGTTGTTATTACTATTATTGTTTATAGCAATAGTAGTCGCATTTTATTAATTGCTAGAGTTGCAATCAGGTCTTCTCTATCCTTGAATGCTATATGCTGTGCAAACTCGAGTGCCGATATGAGTTTAAAGTCTAGTTAATAAAAATAGTCAATATAAATACGTGCAAATGATCTAGAGGTACTGATGGATGGAAGGTCAACTTCTGGCTTACACCATAGATTGAAAGTCTGAGCATATGGTACAGAGTCAGTTATACATAAACTCTACTTTTTTTTTTTTTGGCCTGTCCCGTTTGGTTCTTTTGCCATCAGAATTATTGTCTAAAGGCCAAGAAAGATGCCCAATGGATTTACTTTACCAAATGGACCATCCCAGCCTTGCCGTATTGGTCCATTTGATTGACCTTTGTTTTTATTGTTTATTTTATTTTATTTTCACTTGCTACACACGGGACAGACATGACTGGGGGAAAGAAAAGGGAGAAAGAAAGAGAGTTATAACATTATGGTTTAACAGCACACAAAACAACTTTTCAGGTGGATGAAAATGTAATGAATCTGGTTGGTAGACCTTCCTATTTATTGTAATTTATCTTAATTTGCCCAACAGCCAGTGTGCTTTGAGGTAGGAGCCAAAAAGGGTGTAGTTTGTGTCTGTGAACACCCGTGTGTACACCTGTGAGCATGAGCGCGCTTGTATTTAAAAGGTTCCTTCATGTAATGATCTGCTAGAGGGTGTGGGGGGCCACAGCCCAGTCCTCCAGGGCATGAAGCAGGTATGGAGGAGATCCAGGCTCCAGACATCCAGAGGCCCTCAGAGCACAGGAGACCAAGGAAGACCAATGGAGGGACAACCGTGCCACTCTCCCGGAAAGAGCTGAGGAGAGCCCCAGATGAGGGGTCACTCAGCAGCCGCGGAGCAGAAGCCGGGGGGGTTGCAGTGACGTGGCCGTGAGCTCCGCCGGCAGCCAGCTGTGCCAGAGTGACCGAGCCCCAGGCCCAGAGGCCGAGGGCACCCCACCCCCCGAAGCGGACCGAGCGAGCCCCAGGCTCCAGGCCCCGACAAGCAGCCACCAGGAGTGAGCCGGTGCGTACCTGAACACCAAGAACCACCAATACACCGATGTCTGAGGGTGTCTGCCACTGGCAGGGGGAGTGGTGGGGGGAGATAGGCCTCCATACCTAACCTCTACTAACAGCAATTACAGTGAACAATTACCAAGAAAAGCAGCTTACAGAACGAAATAAAGAGCTGCACTCTCTCAGCACTGCACATCATAAAGGTATTTAAGTGTGCTGTTGGCTAAGAGGATATTATTAAAAGTGACAGTTGCTTAGTGTAATTAAAGGTGAGGAGCTCAGCACAGTAGAGTTTACTTCCTAATAATGACACAGTGATTTTTCTAAACCTTGATTATTTTTTATGTTTAGTTTAATGTCATTACTGAGATAATAACCATGTGTGTGGTTATTCCATATTTCAGGCTATGAAGAGTCTGGTGACTGTCATGGAAAAAATCCACATTAGCTGGGACTATAATAGGATAAACAGCTGCTGTGAATGTGTACTGTGTTATATCTGAGTTGTTGGGAGACATGGGTTACAAGGAATGGTCTTTTTGGATAGAAATAAACCCCATCTCTGTGATACCACTGGCAAGACGCAATGATATTGACTTAAATATGGGGAAATGAGAGGCTGCCATAATTTGTCCTCTGTGCTTTGTTTCCAGCAGATAGGCAAAAAGCTTTGAAGTGTGGATTGGCACAGCAGGGTGCTAGCTTCTGTAAAGGGAAGATGCTAAACGCTAAAGGATGAGAAGGACATGAGGTAGTCTATTACCAATAAAGGAGCAAAGAGGGGGGGAAAGGCAAATCCAATGATAATGTACATCTGTTCCAGTGAATTTATGAGCTTTGAACATTTTTTCATGTGGGATAAGTGGATCCTTTTTCTTACAGAATCTCAGAACTTCAAAGCAGATTTGCTTTGGATAATGCAAATGATCGGAATATGCCGGTCCCAGCCTCCTCAAGAGCATGAAAAGAAAAAGGGAAAATAGAGAATTAAAGCTAATTGCCATGGCAGTCTTTTATGTGTCTAAAGAAGGGCAAAAATAAAACACTTCAATTATTGTCAAGTTCATTCAATTAGGAAACAAGCTGACAAAGTGTTAAAGTTCAGTGTGACTGACCCAGAACTCATTTTCATTAAATGCCACTTTTCATTTTGGACAATTCCTTTGTTATAGCTGATGAAATCATAATTAGAAGGATTTAATTCATCCTGTAATTACTAAGATGGCAATGACTTTGTTTAGCTCTGGTGCTGTGGTGGCTCGTGCATAGGACTGAAAGTTATTTTTCCACTAGTCCAATATTTCTTATATATCATACCTCCAGAACAATGTGAACATTTTAAGCAAACACAATCTGTTTATTAAGTTATTATTATGTTATTTAGTATTGGGTATAAAAAAATAAAAAAACAACAAACAAGGATCACAGTTTAATTTTGTCTTGTATATTCTGATCCCTATGTTTTTGAAGAACTTGGTCAAATGAATGGTAGAAGTAAAGAACAATGTTCTATACATCCTTTATTTTACCTTTGCAAAGTAAAAGAGATTGTGAGGCTCTACGGTGAGTCTATTTTTAAAAAGTTAAAATAGATTGTTTTGCGTCTACAGCAGTCTATAATATGCATGAGAGGTTTAAGAGGATCCATGATATTGACATGTAGCCTGATCTTTGCAGTTTTATTGCATGAACTGATGTAATAACACAGAGAGCAAAGTTTGGCGTTGTTTTGCCATTTTACATACATTTATATCTAAACTCAGTCTTAATCAGCTTTAACTTATGAATTAAATAGCTCACCATAAGATATAAACCCTGCCACAACAACACAAAAGGCAGCAGACTGTTCCTTTTCACTCCATTCTGCAAATTGCACTGTCCAACTTTTTCAAAGTCCAAATCTGCTGTCTGGACTTCCAGAGGCTGACTCCAGACTTCTCGAGATAGCAAATGAATAAAACAAGGCTCCAGAAAGTTGCATTGGTTTTTAGTAGATCATTGGAGCTCTTTCTTTTTGCAACATCAAAGGCAGCCGCAGCTCTTTGATGTGGCAGCATGCTGTTTAAGGTACAGACTGAATGGAGAGGTGTCAAGCTGCAAGGTGCCTCTGTAGTTTACGTTGAGTGCTGCAGAGAGCTGCAGATGAAAGGCGCAAACAGAGTTTGATAATGAATGTCCAACAAGTAGGACCCATCTCAGACAGCGCACACTCAGCAGGGTGCTTGCGCTAACCTTGAGCACAGCACCCTAAACCTCGGGCAGATGCCGGAGACCAGACTCCTTCAACTTGGCTGCTCCTGCAAAAAGGGAGCTCTCAGATGTGAGCTTTAATCTTCCTGTCAATTAAATCCTGATTGACACACACACCCATACACGCATCATCATGGACACATGCTCCTCTTAACCAGTCAGCTCTGAAAGTGACGCCATCCACTTCCTCTGTTGAATACTTTTCTTTCTGGCTTGAAGAGGCTATTTCTAATTATACATAAATCCTTCCAATATAAAAGGCATTTTATGGCTTATATTCATGCATGCTGCACTAGTTGTCCTCCAACTTTAACTTTATAAATTGAATGAGGTAATTCACTCAGCCATTCTCTCAGTGGAAAGCAATATTACAGCATGTCAATATACCACATACTCAGCTTTTTAACCTGCAATACCACAGATAATATGGCTGTTAAAGAACCTGTTAAAATAAAAGTTTTACTGCTTGTGTAAACAAGCACACTGGGAAGAATGCTTTTTTTGCATCACTGGTTTGGAGTTCTCTGTATTTTGATTAAAACATCTCTAATATTCCATCTTATTTATGTTTCCTAGAGAATTATGTTTAGGAGTTATGGGAACTGATCTCTGAAACAAATATTAAACTTTTAATTATAAAAAGATATGACTGTTTTCCAAAGTCTTTTTGACAAAGTGCCACCATAATTTCAGTAACCTGCTAAGGAAGCACTATCCGATACAAAAAAATAAACTGTTAGCTGACTGATTTTAAGTCAATACATTTTAACAATAATGCAAATCGGTGTGCTCATGTTTGTGGTGTTATTGTACCGAATTTCCCTGACAGTGATCAATTACAGCTTCTGATTATTTGACTGTTTGATTTTGTCATATTATGTTATGTTATTTTTTTTGCAATATAGTTCTTTCAAAGTTCACTGCATATGTTTTAAAAACAAGCAAACTTTGTGTAACTGTAAGACTACACTAAAATGAGACATGCCGGCTTGCTTCTGGGAGTTCTGAATCTCTGGTAAAGCAATCAGTACACAAACAGCCCATCAGTGCACCTGGCTTAACACTGAGCTCACAACATGTGCTTTTGATATCTGCACAGAAAGAATGCACAGTGATAAAATGGCTGCAGCCAAAGTATTCCATCTGTGTTACGGGAGTGAGAAGGATCCAGCCCTGAGCTGCACTCTTACTCATAGACATACAGTTTAAAGCTGATTTAGTGGATGAGGTTATTTAGTGCTGGGTGGGTCAAGCCTTAACACTCATGTCCAATAAAGTCCAAGATAGGGATTAGATCCTGTGGTTCAAGCGTAATTTGATGTAATTTGCGATTTCAGGCTTGTCATGAAAAATAAATAAATAAATAACATACACAAACACACACACACATACCGAGGAAGACAGCCATAGTGATAGATGTAGCTATACTGAATGATAGTGACATCAGGAAGAAAGAACATGTGAAGCTGAAGAAGTACCAAGGGCTCAGAGAAGAACTCGAGAAGATGTGGAGGATGAAGGCAACAGTAGTCTTAGTGGTAATCCCAGCATTTGGTGGCGTGACCACCAAGCTAGGTGAGTGGCTCCAGCAGATCCCAAGAGCAACATCTCTGTCCAGAAGAGCGCAGTCCCAGGAACAGCTAAGATACTGCGCTGGACCATCAAGCTCCCAGGCCTCTGGTAGAGGCCTGTGCTTGAAGGATAAAGACTGCCCAGAGGAGATTTCTTTTTAAGTATATAGTTGTCTTTAAAGTGATTGAACAACAAAACAGCTCCTAACAATATAAAAATAATATTAATAATGAAGAATATTATATAGTCCAAACAAATGAAGTGGAGTTACATATTTTTCCTGCAATAAAAAAAGTGTTTGGAACTGTCTCTAAACAGAGCACAGAAATATACAGCTATGTCTTTTGGGACCGTGTGTGTATTTTATTTTTTTATTTTCGACATTTTTTTTTACCCCTTTTCTTATGTGTTGAAACTTCTCTCGACCCCCTGCTGTGATTTGGATAACAGAACTCCACCTTAAAGCTTCAAGTAAGATGCCTGACAGAGAGCACTCTGCATTACACTCCCCTTGGTGGAGTTGCCTGTTTTCAGACAAGAAGAACAAGAAAAAGAAGAAGAGAAACTCCCGTTTGAAAGTTTTACTCCAGTTTGTCTTTGATTACTCCTGCCCTTGAGTGTTTGAGGATTTTCTCGAACAGGGCACAGCGAACACACACAATAAGCTAATCATGTTACTCAGGAGGGAGCTGTAATAATGAAAATGATAAATATATGACTGCCCGAAAAGTCACTCTCGCACCTATTTTATCTCAGCTTCAAAGAGTGCAGAGGGAGTAAGGAGCATTATGTGCGGTTTTAGGGTTGGTTTTTTTTGAAGTTTAGATCAGATGCACAGCATGCCGCCTAGACTGCAGGTTCTCAGTTTCTGTTCTAACATTGTAAAACTGATACCGTAGCAAGATGATTTCCTACAACCTCTTTATGAATCTGCTGGGGTTTTCTGCTTGATTTCTAATTAAACCGCAGTATCTTGTGCCCACAGACACAGTTTGAGCTCTGATTGAATTGATTCGAAGAAGACAGCTTTAGTGATACTTAAAGAAACTGTTAAAAGTGGAAAATCTTTGCCGACACCATGTTGTTTTCTTATGCAATAGTTCCATCAAGTGGTTGCAACACCAAACTGCGACGAGGATGGAAATACCTAGGACCCGTAAAAGTTTCCGCCACTTTCTTTAAAAGAAGAAAGAAAAAACCCCCACCCAAAATTACCCTTTCTATTCAACCTTCTGCTTTTTTAAAAGCTGCAGTTCTTCTTTGTGGTCTGAAGTATGCAGTATCTTGCAAACAAGACAAGAGGATGTGGAAGTCTCAGTGAAATGTAAGCGCTTGAGTGTGGCAAACTATATTTAACCACCCTTAAATATCAAGTCACCATTGTTTGCTCTGTTTGGAAAACACCAGGGAAGTTGAGCATTGCGTCTATGCCACATCTCCACCTGTATTTAGTTTCCATATTATGGGAGGGACTTGGAATCAGAGCAAGTTTCACTTTCAGCTGCAGAATAGGGAAGAGGTAGGACCCTGTAACTCTACAGCGGCTGTGTTCGTATGACAGAGGGAGGAAAGAAAGCCATGTTCCCATTAAATGTAAGTGTTCTTTTTTGTGGTTTTATTTTGTGTTACTTGCGTCGGCAATTGAGGTCGCTTAGTCGGCTATTCTGTACTTGTACATGTTTTAAAGGGACCTGCAACACATTTGATGTGTATGTAATGGTAGCCATATATTCTTTTCATTCTGTTTTAACTTTTTGTTATGGCTTAACAGAAAGACGCACAAAATGACATGTACTGCTGTATGGTATTCAAAACAGAGTTAGAAAAGAAAGAAGGAAGCTCTAGTTGGCCCATAGTAACATGATGACATTTGGCCATTTGCTGTGACAGGTTTTCACACCACAAGAAGCAGAAGTAACCACAAACTGAATGTCCCTGAGCATGGGCACTGATATGGAGAAAGAATGCTTGCCGAGGAACTAGTGCTTAAACAAAGGACGAAGATACTGCATGCACTGTGCAGCAGTGGGTCAGCTGAGCATCTGGAGAGGGTTCTGGATATACTGCTTGCCCAGGGGGCGCTCATATGGGAGGACTACCAGAACATACAGGTACCAGGAAGAACACTGTATACCAATGCCAGACAGCTGCTTGATCTGGTCTATACAAAGGGTGTGGACACATGTGAGCTCTTTCTACATGCTCTCAAACTGGTCTTGCCTGAAGCACAGGCTGTGGGGCTCTCCTTCTCTGAATCCTGCTCAAATCTAGAAGAAAACGATGAATGTCAGAGCACTTCTAATCAAACTCTTCTGGCTCAACGACCAAGCCTTGTCCACAAGCTTCAGGGCTGTGTTGATGGTGTTCTAGAAGCTCTGCTGGATTCGGGTCACTTTTCTTCAGCTGATTGTGATGAAGTGCGGTTACCTATATATACTCCCACCCAACAGGTACTGTAAGCACCTGAATGTCACATTGTTAAAATGTGGTTTGACAACTTTATGCTATTGTTCTTTACCTTTAAACTGTCTTGTAATGAAGCTTGTCATTATTTCTGCATTCCTGATACTTAGATGTCATACAGACAGACATGCTGGAGTATTTTTGTTACTTTTTATGTTACTTTATCAGTCAATACTATTACTTTAAATAGATCTGATACTATTCTGATATTCCTGAGTAATTATACAAGTAATATAAAATAATATAAAGAAAACTGGTAAACATATCTTGCTGCGTTTGTATAGATCCAGGCAAGGTTTTTACCACTTGCTGCCTGTCTTTGTGCTAAGCTAAGCAAGGTAAAACTCTTTCTGCTGTTGGATTATTAAATTATGAATATGTAAGTTGGTCTTTTATCTAACTCTGCAACAATCCAAATAACTGTCAAAAATAAACTTTTTATTATTTTCATCCATGTCCATGTGATCAATCAGGCAAGGCGTATGCTTGACCATGTCAGATCCAGAGGTGATTTAGCAGCATCGGTTCTCCTGCAGTACATTCACCAGAAACAAGAACCTGGATTGCCACTTAACCAGAGGGAACTGACTCCTCCCAAAGGTCTGTTACTGTCAAAAGCAATGTTTAAAATTGCAGCAATATATATTGTTTTTATGAGTAAAGCTATCCTTGATCACCCTCATGGGAATAATGCCCGAAATACAGAAGGTTTCTGGTTATGCTTTGAAATACAAAATTGGCAGATTATATGACAAGATCAGTTATGCATGTTCCAGATTTTACCAAAGATATACAGGATGTATGAAATGATGACTCGTTCACTCATTCCATCTGTTCTTCACAAATTTTTCTTTCACAGAGTTTTTAAAGTACCAGAAGAAGCTGAGCAGTTCTGTGTCTGCTCAGGCCTGCTTTCTCAGTACTTATGCGGGAACTAGCCATATGTCTCTCGATGACATTTACACTGATGGCCAGCTGGAACTAGCTGAAGTTAATGCCCATGGACCTTTGGGATTGGAAGACATCGTTGGTTTGGCGGGTATAGTGAATGAGGAGGCCGACACAGTGCTAGTATCCGGGGAGGCAGGCAGTGGAAAAAGCACCCTTCTCCAGAGGCTGCACTTGCTTTGGGCTCGAGGGGTAGCCCTTCAAGACTTTCTCCTTCTATTTCCATTCAGCTGTCGTAGGTTGAATTCAGAGCACAATGAACTGTCAGCCCAGGAGTTGTTGTTTCAGCACTGCTGCTGGCCAGACCGGAACCAAGAAGAAATTTTCCAGTTCATCTTGGACCACCCGCATCAAATCCTGTTCACTTTTGATGGCCTGGATGAGCTCAAGCAGAGCTTTACAGATGAACACAGAGTTTGCTGCCCCACCCAGCGTGCACCTGTTCATGTATTGTTGTTCAACTTAATCCAGGGTTCCCTCATGAAGGGGGTGCAGAAAGTGGTCACTAGCCGTTCAGAAGCAGTGAGCCCATTGTTAAAGAAGCACCTACGCAAAGAGGTTGTCCTGAAAGGGTTTTCCCCAGCTGGGATTGACTGTTTTGTACGGAAACATCACAGGGACCCCACTGTAGCTGCTAAGGTTTTAGAGTCAATGCAGGCGAACACAGCTTTACTTGGACTATGTCACAGTCCAGTTCTCTGCTGGATAGTTTCACAGTGCCATAAGGAGCTGCTGGGCTGTGGAGAAGGCAGCCCCAAAACAATTACAGATGTTTACCTGATGATCTTACAGCACTTTCTCCAGCACCAAAGTCCTCTGAAGAGCACCATGGGTTTAGGCTGGCTACAGGAGCACCTAAAAACAGTCCTTCTTCTTGGACGGCTTGCTTTTGAGGGGATAACATCCACCTGTTATATTTTTTCAGGTACAGACCTTGAAGCATGCGGTGTAACTGAAAAGGATATCTGCATGGTTTTTCTCATAAAAAGCAAAGATATGTCTTCTACCCACTCCAAGTGCTATGAATTCAGTCATGTGACATTGCAATGTTTCTTTGCTGCTCTCTTCATTGTTTTGTCATGTAACACTAACCGTTCAGTTATCCCAAAACTCTTTGAGCTAGAGAACATGAGGGAGACAGGTCTGACCCGTGTCTGCTTTGGAGCCTGCTTGCCTTCCAGTGATCAACAACAGCAAGCTTCAGAGAAGGAAAGTAAAGCAGCAGAGACACCAAATCTGCAAATCACAGCCATGTTTGTGTCTGGACTATTGTCCCAGCGCCATCAAAATCTGTGGCTCCACTGCTGCCCCAGTGCTGCGGTGGAGAAAAAGGCCAGACAGGTGGCAAAATGCCTTTCCAAAGGCATGCAGAAACACTTTAGGTCCATTCCCCAACCTGTACAAGGGGAAAAGAAGAGCATGCATGCAATGCCAGACTTTGTGTGGCTTATAAAATGCCTCTATGAGATGCAGGAGAGTCAGATAGCTAAAGATGCTATGAGCAAGTTGGAGGTGGACCATCTGAAATTGACATACTGTAATATCGGACCTGTAGAGTGCACTGCGCTTGCTTATGTGCTCCAGCACTTAAGAAATGCTGTAGGCCTCCAGCTGGACAACAACTCTGTGGGTGATGTTGGAGTGGAACAGCTTCTTCCCTGCATGCACATTTGCAATTCCCTTTAGTAAGTGGAAATTATACATTTTTCTTTTGTTAAATTTCCTTGGTTAATAGATTGAACGCCAATTCATTAGAGTGAACAAACTCTCCCTAACTGCTTTCACTGTAAGAGAGGAACAATTTTTATTCTGAAATGCCTATTGTTCCTTCCTTAGCCTCAGAAATAACAACATTACAGATGAGGGCATCCGCAAACTGATTGCTAAAGTCATCCAGTGTGACAGCTTCCAGAAAATTGCGTATGTATTATCAAGATGATTAATACTGCAAGTTAAATTAAATTTTATCAGTTAACTTTCAAAATCTTTTTGTTTCTTTCTAGGCTCTTCAACAACAAATTAACTGATGCTTGCATGCAGGATTTTTCTTATTTATTGAAGACCAAGCAGGTCTTCATTTCTTTAAGGTCAGCGTTTGTCATCAAATGTGACTCTACTGTTGGCCCAATGACCAAAAGATTAACAAATAACCTTCTTCTCTTCAAGGCTAGGCAACAATAACATAACAGCAGAAGGAGCAAAGCAGCTGGCAGAGGGACTGAAAGCCAATCAAACCTTGGCGTACTTAGGGTAAGTATTTCCCATAAAATATCATGTTTCATTTTTGATTAATTTTCATTTACAGTATTTCTTTGCATTTTCAGGTTATGGGGCAATAGGATAGGTGATGCAGGAACCGAGGCCCTTGCTAGTAGTCTTGAGAAAAGCAACTCTCTGGTGTGGCTAAGGTAAGATTTGCAATAATTCTGGAACATGTTTGCTTAACTTTCACATTATGAAAACCATGAAAGTGCTATTTACATGATATGTTAGGATGTTTTATCAGTTGTTTTTGAAAGTGCATCTCAGTACATTTTGCTTACAGCCTGGTAGGCAATGGTGTAGGGAGTGCAGGAGCATGTGCCCTCGCTAATCTCATCAGGAAGAGCACATCACTGCAGGAACTTTGGTAAGTGTTAGACACAAGTTGTATGCAGATTACCAATAGCTGGCTGGTTTGATGGTAACCACTGCTTGCACAGCAGTGCTTAAAATGCTCCACCCTCTTATTTCCTGTTAAAGGTTGACAGAAAACTGCATAACCAGAACGGGGGTGGAATGTCTGATTCAAGCCCTTAAACACAATACACATGTGACATCAGTATGGTATGTAATGCTCAGCAAGCCTGACACTCATGAATACAAAGTTCCCTACATTCTTTAGAGCAGGCACCTTTGGACTGTTTGCATCCAGACAAGTTGTTTGTCAGTTTCAGTGCCAAGAAAAATGCTAAAAAAATGCATCAGTTTGGTGTAAGCTAGAATATTCTTTTTCTTTGTTTTTGTTCCCATGTCTCCTGTTCATTTATTTACTACTACTGTCTCTTCTTTTTGCATTATAGGTTAAGAAACAATGATCTCAGTTTGGAGGATGCAGAAGAAATGAAGCAACTGGAATCAAGACTGATCTTCTGATTTGTATTACAGTGGCAAAGGACTTTACTTTGCAAGAAAATGTATTTTATTTATTACAGGAATAGTTTCTATTTTTATTTGAGATTTAAAATATGTGTAATAGGGTTTAAAAAAAAATTTGGTTGCAAAATACATACACCTCTTTATTGGGCTTTTATAGGTGGAAGTGGTGTGGCATTGCTTTATACCATAACAAATACTACCTTTTACATCACCAACACAACTTCTACTACTCATAGTAACAGCAGAAGTGTTATTTTCATTTTTTGTTTCTTTATTTTATTTTGTAGTTGTTAATGGAAAGAGGTGTGAAATTTTACTACAGAATGTAAGACTGTATAGTCTGTGGTTACCGTTATGGAAGAGTTGTAACACCTTCATATCCTTCAGTCAGAAACAACTACACGTGTACAGTTACATTGTCTTAAGGGTTACAAAAAAGGGTTACATTTGAAGTTTGCATAGAAGGGCAGAGGCAAATATGCTGTTTTGGAGTGGAAAAAAAAGAAAAACAATTTTCTGTATCAGATCAGACGTATGTTTTTACGTATGTTTTACTACTGATACAGAAAACTGTCTGGGACATTTACAAAGAGTATTCTTACAGTACAAATCAGTATTCTTACAGTCCTTGTTGTGCAAGTTAAAAGTAGAAATTACTGACATGACAAGTTTCAATTTTTGTTTATTAAAACTTATCACAGCAGAAAAGTTTATAGAGCACATTTGTTGGATGTTTTTTTTCTGGTTGTTTGTTGTAGGAATGAGTTTACAACTCTGTGGAATGTTTGATGGAAATTGGGTGTATTCTGTTTTACACTATATACTATATTTATGCTGTCTATTTTACCTGTTTTTGTCATGTGTGTAAACTGGTTTCTATTTTCTGTCTTTTAATATATTGCTCATTAACAGTGTTGGGGAGTAACGGAATACATGTACCGCCGTTACGTATTTAAAATATAAAATATGAGTAACTGTATTCCGTTACAGTTACCGTTTAAAAAGGTGGTATTTAGAATACAGTTACTTTGTTGAAATAAATGGATTACACGGCGGTATTTTCCTGTTTCATATTGTCGCGGGTCAGGACTGTTTGGGTTTTGTTTGACAGCTATGTTCTGTTGTTCCAGGCTGCACGTTACGGTTGCCATGGTTACAGGGTGACGCTCTCTCTCTGCGTGTTTCCTGGGTGAGAGAGCGCCTTTTTGTTGTTGTTGTTGTGCTAAGCTAATAGGCAGAATGCTACAGGCATAGCCCTAAAGAATATAGCCTCATGGGCAGTGTAGTCCGTGCTGCAGGGAGAATGGACTGCCATATCCGTTATGTGTCTGTGAGAGCGAGGAGGGAGAAAAAGGAGAGTGGAAAACTACGAGTTGTCATCGAGCAGAAGAAACGGGACTTGGAAGCATGTAAATATAATAATAACCACGTACTGCAGCCAAGAAGAGTGCCTGAGGAGCCCAGTTGTAAGTAAGCTATCAAGACTCGACTGTACACCGTGTTCATGTTTTCCAACGAAACAATAAGTTCCGTTGGAGCAGCCTTTCAACGCCTCTCTTTGTCTCTCGCTAGCAAACTTGACCCAGACAACAAAGTAAAGCTATTTTTCGGCTAGGAGCCCGACACGGAACCGACTTATTAGCCAGAGGTCCCTTTACTATGGTTCGGAGCCGCGGACCTTCAGTAATAGTAATAAATCACATTCATGTAGTTGTAAACAGCATGATAATATATTAAGTAATCCAAAGTATTTCAGAATACGTTACTCTCATTGAGTAACGTAACGGAATACGTTACAAAATACATTTTGGGGCACGTATTCTGTAATCTGTAGTGGAATACATTATAAAAGTAGCCTTCCCAACACTGCTCATTAAGCAGATGTGTAATTAAAAAAAAACATCCTATATAAAGAAAATTCCCATTCTGCAGTTAATCCTGATTGAATAAATGCAGCTAAAGTACTTGATTCAGATTCATATAAGGTGAGAACATTCTGGCATAGTAGGGTGGTTGACTTGTTATATGGTCTCAGTCAAAGAAGGGAAACAGAGAGAAAGAACTGAGTTATGCCAGAATATAAAAGCCTGGACTAAAAATGTGTAAAACAGATCTTATGGACTGGTCAAACCAAATGTATATATTTTTTAAGTTCAAATCAGCAACAGTATATATGCATGAAGAGAGATAGGGAGGGAAAGAGGTATAACAGTGAATCTCTACAGCCATCTGTAAACCTTTGCGAAAGCTGTGTTTCAGAGACAGCTGCATTTGAACCAGTGATGTTGCAGAATGGAACACCATCAGTCATGGATTGGCCTTCCCAGAGCCCTACTGAAGCATTGAGGGATCAACTTGACACAGAATTGAACAAAAGGGAGCCAACATCCAAAGAAGAGCTTTGAATGTCCTTCAAGAAGCCTGGAGAATTATTCCAAAAGACTGCTTAAAAAAACTACAAGAAAGCTGCCTCAGAGAGTTCAGCTTGTACTAACTGTAAAACAAAAGTAGTCATGCTGTGTAGGTTAGTCATTTTCTTTAAAAATGAATGGTCACAATACTGTGAATAGGAATAGTTGAAACTGTTTGAGTAATTCTATATTTTAGAAATATAGTAACAAGTAGCAAGTCCAAAAAGCAATGAATACAAAAAAAGCCATAACTGGAGCTCAAACTACTGATCTTGCAACTGAGACATGCTTTTCACCCCAAGATGACATGACAAGCAAAATATCTTTAATGGTATGATCTAAGAGTTGTATCTTATTTTGGTTACTGTTTCATGAACAGTCCCCAGACAGTAGTGCAAACACTTGAAATTGCAGCAGCACATAATTCCCCCTTTGTCTTATAGAAGATGCTGAAGAACGAAATATAGATTTAGGTCACATACTGAACAAACTTGATAAGAGAAAGCATATGATAGGGTGCCAAGAGGGAACTGTGGTACTGTATGAGAAAGTCAGCAGTGGCCAAGAAGTATGTATGAGGACAGTAAGACACTAATGAGGTGTGCGGTAGGAGAGACAGATGTGTTTAAGGTTGGGGTGGGAATCAATCAATCAATCAATCAATCAATCAATTTATTCATAAGCACATTTAAAAACAACACAGGTTGACCAAATGGTTGTAAGTTGACAGAAGAGTTCATGCAGGAGTCTGATCTGCACTGTAAAATCTAATTAGTTCCCAGAACTCAAAAAAATTATGGAAACTCGTTGCCTCAAAAAAATTGAGTAAAGCTTAGCTAAAAATGACTAAGTTAGGACAACTTATTTACTTTGAGTACTCTGTACAAGCTCATTTGTTCCCAGAACTCAAAAACATTGGATCAAGTTTACTTAAGATGACCAAGTTAGGGCAACTTACTCATTTTGAGTACACTGTACAGCCTTGTTAGTTCCCAGAACTCAAAAAAATTATGGAAACTCGTTGCCTCAAAAAAACTGAGTAAAGCTTACTTAAGATGACTGTTAGGACAACTTATACATTGCAAGTCTGCAGTATTAAGAATAACTTGATATTTCTGACTGTACAATACTAATTGTTTACTTACTGACAAACATTTCAAGTTCAACTAAATGAAAAAACAATTTGTGTTAACCTGAATATGATTAAAAATAATTAACAACAATTTTTGTAATGATGTTAAAATGAACCCAACTTTTATTTTCAAACACAACAAAGTACAACAGCCAACATACTGGACACTGTTCTGCTGAACAACAAACAATTATATTGCCATCACTGTTATAATCTTACAATGAAACAAAGTCTCAGATTTAATTATTCTGAAAATAAGTTTAGGTCTACCACAAGTTTGTTTTGTACTTACATTACTTATATAGTCAAAATAAAATATTTGTTGTTCTGTCACAACTGCAGTCTCTAATTTAAACAATACATTTGTTTTGCATTCCAACACATGAGCTGGAATGTTGTAATATTTTAAGGATGGCTTGTTTCCAGTCCAGGCATTACTGCCTGAATGACTATCACGGAACGAGGTGATCCAAATGTAGGTGCAGAAGAAAGTCTTAACTTCCCTTAAGTACAGTGGCAGTGGATGTGGGTTGGAGATGCAATGAGCTTGAACCTGCAGGCGACCATCTTCACTGACCACACCATCTGTGACGGCGGACTCATCTCTCCTGTTGTCCTGCAACCAAACAATCATATTTTTTGGAACATGAACTTAATTGCTTTCTTAAAACATTTTTTTCTGCATTTGGTATAGAACAGACTCCAATTTAGACAATCTCAGGCTCCCTCCCCACCGGAGAGGTGACATTCAATGTCCCACTTGTCAGTCTGGATAGCTGTGACCACCACCTGACACACAATAATGTCATGAAAGCATCATTTTAAAAAAGGGCTATGCAAACATGGCCAATAACTTTCATTCTAATGATGTGCAAAATGATTTTGGGCACAAAACAGATTTTGCTGTTAGAAAACTTGCAGACTTCACTATATACAGTGTAGACCCTCTAAACTAAGTTTGGGGGATGTGATCTTTCAAGAAATGCAGACCAAACTGTTGTTGTTTGTTTATTTACACAGCATGTCTTGTAGAATTAACTGGAGTCACCAGCAACAGCATAGTGCAGTCATATCTCAAGTCTAATAACAGAAGACAGGAAAAGATCAGTAAAGAAACAACTTCCCCAAACCAAAGCACAAATAAAACAATAAGTAAAACAGGCTGATCTAAAGTATGATTAAAGTTCAGCCTGATTAATATAAATGTCACTGACAGTTGCTAATATATTGGAAAACCAAAATCCTTACCACTCCTGGCTCGGGACCGAGCCTCAAAGACAGTAAGAAGCAAGCAGAGGGAGAAAAAACAGAACATTTTTCAGAAACTGATTTGATCCTTAATGGCTGTGCAATCATTGTAACATAGAGTTTGCTTATGTTGTTAAATAAAGGCTAGATTTGACATTAATAGATGCCACAGATGTTCTAAAGCTGCCACAAAGCATAAAAAAAATGGACGTCTCCGAAAACGTCGGAGCATTTTTGCAAATATGTGATGTCTTGATAAATCGAGCAGATATTTGAAATTTACACAGCTACATTAAGCTGTGTAAATTTATCTTTTAAGAAAATATCTTAAAAGTTTATTTTGTGACCCAGAAAAAGTAATGTTTTTCAGCGGCGCTCCTCCGCCATTGCCACGCTTACAAGTACACACAGGCTCCGACAACCGTGGCCGACAAATGTGATCCTCCTTTTCCCCAGACTACCCTTTCTGGGTCACAAAATAACCTTTTAAGATATTTTCAGGCGACAATGTAGCTGTGTAATACTCAAATATCTACTTAATTTATCAAAATATCACATATTTGCAAAAGTGCTTCCACGTTTTCGGAGAGCTCTGTTATCCACCCCCCACATCCCACACCCTACCCCACCCCTAACGGCTGCACCTCCCAAAGAATTTTGTCTGGGCTCTTATCTCACTTATTTATTTCAAACAATCAACAGAAAATTTCACCACATAGTTTTATGTAAGGTTTTTAAGGCTGTGGTGTTAATTTTTAAGTAACATGAGCCCAGCGGCAGCAGCAACGCTAGGCTAACACTAACTAGCTAGCAAGATTTTAAACCTGGTGCTAAACTAAGAGAAGCCACAAAATCAGTTTGAATAAGAGTAAACATTTACTCACCAAGTCAGTAAAGATCCACAGCAATGACAACAATAATATCTTGAGCTGACGCTTCTCCAGGTTTGCTCAAGTTATTCCATAAAAAATGCACCGTGAACACGCGGACTGATCCGGGAGGGAGGAGGACCTGTAGTCACGTGGCATTTTCAAAACACATCTTTCATCCTTCCGCACTGAGAAGCAAAACTTCCAGCTTACTTAGTTTTTCTAAGTTAAGACAACTCAAATAAATGGAGTTTATCAGCGTTTTTGCATAAAAAGTACTGGTAACTTATTAAAATTGAGTTCTAAAAACAAATTGATAAAAATTGAGTTCAGCCTATTTAATATTTTTAATTAAACACAATATTACATTTTACAGTGTGTACTGATCTGTAATGCAAGTACAGAGCAGGTGGAAGAGCCTGGAGAGGTGTAGGTGAAGAGAAATGAAAGTCAGTAGAAGTAAGATGGAATTTGTGTGTGAATGAGAGAGAGACGAATTAGACAACTTCTAAATATGAAGGTGCTAGGAGCAGAGATAGTGAAGGTAGATGAGTTTAAATATCTGTTGTCCACCATTCAAAGAAATGCACAGTGCACAAGAGAAATGGAGAAAAAAAGCGTATGCAGGCTGGAGTGGGTCGAGGTGAGAGTTGGTGTGAACAATAGTAGCAAGAATGAAAGGGACGATTTACGAAGTGATAGTGAGACCTGCTATTATGTATGGTTTGGAGATGGTGGCAATGACAAAAAGGCAGAGGGCAGAGCTGAAGATGTTAAGATTTTCATTGGGGGAGAACAGAATGGACAAGATTAGAAATTAGTAGATCAGAGGGACAGCACATGGTTGACCAGTTTAGATAAAAAGTTAAAGAGCAAAGGTTTGAAAATGTGCAAAGGATGTCAAAGATGGAGCTGTCAAGCAGGAATAAAAAAGAAGACTAAGGAGAAGATTCATGGATGTATAGAAGGAGGACATGCAGAGAGTTGGTGTGACAGAGCAAGATGCAAGGGATAAGGTAAGATGGAGCCAGATGATCCACTGTGAGAACCCCTAAAGGGAGCAGCCCAAAGAAGAAGAAGACATCTCACTGGACCACTTGGAGAGTCTGTATTGTCTTGGAAAACTTTGACACTTTAAAATTTAGAACATATAACAAACCCGTTTGGTTATACTGAGAAAATTACAAATGATCTCCAACATTTGAGACTGAGAACCTTCACAGACAGATCTCCAGCAATTTTATACTTAAGTACATGTTACTATTAATAATGTCAATCTTCTTACTCTTAGGCCATATTTTATTTTATACCCATTTTTTAATTTCATAATTATAGTGTAAAATTGCTTCTATTTAAATAAATATTTCTGAACTGCCTGCAGCTGATGAGCATCATCTGCCTTGGAAGCCACACTCCAACCTAACTACACTTTCTGCCGTCCGTGGGAAAACCCCAGAAAGTGGGACTTGGTTATTGACAAAACAAACAGCGAATCAGCGTTTTAGAAAGAAACGACTAACCAATGTCTGCCAGCGAACACGAGGACGTCATACATTAGGTTTAGTGTGGTCGCCTCCTGTAAATAATATATCTCATAGATGTAGCGATACACTGTATTATTTCACACATTTCTCGTGGAGAATAGGTGTATTTAAATGTTTTTAGTACACTTAGGAAGGTGGCAGTCTTCTGCCAGCCTTCTTGCTGTTGACCGGCTCGCTAGGCTAACTTTAGCGTGATACTTAGCTGGTTAGGATAGTAGCATTAGCTGTCCATTTAGCTAATCAGAGGTTATTACGGGAGCAGTCTAACCTGTTTTCAGAAGCATTTGTCTAACTGGAATGGACTTCGAAATGACAGCCATTTGTAGCCACTAACCGAATTCACGCATATCAAAGGTAAGGTGTCCGTGTTGTTGGCACTGGACGTAAATGACTGTCTGGTGCATTTTAGCTCACTGTACGTTAGCCACTTTCCTCTCTTAAAGGGCCTTTGACTGACAGCTTCTGCCCGGCGACACGCTGCTGATGTTGTCAAAGGAAAATGATGATTAAAGCAAGTCATAGTATCGCTTTGTAGGTGTCACCTGAAAGACCCCGCTAACTCAATGTCACAGCAGGTCAGCGCGTGTCAGTTTGAAATTACTTTCATTTTCAATCTGTGTTGGGTTTTAGCCATGTATGGCGTTAGCCTTAAAAAATCTTGTAAAAATGGTCTAACGTTACTCAGGCTCTTAAAAACAACAGCGTATTGACGGAGTAAATGTCGCAGTTCAGCAGCTGCTGTCATGCTTGAAACAATTGACGGATGTAGAAGTATTGTGTGCTCTTGACGCTGTCGGGTGGTTGAAAAATCATATCTGAGGTGTGATCAGGGGAAATCCACACGACTAGTATCTGTCTTACCCAGAGTGTCAGAATAAGTCAAGTGTCTGCTCACTCTCTATTTTTAGAAAATTGAAATAAGTAGTAATGAGTAATGCTACACAAAGTGCTGATTTTTAAATAGAAATCACTGGTCTACTGAATGTAGATGAGGGAGAATACACAAGAGCACAACAATCTCTCAGAAGAAACCAAAACAAGCGAACTGGATCACAGATTTTCTGAACTGTCAGTGCAGTTAAGACTGTTTTACCAGAGTTTTGCCGTGGTTAATTTCAGTATGGCTCATCACACATCTATTTGCACCTAATTAATGAAACTGTTCCAATGTGTGTTTTTTGTTTGTTTGTTTTTTGCTCAAGTGTACTTTAGACAGAATGAGCAGTTGTGCTTGTTAGTTGAGTTCTGATTTGTGCTTTGGAATATTTCTAGAGTAGAAATATTGTTAATGTTATGAATTATATTAATGCTTAACTTATTGTGGTATCAAAGCACATAACCGTAGCTGTCTAACCACATTAATTTACATTGCAGAAATGTAAGCTCATCACTTTCACTTATTAGGTCAAACCTTAAGTGTTCTGGGCGGGGGTTTTGTGGGGGGTTTTTCCTCATTTTTCTCGTTTCTTCTTAGACCACAGGTCAAGGTTGCCTTGACATTGGAGCTTCTGCCTAGCATGCAGACATGAGCTCTGCCCTGTGGAGCCAGGAGAAGCCCAGTGGGGGCTTCAGGGAGGACTGGCGGTTCTACATGGTTGTGAAGGAGTGTACAGTGGAGAAGCCTCCCCAGAAGACCCTGAGGATTCCCCGTGGCAGTCTTGGCCAGGCCTGTCAGGAGCGCAACAGCCTAGGAAGAACGCTGCCCCCATGCAAGGGGAAGAAAAGTCTCCGTATTCTGGACCAAACCAACGTGGTTTTGAGCCTGGATGAGCGGGACGTCTTGGAGCTGGATGAGAAGCTGGCTGAATTGCTCTTCCCCATTACTAACTGTGAGGAACGGTATGCGCTACTCTGCAACAAGTCACGGCTAGAGCGTGTCCGTGATATTGACTGTGGTTCCAAGGTGCGCGTCCAGCTGCGCTCAGGGGATGAACCTCTGCCTGGTGTGGTCCGCTTCAAAGGCTCACTGCTTCCTGATAGAGCTCTTTCTGGAATCTGGTTTGGAGTGGAACTTCTGGTGAGATCTCTTTCAGTTTTATTCTCATTTTTGCAAAAACAGGGTATCCATGTAGATTCTTAATTTGATTTTTGATCTGTTCATGAAAAATGAGATGACCACTATAGTTTAAATAAAATTTAAAGGACTGGCAAAATTGTTTAAATGTAAAAAAAATTAACAATTTAAATAAGAACATTTCAGGCTTAAAAAAGGTTTAATTTCAGCTTCATTCATGTATCTAATTAATATGAGACAAATGCTTGCAAAAGTAAAATAATCACTAAAACCAATGTATTACTTTTTAGCATGACCTTAAAAAAAACTTGAAAACCAGTTATTATGTCTATGTCTGTGTAAAGAACTGAAAACTAAATAGGAATAACAAAAAAACAGGAACTGTTTCTTGAGTGCTGTTTGAAACCAGGTGATTTTTGCTTGACTCATGCAACTTTTTTTGACATAATGGCTAACTGGAAACTGTTGCAAATGATTCCAGCAAATAAAACACTTATTCTTCACAATAACTTACTTAATAAGTTACGGAAGTACCACTATTTCCGCTTACATCTCATGGCACTGATTAGTGAAAGTGGTCAAGAATTTTTTTTAGTTGTGTTACAAACTGAGTATAGATAAGAATGTAGGTTGTCAGTCTAAGTATGTAAGTGTCATTTATATGCTATTTTAAGCCCAGTAGTCTTACCTACGTACTGGGAGGGAAAAAGATCCCCAGATCTTCTCCTTACACAAAAGCACTGTTGAATTCTTGAACTGTTGCTATTTTTGGAAATAATGTATAACAAAAATAGCATAGCTAACAATAAAAAAGCTTTTTTGAAGACTTTTTAAACTGTATTGATGACTGTTGAGGGTGCACAGCAGTGCTGCAGAAGCTGAATGAAAAGCAAAATATTCACATTTGTATTGCATTTACAGCGATGATGCCACACATTGACAACTTCTGTTTCAATTCACTTGGTTTAAAAGCGGTGCGATAATGACAGTTTGTGTAAATATAACACTGAAAAAACAAACTGTAAAGCTTCAATCTTGTGAATCATGCATCTAATGGCTTTGAGAAAAAATGTGGGATTAAATAATGTATATTGCTTGTTTTATTTTCAGATATTTTAGGTTTTATTTAACAGATGTGAAGTTATTAGCTAGTACTTAAACTTCTAAAGGAAGTGGCTATAACTGTTTACCGTTTACACAAGGCTAAAACAGAGATGCAGTGTTTAAACTGGTTCGATTGTAAGAAGATAAGGTCAACATTTTAATTCTGTTCCTTTTAATCTCATCACAAAATCTGAGTTTTTGAACTAGGCTATTCATTCTGGACTGTACATGCAGTACAATAATTAAATACAGTACAAAGGCTTGTCTTTTGCAGTACAATGTTGTTTGTATTCTTCAGAGTCCAGCTGTTGTCTTCTTGAGTGGGCTGATGGAGCTAAAGCATTCAAACTGCGCCTCAGTATAGCTGCCTCAGTTAGCATATAAGCTTATGATAAAATTCTGATTTATACTCCTAACTACATAGAGTTCAGTATGTTCGCTTTGCCAGCAGTAATGGTAATTCAGCAGTTTTTCTATCCAAAGAACCTGCCTGTGGATAAAGATGCACAATATCTTATATCATCCAGTGTCTGTACTAGAAATGTTTGCATTTATCATCACAGTAAGTCAAGTCATATTCCTGCTGCAGTAATCGATCAGATGCTCTCACAGCTCTAGGATGTTGACTCACCTTTATTCAAGAACGCTGAGAAAGCAGTTTTGCAAACTGGCCACCTAATTATAAGAATAAGTTGCTCATCTCTGTTGCTCCTGTTTTGACTTGCTCTCTAAATTTGACTCATTGTCTTTCCTCTATTTTCCCATCCCAGGAGGAAGGTCGGGGTCAAGGCTTCACGGAAGGCACCTACCAGGGCCGCCAGCTTTTCCGCTGTGAGGATGAATGTGGTGTGTTTGTAGCCTTGGACAAGCTTGAACTGTGGGAGGATGATGATGACGAACCTTTGGGTGAGCTGGAGGTAGACAATATTGGTCTGGTGGAAGAGGATCAAGACTTTCCTCCACTGGAGATCAACTCAAGGGTCCTGGTGCAGACCAGGGAGGGACCAGAGAGAGGCACCATCATTTTTTGTGACCTGCTACCCGGCAATGAGAGCTTGGGGTACTATGTAGGAGTTGACATGGTAAGAATGGTTCCCTTTAAAAGGTTAATCTATTCGCAAATGTACACCTGGACAGATGCAGAAACAAGCAATAAAAACTTTTAATGCTCTGAACTGCTGGTTAGAATAAAGGATCAGTTTGTTCACCTTCCAGTCTGGGGAAAACGCTAAACATTCAACATAATATTCTAAGATCATACAGAAAAACATTCTCTTTTTCTTTTAAGAAATAAATAATAACACTAAATCTGGAAGCCCACTGTTATCAGTCAGGTAATAGTAAGTTGAGTTACAATTTTAGTAAAAAAAAAAATATATATATATAATTTTGTCTTTGTCTTTGAGCTTTAGAAGTAGACAGAAAATTATGATGATTTCAAAATATAGTGTATTTCCTTTGAATACAGTTCATTCGTGTTTGCTGACATTCAGACCATCTATTATCTGTGGTTGCACTACATCTGCCAGCTATGTCAAACACATTTCAATTCAGTCTCAAGTGGATGTTGCAGTAAACCACTGAATAATAACCAATTAAAATACCTCCAAATTTGTCTTAAGAAAAATCAGTGCAGTTTCAAGTGTCTCATTGTTTTTTTTCACATTCAGTCAACTGTTATAAAGAAATGTGTCAGTATTGCTATTTTGATGCAGACTATGGGTAAAGTCTCTGTCAGTAAGAAGTCTGTAAAACTCAGTGATTTAAACTGCTGGCTCAGATAAAATTACCAGTTTAGACATCCTCTCTCATGATGGAATTCTTACTTTTTTTTCATGCTTTATGTTTTTTAAATGTTTTAAATGTTCTACCATTTGTCATCATTTTTATCCATAAACAATTTCATGTGGAATTTGCATGCAATTCCATGAAATTATCACAGTTAATGCCTCATGTTTGCTGTACAACTTGCCTGTGTTTATTATTTTCTTTTCTCTGACAGTTACTGTGTAGGAACGCGTCTTGTTGCCTTGGATTGTAGTAGCTGGTATCTATGACTACTGTTGTCAGGCGGGAGTGGTGTTGTAGTGATAGAGAGATTGAAATACATAACTAAGGCGTTTGACTGCTGATCGTTATCAGCACCACCAGCAGCTGCAGCAGCAGCAGCCCACTCGGTGCATCTGAGCCTCCCACACAAAGGCAAGACAGTCACGCGGGGAGTGAGGTAAAGACTTAGTGCTGTATGACCCAACAGCATGGCAAAGGGCCAGCAGGCAGCTGAGGAGAGCCCACTGCTCTGCCTCACTCTGCGTCCAGCCTCGCCCTGCCTTCTCTAGCTAGTGGCACTGGCTTCAAGCTTATCTTAGGTTATCCCTCTGAAGCATATTACTGGATTCCAAACTCGAGAAGAAGAAAAATACCGTGGTTGTACTTGCAGAGACAGTGGAGCTTTCAGGTGGAGGAGGACCTAAGGTGGAAGATATGGTTAATGTTGAAAAAGATGAGATGAGCATGGTTTATGGTTTATCATAACACAGAGGATCGAGTTTAAGCAAAATCTTTAGATAGAGTGGGATACAGCACACCTTGCTGAACATCAAAAAAATACGAGGAGAAGTACCACGTGTGGCACCACTTTAATCAGTGTTCCAGTGCTGAGGAGCATCTAAGAGGGTTACAAGGTTGTCATGTCTCCAACTCTTTCAGGACAATCCTATCGGGGACTGGGATGGTGTGTTTGATGGAAAGCTGCTGTGTAATTTTGCCAGTTTGGAACACACTCGACTTGTCCCCATCTGTGACGTAATGCCAGGTGAGTTATATAGTATTTGTTCCTGGTTTTTACTGTTTTTGTACTGTCTAGCATTAGCATTTCTTTTCCTGATAACATTCAGCTGTGCCTCACTTGGACCAGCACTAAGCTGCTTCCTAGCATTCTGAGTTTGTGTTTTGCTTGCAGCGGGAACAGAGAGCCTTTTGTGTTGATGGCTCACTTGTTTTTGAAAGTCAAGTGAGATACTCTGGCTCTTTGTTCCCCACAGTGGAATATTGATTTGCTTATCTGTGCTGCTGTCTGACTGTTCAAAGTTGTATTCAAGTTTGAATAGTCAGGTGACTATTCAAGACTAATTGACATTGAAGAATTTGCAAATTTGCCACCTTTCTTTAAAACCATTCATTTAGCAGTATCTGACCATGGAGATATGTGTTATCTCAAAGTAGAACTACTTTAAATTGTCTCCCTAAACCAAACGTGTTATTTATTGGTTCCCAATTCCTCGTGTTTTGATACTTGACAGTGAAAATGTTACTTTATAACTTACAGCTTGCGGGACAAGTGAGGGGCAAGATAACTTGCAGTTAATTAGAATGCCTTAAGCAGCAGTTAGACGCTCTAGTTGACTGTTTATGCAGTTAACAAATTGCACTGGTCATTAATGTGAATTTTCTCTAATATGGATGTATTTTTGGAATTCACAGAATATTCCATGCAGGACCAAAGGCTCCAAAAGCACAGTTTTGCCCCCAGAGGCCCGGCCAGTGACAAGTCGTCCTCTAGCCAAAGCAAACCAAAGAGCAAAGGTAGTGCACTAAGTTATGATGCACAGCTACCTACATATATAACCACAGCTTGATGTGCTGATAAATCTTAAAGAGGACTTATGGTTATTTCCAGCTTTGTATTTTTATTCTTGGACTCTCTTAGAGTAGCTGTCTGGTCTAAAATTTGAAATAATCCTTTTTTAAAATCTTATCTGAGTCATGATGCAACTCTTCTGTTCATCCACTGAAAAAATGCTTTTAGCTTCTCCTCCCTTTAATCTGTCGTTCTTTTGACTGGCTGTCTTTTCCAAAGAGAAGTTTTGATTAACAGGTGGGAGTGACTTGCTCATAGCCAGCACTTTTTGCCTGAGATGACCATATTAGTGCTCAATAGCGCTCATAAGAATTGAAAATGCTGCCTTAAAATTAATGTTTAAAGTAGTTGAAGCCCTGAGCTTAACTGTAGTAACACAATAAAGAAATTAGGGAAACAGTGGTGGAAATAATTATTTCATCCCATGCTGAATTTGTAAGTTTCCTTACTTACAAAGAATTGAACAGTCTCAAATTGTTTGGGGGTTTCATTTTAGTATTTAATTGCCAAGCAAAGCAAGACCATACTTGATAGAGAAACCATTCCTGGCAAGGACAGCAGTTAGTTGTTTAGTGTAGTTGGCCACTAGGTTTGTACACATCTTAGGAGGACATCTTAGGAGGGATTTTGGCTCACTCCTCTTTACAGAAACTCTCTAAATACCTTAGGTTTCTAGGGTGCTGCTTGGCAACTCAAAGCTTCAGCTTCCTCCACAGTTTTTCTATTGGACTAAGGCCTGGAAACTGACTAGAAAACTCAATGACTTTAATGTGCTTCTTCTTTAGAAGAATATAATACAGTATGATTTGGTGATTGTCATTCTAGAAGACCCATCAACGACCCATCTTCAGTGTTCTTTTTTTGGGAAGGAGATTCTCGTCCTAGATTTTACAAAACATGGCCCCTCAATACTGTGAAGTTGTCCTGTACTCACTGTTCTGTCAAAACAGTCCCAAAATATAATGTTTCTAACCCTGCGCTTGACTGTGGGGATGTTGTTCTGTGGGTCTTACTATTCCTCCAAACAAAAAGGGCTCAATTTTGGTTTCATCTGACCATGGCACTTTCTTCTGAATCATTTAGATCACATTTAGAAAGCCATACAGGCATGTAGATATGCCCTCTTGAGCATTAGGACCTTGAAGGCGTTTCAAGATTTCAATCCATTATGGTTTAGTGTGTTATAAATGCTGTTCTTGGTGACTGTGGTCTTAACAGCTTTTTGATCATTAAGGACTTTGTAGGACTTGCTCTCTCTGTAAATGAAAGCTTTAAATGAGTAAGGAAGAAAGTAAACAGATGACAGGTGTGTTTACCAGAGCTGCTCTACAGTATTTTGATGCAAAGAAAGTCTCAGTCTTAAATGTTGAAGGATTTTAGTCTTTTAGACACAAAGTCTTTTGAGAAACATCCATAGTGTAAATATGTCAGAAAAGATCTTAGATAGACCAGATGTCATTGCTCATGACATCTGGTTTCAAAACCCCAAAAACCCAAAATCCTAACAATGCTCATCTTAAACAGGAGTTCACAAGCCAATGGATGAGGTTTTACTTTTATTCTATGGAAATATCACAGTGGGTTTACTTTAAAGGGGCATTCCATCAAATTTGCCAGGTTGTAAAGCCAAAAATATAAAAAGTTACAAATCTCCTCTTTGTCCTACACATTTCCACTTTTCATACACTATATAAGTCAGTTATGGCTGGTTTTTATTTGTTGCAGATAATTCTTGTTGAAGCTTGTAATATTTTAGATGAGTAAAATCAGGGATGATACATTTGTTTTGGCGGGAAGTCCCACATAAAAGAAAATAATACAGATTGCTTAAGTTGACTTGATGTGAATGCAGTGCCTCTCACCCTGCTCTTTAACTTTTTGTTGCCGTTCATGATGGATCTTTTCCTTAGAGTTGTAGATGTCTGTTTCCTTTGTTCAGTGTCGAAACATGGTGAGAGAAGTTAAAGCACATACACTGGTACAGTGTGCACACGTGCACATTATGCTTATCTCTCTGTACTTTCTCTTTTCATGTACTTGCTGTATTTACAGGATTAGGTCATCAGTGTGGCAGTAGAAGCAAGTCTGAGTTTTACTATACTTTAAATGGCAGCTCTCTTGATCCCCCAGCCCAGCCCAAATCCAAAAGCACATGGTACATTGATGAAGGTAAAAAGAAAAAAAAAAAGTACTCATGGGATGTCACCATCTTAAAGGCAAGCTACTGTTTACAAACTACATATTAATCTGAGGTACTGCAGAGCTTTAATACATTTACAGTGGCAAAATAAGGGTTTCCATTCCCACATTCCCTCTATAGTAAAAGACATCCACACTCTGGTACTGTGAGTTGCCATAAATAAACAGGTCCACCAAATGTATGCCGTGAAGTATGGGTAATATAAAGAGAATGTTGTAGAATTTGGTGAACGACGTTTCAAAGCTGCTAAATGAGTACCTCGAGGTACCGTAAGCCTTGAGCACTGGATACTCATTTGATTTATTGATTTAATTCAATTGCATTTTATTCATACAGTGCCTAATCAAAACAACAGTTGCCTCAATTTGCTCCAATGTATTGCTGGCCAGAGCCTGTGCTGCATGTAATTTCCCCGCTCTGTCCTGGTTATCTGCAGCTACCCAAGAAAGACTAAAAATGTAAACGAAAGAAAAACAGGCAAAAAAGCTTTAGAAAACAGTTCCAGAGTGGATTTGTTCAAGTGTCTTTGAGTTCCGAGTCATAAATTTTGGGACAAAAAAAAGGTTATGTGATTGATTTTGCAAAAGAAGGATAACTCTGAGGTTTTTTTTCCCCCCAAGGTTCTGGTAACAAAAAGTAATTGCAACCAGATTTAAGTAAACAGTATTTATACAGAGGAATACCATCAAGTAGTTTGCTGCAGTAGCTTGCTGTAAGGACTTTTCCAGTAGTCTTGTCCCTATTCACAATTTCAGTGTTTCTTTGTGGTATTCTACCTGCATGAGCTATTTGGTGTTTCTAAAGGCTTTTATTGATGCTTTGTGCTGCAAATGACTCCTTACCTTTCTGATATTTTTGTTTTTTGCTACTGATGGTGGTTCAGCACATTTGCCAGCAAAAGCATTAGTAAAAGATTAGGTTTGTGGAGTCAGGCTTGGCTAATTTTTGTCAGCTTGTTGTCTTGTTTATGTGTTTCTCATGGTGTAGGAAAACAAGTTGATTGTTTTTGTTCTTCTTCCACTGCTCGTTTCATCACCAATCATCACTAGCAGTTGTGAATAAATTCTTTAAGAAAATTTATTGTCCTTGGATCCAGTGACAGAATCACCAAGTAAAAGAAAATATAAATAAGATTAAAAGACATGCAGGAAAAGGTGATAATGTGCCTAAATATCATGGCAAATTTGGACTAATCATAAGTAGAACTAGCTGTTTGTGATGTTGCCGTGTCCTGGCAAAATAATATTTGAAAACCTTCTGTATTATTTCAGTAATGCATTTAGTTCAGGTAATTTCACATGCTGTTTGAAATTAGGACAGTCACAAATAGCTGATGTGCCATTTTCACAACTGCTTACTCATCCTGTGAATGTGTAATCATTTTCATCTTCCTCAGGGTTACCCTGCATATTTTGGGCCTTTTATGCACTGGTGCTCTCATTTGTATCAAAGTCAGCAGACAAGGTTACACATTTCTGTGGTTCTTTCAGTACAGGAAGAGTTCATTTGGAGATGCACAAGCTTGAAGGTGCATTCTGTCATGACAATTCAGTCAGCACTGGTTATATCGCACTTTCTTTTTTATCACTGGTACATTTAAAATTCAGAGAGACACAATGAATAAACATGTATTTGTTGTTTATTCTCTCTCTGGATAAGCTATGTTACCACAGTGTAATGGTGTCTGTTTATTACAGAGAAACAAATGTTACAATTTAGAGGATAACAATTTTGTAAAAAAATTCAGAGAGGGGCAATGAAACTGTGAGATTGGTTTATGAAGTCACATTATTAGAGATTGTTTGAGGTTGTTGTGTAGCATACACCCTAGGTGGCAAAAGCAATAAAATCCATAGATAATAAATACTGAACTAAATTTTTATAACTAAAATAGCTAAAAACTAAGTGGCTTTCTATTATGTTATGCTCTTTATATTACTCAGTTTTCCATATTGAATTTCAAGAAGAAAACAAATGTCAAAGTCCTCTAACAGGGCTGTGTATATTGAACATTGTAAAGGGTAGTGGGGCATAAATTCAGTAACTTCCCACTTCTGTAAAAAGATGGTGTGTAAAGTTCCAGTTTTCAGCTTTTCAGGCATTCAAGTCATTCACTGTTCAAGGATTTGCATGAAACATTATATTTACAGCAGAGGAAATGCAAATGTAAATTGCGGTGGCTTTACCAGAATCTCCAGCTTGCATCAGATATTACATGGTGACTGAGCTGTCCTGAACATAGGGAATTCATCTGAAAAGTCCCATTTCACAAACACATGGTTTGAATTAATGGTACAGTATTTCATTGTGTACTTCATTTCATGAAATATTTGTTCACAACTTGATTTTTTTTTTCAAAATTATCAAATGAAGCTGACTCACTGTGACATATGGAAAATCTGTAACTTGATTCTGCCGGGTAAATTGTTTGAATTATATCCAATTACTTAACCTCATACCACAGCTGAGGGCATTTTCACACCAAATATAGAATATTGCTCAGCAATGGACAATTGTTTTACATAATATCTAAAAGACATAGATAATTATTTTTGCTTGCCAGTATCTACTCAACAGTATACCCTTTCACAGATGCCTCTTATTTTGGTATTTTCTTCTCATTTAAATAACATATCTGGTCCATCTCAGCTTTTGTTGTTCATTTTCATGTTTTCTTCAGCTTGATCAGTGGGTCCAATATTTGAGAATTACTTCTATTATTTTCTTTTTTACAGATTGTCAGCAAAATAAATGAATACATGGCACTACTTTGGCACTCATGTGTGTCAAAGTTCCCCAAACCTACATTTTCAGAAAAAGATGCCATTTACTGCATTTTTACTACAAATTTCTTCGTTTTTGATCAGTAAATAACAGTAAAAATCAGTCCTGGTCATGAAAAGACTCTTAATGGTTGAGCTCTACTGTTTCCACGTGTTACTGATGTGTGATAGCTTTGGCGTCACTTGTGTGAAAATGCCCAAAGATTCTGTAAAAATGGTGTTTACCATGTAGTAATTCATCACCATCTGAAACCATCTGCTTATCTGCTGCATGTGGTAAAAATTCAATAAAACAAGCATTTACAATTTTCCTCCCTAAAGACCTCTCTACAGTCTCTGCCCTACACACAGCCTACAGAATATATTTTTAAAAAACATATAAAGTTTTGGGTTTTGTTTTCTCTCATGCAGTTGGGGAGGACCCCGCCAAGTCACTTACTGACACACCCCCTGACTTCAACCAGTCCTCTCCACCATCCAGGGCCCCACCCTCTGCCTCATTGTCCAGTGACAACAAATTTCACTCGCTGCCCTTCAGTCTCAATCGTAAGCCTGGGCCTATTGACAGCATGAGCCATGGACCCCTGTCACTCTCTGTTCAGTCAGTGATGGGAGAGCAATCAGAGTCCCCTTCATCTGCTGCTCCTCCCTCACCACGGCCTTCAACACCTCCTCGAGGACAACCAGGTTTGGAGGTGGGGTCTCTGGTAGAGGTGAAAGAGAACCCTCCTCTGTGTGGTGTCATCCGTTGGGTGGGTCTGCCTCCTGGCCTACTGGAGCCTCTGGCTGGTCTGGAGCTGGTGAGACGACACAAAGATGTAAAATTAGGGACAGGAATTAGAGATACTGCTTGTCTTGCCAGTATTATGCAGTATATTAATTTGTTGATGTTTTTGTCCTACCCTTCCCCCATTATTATTGCATTTCCTGTCTGTCGTGAGCCCGAGCTCAACTCGTCATATTATTGCAATTTTGCACATAGTGTAAATATATGGTGCTATCATTGCAAACAATTTGAACAAACACTTCCTTGGTAAATAATATATTGGTAGACAGACAGTATGCATATGTTTAACACATACTAACTGACTTCTATATAGACTAGGTATATGAAATTCAGTATATCAGATACTGAACAGCCACATTATTGTCCAGAAGTACACGATCAGGCAGTCCTTGGTTCCCAGACGTTTGGAGTTAAAGAAAATTTTACTTTTTTAGAGTACATGTTTGTAGGACCTTGCAACAATTTAATCACATGACCTTGTAATTCCAGGAAGAAGAGTGCCCTGGTTGCACTGATGGCACATTCAAAGGCACACGTTATTTCACCTGTCCCCCTAAAAAAGCCCTGTTTGTGAAGCTGAAGTGCTGCCGGCCCGATTCCCGTTTCCCGTCCCTTCACCATTCCTCCAACCCCATAGAGCGCTGCAACTCCATTGGTGAGTCATTCGGAGGTATATCAATAATTAAAATGATTCGTTTAACTAACGGTCTCACAAATTTTGTGCTTACACTTGTACTATGTGTATTTTCTGCAGCATTTGGGGGTTACCTGAGTGAGGTGGTACATGAGAACACACCTCCACGCACAGAAAATGATGGCCTGGATGTCATGGTGGGAAAGAAGAAAGGCATTCAGGGTCACTACAACTCCTGCTACCTGGATTCAACCCTCTTTTGGTCAGTACTCTTTAGGTGTAAGGGGAAAATACTTTTTCATCTACAGTATATGAAATTTGTTTTATTGCCCTATGTGCACTTTAATTATCGATTGACTGCACAGAGCCTCATCAGCCCTTGCCTTAAAGCAGTAACTTAATAGATTTTTTTTATTTTAAAGCTTTGACCAGGATGAGCTCCAGCTGTGAGCTGACTGGGAGATAGTTGTATAGCAGTTTCTGTCAACAGTCATTTTAGGTAAAGCAGTCAATCCAGAATAGTAGAAATTCCTGTAATAGTGCTTGAACTATTGTTGTAGTTATTAAATTCAGTCTGAGGGCTTTGTACAGTAAGGAAGTTTCAAGATTCACATGTGATGCTTAATTAACAAAATGGACACGAATGTAACTGAACAAATTGTGTTATGTGCATCATATGAAGTTTTACAACTAGGTATCCATGATTTAATACAAATGTTGAAAATGGATATTTGACCAGTAGCTTTTAGTGAATTATTTGTTCAGTTTTTTGATTTATTTTTCTTTTTGTTCCAGGTTTAGATTAAAATTTAAATGAAACATCTGAACATCTTACTATCAGAAAATATCTTCTTGTTTGCGGATAAACAGCCATCAAGCTAGTTATATTTCCAACTGTGATACTTTTGGGTCTGTCTTTTTTAGTAAACAAAGACAACCACTGTATGGCAATTAGCTAACAGGCAACATTCATTTAAATTCCTTTGGTGCATGCTTTTCTTTGCAGTTTGTTTTCCTTCAGTTCTGTACTGGACACGGTTCTGCTGAGGCCACGATCAAAGACAGACGTAGAATATTACAGAGAGACTCAAGAGCTGCTGCGTACAGAGATAGTCAACCCTCTTCGCATGTAAGTCTTAAAAGATACTCAGATCCATGTATTTAACTCTTGCAGTATTGTAAGTCTGTGTTGGAACAGTGCTGAACAATTTTAAATTAGAGCTCATACATTTAAATAAAATAATACTTTTTTATTCCATCCATCAAAACCTGAATTTAGATTTGAAGCAAACTGCTTCTGAAAGCTAAACTGTAGTTGTATTTGCTAAACTGTATTGGAGTATTTAGACCACTTTGTTTTCTAGACATGGATATGTTTGTGCCACTAAAGTTATGAAGCTAAGAAGGATCTTGGAGAAAGTAGAAGCTGCTTCTGGATTTACATCTGAAGAAAAAGGTATGAGACTTTTTTTTTTATTTTTCCTTGTGCTCATTATCATGGGTCTGGAAATTGATATTGGAAGTTGTCTCAATTACTAGTATTCTACTAGTATTGCTTTTGTTTCTGGCTAAGGATGTAGATTTTATGTGACAAATTTCAAAATAAATGCTATAAAAAAGAAGACACTTACTCATTAATATACTATATACGTACACTCATAGTTTGAACAGTTTATGGTGGCATTTGTGCAGAAATATTGCCTCAAAACTCATTTCAGTTAATTTTGCATTGCAGATCCTGAGGAGTTCCTCAATATCCTTTTCCATCACATACTGAGGGTGGATCCGTTGCTCAAGCTAAGGTAAAGGCCAAGTAACTTACAACTAAATGTGAAAATCTGTAAATTCCAAGGAAATACAGGTTTATGTAATTTACTTTTTTTTTCAAGATTAAAAAAACAAATACCAAAAGAAAATACCCAAACTGATAGGTTTTGTAAAATTAAAATAGTTTACTACTCCAAAAGTGACTGTCTCAGACACCAAGAAGAAAACTGATTAAGCCATGGAGAGAATGTATGCTCACTGGCCACTTCATTAGATACACCTTGATAGTACTTGGTTAATGTACTATATACATTTTTGAAAAATTCTTCCAAAATGTTGACTTGTTTTTGACATGATATCAACAATGTTCATGCATTTTTTGTCAGCTAGACATCTATGTGAATCTTGTAAACTGAAAAAAAAAAAACTTATCAGATGAGGCAATATTCTTTTACCCAGTTTTGATGAACCTTTGTGGATAGCAGCATTGGTTTCACATTCTTAGTGACAAAAGTATTACCTCTAGTGTGGTCTAGAACTCTAGGCTTTGACCAAGGTACGCTCTTCTGCATACACTGGTTTAAACAAGTGGTTATTTGAGTTACTGGGTCCTTGCTATCAGCTTGAAGCAGTTTCATCTGACCTCTGACATAAGTTATTAGTCCTTTATTTAACCAGGTAAAAAATCTCATTGAGATTACAAATCTCATTTCCAAGAGAGACCTGGCAGTGAGGTATTTTTATCCAGAGAACTGATTCTCACTGAATATTTTCTTTTTTTCAAAGAATTCTCTGTAAATTCTAGACATTGTTGTGTGGGTAAATCCCAATAGAGCCACCCACAACCATGCTATGCTCAAAGTCATTTAAATGACATTTCTTAAACAAAAAACATCCAGAAAGCACCATCCCTCCATCTAAACAGTCTTTAATTGCTAAAAGATGTTATTACTTTGCTTTTCGTAAAGAATTAGTTAGGGATGGTAATAAAAAATTGTCTGAAACAATTCAATACTTTTCACACAAAAATAATATTAAAGGTTAGGGTTATGATGTGCCATAAAGAACTTCCCCCTGATTATCAGTGCATTACCAGACAGTGGAAATATAGTCACAACAGCACTAAACCAGGTGTCTAAATCTGTAATATGTAAATTTATACCACAGTTCTTGACACTGGAACCTTTATGGGTTACGACATGGGCAAAGTGGTTGGACTGTGGGAATTTTTTTGACAGGCTGAAAACTAATGTTGCGGTTTTATTTACAAATCTTTGAAATTCTGATGAGCAGACTATATGACTTAAAGAGTTGGATGTCATCATTTATGACTGTTGTTTTGCTGTACATGAGTTGTTAAGCTGTGTCATTACAAGTTGCCCAACTTGGAATGAATGCTACTGACAATCTTTAATCTGATTTTACAGTCTATCAGAGACATGCAGATATAGTGAAACAAATGTTAGATTTTGAGCTGTTAAATATCAAACAGCCTGATTTTAAAAACATGTTAAAAATTTCTGTTTATGTTGATCTTTCACCTCCTGCTCATATTTCACAAATTCTGAGACTATTTTTACTTCTTTTATAAATTGTTACAAATATTGGTACTGGTATTTTTCAGCTAATATAAGTAAAAATTGCTCTTTGCTGTATCATTTTTTTAAAGAAAAAGCGCACAGTTCATAAAGAGCTTCCAAGAGCTGTACACAATTAGTTTTTCCTTGAGGAAGGAAGATCATTGAACAAAGACTTTGCTGTTGTTTTCTAGGTCAGCAGGTCAAAAGGTCCAAGACTGTTATTTTTACCAGATCTTCATGGATAAGAAGGACAAGGTTGGAGTTCCCACCATCCAGCAGCTCCTGGAATGGTCTTTCATCAACAGCGACCTAAAGTTTGCAGAGGTTTATTTGAATTATTTTCAAAAGTTTGATATTATTGTGCATTGACTGGTCTGGTGGGTGCCAATTGGGTAGAGTCTTTGACCAAATGTGAGCAGATACCAAAAATGTACCCAAAATCTGGACTCTAACCAGCTGTTTGTTTGAAAACTTTTTTTGCAAGTCTAAAAACATTTTATATACTAATTAATCTTTTTTTTTCCTTTTTTTTTTTAAAGATTCAAAGAAAAAAAGAGTTTGAATTAAGAGGTTGTAACTGAAATATTACATTGACATGTACTTATTTATAAATGTTTTTGGAGTGTTTAATTTACTTGACCAGAAACGTTTTTCAGTTTTACTCCAGCATGTGCTATAGAAGTTGCACCTTTCCTTTAAAATAAGACATATATTTCGAGATATTAACGATTACACAGTTTGAACCGTATATTATGTATTTAATATCCTCTTTTTCTTTCATGTTGTTGGAAAGACTTCCTCTTATTTGTCTGTAGCACGATAGTCTTGGTTCCTGTTTTATGACTTGGACATTTATAGACGACCACCTATGGGTTCTCTTTCTCTGTTAGGCTCCTTCCTGCCTAATTATCCAGATGCCCCGCTTTGGCAAAGACTTCAAAATGTTCAACAAAATTTTCCCCTCCTTGGAACTGGACATCACAGATCTTCTTGAAGACAGTGAGTAGCTAATATTTATTTCCAGTCTAGATCTGTAATGTGCTGGTCAGTGGTGATTCAAAGCTGTATGTGGCATTTGGTAATGAATTTCCACTCAGTTGTCACTTCAGCTCAGCTGAGATAAAGGAACCAATTTTTCTTGCTTTCCAGCCTGCTCTCAACTTTTTGAAGAATTTAACTTTGGTACAGTGTGTCGGCAGCGATAAAGGTTTGTGTTTTCTTATCCAGCTCCCAGGGAATGTCGTATCTGCGGAGGCCTGGCTCTCTACGAGTGCCGAGACTGTTATGAGGATGGGGACATCACTGCTGGCAAGATTAAACAGTTCTGTGAAAAGTGCAATACACAGGTAAATAGCTCAAGGCATTGTTGCAGCATTACTTCAACCAGAAACAAGTTTTAAAGTCTAATGCCAGAATCAGCCATTTGGTGGCGCCAAATTCAAAGAAATCCTAGTGGTTCAGTGTTAAGTTTAACAAACTCTTTGCATTTTTTTTTCCAAATAATTTGTATGGCAGTAGGATTCCTGGAAGACTTTGGTTTCCTCTAATCTCCTTTATATATTTCTTAAATAACTGTGGAATATTTCTAATAACATGTTTAACATCTTTTGTTTGTCACTAAAAGGCCACTGTAACAAATGGTGTATGACGCAGGGCATATGTGCTTATAATGATTTAGGTTCACCTCCATCCGAGGAGAAAAGCCCATCGACACGGCAAACTGTCCGTTCCCAAGGAGTTACAAGAAAGTACAGGCCGTCAGGGCAGTTTTCCCCGCCAGAGGATGGAGCTGTTCGCCGTGCTGTGCATTGAAACCAGTCACTACGTGGCCTTCGTCAAGTATGGCAGCGCAGATTCAGCGTGGCTCTTCTTCGACAGCATGGCCGACCGTGATGGTGCGTGTGATGGCCTGTTGATGTCGTTTTTGTAAATTTTGACTGAAGTTACTACCATTTAAAAGAAACAAAAAACCTATTCTTTGTTTAATGTCAAAACTACGATCCACAATAATTTAAAATCTATTTATACAAATAAGCAAACAATTGTTTGTTAAGATGCCAAGAAATATTTAATTAACCTCTAGTGCATAAGTTGCTATGTAGCATTTTTGTTGCTTTCTTATGAGATTGTGCTACTGTCCACTGGTAACTTGATAACAGCTTTATAGTTTCACCTTTTTTAAGGACGTTGTTGTAAAATTTATATCAACTAATAGTGATTGCATTTAATTAAAATTGAAGAGGCATTTTAGTCATGACCTAGCTTTGTTGTGTCCATTCTGCTGTCTCTAATGACCTTGCTTGCGACTTTTCAGGAGGGCAGAATGGTTTCAACATCCCGCAAGTTTCTCCCTGTCCAGAAGTGGAAGCCTACCTGAAAATGACCCCAGAGGAGCTACACACCCTTGATCCCAAAAGCATCCAGGGCCAGGCCCGACGCCTCCTGTGTGATGCTTATATGTGCATGTACCAGAGCCCGACGATGAGCCTGTACAAGTAGAGCCCTCTCCCAAGACCCCTACCCTCCTGCTCCTGCTCCTTAGTCACTCCACCTCCTCCCTCCCCAAGGCAGAAAAGTTCCAGGAAGACCAAAAATTAAACTAAAAGAAGAACGGCTGCCTGCCAGTAGGGGCACTGTCCAGAATTAATCCTTTCCCCTCTTACTCTCCTCAATGCCTGTTTGGTTCTGGAGGCTGGAGAGATGGAAGAAAGGGGGAGAAGCCTATTTGCACTGTGCATTAGTTGAAGTGTTGTGTTCTTCATGTAGTCCTATGTAGCTTCCCTATGTCTCACAGCTGAGCATTGGTAGTGGATGATGAAGCAAATGTAGGCATTATGAGGAATCACTCCCTGTTGAGGGAGGAAAGAGATGATGGGCGGGAGGGCATGTTGCGTTGCAGTGACTGACAAAACATGTGCAACAAAAACACAATGAACTAGTGGGAAGACCTTGCTCACCTCATTTACCTTAAGAAAAGAGGAGTCTTGCTATTCTTAATCACTGAAAATGATGGGAGCTTTCCATAAAGCACATTAAGGAAGTAATGCAGTGTGCAAATCCTCATCCAACCTGTACGCTTCTGTGTAAAATACCTAAGTAGCATAGTCTTGGTAGTAACATCAACAGTATAGATGTCAACCTACTGTGCAGCTGCATCAAAACCAGACTCTTTGCTCTTTGTGAACAGGTTTTCATAATTTCCCATCAAACTGTGTAAGTGTCTTTACAGTATGTTTTGCAGAAACAGATGTAGCCATTGTAAAAGTCTCATGTTTTACTGCATACTTGCATAACTAATGCTGCACCTTTTACTTCATCCCCAAGTGAACCTATCAGGAAACATTTAGGTTTTGTTTTTTATTTTATTTTCCTCCCCATTTGAAGTCACAGTGAGTGCTAATTTGTCGGTCGGGAGACATCGGTTTTGTGTTACAGAATACAAATTTGCTCCTCTGCTCTAGTTGTAAAGAATGGTCTGCATTGCTAATGCAGGGTAGATGCCAGATACATTCATGAAGGGGGACTTGTACAATGGCTGCTGTTGTAAAGCTGATTGGTGGAGCACTCCATGCATTCATAGGGTCAATGAGGTGAAATACTGGAAAAGTCTGACTGTTTTCTTTAAGGTAAGTGTGTGTGATGTGAAGAATTTCATATGCAGTGTTTTTAAGTCTGTCACTCATTGTGTTGATGAGTAAAACTAAATTATGTTTTATGTTTACAAAACCTTTTCTCTGCCCATCATGGCGCATTGGATATCCTATGATTTAGGTGAAGCAGGTATTGACTCTCGCTGCCTTTAATGAAAGTGTAACTTGCAATATTTCCATCCAGGCACAAGATAACAAAACAATTGTGATCAAAATATTATTATTTATTGTACTTTAAACATATTACAAACTATTCTCCCTTTCTAAGAAAATGAAACAGGGTTCATGAAAGTGTACGTTTTGGGTACTTCTTGTCCTCTTACTCTATATGAAGTAAGTTTTTGTCAACAGCAGCTACTACTGAATGTTCATACTGACACATGGAACAGTTAACAGATGATGGGAAATGAAGAGGCACAAGGCTGGTAACCTTGACGCATCAATGTATGTAAAGAAAAAAGTAAATAAAAAGATGATCCTTGATTCCATTATATTCCCCAAAACCAAAAGCTTACCAATCTAAATACAAAGTGATTGTTTTTTTGTTTTTTTATATAATCCAAAAATGGGAAATAACAAACTACAAAATACAGATGTTGGCATCAGCATTATAAATATACACACACATATATATATATATATATATATTTTACTTAATCACACCTTAATAATCATGGATTAGGTTGTGATTATTAGGTGACCGTATAAGGACAAATTTTAAAGTACCTCTCACCTGACAACTTCCATTTTTGGTCTGTGGTCGTTTCCACTGTTGCAGGTATTCTGACACCTGTGCAAACTTTTTCTGCACTGCTGGAGCTTATCACTGATTGGAGCCTTGTTCTCTATGAGAGAAGTCTCAGAGCAGCGATTAGGATTGAGATTTTTTTTTCCTCTTTCATCTGTACAGTGTAGACATATGTAACAGGTGGAAAATTAATGTCAGTGATGTTCCTGTAAATGTTAAAAATAAAGCCCATTTTGAAGGGTGAAATGTCAAGTCTTGTGTGTTTTGTGCCAGTGTAGGAATTTTTCTGCAGATGCTGTGCGGTGTTGGAGCGAATTTGCAAGTTTTCTGGTTGGTATTTCAGCCATGTAGTCACTAAGGGTTTTTAACTTGGCACATGAATAAGACTATAATAAAGTGGGACATGGTGGATTTAAAAAGAAAAGTTTCAAAATGAAACTCAAGTAGATCTTTATTTTTTTAAATGTGTCAAACTACATTAATAAGAATAAATGAGGCTTACGTGTTTTTTGGTCTTCATTTGCAGCAGTGATGCTGAAGCACATGGCAAGTTATAGCATGATATATACTTTTTATTTTATATTTGCTTTATGTTTGCCTAATAATTTGGGAAGAAATATGTATTTTTAAAATTAATTTTCATGCTAAACAGTACTTCCAGCTAGATTTTCAGTCCTTTTTTTATTAAAGTGTATATAAAGCAACTCAGAGATGCAGCTAGCTGGCTTCATTATAGACTTTATCATACCCAGTCTTTTTTTGGGCTGGGTAGGAAATCATGGTGCTAGGTTTAAACTGACTGCTATCATTCCATGGCACAGATGTGATACTGAAAAATGTGAGACTGGTTCTACTACAAAACACTACTTTCTGAATCAGATGAAAACATTCATTTATCTCAGGCTAGTGTAGTGCAAATGCACAAAGACTGATTTTAGTACCAGTAGCTTGCATCTCATCTGCCATTAACAAACATGAATGTCAATATGTATTTTCTTGTTCAGTGTTATTACTTTTAATTAATTAATTTTTATTTTTGTATTTATTTTTTTTTTTAAAGGTATATAGGATCCCTTGGTGTATTCATGACTGTTTAAAGTGTGTATTATCCCCGCATAGAAAGATCAGTTTCTTTACTGACAGGATTACTACCATCATCCACTGACATATAAACATTTAACAACAGTATGATTACAGCCTGTTATTGTTACGGGAGAATGTGAAAGATTAGTTATAGTCTGTTTTGAACACTCGGTTGGTTGCAGTCTTCTAGCTGCCCTAATATGCTCAGCTTAAGTCTACATCGGTGACCTAATTCCCCAGACGACCTCTGACAAAATGATATGCCTGGATAAATCAGCATGCATTATACATGCATCTCCACCCCGGACGGGAGGCCTATTCCACACCTTACCCTGTTTAGTTTTTAGTCAAACTTGAAACCAGCTTAGCAAGCTGACTTCAGAAGTGCCAGATAAGTATTTGTCAACAGAACAGCTGGCGCACAATGCCCTCTTGTAGCTTTATGCCACAGCATATGCCAGCCGCTCGTAGCGTGTGGTAATTTAGCCGGGGCTGGTTCTACGGGAACAGATGGGCTCAAGTATTGTTATTCTCTCTCCAGCTCAGGGCCCCTGGGGGGAATCACTAAATAAAATCAAAGCAGATGGACCTCTCTGGGCTAGGCTGTGTTTATGATAAACAGTCAGTAGAACCAGTGTCCATCTAACACCTTAACCCCACCCTCCACACAAACTAACAGCAAACAGGATTACAGTAGTTTAACCTCACCTGCTTTGGTCTTAAACTTTTGATTCACCGAAAAACAGCAGTCAAACCCAAACAAATAGAAGCGTTAGGAAAGAGCTAAATTAGGACTTACCCCATCCTGTGGAGAGTTTCAACAATTTCCATAAACCACAAGTCATTCTTTACTCACTTGACCTTAAACTTTAAAATTCTCTCAAAACAGAAACTCTTATTTTGGTGCTGGATTAGAAATGTCTCACTAGCCTGTTCTTTCTCACTGACAGAGGACTGTTTTGTTCTTTTATAACCTTGCCAAGATTTCATTGCTGTGGTTCTCACATCCACGCCATGGACACAGGCCTTGGTGGCAGCATGGGCATGTTAAACACCATCTCATAAGGTAATCTGGTGTCCCCTGTTGTTATATGGTGCACAGAAATGCAGAAGAGTTCTCACTTAGCATTGAAGTTCAAATCTACTTTCATTCCCATGGGAAAAAACAGCTATAAACAAAGGAATCCTATCAGTGCACAAGGAAGGTAAATGTTTGCGGCCATTCAGACAACAGGAAAGCAGTGATTTCCGGCACTAAAGATGAAAAAGAGTGGAGCATGAATGGTTTTAAGCCAATCAGTCCTAACTCAATATACCACTTCAGTGTTGTTTTAACTCCATCACGGTAACCGGTTTTATTTAGTGTCTTCAAAGGTCAGTTTCTGATGAAGTCAAAGTAGTGTAATCAACCTAAATGTTTATTGCCAGAAGTATTAACTCAGCAGTTACTCAGTCACTTTAAGCTATCTTAAAATCTTTTCTTTAGTTTTTTTTTTCCCTAAACTTTTCTTCAGGCGTCCAAAGACAGTTATTTTTCACCATTACCCAGATTGTTTTTTCTTTTCCGTGGACACGTGCCTCTCTAAAATTACACTCGGACATTTAGCAGATCTATCAAGTCAATTCATCAGCAGATAGACGCAAGTCCCTCTGGCTTGATTGTTGTCAGGACACAAAATTAGCATTTCTGTCTTTTTTTTAAAGCATCGATTGCAGCCTTCCATGTTTCATCAGTCCCCAAACAACATTCTTTAAAAAAAAACACCATTTCTTTAAAATACCATTTGTGGTTTAAAGAAATGTGAAACTAACATTTTCATTAATCACTTTTTGAATCAGCAACGGCATTCTTACATACAGCACATTAGATACGATAGCTGTCTTTTGTAAAAAGATAAAACTGCACTTATAGCCAAATACTCCATTTCACCTTTTGATGTCTTTCCAGTAAAACGTGTATCATTGCTTCTTCTAAACTGCTTTTGTGTTCTGTATTGTAATTTTAACATTTATTCTCATCTAAGTAAGACGTAAGTTGTTCTCTCTCATTTTCAGAAAGGACCTGGTCGCTTGGATGAAGAATTAATTGCCTCTAAAGCAACAGCTACCAGATGTTGTTGGTCCTAAGAGCCAGGTGTGGATAAATTGCATATGCAGAATGTGTGTAAAATATTTAAAGTCGTATCTTTCACTTAAGGTGTGAAGTGTTTTTATTGCCCATCACTGCTTTGAGTATGGCGAGAGGAAAGGCCGGCGGCCCCCCTGGGCCCACCACACTGGAGCGAAGCACGTGTGGTGTTAAGAATATGGCTGGTGAAGCTGAGAGTGAGACTTGGCATGGCTTTGTGTTGTGGTGGAGTTGGTGCATAGAAGGGTGTGTAGGTGGAGGTTGTGGGGGTGGGGATCCTTCCACCTGTTCACCCTGTAATTCGCTCCTGGCTGCCACCTTTAACACTGCATTATTTACAGGTGCTCTCTTGATGGAGACACAAGCTGCTGCCTGCTTTAAATATGGATATGTGTATGTGTGTGTGTGTGTGTGTGTGTGTGTGTGTGTGTGTGTGTGTGTGTGTGTGTGTGCAAACAATGAATGTGTGCACACTATGTGTGTATGCGCGCTTGCAAAAGAGTGAAATGAATTCATTTCACTAGTAGATTTACTTGTAATGCTAATATAATATAATACATGACAACATGTCAAGTGCCAGTATGAAAAAATGAGACACTAAGTACTGGACAACAGTCACAGTAATAACACCTGGTGATGGCAGTGGAGCATTTTTGGAACAATCCTTAATAATGCTCACATTTTTGTGATATTCTTATCAACAAAAAAGACAAACTTTAAAATGGGATTAGTCTATTATAATGCTAAAAACACTGTTTTTGACTCATGCAAAGTTGAAGATGCACGGTTTTCAGAGAGCACACGTGCGCATGCTCTTTCCCCATCGTCTCTGCAGGTTGCACATTGTGGAAATTGAAACCTGTGACCTTTTTGCTATCAGCTCTGCCTACTGTTTGCTGTTCTTAATGTTAACCTTGACCCACGTGATAGCATTTAGTTACTGGCCATGATTTCATATGAATTACCCCTTAATTATATAAGAGCAGTGCATATGGAGACTGACACCAGACACACACACAAGGCATACTGCTTCATTGTGAACTACGTATTGTCATCCACTTTGTGTAAAAACGTGAATATTAAGGTCTTTTTTATGTCACAAACCACATTATGGTTTGTGTCAGTAAACCACATCCTGCTTCCTTTTGTACTCTTATTAACCCTTTCCTCTCACAACCATAGCAACAATTAGGTAAATTTATTTAAAGAGACAAATGATAATCTGAAGGCCCATCCATCCATCCATCCATCCATCCATCCATCCATCATGCTTATTCAAGGGTTGCAAAGGGGCTGGAGACCATCCAGACATTACTGTCTGTGCAGGAAAACTTCTTATGAGCTCTTGACAGGGTTTATGAAACATACAAAACCTCACTATGAATGGAGCAGCTTCATGGATTAGACGTGGATTCTATTATTGTATTATAATATCTTTATTTATGTAAATGCTGATCTTTATTATAAATACACAGCACTGCAATTCATATTGAAATAAAACTTCAACTTTATTCTTTTGCTCTTTTCATCTTTATAAAGGATTTTGAATCATCGGTTTAATCAATTTTTTTTGTATCAGTTACATAAAATGGTTTCCAGAAGTTTGTACAGAATCTCTCTCCTCCTTAAAAATGACTCTCTGGTGCCTGCAGGATGGACGAGGTGCACTCTGTACAGATAAACGCATAAACACTTCTTGTACCCAAACAAAGGCATCAAGCAAGCATTTCATTAGACCATTGTGTGATATGGCAGGCTGCTGCTGTGAATGTATTTATTAGTTTGCGATACATGCCTTTTCCTGTTGTTCCCGGGGCAGTGGATAATGCCGGTTTTGTTCACGGCCCAGTGTGAACGGCGCCTCGGCTGCCAGCTGTCAGGGCTGATACCGTCTCATTTGGATTCCCAGCCTGCTTGCTGAATGGCTAATTAGATTTGCCATTTTCAATCCACTGATTGCTATACATAGCAGGACAAAGGGGCTGACAGCATGTAGCATTCAAGTCCAACTGTAACAATTAATAACTACGGTAATTAACATGTGTGTTGGGCACCATTGATTATGACATTACCTGCAGAACGGATGGCCTGGCCCCTGCCATTTCATTAAGGAGCACAGATATAGATTGTTATTAATAAACTGCTCTCTGCAGCTGAAGGGAGGTTATTAATTACACAAATTAGCGAGTGCAAAGGTAATCAAGTTAAAGCGGTTTCGTTCACAATAATTGATCTAATTTTTACTGACCACTCCTGTTCTATCGTGTCACACGGCCCCGTGTGAAGAGAAATCACCTCATTAACAAAAGTTTAATCCTAATCATAGTTCTTGGACTGCCTGGCTTTAAGGTCATATCTGAAATGTCAGAACAATTTGAAATTGATTGGTGGTAAATTGAATCAATGTCATGTTTAGAAAAAACAATAACAACTAATGGATGAGGCAAGCTCGCCCAAAACAAACAGGTTTGGTGGAAGGTGTGGCATGATGTTTGCTGAGTGAGTTTGGTCTGGGTCTGTCACTTTCATAATTCATTATGTCCATAGTTAGAGAAATGTCAGTATGTGGGTAATTAGCAGCAGCTGCAACGACCTGTTGGTGATGGTGGAGGAGGGAGGATGTGGTATGTCGAGGGGCAGTTTACTGGAGAATAGACAGACAGCAATAGATTGAAGTATGGCTTTAAAGGAAGTCACACTTTTTTTGTTGCAAATGAACTCTTCACTTGTCACCTCTGTTGCCTCACAGCAAGGTCCTGGGTTTGAATCCAGTGACCAGCTGAGGCCTTTCTGTGTAGAGCTTGTATGTTCTTCCTGCGCCTGTAAAGCTTCTCTCTCTGTACTCTGGCTTCCTGCCAGCGACTTGTATGTTAGGTTAATCAGTGATTCTAAATTGACCCAAGGTGTGAATATGAGAATGAATGGTTTTCTGTCCCTCTGTAATAGTCCTCTGACAGACTGGTGACGGTGTGCTCCCCCCCAGTCCATGACAGCTAGGCTCCAGCCCTCCTTCAAACTTGAATGGGATAGCCAAAGAATAGATGGATCATACATTATAGTCTGAGAATTTCAATGTTCAGTTCAGCTGAATGATGTTCTTATGACTGCTAAGAATTTTTGTTTTCTTGTCTATCTTGGAAGATCTTAAGCATCAGTTACTGTGGTTTAAACATTGTACATGGTTTCATCAGTTTTTAGGTCAGATTGGGCTGGTTACATGGTTAACCAATAGTTTCGGCCAGATGCAGTGGTTCATCATTGTTGCAACACGTACTGAAAACAGAAATGAAATACACAGCTGTCTTTTAGAATGGCATTTGCTTTCTTTTTAAACAGTTTGACATGCATATTTGATTTGTACTTCACATCTTGTCTTAGGGAGGCTGAAAACCACATCATTATTAAGGCCTTTCTGTGTTTTCACAGTTAAATGAAAACACGAGGACAGCCATGTGATCCCTTTGCATTTTTAACTGCATACAACAAGCAACAGCTGAAGCATTCATTTGATGGTCATCACCACTGGCAGTAACTAAAAGTAAAACTATTTTAGAATTCATGCTTGGTATCAAGCTGCGGAGCTATATAAAGCTCATATTTTTTTATTACTATGGTAGAAATCAGAAGAACTACACATTATTGAATATTAAAGACAAAGTACCAAAATAAATAAATGAATTTGCATGCAATAAAAGTAAATTTTATTTAACCATACAGCAAAGAGAAGTCTCTAATTCTAGCAGTGAATTTACTGTCTGGCTTTGTTCCCCAATCAATCCCCTTGGCATAGAAGGCGCAATTTGGCATGCAAGGGGAAAAGTTAGGGGCAGCAAGTCTGCAGGAGAGCTGGCAATGCGAGTGAAGTCCTGTACACAGGTGTGTAGAGAAGTATTAAAGGTGCAATTTGTAATGTTGGTAGTTCAAAATATTCCAAATTTTGAAAGTTGTCATCAGATTGAAAAATAATTTTGAAATCTATATGTTGGACTTTAGAGATATCTACAGAAGCTGGAGCTGATAACCAGCTAACCCCGCCCTAGTGGCTGTTGTAACAACACTTTGTACCGTTAGTCTGATTATAATTTCTAAACAGTTCTACTGAATGAATGGATCTGGATAGGCTTTTTAATGCAATACAGATCAGCTTTCTCCATGATTCAGATATCTTGTGGTTTATTCCATTGAATGCATGTGAGATATTTTCCCTGAAATGTCTTAGCCTGTCATTGTTTTTAACCATATTTGTGTTTTACTATTTTGTACTCTTGCCAAAAAATATTTGTGGTTTGCCAGATTTGCAGGTCCCTCCCCACCCCTAACCATGGAGAGGGCAGCTTTTTTGCTATGGTTTGTTTTTAGCTTAGCGAACCTCTACCCTTATGATGTGAAACCTTATCTGTGAATATATATGCTTACATTTTAAATTTCGATTAAAAGCTAAGCTTTAAAATGTGAGCATTTCCTAAAGGCAGTGTGCAAGACTTTAAGATCAATGCAGGCAGAACTGTCAAAATATTCTTCAATTTCTTATGCGCTTATGAAAAAAAGGATGGCTAAACCATATGCTCTGTATGTTTATAAGCCAGTCATAATTTAAAAATATGTGCAGTTTACAAAGATTTTGTTTGGGAACAGGGAGCCTTGCTGGTCCCTCTCATTGTTTTAGACTCAGCCATTTGACATACGTTTTAGCTTCCTAGTCCACAACACAACCCAGAAGTCCCTTTCCTTCTGTTTCAGGTGTTGGGAAAACTGCCAGCAAAAACAAATCCTCTTGATCCCTACAAAGCTACAAAGCATGAAGGGAAACGGACAGTTTTTCTGATAGGTTCACAGAGTAGTTTATGATAACTGCACCTCCCATCGCCACAACACATTGCCTCTACCTCTTTGCACAAGAACAAAATACACACAGATTTCTGTTTCCCCTCCACCTGACAAAAAAACAGCAGCCTTTTCCATCATCCGGAGTGTGTGAAAATTCACACTCATTTTTCACAACACATCTTAATATGCGCTGCTCCTTTTTTTTTTCTTCCTCTCCAATCCCGCATATGAAATCCTTCCATTCCTGGCTGCCAACACCAAAAGATGCAGCCAATCATCTCCAAGCAATGGCAGTTACAATTTTCTGTGAACAATTTGCTCCCTTAAGAGGAAAATTGCTTTCAATATAAGCTCCCTTTGAAAGACAACAACAATAAAAAGATACAACTGTAATACCGCTGCCTCTGTCAGCACTTGGCTGGGACAGCTTCAGCGGGAACATATGACTGGGGGATGAGGTGCTTACAAGTCAGCCTTGTAATATCAGCATCTGTGTGAGACAGTCCTGGCAAATGAATCCCACTTTGAACATAACAGCTTGGCATCACATGAAAATGACTGCCATGAGCAGCAGTTGTCAGATATGCTCTTGCCTTTGTGTTGGTGAATTGTCATTTATTATATGTTGCGCCTGCTTCTGTCAGCTCCTGTTGACTGCGTGTATTGATTTGCAGGAGCAGAGGGGTGCAGAGGTCACTTTGATCAACACTTTGCAGCACACGGGAATCACACTGAGCTGACATTCCATTACCTGAGACAAAAAGGACTCAAAACAAAGAATATGTTAAAGAACACTGGACTTCAATACAGCAATATGACTATAATTAACAGAGAAATGAATGTCTCGTGCTGAAATGGCTACAGGGTGTCTTTTCCTGGAAGCTATTGTGCAGTGGAGACAGTTGTGCGATCTCCTTGATATTACATGCTTGACCTTTGGCTCAGCCATTCTCCTTGTGGCCTTGTTGCTTCTTTAAAGCAATTATGGTCCTTCCGGGTGCTTTAAATTACCTGGAAGACCAAGCAAGGCATTTGACTAAACTGGTATATGTAAAGAGTAAAAAAAATACTGTTCATTCATTTACTTGAATTTCACTTTTAGACGCATTTTAATGTTATCAAGCCATTGTGCCGCTGTCATTGGTACCATAGATGTGGCTAATAGGTGCCCTCGTGCACCTAGTCTGGAAGTTGTGTAATCATGTATTGTGATCAGTGGAGGAGTACAAGTTTGTGCTATGGATACAGACGTTTGAGATGCATTTTTGTTATATCAGAATTATGGTGGGTAGGTTCAAAGACATTGCTGTGCAATTATGAGAGTCTTCTGTTGCAGCCAGTTAAACTACCTTTATCAGGTTTAAGACTTGTGCTTATAACCACGCACTTATGACCACAAATTTAGATTTAGAAACCAGAAAACTTCCTCTGATTCTTAGGAAATGACAGCAAAAAACAATGTTTTTGTGTTTACTTGCATTGTTTCTGTCATTACAGGTCACCACATAGAGAAATCGTTTCAGAGCAACAGGAAACTAAAACTATTTACCATGCTTTGTGTTTACACATCTCAAACTTGGGCCAATAAACACATTCATTCTCATAACATTAATATATTTTTCCAAGATTTAGTGTGAATAGAATCAATAAACTAATATGTTTGTATACTGTATTAAAAATAACCCTCCTGCTCCTGACAAAAGAGAATTTTTGTCATCTAGAAATTCTAATAACTAAATTAAAGACTGTGAGACTGTTCTGACAGCAGCAATATTCTTTATTTAGTAGTAAGTGGTTTGCAATAATTAGGGACCTGGCTGTGAGGGTAGGTGTTCGCTTTGACTGCTCAGCTGCAGATGAAACGCGTGTCTCATTGCTCTTCTTTGAGTCTGGCTGACTGGCGTTATTGCGTGAGCCAAACCTGCCGCTGTCTGTCGGGCCTGTCAAAGTCATGAGAGGATCACTTTATCATCGTTTGTCTGCCGTGTCTGACGCTATTGAGTAGGAGGGAGCCCTTAGGGAAATGGGGGCAGGCTGCTGTATTTGCTGTATGCTGAGTTTTTACTTAGTTGCTAGCTTGGCTTTATCAGGACTGTTGTTTCAGCCTGTCAGATTGCCTGGTAAGGTTGGTTACACGGCCTGCAAAACGCCAGCGGCCTTGCCAAATGTGGTATTACTCAGTATGATGACAGTGATGCTAGAACAAAGCTAGAGCATAAACTAGAAAATCTGATTGTACTGCACTGGTCAAATGTGCCATGCAACTGTGATGATTTTCACAGATTTTGCACAGATACATTACTCTACAGTAGATTACTTTGCAAGCTTTATTTCTTCCCCATATTACTGTACAATGTTTTTACAACTTTCAAGGAAAACCATTGGATTATAACATGTTACTCTCAGGTTTTTAGTTATGAGCTAAAGTGTGACTGATATTTGAGGACTATGGAATGCATCTACTATACTTCATGGCTCTCTTATTGATAGCTGATACATTTCATTCAAGACCACATTCTCATATTGCTAGAGAAAAAACAAATCACCAAAAACATTTGAAATAATTTGCCTGGAAAACATGACTAACTGAATATAACCACATTTTACAAGTTTTTAGACAACAGAAAGACCCGAAACAGACTCATATTTTCCTGCTAAGGCAGCCGTGAAGAGAGGAGCTCTGGGCATGTGAGCAGATGGATAAACATGACATGAATCCATCATGGCTTATAAAGCTCTGTAACAAGGCCAAAGACTCTCACCATCACCAGCAGACAATATAAGGAGTGCCATATGAAAACATGACACAACACTGAGAGCTCATTAGTACAACATCATGATGCCGACAACCAAATTACATGGGCCATGAGTCTGAGTACAGGAAATCACAGTATTATTCCAATCCATTACACTAAAGTGAAACTGCTGTAGCTTCCTGTGAAACTGAATAGTCATGCTGCTGAACAGTGGAATGAGCTTAACAAGTTCTGAAGGGTATCAACATTAACAGACCGCGTCAGCTGAAATACAGCAGTTTGCATGACTCAGACAAACTTCAGCCTGAAAGATTATCGTAGGTGGCTCACTAGGTATTATCAACTGAACAATATGGAAGATTCAGCGTCAGTTAACACATGTGCCATCACCAGTAAGCCGACAACAAGCCATCTGGCTTTAATTTTTTTTTAAAATAATTATCCATTAGACAACTTATATCTACACCTTTGTACCAAGTTGGTATTTTTGTCTTGCATGTCCAAAGCACGCAAGGAAATTTCTCTGTTAGCTCAGAAACGTCTGTCAAAGAAATACAGCCTGAATACAGTAGCTGCGTTTGGGTGTATCTAGATGGGATAAAGGAAATTAGCATTATATTCAAGGTTGTTTTATCTGTAAACAAAGCTATTTTAAAAAGGTCCAGAGTTGGGAATGGTGGAGCATGTGTGCACCTCATATGATAAAGCTTAGTGATAGCACTTAATGGTGCAGCCTCTTCACAGTTATCAGAAGTTTGAATGGGGAACCGTTTGCGTGCATCCATCCCAGCTGAGACACTGCATGTATTACACACCGCTCCGGGGCAATCCACAATGCAAAATTGATTAATATTTGCTTTCAAAATGACACGGCTTGATGCATGGGGGCTCTCCACATGTAAATGAACACTTTAAAGGAGATGAATAGCCTCAACTGAGGATTGTAAAGTTCAAGCAGCAGATTTGCATATTTATATTACAACTTACTGATAATAAGCAGAGCAGAAAGAAGTAAATGCAATCCGTTTGTCAATGTACAATTCCTACATTACAAAGCTAGCTCTTATTAGCTTCTGTGAACTGATATGTTCAATTACTTGCCACAATAGCTGCGCTGAAGATGTATTGTGCTGCATTTTGACTTTATAATACAATTTAGATGATGACAGAGACAGGAGACAATTGATGATTCATTTAGAAGGACACACCGTATAAGCAGAAAGAAAATACGCTTGATCTCAGCAACATTATTATTTTGTTTTTATATTTATTGTTTGCAAAAATGTATTTAAAAGAATTTATCTATGATCATTTATCAAAATATTTAAATTTGCACCTGTGTTGTCTGCAAAAATCACTATACCCATAGACGTGATCTATGCTTACAATGATTTTTCTGCAGTTACTGCTTGCTTTTGGAGTGTCATAATTTGGCTTCAGCATAGATTTTCTGTTTCTAAGGAATAATCCAAAACCATGCACTTTGAAATTGAAAAAAACAAACAAAAAAAACACTTTATTGTGCTATAATTTTTGATTCAATCATTTTTCTAGAACCATCTGGAAGGTTTAATTTTTTCTGTTTAGTAAAGCTGTGATTGCAGTGAGATTTCATTTTCAGGTCAAAACCTAGTTTGGTTCACTTTGGTTTATGAGCAAATACCTGCAGAATGACTATCCGCCTCAGATGTGCCTTGAAATTAGGGCTAATTAAAAAAGCGTGCAGAAATTATGGTAGTTTCGAAAAATGTAAACAATAAGAAAAGAAAAATCTTTAAGAACAAAATGACAACTTCACGTGGTTTGAGTATTCAGTTTAGACATAAAAAATATGTCTAAATACATGCAGAACAAAATGTAGCATTTGTTCTTAAACAAATGATGCAATTTGCTGTTTTGCATGATTAATACCCTGAATAATTAGAGGCTAGTGTTGCTCCAAAAAAAAAAAACAGGTTTTCACAACAGGTAAATGCATTTGGAGCCATGTTTGCCACAAGTTTACAGTTAATTTTTTGAGGGGAATAAAAAAGTTACCTGGAGCTTAGCGGCCGTTTATGAACATATAACATACTGCTGGTATCAGATACCAGATAAACTTCAATAGCTTCTGTGATATGAGTAATGGCAGAGAACATATGCTGCATGAAGCCAGTGGATGAGAAAGAGGATACTGCAGAAACAAAACAATATATGAGTAATCTAATATGTGCCATATGTTCACCATACATATAGTACCTCCTCTCTTTGCTGAAGTAAAAAATGAAATCAAATATCACAAACCATTAAATTAGGCTGATAAAGATTAGCAGGAGTGTAATGCTACACCATCTTTTGAATGGGAATTCTTTTGTTTTCTTTGTTTGGTTGACACTCAATAACCCCCACCCACATCAGTTGAATCACCTTTTTTTGGGGCTCTTAATAACTCCTAGTGTAGTGCTTGGAGAGGACCTTGCCAGGACTCCAGGTGTTAAAATGCACTTGGCCAGAGAGACACGAGAGTCAGCCAACCAGTCTGTTCTTGGTCCCCTCCTTCACTTCATCTCACTGTTACAGGGATCTTACAGCTCACTGTGCTGTGCACACTTCACAGACTGTAAGTCACATGTACATACCGATTTTCAAAAATACATTTTATTTACTGTACTACAGTTTCCCATCAGGAAAGGATGCTCACTTTTGAATACCTTAAATACGAACACTCTCCAGTTCCAACCCTAAAATCTATCACAGCTACTTAAAGTAGTAATATATAAAATGGGAGACCAGCACCTACTGGAAGTCATTATGTATCTCATTCTAAAGCATTATGCAGACATGTAGTCTGCACACTACTGTGCCATAAAACCACCATCAGTATCTAGTAAGAATCTTAGTTTTTCTAACTAATTGGGCATACAAATCTAACAGGAGAAAGATGTACATTTAATTTAATCTGGGGCAATTACTGTGACCATTCAAGACATTTTTGTTGGTGTATTTATGAAGCTGATGTTGGCAGGGAGAGGCAAACGGCCGAGACCTTGTGCTACTGTCGAGCTATAAATCTCCATCATTTTAACAAGAAGAGACTGGAACCAATTTGGGAGATTTATGTTTTTCTTCCCTCAAATATGAATGAAGAACGGACATATCTGTGAAGTCATGATGATCACACTAAATCTAATCAGAGTGGAAAATGAATTTTAACAGACTTGTCGTTAGAATTTAAGTCTCATAAGGATCTACTCCTTCTGTCATGTTAATTCAATTCCCCATCACGATGAGCTCCAAAGAATGCAGAAACTTCTTAGTTATAAAGAGGGGCTTTACAAGCAAGCGTTGCATGTTTGAGAGAGAGATATGTCCTGTAATTTAATAATAAACAATGTCTGAATCACATTATAGTCATTCAGAATAATTGGATTAGAGGGGAAAAAAATGCAAGTAAACCTCATAATAATACTACATAAAGAAATGGATTGAGAGCAGTATGCTGGTCATTGATGGGACAGGAAGAGTCTGTGCTGCATGCTCCTGTAGCTCTGTGAATACACCACTTTCAGCCAGCCTCATCTACAATAGCGGTTTCATAACCAAGTGAGTGAGCATGGAGAAGCTTTCTCACACTGTAGATAAAAACATACAAAATCAAGAATTGTCAAGTTTTGGATCTACAAGCAAAAACTGCTTGAAAACTGATTTTTTAACACTCTGACTCCTTTTCAAGCTAATGTTTTCACAGTAGAATTTATCCACAGGAAATCAGGAAAACATTTGAAAATTATTTTTAGGAAATTCTAGGCTAATTATTTAAATACATCTATCAAGACAAAGGAAATCCTTTAAAAGAAAAAAGAAAGGGAGACCCACAAAACCATTAAACAATGTTAATGAACTGAGGTGGAAGAAAATGTGAAGATCTCAATCCAATCATTCTGCTTGGGGAGTCTTATGAAAGTGGCGGAAATAAATCAATGAGGCAATGTGGCAACTTCAACTTTGGAAAATGTATTAATTAACTTGAGTCAACTGCAAGGATAGTTTCACCCTACCTGTAGGAGAGTTGTAATTGTCATCTCAAACCAGGTGGAAGCTCTAATATGCACGAGTACACACAGGCTGCAACATGCGTGTTTTATATCTGATTCTTAGATAAGACGATACTGGATATTCTAGGATCGCTAGCCTCACCGGGACCTCTGCATGCGCTGACTCAGTTACATTCACACACGCACCTTCACCACAGGCTCACCATTTTTCCCACCGGAGGAATAAAGCCAGACATCCTCTAACAGTGCATGCCCCAGTTCTGCTCACCCAGCATGCCTTGCCGTGCGTGGCGTAATCTGATAATATCAATCATAATTGTGTTAGATGTAATCCATCTGACTTTCAGTTTGTCGGGGTCAGGGTAGGAAGCAAGGCCCCACTTGCCATCAATTATCAGACATAAGAGAGTAGTGGATGGAGCTCTCCTCTATAAATAATATGGTGGGGCCCCGGCGCTGCCGATCGATGCCGTACAGTTCCACTGTCATGGCTTTAATGGCAGCTGGCTTTCTTGGCTGTGCAGATCAATAGCGTGTCTCCTCAGGGCTCAGTCTGGGTCCAGGTCACGCTTCGTGACGGGGACATAAATGACACCTCTGTTGTGATTGGAAAAATGCAAACCTTTTGGGTTATTTAGTCCCACTACTGTGGCCTTTGCCTTTTTTTCCCAGCACCTAGAGGGAACACCTGTTGAGGTGAGTCAAACCTTCCTCTGATAATCTGCACTTCTTATCCCCCATCACTAAAGAGTACCTTCACAGCAGTAATCATATTCACTCTTAATTAAAGGTCAAAGTTTTGCCCATCACAGGCAACACACACACAAAAAATTCCTCATACAGATGTATATTTTTTCCAGAAAAAAAGTCCCTACAATTGGATTTGTTTTTTATGTCCAGTGTTTCCAGGGTGTTTAAACAAGGAAAGGGAGCCTTTTAAATTCCAAACAGGCTGGTTTGAAGTGATGTCTAATTGAAAAACATGAAGAGGCACAGCTGCTCAGTCTGAATGTCAATGGAAGCAAGAAAGACAGGCAGCACAGCAGGCAACCAGGCCAAGATTACTTGGCCAAGACTTACGAGACACATAAACAAACACACACAAACAGAGTTAACATGGAGACACACAGACACAAAACCAAACTAGGTGGTATCAACTACAAAAAAGGGAGCAACAGACAAATAAAAACAAGAAAATAGGAGAGATGGCTAAAGCGTTTTTCCTTTAAAGAAACAAAAGAACAGAGGTTAAAAAACCTGACCCTTGAAAACCGAGATGCTTATCACGAGGACATAATGAACAAACATGTGTAAAACACTGAAACAATTAATCCGTTTCCGTTGGTAGCTTGCAGACTTTTAACGTGTTCCTCCTAAAACAACAGAAATAAATCAGCTTCAGACTAAAAGAGATCAAGTCAAAATTTCGAATTTACCGTGAAGAAAATGTGTTTCTCAGTTGTTTGTGTCTCATGCAGAAATTCTGCAACACTGTCTATCGGGGTGAATAGATTAGCAGGAGATAAGAGTTGTTAACTTCACAGAAATCACAGAGCTGACACAAATTTGTGACCTTGTCCTTTTTTAATGAGGAAAGTGGCCGGCCTGTAACAACCAGGGTGTAAGAAATAAACAGTTTGAAATTAACAGAGATATGGGTCATTAAGCAGCTGACGTTTAGACTCCTGACTGGTCCTTTCTGGTGTTTTTCGTCCTCACTTGTTCTAAGAGGGGAGAAAATGAGTAGTGAATGTGTCATCTTTCAGAATACAGACATTTCTGCTTCGTTTTGGCTAAAGAAACACTGATGTGAATGAATCACTCAGGGTGGGGAGGAGTGCCTTAGAGCATGTCTGACTTTGATGTTAACACAATCCTTTTCTATAAAAGTGTGCCAGACCACTTTTGTACTTCAGCAAGTCAAATCTTCAGACAAAATAGTATGATAAAGTGGCTTCACAGTTAATACATTTCTATAGAGACTGGATCTGATCATTAAACGGTTGTTGGGCTATAGAAAACTGAGCCTTTCACTCAGACTTGTCCTTGTCTTGTAGACATGATGCATGGTGGAGATTTCTTTGACTGATTGGTCCAAGTATTTTATCGCTGAAAAAGTACAAGCCTGACACTATTCAAAAAAAAAAAAAAAGTGCAGTAAATGCTGAGAAGGCCTTTGCCACATAATAAGCCAGACTAAGGTACAGCTCTTGCGCACCTCTTCTCAATTTTCACACTGAACAAGAAAAAAAACTTCTGTGAATGAAGCATAAATCAGTGCTCCAGAGGATGTGTTCATTGTCTGTAGGCTCCTTTCTTAGAGAAGTAATTGAGAGTGGAGGGTCACTGAGGCTGGAGAAGAGGGAGAGCGCGTTTCTGCTCTGCTGCCACTCCTATCAGGCACTCAGGCCCTGGGCTGGCCCAGGAACTAATGGAGCTTCCTCTGGGCTGCTTTTCCCCTCAAATGGGCACAGCTGGGGGAGCTCTGCCAGCCAGTACCGGGTTGCACCACCACCCTCCCCCTTCCCACACCCATCTGGCACCTCCTCCACCCTGGTCCTGCCTCCCAGTCCTGCTGAGCCACTTATGTGCTTGCCCGGCACAGATCGGGCTCCTGACACAGAGGGGATGTGTGCATGGGAGACCCACACATTGATCAGTACAGTTTTCTGTAGGTCCCCCTCCCACTGGGAGAAAAGCATGCTTAAATAACACGGCCAGCTAACAAAGGTAATCAAGTCGGCTCTATGTGCTGGACTGGAGGGTGGTTGGTGTTTTGATATGCCTCCGAAGGGGCCCTGCGGACTTGCTTAGCTCTCCACATCAGTGACGTTTTACACGGCCTGGGAGACAAGGCCGAGAAAAAGAACCTCTGTCATAAAACATTACAACTGTGCTCAGAAGGAGGCACACACAACTGTCTGATGCCTTCCCTCTGCGCTTTTGTCAACCCAGAAGAAAAAAGGAAAATGCTCTTTTAACTGAAAGTGTACTGGACTGCTACTTTATCAAACTCAGGTATATCAAAGGATTCGGGATAAATTATGTGTAGCGATATCAAATTATAATTCCAAATACAAATTTTATCCAAGTACGTATATCTGTTTAAGTGTCTTTAATGTTACACAACTGATAGACAAAGTTTGTCTTCAGCAATAATCATTTGTTAACAATACAAGGGCCTCCTTCCCACTTTATGTGACGGATGGCGCATATGTGTGAGCATGTTATTAAAAAAAAAAAAAGTGTACTTCCACACCGTGGAACTTGTAAAACATTGCAAGGGCTACACCCTCTGCAGCCACACAGCAGGATCCAATTAGGACTCTTATCTACTAATTATGTCCCTTACACATCTGCATTCCAGAATTTAAAAAAGCCTGCTGTCCTCTCTCAGTAACAAGCTCTCGAATTAATGAGATTGCTCTGTAATTGAACCTCTTCATGGGTCCCTTGGCAGGGAAAATACGCTAACTTAAATTTGTATTAACAGAGCATCAATCATAGCTGATCAAACGATAAACAGTGTTGATTATCACAGGCGCAAAGTGGTTGCACCTTTATGTAAATGTGCTGTCCACCTTGAAGCGGACACACATGCAGTTGGGAGCTGCGAGAGAGGACACCTGTCCCAGACTGAGCCACTGTGGGGCGCTGTGCTCCAGATCACAGTGATCAGAGAGTGCTCCAGAACCAATGTGTTTGTGTGTTTAAATTACACACATGTGCACACACATTAAGCAACAAAAGTTTAACCAGTTCTCTTTTCTTTTTCTTTGGAAATTGTGCTTCCAGACTGTGCTGGAAAATATCCTATTCTGGTCAAAAGCATGTTGGATACGCAGAAAGTTTGTAAATCCACCTCCTTTTATGTGTAAAACATCACACTAGACCACAACAACCCCCCCCCCCCCCCCCCACCCCCCCAAAACGTTTTCTTTTTTTCATGCACATACAATTGCTTTGAAAGGAAGAGTGAATTTAGATTGTTCAATAATTTGATTAAAATATATATTTTTAGAATTTCCCTTAAACGCCATATGCACTGGATTCAAGTAATTAGATTAAAAATATCATCTTAATTCACCAACACCGAACAAGGTTCACACACTAAGGCGTGTTTGTGGCTTTTAACATGATTTCGATGTCAGGTTAAACAAAGTCACAAGTTTCAGTGTGATTAAAAAAAAGAGAGTTCATTCAAATTCTATGAACATTAATTCCATGAATGAAGATTAAATCAAACAAGCCTTGGGTAACTTGACCTCTGTGTGCAGATCCTGTATTATACATGGGTGAAGCAGATACAGAAGATTACATAAGTCCTTTAATATTTCAGGGAACACTGAAAAGATAAGCATTTTTTCAAAGGAAAGGTATATAGGCTAGTTCTACATTTCTTCATAACAGACTACCATATGACTAACATTTAAAAAACAAACAAACTAGATTTCATAAATTTGCTGTTAATAGCACACTTATACATGATTAAACACAGCATTTTCTTTAATAGGAGGGAGGGCATCAATTTTCACATTAATATTATAAGTCTGTGTTGTATTTATTGATAAAATTAATTTTCTGTAGATAAAGACTTTGTGCTTTAGCTGACGGACTATGATTCTTTTTGAGAACGCAGTCATGCAGTCGAGTGTTCTCACAGTTTAACAGGTGCTTGAGACTCAAGAGAGGGAGACTCTCATACAGTGAGGAGGTTAGCTAAGGTATGTAGAGTGGCGTCCTGGTGTTTCACATTTAAAACAAGCAGATGGAATATAATTCATTACTGGACATTGCATTTATTTATAGACTTTTCTCCAAACACTGTGCAAGACTAGGTAAAGATTCTGACTGGTGAGAAGTGTTTTTTCCTTTTGAACTGTTGTCAAATTCTTGCTCAAAGTGAATGATTGGGTCTCTATAATATTGCAAGGCCTTGACTTACCTGTGTCAGGTACCCTGAGATATCATATTTGATGATTTCTTGTTACATAGATGAAATTCAACTTAATTCAGGGTATGGAAAAATGTTTATTACACACTAAACTTATCAAGTTTATCTGACAAAACTTAGTATTTGCTGTGTTATGTTAAGCTTCATGTGTGGAAATGAATTTTTCTTTTTAGTTTTACTGCTTCTTTCCGATTTTGAAATACAACTTGGCTTGCTGCTTTGCTAGAAACTGAAGGTTAATAATCATTACTTCCACCAGATAGTGGTAACAAATGTCTTTCTGTCTGATTATGCAAAACCTACCTTCCCAATTTTCATAAAAGGTGGTTGAAAGGTCAGAGCTTGGACCAACAAAGAACCTGTTCATTCTGACCAGGTCAGTTTTAAAAACATATTACATGGATTGTTGCCATAGTAAAGTTTGTTTGTAAAAACAGATTTACTACTACTAATAAAAAGTTTTAAATGCCAATCCTCTACCAGCTTCTTGCTCAATATTTTTTTAACCAATGTTTTAAAAAATAATATTTGGATTTTTCAATAGTACTATTCCGTAGCCAATCAAAAACGAAGCTGCCTAACAGCAAATAAGTTCATATCTCAGCATCACTTTTACCATTAAAAGTCTAACTGCATGCACTTGGAATACCATTTTGAGGAGATACAAGAAACAAAAACATGTATGCATTACTGTAATATCATTTGATGTCCTGATATTCATGTTTTTACATAAGACTGGACTGATGGCCTTAGTGTAACTAGATGCAATCCCTGACCTGGACTCTGTGTCACATATAGTCAGCCATGTCTCACACAGAAGTAGACAAGGAAGACAACCAATCTGGAGGTGAATGGAAATGGCAGAGGCTTTCTTGTGAGGCTGAGCTCACTTTATTAGCATTGATTCCCTTTTTATGTATTTTGTCCCAGCTAATGCTATTGATCAGATCAGGGCTGCCACTTTCCGTGGACCCTTTAAAACTTTAACAAATTCTGTTTTTATGTGCTCTTTAGCTTCAAAAGTGTCTGATGGTCTTTTAGAAATAAAGCTACTGTTTATTTCAAAAATGTACTTTTTTGTAAGCAAAAGAATACCGTTGTTTAGTTTTTTTTATAAGAGCGTGACGTCTAAAAAACTGTCATTGCAGGTGCTGGTGTGCCAATCAGGCTACTAACGCTATTCACGATGCATAATAAAACTCAGTTGGATGTGGATTCCAATTTCTGTTCAAATATATTGCACGTTTAGGATTGTAAATTTACTTTTATTTTAGTGCACTGCTAAGAACTCGCAAACATAACCTGACAACAAATGAAAGAAGCAGAATTTTAAAAAGTCCTGCAAGTGTTGATGCCAGCTCTACTGTGCTCCCCATGGCCCGCCATGTTGACAGGACAGCCGGGAACAACAGCTAGGAATCGAACAAAGTTCACATGTCCCTTCCATCTCAAACAGGTCCCCGCTGAGGAGGAGAATAGCAATTACCATGCTAAAAAGGTGAAAGAAATGTGAGACAAACTTTGAATTCACATCTAAACCAATCAAATAATTTATTTGAATTTAGTAATAGGAGGTCTTGGTTAGTATTTGTCGAAGATTATCATAATTCAGGTAGCAGATTCTAGAGGTTAATATGTGCTAGCCAAAAAACATTTTTTTATTTTTTAGTGTAGATTACTTACATGCACACTGTAAATATGATCAAATAAAATTAATTTCCTCTAAAAACAACATGAGTAGATCAGGGTGCTTTACAATGTGGAACAGAGATTGTCAGAAGCATTTAAAAACACAAAGAATCTGTATCAAAATATGATAACATAACAGTGAGAAATGCATGTTAAGTTATTAGAAATTTATTGTTATTGAGATAAATATCTGTTAGAGATAACTTACGACTAAGCAACGCTAATCAGATCATTTATGTCCAGTTGCCCTGACCAAATTAACATTAGAAATTCTCACTGTGGTCTGTAAAAATACAAACAAATAAAACAGATAATGTAGCAGTAAAAAGCGTTTTTTGTTTCCTATAACTGTATTGTACTGTATAAGAGTTTGCAGCTAAAGAAACTCCTCATAAAAGTATTGCTAAGCTTGGAACCATCGCAATCAGGCTTTTCAAAAAAACAACTTTTAGATTTTCATACAACAACAATTCAAGTTCATTTACTTTTCATGCAGTAGAAAATGCTGGTTTAGACTAATCAAAACCCAAAATGAGTTTAAAAAATCATAACAAAAGGAGGCTGTTAAGATTTAGGTGCTTTAGCACTGACATTGTCCGGGTCTCCTATATGACATCAGAGCTGCAGCTTAGAGCGTGAGACGGCCCAAGCCTTGCTCATCAGCTTATGGTAATGTTGTGAACAGTGTGACTGCTCCAATAGAAAGCCAGCTGACAGCCAGTGACATGGCCTGCCTGTCACCTGACACCTGCCAATAGAAGGGGGAGGGCCACACACACGCACATATATAAACACACGCACACATACACACACCTGATAATCATTGAATTATACACAGTGCGCCTCTTTGACTAACCTCTCCTCTCCCGGGACCCAGCTGTTCATGAAATACCTCCCAGTAAGACAGTGGGGATGGAGGAGAGGGGCAGCTGGGGGAGGCTGGAGGGAGGGGTGCAGGGGAGGTGGAGAAAAGGCATTAAAAAAAAAAAATCACGCCTCACTGGCTCCCAATACCATGCACATTTTTAAGAGAGCCAAAGTGAAAAGATACAATTTCACTCAATGAGGCGGGCTGCAAAGGCAGGCACAAAGGAGACAAGATAGTGCAATCTAGAGGTCACTGACACTGCCTCTGCTGTAATTACTACACTTCCTTACTTCTGCAATGCTCCCACCCACATCTCCTTCTGTTCCCCCACCACCACCCCAACACACACACACACACATACACACACCTCTTCCAGACCAGCATGAACATGTTGGTCGGTAAGAGAACAAGTGCATTGTCTGAGTTAAATGCTATCTTCATTTTCTCTGGGACAGGATTTTGAAGGTGCTGATCCTGTTGATATAATAAAAAGGCAGATTTGTAACTTGGCAAGAAACCACACGACCCATCCTCGCTTTTCGCTCCACTCACAAGCAGCTCTTTGGTTTCTGGTAACACGGCTGTAGCATTAAACTTCAGCTCACAGAGATGATCAAGAGTATCACAGCCCAAATAGGTCAATCAAACCTGAACACACTCTAACTCAAACATCTAACTGGACATAAAGGTATTGCAGACCTATGGGTCTGGTCTGGCCTCTACTGAAACTTAAAAGTCTATTATTTGGCCTTATTGTGTGTTTGGTCAAAGTATAGGTCTGCTGCAACTTTCCTTTAAAGTACAGGGTTACTGCAAGATTAATCCAAACCGTTTTCTATTTGTGATTCAGGTTCAAATTTGCAATTTTCAAACAGGAAAGTCAGAGTAAAGATCCGAAGAGACTGAAAGAGCATCTTCTTTTTGTACACTACTCAACACTTTAGCATTTTTCAAATCAAAGTTCTGTCCCACAAGAGAAATTCAAGGGGTGAGCGGGAATGAATCACATCAAAAGTGATGCCGTGTATTTGTCTTGGGTTAAGTTTTGATGTGTGTGCTTGTGTTGCCGTTTTAAAGGATTGCAAGCTGGGTAAAAAGAAAGGGCTGCAGTCAACAAAAGGCATTATATACCGTGCCCAGCCAACCACTTAAGATATCTTTGAAGATGAATCAATCACTATATTATAGCGAAAGTCCACAAGGTGCCTGGCTCATGATCGAACACTCTGCACTTCATAGCAGTCTACAGGGCATTGATGCTCTGATTGATTGCAGAATGGAAGTGACTGGAAAGAAGAAAAGGATTACGCTTGTCAAATGCAGTCAATACACCAGGCTGGTGGTCAAATGTTTGCAGTAAATCTCAAATAGTGTCTGCAAAGCTAAAAAGGAAAAATAGAAAAAAAAATATTCATTTCCTCAGAGGACCATCCTCTTGCATCCACACTCAAACTGACAACCCTGCAAATATGCAGTGGGATGAGTAGCCTAAAGCTTTAGGAGATTAGCAATGCTTTAAACATCAAAACAAGTCTTTCTATTATCTCAAGACGGACCTGCCATCTGAAACCGAACAGATTTTAAGTCAGACCAAAGAACATACTGCTTCATACACAATGTGCATTATTGTTTCACCATCCCAGGATTGTATTAGGAAACTTTTTTTTCCTCTCCATCATTCTTACCATTGGTTTAGTGCATCTCTTGACAGTAGCGGTATTAAGTGTTGCCCCTATTGAAGAAATTATACACGCAAGTCAAAGCATCAAATCCCTGCGTTGGCACGAGGATATTGGAAACAGGTAACGATATCTGTGCATCAACCAGAGCTCAGCAGGGCTGCTATTGAGCTTAGTGTATTCAGTGCGCCAATAGCTCGAGTGTTATTTACAGAGGGTTTTTCTTTTATGGAAAAATCAAGACGTGATTGATTCAGGTTAATGTCACTGCAAGCCAGCACCAAGCAGCATTTCAGTGCTCAGGTTAACAGAAAACACTAACTTCCATAAAGTGCTATGGAGATAAATCACTGTTATCCTGACAGCGCTGACAGCAGTTTAAGCAGCGGCAATCATCAGAAGCACCTCGGGAGCCCCTGTGCTGCATTCTGCAAAATGTCATGGGGGGGTTGATGGAAGGGAAAGAGACGGGTGGTCTGGTAGACAGAATGGGGATGGAGTGGGGGACTGGGGGGGGTCACTAGGAGAGATGGTCATATCAACCACCTATCAGATTGCAGGGGCTTTACATAAACATCCCAGAGCAGTAAGCAAATTCTGTTGACGAATAAAGGTAATAAAACAGACAGAGGTTGGCAGGACGACCGGCCCCCCGTGCATTCCCCTAGCACCGCACGCTCACTCACTCACCAGCTCACCCGAGTGAGATTATGGTGTTTGCTTTTATCTGTCAGAGATCAATATTTCAAACGTCCGATAAAAGAGGAAATTGAACTGGGAATAGACTGAAGTGCTGTAAAAGTACAAAGCACAATTATCAAAAAGCACTTAAACTGCCTAATAGGATACACATATTAAAAATGCTCAAATGGATGTTCCGCAGCCATAATGAGAGCCGATTCTCGTCCTCCATCCCCACTAGCTCCACCGTGTCTTTGATCACAACACAGTGCCCTTCTGCATGTAGTCACTGTGGTCAATGCACTCTGGGTAGTATATGGAGCCCTGGAGGCTATGTACACTGTGTTTTAACACACCGCCATTAGGTGTGATTGGGCACTTTTGGCCTTTTATGGGAAGTGCATTACAGATTTAAACTTTGCATAAGAGTGCTAAGTCTGGGGATACAAGAACACGTGAGAGGCCCACAGAAACAAACAGAAAAGAAGGAGAGTCCATAACCCTCTTTTGTTAGAGGCACGTCACTCAGTTTACTCTGTAATGGTCACCCTGTTGCCAAGAACTCTACTTCATGGCATAAGCATATCACTGTTAATGGCTTTGAGTAGCTCAGCGGATAAATCTGGCTGCAAAGTTGAAAGTTCACCTCCCAGTGCGCAGCAGGCAAAGTTTAGCACTGGCCCATGTTCCTTGACCACCTCACTATTGATACATTAGATATAAGGAGCTTTAGGTTAATATCACTGCATGATATGCCTTTAAGTATTTTTCTATTTGTGCAAAATATATATAAAAAAACAAATAAAAAGAGGAAAGAGAGTAATAAAATGAGTTTGAGAACATATACACTGCTTTGGCTAATGAGGAGAATTGAATCAGGTAAGCAGAGGGGCTGGAAATATCAGGTGATGTAGGAGGAGTGGCTGCAAGAGACCTATGAGAATTACTTCTGGGAGCACAGATAGTCACTACTTAAAATCACTGACAGGTGAATAACATTGATAATCCCATTACATTGATGCTGGCACTCAAGCAGATGTTGATTTATCATGTAACAACTGTCTAAACTTTGTTTCAGAACAAGCACATCCCACTTAAGGAGTCCCTGGTGGGAGTTGTGAGGTTCTGCGGGGCAGTGCGCACATAACAGATATCAGTGCTTACTTGCCCTCCAAACTCAGATTATTCCAGTTAATTATTTCAGCTGAGCATCCGTGAGACTTTAAAGTTAAATTGTATTGCGCTGAGACCCCATTTAACATAAATTAGCATAAAAACATTTTCAGTGTACAGGGTAGTCCAATAGAGTCGGTCTAGTCTTTGTTCAATATTTCTGAGAAAGATATAATTTCACACACAGGAACTAAAGACGCCCTGTGCACATCGAAGGCTAGGTCTGATCACTGGACCCATATCCAATGGTATTTCGCCCAGTAGCCACTTACTTCTAAGCAGTATGAGTAGTCTGGGAATTTGTATACATATATTGCCTTTCATTTGTTCAAAAGGCCAATTACAATACTGTGTGGTCTAAAAAGAGAAAATGAGCTGCAGCTCTCTGGGTGAAAAAGCCATGTTGATGCCAGAAGTGAGAGGAGAATGAGCAGACTGCTTTGAGCTTACAGGAAGGCGACAGCAACTTGATAATCAATGTTACAACCAAGGTATGCAGAAGAGCATCTCTGAACACACAATATGTGAAACTCATAAGCAGATGGGCAGCAGAAGACCACAAGAAATTGAGGAATTAATTTGCACAGGCTCACCAAAATGGGACAACAAAAGATTGGAAACATTGTTATCTCATCTTGTATCTCTGGCATAAACAAGGTGAAAGCATGGATCCATCCTGCATTTTCCCAGCATTTCAGGCTCCTGCTGGTGGTGTATAGGGAATATTTTGGCACACTTTGAGCTCCTTAGTACCACTTAAACATGGGTTAAATGCCACAGCCTACCTGAGTGCTGTAGATGACCATATTCATCGCTTCGTGACCACAGTGTATTTGTCTTCTGATGGCTGCTTCCAGCAGGATAACATGGCATACTACAAAGCTCCACATCACTTCAAACAGGTTTCTTGAACATGACAATGAGTTCAGTATACTCAAATGGCCTCCACTGTCACCAGATTATCATCCACCTTTGGGACGGATGATGACCACCTTTCACAGAATCACATCAACATGGTGTAATATCATAATTGAACAAAATCCATGAGAAATGTTTCAAGCAGCTTATTTAATCTTTGCCACAAAAAATTAAGGTGGTTCTGAAGACAACAGAAAGTCCAACCTGGTATTAGCAGAGTGTACTAAATAAAGTGACCACTTTGTGCATGCTGTTACTTCATGATAATAATAATAATAATGGATTGCATTTATATAGCGCTTTTTGAGACCCTCAAAGCGCTTTACAATTCCACTATTCATTCACTCTCACATTCACACACTGGTGGAGGCAAGCTACAGATGAGAGACTTCTAGTTTTACTTAATAATGCAACATTTAAAGTGAGAGTTAACTGATACTGAATTTGAAAAGGTCACTTTGCTATTGTCTCGCATCATTCTAGAGAAAATAGGAAATATTAGTAGTTACAGTATATTATAGTTGGAATATCCCTTTAAACAGAGAACATTAGAAGATGAGAAAGTGATGCAGGTTTCCATTATGATGATATGGAAGGCTTGCTTTTACTGATATCCGGGAATCTTCAGATAAAGACATCCTATTACTCCTTGACATAATATGATATGCCAGCCTATTCTTCTCCACCCTATCTAAATGATCCTTCATTAGAAACCTGATCAATATGCTTTCGTGATTAAGTGGGATGAGACACACTCATTTTATTTTAAAGCATTTTTACAAATCAATGGCAAGATTATCTTCCAACAAATGAGAGAGATGCAAGGCCGGCATTTTGAACGTTGGCCAATAACATCATCTCTCACCATCTTGTTTTCTTCAACACCCACCCACCCACCCACCCACACACACACACACACACACACACACACACATGTCTGGTTTGCTATCCTCGTGGGGACATCCCATTGACATAATGCTTTCCCTAGCCCCTTACCCTAACCCTAACCATTAAAAATGAATGCCTAACCCTAACCCTTACCCTAAACCTAACCATAACCTAATTGTAACCCTGACAGTAAAACCGCATTTTGAGTGTGAAAATTGCTTTCAACCCCGAGGGGACCTGGATTTTGGTCCCCACGGTGCAGAAAGTCCCCACCAGGATAGTAAAAGTCAGATTTTGGTCCCCACCAGGATAGTACGAACCCGTACACACACACACACACACACACACACACACACACTTGCATATATATTCTTATATAATGACTCACCATTTTAGGTTGAGTAAACATCCAAAAAGTGACACATAAACACAGAGATGCAGACAGAAGGAAGTTGCAGAGTGCATCATGGAACCTGGTAATCACTGCAATATAATTGCAGACAAAGCTTTTAATCAGGAATTGTAATGCATTAGGTAAATTAGTTTTTAAAGATTTAAGATGTTTAAAGATTTCATTTGGAGATACCTCTGATTCAAGTAGAGGAATCACTCGACTGATAGATGTGGAGTAGCTGTAAAATGTGTCAACAATGCAAAGCAGGCATCATTATAGAACAGTATTTGCCTTCTATTTTCTCTGGGCATGTTCTTAACTGATCACACTGATGGGGCTGATGTTGTATTCCTGTAACATATCACATTATTTCTGTGCCCTTTTGTAGCTTGTAGTTGCACAGTAGTTGTACTCTTTAAAGAGAGTTCCACTGCTGCAGTATCAGTGCCCTGCTCATGGGCACCTTGATTGTACTTTTTTATAATATCTTTTAAGAGCTACATCTGAAGATCCATACTAGCTTCATATTTGTGCCAATGAATAAAGGAGTAAAATGGTAATTAACTTTGGTTAGAACTACTTGAAGAGCTATATTGCATTGTGTGTGTTCCACCTACATTAAAGCACCACTGACCAGTTTTCCAATGTAATCGGCAGCCATTAATGATTGTTAGAGGTGTGAGAAACTGAGACTTCCTTCCACAACAGTCAAATATTGACAGCTATTTATGTAGAGCGTTGAACACGTCTGCAGTGTCTCATAAAATGTTTCACAAAAAAATATATAAAATCAAGTTAACTTAAGTAACTTAACTAGCTCATTTTAGCTTGTTAACACTATGGATAATTTTGTATGCCAATTATTATTGGGGTTTTTTTGTAACCCGATATCAGCGGTGGGGAAATAATGAGTAAGTAGGACTATATGACAACTCTGAAAACATAAATGGTAACTCAGGACTGAAACAGAAGAAGCCTTGACCAACTCTATTCCATGTACATCAGTTCAATTCATAAATCATTTTTACTTATATAGTACCAGGTAACAGCGACATTCACTTTATTTTGCAAGAAAAAGACCTCAAAATATTAGAGAGAGCAAGGACCAACGATCTCTTATAAATATGCACTTGCCCGCTGTTGGAATGAAGAACTGTCTTTTAACAGGATGAGACCTTTGGCAGTACCAGGCACTGTGAAGGGCAGCTGTTTGCTGTGACTGGCTGGGGAGTGAGGGGACAGAATATAGTTAAGCATAGAGGAAAGACACATGAAACAAACAAGAAGATGACCAAACCAGAAATCCTCAAATTGGAAAGAGAACAAAAGAAAGAAAGAAATGCAACTCCCCATTAGGTCAATTATTACATAGTCTCTCACTGTGATGACAGTGCACCTGTTATTCATTAATGAAAAACAGGAACAGTGAAAACCACCTCAAACCACTTGTATTTAGGTGCATACTCAAATAGCCAAACGCTATATATATAAAAAGAGTCTTGATCAAGACGGGCTATCATTTACATGTGCTACCAGGTCTTACAAGCAGTTGGTGCTTAGCAGAATCTACTTAAATATATAACCTACAATAAATATAATAAATAACAAAGTTGCAGGAAATCAGAGAGAGACATGTTATTATTAGACTAACCCTGTCCAAGATGTTCCAGAAGTTAAGTGCTTTTAGGCACAGTCACATCCGAGATCCCTTGTTAAGAAGGGGAACGATAAGAAAGAAAAGCCCATGACAGGAAATATTTTTTTTTCCCCATTGTTCTGAGATCCAGTATTTTATGGGCTGAGCAATTAAAGTGAGACCACTTGCGTCACTTGAGAGACTTCAATTAACCCCTGGGGCAGTTTGGTCAGTCGCTCAGTGACTCTGGGCACAGTATCTAAGATGTTGTAGTAGCCAGCTGACAGTAAGCTAAACAGACTCAATCAATGCCTGTAAAAGAGAGCTCAAGCGAGAGGGTGTGTTGTCACCCACTGCACTACACTGGTCCACCTTCTGGCGCCCTTCAACTTTAATTTTTTCCAAGATTCAAATCACATTTTTGATATTTGCTTTATATGATAGAAAACTGAAGAGAAAACTCTTCAGGGAAGAATTAGAGCGTTTGTGCTAGCCTCGAGGGCACCGATCTGGGGTTCAACCTAATTTGGAAAAATAGAAAGGTCTTGCTGTGTTATTATCATTTGTGCTGGTGCATTTGATACTGGGCTGCCTCTGGGAGTTGAGCAAACAGACGCCAATGGCAAAAGGCGACATCTTAAAGAGATATTTCAGTTTTGTGGACTGTTTTCACTTAAAAGTTTGGGAGCATATAATCTCCAGCATTAGCTGCCCAAAGGGATCCAGCAAGCACACACACAGACACACACTTGATTTGATCACAGAAATTGTTGTAGATACATACCTAGCTTCTTGTAGAATAGTACTGTGAGCATTGCACTACAGACAACCCTGGTTAGGTTTAACAATGTTTCTGATTTATAAAGGTACTTTTTCATACTGTCATCCTGCTTATAGAGAAAAGTGACTGTGTATAATGAATTGGGACAGATCAGTGTGGGAAAATTCAGCCCTCAGTTCAATAAATTCAAACAGCTCCATGTTATGAGACGTGGGATAGTGCAGCTTACACACACTGTCTTGCCCCTGCGAGGATAATTCATTAACTTTCCTAATCCTCTCATGTGGTGTTGCAGCAGAAAAAAAAGATGAAAAGCTCACTGAATATCAAAAACAACGATTTCTGAGCCCCTCACCATGGTCCTCACACTCTTTCACAAGTGTCTCTGAAAAGGGATGCTACATGTTCGACGCATGCCTGTCCTGTGTTAATGAGCTTCGAAATACATTTTCGGCAGCTTATTGCTGCCGCGCACCGCTGTGGGATGAGAACAGCTCAATAAAATATACACAGGAGGTCGAAACGGTAGGGAAATAAAAACCCCTTTTTGACAATGTTAAGCCTCGCAGCTGCTTTGAGGCAACTGAAGGGTTTTTATCAGCTCTTCAGATGTTGGATCATAGGGCGCAGAAAGCTTTCCAAGGGTAAGCAAAGTCAGGGGAGTCAGTACTGTACCAACATATGCCTTTGCACACATGATTAAAACACATGTTGTGGTGTCTTCTGTCCATCTGCACTATGTAACCCCAATTTTTTCTTGCACAATATATTTGTTGACCATGGAAACTAATGTCTTATAATTAGCCAAGAATTAAACTGAGCTAAATGTCGCCATTCTATTTTATATACACACAGGAGAACTGAAATGGTTTTCAAATATGTGTGCTACACACTCATATGGTAAAGTATAAAGACACAATATCTTTAAGAGTATTAGTATTTATTTCTTTTTCACTGAACACTGCCAGTGTTTGGCAGTTCTGCTTTAGTGTATTTTGAGAACCAGCCCGCATTTTTGCAGGTTTTTAGATAAAAACAATTGTGGAACAGAAACTGGAACATTATTCGTGCTAAGACAGAATCTGTGAAATACATCTACAAATAGTCAGTGATTTTATTTTTTGCAATAGCTGTGATATATATCTATGCTGATCTATAGTCAGGGGTGAGCTACTCAGGTGAGTACCAGATGTTTGGTACTAACCCAATACACAGCGTTGGTGAAGATGCTGCAGATGCACCCTGTACTTGGTTGGCTGTCTCCAGCCACGGGTCAACAGCTGGCTTTGGGTCAAATGTCTCTGCGGTCTGCTTTGACAGATGAATGTGCATCAGGGCAGAGAGATGAGCATGTGTCAGACGAGATCTGTACTTGGTTTTTATCAAGTTGAGATGAGAATCCCCTCTCACAAGCTTCAATGCTTAAAGGCAGTGTAAGAGACAGATTAACCACCTTGTTGATGTTGGAGTAAGCACCGGGGTTACTTGTATTTACTATCTGGACCAAGTCATACACAGAAGAGGCTCCCAGGCATTTTCCTGCCTGCTTTAATTGCATCCATTCTGTTACCGTGGTGTCTTTGTCAAGTTGCAAAGTGACCTCATATTTCTTGAGAATGCTGCAAACTGTTGTGTTTCCAGAACTGTGGAGGACTTGCATTTCCTGAGGTCATGTTGAAAGATCAAATACTAAGAAATGATCACATGACTTGAGGGAGTCATATCTAATTTCAAACTCTTCGATTAACCCCCTGAGTAAGTTTGTCTTATCTCTGTCAGCATCAGCATTAGAAACAGTGTGTGCCCTATAGTGGCCTTCACTATCAAGCAGAAGGGAAAACTGTCCAATGGTCACCATGAGTTCATCCTTACATTCTCCATTGATCAGCTTTTCCTTCTAGAACCTAATGAATGTTGTCTTTAAAATGGTGCCAATGTCAACCATGTTTGACAGAAAGCATTGAAAACGCTCTGTGCACATATGCTGCAAGTCACTGTTATCTCTCGTAGCCAGTTGCATTTTAATGGCTGGCGATAGTCTTGATATTTTTAACAGTGTTTTTTGCCTCCATGCAGACCACCTGATATTATGAAATTTACCCAGTTTCACAACGGGTTTTCTTCACACAGCTTCTTCAGTGCAGCATTTTTTTTGCTCCACCTTTTGCAGATAAAACTGCAATAGCTTGACCCTAGATCGATTAAATGTCTCACAGTTAGTAAAGTTGCGATCAGCTGATTTTAGGCAATTCTTCAGTGTGTGTGCCGTGCATAGAATGTGCACAAGGGAGTCTCCAACTGCAGCAAGTTGTCTGAGTTTCGGCACAATGCCGTTGTACATACCCACGTTGACAGCAGCCCCGTCTGTGCACACAGCGACCAACTTTGTTGTCCAGTCATCCAAGCTTGTGTCCTGAAAAAGTCTCACAAGTCCCTCTGTTAGACTGTTATGTCTGTTCAATCAGTCCAAGAAATGCAAACGATTTCCTGCTCAGTTTTTGTGATGTCCTCAGATCGATCAAAAAACAGCCCCCAAAATTCGGCAGACTGGAATTTGTTTCGTAACTCCCCACTGATGGTGTGAGCGATACTCTACACGATCCCAACATTTACTCCTAGCCGCTTCAATAAAGGAATATCCTCAGAATATGAAGACATGGGATGTGCATGTTTAGCTTTATGGAAGCTGAGGAGAAAAATATTAAACAGAGCTAGACGCTGTTCTTCATTTTGCTTGTCTTGCCATCTGTTAAGTGAGCGACTCGTAATTTTTTCTCGGCTAGCTTGTTTATTAGCAGTGACTTGCACCACATTCATGTGCTCCCTGCTCTTTTCATGTTTGTCAAATAAAGGATGGTTCAAATTCTTTGAGCCTTTAAAAATGCACCTGATTTGTCTGCTAGATGTGAATGGGAATGAATCTTGCACCACATTTCAGTGTGCTCATTGTTAGCTTAAAGCCACGGCACATCTTGGAGCCAGTTTTCCGAGAAAAGTCTTTTCTTCGGCTCTGGCTCCGGTTGGCGTTTCTTAGCTGGTGCTGAAACACCGAAGTAGCTCCCTAATGCTTGTTGTTTTTTGGATATTTAGATGGTGACAAACAACACGTGTAAGGTGAAATGAGATGGTCAAGTACGCAAAGGCGCTTGGTAACACAAGTGTCACTATGCATTCCTAATTTTTGTCGCCCATGCGTACCTACGTACCAGCTATGTGCATCCCTGTCTATAGCACCCTTGCGTCATTGGTTCTGATTTCAAATCCCACTATTTTATGGATTACTCTTCTTTCAGTGGAAATATGTGGGACTGGTTCTAGACTGAACTAGTGAATCTCCTATTGTGATTTGTAACTCTACAAAACATAATAGGTTAATGATGCTCTTTGGTCTAGAAAGTAATTCTGGGTTAGATTGCTTCTATGACTTGAAATCTAGTAAGTGACCAGTGCTAACATTTCCATCTTACATTAGAGCCTATAAATAATTTCTGGTCTCCGAAAGGCTACAAAGAGATCCTCATAAGATATCATGTGTTGGTCTTACCTCAAGTGTACTGTAACACCTTGCAGAAAAATGCAAAACCTGATTACCTTTATCTAGTAAGTGCTTCTAGGCCAGGGAGGGTATTCTATTTTCTGTATCTCAAATCACATGTTTTTAATGAGTTAATAATTCCTGAAGACACTGAGAAAACAGGTTTGATGTGACAGAAACATAATGCACATCAGGTAAGGAAACTCTGGTATAATTGCAGGTTATTGTTGAATATAGTTACGTAGTTGAAAACACATCCCCAGACCTTTTGTAGTTACCCAGAGGAGGAGGAAATGAGTTTATTGATGCATGCTTCTGTCTGTGTAGATAGTGTTATAAAGGAGTGGTCAAGTAACAAAAGAAGCTCTCAGACAAATGTTAAAGGAGTGTTCTATAATGACCTTGCTCTCAATCCATGGCGTAGGTTAATGACTTTGTACCTGGCCCAGGCTCTTAACAGTGATTTTTCAGAGGCCGCTGTGTGATGTATGATTGTATGATTCTTTGGGGTGTGTATAAATTAAAAGAATGGCATCTTGTTGACATTGTGGATGATAAAATAAGAGGCACTTTAGGTAATTCCTCTGATAAACCGCATAGTGGATGATAGAATCAAAACCACTTGTGCAGGTCGCTGTCAGAATCATCTGTCTAGTTGGTCCATTAAGGCGGAGCGTGTGGGTTTCAACTCCCTGCCAAGACAGTGTGACTCTCCCCTATCCTAAACATGCACTATGAAGATGAGGGTTCAGAACCAGAGTACCCTATGGATAGAATCAAATTGGAGTCAGTGTCTTTATGTTTATATGTGTTCTGCAGATGACAATCATTATAAGACCTGTTGGTTCTGTGACACTTAATTCAAGTCATCCAGTTTTATGTGGTATTACTCTTTATTTATGAAGGTGCAGTTACAGAGTTTAAGTTGCTTTTCAAATGTAAAATAATATTAACTTAGTGAGGGCGATATCCTGTCAGTACTCATATTGGGTCCTCTGCAGAAGGACTCTGTTTTTGTTGGGAGTGTAGCGTCTCTAACATTAAAAATGATGACATTGCATCAGTGGCGATAAATAAGTGGGTAAATATGTGGACAGGAAGCAGGATAACGGATATCAGCACTTGCTGCACCCCATTAGTTGTTGACAGCTTCTGCAAGAGAAGCAGGCCGGAATATGTGGCCTGTAATTCCGTCTCATTACTACGCTAGTCGGCACTTCCTCCCCCAGACCTTTAACTCATCTCTTATAGTTTGCCTGTCGCTGGCCTTTGTTTTATTGCAAACTAAGTTGCGTGCTATGATGCCTGATTTATGCTGGTCATTGAGCGCCTACAAATCAGAGAATATTTTCATTGATTACCTCAAATTGTCTAATCTTTTCAATGTTCTTGGCCTCTGATTGGGTAGTATTTACTGATTGCCTCCTCCTAACTTAAAAATCAATCAGTGGCTACAGTCAGAGTGGCTGGATGAATTCGGGCCAAGGCAGCTGCTCCTCTTCCATCAATAATGTTGGAGGCATCAAATGAATTCTAATTTTTGATGATGTTTATATTTGCAGCACTCATCTCTCATACAACAGCCAATAAGTTACTGAATGCATTGGGTCTTTATTGTGAAATTAACTGTATTCAAATCAATTCATTCTTTAGAGTCCATTAATGCATGTCCTTGGTTTTTCAACTGTCCCAGGAATGCTTTCCACCAGCGTGTTTCTAATCACTACCACATATTGCAGTATCATTTTGATTTTCATAACAAACAGCTTCAAAAATCATCAGATGGATTTCCATAAAGTTGTATATCTTCTTCGGAGAATCAATGTGTTTCTGGATTTTTTTAAATGTATCTTCACACAGATGATGTTTGCTGTTTTGAGTTAAATAGCTCAGCATTAATTTTATTCTTCATGAAACATGCTATGTAAACCAAAATTATTTGGTAAGTATTGTCATTATGAGGATTTTGGCAAGATAACATTAACATTTAATCCAAAGCAATCAATTGCAGACTCATGGAAGGCTAGCTTGCTGGAGCTTTGTTATTTAGTAATCATGTTACTAAATAACCATGTATCTTGTTAGTCAGTGTCAGTGTTTAATGTTTGAAGATCACCTTTCAATTAAATAGCAAGCTTAATCCAGTGCTAGCAGGTAACACAAACAAGAAATATTGCCTCAGGTACATTTACAGTAAATAGTTAACAATCGATATCTGAAACTGCAACAAAGAAGTCACTGCTGCCATCAGACTACATGTTTTCAGCATCACTATCTAAATCTTATTTCACTCCCGTGCAGCTGCCTTGGCCCTTTGTCACTATCAGACTTATTTTCCTGACAGTGACCCCAGCTTTCACTTGCACTTTTGACATGAGCTGACTTCCTGATACAAGGTGTGGTGGATAATTATAGAATGCATTCAGGGCAGCAGAGGTGTGCTGCTGTCCTGGCTGAATCTAATGCAGTCACATCTGTTTAACTTCACCATGCGGGAGCAGCTTCAGGTCTAGGAGGGAGAAAACACAGCGACACAGAGAGGGAGACACTGCCGGTAAGACTGGACAGGTTTAATACTCTGGCCACTGGCATCTCGGATGGTATCGAACAACAAGGAGGAATCTGTAGAGGGGATGTGGGATCAGAGTGTGTGATATGAGTCTGTGATGACAAGTGCTGATTTATATTGAGTCAGACATGGATGTACAGAGCCCCGAGGGTGGCTCACCTACTCACGCATTACCGTCACTGTCAGGAAGGGACAATGAGAGAGCGATAGAGGGAGACACACACACACACACACACACACACACACACACACACACACACACACACACACACACACATGTCTGGTTTGCTATCCTCGTGGGGACATCCCATTGACATAATGCTTTCCCTAGCCCCTTACCCTAACCCTAACCATTAAAAATGACTGCCTAACCCTAACCCTTACCCTAAACCTAACCATAACCTAATTGTAACCCTGACAGTAAAACCGCATTTTGAGTGTGAAAATTGCTTTCAACCCCGAGGGGACCTGGATTTTGGTCCCCACGGTGCAGAAAGTCCCCACCAGGATAGTAAAAGTCAGATTTTGGTCCCCACCAGGATAGTACGAACCCGTACACACATACACACACACACACACACACACACACACACACACACTTTTCTTTAACCAAGGTAACTACAAGGAGCGACATAAAACACCTTGAAACGGCGCAGTTTTCTTATATTATACGACTTATATGACTTTAAAGAAATAATTTGTAAAAAAAATCTAACAAACCTGTTTGTTACATTTTTTAAGAGGCCTCAAAGAGCAGTTGAAATAAGTGCATATCAAATGTGGGCTGGATTCCCATCTGTAGTTGTGGCAGACGTCAGTAACTAGGTAATCCAGAAACTAGACCTTTACACATGTTTACTTTTATGAGGGTAAACACGTGTAATTTAAGCAGAGCCATATATTTTAAGGTTTCAATCTGACCATATTGACCAACACGTGAAAACAACGGTGAAGGATGATTGAAACTTCAAAGTAGATTGAAACTTGAATTGCAGTCTCTTGGATGTTCTGAGTTTGTGCTGTCTTTTCCCAAAGTCCCTCAGACTATGCTTATACTCCACCTTCATAGACTGTGTTAGCTTCTGTAAGTGGAAATACTGCCTGTCAGTTGGAACACATAGCACATATGGCTGTATAGTTGGAGGACCTTTGGCTATAATGCTAATGATTTATTATACAACCTTGAATATTCCAAGTCCAAATGTAACACAAGATACATAATAGCGTCACGAGCTCTAAGTAAAGAAAGGGGGCTTGTAAATTAATAAAATAAAGTCCCTAACGCTGGACACACTGGAAACTTTGCAAGTATAAATGTATTTTCATGTGGGATGTTGTCTAAGCACCGAAAATGCAGCAACAGTAAAACACTTATTTAACTTGCCCCTCAAGTCAGACTTTCAACTCAAAAAGTCAGAGGAGCTCCAACCACCCTGACTTAACACTCCAAGGTGGTGGCAATGCATGTTAAACTCTAAAACTTGCAGTCTGCACTATTACCATTGTGCAATTGGACAGCTACAGGCACTTGGGCATTTACCTAATTGACAGATTGGATGGAGGACCAACAGCGATGTTGCGGACAAGAAAGGGATGAGCAGACTCTACTTCCTAAAGAAGCTCACATCTTTTAATGTGTGCAGCAAGATGTTGGAGATCTTTTACCAGTCTGTGGTATCGAATGCCATCTGTTTTGTTGCTGTCTGCTAGTGGGGGGGAAGCATTAGTGTCAGAGATGCCAACAGGATCTACAAACTAATCAGCAAGGTTGGAAACATCATTGGTCAGAATTTGGAGGCATTTGAGTCAATGAGGAACGGGAGGTCACTGAACAAACTGCTCTCCATCATGGATAACCCATCGCACCATCTCCGGTCTACACTTCTGAGGCAGCAGAGCTTCTTCTCCCTCAGACTGATTCAATCTTGCTGCCATAAAGATCGTTTCAGGAAATCATTCCTATTGTTTTCTATCAAGGTGTGTAATAACTCTTTATACTGTGACAGGTGAACACACCTGTCAGGCATAAGATCCCAAACATATTCTTGTATTATACCTTCATGCAGCAGTTTTTATTAGATTTATAGTGTACTTCATTTTTACTTTTGTTTTCATCACTGTGTGTATTGTATACACATAAATTCCTGTACTATCTCATAGTATAAGACCCTTAGCAGGCGCCTCTGGCACTTTTATTTTAATTTTGTTGTTTATTGTAGAATGTACTATTTTTATTCTTTCTCATGCTGCTGTAACACCGATCCCTTGTGGGATTAATAAAGTATCCATCTATCCATCTATCTATCTATTTAATACAGAGCACTGAGCAGGCTCTATCCATGACTGTACTGCAGCTGTGTTTTTAAGACTCCCAACTCCAACATCCAACTTCTGAAGCAAATGGAATCCATCATTACTTCAGTTCTACTCAAAGGACAAAACTTATTTTGAGATCAGGAAGTTATCTCCAAGTGTACTATTATTAAGTACACATATATATGGCCCTTTATCAAAAGCTCCCTTTGAAGCAGTCTGTGAGTAAAATGTAAAAAACTACAATTACAATTACAATTGCTGCTAGTCTGTCTCTCCTACATTTCTGTGCCAATATTATCAGTCTTTATTTCTATATAGAGTGCTGGGGCTGTTACTCAAAATGTTTTAACACTATTCCTTACATTACTTTTGAATTACTTTGTAACATGTCGTGAAATGCACTGTGTCAAATCCCCATCCTTAACAAGAATATACACACACATATATATATATATATATATATATAAAATCTTTTTTAGCATTTACATTTAAACTCAAAACCAACATCACAAAGAAAAGTAAAAAAAAATGAAAAGAGACTTGAAAGTGATCACTACAACGGGTTTACTGTAGAAACATGTAGAAATGGAGGCAACAATACTAATTGCCTCCATTTCTTGTGTTAGGCCTTGTGCTAGCCTTGTGTTAGGATGCTATCTGTGAAGATGTTTGCAAAGTTAGCAATATAATGCAGCTGTTTCTGACCTAGGTGCAGTTTGCAGGTTTTTTTAAAATCACATTCTTGTCCTTTAGTACAATAAAAGTAACATTAATTTCCAATTCTCCACTCCTCAAAAGTTGTTGGCTTTTCGTCACACTCATTCACGGCGTTGTTTTTTGTAGCCGTTTCGTTGCCAGGTTTCAAATGGTGGTTTTAATTTTCGTGAACGAGACGCTCTCGTGACTCATCAAGTAACGCTACTGACCAGCCAATCGGTGGGATGCAGTCTGATGACATCACATTTTAGTACCTGCTTGGATTACTTGAGAGAGCAGGTACTAAAAACGTACTTGGTACCAGGTACTATGACCTAACGCAAAACCCTGAAAACTGTGGCAAACCCTGCCGAGTCAGTCCGAGCAGGTATTAATGGAAAAGGGGCTTTTATGTTAGCTGTGGTGCACATAACGAAGAATCACTGTAACACAAGTAATGACATAATTGTAACTGTATTTAGTATAGTGAAACAAAAATATAATGTGATTACACTAATGCTCTGCAATTAAAAAAAGAAGAAAAAGAAACCACAGAAGTTTCACATACAGTTTGAAGTATTGAATGAAACACAATTAAAAAACAATACAAATATGAAAAAAAGTAAATAAACAATTTTTTGTGTCAAAATGATTTTTGAGCTCATGAAAAATAGTTTTTTTTGTAAGATGCCAGAGATACAAGCATATACAAAATAGCATAAAGCCAAATTTAACAAATCTGAAGTAAATCCTGATTAAAAAAGGAGTATGTGTGTGGATACAGTAAGTGTGTGACAGAAAGAGACAGAGAAAAGGAGAGGAGACGAGAATGGCATGAGAGCAATTTTCCTCAGTAATTTCATCTGCTGACATACACACTGGAGGTTCATTTTAAAACTACAGGTCTGAAATGGGAATTTTTAAGCCCCACCATTAAAATCTAAGAATTCAAATAACTTTCTTCATTGAGAAGTTTATGGATTCCACATTACAGATGACCTTGAAGAGAGGGAGAAAAAAGGAGATGCTAATGAAAAAGTTCCTGCTGGGATAGAGTTACAGTGTAGGTTAAGGTGGTTTAAAATGACTAACAAATGTACAACGTGAGAAATGGGAGGGCCCGGAACAACTCCTGGTAAATTACTGACGTTGAATGTCTTTTAAAGCAGCAGTTTGTGGTGTACATTAGACAGCATTATTAAGTAAAAGGTGCTTACTTGGGAATCAGGCTCATCACATGGCAGTGATAACGCTGTGGTTATGGAGGACTGCAATTACAACAATCAAGAGATCAGTTTTCTCTATCATGTTATCAGCCAAATTACATTATTAGAATTTTTCTTTGATGATATCACAGCCTGTGATCTTTCAAAGGAAAAAACATTATGAACCAAAACTGTTCCGTTGCAATCAACCCTTGATGAGAAAGCCATCTTTGACTGATTAAAAACTCCAGCATACATTTTTGAGGGACTTCCTGTTTGGTCTGTCTCACATCCCCGCCTAAGAACAGCGCTCTTTCTGTTGAGTGTTTTTCTATTTGCTACATTAAAGTCCTCTCAAATATTTACAGAGCTCCTTTTAATAACTGCATTTCCCTCACAGTTTTTTTGACTTTCTGCTTATAAGCATCTCTTCAGCTGCAGCCTGATTTTGCTCAGTGGAAGATCACTGTGATAAGAAAATCTAAACATCCGCCAGGTTTATCCTTCATACCCTTTTTTTCTGCAGTGTGCATTGTCTTTGACAATTAGCCCGGAGAAATGGAGTCCTCGGTCGCAGGCCTTGCTTTTATTGTATGCTGACAGACAATTCCCTCTGGGGTCACAACTCTGCAGCCACACTGAGACAATAGAAAGACAATACAAATCCACAGAAATGAGCTATGAGAAACAGTATGGCTTTTAACTCCTTTGGGGGAATAACTCCTCGCCAACAAGTAAAGACGGCAGGTAACATCAAACTCATCCACTGTCCACCTCGCCTGAGTAGCTATCTACTGTTTTCTCCTCATATCACCTAACCAGCAAGCACCCCCATGCCTCTTTTCCCACCAACTCAACCCCCATCCTTAGCCGTCCACCCTCGTCAATAAATCCATCTAGGAGATCAATGCTGCAGCGAATCACTAAAAGTTATCAGCTGAAGCGCTGCCAAATCAGCACACACAATCACTATGTAAATCCATCTTTACTTCTCCTTCACAAAGACGACCCTCCTGTAAGAGTGAGAGAGCTCTGAGTTTGAGTGAAGCTGCATTTAGTTAGAACAGAATGTGTTACAGAAATGGACAGTATTGGACGATAAAGTATATGACTCAGAGCTTCATATTCTCACCAGATTTAACAAGGAGTACAAAGCAGTTCAATAAAATTCAAAAACAGACATGAGGTTTTTAATATGCCAAATCAGCTGGATACTTATTCTGTTTGTTTTTAATCATAACTTCAGCTACTTTGTATGTCTCCGTGTTTACTAGACAGTTGCCATGGGCTGGTCATTTATATGCCTCGATTGAGCTCCAATAGTGACATCTGTGCTTCTGTCAGTCATGATGCTGCTGCAGCCCCCACCTTCCCCATTGCCGTGGGCAAACCCTCCCCTGCACCTCCTCTTCCTCTTTCTCTCTTCCTCTCTCTCTCAGCAGCTCTGTCTCTCTACCCCCTCTCTCTCTCCTGGACGGCCTGGGCACCCAGGCCTGCAGGAGAGGGACTCACCGTGATGAAATAGAGGTAGGCAGTTGTTCCTTCAGCCCCAGGGTCATTATTTAAAAAGTGACAGAGACTCCAGTGAGTGAATGTGAGAGAGGTAGGGAAAGAGGGAGGGAGACGAAGAAAGAGGGAGTGAAGAGAGAGAGTGAGAACAGCACTCAGGAAAGAAGGGAGTGGGAGAGGCGGGGGGTGAGGGTCTCAGTTGTGCAGGTGTATTGTCCAGCGGAGGGAGAGGGTGCTGGGAGACAAATGAATCCAGCAGGCATTTGGTACACACCGGAGATTGCTTATCGATCCAGATCGCAGTATTCAGGCTGGCCTGAGAGAGGGCTGAGAATTTTCTGAGGGAGTTAATAACCTGGCAGCTCAGCTGTCTTGTCCAATTCACCAAAGGCAGAGGCCTAATCAGGGCTGGATTCCTTTTTCTGTCTGAGGAGGGGGCTCTAGCCCTCCACCCTCTCTTTCAGCTTTTGCTGCTCTCTCTGTCTCTCCATTTCTCTCGCCCTCCCCACTTTCCTCCCTCCTTCCACAGCCCTCACTTCCACTCCATCGGAGCTCTGAAAGTGATTGAAATGACAGCCTATAGAAAGAGGCTAATCAAATTGTTTATTATCAGTCTGAATCAATATGTATGGATTGTTAAAACATCAAAGTCAGCCCCTGGAAAAGTAATAGTCGCCGGCCGGCAGCAGCTGCTCAGCCAAGGCTAGGTCCCTGGGAGCCTCGCTCCATTTAAAGCGACTTTCACTCTTACTTAAGTCCTGATGACCCGACGAGGTCAGTTGGCTGAAGGGGATGTACATGGCTGTTCTACAGCGCTGCCACATTAAAACCATCTAAACTTCCTTCCAGCTACTCAGATACATGTCTATTGTCCCAGACTGATAAACAATCCATCAAGAAAATAAATGAGCCACCATGCTACTGTGCTCCAAGCAATATTTTGGACTACTGGTCATCATTTCCCTCAAATTCAATATTTTGCACCCATCCTCTCCTTTGAATCCAACTCTCCTTTCTTCAGGAAATCAGCCTAGATTGCAAATGAGCCCAGGCTGATAAATGAGTCAGCTGAATGGATCAAATTGCTTTGAGATGGACATTGTAGTTTGTTTCAGGCCACAAGACAAGTTGACATAGAAGATTGATGGATAACCATTGTCCATTCATTGGCACTGAGTGTGACACCTGATGTTTGTCTGGGGTCTCCCTCCATCTCTGACACGCCACAAACACAAAGCACGCTGTGGCTTGATAGAATGATTAGACACTGAATTATATCTTTTTCTGCGGCTCTCCATCTCGACCACTTTGCTGCTGGCAAACATTAAGATGGATCACAGCCGCCACGTCAAATGTGAGAGAATTTCAGTTGACATACAACAAACAAATTATGTGATTTGTTGCTTGAGGTTTCGCACTGAGAAATCCATGCATCTCTGCATTTCACCACAAGATTGGGTCAGATGCAATGAGGTCAAGGTTCACTTTAAGATACAATGGTTGGAGGACATAGTTGGAAACCACCATGTTGCCACCACCTACTTTCTCTTATTTTGCCCTAAGATTTCCTGTCACTCTTTCAGTTGTCAGGCTCCCAATTTAATGAAATCAGGTAACCATTTCAAACAATACATTAATCCATATCACAATAGAAGAAGCCTGCTAATTGGAAGTCCACTCCACTCCTTATCATCACTTTCATTACATAGGCCACATAAAAGCACCATCATCCATCATACTCCAAATTTATTCTGTCATTTTTCTTTGGGATTGAAGATAAGGGCCAGGAGGCCATATTGATTTTATAAAAAACATGAAGCTCAGACTCCAGAAGTGGAGTGTTTGCCTGTTATCGATAATTGCTCTAATAACCATGACAGCAGGGGGGGGGAACAACCAGTAAAAAAGAATGACCTCATGACCGGACTCCTTCATAGGAAGCAATACTACCAAAATTATTTTTTTGAAAAAAATAAATTTTCAAAATTGCAAGACATTTTACATGTGTTTGAACTAGATTTGTGTGGCATTTTGATGTTGTTTTGTAAAAAAGTAAGCAGTGACAAGTGGGAAAAGTGGGTTAAACTTTTAAAAGAAATTAAGAAATAAGCATTCAATTCAATTCAATTCAATTCAATTTTATACATACAGCATGATAATAACAAGAAAACAGAAAAAAATCCCAATAATCATATGACCCCCTATTAGCAAGTGGTTTGGGAACAGTGGGAAGGAAAAACTCCATTTTAACAGGAAGAAACCTCCAGCAGAACCAGGCTCACGGAGAGGCGGCCTTCTGCAGCGACTGGTTGGAGTGAGGATTTCAGATTTCCTTATACCGCAATGTGATCTCATCCCAGGGAGTCATTTATGGCAGTTGTGGCAGAGATCTGTTGTTTGAGCCTACATGCTGCATCAGTATTGAATGCCACAAGGTAACATTCTCTTTTAAAGTCAGCATATGAAGGTTGGAAAAGTATTGATAAAGTGACAAGAATGTCAGCCAGAAGACTGCAATTTCTTTTGTGTTGGAGAACCTTGTATTTTGCAGTCTTTTTCTTTGTTATCGATCACTAATCTGTATCTTTTACTTATAATGGTTAATAAGAGCCCAGACCCATTTCTACTGTATGGAAAACTATACTAGAGTCAATGTTGAAACTTTAACAGGAACTTTCCTCAGTGTGTAAAGAGTGGGTTCTTAGGGGTAAGCACTAAAAACTATGTTGTGAGGTTATCTAAAAGATCATGGTTTGGGATAAATAATGTCATAGTAATGTTAAAAATATGCTTACCCAACATGCTTTAGGACATCCTGGCACCACACATTTGTTATGCTGGTAGAAGCTAATGTACCCTTAAGCTTCAAGCCTCAAGTGGAGATGCAGAAAGAGACACTTTTTCTCAATTTATACCATCTGAAGTCAAACATTTTGAGCGCCATTGTACAAGTTCTGTTTATTTAAAAACAAACTTTAAGGTCACTGGAGGTCCCTTTAAAATACATGATCCTGGTAAAGTATACAAAAAGCTATTAACACCTTAACTGCTTTTATTTAACACAGCAGCTCTATGGGCCTGTAGCCCCACCAACACTACATCAGTGCAACTCTTACTGTAAAATATCAACGTTCCTTTTTATTTTTCCATCTGCTTGTCTGGATATTTAAAACAAACACTGAGTAGTACTTTCAAATAATCAGAAGGTACTTGAAAATGGTTCATTTCCTTACCCACACTGATAAGTAATTAACTATAGGAGGATAACTCTCTAGTGTCATCTTTGTAGAATGCTTTATCATTTAGTATAGATTTGTTTCATTTTCATTTACCACTCTTGCACGGAGTAAATTATCTATAGAAGGTGCAGTGTATAGTGCAAAGTTCCAGGTGCAAACCTGATATGAAATAAATATATATTGTTCCTCATATGAATGCTTAGAATTGGTAGGAATTTTTGATATAACAAAAGTTTGAACCGACTTTGGTTGCATAAATGGTAAACAGCCCATGTAAAGGTGAATAGATGTATTGTGCTGTGCATACTAGTGAAATTCACTGGCTATTGCCATCAGCTATTGCCTGATGGCTAAGTCGATTAAAAAAACCAAAAACAAAAGACATTTGTTTGTATTTGCAAAGAATAACCCATGGATGGAAATGGAAATCTCAGCCTAAATATCCACTGACCTCACAGGAAGCCCTGTGAAGAAAAAAATGGCTTTTGTCCACACAGGCTAAGACAGCAGACTAGCCAGTGGGTTCCCAGATTGGATGTGAAATAATTCCCTCAAATTATTTTAGTTGCTGCCAACAGTTCCAAAGGTATACCAAAATTATGTTTATAGAATTAAAAAGACGTACAAGCAGTATTCAGCAAGTTTGTCCCCTTAATTTGTACATTTCCTTGTCTGTTTTTCATCTCCTCTCTGTCTCCTCTCTCACACTCCCCCCTCTCTTTCCCCCACCTGCCTCAGTTTTTCTTCCAGGAAGAGCAAGCTATGAGCGGTAGCTGATGGCAGGGTTACAGTGGAGTTCTTGCCAAAGAAGTGCTGGGCACGTTGCTGCATAGTAAACACCCAGGGCTCCTGCTCTTGACATGACGGGGGTCTCTAATTAAAGAGTGCAACAAGACACCCCTAGCCAAGGCTCTCCCTATCAGCCCTACACCCACAATTAAGTCCTCCATGGGATCCAAGGCGCTGCATTATTGATGGAGCAGAACGTTTGATTAGAAACTCTTAACTCAGCTCCGGAACAGAACAGCCAGTCCATTGTCATTAAACACCACTTAAACCAAGTCAAAACATACCAGTTAGACATGCTTCTTAAACATCCGGGTTATGATGAAGTTGGGGGTGAGGGTGGGAGGGCATTGGATTAAATATCAATGCTTCTGCTAACATATGCTGAGGGGTTTTATTCGTACGGGATAAAAAAAGGTAAACAATATACCTGCAGGCCAGTTAATAGAGGTTTTTCTTGATGATTTGCAAAGAAGAGGAAAATTGTGGATTTTAGGTCCAGGAAACACATGTAAGAGATAAAAAAAGCAAGTGAACCACAACAATGTCAGCACCCCATATGATGAGTCAGTGAATGTTTGAAATTATAACAACCCCAACCAGGAAATATGTACTTACATCAAAGTCAGGCTGCTCTAAGTGGGACTAAACAGCATTACCGGCCCACATTCAATCAACTGTTGCCTGGTGCGTAGATAATGCATCACTTCATATCAAAAGCCTTTCTAATGAGAACAGGATGATGTATACAATACCAAAACATTCATACTCCAGTGTGGATGAAACATGTAGATGGGGATGTAATGGGGTGTCAAATTAAAGCATGCAGCAGCAAGCCATAACATGCACAGCGGTGGAAGCTCCACTTTAAACATATACATGAATTTTTCCCTTTAAAATAAACTGAACTGTTACACAGGAGCCTTGTGTTTGTGTGAATTTCTGCAAAAGACTATTAAGTGCATTTTTTGCTCTGCATGCATGCTTGTGTGCGCATGTGTGCCTGCTGGGGAGTAGAGGGAATACTGCAAATTCGTCTGCTTTGCCTTTGCAATAGGCCTAATTAATACACACTCAAGGGTTGATAACATTGTGGCTGAAAGTAGATCTCCTTAAGAGATACTTAATCCAGCTAAAGATTGCACTGCTCCTCTCTCTTCCACAGCATCACAATCAAAGGTATTGGGTGGGTCTCTAGTGGACTCATTAGCAGGCTGTTGAGTGGTGGGGGTCTCAGCTAAGGCGCATCCCCCTATCAGCCCCAAATGCACACACATAAACCTCACCCTCACCGCATACATCTGTACACCGCTCACTGACCCAAGTGATCAGAGATGCTTGTGTTATTATGACATTCATTAAGCATCACTGATGGAAACCCAACACACTCCCATCAGCGCTGTAATTAATCACCACCTTATCGGCAAGCCACAAACTTCCCACTATCTGTGTGTGGTTGAAGTCTCCTCTTACTAGGGCAGGGGTCAAATATCAGGGACAGGAGTGATCAGTAGCTACTCAGTGGACATCATTCAGGCTAATGAATGCTCTAGCATCGCAAGTGTTGCCGCCCATAGCAGATCTCAAAGCAATGAATTAATACACCTGGCATGGGTATTTATAGCTACATGTAACAGTTGTGCAGTTGTATTCTTTCTCATCTCAGAGCCCTTTAATATGACATTTTTTACTATACATATACATTGTATTAATCTTCCAATAGCCTGCATTCTAAGACTATCTGAAAGTAATGATCTCTGTATGGAAAACCACTGAGGTCCTTTCATGGGAGCAATCTGTATATCTATCCTTGTACCTGAGCTGAATTCATAATAACGCAGGTTAGTAAGTGGGATCAGGTTAAAGAGTGCTAAGCCATGTTAAACCACTGCAGTACTGGAGCATGCATCATGTCCATGCATTAATAAAAGGCAACTATGCTATCATTATAAGCACCATACGTGCCGGGGCTGCACTTCCTGGCTGCTCTAATAGCTAACTGGTCAAGGGTGATTTATCTGATAAACTCCTTTTGTGTTCCACAAGCCTGAGAGATGGTTTAGTTCAGCCTAGTCTGCTATAATGTGCTTTATAAATACAAAAACAAATGGTTGCCTAGGGAGGAGGAAAGATGTAGCATGTATATTTGTGTTGGGTGGGGTGGGTGTAGGTCAAATTGTATCCTCTTGTGCCTTGGGGGGAGACAGGAAAAGCCTGAGTTATAACTCTTCCATCACCTGCCTTCTGCCTCACATGCATTACTCAGGATATAGCGCAAATTGCAGCCGGCATCCATTAGTTCTTTTCAGGGTTAATATTGATGTAGATATCATTCCTATCTGCTGTGTCATTTATTTGAAATACTATGTGCGAGGAGTAGCTCCGGCAGTGAATCAAATCAATTGATAGAGCAGTTAGCCTTGCAGCCCGGGCTGCCTGGGAGCTGCCGAGCGAGCATGAAATATTATGGAGATTGTTCTTTAAAGTGATCTCTTCATCATCATTTGTCTGCAGCCTGGGTGATCCTATCCCCCACTCTGCTGCCTTCCTCTTGGGCACCAGCTGTCATAACTAAATCAGCCGGATAATGCAGTCGTGCGCACAGTTCTACCGCATGCCCCTGCGACACCCGTCTTCATCCCCACCCCTCCTCTCCACTCAAACATCGACTGCCTTCCTTCTCTGCTCCCTTCACCTTCTCTGTGCTGCAGCCACACGTGTCAAAGAGCATCCAGAGAGTCGCTCATCATCTCTACTGATGGCCCTCCTCTCTGGGGCCTGCTTGTTTGTGTCACTTCCTATGTGCAGGTCTGCTAGTTCATGTCACCCTTTGTAGCAGGGGAAGGGCACGCCTGCTGTTTTACTTCATGTTTGGCTGCTTGTGACGGGCAAAGAGGTGTAGCACAGAGTTCAGTGACAATCCTCCTGTATGTTATGACAGCCAGTTGAGCTGCCACTCTGAACTATGCCGTAAGTGAATATGACGGAGACAGTTTTTATGGTGCTCTTCACAGTCTGTTAGCATGCGGCTGGATGACTGTTTTTACTGCCCATAAATGGAGTGGCGTGCATATTTTCTGAGTCATTAGGAGGACAGTCAGGAGACATACTCAGAAGGAGATGCACGCCACTTAGGCCAGGCCGTTTACCATTGTAAAAACCTCATCACTGAGCCTCTCAGGATGATGTAAACTCTTACTTGGAGAACATTTCCATGTGTCAGTGAGAGATGAGATGAGAGGGCATCTTCAATGAGGATACTGAGAGGATACAAGGCCTTAGAGGAAAAAGCTGCATTATTCAGTGTCAGGACACCCAGAACCTGGAGACGGTCATGCCATCCTGATCAGTGCTTCATAGCCTACTGATATTACAGTCAACAGACAGGTATTGTAACAGTGTCGGCCTTAAACCTTTCCAAGACAATGCTCAGAGGATGCCAAAAATGCAGTTTCCTTAAAACGTCCTTCAATTTTTTATCAAAAAAGAAGCTTGATATTTGTTTTTCTGCTTTAGGAAAATGCTGACATTTCCATTAATGAGATCTGATTGTGGCTGACTGCAAAACAAACACACAATTATGCCATTAACCCAAACATTTAAAAGAGCAAGGATATTCACAGGCCAAACAGTATCAAGTCATACATTTATACCAATTATGTGCTGACAAAATAGGCGTCTATATTGTTGAGACAATGATGTCATACACCAGCCAGTAACATTTATATTTTCTAAACGAGTCACTCTAGGCAGCCTGGCCGAGGCGGTGACATCTGCATGACTGTTAGTCAAAGGAACAATGAGTGCTCTTAGCAGAGAACAGAACCACTATTTGTCACTGTATGCTGATAAAATTCATACAGGGGCATTGTATGGGTCTGAAAATGGATGTTGAATCCATTAATCAAAGCCAGATGGATTATGTGCTCTATGGGTTATGTCCAATTGCTTACTCTAGGAGATACAGAGGTTTAAAAGGCCACAGTGTGTGCGTACATACACATTCACTTGTGTGTGTCAGTTCCCAATGAGTGATGATGACCACTGGCTCACCATATTGATCAGGAGAAGCCGAGGAGGGCTGTGAGATAGATAGCAACACACAAGCTAGGACAGCATACGCATCTCCCTGTGGCTGGGGTTAGAAAGTTTGTCTTATGCTTGGTGCACGTGAAAGCTGTAATTTAAGCTTTAGACTTAATAAAAGAAACATTAAAGAAAGTATGCAAGTAAGCTGGAAAACAAGTTACCTAAAAAAAAAAAAACGAAATTAAGGAGGAAAAGGGGGATCAAGCAGGGTGCAAAGAATGCAGAGGTTAATAAATATAAATACCACTGAGACCACCCATCCAAAAAATTTAAGTTATGCACTCAGACCGCTGTAAGATACTGTTAGCATATGCTTTGCAGATGTAACCATCATTGAAGACCTTCATTATACTCAAAAGCGAGTTAGAGAAAAACTGTATAGTTACAGGAATCAGAAGGTGGCTGCCAGCTTCCTGTTTGTTCAAAAGATTTGTGGTCAGTTATAAAAACTGAGTTCAGTTTTTATAAATTCAAAAGAGCAACTGTAAGTAGTATTTCAGTGTGATACAGGATTGACATATAGTTATATATCTTTAAAAATAAACAAACAAACAAACAAAAACAGTGAATTTCTTCAACTTGGATTTTATCCAACAAAGAATGATCTGGATACATTTATGTACGCTCCATGAGAATATTAGACAACCGCCACGCTGCCACACTAGAATGTGTTAAATTTGTGACTCATATTCCAACACCAGCTGGATGCCATCCCCACCCAGCAGCCCGACGCTGATTGGACAGGTAGATGTAAAGAGCATGTTGCTTCCCTCCGCAATTTTTCCACAGATTCAGCAGAAAGTATTTTATAGCACATTTTTTTGTCTCACCAATCCAAACAATGTGTGTGAGCTCTGTACCGTCACACACATGGCTCGGCCCCGGCTTGGCAAAGTGGATTTCTCTCTCTCTTTCGTCCCGTGGTTATTAATTATACAGATATTGTACTGGCACAGAGCAGAATAGGGCTGCTAGATAGCTTTGGAGGTTCATCTTAAGTCAGACTCTGAAGTTTAATTTCAGCGTTGGACTTTAATATCCCTTTGCGTGGTCCAAGTGGTGCTCTGTTCTTTCTCTGCCGGCAGCATTGGGACATACAGGGCCCTGGCAGCAGGGGAACAGCCTATGTAGGACAGCCTCTCATGGCTCCCTGGGGGCAGATTTGTGCAAACTACACTACAAATTACACAGTGGGTTGCTGTGCACCCTGAGCCAGTGTAAACAACAACATCGTTTCCTCTCTTATGCTATGAATCAAACTGAACTTATATGACCCAAGACCGAGTCCACACCCATACTTTCTACGTCCTTCAAACCCTTTTAATGACACACCTACGTAGTAGTGTTTAACCCCGAGCTAGCTTCCTCTCTCCTCCCCCTCCCACTGACTTCATTCATGAAAACTCCTCCTCTGTACGCCCCACTGCTCTCAGCGTGTCACACTCTGCAGCTGTTTCATTTTAGGAACTGGGGACTCCAGAAGTTTGCCTCGCAGCCACCAGTCTGCTCTCAGAGCCAAGTGGAAACCACAGCCAATACTTGTCCGAAGTGCTCTGGCAAAGTTAAATATAGAGCCCCTCAGTTGTTGTAAGAGATTTAATAAATTCCTCCTTCAAAGTTAGCATAATGCTCTCTGGTTTAAAAGACCAAAGTCCTCTTGCTTGTTATTTCCCAGGCCTATTTGTTGATCTCTCATTGCTGGAATATAACATTTCAGTAATGGTCTACTGCAAACCAGCTGATGTGTTTAATAAACTTTACTGTGCCTCAGTCTGGGAGCTACCTCCCACTTAGTTACAGACGTGGAGGAAAGCACTGGGCCATAGCAGCTGAGAATAATTCATTAACACCATATATAACTAAACACCAATAATCAGTCACAGCTTAATATCCTTATCATTTTTTATAAAACAGGAAAATAAGACGAGCCCTGAGACAAACAATTTCCTAACAATAATCACAGTATAATTTTACCAAGCATTACTCACATTAGTTAAAATACTATTATTATCAACAAGCAAACAAACTTTACTGACACCATAACTGATTTAAGCTGTCTTGAAATGCTTTACATATTGCATAAGGAGTTTCCACAAAGGGGAATTGTGATAGATCCAAGATGTGTGGTGCAGTTATGAAATGGCTTCCATGCCAAGCCACGTGGTAAACAGGAAAATGCAAAGATCACTATTTTTTTTAACAAACAAGGCAAAACCCTGCAGATAACACAGCTGTTTTACTGAAAGTGAACATTTATATGTTTAATATTTACATTTAGTTCAACTCACTTTCAACTCACAGTTTGAAGTAACAGTTCATTCGAAGTAACACTGCATTTAAATAAGGTAAAGGAGAAAACAGATACATGTGCCTTAAATTTAAAATGTGTCTTTATTTGCTGTACGTTTTCTTAGTACCCAGCAAATGTCACACTGGCTTGTTTTTCATTCCTGCCACATTATTGCTTATGATCCCTGCATATGTGACTCTGCCTGCTTTTCTGTGCATTTGGTACAACTGAATATATTCTAAAACTCTTCAAAACTGTAACAAGGGCAGTGCGTACAGTCGATCTGTATCTTCAGATATCGTTAGTAGGAGGCGGGCTGGCAGAGCCCTTCACCAATATGCGTACCAGCTGCAGGCCTCTGCCTGGCAGTGTGCTCTGCTTCAGACAGAGGGGGCTCTGTGGTGGAGGTCTGTGTCACGCCATCAGAATGTGTGGCAGCGTGCTGTGGGTCCTGAGAAAAAGCGCCTGAAGCTCTGCATTATCAGCTGGGTTGATAACAGCATGGAAACACTGAGGCCAACAGGAAAGACATGCAGGGATCCTTCCCAGACCTGGCCACTGTTCTCTTTTCACTGCCAATAACCCTTGACATGACTGGTGTTTAGAAACTCTCTTGCCAGGCTGTTAGCAAAGAAACTGGCCTGTGAATGCAGGTTAAGGAGACTCTGAGGGAAAATGTGAATGCCTGTGGTAAAAAAAACATTAAGGGATGATGTCATGAAGGCGCATCTTGAGTTCCTGTAAACTTTTATTTATTCACACAGATATGGAAAAAAGCACCATTTGTAAGTTGCTTTAAATCTTTTTCCCTTCATATTGTTTTTATTATAGAATGATGAGGTGTAAGGTGAGATTGGGTTTTAGAATCACATTTACACAAAGTTGAAGCAAGGTGTAAAATGTAGATTAAAACATAATATAATGATGTGACAGGCATATTATTTAAATGCTAGTAACAGTAAAACAACACCAACAAATTTATATTTTTAAAAAATGTATGAAGATTTAATTCATTATCGGTAAAATTTTGCAAATAGGTTGAGAGTGGCCCAGAAATGGCTCTAAAAGTGTCATACTTGGAAAAAAAAAAGAAGAAAATCCCCTTATGGAAGAAAATAATAAGGTTAAATGGCCAAAGGTCAGTAACGTGATGGGATTAAGAAAGTGCATATAGTCCATGAAAGACTGCAACAATTTAAGAATAATGTTTTTCATTTTAAAACTGAAAAGAATTTGGGTGTTTTATAACAAAAGAACAGAAGAGGCAAAGGACAAAAAAAAATTTCCTAATGCTGAATGGCTGTAATTTTTGGCCCCACACGACAAAGTTGAGTGGGAACAGTCAGCATCATTGATGGTGTGGAGGGGCATTAGTGGATATCTGTGAAGGCACCATTAATGCTGAATGATCTAAGTAGGTTTTGGAGAATTGCATACACTCATCAATGTCTTTTGAAGAACTCCCAGGTTATTTCAGCTACACACCTGGGGAATATATAACACCACATTCTCTGTGGCTCCAGAAACAGTTTGGTCTGGCTACAGACCAGACCTGTCACCCACTTAAAAAATCTGGTATATAAGAGGTGGGAAACTATTTTCCCCATGGGGCCACAACTGGAACCTAACATCTACTCTTACAAGTAGTAGTTTATAAAGAGCTAAAATTAATATTGAGCAAAAATGGAGTTCATCTCATCTGTGTGGTCCTCCACAACAGTCTCAGTTTCTTATGGGATCCTTTGGAAAAATTAAGCGCCAAGCCCTATTTTAGACAACAGAAAAAATAGCACAAGAGAGCTTGAACAGTCAAGATGTAATACTTCTATATCAAGTAAAAATTTTCTTTTATTGTTTTTTTTTTTACACTTTACAATATTTTTTAGAACAGAGTGCATATTTTTATGTTTTCATTTGTATTTATATTTTTAATTTTTTTTCTCACATAATAAAATAATCTGTGAATTAACAGGATATGCCCACACACCATGTAGAAAAACACCTCCATACCACTGAGCCTTCTTCATGTTGTCTGCACATGATGTTACTTCCATACATAAACATGTAGTCAGGGCGGACGTGAAAATAGGGCTTTAATTAATACCATGTTTAATTTCCCCTATCCCCCTTACCCTGCCACACATCCTCCAGCCACACATTAACTTGGGGAGAAGAGCCGAACAAAACACCCCTCTGCTCATCTCCCCTCCCATCTCTTCCTTCTCAGAGGGGAAGAGTGCAGATGTGAGCAGGGTCAAATAAATAGCCGCGATTCAGCCGCAATTCCACTTTGACATCCACTTAGCCTCAGGTTCCCTCTGCCAGCAGCCACCTGTTGCTCTTCTTTAAACACTGCCTGGTGAGGAGGAAGTCTTCTCATGTGGAACTGAGCCCTCTACCTCCCCCGAATATACTCCCAGGAACTGTAATGGCTTAAATAAAATTGTGTAGGACCTTGGAAGCGTCATTCAGGCCTTTTACATGCTTCAGAATAATGCAGACAGAGGAGCAAAGAAAATGGGGAAAGAAGGGGGTGGGGGTTGGTGGGTAAAGAGAGATACAGAGATTCAGCCATGTGGCCAGATGCTAAGACCATCAGGTCTGTGTGTGAACAGAGCGACAAGAGGGATTTACTGTAGTCTACAGAACTGGATATAAAGTAGCAGGATACAGACATCTGGTGTGATTTTGCTTGTCTTCTAAGGCAAAGTCAAATATAAGAGAAGAAAAGAATACATGAGTTGTCATTATATTCCACAATGAGCAGCTCTGTGTTTAGCATTTCCACAATAAATCTTTGGAAAAATAGCAGTTATTTTATGTTGTGCTAAAATATTGCAGGAAATTGCACTGGGTTTAAGGTTTTATAGATCTGGGAAACTATGCATCGGTAGCGTCACGTTATATAAACTGCTCCTTTGATCAAACCTAATTATACACATGCAATTACCAAAGTGAAATTAGCAACATTTAAATGCATCCATTTACTTGATTAAAGTTAGATGATGAGAGTGAGATAAGTGAAGACCAATACTCGAGGAGATGAAAGCAATAGGTCCAGATATTGGGTGTCAGGTGAAGTGCACACAAACTTGGCAAAAGACTGTGACACAAAAAGGAAAAAAAAAAAAAAAAAACACAGGTAAATAAATGAAGAGCGATGACCGTGTCACATCCTACCCGTCGAGCTCGACTGGGTGTCGTGTAAAGCTCAAAGCTTCGCCCCAGAGTGTCGTGTGCTCCCACATGGGTCCTGCCACAGATGCACAGGGCCTCTGGTTACAATACTGAGAAATCCTGCCTGCTCAGACCCAGCTCTATTACTTAGGCCGGAACAAAGACTCAAGGGTAAGTGCCTACCTGAAGTAAATGTAGAAGCGTCCAGATTTATGGAGCTCAAATGTGTCAAAGAGGAGCTCTCTTATGTATGATGCATTGCTGATAAAGCTAATTATGATCCTTTTAGCAGCGCTACTACTGCTGTGGCTTTGTCAACCGGGAGAACAGGTATGTTACCAAGTGTCCTCATGTTAACTAGTACCAGGAAGGAACAGGTGCCAAGCAGGGAGAAAGCAGTCAGAGACAGGTCTACCGTGTTACTGAGCCGAGCTAAGTCTGTCCAGCCTCCTCTGGATGTATGACTGAAATACTGCTACTACTAGCTGGGGAATAGGAAAGCATCTGTCACCCCTTTTAAATCCCCAAAGGAAAGTAAACCAGGTCCAGAGTTTCATTGGTAGTACTCACACAGCAGATGTCTTAAAGCAGTCCCAGGACATTCAAGCATTTAGGAAAGCACCTCTGTCTTAGCAATAATTAGCCCAAATGGATCTCTTTCTCCATTTCCCTCCTTGTCTCCTTGCCTTAGTCTCTTTTCAGGCACTGATATGAATAATGATCCAGGGGGTTAACAGCAGGTCACAAGGAGCTCCATGTCTGCCACGTTATTCATTTGGTGCAATGAGAAATTGATCACATTATTGTGTTAAGAGGGACCTGATTCGTTATAATCAGCCCAGTATTGGCAGGACTGGCCCGCGGGCCCTACTATTACATTAGGAATGCTCAGGCAGCCATAGGTCAGCACCACTCAGACCATTTTACAACTTCACATCACCTCCTTGACCTTTTAATGACCACTGACAGAGACAAAAGAAAAGCAATATATGACAGACCAATATTAGCTGCCGGTTAAACTCCATGCATCTTCAGGGTAGAAGGAGATTTGCTAAAGGGGCACAGGGATGGTTGTGTCCCCCACAATTATTTAAGTGTGTTTTCAGGCAACTAAACACAGTGCATGCGTGTGCAAGACTGCCCTACATGCAACACTCGTAGGCCATGACCTAAAAGCTATATTTCTGTCAAAAAGATTGACATTTATTGGGGAGGTCATGACAAAATTAGCAGAAAGTCAATCATTCAGCTATTTAAAAAATGTACAATTTTGAGTAGTGGGTGCTTTAAAACAGTTTCTTTGACTGTTTGCTCCATTTTCCAAATGAATGAAAAACTGTGTAAACGACCAGGTGCACTAACCCATTTCCCCCCGTGGTTACATCATGCCAGCTCATTAATCAAATGAGTCAGCTGCTCTGTTTGCACTGGGTCAGAATGTATTGGTTAGTGCTTGTTGATTTAACCATAACACCTCAGCACATAGAAAAGGCCTTGGATCTAAGTTTAATCTTCAACAAGACTTCATGATGTTTTATTTCATCAACAGCCACCAATCAGTTTATCATCTAGTGTGCTTCACTCAAAGCTGGTATGTGTAACTTTAATATTGTTAGTAGGTTATTACACAGGTTGCTCCCTACACCTTGCTAAATAGTGGTTTTAGAACATGTCAATGAGCTTGTGAAGTTAAACTTGCCCTTGCAGGGAGGGCAAATAAAGCGTAATCAGAATGGACACACTGCATTTACATTAACAGTCTGATTTTGATTTTGATGGAAGACATTTGCCAGTCTGTTAATGTTGGCACATCTTTAAGCCTTGCAAAGTGAGAAAACCATCAGGATAAACATTTATGTCAAGCCTACCAATAATAGCTGTTTAAATAATGACCTTTTATTTTTATTGATGAAGTAACTCTTTTATGAGCAAACCTAAATGACCAAGCTTTTACCTGTCTACAGCTTTAGCAACATTTAAACTAATTGCCTTTGCTTAGGTAAATATTAGATCTGTGCAAGAATAATGAATCCAGGGCCTAAAAACATTGTGGAATTAGACCTCGTTGGTCATAGCTTAAGGGCCATTTACAAAACTTGGGAGATGGCTTCTTTTTTTCTTTTTTTTTTCTTAATGCAAGCACCACGTCACAATGCAGATTTTGTTTTAAGTGCTTAATTTCTTGTCAAAGTTCCTAGCTATGATCATTTTCTTTAGTGGAGCCATTTTTTTTTTATGTAATTAGCATTTAAATCAAATAACACCACCGTCGCCTGAGCAAAATATTTCAGTATGCTTTCCTCCTCTGGAAAACACTTCTTACTCTCCCTGATGCCCGCTTTCATCCCCCAACTCCCCCCAGATCGCTACGGCTGTTTACAGTGAAAAACATCTGCATTGAAATTATTCCACTTCCTGAGGCTTGAATAAAATAAAGTCTCTACAAAACAACAACAGGAAGAGGGCCATTTTTACAATAGCTGTGTTTAAATACGCGCACGAATTTGGTGACGTCTGTAAGCACATACTGTGTCGGCTGTGTCGGGCTGATGCAAAATAGCACCCTATTTACACATTAGCAGAAGATGAAAATATCTGTCTGCTGATTTTTTTGTTTAGTTTTCACCGTAAACTAGCGAAAATAATTTACATTTTCATCTGTCAGCCATAAACCAAAAATGTGTACTTTTTGGCTGCCTGTACACCACAAAGTATAAACTGTAGTACATTGTTATACTTTATTTTGCACTAAATGACATTTTTACCTAGTGCACTATCGCCTCATGTATTTATATTTTTGACTTTTAACAGTAAATCACAGTAAATCACTGTACTTCCCATGCAAAATCTGAAAGAGCATTACCTGATAATCATCAGCCAATAACAGCATTTGCCTCATCTTGGGGACACAAATGGGTTGCTCCTGGAATTTTCTCGCTTTTATGCACACTAAGCTATAGAGATTTTTAAAAAATCTGTAGCATTCCATTTTTTAAGTGAAATACGAGTCGTTAAAGTTAGACAGTTTTGATCATTAAAAAAACAGATTTTTTAAAAAAAGTTTATAAAATTTGCACCTCATAAAAATTGCCTAACATTCCGCACAACTGAAAACTGTCCACTTAGGATTTAAAACTTAAAAGCTATTGTGCACATTGCTGTTAAATGCAGCATACAAATTTGACAACATTTCTTTTTTTTGTTCTTCCTCTAATTTCTGGATCAATTTAACCCCAAGACATTCGGCTTCAAATAGGAAATAGAAAAAGCTGCAATTTCTGGTTTAAACAATCCTTGTCACTCTCCATGCTGCTCGAAACTTGTTTAAAAATGTCTCAGCGTCACCCTGAAATGTTTACACAAGGAGTTGTGCATGCAGAATTAATCTTACGGGCTTACAATTAAGACATTGAAGAATTTCCCTCAACATGAGATGAGGCTGGCAACCTCGTTCTCTCCCCTAACAGTAGCCTTGAGAAAGTGTGTGTACATAAACCTCCTGTGGTTACTCAAATGTTGTAAACTGTATAACTAAAGCTTAGGCCTCATTCATAAGCTGTTTACCTTGTCGATAAATCACGGCGTCCCTCGAGCGACAAGTAGTGACAGGACGCTGAAGAGAAGAAGGATGGATTTGAATTGTTAAACCTGAGCCAAAGTAAACCTGAACGGATAGAAGTCAGTTAACTCTGAAGGTTTTTGTGTTTGGGTTGTATTAGCTGCAACTAGAGAAATGGATACTTTAAGTCAGAGACAACAAACAATATTTATCTGTTCAAATAATTACATTAAAAAGCCTGTTATGTGTTGGAGCACAGGAGAAAACAGAGTGCTGGCCAAAACAACACAGGTGTAGATTTAAGTCATTCAAAAAGTTTGTGAGCCCTCATCAGTATTAAACCGTTAGTGAGAGAATCAGAAAATTTCAAAGTTGTATTTTAAGACAAGTCACATTAAAAAGTGTTACAATTTGCTAAAAATTATTGACAAAAATAAATAATTAAACAAATTATAAGAGTAATTAAACTGTTTGTCCCCGTTGAATTTTTGGTCAATAACTGATTACAAAAAAAGAAGAAAATTCAGACACAAAACACACATTAAACTAAATGAAAAACCCAAAATAAACAGTTAAAAATGTAAAAAAAGAAAAAGAAAAAAAAGTGACACACAAAAGAGAAACAAAAAAGAATATAAAGAAAATCAAACACAGAACTTTAATGTAACCCTTTACATGGAACTTGCAGTGACTACATACTGACTGCTTCATGAATAATCTGTAATCTTGGTAATCTAACCTTTTATCTGGCAAGGAACCATATTTGGTAACTTTAGTGGACAAAAAACAACCTCAATTTTGTTTTATACACACTTTTTGGGGAAAAAAATTCACTGTAGCACATATATGATATCTTTATGGCCCTGGACTTTTTAAGGGCAAAAAGTTGGACAAATACAAAAAAGTCCTGTAATACAAGAATAGCACTAGAGTTAAAATTGACAATTTTCTAGTATTTTCATGAGTGTCCTATAAAGGGCTGAAGTACAAATGTAACTAGTAACTTTCTAAAGCTGTCAGAGTATTGAAAGAAAAGTGCAATGCTTCTGCACAAATATTGAAAAGTATGCATAAAATACACTAAAATGGGATTTACTTGCCCTGAATTGTAATTGTACTGAAACACATTACTTGAATAAATACACTCTACAATACCAGCAAGTATAGCAAAAGCAGATTAATAATTAATCTCAACTTCAAATTTGACATCATTGCGTAAGGAAGATTCATTCAGTACTTATTCAAGGGAACACACATTCACAGGCTTACTTACTCATCATATTGAGCTGTACAAATGCCGTTTCTGTTGATCCACCACTTTGTTTCACTGCATTACACTTGAATGCTCTCACTGTTAATCAAAGCACCTTCTCGTGGCTGTTTACGCTACAGCTTTTTATTCCAGCATCACTGCTGCGTTGCTCACACACTAATGGCTCTGTTGTTGCTTACTGCATCTCAGCTTGTCGCTTTTGTGTTGCCCAACACAAACAGTGTCATGTTGTTATTTATTTATTTATTTTTTACCATTACTGCAACTTAGAAAGTGCTTTCAGTCAGATAGTGTGGAGCTGAAACAACAGGTTACGTGAGCTGTTTACAAGCTGCTGAAAGGGCCTAACAGGTTCCTCATAGGGGGAACTTTTCTTGCTAAGTGAGACAACAGATTACACTTTGGCACATTTCTCGAGAGACTGCAGCCTGCTCCGCACCACAGCGCCACATTCCTCATATCTGTGATTAAGTGTTCACTTGATACCCTCTTCAAAAGGGTAGCACGGCAGACCTGCACCACATATTGCACATGTAAGTGATGGATGACCATTTCAACAGGGTTTCATGTCTTTACATAGAAATCTATATGTTCCAAAATTTAACTTGAGCTACAGTATATCTTCTGCTACATTTGCCAGGAGACAGTATGTATTGTGCACTGCTGAATTAAGTGTATATTAAACTGTCAGTAACATAACTACACCCACGTCCAGTTATTGACGCACAACAGTATCATATCTCTTTGTATCCTTACACTGTGTCTCAGTTACAACTCCAAGGAGAAGCAAATGCTGTGACAGAAGCCAACACGGTCATGACACTGAACCTCTTAGCTACAGACAGTGTCAAGGGTCAATTTGTTTCTCTGAGGGTTTCCTCAGTCACCTTCAGTACCTCCACCTTGGATCGATGATGCTTGACTCACTCTGAAAGTCAGTCAGTAAGCAGTGTGAAAGCAACTAGCAAACAGCAGTTTTGTAAAAAGAAAAGCCTCATTACAGGATACAAAAAGTCTACTCATCAATATTTCAGTAGCAGGTATCACTTCTTAAAGCTGTTTTTTTGTGTGTGTTCAAAACAGATCTCACTTCAGGTTGTTCTTCTTACTTTGAGAGTAAATACTGACTAGGATTACTGTATTCCAATAATTTAGCCCATATAAATAAAATTATTTGCATTTTGTTGTATTATTTCATCTTCTGTACTTCAGCAGTACTTTCAAATGCTGTATCATCTATCCATGCATCTCTAGAGTATCAGTAAAACCTCTGAATAATATATTTAATATAATTTAAATATATAATATTTTAATATTATTTCAGTTTAAAACATTTTCCACGTACTTATATGATTATTACCTTTTATTTGTCTTTTTCAAACAAAACACATGCAATACCTATATTTGTCTGTTATTGTGTAAATACTTACGCTATTGTGTACTTCACACACATGGAGAAATGCCAAACTGCCTTTCATTGTTCTTGTAACAGTGACAATAAAAAGCTATTCTATTCTATTCTATTCTATTCTATTCTATTCTATTATAGTTATAATAGCTTCTATGGGACCAAATCTTATGCAACTGGGAGCAAAGGACACTGTATTTTTTTTTTTACTGGATGTGAACTTAATTTTAATAATCCTTTAAAATGTTATAACTTACAGCAAATTACCCCAAATACCACTTAGCTATGAGTTGTGGACCACTGGGGGTCCCCAGGCCCTACTTTAAGAACAATTGTCATAAAAGACTGTATGCAAATAAATATAAGATAACTAACCTATACTGTGTCAATTAATCTAGAGACCAAGTTAACACAGAGGATGAAACGCAGCCCATGGTAGCAGTTATTAATATGGCATGTGAAAACAATTTACTACTTCCTGTAGTAAATAGTGCCGTTGTATTGTTTTTCTCATAATACATGTTATTTAAGAAAAAATGTAGGCCAAGTTCAACAGTAAATTACAGTATGAGAGAAAAAAATCCAGTGAGCTATATAATAAATATGAAACGTAAATATTATTATATCTTTTCTATTTCCTTTTCCAACTGTGTAAACAAAACCATCAGAAATAACAGAAGTTTGTCTTTCATCTAATTTTAATGCTTTACCTAAAATAAAGGACACCTCTTGATTGCTTGCAAGTAAATTGAATATGTATTTATCCTTCAGGTAAGCAAAGCAGTGTCATATTAATCCCTTGGTATATCTGAAATAATGATGTAAAATGAGCTGTTTCACAACTCTTCACAAAGCGTACTGCTAGTAGAAATGTATGGCCATGTATTATTCTTGCAATGAATATCTCCTTTTGGAAATCTACCCCCCAGACTTCAGAAATTAACAACTGAAACCTCAGTGCAGCAGGCCTGCCGCTGTGTGTGTTTTACACCGGCAATAATGCAGTTTTTACCTGGTAAGGTCACCCTGTAGTCCACTTCGAGTCTGGCAGAGTCGAGAAAGAAGATATCCAGTCCAATTTACGATGGGCCAGCCCAGTAAACCTGGAGTCAGTCTGCAAGTGAAGGGTGGAATAAAAGAGTTTCTCAGGTTTAGAAGGCCCAGCTGAAAGCACTAGAGTCCTGTCCCACTGAGAACTGTACCTCTCTAAATTACACTGACACTGCTCAATTAATCCAGGAGAATTGTTTCAACTATACAACACCCAGCTGGTTCATTTACTATGAAGGTGTCTCCCCACAAAGAGCACAATTTAAGTTTGGAGGTCACAGTTCAGGATATGAAAGAATATTTTAGGAACAAATAAATATTTAAAATAAACACTTCATTTTAACTATGGATAAACAAGTTGAATTCCAGTCAGTGTTTATCTCTAAATACCTGTTATTGCAAATTATAGGATTATAGGAATTACTTAACAAGCAAAAGTGCTTACAAACACTCTTTCATTATGCATGATATCACTGAGAAAGTATGTAAGTGGAAACGACTAGTTTTACATTTTTGGTCATGGAACTCTATGGCGGCACATGGCCCCTTTGTCTGAGTGGGATTATCAGGAGCGAGCGCTCACAAAAGGAAATGCTTGTGGAGCTACAGTAACAGAAGGATAAAATCAGCCGTGTGATGATTGGGGTGACACATTTGTTTGGCTGTAATGAAAATAAGCCCATTGATGGTGCATTCAGTCATAGGCCTGAACCCCCCCGACTCCACATCCTGTCTCTTTATCCTTCATACAAGCGGCAGACAGATAGCGGCTCGGGGGATATTGCCGCAGCCACTGGGTGTTTGTGTGTGTGCAGAGCTGTCAACCTGTCACTTTGAATATACCGCTGATGTGTATGACAGAGTTGTCTGTGCTGCTTTCCACAAGCTGATCAGTTTATGTAAATCTGAAGACTTTAAGCACATTAAACACTACACAGAATGACACGCTTTAAGAACAAGTTAATGCAGTGCTCTTCTTTGAAACTTTGTTTGTTACTGTAGGTAAACTTCAAAAGCTGAAACTAACAAAATAAAATGAGCAATTCCATAGAGTTACAGATTAATACATTTAGTGTTTGGTTATGTGCTTTTCTCTTAATAGCGTTTGCTGATCTTACCGCAAATCCTCCAAAATATCAGACAGTCCAACTTATTTAAGTTCAGCTTTATTTACTCTAAATGAGCTACAATTTAATTCATAGCTGTTTTAGTATGAGGTTAAATGAATCACAGCACAGAAAACACACCCATGGAAAATAGTAGGTAGCACTCTGGCACAACTCTAACATGTGAGACATTGCAATTAAGTAAAAGTATAAATGACACAGCCAAGTAGAGGTTTTGGGCCTTCTCACCATCTATATCACCACCTTCTTTTTAAGCCATGGCAGAGGCCTACAGTGCAGATAAAACATAAGGCGAGATGGTAAATCCAAGGCCCCCTTGAAGTGTTTGATCTCCGGATAGCGTCTGTGAGTCACCCCTCTGTGTGTGTTTCAGACACTGGGAGTAAGAGCACACATATACAACACATATCTCCACCAGGAACCTGCCCTCAGTGTACCACAGAAGCAACTGGATGACTTCAGACTCACTGTATCTAAATCTACACTGCACCACCAAAGCCCAGGGCTCAGACATGCCACACACAGGATTCAAATCTATGTCCGACATGCACATGTTCACACTGCCAAATGCAGCTGTTGTGTACAGACTACTGAAGTGGCTCAGAGAACATGATAAGGAAAGCAGCAGGCATTTATCTGCAGTCCTTGATCTGGTCTGGTGCTCTTTGAGGAACAAATCTCTGCTTTTTGCAATGCTCATCCATATTGGAGCTTTACATCTCTTCCACTTATTCAAGAACACATAAATTGTGGCAGAATAAATATGCTGTGTAAAACTTCAAAAGAAACTTTAATAGAAACTTTGGGGGTTTTTTCAGATTTTTAAACATATTTTAAACAGTTTTTATAAAGAAAACATTTTGTCCATCCAGCCATCCATTTCCTGCTGCTTATCTGGAGCTGGGTTGCAGGGGCAGAAGCCTAACAAGAGAAGCCCACATCTCCCTCTCCCCAGCCACCTCCTCCAGCTTGTATGGGGAAACACCACGGTGTCCCAAAAACTGATCATTCATCCCATGCCCTAGAGTGTCCTAGTGCCTCGTGCACTTGAAAATCCTTATGGTCAAACATGGTGTTTGTTATAAACTAACTGTGACTGGCACAGAGGTCCAATAAGAGAACAACACTGGGGTTTAGATCACACCATGCCAGATTTTACTGTCTTTGCCAACATGAGTGTTGAATTCTCACAGTTGGTGAATGGATGTCCACGTGTGGCATCCTCCAGCACCTGGTGACTGAAAGAAGGTTGGGTACTCTAAAATGTCCTTTAGGACATAAGTGCAAAAGTCGGTCAGGGCCTGCTCCCTGACCCAAAAGCACAAGGAAACAACCACTGGGGAAAACCCCAATGTACAGGCAGCAAGCAGAGTTGATACAGTTATACCCAGATTGGAAGAGAGACTAGTACCTCTGTAGGAAACTGGTTCCATGACCCAAGCCATGCGTTGAGTTTGCCAAACTATAGCTAGCTGGTATCTCTCAGTCTCATGGACTAGCTCAGGTTTTTTCCAAATCAGATAGATCAGGGGTGGGTAACTCCAGGCATCAAGGGTCCTGTAGGTTTTAGATGTGTCCTTGATCTAACACAGCTGTTTCAAATGGCTAAATTACCTCAACAACATATCTTGCATTTCCCCAGAGCCTGTAATGAACTAATCATTTGATTCAGGTGCTTTGACCCAGGGTGACATATAAAACCTGAAGGACACCGACCCTCGAGGCTTGGAGTTGCCCACCCCTGAGATATGATGGATCCTTTTCATGTTATAGGAGGTAGTTTTCAACAACTGGGCATCAGACTGTCCATCTCCACTCTTTACTGCCACCTGAAACACATTTCACCCCACTGCTACAGCACCTTCTGCAGGTTTTGAGCCCACAACAGGGGTTGTCATCTTCTCTTCTGGCTGAATCCAACTGGGCCACAAGGGCTAAGACCCAGCCACCAGATCCTCTCCCTTAAGCTCCCTCCCCTGTCCTTATTCCAGGGTGTGCCCCAGTAACCCTGTGGTGGCAGGATATAGTAGTCACTTGGTCATTTCTTCATTGGAACTTTGTGAATCGTTCTTCATTTGACCCCTTACCCAGAATCAAATTGCTTTAGGAGGAACCTATCAGGGACCAAATCTATCAATAAAGTAGTCCCTAAGATCACTGAGCAACACACAACTCTTCACCACAGCAACATGGCAATTCAGGGACAGGAGAAAATTGGTATTTTCTGTCTACACAGGAGCTTTTAGTCTGGATTCTAAATAAATAGCAAATTAGTAGCAATTTGCTACAGAACTTTTTTGATTTTCTGCCAGATAAATTCTGGTGAAACTGAATGATGACTTTCCTTTCTAAAACAATGACCAGTGCTCACGGTAAAGAAAACGCCAGTGTTACCAAGAGACTGACACCAAGAGATTGTCGTTTGCATTCTGCCTCCTAGCCAGATCACCATGAAGGTGAGCTTTTTCTGATGTTAACCTAGTGTAGTGTGCCTAAACAAGACCAATTAAGTAAAATTATTAGTAAGGTGGCAGATCAGATAGAAAGACTAATGCTTAAATATAAAAAAGTCCATAAGCACTGTTTTTTTTCTGATTGATATGATTGCTGTTTAATTAATATTCAGATTTAATAACAAACAAACAATCAAAAACGTAACATTGGAGCAAAATTATACACTTTAAACCACAGAATTATATAGTTAGCATTAGCATGAATCACTATCACAGCAAAAGAAAAGAACAGCATTTTTAGAAACTCTGAAGATGCAAAAACTTGGCATCAGAACTGAAATTAAAATAAAGTTATTATTAAACAATTTCAGCTGTTCACAGCTTTTCTGTTCACAAGCATTTCAAAACCACAGCCCCCACTTCTCCACCCCCAAAATGTCTGGGAGCGCTCTGACATCGTGTTGGTGGTATTAGGTGTTACACAGGGGTCCATTTCCCTCTCAGTTGTCTGAGTGGAACACACCCGCTGTGGCAAGGCTCCCCCTCGACTCCATGTGTGACAGTAATTTTACACAGCCGGGGACCTTGGTCCCGGAGGTGGGCCATTAAAGTTCAGGTGAGGTTAATTACAGAGAATTGTTAAGCCTGCTGCTGTGCGCTGGGCGGGTGGGAGGGATTTGACGCCTCCAACGCTGATTTCTGTGAGACACGGTTCTACCGGCTCCACGGGTGTTCAGCAGCCGATTTACACACAACACCTACAAAGCGCCAATCATTCACTGAAACAGCTCGAAATTAAAGCCCACAACACAGCCACATGAAAATACTACAGCTTGTTATTACACTCGACGTATAAATTACCACACACGCCATGCAATTCCCCACATGAAATACACAGAAATTGAATGTAACTACCTCTACATAAACAGCCAAATTTAGGAAAATTATTTTGCATAGAGAATACAGTCTTTAATTTCGACCAAGAGGTTCTATTAAACCTGAAACAAGCCAAAAACAGGAGCCAGAAAAAAGCAAGAAAAGAGCCTCTCGAAGACGCAGTCTGCTCTGTTTGAGTAAGGACGAGATTATATTGGATTAAAAGGGATTTTTGCAATGCAAATGAATGCACCTCAAATCAATAAGGCCTGTTCTACTCAATATACAAACTAATTAAGAGGTAATACAATCAAACCTGAATAAAATAGATTGTGCGGCTTCCTCAGAAAGAAATCCAATCAAACCTTTTTATGTGAAAAGATAAAATCTAAAGCGATCTTTCTTTGTACGAATAATGACCTCGGCTTTGTGTCCATTTAATAAGGAAAACTTGTCTTAAGAGGTTACGCTCAATGTGCATATTCTAATCAATATGAATTACATAGGGTTTTATCTATGTTATCTGCTCCAGACTGCTAAGCTAATTAATGTTTTATCGAGTGTTTTAACTCAATTATTTCGCAAAGTCAAAGGGGTTCAACACAATTTTCTATGAGCAGCCAGAACATTTTCTGTGGAGAGGAAGTAGTTGAGTTCTGCAGCCTTTAAAGGAGACACAACTGCTATGAAGCATGCTTTAACTTAAAAAAAGTAGTCAGTTCAAATATACATGAATTTACAAGAGAAGTTCTGGTGCAAGTGGCTTTTGGCAAAGCATTTATTTGTTTGTTGAGCACCATTCCTCTCTGACACTTTGACATACATTTTGTGTTGGATTTTCCGGGTATCGTTGCTAAAGTTTGGATGATCCCCCCCTCCTCTTGCGCTTCATTCCAGCTGATTGCTCATTTTCTAATGTTAATGGTGCTAGGCTGGGGCTAGGGTTTCTCCCCTGTCAGCTGGCTACTGGGGCTGTGGGACGGATCTAATGGGCTCTGACAGAAGGGAACTGATCTCATTCAAAGGGGATTTGATATGTGGCATGAATGTGGTGACCCTCAATGGACATATTAATGACCGTTATCATTCACAGACTTTGTGCCATTCATAAAGCCCCTTTCTATTGGATGCGCCGGTGCTGCGCCAAATGCCATGACTTATGGATGAGCTAGCCATATATTGTTTTCACTGCCTTTTAGGTAACATGTCAAAGTGACTCAGAGCTTTGCTCTGGTGGCTGTGGCTGGCCGAACGGTTTGAGCCGCATAGGGCAGTAAATAATAACGTGGTGGGTGTTGTTTACAATTCAATTACAACCACATGCTGGCAGAGAAAAAGACAAAAGTCTGAAGTCACAGGAGACATTAGTGTGGAGTCACAATGTCAATATTTAGCTTCACCTCAACTGCTATTTATGACTGAGGTGTTTCTTCAAGCATGCAAAGTATTGTTTGTGCTCATTTCTTATTTTCACTGCCTCCAACCCAAAGTATGAAAAGTAGAAATATAGAGAAACCAAAGGAAGGTTTTCTACAATAACCGCTAATATTGATACACGTTTGTTTGCCAAAATGACCAGAAGAGGGAAAAAAAAGCCACTTAAGGAAAATTTGCAGCTTATGATATAAATGATGATAAACATAAAAGATTAATTATATCCACCAAGGTACTCATATCCTCCCAGCCAACCAAGACCATAATATCATGAGAAACATGGACCAAAGGAAGAGAAAAAAAAGGTTACAATCAACATGTGGACGCTTTTGAATAAACAAGTCTTAAAAAGGCAGAGAGCTGCTGGTGCACAAAATGGAGCAGCCACAATTAAATGTCTCTGGCAGGATGCTCATCAGAGTGTGGTTTTCCAAAAAATCCTAAACAAATCTAGAATGTCTATAAATGGGAGCACCAGGCTGAGAAAAGTCATATTCATCCATATAAGCATCTGGTGAAAAATGAAGATGACAGATTTCTCAGGGCAACCACTGCAGAAATATGTGGATAAGTGGCTGCAACTTGAGCTATTCTTCTTGGTACCTGGTTAAGATATCCATCATGAACCCATGTAAACATCAAAAGAACAACAAATACATAATCCAAGGCTTATATGTTCAAGCATGCGGTATTAATCAACAATCAACGAAAAAATATCCATCACCTGTCATGTGGATATTTTTTAATGCATTTCTGTCTTTTCTTTTTTTACGTAATGAAAGCAAAATTAAAGTATGCCATGAAAGTGCGTGTGTTCTGAAAAAGTAAAGCATACCATACAAGTGGTTACTATTACAAATTTATCATTAACCCCTAATTTTAGGGTTACTATGATTAATTATAAGCATATTCCAAGTGTTCTCTATTCCCCTATTTTCCCTGCATGCTCTATTAGCAGAGCTGAGGTGCAGCAGCAGCAGCAGCAGCTTGGGAGGTGCGGGGAAGTGTTTCTTTCTTGACAGCTGCACAGGAAGTCACATCCCTCCACACGTCGAGGTGTCACCAGCATTATTTTAACATTTCCAATTTTAATCTCAGATTCCTGCCATGTGTCAACTTCAAAATAAAGTTCCGCTCCTGCATTCCCCTCTGCCTCCTAATAACAATCTGCCGTATGGAGATGCCACAAAGATGCCAGGTTGCACTCAGGTCCTTTGTTCTGCTTCTTTTCCCCCCCCCACTGTTCTCAAAGGTTCATGAAACAAGATCCGTTTGAAGTATGTTTCAAAGCAAGATGCAATGTTCAAAAATGATTCAAAGCACATGATTTTAAACACATGACTGGGTTAAATGTACCATTTAATTACATGTTTACTATTAGGAATGGATTAAATATGGTTGATAGAGTAATAATAGTACTCTAATTAGCATCTGGCAGTGATGGAAAATATCAAGCGAGGTATTTTATTAACTTCTTATAGTATTTCTATGTATTGTAACTCTATTAGATTTAGATATATATTAATAAGTTACTGTGAATTTATCATAGATTAAATTTTAGAGCTACAAAATTAAATTTTTACTTAGATATTAATGAAAAAACTTTGAGAACAACCCCAAAATACATGCTAAATAAAATAAATAAAATAATAAAATATTGTGATAAGTGACATGTAATGAGTGCTTTTATTTTCATCACTTTTGGGGGTAAATAAGTTACTTTACTTTTTATCAGGTTTCTGAGAAAAAGTGCATCTAAAGTGCAACTGTGTTGCACGTTTTCTCACAGAACTTTCACTGACAAACAAAATTAAATATCATAAAGCAGCAAAACCTTCACCAACAAAGCGTTTGTCACTCCAGACCTGAGGCAGCAGGACATTTTCGCCTGACTTCTTCCACAGCCTGGAAAATCCTCCCCACATTTCGACCATTGTGAGAGCTACTTTGCTTTCACAGTCCAAAGATCAAAACAGCAGCCATGTTTTCAAGGAACAAATGTCTTACCAGCTGGGCTGGTGTGAACACAGATATAATGCTGACAGGAAGCCGAGGCAGTCACTTGTAGAGCCAATTATGGGCAGAGCTGTGGGGGCAGGTTTACAAACACTGCTTTTCTTGTGTCGCGCTACTCTGAGGTATATGATTAACTTCCTCACCAAAAGTATCCAGGCAGTGCAGAGTCTGCCCTCTTTGTAGGTGGCAAAGCTGGTGAGTCATGGCACAGCACAGCCACCACTAGACTACCAAGAAAAATAAAAAGGAGGCAGCGCTCGAAAGCGTTAATTTTGTTGTTTTTATTACTAACTGTACATCCACGTGCTTTGACTTTTAATGGCTCTTCTTTAGGACATATTTAAACATTTGGTTAGGTTTTACAGCATTGCTATCACAAGGAGAATGCAGGTTACAGGCCTCTCCTGAAGCCGCAGAGGCTTGGCGTTCTCCATCGGAGTCAGGAGGAATTCAAATTGACCCATCCGATGAAAATTCCTTTGCTTCTGGAGAACTAATTACAGGCCGTACTCATGAATGGAGGATGGAGGAGCAACTTAATTAACCAGTCTCCAGATTACCCTGTATTATTCCACTGCTGCCTTCCCCCACCAAAATAATTTTCTAGACAATCGCAAGACTTTTCCTTAACAGTTGCTCTAAAATTAAAATTGAAAAAAGTAAATCCCTGGTGTCCAATCAGTGGATCACCATAAGGAATGTCCACAGTATGTGCCTCCTCCCATGTGGCATTGTCGGGGTGGCAGAGCAGGGTTACCAGCAAACAACAGTCTTTTAACTATCTGTACTCTAGCAGCGCTCCTTCACTGTTGAATTTAAAAAGTTCCTTTCACCACATCTGCCCTATTTGTGCGGCCTTTTCTTCACCTGACTTGCTCATGAGATTTGCTTTATCTTAAAGGTCATTTCATTCAACTGGGCAACAAACAGAAGTGAATATAACCGTCCCCGATCTTTCCTTCGCAGAATTCATGCTTGAGTTGTCTCAAATAAAGAAGGTCCCTGCCAGCTAGAAGAAGGAGCTCACAATCTGGGCAGCTCTATAGAAAAGGTTCCCTGTATCATACAGTACCCCTTTACAGCTCTACATTTCCATTTAATGACACCCTACATATTAACCCTGGTCAGCATCCAATTACACAGAATAAGTGAATTATCTGCACCAGCATGCAATTTGAAAATGTTTTTTGTGCAATGCGGGGACAAGGGGGCGTACAGGGGCCCCTTTTTTTTCATCAATCCAGGGTTCATTAAAGTGCGAGCCTGTGAGATATTTTGAATTAATTAACTCTAAATACAGGTGATCCCCCTCCCCTTTTTTAACACAAAACCACCGAGATTCCCTGTCATGGAGTGTTCCAGGGGTATAGAATGACACAAACACAACTGATTTGATGAGCTTTCCTCCTCAGGCCAGCACTGAACCAAACAAACTAGCCAGACAACCAACAGAGCTGCATTCATATTTAATTACAGCCTGCTAACATCGCTGCTGGATAACATTACACTCAGGAAAAAAAAAAGGGGGAGATAATTGCTATAAAAACCATAGTGGGATAGTTATTTCTTCTTGTGTAACCTGGGAGATTCTGCATTTTTCATTTTGGACACACAAAGTGAACTTTTGATTATTGCATCCAAATCAGATAAATAGAGTCAGTAAGGTCAGCACACATCTTTCATTTAATGGCATGTAAATAACACCAGGTGGTGAATATTAAGTATCAAACGTAGAACACAGCACTCTGTGTCACATGACCCACCTCTGTGGGTGTAAAGTCACTGCTGGCCTCCCAGGCGACAAGCATGTATATGTGTGTGCTTGTTCCTGTGTGCGTTATCGTGGACACAAGAAGGAGGGTTGAATTAGCCGAGATGACCAGATGAGAGCTGGCTGAGTCCAGCCATGCCTTGTCAAGTTGTTGAACGCTGCTCTGTCCAGCCCTTCTGACTCATGGTGGAGCAAAGAAAGACACCAGCATGAAGTGGCAACCTCTAAAGCTGAAAAATACTGCCAACGTATTTGCACCAAAAACTGCAGTTTCCTAAATGGCCACTTGAGGCAGTCGCTAAAAGCAAGACTCCAAATGTTAAAATGACAAAGTTTATAGCAGAAATTTGGTCTCTTTAGCTAATTTCACTTTTAAAACAGTAAGAAGTGGTTTGATTAAAATGGCTTAAGACTTAAAGTAATGCATTGCCATTGAGGTGGCTACTATAGCTAGCAGGTAGGTTCCAGCTAGATTGCTTTTTTAAAAATCTAACATTTTTTCATTAATTAGACTAACAGCCCCCAGGATTTTGCAATCCAGTTTTAATTAATGAAAATCTATTATTTCTATGTTACTTAACACGAATTACAGGTTAGCTATCCATGTCTGTGTTCCACCAATACAATGCAATAGATGAGAACGGCTTGCTAACCAAGTTAGCTGACAAAACAAAGCAATTTTTGACATCAAGATGGCTGCGTCTAGCTTGTGTATATAGTCATATACATCCATGTCTGTAGTCAGAGAGACTACCTTACCTGTTTCCCTGTTTCGCTCCATGCAATGTTACTATAAGAAACCAAAAAGAAAATTTATATCTATATCTATTTCTCTCTGTTGTTTAATAGTTGTACATTATCCACATTTCTTAAGATGAGTAGTCAAGTTTAGATATGACACCATATTGCCAATGCAGAGAGTAAAACAAAGTAAGAATCAGGGTTTACCATCAGTCTCTTCAATGCGGTCAGTGTGATTGATTTTTAGCAATCACACTGACCGAGTTCCATCATAGACAGATAACAATATTCTTGTTTTCTTGGGTAACTGTCTAGCCACTTCCCCTTTTTTGTTATTGTGCTGATTTTCTTTCATAGTGATTTTCTTTCATTCACATCTGTTATAAATTCTGATGTCAAATATTACAGACCTAATTGAATACAGATGAGGCAGGTTTAAGGAAACACCATCACCTCCAAAAACAACAACAACAACAACAACATTAAAAGAGTTATTTGATCACAAAATAATCCCAATGCATCACATACAGAAGGTAACAGTTAATCTGAAGGTGAAGGTTATCTTTTGTTCTTAATAAATTAGCTACTCTGAGCTGCCTGACTGGTTAACATGGAGTATTTCTTAGGATAAGTAATAAGGGTGTGTTATCTGTTGTATTAAATTATTAACACTCTTTGTAACAAGCAAGTAGCTGACAGTTCATGTGACAGCTAACAGATACATTAGCAGTCTTACGTTAGTGTTCTTATATATAAGAAAGATAACTGTCAGAAAGTGTTGGTATCCTCAATGTGGAAATAAGACACTATGCACTAACATACTGCTCTACAATCATACAGAACAGTGACTTCACTTACAGCTGAGAGGTATGAGACAAATAAGCAAGCGCAGACACACATGCACACAATATACATATGCACACACCTACTGAGCATCATAGTCTCTTGGCACACTGGCGCCTGTCACTCAGCGGGGTCCTGGAATATGCACCGAGCCATCGACAGGCGTCTGTGTCAATGCCTGACAAACCTCAAGGCACCAGGCTGTAATTGGAACGACTGGCCTAATCCTCAGATCAAGACAGACTCATTGACAACCTAAGCGGGCAGCAATCCCAACAGTGCCTTATTAGTGGAGCTGGCCTCTTCACTGGGGGCACTGATGTCATCGCTGCCTGCCAAAAGACGCTTTCTTGGCCATTTAACAGAAATGTTCAATAATGGAAGTTTGTTTTTATGTTTGCTCTACACTTTCATACACTTTTAGAACAACAACGGAATGGCTATATGCTTTTTCCCCCCTCTATATTTTAAGTTAATAACCGAGGAAGGCTGAGCAAAATATTCATTATATGTCTTTCAAGGGTGGACTTTCTCTGGTATGATTATGGTGTGAAAAAAATAACAAACAATTGTAAATTCAATTTAAAAAGTGAATTAACTAATAAGGGAAAATAAATTCAACATCAAAATCACTATAATTGATGGTTTGGCCTTTGCAGAATATGAAGTTTTAAACATTTAATGTAACTCTGTTGGTGTAAAATCATGTTTAAAATGTAGACTATGCCAAACTCCTTAAAGGAAAGATTTAGAGAATTCATGAAAGCATTAAAACTTCAGCCAGAATCTGCTTAGCTTAACCTGGAAGGAAAATAGAAATCATTAGAAATGCCTAGCCTCCACGGTCCAAAGGTAACAAATTTGTTTACTAGCTCTTTTGAAGCTCAACTCCCTAACTAAATATTAACATATTACCTTATATATATTCATGTTTTTTGAGAACTTTCATTTGTTTACTGATTTGGCTGTGCTTATTTTAAAAAGAAAAAATTGGACGGCTTTGTTTCTTTGATATACAGCCGACTTTAACATTCATTTTGGCTGCTGTAATACAGTTAATTATTAGGTACTGTGAAACACAGAAATTTTTGCCCATTTTCCTAAAGTCTGCAGATTTGGGTATATTATTCATAATGCTGCATTGTCTTCCTCTTTGATTTTTGAAGGTTTACTGATTATCCTGTTCCTAACAAATATATTTAGACGAATGCAGATAGAATGCTACAAGAGAAAAGTGAAACATCAGCTATGGCACATTACCCACCCAGAAATTTCACCTGTCTGCAGACCACAACAGCTGCATCACTTGGACCAGACAGCTAGCATATAGGTTCTTCTGCTCCTTCATTCTCAATAGGAACAACAGTGGGTCTCTCTTGGAATTGCCCTGTGTCCCTCTGCCTCACCTCCCAGAAGAGTAATCTGCTCTCTGATGGAGGGGAGCGTGTAGCAGAGGTCTGCTCTGACACCTTCTTGGCAGAGTCATAGAGCCTGGCTCCCAAACCAGTTTTCAAAAGCCAAAACGAGCCAAAGCCTAAACCCCCCGACACAGTGTGTTCGTTTGTGGCCCTTTCTGAGTGCCTGGAATCTCCTGTCAATGAGCATATCAGACAGTTTAACATGAACAGAGACGTACAGTATGAGCACCGGAGATATAATGTGTTTGTGTGTTTTTACTGAATATCTTGCAGATAAGGTGTCACAACTGTATGAATACAGCAGTAACAGACAAATAGAGTACAAGTGGAACGCACATGTAAAGATTATTTATCCAGATACAACTATTATGTTTCAAATCATAATATGCTGCCAATGCTGAAATGGTGATCTGATATTGCAGTTACCTACTACAACTCATTTCAAAGAACACAAAGTGTACTTTCCTTTCAATGTGCTAAGTAGTCCTTGGCAAAGCTTAAGAGCCATCAACTTCATGCAGAGCATGACATGAGTGTTTCTGTGTCAGTGTGGATGTGTGTGTGTGTGTTTGCAGTTCCTGGCTTTTGTAAAGGCACCGGGAAGCTCGAGCCGTCCTCCCAGGCATGCCTGTGCAGTGTAACCAAGACTGACTGGCTGACCTCAGACTGTGTGGGCCCTTTAGCAGAAGATGAAGGAGCTTTTTCATTGACACAGGAACAGGAGGTATCAGCTTCCCTTTGCAACAGCTCTCATTCATGCCAGACACAATGCGTTATTATTGGTTTTGAATTGAAATGTTAATTTTGGGAACTGGGCAACTGGGTCTGAGAGCTTGCCCTGCTCATTTCTCATTTTTCACTTGGGTGAGGTGGTCTGTTTCAACGGGGGAGACTTAACCCTCAACTCTCCTTGTATTACAGCACCTTAGTTTAGCTAGATGAGGGCTGAGGACACAAATGCAAACAGGCTAGAAGTTTCTACGTTTCACCTCTTAGACTGGCTGTTGAGCACTGCCCTTTCATACAAGAGCTGAAAGCCAACATGTCAAGAGGTGAAGCCTGCAAGACACCGGTCCATACCCACAGAGCATGCACTATTGATCCTGAGGCCGTAGAGGAAAAACCTGCTTTTTCAGGCCAGGTGGTGTGAGCAGGCAGGTCAGCACTCTGCCGCACAGCCTCACAGAAATGAGTGCATCAGCAGGCCCGGCAGATCTATATGACGGGAATTAAACAGCATAATCAAATTGTTTGCGCAACCATTTAGCATCTCATTCCCTCGCTGCCCTGGGCCAAACTGACCACTGGAGACTGGCCATCTACAGCAGTAACAAAGTAGGGCAATAACTAACGGCGATTAAAGGAATATTGATGGCCTGTGACACACAGCATCCTGAAAAATGCTATTTGGTCAAATAGCTGCAATAATTAAGTATATGAGGGTCAGTCAATTTTATCTGCTGCTTTTATTTGGATCGATTATTTAGTAAACTGGCCAAGCCTCAGAGAGCATTATTGCTGACTGGGGTGTTGATTTCTAGCGCAGGTGCTTCAGCCAAGTAACACAGTAGCAGCTCGCAGTGAAGAGTAAACACACAGTGTAACAAATATTGCAGAATCATCCTAGAATGGAGTGAATGATTCATAATGTATCTACTATCACTATAAAACATGTGAGCTGGAATTTTACATCATCTCTCAGTGTACAATTACACTCTGTCCTGTGACATTTTTGCCTTTAAAATCGCTGCATTCTGTCCTTTAATTTCAAAACACTCTTCCTGATAACTGAAACCTTTTTCACTTTTCCCAGCTCTGCCAAGTAAGGCTGGTGTAAAATATTTCCACCACAGATTGATAAACATTAGCTGAAACCAAAAAAATAATGAGTTTTGGCTGTGCAAGACCTTGGTGCTGTTAATGTGATGCAGTGGTTAAAAATAAACTAGGCCATTTAGAGGCTTCTCTCTCAGTTGATTGATTAAACATTAACCTGCTGGATCTGGGATATTTCTTATTAATCACAGGTGGCAGAGAGTTAACTGAGCATGAGGACGCCGTGTATGCAAAGAGATCCACACGGGGGGCAGGCTATAAAAAACACTCACACAAACATTTCTGTGTGCTTGAAATCACATAATCATAGCATATTCCATTTAGCGGATGCTTTAACCTGATGAGTGATTCACTTTTAGCACCGCAAGACCCAGTGGGAGTCAAACTAAGTCTAATGGTGCAGTTGAGTTACCCACCCTCCCGCACACACACATCTCCATATCAAACAGAACATTGTGGGAATTGCCATGACCTAATGCATTTCTTATCTTACGTTAGATTACACATTTTACAGTTCCTGGCCCAGTAGATACACAATATAGCAGTCCCAGATCCCCTTAATGACAGTAAAATGGAGCAAAATCTCTATCAGACTTTCTCATTTTCCCATGGCCAGCAATTGAGTAACAGAACCTATCACACTCGAGTAATGTCGCTAATATTCAGCCACTGTTGCAGCCCTTTGCTTTGATCTAGCATTGATGTGGGTGGTCAGTATTTACAACTCAAAACGTCTTGAATTTGAGACTGGCAGCACACTGAAACTGACTCCGAAATAGTTTCGACTTTCCTGTTGTAACCCTGGGTGACTTTTTTGTGCCCAATGAGCCTTTTATGAGAAAATTGACAAAGTAAATATCCTATCAGCTTTTCAGCTGATGAATAATGTACACAGTGAGTGATGGAGTGCTTAAAAAAAAAACTGCTTCAGGGTTGTCCCTGCACATCAGCTGTCATCTGTGATGCAGGTGGTGGCCCAGGCGTGGGGGCTTACGGCAGCACACAGGTGCCCTTTTCACTCCCAGGCCAAAAATGACAAATTCAATAAACTCAAGACATCTCTCCACTGCACCTATGGAATCAAACACACCTGACAAGCGGCTGAAGGGCTTCTTCCTAGTCTCTCTGACATCCCATCCTGACAACTTCTCAGTATCAATAACTTGTAGAATATCCATCTTACTAGCATGCTTTCACACTGTGAGAAAAAAATAAGAATATGTGTCAGAGGTTGTGTGACTTGAGGTAAGACTGTGATGAGGAAACTGAATCTCTGAGATGACATTAACAGAGAGTGTCCCCTACTGTGTGTGTGTTTAAGCCCCAGAGCAGACAGACCTGGCTTGGGTTACCAACCGTAATTCTGATGGTGAAAGGGCCACAATCAGCCTACTTAATCTCAAAGCTGTTCTTTAAAACCAAAGAAAGACGATCTGTCTCTATTCTACTGTACAAAATAAGTGAACATGTGATTCATCTTAAAATGGAAATGTACATTAAATTAAATTTGCCTTTAGGGGCAGGGAGGACAACCCGTGACTGCAGGTTTTTCTATGATAACAAAAAAGGTACTTGTACTTCGTCAAAAGACCCAGTCTCATAAACCTACCCTGACCTCAAAGAACAAACCTAGACATCACATTTTAAGGAATTAGCATCACAATGCCCTAAATGTCTCCCCTGTAGTAAAAGCCCAGTAAAATGGCCTTGCAATTTTAGTGGTGATGATAAACTGGGAGACGCAGATAGCAGGATCACTGAGCGTGAGACAAACCCTTACTGTATGTTCATTAGCATCCGTGAAGGTTCCCATCTGACGAAGAGGGAAACGGAGTACTGAGGCCGTTCTGCAAGCATGAGTGTCTTATTAAAGAAAGGGCCAGGGAGCCTCAAATTTGGCGAGGCTGGTCCACGAAGAGCTCCCACCTGTTTGTCTGGGCACTCCTTTGACACAATAGGTCATGAAATGCAATATGGGCCTATGCCTCTCTTTCTCACAACACAAAAGGCAAAGAGCGGATGAACTGCAAGATAAATGACCTTGACATTTGGAAAGTCTCCAGATTTCTGCGCTATAAAAATAAACCATGCAAAGAAAAACTCCAAAGCCTCATGAGCCCTGAGTAGAACTTACACATGGGCAGAAGTAAAAGATCTGCCTTTCAGCGGATTAAAGTTTCTACTTAAACATCTTGATTGCTTCACTAGCAGTGGCAGTGTAGAAAAGCAGTGGCAGAATGGAAAACCCAGAGCTAAAAAGTTGTGCTCCATGTTTGTACCTTCAATATGGAGATTTTCCAAACAGCTGTGCACATGCTGCAGACAGCCTCCACTTTCCACAGGAAGTATGATGAGAACCACAGGAAGATAAAAACAGCCTGGAATGGCTTGAGGGAAATGACAACACAAATTAGACATTTACAAACATACCAGGAAACAGAAAAAACACCCTTTTGGGAAATTAGGGAGACAAACAGAAGCACATTAAACAGTCAATGGCATATTACTTATAATAACACATATATATATACGATTATTTAGATTTGCTTTTTTAAAAAAAATTCTACATCAATATTTGTAGGTGAACATAGGGGTATGTTGTTATAGACAGTAGGCCTCTGAGCAGGTCAGTCACCTGAGTGACAGCATGGACAGGTGTGGAGGTGCATCCGGGGAGAGTGAACCGCGGCTGCCTTACTATTGTTCTCAGTGGGTCTTTGATCTCCCGTAGGCCAGAACCTCAGTGGGGAGTCCAGGCTGGGCCCCAGGCTACGGTTTGTATCGACTCAGCAGGGCTGACAGCACAAGGCGGAAGTGGGTGTGGGCGGGTGGGGACTCCAGCTTCCTAAGATCGCCTCTGTGCAGCTTCGTCTTAGCCTGACCTGCACACTGAAGGGCGGTTGAGAGTACAGGAAAGAGAAACAACAGCTATTAAACAGATTTCAGTCCAACCACAGATTAAGAGTCAAAAATATATATTTTTTTCTGACCTCTCATTTTACAGTGAACGCATACATCAGATGATGCACAAAAACTTGCCATCAGCCATGGAGGTCATTCTTTTCTCTTCATGTTTTCCTGTTTTATCCACATTTATGTATTATGAAATAAAGATGTTTAGGTAAAAAAATATAATTTCCATAATGACAACTGTGTTAAATATACACAAGTGTGCATGAAAAGATTTCTGACACAAGCAGAAAACAAGTGAGTTTATTTTTGCAGTGTGACAGCTGTGCACACAGCCTTTACTTAAGCCAACCCTATAATGAACTTTCAAGTGTACAGTAAGTGGACAGGAGTGGCTTACAGCTAAAGAGAGTAATGTTTCTTTCCTGATGGTTCCCATCCTCGCCAGACTCTGCAGCAAAAAGCCATCAAGCCATTTAGCTTGAATAAGGAAAAAGAAAAATAACCGTGAAACTAAAATAAAAACAAAAACAAACATTAGATGTAAAATAAATCCAAATGTGTGTGTGCACGACTTTGTGTCTAGCTGTAGAATGTGTGTTTACAGCATAATATTGTGTATGTATTCTCAGTAGCCTGAAAGTAAAGTCTCAATGTAGCGGCAGAGCAGTTGACTAGACTCACAGTAAATTGTGACAGTGAGCAGGGCAGACTGGGACAGCCCATCTTAGTCTTTGGCGATTGTGTTTCAGTGTGTTCGCCTGGCTCTTCCTGTGGTGCGGTGTGTTGTGGAGCAAAAAGCCACTGCTGGGAGCCACAGTGGAAGAGATCAATTGTACACATTCCTGCCACCTGAGATTCAAGTGTTTCTGTAATACTGCACAGCTCAATCGATACTTAAGCAAGGAGCTGAGAACCAAGAGCACAGTCCATGCTTAGTGGTGGGATGACTCACACAGAGATAAAGCATGTATTTACTCCTGTATATTTGTGCTCCCCAGCTGTGAGCAGTCTGCATGAAAAATAAGCCAAATGACTCATCAGGCCTTTATTTATTTATTTATTTATTTTGTTTCCATTATATTATTATTCAAATATTTATAATTTTATGATTTAATTTTGCAGCACATCTTTAAGTATTTATAATGTTATCATTTGGAATTTAATTTTTTTTAATGAAATCAATTAGATTTTCATTTAGAATGTAATAATAATAATAATAATAATAATAATAATAATAATAATAATAATTTTCCTAAGTAGAAATACACCATATTTAAAATAGTACATGCAAACGAAGAATTTGTCATAATTAAGCAAGAATGTGGGAATGTTTTATTTTTCTTTTTGTTCTTTGAAGGAATCTCTCAGGAAGCCGATTTACTGCACAAACAGAGCTCAGGGGAACAGATGTGACTGTTAAAAAGAAAACAGGCACTGTGGGCAAGGATCATTTAGCGTCTACGTCTCGAAATCTAAAACGTAAATATTGGGGATTTCGGCTTTGTAAAGAGGAGGGGAGCGCGCCGAGGATGCTGGACAGAAATTAACAGATCCTGCATTGCAGGATGTGCAACGATGTGTTAAATTAAATGCAGCTGTTGAAATACAAAAGGGGAAAATTTTTCACTTTGAATAAAAAATGCAACGCAAACGCCTTTAAAGTCGTCAACTGTATCCGGATAACCGAGCGATCGTCTTGACAACCTCCTTTGGAAAGCACTAACTAGATCGTCGCTTTCTTAATACAAGTTCTATTTTCAACTGAAGACGAAGAAGAAGAAGAAAAATAACGCCAACTGCGCATCGGACACCTCCTGCTTAACTATCTGCTTCGGACACCCCATCCTTTTACCCGCTGCGACGCGCTTTCTTTCTTTCATTTTTTTTCTTAAAAAAAAAACCCCTTTGTAAATAAATTGCAGAAGGGGGCCTTTTCCTTTCCACGGATACGCTTTGAATTTATCCGATTCTGTGGAACAGTCATTAATTGGAGATCTGGAGATCTGGCGACAGAAACTACGATGTTCAAACAGTATTCATTTTAAATTAAAGAGCAGGAAAACTCACACCATCAGCACCCAAGCCTCCGTTTCTGTTTCTGTAGTTTGTGCACGGTAACTGGAAGCGTGGAGGCTGCACGTGAACACAAATTCTTTAAAAGAAACAAAAGTTACTTATTTAATTTTTTTTATTTCTGCTTTTTTTCTTATGTATAGTTGTTAGTAAATGTAAAGAGACGGTATTTTTAAAATGAGGAAATAAAAGCACACAAACACACAATGTTTCTTTTGGAAAACTGATGTATTTGATTATTAGAGTAAAGAATTACAGTATCTTAGTTGTTAGTAGGTATTAAAGTGTAGAGAAACTGGACCCATAAAGATCTTCCAACTTTCCAAGAAAGTGCATGTAACAGTCCGAAGGTTGTCAAACCCGATATATATTTATACTTATAAAAACACTATCATTTTGTCCCCTGGCCGTGATGGACTTCTTATGAGAGCTTTATGTACATTTTCTTGCAAGGGAGCTTGTATTTCCACATCTGAACATATTTACAGAAGCTTCAACACATAACTTTGCACTTGATGTCAGTGAGGATGCTGGGACATAGCAGCAATGTGGAAATCCAGCTCAGATACTAAAAGTGATCCTTCCAATTTGATTAGCTGTCTCAGTTCCAAAAACCAGGAAACAGGCCAGACTGAATGTTCCTCTATTTGAAACCGTCTTGCTCTCAACAACACCAAAATATGAGCAACAGAAGATAGAAGAAAAAAAATGGAAGTAAACAAAAAAGTAGAAAGTACAATACACAGATACTGTAACGAGAAAACAAATTAACACTAAATAAACCCTTGAAATGTAGCAAACTTCAATGTTTTGTCTTCCTTAAATAAGATAAAGGTAAATAATAATCGGAAAGAAAGGAACTACAACATCATTTAGTCCCTTGCCTGAATTTCATTGTTTTGTCTTGATGAGGCGGGGTGGGGGGGATTCATGAACACACAGATGTTAGACCATCTACAGAAGATCAGTGTACATTATTTACAGCAAGTCTGTTCGCTTATTACAGGGCTAATGCATCACATGAACATAGACAGTTCAATTATAGCTACTACAGACAGAAAATAACTTAATGCCAAGGTAAGGTTATCTAACCAGATATTCTAAGTTTCAAAAGCACATTTTTAAAGCACCCATTGTGGCTTTAAAATAAACAAAACCTAATTGTTAATGCTTCCACTTGGTTTCAAGCAAGGTTATAATCACTAATAAATAAGCTCCTTAAAACTATAACATGTACATTGTACAAAAAAAGCAACTTGTCTTCACACTCATGTTCGTAAAGATTCAATGGCGAGCAAAGCAGTTCAGCTGATTTTATCCCTGTCTTGTTCTCTTCCTCTGTCTGTGTCTACATATGTGTACAGTATGCCTTTAGGCATCTTTATGTGTCTGTGCCCAGTTGAGGACATATACTAATTGGTGGCAATTTCTTTATTGTCCTCCATGAAGCGTGTGAACCGGAAGTGGGCCCCATTCTCTGTGTTGGCCATTTTCTCCAGACCAGCCAGAGCAGCATTGGGCTCCGTGTTGTGTAGCTTATCTAGGCTGCCTGTCAGGCCACCTATGGGAGAGCTGCCCCCATTTCCGACACCACCTGACATGGGTGGGATGCCTCCGTTCTGGATGACAGAGATTTCATTTGTCTTCATTGCGAGACCATTGGAGAAGGCCGCAGCATACTGATTCCAGAAACTGGCCGGGTCTCCGTTGCTTGCCCTTGATGCCATGTCCTTCTGGAAGATCTCGGGAAACTTGACTGGGTTGGTGCCAAGGAAGGCCATCGGGCCATCTACGGAGAGCCTGCGGCCACGTCTGGCAGGAGCGCTGTTCCACATGTGGGTGCCCATGTGAACCTACACAGACGGAGAGGGAGAAGAACAAAAGAGAGGAGGTGAGAGACAGAGCAATGAGCGGGATGAAAACTAGTGATGTTTACAAACTTGGCCACAAGAGCTGCACATGAGATGATGCAATGGAAAAAATAATAATAATGCTTGAGTGTGAATTAAAATAGCTTCACACCCTGAGTGCAGCAGATCAGTTAGCTGCCTATGCTATGAGAAGTACAAACACTGTGTAAACATCTTTTGGCAAGACTGATACATGCTGTTTAATCTGAACTTTAATTTGCTCATCTCACAAGGGGACCGCACGGCTGAAGCAAAAATTGCACTGTCCAGTTTCATTGCCCCAGCCAGTATTACATGTGACATTTCACCTCTGCCCATACCCTTTCTAAGAACAAGACAACATTCTGCTTGGATATTTTTGAAACACCGCTCCAAAATAATTGTATTTTAATGTGGCTCATATACAATAGTTTACACAAAGTTAATGAGCCTTTTTTTAAATAAACCATACCACTCGCTGTAAGTCTAGTATCATCCAACAGCCTGAGCTTGATTCAGTAAATCTTTTAGAAATAAAAAAAACCAAACAAACAAGAAAAAAACACATGCCCTTATTTCTCCACTAGGAATTGGAGATTGAGACATTCAAAAATAACTAACATAATTGTAAATTAAGGCCACATAATCCCCCAAAATCCTAAAGATCATTAAGCAGATCTTTTTCTTGATGATTTAAGCCTGTGACATTTTTTACAGAATCCGTTATGGAAAAATACAGACTGACTTAGCTCACAGTGATTATACCTGATAATTAATTGTGTGCACTGGATCATTCTTAGCTGATCACATCCTGGAATTTCTCTCCAATAATTATATTACATGCATGATTCAGCTTTTCCATTTTTTTTCTCTAAGAGCAGTTCCTTTCATTAATTATACCACATTACCACATCTTGATGCCTAGTGCACTGACATGCCATATAAAATTAAATAGTAACCCTGAGACTCGTTTTTCATGAACATTCTCACGCACATACTTTTAGGAGGCCAATAGTTTGCTGGGTGTTTCGACATTTACCTTGAGGTTTCCTTTGGTGGTAAAAGCTCGGCCGCAGATGCTGCAGGCAAAGGGTTTCTCCCCTGTGTGGGTTCTCTCGTGGATCTGCAGAGCACTGGCGGAGGAGAAACACTTTGCGCAGGTATTGCAGAAGTGTTGCTTGGGAGTCCTGCGTGGTGGAGCAGTGGAAAGCACTGGGGATGTTGAGGCAGATGATGTGACCAAGCCAGGGGGTACCTCCTTGTTTTCCGGATGAAGGCTATGAAGGAAACCATTGACTTCTGGTTTGCTTAGAGAACCGACAGATAGAAGAGAAGGAGTTGGGCTGGAGGACAGGCTGGTATTTGATGGCTCAAATAGCTGTGAGGGCAGGTCTCGCATTTGATGTGTTAGCATATGCTGCTTGAGATTGCCCTTGGTGGAGAAACCCCTGTTACATGCCGTGCAAATAAATGGTCTTTCTTTGGTATGGCTTCGATAGTGAATGTCCAAGGCACTCTGACAAGCAAAGGTCTTCCCACAGATGTCACAGGATGTATTCTTGATGGTGCTACGCTCACGGAAGGGGAAAATCATGCCCAAAGGGTCTTTTGGTGAATTGACAGATGTCAGGTCCAGGGCTCCAAGGTTGGAGGGATGTGAGTGCAAGAGGCTTATACTGGTGGGGTCTGAAGATAAGGCCCTTTGGTGCCTTTCTTCGAGGCTCGGGGATTTACGTGGTTGTGGCTGCATGCTAGTGGGTGATGGCGCCTGCATGGAGGAGGTAGATTCTGACACCGCTGGACTCCCGGCGCTTTGGCTTTCAACATCACCTCCCAGAGATGAGGAGTCATTGGTGAGACAGTCACCTTCAATTAAGCCATTTGCAATAGCCTTCATCTGGATCACATTATGTTCCTCCATTTCATTATTATTCTCTTGGCCATTCCTCTCTTGCCCTTCCTGGGTAGCCATTTCAAGGGGAGCTGGGGAGTTACATAGACTGTCATGGGAAGCATCAGCAGATCTGGGTGTATCTGGCACACTGCTGTCTGGACCCTCTTCCATTCCTTCAGTGTTGTCATCAGAAAAGTTGTCAAGATCATCAAAGTTTCTCTCTTCAAATGAGCCAGTATCAGAAGCCATGGACTCTGGATAACTCTCTGGCAGAGGGGTGTTGGGGATCTGCCCACCCATATGCATACGAATATGTTGCTGTAGAACGACAGCATTCGTGAACTTCTTCTGACAAATGGGACAGGAGTGTTGAACTCTAAGAGGAGGCATGGCCCTATGAACACTGTAGTGGGTTTTAAGATTTCCCTTGGTGGTAAATGCCCTGCCACAGATTTTACACTTGAAGGGCCGTTCTCCAGTGTGAGTGCGATAGTGCATTTTCAGTGCACTTTGGCAGCTCAGCACCCGGTGGCAAATGACACATTCATTTGGGTCTTTCACCTTTCTATCAATGTTCTCCACAAGTTGTTGTAACTTGGATGTCTCCGATCCCTGGAGAGGATCCAGAATGCCTACAAAAGGGAACTTAGCCTTGAACTGATCAGACATAAGGGGCATGAGTGGGTTGGTCATCATGGGTGGGCTGGTAGAAGTCGTATACTCTGCAGCGCTTTCTGATGCACAACTCACATTTGTCATGAGACCCAAAGTCTTGCTGCCTTCGTCAGTTTTTCCATTTGAGGTAGGCAGTGTTGCACCTTCACCCTCTTCAAATACACCATCATTACTTTTAGCTGAAGGCTCAGTGGCACCTGAGTCACTCTTTGCAGTAACAGAAGGACTAGTTATGGCTATTGAATGATCTTCCTTTTTGATGAAATGTGGCAGGCTTGGCATGGTTGGTGGAAGCAGCATGCCGACTGATGATGTCAGAGTAGGCAAAACTGGTTTACTGTCAAGCCAGCTGGTCACAGGTTTCTCAGGTGGTATAGACATGCCGTATGGAATGCCAGTGCTTGTTGGTATGTTGTCTAAATGCTCAGGAACAGGGTAAGGGTTCATCTGGATATGAGGGTATTTTTCTTTATGACGCTGAAAATGCACCTTCAGGTTACCACGAGTAGAGAACCGGTTGCCACAGATATTACACTTGTAGGGTCTCTCACCAGTATGTGAGCGCAGGTGAATTTGCAAGGCACTGTCGCTCCCAAACACCTTGCCACAAAACCTGCACTTATGTTTGAAGAAAGCATCATCAGAGCTGCTCTTATGCTCAAATGAACTGACATTTGGCGGCTTGTCTTTTCTCTGCTGGGCCAAAGCTGCTAAAGAGTTGAGGTCCTCTACAGTGGTGCCAACACTGGGCAGAGAACTGGAGAACATGGGATTTCCAGGTGGGGGTTGAGGTAGAAGGGGATTCACGGCCGAGCTTAACAAGCTACCTATTCCAAATGCTGGCGTCGATGACTTTGCTAGTGAGGAGCTGCTTAGTTGAGAATGAAGGCTACTCATATGAGTGGGCCTTTTGTCAGAGGATTGGGGATTGATTGTTGATGGCCCCAGTGTGGTAATGCTCTGAGATGTCTCACTGCTGCTTGGTTTGGACTGAGGTAGCTGTGCTGCTGCAGCCAGCTGCTTTATGCTGCTAATACTGGCCGACTGGCTGGCCAGGTTCTGTGCTAGGCCTGCGGCTGCCGCCAGCTGTTGAGAGAGATGTGAGCTGAGTGTGGTCAGGGGGCTGGCAGCTGGCCCCATTGTGCCGGGAGCAGAAGTTGGAGGTACCTGTATTTCTGGTGACTGGGAGGCTAGTAGCAGTATCTGATGGCGAATCTGTTCAATAAGCTGCAGCTGGTGGATCTGTTGCTGTTGCAGGGCTAAGAGCTGCTCCATTAGTGCTGGCACAGCCACCCTTGGTCCTCCAGTCGAACGGGCTTCTTGGGAGAATTGGGCCACAGCCACTTTGGTGCTCTGCAGATTTTCAATTATGACATTGCTGTTGATCATGGAGAAGTTCCCCAGTTCAGTTAGGTTACTGAGCTGAGGTAGTGAGGCAGAGATAGCTGAAGTACCTACTGCGGGGCCAGAGGTGCCTCTATCAGCATGGCTGCTGACTGTATTAATGGGGCTTCCGCTCTCTGTATGACTGCCGTCCTCTTCGTGACCACTGCTCATTCCGGAAACGTCCACGTCCATGGATTCGTCTTTTTCAAGAGTGTTAGGCTCCAAAAGGTCACTGCCCTCTGTTTGATCAGTGTTATTAGCTGTGTCATTCATCTGGTCATCGGGATTATGAGGAGGAGACCCAGGCGAGAAAGTTCCGACAGGGGAGGCAGGATTTTCATTCACTATCAGAACTAACTGATTCTTAGTGCAATTCTTCTGGTGTTCCTCAAGACCTGATAGTTCAAAGAACTCAGCACAACATCTGCTACAGACATGGGCGTCTGACTCCTTGCAGGGGGGGTCCTCGGAGCAAAGTTCTGTGTCCCCTGAAAAAGAGGAAACAGAGGATTAGCGATTAGAAATGTTTTGCAGCTGAAGAAGCAGGTTTATCTTCTTGAATTCAATTGTTGTTAATCTTAAGTTAATCAGTTTTAACACTTATCCTTCTGATGTGTTCACAAAAAAACGATTGAAAGGCAACAGTAAGCCGGCAGAAATGAGAAAAGGCCTTATTCAATGTAGTGGCCTCTGAAACATGATAAGAGGGGATACAAAATCAATGGGAACTACTCAAATATTGGTTAAAAGTGATCTTTGAAGATGTACATCTGGGTTTCATCAGGCCAACCAAAGGTAATCATTTTCTCTAGATAATCCATCAAAATATAGAATAGAGTGAAGTCAGGATCATTGGGTCTTAATGAAATTTCATAGAAAAGCATTGATTTCCTATATTCCATGCCCTTCAAAGTCTACTTGTCCACTCGGTGCAAATCAAGCATTTGAAGGACTTATTAGACTTTCAATTTGCTGTCAACTTTGCTCATTTTCAGCCAACTACAGGCATCTTGGACAGGTTATCTATGTCACTAAACTAATTTGTATCCACTCAGCCTGCAATCACAGTGAGACAAGAACAACAGAGCCTGTGGCACCACATCTACTGCATATACACAAGAAAGCAAAAACAAAGAGGAAGAAATTCAAGAAAGAAGTTTAAGGTAAACAGTTACTCAGTTGATAACCAAAAAACATGAAACAAATCTGCCATCTATTACAAGAATAAAAATATTTATTATTCTTAAGACTTTTGTTTAAGTATTGTCCAATAAACCCAAAAGTTAAATCCAAGAAAGGACAGTTATCGGTGAATTCATTTAAGGAAAAAAATGCCTGAAAGGGATTAAATAAATAAATAAATACTTGGTCAACGCTAAAGAGCAGTGTGGCATATGAGAACGCATGCATCACAAACTTGCCAAAACTAAGAAAGCAGACACACCAGTTCATAGAACAAGCACAACAGAAACTTCTCTTGTTACTTAGACAAAAATTCTAAAGTAACGACCACATTTCAAATGCGCCCTGAAACAGGTTTTGAAATTTTCCATTTTAATAAACAGGACGAGTCAGGGAATGAAAAGGCAAGACGACACCCTGCCCCCAGAGCCACTGCTGTGCTCCAGACTTTCCTTATTCATTTCCCTCTTTGTCACACTAAAATCTCGCTATTTAACATACAAGTTGATTTACAAATTGCATTTCTCTATGAATCCCTTTCATTGTGCCTCTGGCCCCTCAACACTTTCATCAGGGCCAAGAATTCATTTGCAAATGAAACCCAGAGAAGTGCAGCCCTGCCCCACAGAGAGACAGGATGCCTTCCCATTGTTCACACAGCATGGGAGCGGCGGGGATCGTCGGCACAGCCTGGCCCTGCTCATCTCAGTCGACTCAAAGCAGATCCTGTTTAATTCAGGGATTATCTCCCTCAATGTTTCTTCGCTCAGAGACATCAGATAACGCAAAGTTGCCATGACAGTAAACCCTGGCCCTCACACCACCAAACCATGCAAACAGGGAAGACTCAACTTTAATGATAACTTTTCATGTTAAACCCCCCCCCCCCCCCCCCCCACTTCCACCCACCCGTCTACCTACACCCCAAGCGTTAATTTTGAAAAAATGTGTTTGATTCATAGTGTGAGAAATGTGAGGATTAAATAAACACCTTTTCTCTTTTCTCAAGGTTCACTGTACACAAATTAGTGTGAAGAAAATCAAATCATATGATAATGAGCGGGATGAAAATAGAAGAATATAGAAAAGAAACAAAAACTTTTGCCTGACTTTTGGAAGATGCAGAGTTATTCATAAAAAATAAAATACCTGAGTTTTCACTGTGTGTGCAAATCTACACACAGCAGAGAAAAAGCTCTACAGTGGAATTTAATTAATTCACTATTTAACTCACAAACATAATAAGTGTGTTTCTTTAATTGAATAAATCCTAACAAATACTAAAACATTATTTTTTTGTACAGTGCATTTTCAAAAATTGTGCACTTTCAAATTATTTAAGTTTATCAAACAAATGCCACAATAAAACAAATGCAAGGATAAAATATAACTATCGCTAGAATATAAAATTACACTAAAAAAGACAGCAAAGATAGATGAGCTTTCCCCCAAATTGTCCATTTCTATACGCTAAGTAAGGAACTGCTAAGACTCGTCATCAAATTGCAGTGCAGCAAGGGACATTGTCGTCTTCCAAACTCTATCACAAGTTTAAAGAAAGCAATGGTAAAAATGCCTTTACGGCTGTACAGTGTAAGAATCATTTCACCACCAACTGCATATGACTTTTTACACTGCCAAAATATGTCTTTACTTGATGACCGAAAAAGGATCAAAACTGAATTAATGCATCACTACAAATCCACTGTCCACATAAGACTAGGAGCAAACAGCGCAGATGCTAGCATTAGGCTTAATTCCTAAAATAGCAAGGATTAACTTCAAATTACAATTAAGATAAAGTCAAGCTGGTATGAAGAAAGACTGTAAACTTCGATAGAATGTCTATCAATAGCACAATGTAAGTAGTGAGCAGAGCTAAAGGGCGTTAAGGCAGACAGCAAGAGGACGGAGCCTCAAAGAGATTGACCAAAAATCTGAATATGAGAGACAAGAAAGTAAGGATTAGTCAAAAAAGTTGGAGAGCTTTGAGAGATCCTACATTATTTTTTCGCAGGGGGCCTCTGTGAGCGTCTTGACACTTGTAACTTCAGGAGGGTTTCTGCTCACATCTTCTCCAGCCCTCAGGACTCATCCCACTGAACACTAGATGGGGTTCCACTAAAGCTGCCGTGGTCCAGGACAAGATTCAAATCTCAGAAGCTCTGCCCCGGTGACATGGTTAAAGCTTAAGGGGAGGGAAAAAGGCAAAGCAAGTCCTTCAGGCTACACCTAAACTCACACCACATAAACAATGGCAAAATGACAAGCGAGGCACTCTGTGTTTGCAGGGAGAAACAGCGCAAAAGGGGGCTGCCCTGCCAATCTCTCCTCTAGGGGGGCCACTCTGATAGGGCATAAGGGGATGGTCACAACATTGATAAGGCCCCACAGTCAAACACACTCTTAAATAAAAAAGCTGAGGCCTTGCTGGGCCGCCTGCAGCTCTCATCAGCAGGGTCAATGGCAAGGCAGAGAGGAACACAGTGAGCCCTGAACTCTGATCACCTCCAAACAGAGGGACGCTGGCAAAGGTTAAAACAGCTCAACATCCCACCCTCTGTGGCTCTCACTCCGACCTCCCAGTAACTACAGCCCTGAGCATCACTGATATTCAGCTACAAATACAATGACTTTCTGTTTCCCTTTCTGCTACCAGAACACTCTAGAAAGACACACAACTCATTTATAATGAGCACTGCTTCAGCTAAATAATCCCAAACTTAAAGACAACATGGTCATACTCTTATAATTACATACACAAGACACTTGCAACTATTTTAGCATATGGCCTAGACATAATTAGGAATTTTTGCATTCTGCAGATGGGTTGTTGAAACAAGTGACTTTCCCTCACTCCCCTTTATTAGATTTAAAGGAAATTTAGGGGAAAAAAACAGCACTCAGGGATAGACTAGGTTTTGCATTAATCATCAAGTTCCTAAAATCACGTGAAACAGCGTTTCAATGCGTGACTTTCTCCCGAAAGGAATATTTATTTTAAATATTTATTTTAAATGCACATGCTTTTCAGGTTGTGCTAAACACAGTGTGCTGCATATAAATTTTTATTTGCTCGCATGAAATCTGTAGGCCATTTTTCTAAAATTTTAAATCAAAAGATTATTTATTTTTAAATTGCAGAAAGTATAAATTTTGTGCGGCAAAATTCGATCACACTGCGCGGAATAACAAAGTTGGGGCTTCTTTCCATTTAAGAAATTTATGAAATTGCTTAAAATATTAATGGATATTTTTTTTCCTCCTAATGAACGCATGACTGAAAAGTCGGTCAACAAAAATACACGCTGCAACGTCCTGTAGCGAAATGAAAGCTTTATTTATAACTACAGTGATCTCAAAGCGCAGTTTTATTAAAGTGTCTTGTTTGGCTCGAGTATTCCCCTTTTCTACAAAAACAAAGCAGCTTGCAATTAATTATAACTTTACTGGCTTATGTTGGCCTCTGAAACTCTGAGAGCTCATGCAGAGTCCTGAATGCCACTTTGTACAAACTCATTTCACATTTTAGGAACCACATTTCTAACAAAGCGTTCTTACTGCAGTTTTTTTTTCAAAGGTGTAAGATGTTCGCATTGGCTACAAGTCCGCAAGTTAAAATTAGGAAGTCGGTTTATCTATATGGACACGAAACTATCTTTTAGACTAATCGGTTTGTGGACACAGAATGGCCGAGACAAAACTTCAGCTTCCCAAATATTTGTTTTCTTCGTCTTCTTCTTTTTTATAAGAAAAAAAAAATATTTGCCTAAAGATGGGTAAACTAAAGAGACCGTCGCAGGAGGAACTGGGAAAGATGTTTGTTCATTAACGTTCTCCGGCGCACTCTGTCCTCCTTTCATCTTACTTTAAAAAAAAGTAACAAGCCATGACGTAGACTGTTGATATATTTTCATAAAAGAAGGAAATATCTGTACGAGTTTACAGCGCAAAGCTGAAGCACACGGAATACAGTATTTGTGGGTCCGGGACCAAAGAAAAGTTGGGAGTCCCGACAGGGGCGACAGGGTGGTCGATGTCGAGGCAAGACGCCGACCGCTGAACGCAGGGAAGCCTGCGTGCGAGCGGAGCGATTATTTATTTATTTAAAACGCGCTAAAGTTAAGACTAAAAACTTTTGAAACTTTTAAGTCACACCGAGCTCAGACCCAAAGAAAACGCACCATATCTATGTTTTTATATTTAACTTATTAACCGTCTAGAACCGAGTTTTAACCCCTGATAATCAAATAATCAGCGCAGAATTGTCAAGTTACCCCAAATTGTTCTTGGTACTTGAATAATGGGAAATTCGTGGAAAATCGGTGCATCAACTTTTGTTAAAAGTCGACCATACTTTCATCAAGAAGTCACTTGAATTTGTAAAGAAATCAACAAAAAAACTAACAGCATAAACTCCAATTCAAAGTCTTCCTTAACAGTGAGAGTTGACCGCGGACACAATAAAAACATCGCTTAAAAGAAAGAAAAATTCACGGTGATTGCATAAAAGGAGCGTTGGGTTACTTGGACTCACCATTGTGCTCCGATAAAGGCAGATGAGGGTCGGATTGGAAGTGTTGAGGCTTCGCTTGCTTCCTCCGCGACATGCTGGCTGGCACATCAGCAGGCAAAGAATAAAAAAATGACTACAAAACCTTCTAAAAAATTACGTAAATCGAGAACATCCACCGCGCATGTGCCCCGTTATGATTATCAATAATGCTCTGCGATTAATCATACGGGGGGCTTCTTTGAAAGGCGATTGGCACCTTGCCAGCCCCCCTCCTATTCAAATGAAGTCTCTTTAATCAATTAGCTCCTGATTTGCTGGGGACTCTTGTCTCTCTCTCAGCTCCCACCCAATGAGTTGATCCGTATGAGGAAGAAAGGCTGGGTTTTCCAAACTCCCTTTAGATACGGTTTAACCCCTTCTGTTAGCCAAGTCAAGGCTTATCTTGACTACTACAGGGGAATGTCAGCGTCTCGAGTCCATGCCCGCGACAGTATCTTTCAGTCTTTTTCACTGATCAAGCAGTGATCACAGTTTATTTTCTTTCTTTCTTTTTTCCTTTTCCCTGTTGATGTGGATTGACGGGACGCTCGCAACTCAAACCTTCGCGATCTCCAACCAACTTTAATTTCACTACAACAGTAGTCCGTTCTCCACTCTTGCGTTAAGATCGCTGTAATTCAGCTCTTGTTGTGTGCACACCGACACCTACTTTCTGAAGAGTTTGAAGCGAAGCTCCCGGTGCGCTAAAACGCAACGTCTCGCCAGCATGTTCCGTGCGTAAATGGCACCGTTACGCGTTCCCAAAACTCCAGAGTGTGATCCGACGTCCCAATCACTTTGATTTGATTATTATTAGCAGAAAGAGGGGTTACTTACTAACACGTTTTCATCACACACTGCGTTCCGCGAATAAACAAACTTTGAGGGCCCGTGCGGCAGTGGGACAAATGTGGAGCCCGGCCCATCGAGGATCTGATTGGTCATCGGGCTATTCAGTCACGTTACCATTCACCTCCACCTCCCTCTCCCTCCCTCCTCTCGCTCCCGCTCTCTCTCTTTCTCTCTGATTGAGCACAGCAGAGCCAAACGGTTTGTGCGCGCCGGGATGATCAGTGGTAAAGAGCGGAGAGACAGAAGTCTGTTCATCTGAATGGGGATAAATTAAGCTTTTAAATTCTTCCCCAAACACTTTTTTTTAACGAATGCTTGCCTCATATCCATGTCATGTGGACTAATCTATATTTTACATCATGCATTTGGAAAAAAAACCTAAACTTATCTTTATATATTCACCATCCACTGGGTTGTTTATATTGTAAAATCGGCATGAATGACTGCATAATGTCCTTATCAAAAGTTAAATGTTTGGCCTGTTGATATGTTTTATTTTATCATAATGGTAAATGTTTTTATTAGAATGACAATTGGCCAATATATTTCAGCTGATAACGGCAAAGCAAATAAAACAATGTCTTAATCGAGCCTGTGGATTACAGAAGTTACTTTATTATTATTATTATTATTATTATCATCATTATTATTATTATTATTATTATAAATAATGCATTAACAGGAGTGCGCATTCACTTGGGATGCTTAAGAGGGCAAGAGATCCCACAGGAGCTTCTTGTGAGCGCTGAGTCGAGTAGATTTATTACCTGAAAAAGATAAACGAAGCTCTCAGTCAGGCTGATTTTGAGAAATGAAGATAATAATGTTACTATAGGTGATGCCTCGGATGCCATTATTTTTCACTGAATATTTAAAGAGCAGCTGCAGGCTAGATGGATCTGGTCCTCTCTTGTGTCAGATATCTTTTAGTTTCGACTAGCCTTACTATTTACTTATTCATGAAAAAAGGAAAGAGCAGAGGGAAAATCAAATACCTCTGATGGCCTTAGTGATCTGCTTTATCAATGCGTTAGGTCGAATAATTAAACAGCACACATAATTTTCAAATGGAACATTCTTTTCTTCTTCTTCTTCTTTTTTTGGGGGAGGGAGTATCAATTGATGCGTAAACTGTCCAAAAACCTGGGGACCAGATCGAAATTAAAGCTGTGACTAAAAAAATCAAAGAGCAAATTATCATTAGTAGGGGAAAATGTGTATGTGCGCGTGCAATTATATGCAGGAAACTTGAAATTGCTAGGAGAGGAAAAAGGGGTCTGCAATATTGTAATGTCCCGGGCGGAAAAATCAATGGCCAGTTAATTGATGTGAGTGTTGGTGTGAGATTGTAAACAGGGTGATTTGCAGCCCAGCCGAGCAGGAGACATTTTAAATGGGATTCACTCGGGACGGTTGAGGATACAGTGTTAACAGTCATGGGCTGAATGACACAGGCGGACACAGTTTGGGGACCCAACAGATATAACTCAGTGCCAGTGCTTGAAAAAGTTTTAAACTGACTTAAACGTTTTTTATTTCTTTTCTTTTTTCAGAGGCGTGTGTCTGCCTGAATTATTATTTATTATCTGTTGAGTGAGAAAGCGGGAAAAAATAAATATTTAACATAAAAATGTTTATCATACTAATGATAATGATATTAAGATGGAATTATTAATGTATATTTCCTTTAAAAAAAAACTATTAAAACCTTTGATTAACGGTGGATGTAATAACCGTTTATTTAACAGGCGCATCAAACAGTTTCTTTTTGTCACTGTGGGGGAAAAAGTGCTTTCAAAGAAAAGTGACAGAAGCCTTTGGCGCATAAAAAGTGCGCATTTGTCGGTTATGCGCAATCAATGCTGCGCGCACCATATCAGAGACGGTCTGTCTTGGGTGTCATCATTCACTATTATCACCGACACGTCGTGATTGATCACGTAGCTCAGAAACACTGCACGTCTGAGCGCATAATGCGATAGTTAAAGCGAGGAATCTACCAAAGCGCAGTTGTTAGTGATCCTCACACTCTGTATTTCTAACTAGAAAGCCCCCTTTTTTTCTGCGTATTCAACACGTGGTGGGTTTCTATTCACGGTCCTGCTCCCTGCTCGACGCGATGCCTAAAGAATTACAACTAGCTGGATTAGGCCTTCATCTAGGTCAGCTGCACGTGTGTGTGTGTGTGTGTGTGTGTACGTGTGTGTGTGTGCGTAGTATTTGTGATAACAGTCGCACAAATGGCAAAAAGAGAGAGCGGACAAAACTCAAGGTTTTACAAGAAAGCAGAGTCTCGTGACTCCAGTATGTATGAAGAGGAGTGGAGTCCCTGATTAACAGGGCTGCTGCTTACATGGACAATAGGTTTGATTTATATGTTATGAGTAAAGAGCCTCTGTTAAAAAAATACCAAAAAGTTATAGAGATAATATTATGAAAGGGCCTTTTTAATAATAACAAATACAATCACAAACAACAATAGGCTGAAATTCCCTAAAATGTTTTAATTTGTGGCAGAATAAACTAGTACATTATTCCTTCTTTTCTTTATTAATGACAACTGATGAAGTCAATGGTCCCCTCATTCCCAGAACAAATATCAAGTGCCTGGCATTATTAATGGCACCATGATGTCTTTACTAAAGGATTATGAGCTTGATTAAAGGGATTGTTGTAAGCTGGCCTCATGCTCAAATAAAGAAATAAGCCCATATTTTCCTTCTACCAAGTCACACACTCTGTCACTGTATGACTCTTAACAGAACAGTACTGCTACGTTTAGGGTGCCCAACCTCAGTCAGTTAAATATTACTCAGTATTTGAGTTATTCCACATAAGTCTTCTAAAAAACCAAAACGAATAAATAAACAACAAAAAAAAAAATATCTAAAATTAATCAGGTTATAGGGCTTTGGGGAAGAAAAAAAAACTCCAGCTGGAGCAGAAATTATTGGTTCATTTACTTGAAGTATGAAGTGAGATTTCTTTGTCTTCCAGACAATCAGAATGCAGCATTTAGCACTGTTTTGCCACCAAAGGAATCCCATTGAAAAATCGCCTGCATTAAAATTCAATACCTGCAGCAGCACCGACTAGCCTCCATTAATTAAGAGATCAAACCCTTTCTATTGTCCTCCAGCAGCCCTGCCACCACTTGTCCCACAGATTGTTTTCCCCCATTGTGCCCTCTGACATCTTCCTGCAGCATCGCCCGATATCAATGGGTCGTGTTTGTTTTTACATTATCTCAGCTGCAGTTACAGACACCCCCTTTCAATCTCATCTTGTTTGAGGGAAAACAAGCAAACATTCAAGGGTGTCGCAGAGGTGCTAGAGGTCACTGGTCCATCACACATACCCTGCATGTCCAGGCTCTGTGTGTGTGTGATTGTGAGTTTGCATGTGCCACTGGTACAGCCATCTGTGGCACAAACACTGTGAGTGATTGTGTTTAAGCTGTAGCTACTCAGGTACAAGTGTACAAGTGTTAGGAGATGTGTGCCAACGGATCCTTGACAAAGAGCTTCAACCCCCCCCCCCCTCGTTATTAGTGAGAGAGGCCAGGCTTCAGTGTCTTTCTGAATGGTGTAACTGGACACCAAACATTACAGGCGGGATGCACTCAAACATAAAACTACATTTGCATCCTTTTGGATAGTTTGCAAACACTAGAATAGTTTTGTTTCAGATAAAATATAAACACAGCACAATTTAGAAGAGATTAAAACTTTATGATAGTATAACTTGCTGCATTCTTGTATTAAAAACAATTAATTACACTTTTCAATTTGGACAAATTCAAAGCATAGTTTGTTTCACATCAGATATGACTGATTATTAACTGATGATTCTTATTTATAAATAAACGTTTAAATAGATATAGATAAGTAATATACACAGCACTTGAGCAAAACGAACCTTTAGCTTTAGTTCACTAAGTTTATTAGCTTTATGGCTGTTTCTCATTACTGTCCACCCAAGTTTTTTTTCTAAATAGATACACTCAGTCACAGTGATGCAATCGTTCAATCCTTCAATTGTTATCATACAAATTCACTTGATTGTATCTGATTAAACATGTTCGCTTGAGTTGCATTAACGACAAACACGGTGGTACTGGACGACCACCAAGACTCCCATTTTAGCTCCTTCGTATTCTTGAAAAACACATTGTGCTTTCATATGACATTGACAAATGATATTTGGATGAAGAGGGATGCTTAGATGGTTAGATGTTTCACAGAATGGAGCCGGATTACACTGACACACATCACTAAGACTGGAGGTTATAGAGGAACCAAACACTCCAAACATCTTGAAGAAATTACAGACATCACCCACCGAAAGCTGAGTGTTTATGTATTCTTAAGAACCTGGAAGCAAAACTAAAAATTACACATCGACTTATCCCTACATTACTTCACACGCTCGTAAACACAGAATATACAGAATATACACATGCAATGTCTGTGTCACAGCCACAAAGCAAGCCGGGCGGGTAATGTAACCACACAACAAAGCAACGTGCAGGTAACCACCGAGCCAGCAGACACGCCACGTAAAACAAAAAAACACACACGTTCTTACAGTAAATACAGCCACAAAGTTGAAACATATCAAGCGGTTTATTCGCAGTGACTCTGGGCACAAGATGTTTATCAACTGCCGCCAGACAGCTGTGTTGGTCGGCCAGCAGTTAACTGTGTCTCAGACAGCCTCTTATTGCTATTGATAGTTAGCATCAGTGTCCTGGCTGAGGAATGGGACTGCTATAGGCAAACACAAGCTATTGATCTCCAGCCTGTCCCTGACCGGCCTGGAGCTACAGAGGGAAAGAAATGGGAGTGGAGGCCGGGCGGAGCCTTCAGACTCACTGTCTGGCACCTGGAAGAGCTACCGGTGGTGCTGGTCAGGAGTGTATTGAGAAAGATCTCACTCCTTTAGATTGCTGCTTTGTGTTCAAATAAACAGCCTGCATCTATTAATGAAGCATTAGCTAAATTATTCATTTATAGTCCCATTTTAAGTCTTTCATTTTAAGGCCACCTAAAGAAATGCATTTCTTGTCAGTTTTTCTCCAGTCAATGAAATTTTTAACTTCCTACGTACTTTGCATCTTGTCTCGTCCCCCTTTCATCCTTTTTGTTCGGCTATTTCTTAAATTAATATCCTCATTCGTTTATGTATTGATTGATTGATTGGCTGGAATAAAGCAATTCACTTTGGTGCACAGTGCTTTCAAAGCGGCATTTAAGCTCACCGCTAGCAACATTCAATTCATTAAATGACTGCTTCAGATTGTGCCCTGTTTTCTTTATATTTCTCTATATATTCCCAATAAAGAAATCACCACCAAATATGATGCCTTTCTGTACTTAATTGCTCTTTAAAACAAGCACAAACACACATGAGACTGCACTGAGGTTTCAGTGGTTAAAAATGAGGAATCTGTCGGGAGGAAAAGTGTTGCAGGCTCTATGTGAGGTCTTCTTATGTGTTTGCATGTGTGCTCTTGAGCTTCCTGTGACCACACGAGAGGGAACTAAATTTAAGCTGGTGTTTGTGTGTATGCCTGTGTGCTTTAGACTGAAAAAAAAAACAAAAACAGAGATACTGTATGTATCTCTGCTTTTGTTAAGTGTTTATTTACCCACTCAGGTGACCACCACATAATATGTAGAGGACAACATTTCTGCAAGTGCTGCATATATATGGCATTTTATTTTCAATGAGTAGAACTGAAATTAGATGGTATTTAGTTATAGCTCCACTGTTGTTGCACACCACGTCTGCACTGGAAAGGGGAAGAGGAGTGAAATCTGCCTGGAGGTGAAGGGGGAGGGCTTGTCATTCTTTATTTACCCCACTTGTGGAAGTCTAGTCGGATACGGGATATCAGAGAAGTCAGTTCCCTGATGACAAGCGAGAAGACTACCTTGAGGGGTAAACTCAGTCAAGTTATAGGACTGCCACCACTTCCCCACTTCCTTTTTCTTCACGAGTCACTCTTTTCTCCCCTATTTATGTCTCCTCTTGCTTCTTTTTTTCCTTTTACTATTTTCTTTTCATATTTTGTAAAGGAAGATATAAAACGTAAGAATTACGCCAATAAATTTAATTTACTATGGAGGTGAACAGGGTATGAAAAGAAAATGAAAAAGTAAAAAAAAAAAAAAAAAAAGAAATCCATGTAATAATGAAAAACACTTCAGTGCCCTTATTTGTGTTTGTGTGTGTGCGTACGCTGGAATCAAATAGTCCCTCTCCTGCTCTCTTAGCTCATTTAGGCTGCATGTCAGACAGAATGGCAATCAGACTCTCTCATCAAACTCCATTGCCCTTTTACTTTTTCTCCTACCTCCTGGCTCATCTTGTTTGGTGAGTTGGTGCTTTTCAAACTCCCATCAAAACGTCTGGCAAGGGGACACAACACAGCTTGCCTTACATTTTCACAAGGCCCACTGAGGTTTGCTCCATATTCTTTAATGATGTTTTTGTACAGATAAAAATTACAGTCTTTTTGTTTGTCAGAGATCTAGCATCTCATATCTAAAAACCCTACTACAGGTAGGGTATGCATTCTCATCACTCTGGTATACAGCTGCACACATTCAGATGGATAAGGACAAATGTAAGCACACACACACACACACACACACACACACACACACACACACACACACACACACACACACACACACACACACACACACACACACACACACACAGGACTCTTTTCAAAGAAGTTTGCTTTTTTTATTACTTCCTTTCCCATTCAGTGGCCTCCCCACTTTCCACAGTGCCCTGGGTGTGCAGTGAAAGAGTCGTGCTTATTATGTGCTCCGGGCTCTCCAAACCCAGCTTTGTTTTGTCCAGATAGCTCTCTCTCCCTCACTCTCCTTCTCTGTCTCTCTTTAATATTCACAGTAAGAGTCTTGGCTCTCACAAGACGGCTGTTTTCCCAGTTTTCTCCCCCGCTAACAGCCAAGTGTGGCCCCTGTGAGTGTAAACACGCAGAAGGGAGGGACATCTCCTGACAAACATCTCCAAGGATGTGCCACCCTGCCCCGTGTCATTCATTCTCTACCTGGCACTGGAGCTAAACTGTTAACACTGAAGTGTGAGTGCCCGAACCCTAAAGGACTGCCAGCGGCTGCACATGCCTGGTCTACCTAAATTCACACTACACTCACATCTGCTCTTCACAGAGAAACGATGCAGTGTATAAGCACATCACAGAGTCTGTGCGTGTGTTGCAAAGGCAGAGCTGTTTGCGGAACTTCGTACGATGACAGAATAACAAGTAACTTAATGTACACATTTCTCATAGACCTAATTTGAGATTTCACACCTAATCCATTCTTAAGTATGCCTTGCTTTGTCCCCTTACACTGCACTGAAAGCCCTTATATGTCAGCCTGTTCTGTCAGTGTGAGTTGTGAATGTGTCACCATGACAAATTCTTCTACATTAATTGCTTTTGGCAGTTAAGGTTATTCTCCCTTGGACTGTAATGTCTTCCAGGGGTCCTTTGTTTAACCAGGTGGCTATCATAAGAACCACCTCTCACAGAGTTGATATCTGGAGAGTTGCACCCACTGGAGAAAATTGTCATTACCTCGTAGCTTAGTATCTGCCATTGGCAGCACAAGACTAGCAAACAGCATGAATTAGGAGCGGAGCTTATATTTAAACAGAAGATCACCCCAAACATTGATAAGGCAGTGCAATGCATGGCAGTCAGACCCCTGGTGATGTTAACAGCACTATGCTGTTATCACAGGTGTGATCGCTCACCAGCCCACAACCACATTTACATCTTAATTACCAGCCTAATCAATGGGGTTGCACTTTGACTTCATTTGTGACATTCTTGAAACCTCATTTAAGGTATAAGAATAGGCCATCGTAAGTACTGGTGGTAAGAGAGAGGCAACTATTTTCACTGTGGGATACAAAGAAGATAAAAAGGGGCATACTCCTGAAGTCTCACAGGCGTGCTCACGCTGCACAGTGGGGTTGACAAAGTGAGCACTGGGAGATATTTATGATAATTGCATACTCCTCCCAAAATGACAAAGCAAATTGGTGAGACGTGCAGCGTATGACAGAAAACGGATGGCTTGTGGGACTTGAGCGGGGTGATTTAAATGCCAAGTGATTGAACAACAAACTCGCATTAAGACCTTATTGATGAGTTCAGAGTTTCATTTGGGATCAATAAGACGATTGGTTGAGGCTGAAGCCAATACATGCAGTAGGGAGAGACTGCGGGGTAGAGAGATGAGAGGTTATTGAACTGCTTCACCACAGAATAGAGAAGACACTGGGTTATGTTTATCTAAAAGTGGCCTTAGAGTACATTCCTGCAAACAGCAACAACTGGAGGATTTTATCCAGAGGGGTGGCAGGATATTGTCATACGGTGATGTCAGAATATGGAAGCGAGCAGTTTTTGTTAATCAGCTTGAAATGATGCCTGATTACAGATGAGAGCTCGATGTAAATGTTGACCATTGAGAGATTAAGATTTGAGTGTCAACATAATTTTTAAGATGGAATTTAAACAGTCAAATAGGTTTCCAGCCTGAGTCAGAAACTCCACAGGTTGCAAGTGAGCGTGTGAAAACTAGTTAGCGAGGGAACAGTGAATTGGAAATCTTTAGCCTAATGGTTAAAGTGGTTGAAAGTAGTAACAGACAAGCAGTGGAAACAATGAATAATCACCCAGCTTCTACTAATCCAAAAACACAAATGCCAGCTCAAAACATATGTAACACAACAACATCTGGTATAGTATAATTATTTATGTTAAATAACATCAAGTTTAAACTCCACTGAGATGAGCTGAAGTAGATGAACAAGTACACGAGCTCAAGAACCACTTGCCTAGACTATTAAATGTCGATTTGTGCTGTTGTGGCTTGTTAAGTTACTTCTTCACTGGTGCCGAAAAGAGAAATTCACTATGATTGCTGAAGCAGGCTGTATGGGTGAGAGGCCTAGTACTGTAAAGCTTGAAGAATCACAGCTGTGTCATCACTCTCCTCCCACGGTGTGACGGATGATGCTAACAATGAACATTTCATCTTCAGCTGCAGCGCAAGCTCCTATAAGACAGAGATGAAGTACATGGGGCGAGATGAATTACAGCGCAGTGATTTATCATGACAGGCCAATAAGAAAAATACAAATGAACAATTAGCAAATTTAGCCTTAATTAACCGCTCCGAGACAAAAGACGAGCTTGTACAGCATGTGCGAACATGATTCGTAGTAGTCAAAGCACAGGGCTAATCTTCACGCAATTTGAGGAATATTACTGTGTTAATTAGGGTTAATTGAATAATTTGCCTCATTGCATACTGATTATGGATGTCAAACACAGAGGGGATATCTTGATTAAGCAGAATGTTCTGAATAAAGGATGTGTGTTTAGTGGGCAAGTATGAAATACCTACAGATTAAATGTCAATCAAAAGCTTTTCAAAGGCACAAACATTATTTTTGAGCCTTAAAAACAAAGAATTTTTTATGTACTTTTTGTATTTTGAAAGCCAGTCAGATGACTTTGATGGAGTAATTTATTCTGCAACACATTAACAGTTTCTTTAAACAGATGTGGTGCAAAAGAAGACAAGGAGAGACTGTGGTGTTTGCCTGGTTTGAACCATGCTCACATCACATGGGTTCTGTTTTTTTTCAGCACCTGATTTGGAAAAACTCAGTTTCCCACACAGTCTCCTCATGAGTGATAATGCAATTTAACAGGCAATACAATACCGTGCGAGACCTGGATGACATGCTTCCCTCGTCTCAGCACTGGCTTGAGAATTAAAACCCACAAGATCTTTGGCACACATTTGTGCACTCCTGCATCCACACAAACAGATGCAACCAAAACAAATTAGGACATATCTCATAATTCAGTGTCACAAAATCTAATTGGTATCAGCTAAACTCAATTTGCCCGAAGCCCTTAGAACTTTTAAAGTTCCAAGGGCTTTTGGCTTTGTTCTAAAAATATAAATTTTAGTTAAATAAGGCCCCCCCCCCCCCCAAAAAAAAAAAAAAACCACACAAAAAAACAACACAAACACATTTTGACATTATGTCAATAAGTGAAAACTGCAAAAACCTCCTTCCTCACCCTCCCAGCCCTACACGCATGCCTACAAACACAAAAACGTGCCCTTAAACCTGCTGAGAGAATAAAGCATACATTACACAGTGAGTTCTTAATTAGAAGGTATATATGATGGCTGTTTGTATATGTTTAAGTTTATGTGTGTGTTTGTGTATGTATCCACAATGTGTGCGTGTGCTGCAGAGAAATAGGATGATGCCATCATCCAGGGAGCTGGCAGCAAATATCTGGTTAACAAATGATGATGTGAATACATGGCCTCATAAGTCTATAAATCAGATTCCCCCCTTACAAATTAATAGAGTTCACAGTTGACGGCTGAGGTGGGACATCGTAAATTATGTTTGGCACATGAAAATGGAGCAAAAACTGGAGGAGAAATAATAGAAATTTGCCCTGCTGTATTGGGATTGTTGCTTTCCTAAAAAATGAAAAATAAAATGATGGCAATAACACATTTAAATACTTTAGGACATTTTTCCTGATTACCCACTTAGAGTGGAGAAAAAAAATCAGTTCTCGTGAATAAAATTACAATTTTTTTTAAACAGAAGTACTCACTTCATGCATACTCTGCTTCACTTAATATTTTGAACTGTTAGTTCTTATGCATATATTTTCTATTGTCCCTGCATTTTCCTGTCATTGCAAATAGCTGCCAAAGAAATGGCAGAACAGGCTTCTTGGCACATGGCTTGAGGATGATATCAAAGACAGAGGAGGAAACATCAGTAAAAAGACTAAAAAAGGACAACAGAAACAAGAGAAATGTGGGGGATGATGGGAGGAGGGCTAAGTACCAGGAGCGTGTCAATGTGGGTGGCTAATGGTGGGGGTACCAAGGTTGCAAGCAATTTCTCTTTGTTATCAAGTGAAATGACTCTGCAAATATGACAATAAATCACAGTGGAAATCAATCTGAGAGGAGGCGACTGTGAGCCACTGATAATGCATCAATCAATATTTAATGTTTAGACTTTAATTAATCCACAGGCGCCAAGCATTCTTTAAGTGACAAAGCGCGAGGAGAGGGGGAAAAAACGAGCAGGGAGTGCTTTTGCATAGAATAGCTCTTATATCAAACGGAGACACTGAGCTGAGCGGCTTCATCAGTCGATTTCCCACAGCTTCCCAGTGTTGCTTTATTTCCTATTCTCTTATTTACGAGACCTTGAAACTGAAGAGAATAAAAGTATGCATTTGGAAGTTAGATGAAAAATCAGTAAATATCTTTACTGAGTATATGTGACACTGCTTAAGTGATGTTTAAAATATGTTCTGGATCCACCCAAAGTCCTAGGAACTACACTCAAAAAAGCGAAATTGGGTGGTTATTAAATTTATAAGAGTCTAACTTGTAATTTGAATATAAAAATAATTTTATGTTTTTATGGTGAATGTAATTAAATCATGTACGATCTGCATGAAATTCAACAACTTAATACTAGTTCAATGTATTCTTGTTTCAATTACATGACACAATCTAGTAAGAGTGGTTAGTTGCATGGATATCACAAGATTACGCGAGATTTCAAACCACAGGAAAATCATTGGGATTATAAGTGGCAGAAAAGCATAACCACAGCACTTTTTTAACCTGTCAGGGACAAAAACATAAAAAAAATTCGGCATTTAACTACGGAGTGACATCTCGGTGGCGCTCGGTTAGCACTATTGCCTCATAGCAAGAAGGTCCTGAGCTCAACTGGCCACAGCCTTTCCGTGTGGAGTTTGCACGTTCTCTCCGTGTTTGCGTCTTCTTGGGTACATGCAGTTAGTAGGGCTAGGTTAATTAATGATTCTAAATTGCCCATAGATGTGAGAGTGAACGATTGTCTGTCTCCCTGTGATATACTGGTGACTTGGACAGAGTGTGCCCCACCTTTGCCCTGTGACAGCTGGGATAGGCTCCTGCGACCAAGGGGAGTGACAGCTATGTCCTAAACCCATTAAATTTTGTAGGAAAATAAGATGCACATGACCAGTTTTATGTTAACCAGACTCTGACATTGTTGAACACTGCAAAAAATAACTCTTTAAATGAACTTAAAATAATCATGGAAAGGATTTCCATGTTAATAAATGGCTTTCTATTTGCATTAAGTACTTTTGTTGGACTAACGTAATTTGCATGGGTTGGATCAACTCAATTCAAATTTAATTAAGTTGGTCCAATTCAAGTACATTATGTTGGAATAACAGAATTGCATAATGGTAAAATAAAGCAATTTAATCACGTGGAAAACCTTTTCATGGTTTTTTTTATGTTCATTCAAATAGTTATTGTTTTTGAGTTTAGATAATAGGCTGCTGCTATTTATTGTTTCTTTATGCATTTGAAATAATGTAAACTACTCAAATAATGATTGTGAGGTTTTGAAATTAGGTGAACTCTGCTCATAATGTAATGTTGTGTTGTTTTGTGCCACATCACACTTGTCTGACCATACCAAAAAGGAAAAAAGTTTACAGGTGTTTTTATTCCCTGTAAGAGAAGGCAAGTTAAAAAGCTAGGTGTAATAGAAGAAGTACTTCATATGGGGTTCATAAGTCCATAGGGTGAACACAAGGATAGTGGAAACAATGTAATTAAAGACATCAATAGAATTGTACTGGTTTGTACTTTCAAAATGTCCCTCAACATCATTACTGATCATTGTCACATTTGTCTTTCTGATGGTGCACACTGGGAATCTCTACTTAAGACATAATTTTTTTAAAATATATTAATCTTTTGTAAATTAGAAATGAAGTTGGTGAGAATAAATATAATTATAATAAAATTATTTTGTGCATGCTATTGCTCCCATCTAAATAAACATATTTGGTAATGAGCATCCTTCTGGACAAAAGAATTAGAGGTGTACTTGCCTATCTTTAAATATGACTTATTTGTGCAGTGCTCAAACTAATTCCTCAAATGCCTGTCCACATTCTATTATAGAAAAAAGGTGGCATTTAGATACATGCAGTTTAGTGGAAAGGAGACCATGTATGAAACTGATACCTTCTGTTACACCCAACACTGTCAGATGATGTAAATGCATGCTGGGAAGAAACTTCAAATCTAGTTTGACTATCCAGCAAACAGGTGCCACAGGCCAGTGAAAATAGTGGTGGCATTTAGTATTGCAATGTATTGGATTACTTAAATACATATACTTTTTTCGAAACCAACATGGTGGTGCGACCAATGCTTATGGTGGCCTCTCCCACCAACGGATACGATGACATGACTGATGATAGAAAAAATATCATTTTTAACCACAAAAAAAAACTGTTTTATTAACAAAAAGTGTCTGATTATTGTCCAGGTCTGATTGTTCACCTTTCAGTTTCTATCCTAGCATGAGAATTAGACTGTAGTTTAAAACTTTAAGAAACTCATACTTTTTTTCCTAATTGTGGGAATGCAACACTTCAAGGCTGTGAGAACACTAAGCTCCATCTCAATAAACTAGCTGCCCAGGACTCCATACCTGCACACCGCTGACACTGCTGTAACGTCAAGATTCAGGAGCTCTATCGAACAAAAATCCCTGTCTGAACAATGCAACCATCAAGCCGTTATGAAAGACCATTTCGGTGCAGAGCCATGCTTAACTCTTGCCCTCTGATCACACTGACACATCCCACAGGTACTAATTACTGAATCTACTTCTGGAGTGGAGTGGCGAGAGAAATAACATGGAAGACGCTTGACATTTTGGATACCTGCCGTAAGACTTAGAGGGATAATTGGGACACAACTGAGAGGGAGGTCCACCAAGTCTGTTTCAGTTGATATAATAGCTTTAGGTTACTCCCAGAGTAAGACACATCACCAAAAACATGACTGCAGGAGAGCAATGAGTGGGTCAAGGCAGAGAGAGAGAAGAAAACAGGCATTTCAAGGTTAAGACCTACAAGTCTGTGGAAAGTTATTTTAGAAGTTCCTTGAGATGTGGATAAATGGCTTAATCATAGCAGGTTTTAATAGTCTTGATTACACATAATACATGTTAACTCATTATGCACAGATTTTCAGGTCTTTTATTTTGAAACAGGACTCCTCCGCAGCTGGTTTGAATGCAGTCTAATGAAAGTGCAAAATGAATCATGGACGGGTCATTCTTGAAAGCAGTTATTTTAAATATCAGTTGAAAAAGTTAAACGATGATAACTGTGGCTGTCTTGTAAATTAGTCTACCCTATAAAGTTTTCATCTAAAACTAAAACACTTTCAATACATTTCTTAGTGAAATTGCTGCAAGACTAAAACAACATCGTTGTCATTTCAACATATATTGATCAGAAATGTAGAGGAGTTGCAGTGGGGAGAGCAGTATTTAACTGACTTTTATGACAGTTGTTAAGTCATTTCCTGAAGCTGTGGTTTATGCCTTTGCAATAACCTCCATGAATGATGTAATGAGAGATTATGATACTTCCTCCCTATTTTATGACCTCTCTACCTCTTCCTTCATGCCAGCATGTGAGCGCATGTACTCAAGTTAAACCAATACCAGTACTATCCTTGAATTAAACGTACAACTGAATATTGGTCATTCTCAACTGATGTGGTTTAATCAATGAACACAGATAACAGGATGCAGTGTGTAAAATGAGCAATTAAATTTGCACATTTTAATTATAATGTAATTATACAGTTATTTCTCAATTTTTCACAAGTCTTTTAGATGTGACAGTCTGAATCAATTACAGCGCCTTACATATTAAATCAAGAATGATTTTTAATTCTGATCTTTCTGTTCTGCCAATAAAAGAAGGTCTATGAGGGATTTTCTTTCAACCATTCTATAAGCAGTTCTGATATGCATCATATAGGCAAAGAATGTTGTTTTTCCGCACCGCTTGGCAACTTTTGCTGCTTCTTCTTAGTAAAGGAAAGATTTAGGGTGTTATTATTTTTTTGGTTCTGTTTTATGGAGATGAACAAATGATTCCAGGGAGCTGTGAACCCAGCAGTCTGAGATTTAATTTGTGAAAAAAAATGCTAATGCGATTAGCCTCATATACAAATATATATAAATGTAGAAAAACAGATATACAGGCATTGATAATCACACATAACATATGTGTATAGAATTATACAATCAGTATATAATCAGTAGACAGTTAGTCACATGAAACAAATTTACTGTCACATACCAGTTAAATATCCAAAGGGCCTTCTTAACTTTCTTTTTTATGCTTCTTCACAATAGTCCAGTGTTTGAGAGGAGCTAGACAGTTGCCAACAGAACATATCCAATTGGCCATGGTCATTAAAAAAGATCGACTAAAACAAGCTACAGTGAAACTGAGTTATTTAAGGGGGGGTGGCAGTGGAGCCACTGGTTGATATATTAGGATGTACCAGCGTGAAACACAAAGTGAGCAATAATCCAAAGTGTGAAATGCAGAAAGCTGTGGACAGGCAGGGCCATTCGAAGAGGCCAAGTATGACATCGACCCCAGAAAGACAGTAAGAGTGTGAGATGCATCTTAATTCCCCGAGACATATGTGAACATGTGTAACTGTATCATCAATTCCACCCAAAATGCCACAGGCTGACATGTCTGCAGCCGAGGCCATGTCTATGAGAACGAGGTAATAGCAGCCTGCTGTCATCTCCTGTCACTCTCAAAAAGTGAACTGTCAGACGTGAAACCAGAGACTTTCTGCTGAGAAGACACTATTTGGATTAAAGGTACTTAAAAAAGCATGGTTTTATATTTGACATAGTGTGACTATGAATCACGGTATGACTTAAGAATGATTGTATTCATATCTGTCTGCATCTCTGTAAAACCTCCACAACCACTAAGAAGGGCGGCAGTAATTACATAACTGAGAAATGATGATAGGGTTCATACTTTGCCTTTAAACAAGTATATGCCTGTACTTGTAGTTTAATCAATCTTAAATGCCAGTTTAGCTTTTCAAAACAATATGTGAAATCCTTCAAAACAGTGTACTTGTGCACATCAGAAAGAGCATTAGTCATTGCAAATGTTCTGGGAAATTCAGGTAAATGACACAAAAAAAGTTGAACAAATATTGTTTATGCCTTTGAGACTAAAATAAATATATTTCATTGTTTGCAATATCATGTGCAAAACTGTTCATCACACTGTCAAAATTCTATGGTTAGCTATAAAAATATTTGTAGGAGAAGGTGAGAACTAAGGATGCGTAGTGGTGTAACAAAGAGAAGACAAAAGCACAGAAGATGCAGGCTAAAGATGGCTCTTCCTGTGTTACACTGCAAAGGATCCAGTCCTTTGCAGTGTAACACAGGAAGAGGGTATGAGGCTTACGAGAATCTGCCAAAGGAGCAGGAGAGAGATGTTCAGTGATTCACAATGTTTTTTCTCTCTAGTATACTGTTGCACATAGTAGGCCAACGTTTTATTTCAACAGCACATATTGTTAGTACTTATTTGTTTTTATTGTTGCTCTAACTATATTTTAACTATATTTTAATGCATTGTGTGACCACTGGAACGTTCATTTTTCCCCATCACATAAAAATGTCAGTGCTAAAACCTTGTGGTGAACAGACCTCTACAGTCCACTGTCATTCTGTCCAAATACCTGAACAACCCTAGTTAACACAGTATGAGTCATAAGTCATTCATTGCCATGAAAACGGCATTTTGTCATTCACATTGAAGGTTTTGGGGGAGTTACAGGATTTTAGTTATCTATAATGTTTTGCAACATGTATAAACTATTTCAACTATTTTCAGGAAATGACAATTTAAAAATGGCATAAATATTTTCATTTTGATTGAGAAAAAAAAACCCTGATATGCTATTCAAACGAATGTACCTAACCCTCGATTTTGTGCCACAACTCTTTGCAAATTCTTTGTTCTTTAAAAGTTAACGCAGTTAATAAACTAACACTTGTTCTGGACTGTCTGTTCCCTCTTCTTTTTTCGTAAGTCAAAGTTCATTAAACTCAACTTTATGTGACTACCTTTTCCTTTTTTTCTCTTAAAAAAACAAAAAACAACTTTGTATGAATTACTAAATGTACTAGTCCAGTTCCAGATGAATAAGTTAATTTCAAGGCAAAATTTAACTCTGTCTCACGTTTTTTTTACCTGAAACTTTTTTCCAAGACAAGACTGAATGCAGCAAATCACTAAATACTCATCCTAATCTGAGCTGAATGACTCATAAAGTCATAAAGAGGGTAAAAAAGGTGAAAAGTCAAAAGTGATAGTAGCTGTGTCTACTGTCTGACAAAACTTTTCCAGCTAAACCTGAGTTTGTATGATGATGTCATCCATTTTAACATCCTGTTGATTAATCCCTCTATCCATATGAAGCCCAAATTTGATGCTGCGGATTTAAAAATGCAACCAAGCAATATACAAGCTGATTGCATATAAAGTCATAGGCTTGGTAATAGTAGAGTACATGCACGATGTATGTGTGTGTGTGTGTGTGTAAAAGTGTGGGCCAAAGAACTTTAGGAATGCCGTGCTGCTCTGTCCTTTTGTGCAGACTTGCTCCTGTGCCAGGACAAGGGCCTTCTCTTTAATCCATGCTGATTTGGTAAACAGTGATGTTAAAACTGCCTTGGGCTAAAATCTAATTCTGTTGTTTTCTTGTCCAAAGAAAATGTGTATTTCTTTGGAGATGTCTTGAAGCAGATGGAAATGTAGGGGATAGATTTAATCTGACTAAGGCTCATGCTTTGATTGGAACTCAGATTAGGATTGCAGCCTAGTATTTTCAATAATTATTCTCTAGTTGAATTAAATGTATCCTCTTAACACGAAAAACATACGCTTGCATGTGCACGTCTGCCTGAACATCTGTAGCATCCCTGCTTTAACGCGCAAATTTTTATTAAGCACCTCAGCACTGACTGACAGACACATGTCACTAGAATAATTCATATTACTGTAGCTGCAATTACCCAGTGCGTAAAAAAAACTAAAATAAATAAACATAGTTCACAATTTCCCTTTAGATATCTTCATTCCAACCTTATTTCTTCTTCTTTGCATTGCATTACACAAGGGACAGGATAATTATGTCGCAGCGTTATTTGGGACATTCAGTTGATTGAATTCATTCGAAAGCAAGCGATCTCTTCTCCTTCCTGCTGCCACCTGGACAATAGCCTGGAACTTATCTCTTAGCTCGCCTGTTCCTTACTGTTCCAAATCAAACAAGTATTGTTTTTCTTCTTCTTTGTCTTGCAGACAGTCCAACCTCTGAGCTTGTTTGCTAACTGATGGTAAAATAGCAGGGGCATTTATCCTCCTGTTTGTAGGTGTGCAGCCGTGTTGCCCTTCTTCCTGTTGTGTGTAAGTCCCACTTACCCAGCCCGCTTAAACCCCATTGTTCTTTTTATCTCTGACCATTTTAATAAATCTCAAGTAGTAATCTCAAAGTGCCACCCACAAGATGCTTTTTAAGGTACATGTAAAAACAGTTACCTGCCCTGCCACAACAATGGTCTTGTTGACTGACGCTATCTGAAGACTGTAGACAAAGAAAGCAGCTGGCCTGCTTTACATAAGGTCAGTCTTAACTACCTGCACCACCCCACCCCTCTGCTCCTCTCAGAAATGAGTAAGACGGAGTAAAGAAGGAAAGACAGAGACGAGAGTGTGGGGTGGCTTTTGATGTGGGTGGAGGATGAGTGGAAGGGGGTCACTATGTGTCCTTTTCAGATTTTATCAGTAGAGTGCAGGACCTGTTCTTCTGTTATTACTGTGGAAATGACACTGTGTAATTCACTGTGTGTCTGTGAGTGTGTGTATGGTTCAATAAAAGGCAAAAAGTAAAAAAAAAAAAAAAGGAAGAAAACAGGAGAAAGATAAAAAAAAACATATGTTTTAGAAGTCATTAAGAGGGACTCAGAAGAGCCTGCTGTGGACTTGATTTACACTGGGCGGTAAGCCTTTGGTGGGTGTAAATAATGTATTAATTTTTAAAGAGATTTTTTTCTTGCTTCTTTAAGTGATAAAAAAAAATCTCCATCTGGTCAAGTGTGAAGTAGGACAGAGCTAGATTAGAGAATGTTCTGTGTTATCTTATCTGAGCATGGGCTTAATGTCTGTACAATCAATGCTCTTCCAACAAGTGGTTCATTAAAAACAGAATGGCAATCTTTAATTCTGTGTATTACGAATGTGCATTGGCACAAAAACTGGCAAAAGGAACAGCACAAAGAAGAATATAGATTCCCATTGACTGTCACAGGTGTTACAGTAAACTAAATCAGGTTTTTTGGCACAATTTTTGTAATTTTGCCACTGCACAACACTGTTGTGGTTTTAAATTGTACTATAGCTTTTCAGATTTAATTTAACACTTGCACTGATTTGACTTTTCAGGAATTACACTCATTTTTATACATAGCCCTCCATTTTCAGAGGCTCAAAGGTAAATGGCTGACAAGTAACTTAATGGCCAGATGAAGTCTGTTCCCTCATTATTCAATGAAAAAATAATCAGATAAAATATCTGGAGTTGATTCCAACTTGCATTTGGTATTTTTGTCACTGCGATGCTCTATATTTAGTCCAAAGAGATTATTAGGCTAGGCATGCCTACGAAAGGCATTACTAGGCTAGAAAAAAACCGACAAAAGAAACCTATCAGAGTGATAGCTAAAACTTTAGGAATGGCCAAATCATCACTTGAAACAGGCTGCAGAGTTCTCCTTACAACCCCCCTATACATATCAATTTGCCCTTAAATATTCGTTTGGTTTTCTAGTGGGTAAAAAAAAGTTTCACACTTTTATAACAGATGTAAAAAAATCTCAGCAACTTCTAAGAGAGTTCAAATAAACAACCTTTTAAAATAAGTGATACAAGTTTGTGTATTCCTGCTGTACAGTCTTTAAGGCTCTCTGTAATCTACTGGCTTGTCAAAAGTCCTTTAAAAACACATTCAAATGGCCATGAGCTTCCATCAATGACTGCATGTCATGATGGCCTAGCATTTTATTGCCAGTGAACTGTTCCAGCAAAAGGCCTGCTTTATTCAGCATCCTATCATTAATCTGTATGAGCACTGGCATACAGCAGGGCAACAGGGACAACAACCCATCAGCCAACTTCTTTCTGTCCTATTTGTCCATTGCTCACATGGCCTCTGCCCCAATCATTCAACCTCATATCTATAATTCATGAAGGTCCTCTGGCTCTGCTCTCACACCACTGCCAACCCCTATAAATGAGTGCAGAGGTATAAAGCTGTTCAGAGCTAGTATCTTGTCATGCTTAGACTTGCAATTGCTAGGTTTGATCACCATCCGACACATAGGTTTTGCACCTGTCGGGATATTTAACAGAAATTATTAAACCTTTTTAAAACGTTTAACCTCTAGGACCATAAATTACCAGCACACGACCAGTGATGCCACTACCTTGTGAGACTGTTTGGAGTGCTAATGCTGCAGAATAATTACATATTTAAAGAGGAAACTTAGCTGAGCATTCTAAAAATAGACCACAATATATTTAGGAAAAGTGGAGGAAAAGTAGGAAATTTGCAGTTTGTTTTTAAAATCCCTGTTCTTTTCTTTTTAAGGAGAAAGTGGCCGACAGTTGAACATTGACACTTTGATATTTCGTGCTCTGGAATCACTAATATGTCTCTCCTTTCCTATGACAAGTCGTATTGAAAAGTCCTTAGGCAAAGCACTACAGCCTTTCTAGTTGATAGAAGAGAACTAGCAGTTGGGAAAATTCAGGACTTCTAAAAATGACCATCCATGCCAGCAACCCACCTTTTTTATGGGTTTAAAAGAAAAAGATGTATATATTATTCATTCACTAGGTCAGACCAACCTGGGTGTGGGACTATTACCAGAAAAGGGGAGAACAAACATCTGTTGTTAAATGCAAGCAGGCTGCAGTGTGACATGTTTGCAGTCTTGTCCTCTTCAGATGTTTGGCCTGTAGTGATCCACTTCAAACACTTGGCTTGTGTCGCTCGCTCTCTCTCCTGCACAAACCCTCACTTGCTCTCTTTCTCTATCTTCATTGGTCTTAGCGTAGCTGCAAGACTGATACCCTCCTCTCCTTGACTCCTTCATTCCTCTCTCCAGTATCTTCAAACGGGTTTGCTTCCCCCTTCCTCTGCTTCTATTTCAACACTCCTCTTTCTCTCTCCTCTGTGGCTTTCCTCTGCCATGTTTATGCCTCTTTCCTTTAGCTTGCGTCGTCTATGTATTGGCATCTTTAAGCTTGCGTGCTTTGTCATGATGCAATCTGATCAATCATGCTGGATGATCCTCACCTGATATCCCACGTAAGACAGATTCTTAAGCAGGTTAACTTCTAAGCCTTAAGAGGAAAGGACACACTGCTTCATTTTTTCCCCACTTGAATACAGTGCAACACAGGCTAAGCTGGCATTAAAGTCTGGCAAACATCGTGCTAAGTAACATCATGCCAGTCTACGGGGTTTATGCTGGGTTTCAGAACAGAATATGATGTGAACAAGTTGATCAGAAGGGTTTGGTATCAAAGCAAAAACACAAATACCCTAAATCAATTCCAAAGGATAGGAAGACTGGAGCACTGTATCAAAGGGACAAGCTAGTCTGATTAGGCTGGGGCCACTTTCCAGAAACCAGGAGTGGGTGCTGGGTGAGGTTGGAGAAGTGCAGGCGGTGATAATTGATGGGACATCTGCTGAACTGCAGGTGTCTTCTCTCATGAGACTTAGCAGATGACTTCACCCAGTGACACCATGCTGTTTGGCAACAATCACATGTAAAGCATACATATAAAATGTGTATAAAATTAGAATCAAACAAATCAAACTTTAGTGCTAAGTGGTACATTTTGTGAGAACTCAGACAAAGTAGCAGCAGAAAACAGTGAGACTTTTATCAAAGCAAGGCACTGTTACAGTCTAAATCTACAGTACAGTCCAAAGGCAAAAATACACGTTTAGAAATATAAAAATATGCACGTACATTTAGTTATTGTTATTTCCATGCTTAATTAACTATCAAATCTATACATTTCCAAAAATAATAAATTCATAAATTACAAGAAACCAAAATGATGTCTTGAAATAATCTAGCCAGTAGCCAAACCCTCTGAAAACTAAACAAACATTGTTTTCATCTTTAGATGATGACCAACACTCCCATCTACAAAGCCATAAGCAGATAATGTTTATTTTCATGTGATAAATTATTTTCCAACAATCATCTTACTGACTAATCAAGTAATGGTTTTGGCTTCCCGTTGAAGGCAGAATTAACAGCTTTGATTATCAGGAATTCATACCACATCAAACACTGCCTGTTACCTTTATGATGGTTGACAGATTTGACATAACATCATGAGATCTGTTCATGAATTCGCTCACATCTCGTGCCCAGACAAACAGCTCTAATGCCCTCATCATGACTTCAGAGGAAAGGCATCAGCGATCCTTACATGAGAATGGACCTCAACACAACTACACTTGCCTATAGATGAAGAAGACGACATTATTTTTTTGCAAATACAGCTGGCAGGCAACTTAAAAGGGCCATTAGAGTGCTCTTGTAATTGTTGAAAGATAAGAGAACAGAGAATCGGGAAAAATGCAACCAGGACAGAGACAAGAGAGAGAGGCGGGAGGTAGAGGGAGGGATGGAGAAACATTCTTCAAAGCAATATCAATTTTACCATTAGTTCAATTTGAATTGATTTTCTTCCCTCAAACACTAAAAAACAGATGCTAAGATGCTTTTCTTCACAGTGTCTCCAAATAAGAGTCACAATGGAAGAGAAAAAGAAAGAAGGATAGAGGGAGAAGACAAGAAAGAAACAGAGAGAGGCAGAACATGGAGTTCAGCATCTCTTTGATTTCTATCTTGGGGCTATACTGAGCAATTACTGGCTGGAACCTTTAAAGAAGCTGATTACAGGCAGTCACTGACGGCAGAGCAGTCAAACAGACCTGGTCCCAGGTACTAGTCAGCTATCTGTTGACCATCTCACTACCATACGACATTTTAGCAAGAGACTCCATACCAAAGTTCTTCAATAGAATTGCATAGTAGCAAGAGGCGATTAAAAAGTGTCCACGCCTAGGCTTAGGCTGATAAAGGTAGAATGTTAAACGTGCAGACTCAATTCAGTCAGTCCTTCTGTTTCATCTTTCTGCGTCCCTGGAAGTCAAAGCAGGCAGACAGTGAGGTAAGGTGTTGGAAAGAGGGATGGTGGGAGAAGGAAAAAGCAGGGGAAGGGGCACATCATTTGTTTTCAGTTTTCTCACAGCTCCAGGCCTGGCGCTCGTACTTCTGTTGATTTACGGCCTTTCTCAACATGACCACATCTGAGAGAGAAATAATTAGAAGGCTCTAAAACTGTGCAGTTTAGGGCTGTTGTAATGAAATTTGTTGGCCTGCAGTCGTGTCTTTGGGGTGGAGTCGTGGGAGAGAAGTACACAGGGGAGACGAGGAAGACGTAGGTGAGTGTCTTAGATTCCAGATAGTCATATGAAAGCGCAAGAGAACAAAAGTGCATGTACACTCATACACTCATATACTCGAATCTTACCATTACATTTCCACAAAATCTGATCCAGCTTGTTCAGAGAGGGCTTTGCTGCGCCTTTACAAGATCATTTTATTCCTACCAACTCCTTGTTATGGTGATTAAATATATCCCCACTGCAAGGCATCAATTACTGGGCAGTGGAGCACCACAAAGGGGTCTGGCTTGGTGCTAAGGCTGGGGAGGGGGCTTGCCTGCCTGGCTGACTGGCTTGGCGGCTGCTGTACTGGCTGCAATGTAGAAGACAGAGGAGTTCCAGGCCTCGTCAGTCCCCTGCTCAGCTCCAGAGGAGAGCTGAGAAGTGCTGCAGGGACCTGGCTAAAGGGAGCCCTGGCTACGCAAGCAAGCAGCTGCCTCCCTGGCTCCAGTGTACGATAGAGTTCCTGAGGGGAAGCCAGAACACCCCCACCCCTCTTCGTCTTTCTCCCTCTCTCACTCAGAGACGTTGCTGCACTGAAACAGGTTCTCCAAACATTACCACCTTCCCATAAACAATAACAGCTCATCTCTTGCTCTGGCTGAAATAGCAAATAAAAAAGGAATCGCTAATGGCAGCAAGAAATTGTTGAAACTGGATGTGGTGTTTAACTCATCAGTTTTATTTTGTCAACTGAAGTTTCATTGCAGCTAAATGTCAGACATCTTTTACAAGATTGATGCCATCACATACAAACGACTATAACCTTGTTTATGCTATTGCCTTCCCTCCATTTGTCTTATATCCAGGGTTTTTCCACATATGCACACTTTTCTGTAATTCTTTGTCTTCATGGGAAAAAATAATAAATGCGGCTCATGTAGTTAATTTTACTAAAAAGAAAATGCCATCACTTATTAGCAATTAAAATCTGTAGTAATCAAACATGACCTACACTGTACTACACTTGTGGCAGGTCCATCCAGATGACCCCTCGACATCCCCACCAGCAAGAATGGCAGCTATGCGGGCAGCCCTGTTTTAATGCCACATTGCCTCTTATCTACTGATCCTGGGGCATGCATCATTTACTCTGAAGCTACTGGTTTTTGTCCACCTGTCACCTGACCCATTCCGCCATTCTTGGAGAAGGCATGGGGCTCAGGTGGTGTGAAAAGCATTCGGGGTGAAAAAAAGAAAATCACTGCAAAAAACACTCCTCTGTTCAAGCACTCTGATGTCTTGCAGAATGTCTGAATGAATTGTTAGTCACTTGAAAACTCCAAATGCAAATGAGCTTTCTTCAAATCATGAAAAAGTAATGTAGAGTAAAGCAGACAGTAAAGGAAGCATAAAACAAGATAGACAGGTCAGCATGAGGATATGCTAGATCTGAGCACAGGAAGTGTGTAGCCAGGTATTAAAAACAGATCCAGACAGGATAAGGTACAACATGAGAGTAGTTGCGTCCTTGTCCTTGATTTTGAGCATGCCAGAGCATGAACTAATGCTGAAGTTCACACGAGACTGGAAACAATATAATAAACACACACAATATTGCCTAAAAAATGTATTAAAGTGGCCTTTTATTAACTAATTCTGTGTAACACTGCAGATGCAATGCAAAGTAAGTCATGTACAACAATTGCTTCAATGAGAGGATTTCTGATAAGACCAGACTGACACAACTCTCAGCAAGTCTACTGCAAACAACAGTGCAACACTTCATTGGACATGTGTGGACCTCTTTTCTATCCAGCCAGCCTTTCCCTGCTCACTTTCTAATCAGGGAAGGGGAGGGTTAAGGGGCGGCCAGCCAAGAGGACTGAAGAATCTTACTAGGATGTAATCCCGTCCAAGTGGCACTGGCTCTTTCTTCTCTCTTGTTAGGGCTCCTTTGTGAGGCTCCAGAGCTTGGGGCCCGGAAGGGAGCAGAGGATGTGCAGTGGATGTGGCAGTAAGGCCTGGGGAGAGGTGAAAGTGGGGGACTGGGTAAAACTCACATTTTATGGAAAAAACTAAAATATGTAAAAAGGTGTTTATTTCAGCTATAATGTCTCTTACATTTGCTGCTTTTAAATAATGAAATAGGCTGGTGCATCGAAACTTAAATTTGCAGTGGTATGTAATTAGTTTGTTTGGTTACAGTAGCCAGTGGTGCTTGTAATTATCAAACTTCCAAATTTTAAAATAGAGTTAAAGAGCAAATACTTTCACTTTCACATGTACTCTTGAGAATTTAAGAGCATGTTTAAATTAAATGTCAAGCAGCAGCATTATCACTCAATTTTAGCCACTGTTGGATATATTGTAAAAGTATATATTTTATCGTTGTAGTATTGTAGGGTCACAGCTTTGATTTGGTATTCCCTCTAATGTGCAATTACTTGAGTCTTTTACACTTCCATGTCACTAAGGCACTAATAGTAAGCTGTAAAAAAAGTGAGAAAAATGTTTTGATCCTTGTTTGGTGTGATTAAGAATCAAATTGTCAAAATATATCAAAAAACAAAAAATGTAGAATAATTCATATTTCAGTTTTAATATATAGAAAAACTGAGGTCAGTGTAGCATACTGGAGTGGATAATTTGCTATATTGCTATATTTGTAAGGTAGCTCTTGATACGTATTTAATGTTTAATTATTTAATGTCAGATGCTTTGACAGGTGACACACTATAGTCAAATTAACTTCTGTAAAGCTATGTATCTTTAGCGCTAAGTGTGCCTGGCTGTAGTGCTTTGAGGGTAAAATGCAACCACTGGCAAGTGACATTAACACATCTGGAAATCATCTAGAAACCTTGTGATCTATGACAAATGAGTGTGTATCTAATAAAAATATACACAATGGAATAAAAAATCTGTAGATGTTTTTTTTTATTCTTCTACCTCAATGCACATCTGTCTCCTCATGCATGAACAAATATGTGGGTCCAAATGTAAGTCTCCTTTGAAAATGAATGGCTTATGTATCCATACCAATACACGTCTATTTATCTTTTTTATTGAAGCCTGTTTGTATGACAGCGGTGTCACTGGACCATCTGTCCACACTCAGCATGATATTGCTGTCTTTCTGCTCTTCTGAAGTGAAGCTGTCTAGTTAGACAGACAGTAAAGGGGTGGGGATGGAGCTCAGTAGGAATGCAGCCCTGTGTATTGTTTGTAAAAATAAACCATCTGGACAAAGATAGTTGAAGAGAATTTATATTAAACAGCTGCATAAGCAAGCTTCTGTGTGTGGACTGATGATGCAACAGGACCACACCACAAGTCTGAATCCGATCATGCTCCAGGACAAGGAACTAAAGAAATTAGAGGAGAGGATTTTTGACTGGGCCCCAGACCAATGTGTCTCTCAAAGTACCAAGAGCCTGCCCGTGTGAAAGAAAAAACAAGACTGCATGAGTGAGGAAGGAATCCTCCAACAGAGCGAGTAAAGTAGGGAATCATCACAATGTAGTGGGACAAAACGGGGTGCACAGGAAAGCCTTAAAAAGTAAAACTGAGACACTGTTGGCACATCACAAGGAGCAGATGTGTAGGGCCAAGAAGCCTGCTGCATGCAACTGGCCATCTGGCCAAGCTAAATATTGCCTCAGTGCACCCCCATTCTATTTGCCTTTGGCGCAATTGTATTGTCCATGGTCACACATAGGTACACTCCAATCACTGTCAACAGGGAGGGGGATTTATGGAGGTGCCATCAGGGTGATTAGTTCCAGTGGTAAACAATGGCCTACCCTTGTTGTGTTTGACTCTGCGCGCTCTACAGCAGGCGTGAATGGCACGCAGCAGAACAGCACTCACACTACTCAATGGTGTCTGTCTCTTTCTGCTAAAGTAACATCAAACAAACACTGTAAACAAAGGGGGCGACTAAACCTAGACACAGAATCAAAGGGTTGGTGTCTGCACAGAGGGACCGCAACACTTCATTGGTTCCAAAATGCCTCCTGCCCAATATGGCCAACATTTCTGGACACAAACAACTGTGTGAAGCATAGCTGAGGAGCTGGACCAGCTGTATCATACAAAAGGAAAATAATTACCACTTGTTGCATGTGGCTTGAGGCATCTATAATAAAAGACAAGTGTTAGCACATATGTAGTTTTCTGTATTATTAACTGAATTACATGTCATAGCTGCTACTGTTCTGTGACAGAGTACAGACTTCGGTATACACATGGGGTTGTGCTGTTTAGTGTCAGGACTGGTTTGCACAATGTGTAACATGAAGTGTTGGGAATTAAGTAGTAACATATAATGTAGTTACGCAGTGAAATGAAAATGTAATGTAATCCATTAGATGTACATTTAAATATGAGAGTTATAAATTAAAACAGTGATTATAAAGGATTTGCATGCAAAAATGCTGTTTTTGGATGTCCTTTTTATGAGTAAGGTTTCTGCTAAAGATTACAATTTTCTTCTTGCTGCAGAAAAAGTTATACTTTAATTTGGTGGTTTCGTCTTTTTAGAAATTCCCTTTTTTAAACCTTAAAAATAGTAGTCTTAACACTCTGAAGTAAACTAGTTCAGGGGAGGTTCTCCAACTATTTCTCTACCTTTCCAAAGATGATCACGCTCACATTAGCTTTTTGTTAAGCTCTCTTTGTTCTCATGCTATTTGTGTGCAGCTTAATTTCTGTATTTTAGGGCTGCGTTCCGGGAAGAATAATTTAAGTGTGTATTATCCCAATATCTAAATTATTGTTGCTTCTTGCCACTCTCTGTGTCACTCTCTAATGAGCTTGATGACTATTATATGAAACTGTTTATATCAAACATACTTCATCATTTATGGAGGACAAACTGTTTCAGACCAACTGACAGGAATAACCATAATCATGATCCAACAAGCTTTGAAAGCCAGAGTCTCCTTTTGTATCAGTAGAGCTGGCACTCCATTTTCTTCAAAGAGGTTTGAGCTTTCTAACTCTTTGTCCATTATCTGTTACGGACCGTCATGTTTGGACACATCTTTTGTCTATTTAAATAACATATTGTGGTTTGGATACTGATACTAGCACAATCAGTTTAAAACTTTGTATGTTTTAGAGAGAATTATGGCACAGTTTTTTCCCCTTAAACTGTGGCTTGTTACCCTGCCCTTCTTGTCACAACACTGCAGGATACAGAGTTATCGGAACACATAAAAAAATGCATCCGTCATTAGTCTCACCTTGGTCTGCTTGCATCACAGACCAGGCATTCCATGTCCTCCTCTAATCATCCAAGGACCAATATCCTGCAATTAGCTCAGTTTCCACACAGTGCCCTGAGGTCCTGCTTCAGCCTGGGAAATCGGATCCAGTCCCTTCCTAAGCCTTGGCTTTGGTGCTACAGAGCAAGACACACATTCGCCATGCAGCCCACCAGCCCTTATGTGGTTGCTATCCTCTGAATGCATGGGAACCACATGTCAGTATTTGCCTTTCATATACAGTATCACAGTTAGCACAGACAGGGTGAGCTTAAGATTAAAAAGTTGGTCTTATAATGATTAAGTCCAGGTAAGTGAGATATTCACATGTTCTTAAGCAAGGTAAATACATGAGTATATAAGTACCTGAACAAAAGCTCATTATGATACTTTGATGTGGCCATTCATTCCCATGGTCTTCATGGGAAAAAAGCACATGACCTTCTATCATCTACCAACATGCTGATAATCAAATAAAATGTTGAAGTCCTGTCTACAAATAATACTTTGAAGTATAAACAGGATCAGGCAGAGTTTGCCTTTACAGAACCTCTTTTGTTAATGAGATAGCTTCAAATAGAAAAAGAATCACATGTACAGTTATATGCATGACAGGAAGTGTGAAGGCATAGGTTGGCCCCTGCTTATCAAACTACATGGAGTTAATACCTGAAGAACAGTGTTCTTCAGAATGTGCTTTTGATTGGTTTATAAAGTCAGCTAATTATGCAGAAGAATTCTCCCTCAGGAGAAGTCACCTTCACTAATCTGCTTCCAGCCTAAGTGGAATCAAACAGGCTGGTGTCATGGAGTCAAAGACTGTCGCGAGGAGGGTGTAAACAGCAGGCATGTGTGGATATGTGTTTTCCAAGATATGTGTGTGTCTGAACAGAGGATGGCTGTCGTGCAACCTGGCAGATCATGTGGATACGGCTAGCCAATTGGATTAGCAGATTAACACAAGATTTGCCCTATGACCTTTGGAAGACACACATACAGACATGTTATTTGACTGACTGACGTTGGTACAGGCTGTTACTTCCTTCCACACATATATAGAGGATACACACACACGTGCGCGCACGCGCGCACACACACACACACGCGCACACACAGAGGGTAGTGATTCTACTTTTCCCTGCCTGGAAGGGCATAGATAAACAGACACTAGAAGTTAATGTTCCTGTTCCAGGAGGATTACAAGTATGAAGAAGATTAGCCTGTCCACCACAACAGCCTGGGTTATAAGCAGGATTAAATCTGGGGATCCACAAGTGGCAATTTTTTGCTATTGTCTTTAACCATGTGGATGAATGGATGGCTAGATGGATGCATGGGTGGAGGGATGGAAATGGCGCCCTGGAAGTCCCATTCTGACCACTTGTATATGTTCCCATCTGTAATTTCACCACAGACCTTGACTTTCTGTGTCAAACTTGCAGAGGCTATAGGGTCATTGTGCATCCACTTATAGTGCTTTGAAAAGGTAGGAGTTTTTTGGCCACACTAATCAAGCAACAACCTCAGAGGCTTAATAATGAAGCCAAAAACCAGTTTCTCAAGTGGCCACTTGAGGTTGGTTCCAAATGGGAGTCAATCATCATGGATCTTTGTGTTAAAATGCCCAACTTGACAGTGTTAAAAAGCATCTTTACAGTCTGGTACAAAAAACCTTTTTTGGTATACCCCTTTATAACAACTTCAGAACAGTGATTTAGTCACCCATTTACACTTTATCAAGGCTAAAAGCTAGGGGTGTGGCTGCTTTAACTGACAGGGATTCCTATTAGAGGTTGATGCAGCCAGCACTTGTCTTCTAGGCTTTGGTTCTACTACTTCAAATCACTAAACTGGCCTTCTTAACTATGTTTGTGGTAATGGTGCCTTTTTAAATGCAATTACTTGGCAAATAATATATTTTGGGGGGGAGTTATTTGTACTAAAAGCTTGTACAAAACGTCTTTGCTACAGTTTTATGGGAAAATTACTCCAGTGCTCAGTCTATGATTTCAGTCACTTGTTTCAAGTCTTATTGAATACAAAATGATAATCATTTTCTAAACTTACATAGGTAGACTAAAATAGACAATAAAGCAGGATATGCTTAAGAGGTACAAGTCGCTACCATGAGTGGTCAGTGCCCTCTGCTCTTCACATCATATTATGACGTGTTGATGTCTCAGAAGCTTGAGTTTTCATGTATAGTCATTGTCATTTTATACACAACCTATGACAATGAGTTATGGAAATTTGTGGGTGCACCAACATAGTTTGATAGAATTTTTTTTCTTGGAAGTTACTTTAAAAAGTCTTAGAAATCTCAATTCTGATTGGTTGGAGCAATATCTGACATATACCTCTTTGCAGTTCTCAGTAAAGTACTGAACTCTGCCTAAGGACAGGTAACAAACAGTACGGCTCGACTAAAGATAGCAAAGATGTTATTAGTATAATAAATAGTTACTCATTGTGAAACTGGTTTATATAAATTCATGTGTTTGACATATTGCTAATTCTGGAAATTATTGAATAGGAAGAAGAACGGGAAATGTTCTTACCAACTGCACAGAAAACACAGCGATGAAAGGGAGTCATAGATAGCACAAACAGGGAATGAGATGTGAATAAAGTGCTGTTTGTTTTGACTCACAGGACTTCTGTGTGATCAACTGCATTTGAACTATAACAACGTTTTAGGGTTTCGTGACACATCAAACGCATGCAAGTTCACCCTTGGACATTTTTAATTCTACAGTTTTTACTCAGTGAGGCACTTTGAAGCCAGCCTCCCAATGAGAATAAAGAAAACTTGTTGGGCCTCACAGCTCTAATGTGTGGACACATTTTCTCGAAGTCAGAAAGTGGTTTGCCAGTGGCCCTCTCGGTACCTGATGACCCACAGATCACCCCTGCCACCTCGTGATGTATTTCATTTCCCATGTCTCTTGACTGACTGACAAATACAGGTTATTCGTACATGTTGTTTCTGTTGTTCCTAATCCATTACACAGCTCACATGTCCAGGTTTGCCAGTAGCTGTTCTCTAAACAAGCAGAAAAGACATAGCACTGCTGTTGCCAAAAGCCTTTGAACAAAATTACTTCCTCTCACACACCACGGGTTTAATTATGTGTTGGAGAACATAAAACAGGTTGGACAATTTGTAGTGGGAAATCATATTTCCATTGAAAGGGCTTAGGACATAACCAATGATTTATAAGAGGAATGTCATAATTATTTTTCACCAGCAGGCCAAGGATTGGGTTTCAGCTAATGGGTGTCAAGCTGAAAGCACTAATTAGGTTTTGTAGTCGACTGACACTGGCAAAGAAAGAGAAGGTGCCACAATAAATAAGTTCTCACCATGTAACTTAAAGCCTGTAATTTGAGCTGATGCTCCTGTATTAGGTTGTGGGAATTATAAACGTCTCAACAAAATGCAGATAAGTAATTGCGAGGTGTCTTACCCCAACTATGGCAGTGTGGAGGGGCTTTGAGGAGTATGATTACTGGTATAAGCCTGAACCAAATAAGAATGTAGCCTGCTGTGTAAAATGAAAAACATTGTTTGCAGCTGCTACTGTAAAAAAAGTTAGATTTATAAACTTTAAACTAACACATTTGTATGACTTAGATTATGTTTTAAGTTTCTTATTATCTATAGCAATGCAGCAGCTGCTCTTCCTGGGGTCCATAAAAATATATAGGACAATAAGACACAAAAAGACAGCAGTGTGAGTTACATTACCTTGTTGGAAAAAACACATTAGATTTCTAAGTTTAGGTGCATATGCCTCTCTGTGAAGTAAAAACTATATTTTTATTGAATTTATGGCCCTGTACAAAGATTGCTATTTGTCCAAACATGACATAATACTCTGTGTAGCTTGGAGCCAAATTTTGCTTTTCTGCTTTGTGGCTCACATAAAAAATTACAAAATTATGTAAACATAATCTGTTCCTTTTTTTAGTCTTGCATGAGCAAATAAAAAAGGCCTGGTGGCTCCAGTGCATGACCTCTAAGGTTTGGAATTTTCCATCTGTTCTTTAAAAGAGACCTAAACATGACAATTAGAGAGCAGATCACAAGACTTCCTGATTCATGGCTATTTGCTAAGAGCTGAACATGCATACACATTCATAAGGCATTCCTGTCAGCTTCCTACATTGTAAGGAAGTGGCACTAGGCTGTGTCGAATGCCAGCCAGGTACTCTCATCAGGCTGTCATCTTGTGAGACACACTCAATAGTCATTAGGGAGTAAGGAATCCCTATCTCTCCATCCAGGCCTTGGCCCTTAGCAACACTCACACACAGCCAAGTGGCACCTTCCTGTAAACAAACAACACGTGGCAGCAGGACATGGCATCGGCTGCTCTCTCTCTCCTTCCCTTGACACTGATGTCCCTCATCCATTAGTACTCTCCTCTGGCTCTGGAGAGCAAACTAGCGGGGCGAGCCAGGACACCTGATGGTTGCCAGGTCGGACGTTGCCAGGACCAGAAGGAACACCTTTTAACAGCTGTGAAGATGGAAGTAGCTGCAGGCTATAGCTTTTGTTAACAACAGGTACTATAGTAGGTAGTGGCACCAAAATAATTACATGTAGTAAATTATAGTTTATGTTCTCTAAACATGCCAGTTTCCAGGAAATGTTACAAAATGTGGTATACTGCAAACGTTTTATGAACGTGAAAATCGGGATAGACGTAACCCCTTTTTTTTCTCTTTACATTTATCTTTTATTGTAAGGGAATTTAGATCTTAATCCTACAATGGAAATCACAAAAGCAAGAAAACATGACTGGTTATTATCTTTATTATCCAATATGCATTTCTTATTTACGTGCAATGCAATACAACACAAGATGATCACTAAAATAATGGTAAACATCTGGCTGGCTAGTAGCTAAGACATTTATAACTTGGTATTTGCAGGGTGGTGCAGTGATTAGCACTATTGTTTCACAGCAAGAAGGTCCTGGATTTGAGGGTACTGGTGAACTAGGGCTTTTCTGTAGGGGATTTTGCATGTTCTACCTTTGCCTGCAAAGGTTCTCTCCACGTACTCTGGTTTCCTCCCATGGTTAAATGGTTGGTTGAACTGGGGTAGTCTTAACTTATCTGGCAAAAAAGTCTGTTTTTGGCAGATGACTTTTGCCAGATGAGCATGAATGACTGCCTATCTTTCTGTGTTAGCTCAGTGATGGCCCCCAACTTGATCCTGAATGGATAAATAGTGGAGAAAATTACTTATTGACTTGTATGATTTACTTATTTGCTGCTGGCATATAACCAGAAAAATGCAATGTTTTCCTTTTCTGAAAAATAAATTCAATTTAATACTATGTGATAAATACATTGTCTTAAAAGCTCCAGTATAGCATATCTTACAGAGAAAATAAAATTACTGATCACTATTTATGATCCTCCATCAACAAAAGGCCAAAAAAATCCACCAGAGGAATAATAAAGTAATAAGGCACCAAGGGATACAGAAGTTGGGGAATAAATAACCAAATATACAGTTTATTGACAATATTTTACTATATTTTGCTTTAAAATAATCCAAACATTCAAATTAAACAATTTTTTTTAATCTCTCAAAGAAAAAGTATTGCTATTTCCACTGGTTACCAAATACATACCGAAAAAATTTAGAGAACATTTGTGGTGACCATACACCCAATATAGAAGCCTTTTTTTTGCCAAAACAACCTCATCCAACAATAAAACAGAAAGTGCAGAGTGACATGCCCCATATGACCCAGAGAAAAAGCCAGACCCAATACACATCTACCTTTCTGCTACACTCACGCACACATAAGTGTTTTCCTGCAGTTATCCACTCATACAAACTACTCTTGGTAAACACACAGAACACGTTAGATGAGATGGGAGTGTTGAGGGGGGAAGAAGTTATATATGTGCAAATTCATAGACAGACACACACTCCCACACACACAGACCTCGGCCCTGTTCAACCAGGCAGCAGAATCCCTGGCCCCTGTCATTCATTAGTTTACAAAAGCTGTGTGAAGCAGACATGAGGTCACTGTGCTGCTTTAAAGAAACACAGGCAGTGTATTAGAAGGTAAAGAGCATCTGACTGGGACCAAGACAGAATACTTATTAACCCGGTCAATGAGTGCTGCTATTGTGTCTCCTCTCACCTCTCTGTCAAGGAGGAGCGGCACAGAACAAGATGTTGGGTGTGTGAAGGGCCAGACAGGTCAAATCCTTTCCAGTGCCCTGCTGAATTATATCTCCCTGATACTCTGAGAACAGACTGCTCCGTTGCAGACTGTGCAAATATGACCACTGATCTCAAACAATTTATGCAACAATGCGAAGTTATTCTTAGAAGGTGTAATATGTAGACCGACGCACAGATATACAAATGTGAGCAGTTCCAAGGCATAGGCACACAAACAGAGACGCACATTTGTCATGGTTGGTTGCTGAGTCAGTGTGTGAGATTGCTGGTGTATGAAATGAGGGGAGTACCTTTCATTTCCTCCCCCTGGTTGTCCTCAACTGCCAGCAGGAGTATGTATGCCTCCCCTTCGGCTGTGCGCGTCATGGCTGTGACTCAGAGCTATGAGTGCAAACAGGAAGGATGCCGACTGCTGTGAAACACTCAAATAGGATTAAAACTAAAAAGAAGTGGAAAAGTAAAAAGTGAGATAACAAAGGTCTAACTGGAGCAAAAGCTGCCACAAATACATAGGGCTGAACACCTGACATGTGTGAGTACACAAGTACTTCCATGTTTGCACACAGTCTCACGCACATGTACACACACATTCACACATGCACACTAAGTCAAACAAAAAAGCCACACACACACTTCCTGTCAAGGTGAAGTAAAAAGAGTTCAAAGGTGTGATGCAGTGTGACTGGGGGTGCGACTAAGACATGAGAGGTGGACAGATAGAGAATGGATGACAGTAAGAAAGACAGACAAAGAAGAAGAGGGACAAAACATGATGCAGTGGAGTTGGTCAGATGCCGTCACTCACCTCTGTCCTCACCTGGTAACTTTTCTGTCACCTCATGCCATCACCTTGTCACCCCATGTCTGTGCCACCTTGTCACCTATCCCCTTAGCAACTGAGCCTGTCAGCCTGTTGTCATGCGACCAGGTTCACCTCTGACCTTTTGTTTCTTTCATACACGCTACAGAGGAAAAAGGCGAGGCACGGGAGGGAGGGCAGTTATGTCCGGACATGCCTATCACCCTAGATCACAAGCCACCGACATAAATGCTACAGGGGCCTACGATTTATGAGGGTTTGTAATATTGAGGGTGCCCCCACTCCTTTAGTCCTGTTACTAACGCACGGGTAGGATGTCTGGTCAAGTCACACACATTCGCACACGAGCACGCACACACATGCAAATCCCATTAAAATTGAAATTACAGAGGCCCCTTTCTCTGAAAAGAACTGTCGCTATAGTATGTCTATGTGTTTTTGTGTGGCGGTCTTTTCACTTGTATATTGTTTATGTTTAATGAGAGGAGCGAGTCATTACCTGACAAAATGTGACTCACATTTGAATCAGACAAGCAAACAGGATTTTGTGGCTTGTGCTGATGACAACAAACAAAGTAAAACTAAATATTTCTGTGTTAAAGACCACATCCTGATTATGATGCACCCGAACCCACACCTGGGATATGTCAGTGTTACCTGGGACTTTCAGTTATGTAAACAATCTCTCCTGTTGACTCTTGGTTTTTGTGGCCTGTGTAAATTCTGTGTTCTCATGATATTTAACGCATGGGAGACCACAGTAGCCCTGAGGTTAAAGAAGTGTGCAAAAGGCTGGAAATGTGCCTGTTCAAATATTGCTGAGGTGCTATTACATAAGGAAGTAAACCCCAAACCGCTGCAGTGCTGCTTTGTGGTCAAAACTAGAGCTCTTTAGTAGTACTAGAAAGTAGAATGTGAAAACAGGATGCAACAGTAAAGCATAGGATGACAAAACTGGCCTGTGTGATCCTGTTAACACTGTCCAAATAAAAGATTTGAAAGAGATTAGAAATGCAAACATTATGATAGCGTCTTGATATATCATAATAAAGAAACACATATATTATCTGTGGGGAAGAAAATACCAAAAAGAGGAGGCTTTATATGTTTTGTTTTTACAGGAGGGAAGGGTCTGTTTTATTTAAAAGCCCTAAGTTCATATTTCAGGATTCAGTTACAAGGTTAATAGGAAAAATTCACAAACAACTGTGACAACAACAGCATGTCTATTTCTGTCTAAAACTCTCCGTCACCACTCCGCCCTTCACTTTCTTCTAAACCATTACAAAATACAAAATGCCGATATAGTATAATCAGGGCTGTAGTCTCGAGGTAGTCTCAGTCTGTTGTCAGCCAATTATTTATCATGGGTTGAACAATCAGTGGTTTCGTACGGCGAAAAATGCAAAGGGAATACATACATGTGTGGTGGGACTTTTTTTTAATGATGTGCACATCCAGCCTCAACTTCACTGGAGTATGACGTGAATCTGCCTGTTGAAAACTAGCTATAATTTTACGCCATTATTTTTGGCTAATCACAGCCCCAAGTGTAACCTTTTATGGTTTTATGCTATGAATATTTTACAACTTTATTAAGATTTCACTTACATTAAAGCATCCTAAATTCTTTATGCTTTCTGTTGTTGAGTATTTCTGCTCAGACATTCTGTACCAACACAGTACTATATCACCGAATTCTAAAAAATCATATTAAGAGCATATTTTAAATTTTACTCCTAATCGCAAAGCATTAAGTTTTGGATAGTATCTTATTCGGTAATTTTAAAACCAGATCACAAAAAGCGACAAGTGAGGGCCCTGACAGAGACGAGCCGTCTAAGTGCATTTAGACGGCAAAACAGAACATTTTGCCATCAGGGCTTTGAGCCAAGGAATGCATCATGAAAACAGAGCGCAGCAAGCCACACATGTCCAATCAGACGCCACGGAACATTACCCATAATCCTCTTGACAAATACATGCATCTGATACCATAACAACGCCCGACCAACACTTAGGAAGGGAGAGTGTGGGACTCATCCGTGGCAACACACCATAATTACAAAGAGATCCAGGGCTGACTAAGTTTAGAAGACCCAGTAAGCGACCCTCTTCCTCCTCCCCACTCCCCTCTTCACATGCTCCCACACTGATATTTAACAAAACATTAATCTTCTTGCCAGTGGCTCCAAAGAATACTGGTGATGTAGCTTCGGCACAGAGGCTGGGGTAATAGTAATTCCATTGTTCTGCCCTTTTATTTATGCCTTGGCTCTACCAGGCAGATGAGGTAAGTCTCTTTTTTCATGTTATTATTCAGAAGTGGTGATACATAAAGCCAGATTACACAAATGTCTCTCTGTTTCACAGAACCACCATCTCACACCTCCCTCTCCAACGCTTAATGCGACCCCCCCCACCACCACCCCCCCTTCCCCCACCCCTCTACTGGCTTTCAATAGCACATTTCCCCTTTCTCCCCCTCTTTTCTAAATCACCCTCAACATTTGCATGTGAATTGCTTGTATATCTTCTTTTATATGATGCACCGACAACACTGGCTTTCGAAAAAGAGAGAGGAGGGAAACTGCCCCAACAACACCAACCCTCCTTCCACGCCACCCTTGCCTCTCCTCCCACCCCTAACAGACAGACAGACACACACGCACACGCACACACACACACACACACACACACACACACACACACACACACACACACACACACACACACACACACACACACACACACACACACACACACACCAACATCCCACCAAAAAAACAAGATGTTACTCTAACTCCCCTCCCAGGATTGGCATAGCAGCAGTTTCATTAAGAAAGCAGGGGAACAGTGCAGGTTTTATGATATGGAGACAAGTTCTTTTGTGCTCTCCAGAGACAAGCCCTCTGTCTGTCCATGTTACTGGGGCGATAATCCTGCTGGAATTTCTCCTAAGCACTTTTATTGACATTTTCAATTATCGCCATGCCAGGGCCCGGTAAATGGCATTTAAGGGGCCCCGTCATCTCCATGTTGAATCATATTTGTGAATCAGACAGTGCTGGATTTGGACTCTGTTCTGTTTGCCTAAGGCTGGGAGGACAGTATGGAGGTAAGAGAAACTCTGGTGAGCCAGCAGTCTGGTATTAGCTGAAGACAGTGGGTGACCAGGCTTATAAGAGAGACCCAACACACAACTGCAAACTCACACGGACACATTTAAGCATGAACTCACAGAGTGAGGGGCAAACAAGCGCTCACACACAAACTGACAGGCTCTACGCACCAAGCCTGCCTTGTAATTTACAACGTCAGCATGGGCTGTCCCCTTTTCAAAAAAAAGAGCACATGGTCCAGACTCAGAAAACCAAACAGACAGGCTGACCTCCCCAGCACACAGTGCACAGGGTCAGACTTGTTTTCTCTTCACCTCTGACTAGATCCATTTACACAGACTCCAAAAGCACTCCACATCTTTGGCTTGGGTTACATACTTACATCCCGGTAATAATTCAGAGATGTATTGCAAGGAGATTTGTTTTCTAGCCTCTCTCCCCCACGTTCTGTTTCACTGAGCTCTGCTTTGTTTCAAAAGTGGATCAACTTCAAAGTAGTGAAATGGACAGATTGATAGCTGAAGACAAATGCTGTTTCATAAGAGATAGAGTTTCTGATCCGATCACTCAGACGCCTTTTTGAAACAGAAGCTATAATGGGCTTAAATTATTTTCAACCTATAAAAAGGCAAAACAAAAAAAACAACAACTTGTTGCTTAAGGAAACAGCAGAGTTGTTTTGTGTCAGAGGTAACAGATAACATTACTAATGCTGCAATACCTTTGGGTTAATCTACGGTGACATGTATGCGTTGTATAAGTGAGGGCTTGTTTTAGTGTGTAAATCAAATCCTGTGTTGTGTAATCACCTTTTAACAAGCGAGGCACTAATTTACCAGGTCAAATTTCTCGTGTACTTACAAACTCGGTTACATTGTGATGTTGATAACACAACAAAAGCATGGCATGGATGATATTTGTCTGAACCACAGACAGTCTGAGAACAGCTGTTTACACGTCTCCGTGCCCCAATCCTTTCTGCCAAGCTGACATCATTCCTAGCATCTCCTCCTTCCTGTCTCCCTTTTGGATGGGCTCTGTTATGACAAGTTTAATTGTGGGTTGTCAAGCTATAACATTTTTGTAAATATTAGACTTGCCAAGAGCGTCAATAAGAGGAAATGGTCTTACTGTATGTTCTTCCCTCGGAAGCACAATGTGTGCCTTTGTAAGAAGATCGCCAAGAGGCATTTTGATACCCCACTTTTGGCTCTATGAGCCTGCATACAATCTAATACTCATTATGAACTGTAACCGTATGACTGTAAAACATTACTATAGCTAAACTTTTTAGAAAATGGAAAGATGTAGCCCTATGAACTTTATATGCAATACAATTTGTTATCTAAAGTTTATCAGCTTTAGCACTGGGTAAAAAGAAAATGAAGAAAGTATCCTCAATGCATATATGGTTTCAAAATGAATACATTTTTCCATCATGATTAAAAGTCTGATATTTTTTGAAAATAGTGACATCATCTTTTATGTCTGTGTATACAAAAGCCTTCTCAGCATTCACTGTGATGACAAACTTGGCTATGAATGTTCATTTGTCATTTTAACTCTTTTCACTGTGTTTAAAGAGCACCTGGTTCTTTTGGGCTTCAGGGGGTAGAAATGGTGAGGTATGGGGATCTACACAAGAAAACTACCCTGTGAGTCATTAGTAAGGTCCAGCATGATTTACATATGTGTGTGTGTGTGAGAGAGAGAACGAGAGAGAGTGAGTTTGTGTGAGCTCTCCATTGTGCTTTGGAGAGTGTTTTCCAGTAAGTGACATGGAGCTTTACTCACCTGGGGGGAAGGGAATGACTCAGTGTTTATCATCAGTTATGGCTGGCCAGCCAGCAGCATAATGCTCTATTATTCACATGGACCTATCAATACAAAATTAATTTTCACATTTACAAAATGAAGTAAGAAGTGAAGTAAGGAGAGGTAAAAAAAACAACCCAAAACATTAATTGCAAAAAAGATTGCATGGATACACACACTCCAGTATAAACAGCATAGTACTCACACCTGTACTTTATTGGATTTGTAGCTTTTAAGATTAATATATTTAGAATTAAATATTTCTTACCAGTACACCCCAAAAATGTATTCTAGTTCAAGCAGGGTGGTACTTATTTCTTCTTACTCAGAGAGTGACTATCAGACCACATATTGTCCATATAAACGCACAATAAGTGGTCTGAATGTGGTCTAAAGGTATTTCACATAGTCACTTCCTGTATGTTGATCTTTGTTACAAATTAGCAGATATTCCCCAAGGCTAAATTGCTACACTCAGATGAGCTACAAAAATTATGACAACTCAGATGAACTTAACTATCCTGCCAAACAATTATGGCTGGGTGATTCAGTTGTAGCATCTTCCAAATAAGGAAGTCATGAGTGGTTCCCCTGGTTAAAGTGGTCCAAGGAGTTACAACATGTACTGAAATAAGTCTGATCTGCAAATAGCTCCACCTCGCAACTAAGAGAATGTAAATAATCTCCTGCTAACATCTTGGTGCCAGATTCCACAGTGCATCTTCAGAGATTCTGTTAAGCCTGTGCATCAGGGAGTTGGAGATATTCACTTGTATATTAGAGTAATCATCACTGAGATAACTTCCCTAATAATGATGCATTATTTGAATTCCTCTCCACAAGCTACAAGCATGCATATAAAAGACTAGAAATATTCAACCATACACTACAAAATAACCAACAAGTAGTCACCTCAGCTATTGGAAATCAAATTCACACAATAATTTAACAGTCGCAGTGTGACTAGAAAATTTAGTAAATTATCTTCTCACTTGAGATTTGTGTAATGACTGTAGTTTCTGTGGTTTCACGTACCCTGAAGTTCCAGATGGAATCTGAAATAATGTGAAGCCATTTCCCTTCAAAATCCTGTTTACACACCCAAACACAGTGCCTACCTATATACACTACAACATCAGTACCATTTCTGTTTGCAGTACTGAAGTGCATATTTCCAGTTCTTCAGCAAATGCGTTCATTATAATAATAACCCTATCCAATATTTACAGAGACAGACACACTGCACACTTCCAATTCAATAACTCCTGTAGTTGTGTAAAAAATGGATCTATATGTTATTGACGTGCTTTAAAGAGCAACTCCAATTGAAAAATCCCATTAGGATTAAACTATATAAAAAAATCTAAAATCTAAATCACTGGGTTCGCATTTGACAAGAACTGGCACTTCAAAGCATAATTCACATTTTTACTTTACTTTAACGAAGTTCTACTTAATTAAAACATATTGACAATGATTCGTTTCCTTATTCGCTTCCTCTCTAGGCTGCTTGACAACAGTACAAGCCAACAGGCGCGGCTCAAGAGCCCTTCTTAACGAGTTTGCTAGGGATATAATTCAACACTCCTGTCCCAATAACTGATGAAATATGAAAATTGACAGCGCCATCAGGGCGCCCGTGCCACATGTTTACGAGTGGCTGTCTTAACTGGCCGCCTCTGTGCTCCATAAGTCATACGCAGAGTGCTCATCATACAGCAAGGATTTATGGAGCCTGAGTCTGCATATGACCTCCCCCATCAGGTGCCTCCCTGCAGTAGAGGAGGAATCATTATCTGGGCCCAGCCGCCATGAACTTCATAGACTTACTCTAAGCAAATTGGCTCTGGGGTCTGCTATTCTTGTAAATATTGTGTCTATGAAGAGAGCCACAAAACAACTTCCAGTGATGACTAAAGAATATTCCTTATACACTTTATATAATGAGATGACCAAATGAGATGGTGCACAGTCGAAATAAATGAATGATTTCCTTTCATTAAAAATGTAATAACATTTTTTTAAGGTGGTCATGGACAAAGTGGCCTCTGTGATTACTGGAGGTAACCGGAAGAAACATTTTTACACTTCCCAAAATTCTAGTGGATACAACTGATGTATCTTGTTTTAGTGAAGGTAAAAAAAATAAGGAGGTCAATCAATAATTACAATGGGGACAAACACATTGTATTTCCTTTTGTTGCTAATAATAAAAGCCAACTTGCACTTTGTAAGTAGAAAACCTTTAATTTGAATCAGTGGGGAATGTTTGTTTAGAAGTAATAACATAATAGATTTCCAATGTTACAGACTGGATTCATAGACTGTACATTAAAGACATACATGGTGATGTCACCTTTTACTTTAGTGGGGTCCTTCTATTAGTCCTCAAGATGAGCATTTTTCACATGATGGTTAAATCGCTCAGAGCTTGTCAATCACACATATGGCATAGTCTGATTGATCATCCTTCTGGACACTAATTTACAAAATAAACTTCATGAATTCATGTTGTTTTCAATAAGACTTGAATCTTGCAAGTCAGTTACAAGATTCAAATACATTTGGAGAGTATCTACTGATGTCGCAAGACTTCTTTACATCTGCGCGCCTTGTTGCAACCGCAGGCTTTGTCCCCTCCTGACCATAAGAACCAGTTTTAAAGCTGCAAAGGTCCATCTTTTATTTACAGTGTATGACTGAACTATGCCAATGAACATAATTTATCTGATACTTTGTTGAATTTCTCTTTGGTCTTTCTGTGTAACCCAGAACACTGTGGCTTGTTTGAAATTTTGTGCAGAAAATGTCCTGTACTAACAGAGAGGTGGTCAAGGGGAAATGCTTAAGGCAACGAGCCAGCAGGAACAACAGCTATTACAACAGGGAGGCTGAGGATGAATACTGTATACTGCTGGTCATGTTGCCTCTGGGCTGATTCCTGGGGCAGCATGACCTGGATCTGAAACAGAGTTACAACCAAAACTTGGACTCCTAACCCATAACAAGACAGGAAAGACTTGCTGTGTTGTTTACTAGGGAGGAGTGTATTTGAATACTATTGAGAAATGCAAAATCAAAGTACATGGTGACTTTATCACATGGTAAATTTATTGCTACATCAACTAAAGACTAACTGCTTCCAAGCGGTTCAGCTGAATACTGACTGAGACAATTTATGTGCAGGAAACTAAGACTTTGAAAAGACAGAACACCTCCAGCTCAGTCTTGTCCCACTGCCACTGCAACTGACATCCATGTAAATCATAAGAGAAATGACAGGCCAAGCCACCCCACCACCCACCCAGGCCGTCAGTTCAGCAAGCTTGCCAGCGAGTCAGCCTGCCAGCCCAACAGACAACAACCTACCCCACCCGAAGTTCCACCCCTGTGCCTGCACAGACAGACAGACTGGGACAAATTGGGACAATCCCCCCCTCCATTACCACCCACTCTTCCTCTCCATTGCGCGCTGCAGCAGCCTCTGCTCAGGGGGCTAATTCCACGTTCAGATCACCATTTGTACTTATTATGCTGACATAATTAATCCCCTGTTGTGATCAGCGGGGGCATGAGGGCCTCTCCGCTCCATTGGCCTACCCCTGCCATGACACAACCGCTCCCCCCTCCGCTTCTCATAGAAATCTACTTCTCACTCCCTCCCATGTCCATCTTGTCTGATTGTAGAGGTCCTCTGTCTGCATCTCTATAATCTCCACAGTATCTGTCTGTTTAATAGTTTGTCCTGTCATGGCTGTCGCCATTCTGACGGCTTGATTAGCTTGCCAAATATCGAACATGATCATCAGTTTGCATACATACTGAGAGTGGGGCAAAGTTCATTCTTGACATGTGGCCCCAGTGTAGAATGGATATATTTGTCAGCATTTGTTAACATTTCCAACTATGAGCTAAAATGAACTAAAACAAATATATATTGAGCCTTTAGGTTAAAGCCGCAGCGAAACAGGTTTGACGCTGAAGTCAAATTTAAAGACAAAAGGGCAGGGTGGGGGATGGAGAGAAGAGGGCAAAGAGGGAGGAGGAGAGTAGCTCTCATAAAAAAAAAAAAAAAACACCAGCTGGATTAATAAATCCAACCAGTGACTGTGTCCACATATTAAGCGCCTGGCAGATTAAAACAGAACCGTCTCAAGTTGTGAAACATATGTCGGCAAGGCTGAGCAAACACTGTCAGAATAATAACTTAGGAGATGAGTGCTGCTGTTGGCCCCAAACCACTGCTCGGGACCAGCGCTCAGACTGCTGCTTCCTAGAAATCAAAGACCCAATTGCTGAACTTTGATTCCTTGCAGAAGAATACCATGTATTTGGGAGGTCAAAGGTCTAAAAAGCTAACAGGTTATTTTTGCATTCCTTTCCTATGAATGTGTAGGCACATATATAAGTACAGTTATGGAAAAATATTTCAAATTATGCAAGGTGATTAAATATGTAAACTTTTAATGTGGAAAAGCTACTAACATGAGAAAATACTGACAAAAAGTAGACTTAAAATAGTTGCATAGGAATCCTCTATTTAACTATGCAACTTAACATATAATACTGCATGTAAGTTATTGTGCATCTTTTTTTGTGCCTCAGTCTTAATGCCAAAATATTTAAGGCTTCATAGAAGTGTTTCTTGCAATTGAGAGAGTTTCTTGCAAAAATCCAGCGACAGTAGTAAAAATCTCAAAAGTCTGGCAAAAAACAGACTTCCAGTCTGGCAACACCTGCTTGCTGTGGAAAGTTTTTTCTGGCCAAAGAAGAGAACGTGCAGTTAACAGGTCTGTGCGTACCACTGGATGAATCAATTACAAAAACAAGAGGGACATGGAAGAGATAAAAAACCTGCTATAGACTGTTGTACTTCATAAAGACATAGCAAACTAAATTAAAAGGGTAAGTTTTTTCCTTTTTCAATTGCAGGATAACCACAGAATACAATTTTATTTCCGTATATTCTGTATCACTCTCTGCTGCTTGATACCACCAATGTCACGTTTGTACAAAATTCACTCCTAACACCCTTTACACCCCCTTACCCCTACACCCTGCCTTTCTATTCCCCACCCTACCCCCTCCCACTCCTCATCTTTACATAAAAGTTCAGGCTGCATATTTAAAGGAGCTAAAATATTCACACTGTCAAAGGTGGTCAAAGGCTTCTGCGTTCACACAGGAGCTGACAAAGAGGAGGCACCCAGAGCTTGGCCAAAAGAGCACTGTTGAAATAAATCAGCACATACAAAGACACAGAGAGATAATGGGACTAAAGCTGGGCCCGATCCAGAAACAGAAACACACTGCACACCAGAACACACGGATACATACACACACAGCGCTTGGCTGGGAACAAAGTCTGTGCGTGGATTAATATTTATTTTTTGAGCACACATTGTTCAGGACATACAGTATCAGGAGACCGAAAACATCATAACTCCCCCAGTGTGCAACCTTGCCGTGAATCTCATGGCTGAATCAAACAAATAACAAAATAAAAGTCCACAGATGGTTTCACATGAGGGAGGAAATGGGTATCTCAGAAACATCAGATGAATCAAGGTTGTGTTGTGTGTGTGTTAACGTGTGAGAGTGTCCATGTCCATCTGTGTGCTACATATGTTAAAAAAGAAAAAAAAGCATTTCAAAGTCTGTAAACTATAGGTATAATTCCAGTTTCTCATGAGATCAGCACCAACATTAACGCGCCACATTCCAGATTTCTTTGGGCACCATTCTGCTAATCAGTTCTTTGGGGATCACTTAGGAAAAATGCATCAGTGCTCTGACAGTGTTGCAGCAATCCACACACCTTGATCGCTGGCTCCTTTGGTATGCATGCTGAACTGTCCTTGGGCAAAATACTGGACCCACAGTTTTTCCTGATACATCCATTGGAGTGTGAGTGCATGTGTGTTGGAATAGGTGCTTAGGTACTGAAAAACGGGCAGTGTGGTGGTTAGCAATGTTGCCTCACAGCAAGAAGGTCCTAAGGTCAAATCCACCATCTAGCCAAGGCCAGTGTCTGTGTGAATTCTTACCAGGTCCTCTGGCTTCCTCCCACAGTCCAAAGGCATGCAGTTACTGGTAAGCAATGATTCTGAGTTGTCCATCAGTGCGAGTATAAACGGTGGTCTTGATTTTAGTGACTGGCGACCTTTGATTTGATTTAACACATTATTCTGGGAAAGAAGTTACAAAAAACTAAATAAACAACTACAAATTGATCATATTTTTTGATGGTGTTTAAAAAATTGAAGCAATACTATTAAGGATAATAGTAATAAAACTAATAAAATAAAGGTGAAAATGAATTTGGAAAATATAGTGAGCCTTTAGCTTTAATTCAGTGGCTGTTCAGCTGACTGAGGTACTCACAAACATGGGCTTTACGTTTACGCAGCTTTTTATTTGCCCCTATATCAACATAGAGAGGAAACAGAGGCCTCCCTGAACTAATTTCGCTCATGAACACTCAGTCATTTGTTGAGCACCACACAGCAGGCCCTGCTGTCTGAGGCCCAAGGATTAAGGCTCAATATTTGTAAACCTCAGTTGGCTTTAGTGCGGAAATGGGGAGTGGAGAAAAATGGGAAGCCTTGGCAAACCAAAGTGTGAAAAACTATCAAATTGTCAGCCATGACAGAAACAGTTACACACACTGGCTTCTGGCTGACACAGAAACAATACACTGTTAAATCTATGAAACACTATGGTCTTGTTTGAATGAATGTGGGTGGGAGTGAGTTTATGGGTTTTTGTGCGTGTTTTGCAACAAAAACCCCCCAAATATATACACTTAATAATTGTATTTGCCATTTAAGTTTTCCTATTTCACTCACATTACTGCAGTGACTTAGTATGCCTCTTTTCTGTTTTTAAAATTGTTGGAATAATTTGCTCTCTCATTAAAGCTCTGCACACGAAGGCCAAGCTACTTAACTCTTCCCCTCCTTTTTAACCTCTTCCTCCACAGAATATACTCCCACAATGCACATTATCAGCCTCACAACGGGCCCATAAAGTACTAAAAATCCCAGGACCTTATTTCCAGCTGTGACACACAACCCAGACCTACTTAAGTCCTCTGCTTTGACCTTTGTTTGAAAAGTTTCTTTCAGCCCGAGGCCTCGGTAGTAAATTCATAGAGCTATGAAATTAATGTGCCAGAAAGCCCATCTAGTCTTTGAATAATCAAAAACAGAGGAAGGAAGACACAGATTACTGAGTCACATTTTACTTTCCCCTTTTTAACTATTTGTTTTGTAATAAGGCAGATGGTGTAATGATTGCATTTGATATTAACTGTGTTCCACCTATCAACATCCTCTCTGTTGTGAAAGCAACACAAATGGGCAGTGGTTCATGGACATCAAACACATCTGTGTTCAATGGGACCTGCACAGCCTAAAATATTTAACCTTCAGCATCAATAAAATGCACACACTTTTATTCATAGACGTAGACATGAACGAAAAACTCTACAGCAACTTTGCAGCTATCTTAATAAGATACTAAAATCCATTTGCCCATTGTGGTGAAATGCACCTCTGCAGCTGGCTTTGATAAATACACCGAGGCAAGGTTGACATGAAGAAAAGTGGGCAGATGCACTTTGTACCTGTGAAGGTGAAGTGAAGTATATCCAGCAGAGTAATTGTATAGGCAGTGAACCATAGCACTGTCAATGAGGCGTTGTGTCTGGTTGTGGGTATTAAACATCAGTAGGATGGCCGGTCACTCTATGGGACGCTCAGCACAGTGCTTAATTACACACGTCGTGAGCGGCAAACACTCAGAGCAGGAAATGACAGCTGAGCGGCGCTCACTTCAAACGCAGAGGCGTAAAAAAAGCATTCAATAAAAACCTAAACTCTAAGCAGGTCCTAATGGCCTGTGGTAATGGATTAGAGGAAAAGGAGGTTGGAAACAGGCCTGCAGGCAGGACATACAAGATTAATGACAGAAAAGAAGATTTTTCACTTTTGGAAAAAATTAACTTATTAGGTATGATTACAGATTGAATTTGCTTTAACTTATTAAACTACTGGTGTCCAGTCCTCAACAGTAAAGCTGAGAGAGGATAAGAAAAGACTGCTGTCTTAACAAAAAAAGAAGGAAAAAAGTAGCAACATAGAGCCTGTTGCCCCTAAATAATTAGTTAGCAGTCCCTTTGAGGAAGTGCTGTTAACCAAACTACTCCCACGGCGAGGCAGGAAGACAATTTGTTCACAGTTTTAATTGCCGTTTCAGGGCTGACTGGAAGTTATGACAAAAACAGTCACATTATTTCTGCTATTTCTGCAATAATTCATTATGTAAACATATGCACGTGCAACTCTACGTGCATATGGGTGGGGTACTGGGTATGGTACAGCTCAACACTCAGTAACTACTTTCCCTTACACTTTAACTCAGTCTCAGCCAAATAGCATTAGTTGCCTGATAGAGATTCGTCCAAAAAGACTTTACAGGTAAAAGAGGTTAATGTTCTAACAGTACTAGTGATTCCAATTAGGTAGCTTTAGTACCAGATTAGATTTTTGTAGATTTTGTTGATATCACTGTAAGCAGTGGGTAAGTGTGGGATATCTGAGAAAAAGGTGACTGGGTAGATGCTACCACAGGAGACTTTTGCATTTTATAAGTGGATTGTTAAGTCTTTGTGACTCATACCTCATCACACACAAAGTTTTCACATATAACGATGCATGGACATAAACAAAAACATACGCACACACGCATTGAGCTAAACACAATGGCCCTGCTGAGCTGACAACTCAACTGGAAGACAACTTAAACTTTGACCTCTGGGGTCAGCTCATTAACACTGAGACTTCTCACTGGGATAAAAAAAACTGAATTGATGAACTTATGAATACAATAACAGAGATACTTTATGCTTCTATATTTCATTATACTTAATTTGTATATTTTCCTCAAAATGTAATGTGAAAAAAATGTTCTGGTAAAAAAAAATGCCGAAGAACCAAAACATAAGTAAATTTCAAAGCGGGGCTTTTGCTTCCACTTGTTGGACATTAGTTAACAATCAGTGTAAGACTAAACAGTTTCCATTAGAAACTAATTTAAAGTAGCTGAAGATGGCATAATTATTGTTGTTCATTACACAATTATCCTGTTATACTGCCGAGTATGTGGCAAACCTGTGCCATTAGCCAACACTGAATCTCACAACTTCGTCGTCTGAGTCCTCCTCATTAGAAGCAGAGAAGTTACAGAACCTCATAATTTGAAGCACCTTAAGTGTGTTGATAATTTAAGGTCAATACTGAGAGCAAGGAGGCAGGCAGAGCTAATGTTTAGCTGCATGTAATTGGACAGAAGTGTCAGAGGCAGGTGTGTAGCTATTGTTCACTTTGATGGGATTATTTGTACCTCTCAATGCTGAAAAAACAGGTATCATCAAAAGGCAGTCATCTAAATTTACAATAGCTGGATTTAGGTTTTCCTCTCTTTTTCTCTCCATCCAGGTTCTGTAATTACAGCTGCTCTGTAATTAGGAGCAGAGCCTTCAGGACCAGGGTGACTACTATCTACTTCAGAAGGCTCTGGCAAAGTACAAGACTTCAGACTGGGGGAAGGGGAGAAAATACTGCATTCCTGCTTTACTGTTCTTTTTAACTCACTGTTAGGGTTAACAAATTTAGTGTGGTTACTATCCTCAAAAAATATAAGGCATAATACTCATTAAAACAGCTATTGTAAGGTAATTTAAAAATGTGGATAGGCTATCATTTGTTGGAGATCATATGTAGTTATGATAATGATGAAGTCTTTGCACCAACTATCATTTTTAATCATCTTAAACACTTATTACTTTTAACATTTTCTCTGTGTAATTGAATTTGTATGTCATGGTGGGCCATTGGCTTCTGCTGCTCAGAGATATGGTATTACACCGAGTTACTTTAGCTGAAACAACTTTACGGAGAAAGGTATTATTAGCTGGAGACCTGAGAGTACAGTATACACATAAACACAGAGAGGGAGAGTAGGATTAAGGACAGATTTCCTGGGTTGTGTCTGAGTGTGTGTTTATGTGGCTGATGCATGTGCATAAATAAGGTTAGTGAAGAGTAAGGACTACCTCATGATGTTCCACTCATTTGTGGAGCCCTGTCTGTTCTGAATATTCGGGTACTGTACTTGTTATTTTATAAAAAAAAAAAAAGAAGACATTCCTGTATTGCGTACACTTACACTTTCACATCATTAAAAAATACTCAATGTTAAGAAACACTGAAGTCCTGATTTACAAACCAAATTCGTTTGGTTGTAATGCCCAATGTCTTAGATTACTTATCACTTTGTTATATGTATTTTAAAGGTTTTAAGAGGTTGTCTGTGGAGAATCACAGTGAAATTAATTATTTGATTAATGATCCATGAAAATAAGAGGATAACAGTATCATACCTGACATATCCTCAGTTTAGTCACAGTCTGAGATGGAAGTGTTTCATTTCATTTCATTTAACTTGTCGTGCCAATCAACAAGTAAATTCTGAGCTGAGGAAATCTTGGCTATGTTGTTACCATGAATCTGAGGAGCTTAGTCCTAACATAGAATTCTCTATTGTCCTACAACCAACCACAGTACCTGTGAGCTCCCAGTCATGCCATCAGCCCAGAAATATACATGGCAGAAGAAGAAACATATGCTTAAGTGAGAAGCATTTGCTCCTGACCTTCCCTGCCAGGGTGCTCTGCAGCTAAGCTGCAGGGATTTGCACCAGCTCAACATCTACACCATATGGATGCTTTATTACAGAGTAATGATGTCTCTCTCTTTCTCCCTCACTTCTCTAACTAGAGATGATTTGAAAAACCAAACAGCCTTATGTGTAACCAGGTGATTAGAGAGACTTAAGGGGGATTTAATAGTATTCTACTGAGGAATGTAGAAGAACATTTCAACTAGCCTTGAGTGAGTCACTGTCAGATACACAGAGCACACAGATGACTCAAATACATTTTATTCATAATATTTCGCTAATTTGCTAATTATCAGCAACAAACTAAACACATAAACAGCGATACACAATACTGTCCGAGGCTTGTGAGGGTAATACGTGCACTTCTTTAGAATTAAGACACTATTTACCATTTATATGTTATGAATAAACAAAGAGTAGGGTTGAGGCTATTATATATGAGCAATGGAAAATAACAGGGGGATTCCTTTCCTAACTACCAATAGCAATAATTGGATTTATATTGAAATGAGAGCTGCTTATTGATAGCAACTGCATATTAGCAGTGAATAATCAATAAAGTGGATTCAATACTTATTAAACTGGAATAAGCTGGGATGGGCCTTTTTCATTTGTCAGCCAATGACCATTAGTGTCATAACTCCTCATGGTAATGAACGATTCCTTGGAGACGCATATCACTGTTGACAGTAGGTGAAATTACAGCAATAACATTGATTGGAGTAAGGAAATGTATGTTTGTGCAACAAAACTCAAGGTTAACTGTTCAGAAGCTCTAACTAAATCATAGCCAATCAATCCTTATTCCTAATTTCAAATATCAATCTTGGTAATTCACAGATTGCACTGGTCACTTGGCCGTGTTTTCTACTTACACAATCATGAAGGTTCTAGCTTGTATAATACTGGGGATGTTTTCTATAGAGAGAAACCTGGTTGCTGTGTGAGCCATGTGTGAAAAGAGAAAACAATAATTTAGGGAAATGTCATCAGGCCAAAGCCAAATTATAGCTGGTCTTTCTTTCTTTTTTTCATCGGCCTTTTAGAATTTCAGTCTAAGGGAATTAATTGTGAGGGGGTTGATTTGCAAATGAATGCGATTTCAGTTGTGAAAATATAATTGTGGGCTTAGTTTGGGACACTGGGACAAACAGTCCTGGGAGAGAAAAAAGGAGCATCTTAATTTATTAGCGATCTGCAACATTTTTCACCTAGAAGCCAAGGCAACTGGTCTGTCGAGACTGAAATGAAATTACTGTTCTTCTTGAGCAGGAGAAACAAAAGCGTCTCCCAAAGCAAGTGAGGTCCCAGTCTGGCACAGTGAGGTCAGCAGGCTGAGGCCTATAGCCAACCCTAAGCTGAGCTGTAGTGCTGTGTGCAAATCAACTGCTTTTCTCCCATTTCATTTCTCATGCACAGCGTTTGTGCTCCTCTTTTCATGAATGTAGGACCCTATCCTTGGCCCTCCCCTCTGAAAGGGCCTTCCCAGTGACGAAGGTGACCTGCCACTGAGAAAAAGGAGGACCTGCCATGAACTGAGTGTCAGCCATTAAATATGATTTCGCCCCTGAATGGCACGCAAACACATTCAACCACTGAAACTCATTAAGCCCGCATAATCTCTCTTTTCTTAAGAATAACAATGATTTCAGCTGGGAAATGCAATGGTTTTAGGGAGCTGAGCCATTGATTTGAGTTGCATTCAAAGTAATAAATCACGTCCAACTTCACATCCTGGACTCTTTTGCCTAATTCAGCGCCTCTCACCATACTGGTCAATTAGTTTAGAGCCACTATATTCAATACACAGTGCAATTCACTGACAAGGCATAATAAATTCCATGGCTTGGATACTGTCCAGAAGAGAATAGAACTTTCTGTTGCTGTTCTGTGCTTATATTAACTCTATAAATGTAGAGAAAGGGAATGAAATATAACTATAACAACCATGTTTTGCAGCAATATAACTATAAACCAAGATTTAAATAACTACCACCATTTTTGGTTAATCATAAACTGACATCCATGTGGTTAACTTCCGTGTTGTTATAGAAGCTGATCCTGCTTAAGCTTGAATGAGGTCACTGGCAGTGAGAGAGACGGAAGTGTAAAGGTGCCAACTCCTGTCAGACAAAATGAGCTGCCTGTTCAATTCCACTCAGTGCTCTTTTACCCCTGTCTTCTCCATCTCGCCCTTAAACACAAGTCTAAAGGGGGGCATTTCTCTTAATTATTATTTTTATTTCTCATTAACAAAGTTTCTGTCCAATTTCTATTGACTTTGTTTCAAAGCTTCCACCGGGAACCTAGTGGCCCAGCCTGCTAAATTACACCCGTGTGGACTGGGAGAGGTGGGAGCAGCTGTGAGGAGGGCTCTCAGTAGTCAGACCATTGTAATCTGCATTAACCACATTGCAAGGGAGTGCAAGGGTCAAAGTCTTTAAGTGCCTGCAGGGATGGATGCTTCTGGATTACATGGTATTCCTCCAAGAGGCTGTAATAATTGTACAGTGCCGCTTGCTCACTACCTGTTGTTCACCTATGCTGATGTATGTAGTTTTTTCTCTTTTTAAGAAAAGAGCCTTCATTACTGCTTGGCTCTAAAGACCAGACAAGTTGGGACAAACTTATTGCCAGAAACAAAGGATAAACATTAGTTGAGAGAAAAAGCCTGAAAACAAAGCAGGCCTTATATTTAAAATTGTGCATATTTTTAAACAGTGATTTGATTTTGACCAAAATAAGAGGACATGTCAACAGGATCATGCATACGAAAATTCTCGGTAATGCTGACCAGATTAAGTCTATTTCCTGGAAGGTGTGCTGGAATAGCATTGGCAGAAGGTGTATCGAAGGATGATCTTCTCCCTCTTCTTTGGCACAGCATTAAATAGTGAGAGGAGCAGAAGTAATACTCTTACTGGCTTGACTCTGTTCAAAGAAGCCAAAATGACAGCAGCTTAAATTTTCTCTGCACATTTCAATATGTTTTTCTTGTGCATCATTTATCAAACTGAAACAGAGTGCAAATAATTTCAAAGAATTAATGAACAAAAGTCTCGCCTTCCTTTGAAACGATGAATTATTTATAGCTACATTTCAACGTGATTGAAATTGTGGATTAATCCCATTAACCTCTCTGATGGCGAGAATAAAAGCATATGTCTTGACGAATGTTTGCTGGGCTCAAATTTAGTGCTATTGAAAGGAGCTTTTCCCAGGCAAAGCCCAGCAGACAGATTGTATGCTGTGTCGCACGGTGCTTATATAGATCCTAGCAGACTCCGTCTGAGTCTGTGGAGGAATGACGGAAAGCTCAATGGAGGCGTCTGTCTCTCAGCTAGACACCCTGTTCAGTCCTCTCCCTGTATACCTCAGAGCCTGTGATGAATGCATGCAGGGCCTTTACTCCCCAGCATACATCTGACATTATTAACACAATATAAAATGTGATGGAGCGCTCTGCCACACTGCTGGGCCACCTTGATCCAGCACAGCGCTGCTACGTAGTGATTTATTCCCACAGCCATGAAAAAGTAAGCGTGCCATTAAAATCACAGGTGTTTGGAGGCCACACGACTCACCGGGCAAGATCGATAATGTCACTCTTTTACATGGCTCATTTTGAGGGTGCCGCAGCATCATATGCCATTAGTGAGGCCTTGATCTATTGAGGAGCAAACCTCTGTCTGGCACTAAAGCTATGGGTGCCGCATAGATACAAGCTAACAAGGGCATGCACATGTGTGTGCATCTACTCTTAAACTGGGACATGTATGCACTCTTGCAGAGCTTGAGTTTACATTGTCTCCACCTGCACTCACACATAATTCAGCTGAGCTAATGTAGGAGATAATGTACTGTAAATGGCAAGGGCTCTGATTGATACCTGCACTTAGCACAATTACTGGTGTAAAAACTTTGGGAAAAGACAAAAGTTTGCGCTACTTACCGTAGGGTTACCGACTGTGGCCCGGGAAAGTGATTTGTTAGTGTTTGTTGAGCGTGTTCCCAAGGCTATAAAGTGTGACACTGGCAACAAATAAGGACTAATGTCCTGGTTCCAAATGAATACTTAGCACAACCTGTAAAAGAATGTGCTGTCTCTGCCCTTTCACAAGCACACAGATTATCAACAAATTATTTGGTGCTATTCCTAAAGGCTGCAAATCCATTTCAGACTAAGGAAAACAAATCACTAACATATCATGTGATATCTATTAAATACACTAGCATAAACGTTGTTTCTTCCAGAATCCATTAAAAAGCATGACACATATTTTTTTAAATCAATATCATAAGCAGGACGTAAAAGATACAATTTATTGTAATTCTGAAACTTATTTTTAAAGAAACACCATCAGAATCTTGGGTCATTTTGGTATAGACATAAATGTGTTTTTATTTCCAGGCTAGTTCACATACATTCAGGAAAGGCATGCAAGCAATTTCCTAAAAAAAGGAAGACCATTGTTTCTGTAGCGATTCCTTAATAAAATAAAACAAGGGATTTGTTTTAAAATTCCTTGTGGCTGCAAGCAGATTCCTTATTACATTGTACTCAAGTGGAAAAGACCAAATTTCTATTCGAAGCAACCCCGGTGAAAACTTAGACTTGTCTTTATCTGCTTGCAAAGCATGTGCATGTTGCTACAGAATGAACATGATTTTTTTTTTTTTTGTACAGATTTCAATGAAAAAAAAAAACATTTAAGATTAACGTTTGTTTTTCCTCACTCCTGTCTCCTTCTCGGTTTCCCTTTTAATTCTCAGTGCGACTGCCATGAAAATGAACTATTAATCTGTTTCCCAAAGGAATTCCTCATGCCTCATAGGTCTGACAGCCTCAGTGAGATGGTTGTTGTGTGGTCAACAAACAATTTTCCTGGGCTTCACTGCCTTTCAAAGGCATTTTTTCATCCGGCCCTGATCATGTGAAAAATGCCGTTGTCAAAGGTTCCTCTGCTTTTCTTCTCACACAAAGATGTCAGATGGAGAAAGTTAGAATTTCCAAACATGTTAATCTGCTTGAGCGTAAACTCAACCCCTTCCTCCACAGTGCTTGAGAGTTCATTCAGCATATTTGAAATTTCCTGTGCTTGAGTAACACAAGTGTGCCTTTGAGTCAAGATGCAATATGTCCTTTAACCGAAACAAAACAGGATTATGGAGTTACAAAATTCAATCGAACAATACATGCATGCACACTTTACCAGCACCTGTTTCTCAATTCTGCATCTATTTCATAAAACAAAATTACATCTGTTGTGTAAAGATGGAAATTGTTGTGACATAAGTGTCAGTTATGTTGAGGACATGACAATGCAGAACTATTTTGTTACACATGGTTTTGTAAACATCTTTTTAGGTTACAGATGATACAAAATAAAGTGAAAGGATTAAACGGGCTTCTGTAGATGAACAGCACTCAGATTAGGAGTTATTCATCAGAGTGTGTAAACATACTGAGAGGGTTATTCTTCTGCTCTTTGCCCCGCCTCCTACGACACCATCTCTTAACAGGTTGAATGGGGGTAAAAAGGTGGGCCACCTCATTACAGGCGTGTACTCCTCGCCTCTTCCTGCCTGCCACCCACCCATCATCCCACCCTTTCTCTCCACTACAGCTTCTCATCACTGATCTTTCCTTTCATCACACACACATCCCCAGTCACATTGCTGTCTGATTGATGAGGCCACTTTTGATAATGGCATCAGGAACTGGGGTGTCTGCCTTGTCATTAGATACTATCAGAGCTGTCTTATTACGACTGAGGAAGACCCCAGGCAGACAGACGGGTTCCTCTGTGTGCAGATATGACCACAGATAATGAAGCTCAGAAACTGTGTACTCTAATATACCTGGCTGAGTTAATCCATCCATCACATGTGCCAAAATTCAGTGAGCTTTCTCAGATCACATAAACTTCCTACTGTCAAGGTGTCAGTTATACTTCTTTGTAGGAGGGGCGGAAGTGACTGAGATAATAGCTATTTTTCTATTATCTATGTTATACAGTTCTATAGAACTGTATAACATAGTGGAGTCAGTACAACCTATGAATGAAAAGTGTTGCCAGTAGATTTATACAGTTCAGTTGGAGCGTGTTTCAAGTATGTCAGTAACTGATGGAAAATTTAGTGCCAAACGTAGTTGCAGTTTATACAAAAGTGTGGTATACAAGTAGTAATATTTTCAACGTTTTTTCTTTCAAATGAAGCTGTCTAAAAACGTAATCTCTGAAAAAAGTGTATAAAGTGAGTAACTTGCTTAGAACAATAAAATATTCGGTTTGATTTTATACATGGAAAAATGCACTGAAAGAAAGTTGAGATATTGTTACTGCACTATTTATTTTTACACTTTTTTTTAAAGGGGTTTGATTCAGTTCTAAATAACACATTTTATTTTTTATTATGAGCAAAAGGTTATGGTCAGGCATATCAGGCACTGTGGCGTCTGTATTCCAAAATAAAATCCCAGAGTTGCAACCAGTGTCGTCTTATTATTGTTCCAAAAATACAGCTCGATTCTAAATACATTTATCTGCAGAAAAACACTAGTAATGAATGAATAATAATGGTTTGTGCTATCTGCAAGGTTTCTATTAATTCAGGACAAAGGTGAGGTACTGATCAAAAGACAGAAGAAAGAGGGGCCCTGCAAGCCAGGATAAGAACCATACAACACAAACAAAGGCCCAGGCTTGTCAGTAAAAGAATAACTATGGTTTGAATTATGGACAGATCTGAATGGTGTCTCTCTTCTACAGATGGCTGCACACATGAGAATCCCAAGGCCTGTATAATTGTATTGCTAATAAGGAGTAAAGCCAATTAGGCATTTAAGTGTGCTGTAATCACTTGGATGGGGAGAGCGACCACGACGGAGATAGAAAATCAGGTCAAAGGACAAATGAATGCCTCCCCTAGTTCTCTCCTACACTGACAAATATAATTAGATATGAACCTGTATCAGAAAAGTCCCCACTGGGGAAGAAAACCTCTATATATTTTCCCAGCCCCTCCTCTGATCTCTGATTCATTTGTTTTATGTTGCCAAGATGACAAAGGACTGATTTCACTACTATATAGCAACCTCACAAGAGACATCATGCCTCTTGGTCAGTTGCTATATAGTGGCATGGCACTCAACTAATAGTTAAGTGTAAATAAAATGTGTAAAGTCCCTTAGTTGATGTTCACTTTCACCACACTGATCGAAGTTACTTTCTAATTTGTATCATTTATTTTACTCCAAATGTAAGCATTTTTATGATTGAAGTGCACAGTTTCAAGCACGGAAAAGTAATATATGAAATATATAAACAAGTCTACAGGGGTTAAATCAACACTTTCTAGCCAAATTGCTATCCTGGAAACCAAATGAAACACAACTTACATTTAATTTGGGAAAACTGACGATGAAACTGATGCCTTTGTTTGATAATAACTACTACTAACTAAGTAGCTTCCTTTATGTCTTGTCTGATCAGTTATTTCAAATCAAATCCAGTGCTTTGGTGTTTACAGCAATTCATTAGTTTTGACTGAGGTCATTTTCTTTTAAATATTCCCGTAGGGACGGGAGATACAAAAAAACAGACAATGACTCCTTATATATGCCACGCTTTCTGCTCACAAAAGAAGGGCACATGCAGTAAGGGATCTTCTGAAAGATCAGTTTTAAGCTATATGGCTGTCAAAAAGACAGCAAAGAAATTTGCCCACTTTCACTGGTCATTTCTAAAGTAAAAGGACATTTTTATTAGATTGTGTATAATGTGTTTGCAGTCCTGCATTAGTGCTTTGCCATTATTTGCCAACTCTTTTTCAAATGTGTACATTTAAATTCTTATTTTGATTCACAGACCGTAAGAACCACATTTAGAAAAAGAGCAAACTAATCAAAATATATATGACAAAACACAATGTGCACTGCATGCAGCATTAGCAATTGAGAGGGCTGGTGTACCCATGTACCAACAGTGCAGACGGGCCATAAAATCCTCCAGACAAACTGTCTGTCACAACATTTGTTTGCCAGATTACATTCCTTTCTGCCGCTGAGAGTGGCAATAAAATGGGTGAAATTCTCCAAGCAGCATTGCTCTGGCCCCTCAAACTGCAATATGTCTGTAGTCAAATATGTTTAGAGGTGGGATTGTCAGGACAAAGCCGTATGCTGAGTCCTTTTTCAATGTTCTGGAACTTTTTAGACTTCAGCAGGACAGGGGGACAAAAGACTGGGACGTCTATGAGGACTATCAATACATTTAAACAGGGCATGCATTTCTCATAAAGTGGCTCCAAAAGCAGAACGAGCCAATGGGAGGGGGCTGCTTGATCAACCCGTGAAGGGAACCTCAGTTATGAACCAGAGAAAGAAAAAGAGGAAGAAAGAATTGGGCAAAGGGGGGAGGTAGAAAAAAAATTGAAAGAAAAGGTCATGAGTGGCAGTTGATTTGAGAAGTTTCTGCGACCCCACAAAGGGCCATGACATCATCAGGTATTGAAGTGAGAGAGGAGGAGAAGGGGTTCTTTAAAAAGCTGGCCGCTTACCGAGGCCGTAATTACATTTGCGCTAAACATGCCCAAGTGCTCCTGTGCTGTGGGGGGAATCATTTTCAGGGTTGGGGGTTGGAGGGGCTGAATTAATCAGCTCTGTTTGCTGTGGGGACTTTGTCTAACAAAAATCTTTCTCACCACAAGCTTAAATTTCTAAAACACCGTGGTCTCTGTCCCTCTGTCCTATGAGGACAAAATTTCCCTAAATTGCATTTATCTTTTGGACTAGCTGTTCCTTCAACTATGACTGTAAAGCCACCCAGAAAATACAAACTGTCTTAATGTCAGGAATGAAAAAAAAAATGTTTTAGCCACTCGAACGTTACCCCTGCCGACCCCTCCAACTTTGAGCCTTTACATAGTGCTCAGAGCATATAAAGCCTTTGCAGTGCATGGTGGGTAGGCATGGCGTGAAGTGTACAAGGAAGGAATGCTATTAAGTAAGTTATGCACATAATGAATCTGAGCAATGCTTGGGAAAACTTCAGCAACATTTATTCCTCTTTCAGTTTCAGCCTATTTCTTAGTGAAAAGAGCAGGCAAAGTGGTGAATACAGTAAATCACTCTTTAGTTCTGCCAGAGCTGTTTTCACCCAAGGCCAGTGCCCCCAAAGACTTCATCTATTTACAACTGCATGGTGAGTCCAATCTTGTGTCAGGTTTTTAAATAGGCTCAAAATATACAATACTTCCACTGTTCATTGTGTCAATGTCACCAGAGTGGAGAAAAACAAAAGAAAAATTGCTATTTTAAAGCAACTGACATATTTTAAATGAGGTTTAAATACCCTCTTAGACGAGGAGTGATATAAATCAAGCAAATACAGCTGTGGTGACTGTGGAGTGGTGTGCGGGTGACAAAATCATCAGTCATATGATATTTGCGGGCTTGAGGCTTTTTCGTCTTTGCTGCTGACATGCTACACTCCAGCATGACGTGTCATCACTATCCTGACAGACCCACTGTGGCTGAGCTGTGCCACATTCAGCCAGTAAATTCAATTAGCTTTCCCACATTGACACTGCTCTGCCATCAGGATGACGGACTGTAATATGATGAAATGATACACAAACACCTCCGATTTAATCTGAGCCCTGAGGGACACTTCTGGCAAAAGTCATACAGTAGCATGCTAATTCCAAGCTGACAGTTTATTCACTGCTTACTGTTTAATCCACCTTCTGGCAGATGACTAAACAGATTCTTTCTATGAGCAATGAACGCATGATTTGAGTTTTTATAAGTAAGTTTTATGAGTAAGTACTAATAATAAAACTATTTTAATATACTTTAAATTCAGTTTAAGTTTTTTATTTGCATACAAGTTGCCATGCCAAAAAAAGCAGTAATATTTAAGCCGGGCAATAAGCATCGAGCCAAATGAATCATGAACACCATACAATGAGTGCTCCGAGTGTTCCAATTCCTTCATTATCTGCTTAAAGTAGTGGTTTATGGATTCTACCCTAAGACCAGACTCAGTGATGAAGAACACAGACTACAATATCCCTTTTCAAAAATCGTACATGTTGTTGCTTTAATATGCTATATTTAAAATAGATTTTTTTGTAATCTCCCAAATACATGCTGAGAAAATGGTAATATTGCTCTGGCCAGTGTCCCCAAAGACATTCTCTGGACTAGTTTTGCAGCCAGCAATGATTCCCTACTCAGTGCATTGGATCTTTCTAGCCTCCAGCTCTTATCCATTTTCTCCTTTCCATGATCTATTTTATGGATGTTCCTCCGTGATGGCCGCATGTTGCCATCGATGGTTTCCTTTCTTTATTTCTCCAAGGACTAAGAACACCTGTCTGCTTTAATCACTAAGTCCTTCCCAGCAGGAATGCCATCACTGTATAGACACTGAGGTCCTATCTGACATTGATAGAAACAACATAGTATAGATCCCCATTTGGCAACAACAAAGAACCAGCAAAGAGCTCAACAAGAGAATCTGTCTGTTCCCCTGAAAGTTGTCTCATTACATCTTCCAACCACATGGCCCACTAATACCATGATGGAAAAGGCAGGGGTTTCACTAAGTATGACTCACTAAGTAAATATAAAACACTGATGAATGAAATCATATTTTCACAACTTACTGCAATTCTATGGATGGTCATACTCATATTCAGCATGACACATCCACATGATTTTCCCAGAAGCTGGAACAGTCATGAAATAATTACTGTAGCTGAAAAGGAAACATACCCCCCCCCCCACCCCACCCCACCCCACAAAATAAACAAACATGTTTTTGGTTTATTGGTTTGTTTGTTTCAATAAATCAGCTCAAAGGTGGACATTCATGGCTAAACACCAAAAAATCTCTTCCACAGCTTTTTTCTGTATTTAGGAATGCCATAATGGGTTTAAAATGTTCTTTTAAAAATCTTTTGTACACAACACATTCACTCTTTTTCATCAGATTGGAAAATTTTATGACTTTACATCCCACCATGACATCACTTCAGGAAGGGACCACAATCTTTCTGGGAATTTACTTCCAACAGACTATGATGCACCTGTTTGCTCCAATGGGCAATAACCTTGACAGCTATGAAATAATCTACCAGTAAAGTTAACAAACAACATTGCTGTCACTGCTGAAAAACTCTCACAATTGGTTGAAGAAGAGCCAAAACCTGCAAAAGCCATCAGTAAGCTGACTTCAATGGAATTTTTTTCTGAATGTAAATAATGACTAACGTTTGCTCAGTGATGAACAGATCGTTCTATCAGTTTTTCATGGAAAACAATTTGTCCTTGAAAGCACGACATTTGTACCCATGGACTTTTATGAAAGGTCCCATTTACGAATTCACATGAAACCCCCCCCCCCCATTTAGCGTTAGTGAGAGATAAGGACAGGGGATTAATCAATATCCAACCCTACAGAAACACAGGCACACACATACACAGCTGGATATTATCATGGATGCTTACAGGCTTACAGTCATTGTGCAACTTACAACTTTAACAGGACATTTAACTTATACTTTTATCTCCATACTTTCTATTAAGGAAGGTTTTTTTCCACAAATTTTTCATTTATAAAATACCCCAAAATTGTTATTGTGTCAAAGTTTATGTGTTTTTGTGGGTAATGTCAACGGGACATAATCTGCACTGACTGATAAGAAAGCTGCTAAAATGGGATACACAACATAACAAGAAAGTCATTAGAATACTGAGAAATATGTTGCATATGTATATTATACAATCACACAATTTTTTTCTTGTCTATTCATTAATATCAATGTGGCATGAAAAAAAAGGAAATAAAAGTTAACCCTGGGCTTTGGCTTCAAGTATTGGCATGGGTGTTTATTTCTGCACAAGCCAGTGCAGGTAGCCTTCTTAGCAGCAATAAAAGGTAGGATTATCACCCTGCTTGTAAAGACTGCCAACCTATTTGGGTAAAGTGTAAAAAGCGACAGGAACCACAGCTGATAGTTAAGTCAAGGCAGGTGTTTGAGAAAATTACAGCTGCTGCACACAGAATGGGTGATCTGTCAGGAGTGTCTGCTTTGTTGGGTGTACTGTGCATCAGTGAGGCTTGGTTTAACCACAATGGCCTACTGTGTACAGTGTACTGGCTTAGTATGTGGTTGTAATGTTCACACTGCATGAGGTGCTTCTTTCAAACATCCACACCACTGTTGCTGACAGTCGAATATTTCAATTCTTAATAGGCCAACTACCATAAACATGTGTACAGGCATGGATAAGCCTTAACAGTTTATTCAGCAATCAGTTACCTTTAGCGCAGTAAAGCAGCTTGTGAAAGTTTTAAAATCTTCAGTGGTTTATCTTTCTATCTTTAAAATTCTAATATACTGTGCAGTGCTGTTGCTAAATCTGGTTATGGTTTATTCCTGTCAAAAGTAAAGGGAATTAATGTTCTGTGTTCATAAACATTAATGTGAGTAACTGCTGCCACAGAATAAAATTTAACTTTATTTAACTATACAATTTTAGAATCCTGTTAGCCTTGAATCCTGTTACATAGTCTCGAGTAACTATGTGATGTAAATAGGATGGGGTACAGTAGTTGGAGGGTGAAAAGAATTCCCAATAGATTGAAAAGACTAAAACCTCGGAAAGGAAACAGAACAGTTTCACAGAGACAGTGGTTGCTGAGGTGCGAGGATGGAACCCCTCAGAGTTCAAAGATGACAAGTTTCCCACAGAGAAATGCCAAGGCACTCAATTCAACTTGTCTTTTTCTGTCTCCTGGAAGAAAATTCAGCTTCTTGTGAAATAAGATTGTGCTTCATTAGCTTTAAAAAAAGATTTGCATATCTTACAGGCCTTCTATTTTACATGGCCCAGATATTTAAGAGCCTTCCAATGGGATTATTCTCCAGCTGTGGGGCTTGTATGCTAGAGTATGTTTGTCCAGCAAACAGGATGCTGTGCTGACTGGTCAGTCACTTTGGCTACTGGTCACTTCTGTCTCCAAATCTGCTTATAGATTTTTTTTCCTTCTTTCTTTCCTTTTCACTTTTTTTTCTGTTGTGTGGCCTGATGCAGGTCAGGAGGTCACTCTTTTGCATGGCATTCTGGGAGTGATTGTCCTCCAAAGGCCTTGGGTATGGAATCTATCATCATTAATGCACCAGTCCTCTCTTGTAAACCTGCTACCCAAACATAAAAAAAAATGGCGGTCTTTTGAATTGGCTGCTTCTGAAAGGTCAAATTCATCATTTCGTCTAACAATTGGGCAAAACAGGAGAATGCCAAAAAGGTCAAAAGTTCAGACTGGCATACTGATTTGGATCTACATTTAATAGTCGTGATTTTTAAAGAAAGTAGCATTACTGAGTTGGAATTGCATCACCAAATAATTTGAGATGTAAGAAGTGATGGATAAATGTGTGATTCCTAAAACAATATACAAGAACCATCTGCCATATGATTATCCTTTAGAAAGACCACCAGTGTGCTGACCATACGTTAGCTGTTTTCAGGTTGCATGACAACAGCTGTGAGTTCTCACATTGACGAATATGGTCAAACATATGCATTCATGGAAATGTTTACTTAAAGATTGTGAACCTGGGTTAGATATTGCGACCCAGGACTAACATTAGTGTCCTCCATCACCCAGTCAGGCACTTCGTTCAGCTTACTGCTATTAAAACTGTCCACATGATATAGGTGAGAGAAGCCAGCTGCTAATGTTAGCGTGAGGTCTTTCTTCCCCATCCATGCTCCCATCCATGAGTCCCCAATTTTATCATTGTTTCAATTTAACCTCTGACCTCACATGGGAAACTAAATAATGAATTCCATATTTCCCTGAGGTGGACCGGAGGACTGCCTGTTAGTGACCATCAATCAAAGTCAGCAGGGTAGAATGGCCACATGACTGACCACTGACTTGAACATAGTCTTTGACAGGGATTATAAGGAGACATGCACACATAAACTGTTATACTACACTAGTTAAAGACATGGCATAAGCTTCTGCCAGCTAAAATAAAAAAAAAAGTTTAATATTCTTATTAAACTGCATATCAGGCAGAACCATACATTTCCTCCTTTGAGTGTGAAAATAGCCTTAATAAATATTATTTAAACACAGATAGTTGCTTGTAGTGCAAACAAAAGACAGTGAAAATTTAATAATTACATTTCAAGCATGCAGATACTCAGAGGTTTGTTACACTAATTCTTTAAGACAGTGATATCTTGTATACTCATCAGCAACATGCAAGTGTTTGTACAAAAAATTACAAAATAAGGGAGCATTAATTGACATTAGGTAAACATTACTTAATGCACAGCTAGCAATAATTTACTAATGTGAATTAAAATGATCAATTATTCATTACATTATAATTTATAGCAGGGGTGTCAAATACAAGGACGGGAGCCAAATCAGCCTGGCAAAGACTACGATCCAGCCCACTGGACTGCTCTGGAAAATGTGAAGGATAAAGAGGTTATTCATACCACACCAAAGTAGATAAACAAGTATATGGCAGAAAGGTTCCTGTTTTATCACTCTATCGACATATATGTTTTTTAAGTAGATCCACAGAGAAAAAATAGGACGTTTTCTTTGAATTAACAAAAACTTTCTGTTTTATAATTGCATGGTGGGCAATAAGTTGTCAGAATATTTTCTGTATATTTGTTTTCTTACAATTTAAACCCAAAGAATTGTGCTGATACATTTCTTTAATTTTCTACAGCAGCATTCCTCTCTCGTGTAGAAAAACTGAGCTCTACTGATGAAATTTCACTCCTTTTTCTTATAAGAAAAGATATCTGAAAGATTTAATATGTAGTTAAATATCCGAGTTTCAGATAAAAGTAGGCTGTATGTGGTCTATGATGTAAAATGAGTTTGACATTTCTAATTCAAATATTAAATGTTGTAATGCATGCCACAGCGTTCAAAGCTAAGCCATTTTATCAGGTGATGTTTGTGGTCACACTGTTTTTCTTCATGTAGAGGTTTCCCTGTTCCTTTATCCTTGCCTGGGCCTAAATTATTAGGTTTCTAATACTGTACACATGACAGTTATTTAATCACTTAAGTCAGTTTGTGGCTATTAACGTAAAGTTGAAAAATCTTTTACACTTAATAAAAAGTCCTGAGTAAAGGTTGCTTATAATAATTTACCAACTGATTTCGCAATAGGGATGACACAAACTTCACAAATGATTACTGGATACATCAGTTAACTGTTACTTAACTATTAGTTCATAGTTATTGGTGCATTAACTACAGACAGGGTTTAGCAAAATGCTAATCATTGATGCAATGCAATGCTGTTATATTAGTGAACCACAAACAGTAAAACATTTAAAAACACAAAAATATCACCTTCTTGCTAAGATCTCACACAAATCCCTCCGACTAAACCTGGAAAGAGATTTGATTTGTTATTTCTCATGTGCAGCAAAGATTTTCTGCAAATGCCAGTACTAGACAAGAGAATTCCATTTGGCAAAAAATGCAAAACAACAACACCATTATTAGAGGTGGTGGTAGGAAACATGTTTGCTGCAGTTCCACTGTGTTATGCAGTCTAAAGCGGCAGGTGTATTCCTATAACAAAATCTCGCATTTTTGGGTGACAAGCACAGGTGTAAAGCAACAGAAAAGCAGGAAAAGATAACAAAAGTGAAGCAAACTCGTGGCAGATAACGCCACGAACAGGTGAGAGAGTGGGAATAGCAGGTATGTGTATTACATCTGAAATGACACCACTTTCATTAGTAAAGAAAAAAAAACCTTTTTGAAACTATTGCCCTAGATAAGAACCGTGTGAAAAATCGATGTGGGAGCTCAGTTGTCAGTATGACGATGTGCTGACTAACTCTCTGAGGAGCGAGGCAGAGTGGGAAGAGGGTTTTAAGGACGCCCACTGGAGATAAGAGACCATTCACATGGGAACATTGGTAGTCCCCCTCTACCCCCCCTTTTTTCTAAAGTCACCAAATCTTTAGAGGAACACAGTTGAGTACTTGCCTACTTGCCTTCCTCCTGATTGAGACTAGGATGACAGCTTGGGGGCCAAAAGAGAGCACCGCTGACAGTGGGAAAAGGGGAACGGGACAGGCCGAGTAATCTTCTCCTAAGCCTTGACTATTTATCACGGAGGTAATGATAAGAATCAGATTTAAAGGTGAACCCTGAGATGGGTCAGAGCCTCACACAGGCAGTAACGCGATCTGCAGGAGAGCACTGATAACCCAGGACAATACGGGGGGACGCCTGTCAGATAAATAAAACAAACGGTGCAGAGCTATAAAAGGGGGCCCACGTGGCATCTGCTTCACCAAGTAAATTCAGTCTCGCTAAGAAAAGGAAGAGAGTGATGGCCAGGGGAGGGAAGGATAAGATACAGGAAGCAAAAGAGATGACTTATTTTAAAGGAGACCAAAGACATATTGCCAGAGGTGGGGAAAAAGAAACAGTCAGTCAGGCATGATAGGGTCAACAGGAGTTTGGAATCCACTGTCTTCTTCTATAATCATTAAACAATAAACTCGAAAAAAAAATAGTTACAAAGTTCACTGCCTTGGTGAACCAGCTGTGCAAATTACCACTAGACCTAGGATTGGGGATTCACTTGGTTATGAAACATTATGGATGTAACTGCTGATGGTATAAATTATGTGCCTACATGAATATTGTTGTTGAATTCCTTAGGTTGGTGATAACTTTGTGTCTCAAATTGACCAAATAAAGAAGAGGAAAAGAAGAGGAAGAAAAATCGACAATAAAAAATGTAGTGCATGTAGCACAGCTGTGTTGTACTTGTCTAGACAACAAAAAGCCATGATGTGCGCTGGTTTTCATTACAATTAAAGACCAGTTTGATTTCACTGTGCAGCTTCAACATGAGACAAGGATCTAATCAGTGCAGAATAAAAACCTGCAGACCTCTTCGCTGCTCTGGATTGAATAATTCTGCTGCATCCGATTTCCAGCTGTAGCGTCAGCGATGGGCTGCTGGTGGGCGTCTTGAGCAGATTGCCCTCTGCTCGATCCATCGCCTGGTGAGGTCACTCAATGGCCTCGGGGACCCTGGCGTACTTCTCCTCTGAGGAACAACAGTGCTTTGACCTCTTGGAATCTTCCCTTTCTACAGCGCGTGTGAGGTCATGTTTTCCACACCCTGTGCGTGGTCTGGTGTTTTCTGTCCTCAGTGTGCACTGTATCAACACAGGTCTGCAGTTATGAAAATATAGTCAAGCAGACACAAGCAAATCCTGTGCCATCTAGCGAACAATAGAGGAAAACATGTCACTGATACTGTACAGGTTAGTCACTTGTGAGATAAAATGCCTGCATGGGCAGACTCTTTGTCTCTCATGAAAACTCAATAGGATTTGGAGGTGGACAGCCGCCTCCTACACAGTAAATTAATGGGCAGAGCTGCTGAGCATACATGACTGATGACTTTTATAGAGCACTCTGGAGCCCTATTGCCACTGTCACCTTAGTGTCTCTTGTGGGTCTGAGACACTGGATCATGTCATCCAACACCAAGGAACCACCTCTGCGTTACAAGAGATAAGGTAGATACCACAACGCTTCACACACTCCAGTTTTCTGATTACAAGCCTTATTTCAAACAAAGCACCTGTAAGCAATGAAACATTTCCACTGTACTGCATTATTTACCCTTATACATATATGGGAGAGAAATTATCAAAGGATGAGGATTTGTGGAGCAAGTTATTCTGCAGCATGTGCACCCCCCCCCCCCCCCTCCCTTTTTTTCTACTTCTTCCTTAATCTAAAGGGAATGAAGCTGTTGTGGAAACTTTTGTACAGGAAGTGCATGGTGAACTTACTATATCCTGCTTTTAACAACGCCCCAAAACATATTCCTGAAGTGGGCAAAAAACCTCCATCTCGTCCATTGGGTAGCTTAAATAATTCCGTATTAGTCCACTTACAGTACGTGCAAAAGCCAGGAAGTCAAATCTAAACACAGTGTGTGACTGTGATGACTCACTAGATCACACAACTATGAGGCTATGCTGTTTATATCTCCCATGAGGTAATGTCTTACTCATATCATCTAAACACACAATTATGATGCCAGCCATGCCCAATCAGGATGTTAAAAGTTGTGCATTCATATGATTTGTAAATGAATCACACACCATTAAAACAGATGGATAAAAAGCAGATTTTTCAGTTGTTTCTATTCTTAGTCTAAATAATTTTACGTCAGTTTAACACCTTTTACTAAATAACGTCCTTTTTTTGATAGTCTATTTTACTGTTTGATAAAGCCTCAAAATGAATAAAGAAAAATGTTACATGCAAAAAAAGGCAAAAAATACAATTAATGGGAGTTTTACATGTGAAATAGACACTCTTTAAACCTTGTTTTAATGGTTATTTTCACACATTTTTACACTAGATGATGAACAGTAACTCACTGCATGCAGCAGGCTGACAACTTGCTGTTTAGTAACAACAACAGTAAACAGATTCACACCAGCCCCCACCTCACATTCCACAACTTTTGATTTCCATGTGTGCTGGAAACTCGGTTAGGTCTTTGCCATATAATTGCACGCGCAAACTTTTAAACATGTACACATATGCACCTACCACGCCATTGTTCTTCTTTTCTGTCAGTTGAAAGAAGTTACTTTTCTGATTCAGCAAGAGTTCCCTTTCTTATAACATCAGGGCTTCTCCCCTTTGCTCTCTGTCTCATTTCTGCTTTCTTCTCATTCCTCTTTCTTTGACTCTCTCAGCCTCTTGTATGCTAGTGTCTGCAGCTGTATTTTTAATCAAGTGAAGGATCCATAGAGAAATGGGCATTTCTTTCAGAGCATTACATTCTTCCCCCTCCTGTCTGCGCTCATGGATCACTGGTTAGCTTAGAAATACAGCCAGCACAAAAGCAGCAGCTGACATGTGGAGCTTAATGGTAATAATGGCCATTTTTAAGCCCAATCAATCACATTTAGTGGACATCTCCATTTTTTGCCTGTGAAAAGGTATAAATAATAATAATAATAATAAAAAAAGGAAGAAACAGGAGAGCAAAGTGTGGTTGGTGGGGGGAAAAACACCTCGGTAAATATTTTAACTGCTTATTAGGATTTGGAGCACACCACAAAAGGAGCATCTGTGCTCCACAGAGCAGACTGAAAGGAGAGACCCAGATGGTTCTTAGAACTAAACAGTGAAAACTGATCCATGAACTGGGCAAAGTAAAGCCCATTTATTTAACTATTTATTTATTGTATGTGTGTGTCTGGTTCTGTATGGGAGTTTAGTTTACTTGGTCATGTGCAGATGCAGTTGCTTTTGTATGTGGGAGCACTGCATGCGTGTCTTTGATTGTGCAAAGGGATATGCAATGCTGAAATCTTAACATTGCAACAAAAAGTCCTAAGAGGACAGAATTCTATGGACAGCCCATAAAAAGTGCAATGAATACCTCAGTTTGTTTATCTTTGCAAGGTTCAGATATTTCAGTGTCTTTTCAGCTCTGCTTTTATGAGTCTCCATGACTTGTGGTGTGATTCTTAGACACGCAACACAGGGGGCAGAAGGAGGGGTTAGAGCCAGGTTGTCTTTGTACAACAATGTACTAATTTATAACCAAGTCACTGGCAGGGTTTTTTTTTTTTTTTTTTTGCAATGGAGAAAAGAAACGCATGTCAAAATACTAAAGCAAAAAGTATCAGAATTAGTACTAAGTGTGCTGGGAATGACTTGCTGAAAGTTCAAATTACTCCTACTTTGGCTCTGTCCTTCAGAATAATTAAGGTAAATGTAATAAGAGAGAGCAGAGAACATAGCTTTTCACAAGATAATATGGAAAATTTTACAGCTTTCATCCCTTCCTAATCCTCCCTGCTCTTTTATCTTGTTGGCTTTTTATTGGCTGAGCAGCTCCTGGGAACTTTACTCTAATAAAAAACAATCCTGAGGAATTTTCCAGAGAATTTATGCAGTATGCAAAAAGATGGGTATGTACTTTTTTTCACTGGACAGCACACATTACTGTTTTGGTTTTTAATCAGTGTAAATAAGTGTGTGGGGGGCCTGTAGCCTGGCTGGTTTCAGTGATAATTACAGAGAATCCACTTTGCAGCAGAATGTGATGAGGATCCTGGGTGTAGTAAGCATTACTGAGGTTTGAAGAACTAAGGTATAGTAAAGATTTGATCATTTTACTGAAATGTACTATTTTGGGTAAAATTTTCAAAAAATGAGTTCTTAAAAACAACATAAAAAAATGCATGTATATAGATGCAACGAGAGGTAAAATGATTAATGCCATTTCTACTTTGTTTTATTTAGTTCTTCAGAGGTCACATTTGAATCTTTGTCCAGGTATTACATTTCATTTGCAATAGCTCTGTTCATTTTCAAAATCAAACTCATAAAAGCATCATATAAGCAATAACCGAGAAGAGCCCTCGTAGAAATTTACATATTAATCCAATGTTAAAAATCCCCTTCTATTAAAACTTTTACTGCCTAAAATAAAACAGAAAATGCTTCATGACAAAATGAATCTGTCCTCTGCCAAGATTGTTCTGAGCAAGCTGAATTTCTATATGCATAAATTCCCTTCCAGCACGGTGAGGTGTTACAGGCATTGCTGTAAAGAAACATCTCCCTGACTACATGTTCCACCAGCCACTCTGAATATTCGTGCTGCTCAGGGGGCAAAAAAACTCTCAAGCTCTAGATAGTAACTTGAACTTCCTCAACATGAGCTGTGAGTTACACATCAGCAGCAGAGTGACACTGAATTTCGCCTGGAAGATTATGAAATGGCACTCAGCAGCCCCCGGTAAGACTGAGGGGGTATTTCTAAAGGGGCTGTTTAAACAAATCAAAGTAATTTCTTAGATATTTATGTGCATTTAAAATGAATACATTTAAAAAGAAACAAAATAAAACTGAACATATAACTTCAATGCATAGTCAGAGTATAAACTACATTATCTGTCCTTTCCTAGTCTCTTCTCCATATTTCTTTCTAAAATAAAATGCATTTCATGTCGTCACCAAAATGCTCTTATAGTTTTACACAGGAAGTTATCTTTACCACTTTCATACTCTCTTCTAAAGAGTTTTAACTAAGGAAATTTACCTTGTTGTGACGTCACAATTCCTACTCACAGATGTGCTTTAATCTCAAAGTTTAAGTGTACAAAGCTCCTCTTCATTTTCAGTGGATGAATTTTAAAACAAAGTCTTCAAAGTTGAGAAACAATAGTTAGCAAAGTGAAACTCAAACATTCAAGAAATATAAAAATCATTGGAGTTGTTTTGGCTTTTTCAGTTACTATTACTTTAATTACTGTAAGAGTTCAATGTCCTCGAATTGAAGAACTTTATCTTTATGCTAAAACACATATTTCTTATTGGACTTGATAAAAATGCTTGTGCCACTGGCACAATGGCCTGTGCAGATGTGCAGACTTAATTAGTATTAACTGGGAGAACTAGTTAACACTACTAACACAAAAACACAACAAATTGACTGTAGGCTAGAATCTAGCCTAAGAGCAGAAGTTCAGAAACCACCTGGGGTTAAGATGGCCAGACCTCATGTGCCTCTGCTGTGTAAATAATCCAATTATAGCTGCTCAGCACTAGACTGATGTGAAACTGATTCATTCATCATGTGAACTGACAAGCCCAGCTCTGCGGCTGCATCCTCCTCCTTCCTAGTTAGGCCTTTTTCCTTTTCTCTTCTTAAACACACCCACAATGTTTCTGACAAGTCATGAGGAGAATCCACAGAACAGCTGCTACCCCTGTTTGATAATGATTTCCCCCCCCAAACCATGTTTCGTGGAACATCAATATTAGCCAGCAAACAGCCAGTCACCAGTTTAGTCTTAATTTATTGTCTTATATGCAAATTAAACAATGATTAAATATTTTCTCCTCTCTTGTGCAAAACTGGTTTTCTTTAATAATCAGCTGAGTTTATTTTCGAGGGTTCAAATTCAAAAATGACAAAGGTGACAAAGGTCATATAGCTCCTTTCATAAGGTGACAGATGTGAACTGAAGCAGACCAGTTGAGCGGCTAGACTCTTTTACTACAAAGCCATGCAACATATGTAGCATTTGGTTTGGCATTGTCTTGATGAAAAAAAGAGAGCCTGACCTTAAAATATTTGCACAGCAACAGTTAATGCTATAAAATGTGAAAACATTGTTCAGATATATGTCATCTTCACAGATGAGCCAGCACGTGTGTCATGGATAGTGGCTTTTATGGAATTATGTTTGTGTCAAATGTGGCGCGTCAGGTAAAACATAACACCTGTTTTTCACAAAGTGACCGATTCAAGTGAACTTTGAGAGCGGAGCTATCTGCGAGAGCGTGACTCTACTGCAGCGATCTCCAAGCAGACGCTCTCACACACATGATGGCTTCTTCTTCTGTGTGCTTAGCTGCTGAGTAGGGATGGGTATCGTTTAGGTTTTATCCGATACCGGTGCCATACTGGTACTTTTGAAGCGGTGCCGGTGCTTAAACGGTGCTCGAACCGGTGCTCGAACCGGTGCTTAAAGAATGGAGAACACAAACTTTGTCCAAAAACCTCTTATGTTTTTATTTTTAGAAGTCTCTTTTTTTCTGCAAAATGATAACCAAGTTAGCCTTTTCTGTTGATACAACATACCTCCTTTAGTTGGAACAGGTGCTTAAACAATGGAAAACACAAACTTTGTCCTAAAACCTCTCATGTTTAGCTGTTTTTTTTGTAAAAAGATAACAATGTTAGCCTTTTTTGCAGCTATAGGGCATACAGTGGAACCTCGGCTTACGAAGACCCCATTTAACGAAAAATTCAAGTTACAAAGGCACTTAACGGCAATATTTCTGCCCGTGGTGCGGCAAAATGCCCGCGTAAAAAAATAGATAAAATAGAAAATTTAAAAAAATTCAATTAAATTCCATAATGTTATGTACATGTACACGTACATATGTATGCATGCATACGCATGCTTTCTTCAACCTCCGCCACCTCCTCCTTCACCAAGAACTTCGTCTTCAGCCAGCATCGCCTCACTCAAACGGCGATGGAAAAAGGTGCTTCAACTTACGAAAATTTTGACTTACGAAAGACCCTCTGGAACGAATTAATTTCGTAAGTCGGGGTTCCACTGTATATGGTATCACTCTATCAAACAAGAAGACAGCCGCATATAACTACGACAGTGTTTGCTAGTTCACCTTACATGCATTAATGTAATAACGTGGTTAGCCTACTCAACGTAAATTACACACGAACAACATTGAGCTACTCGCCCAGAGAAGAACGGCTGCTGCTGCCATCATCATCCGTCATCATTTCTGCTACACTGGCAGGGCTAGGGGCCAGGACTCTCCTCTTCGGGTTCTTGGGAGAGGTTGCTAACTCCGGGTCCGATAACAGGCACCACACCGGCAGTAGATGTGCTCGGTGTGAGGTCTTGCAGCAAGCTATCAAATACGGTGCATTTCTCGGCTTTTAAAAAACCGCTATGCGTCGCCAGGTGTTTCATCAGATTCGAGGATTTACCTCCTTTGCACAGTATCACCTTAAAGCACTTGTTGCAGGCTGCTGAGTTTGCATCTTTTGCTGTGAAGTACAGCCAGACTTTTGACCGCTTCGCCTTCGCATTTAATCTGTAGCTCTGCTCTAAAAGAACATACGTACCTGGGCCCGCCTACTATCCTTGGAAAGGTAAAATGATTGGCTAGAATCCAAAGTGTATGACATCTCAAGCAAAAAAAAGCACCGAAATAAAGCACCGAAATGTGCGCTGCTTTTCGGTCTGGTTACTACCGTTTATGTCAGAACCGGTGCCATACCGGTACCCATCCCTACTGCGGAGTTCTGTGTGTGCTGAATTTACATGCACAGAATTTAACTCTCCGAGTGGCTCTGAATATCTCTGCCTGCGAAATGAAATTAATTGAACATGATTATGTTTTATCTTTTGACAAAAATGCGATTCCATAGCTTTGAATTGTGTCCCGATAACGAGCAGAATTGCCACTTTCCTCTTTAGCCTTGGGAACTTCTTTTGTAAGGTGAGTAAGCTCAGGCTTAGGGATAATCTGATGAGTATAACCACTGGCTCCTTTGTTTAAAAAGAAAGAATGTCATGGCAGGCCAGAGATGATGCCAAATGTAGCAAAAAACAAAAAACAAAAAAAGGTTGGTGAAGACTACAGAATAGTAGCAAGACAATGAAATGGATTAGGTAAAATGCTGCAAAACAGATTTTTAGTGAAATCAAATAATATTCCTTTTGTTCAACAAATCTATCCAGTGCTTACAATGACAATAAACTGGATGCTGATGTTGATTGCAAATGGTGATGATTTTTTCATGACTCACAGCTCAGCTTTTACATAAATTACTTTATATCAGTATTAAAATGGGCACACCTGCACACATTTTCTATTTTGATTTAACTTAACTATTTTCGCATCCCAAAAAACAAAACAAAGTCCAGTTTGCAAATGACAGCCTTTCGATATTTTATTATAAAATCTCTGTGTGCATCTGTGATCTAGCTGGCGTGTGTACAGCAGCTGCTAAAAAAAAGTCTCCGTCTCCATCCACCTCAGTTTTATTAGTTAGTAGCCAGTCTCTTTTTTTTCTCCCACAAGCAGACGCCTGTAGCCTCTCAAGCAGCTGTGTCTCCTATTGTGGTGTATCACACTAATCTGATTATAACACCCTGCAACAATCAACAACAACAAAAAGGGCTCTGATATACGTAATTGTAATCAAATTTGACAACAATAACAAATGGAAGGGCCTGCATAAATCAGGATGGTATTGTGTACCCACCGGGGCTGCAACACTATCGAGGAGCTTTACTGAACCCAACAGAGGAGGCGAAAAGGCAATGTTTGGTTAGTGACACTGGCTTCCTCAGAGGGACTTCTGCATTACATTTAAGTCCCTTACACACACATACAACAATATCTTCTCTGAGACTGAAGCGTGTAATGAGAGCCAAAATAAAGAGATGCTTAAAGTGTAGCCCGGCACCCACAAAGACTTCCTCAGTTTGGCATATAATAGGGCCTGACTGTGGGACCCTTCTACATCATTCTACCCCCACATCTGTGTTATTAATGTAACACTGCCATACTGGGGCTGTGACTATTTAAAATGACCCCCTGCTTCTTAACAGATAACCTGGCTACAAAATTATTACAGAAGAAGACCACAACCATCCATCTTCACTCTGTGATGAATGACAAGTTTCTTGTATTCAGACCCTTTAGTACAAGTGACCATTTTCATTTTGCACAAAAGAACACGGAGGACATTAAAATGCATCTCTGCCATGGTTAAAGTGGCATGCTATTGACCTGTGTCTGTTCGAGCTTTATTCTGCCTGTTTTTACTGTTTGTAATTTTTCTGGCGCTGACACCAACCTCATGGTCGTATAAATCACATCTCTTAAAGTGCTGACGGAAACACAGCCTGGTGTCACAGCTTGATTAGTGTTCAAAAGGGAGGAGAAGGGAATATCGGCAATGAGACCTGTGGATTCACAGAGATATCTCTTCCCAGTGCCTTATGGACCATTAACTGCCTATCAAAGGCCCAACAGGCTCTCCTCTCTGATGTGCTATCAGTGTAATAGAGAGGCATTCAATCACAAACAATTCTCTGAGCAATGTGGCTAACTCTTCCAACCATGATATGATCTTTCAATATAATGTTTCACTTCTGGCCATGTGTAATTAGCTTAAGCAATAACTATGTAAGCAAACCTAAATTATATATATATACATATATATATATATATATATACACATATACACACATACATATATATATATATATATATTACTTGACTGCCATAACTTGAAAATAGTCTAGAATTTATTAGTATGGCATTATGTCCTCCCTGTGTCTAATTCCAGGTGGGTCTGGTGTTTTCTGTTTGACTAATACTGTTTATGGCTATTAGCTGGCGTGCATCATACAAAAAGTCCCATAAATCGTATTTGCCATTCTTAGGACCAGAACAAGAGCTCAGTAGTAGATCCTTACACAGTGTCCAGCATTTTCTATAATTACCATGTTTATTGGATTTTTATTTTCACAGTGACAAAAGGGCCATCTGCCTGCAGCAGCTCTGCAGTCAAGCTTTAAGATCAGCTGGGAAACTTACTTGGAAATGGATCAAAGCACTCCTACTCCACCCCTAGCTCCAGTTCAAGAATATTCAGAGCTAGTTATCCCCTTCTCAAGCACAGCTCATCAATCAATGTATTTTAGAAGATGCAGTAACAATACATGTAGCCACACATTCTTATTTGTGCTTTCATTGTATTCTGTGATCTTTGGGATGCCCCAAAAAATAACTATCCATTGCAAGACTGAATCGCATCACAGGAAAAAAACACAACAAAACAAAAAACAACTCTACTAACATTATGGATGTTTTTTTCAAGACACTTGGCTTCCTACCTCAATAGCATTGTATAATAAACCACCTCAACATCTGTGAACAAATCACATGGTTAGCACAAATATAGCTTTGAGTGTGTAAGGATGATGGCAGAATTTTTCTGATGCATTGTTTACCCAGTATGTGGTTGGACACCTTATCAATTGTTCCATTACCTCACATGCAATGATCTGGATAACAGTATTTTAACACTCATCTCAGTTGGTGTCTGTCTGGGAGACACGTTAAGACAAGAAACACAAAATCAATGATAAGAACACTTCAAAGTTTGCTTGGGAGCTGTCAGGAAACCTAGGTCAAATTGAAGTTGTTCTAAGCATTTGTTTCATCCCACTCAGAGCCCCAGATGGGTGGAGTCTATCACATTTGAGAAATTGAGTAAGAGTTTTGTAAATGCTTTCTTGAGATTTGTTTTGAGTTTTTTTGTATTTTCTCACATGGAAACATTATTATTTTGATAATTATGTAGGGCTTTGTGGTAAACTTTGTAGGGCTTTTTTTCTTTCTTCTATTACAAGTGCTAGCTTGTACATAACTATAGTATTTGACGTGATAAGCATTAGCATGTTATTGCTGAAAATGAATGCCACCTCCCTGTCCCAACTGGCTCATCTGTGTCACTGAGGTGCCCCCTGAATCAGAGAGGTGAGAGGCCTGTTAAAAGAAGCTCCGCTGGGAACAAGGAAAGTGGAGAGACTACCTCCTTTCCTCTCTCTCACTGGGATCGTATTTCTGAGGGTTATCAAGCGGCTCATTTAAATGAGGGCTGGTCACAGCAGGAACCAGCTGAACAAAGTTACTATTACCAGCGCCTCTCCTGTGCTGCTCTCACTCTCCTCTAATTGAGTTTGACTGCATTTGTTTAAATCCACAGTGGAAGAAAGAGAAAGGAGGGTGGAAGGGTGCAGTGAAACTGAAGTGTGTCAGTTTGTCCAGACACGGTGGCACTTTAGAAAAAAGGGCCACCACTGGGCTTATTAGACAAAGGATTTTTAGGGAGGGTGGTGGGTGGGGGGCACAAGGCTTGGTGGGTCACAGAACAGGCCTAGTCAGTCAGTGATTGGAACAAGCCAATCCTGGTCGCTGCTTGCACATGCACAATCACCTCTGGTGGTCCCAGCTCATTTCCTCAGTCAGCAGGAGCATTAACGCGCCGTGTACGGCAGTGCATGGACACCCACATAGGCATGTAACACATGAACATGTACACGAACAGCCCTAATCCATTACCAGTCCCAAAGTTACCAAGACACTAAGTTGTTCAGTGCTGAGCGCCAAGGATCATATGATTACCCTGCACGTCCCTTGAGAAGAAACTGGCTTTGATGTGAAGTATAACAACATTTGACACCAGTATAGAGAAAGTTAGAGGGCATTAACAGCTCAATATGTTTGAATCAGCAGCTTTTTTACTCCCAAGGACAACTCTGACCCTTTCACATATACTAAAACTAAGGCCATACAATTCAACACAGTCACCCTCTCTGACATACTGCAAAGTCAGATAATTCTGACCATCAACTAACGGCATTCTGAGGTAACCGGGGACAAAGCCGATCAAATGCTGTTTAAATGTCAGCCATCCGTACTTCCTGATTCACATAAACAAAGACAAATGATAACTTTAATGGCCAGCTACTTTTTCAAGCATGTTTCTTCCCCTCTTGACCACACTTTGCCTCGCATCACGCTAAAAAGGGATTCCTTGTAAATTTTATTGCAGCAGTGTCAAAAAGACTCCCATCGAAGAAGCAGTAAATATTCTAACAACGTCTAGATGCAAGACCATTCCTGCTGGCTCCAGGCACTGAATTAGACCAGCCTGTTTCTAGTTAGACAGTCATTAAAGAGATCTTACAGCCACAGCAAATGGTTTCCTGTCCTGAGTGCTTAACTCCTGTAGTAGGAAATGTCCTAGGCCGTAAAGGGTGAACCAAACTTCCTGAACATTTTTTAAAGTTACCACAGAGGGCATGCGGCGTGTTCCGTCCATTCGATGTGGCCAATCAAAAAGGACCCTGCTTGACCCTAACATGACATTGACCGTTTAAACAGGTGGTCTCCATTTATTGGACCAGCATTGTGTTTAATATGGGAATGACAGGCTTATTCACTCGCCGGGGAAATACTCAATCTGGTATGAAAAAAAAATAACACCTGGAAAAAGGAAAAATAAACAATGGAAGCTTCATTGCTGTACAAATATCATTCATCAAGGTAGAGATGGATACTTTTTAAGTGTTTCCTCTTTAGGTTCAAGCAACTTTGGGTTTGATTTCTAACTGGTGTTTGTGGTGTTCTACCAGATTAACATATTTTATAGGAGAAGTGCAAAATTGCTTATAGTAACTCCCTTCCCATCTCTCTTCCCTTCTAGCAGCCAGTTTGTAGGCAGTACACTCGCTCCCTAGAGAATAAAGGTGTTGAGACCTGAGAGCCAGGGCACCTGCTGACTCTACTCCACAGGTGACTCTGTCTTTATTTGAAAAAACAAGGTTTCTTGTTCCCAGCGCCTTCAACTAGAGTAGAAACCTCGCCTGCCAGACAGTATGCATCATCTATTAGTCATGTGGAAACACGTTCGGCTTAGCTGAATGTATAATGCAGCACCAAGGCGGGGTTTAATGTGCTATGGTTTGTCGGGCCATGCATATGTCTCCATGCCTGAGGCACAAAGTTGAGACAAAGAGCAAAAATATGATATTACAGCATCAGAGGGATGGGTGACTAATATCCTAGGAGATAAGTACTTGCATGACTTTTATGAATCAATGCACTCAAGAGTCAATAAAAGTATTGTAAATGTCAAGTTAATAGCTAGCTGCAAAAGGCATATACATTTTAAAAGGAGAAGATGAACAATGCCCGTGTTGTAAAAGATGTGGGGTTGTTGGCAGGTCAGATTCTTTAAGTCCATTAATGTGCCTTACCCCATGTTGAAACTCAAGAGATATGAACATACAAGTTACTTCAGAAAGAAGAAGCATAATGTGACTGTCACTTTCGCAGCAAGGTCTTTAACAAATAGCTACTTTGCTCAAAAGTACTCTAAGAGGCTAAGTCAAACACAAATAATATGAGGATAGGAATGATGTACATGAGAAACATACTATCATGAAATATAATGCTGACTGTTAAAAACAACCACTTGATATCTGCAAATAACTTACATGCATAGGCATATAAACACATATGTTATAGTGTTGCACTGATTGTGGCAGTGTCAACAACAGCAGATATGTAACTGCAGAGCACAGCACTAGTAATGATGCTGTCCAGTCATTAATCACTGGCTCTAGAGAAAACAGAGAGTTCACTCATTGCAGAATCAGCCTGGCCCTGGGATGGAGATTAGAGGCCTAATGAAAGCAAAACAAAGCTGGACATGTGAAATTTATTGGCACATTTAGAAAAGCAGCCCCAGAAGGACACTGCCACCAATAATCATTTCAGAATCCCAGTCAAGTGCCGTTTCCTTGGCCAGACGCAATCTAGAGAGGGGATATTTGTGGAGTGGCTGAACAAACACTGATTTGCTGGTATCTCCATCTTTCCCAGCAGCTGGGAAGGCGGAGGGAAGGCAGGTCGCTGGTGTGCTGGCTGACGCCCCGCCTCACTGCAGTCGACTTCTGGGAACAACACTCTCTGTCCTCCTGGCTCCTCCTATGACCCAGTATGCTGTAGTACACTGCAGCTCACTATCTGCCGCCTCCGACCTCTTTCCTCTTTGTGCCACGCATCCCACTGGCTGCCTAGAGTTACCCACAAAGAGGTGGGATTACAGATTCCCATTTCACATAGTTTACAGCATTGCAAACATACACATGATATTTTATTTTATTTACTTTTCATTTTGATAGTCATTCATAAGATTAAAGAGGTTAAAATGTTCTATATACAATGTTGTAAACATATAATATAACCGGCCTTAAGGTGACTTTTTGTTGTGATTTGGCACTGTATAGATAAAACTGAATAGAAAGTCTTTGAAAACAACTTTGTAAAATGTTTTAATTTAGAAATATAATACACGCAATATGATGCAAAATAATACACTGTTATTTAATTGCAAAGTTTTTATAAATCTGTCCAAAATACGGGGGCATGAATCAAGATAAAAATAAAGATATTTGCCTCAATGGCATGTTGCCTAATGTGTACCACATGCAGCAGGCTGGGAGGAAGAGGAAATGGTTCTTAAAATGACCATTGTTCTAATTCAGAGCCAATCTGGAGATAATGACACCAACATCAATAGCAGACAGTCGATTCACGGATAACATCTTTTTCCCTTTCGTAGTGCTGTTATCAGCTCGGGGATTAACCATTTTGACGCAGAGGTTATGACCTTGTTGCTGTGATTGTTTATGATTTTAGTCCTTGAAGCTGTGGCTAAAAATCCATACGTCTAATTAATTCACGAGAACCGCATTCAAACAGCCTGTGTGAAGAGGCTAGTTAAAGTTATGTGTGCAGAGCCACAAAGCTGTGTTTTATTCAATGAATAAACATGAGGACGTATAAAAATGTTATTATGCCTGACTAAAAATGGACAAATAATGCTGGCACATAAAGGATTCCAGTTACAATTTTGACAACATTTGGATGCAAGTTGAGTCTGTCAGGGTGAAACCAGTGAATGACTGGAATAGTATCCAGGTTTTTCAGCCTGTTACCTGTGCAGTAATTACAAGTCACATTTTGTCAAATCACTTCATTAGTTCCTTATTCACTGGTGTGATGTATGTGATCTATGTGTTGTCTTGACGGTCAGTTGCTAGCCTGTATTTGTTTCTCTGTGTACACTGAACTGGACTCCATGGTAGCCACTAATTAAGGATGATTCCTACTTGTGCCCTTTGCCCTTGGTAATTTGACTTTTTCATCCTTATTCTCTCTGTGTGGTGTAATGCTACACTACCCCACTGAACACAGTTTAAATTATTCACCTATTCAAAATGGGCCTCTGGGTGCATGAGGCCTGACTGACCTCTAACCTTTGTGACAGGAATAGGTGTATTCCTCAATGAGGAGTGTTTGCTGGAGGTTGCTGTCTGTAGCTGTGTGAAAATGGTTGCAAAACCTCCTCGTCTTTGCTTTAGTTACAAGCAGATTGCTGTGGTTGCCCTAAATCTGCACGAAAGACAACATATTGTTTGCAAACACACCAAGCACTTTGCAAGCAGCTGTAAATCTTGAAAAGATGTTAAGATATTAAGAAGATTTGCCTCTAAAGGAAAGGTTTTGCCTTACCATCATAAACACAAAATGCACAGCTTTACTTCTCAGTTTGTGTACATTTCAGTTTCACAACCGCTCAGTGTTTGCCGATAAAAGCAAAAGACTAAAGCAAATGCAAAGATGTTTTCAGTGCAGCACAGTATATTTCTTTGCAGCAAAGTTTACTTAGAAACTGCCAGCAACTTCCAACGACCAGGGGAATTGGGGACCAGCAACCAGTGGCTACCAGCGGTCACTGATAGGTCTCTAAGCCTGTGTTGTTTAGGTCTAAGTTTAGCATGTTAATCCTAAAATAAACTATTCCAAAGAGGTCATGGTGAAATGATGAAACACAGATATTTAAAAAAGACAGTAAACTGGAAAAAAAAATATTTTAGCCATAAGTTTGGTTAATACAGCTATACAAAACCAAAAGTGGCTCAAATATTCACAAAGCTGTGAAAGTGTATCAATCTTCAGTAAGACAAAGTGTTTATAAATGGAGAAAATTCAGGAGTACAAACTACTCTTGCTCATTTAAAAAAGTCAAAAGTAAGAACTGTTTTTTGCAAACCATGCAGAATGTTTTTTGGGGGCCAAATGGCACTGCGCATATACCCCAACGCTTCATCCTAATTGCGAGGCATGAGCATCATGGTTAGGGACTGCTTTGTTATCTCACAGCATGGAGGTAACAATGGTGATCAACAGAATGGCTGAGAAAAGCATGTTTTTGAAACAAATCCTAGTCTAGAATTTAACACAGCTGAGATTCTGGAGATGCCGTGGCAGGGCCTAAAGAGGGCTGCTCAATCAAGGCATTGTGCTACTCTTATAAGCAGCTATAGAAAACGTCTTATTAAGGCATTTCTGCTAAAAGGATATTTTAATGAGTCATTACATTCCAGAGTTCATAATAAGTGGATACTCCCTGTGTTTAATAAAGACATGAAGAGTATAACTACTTGTTTGTTAAATTTTGACTGTCAATAATTATGACAATGATCAATAAGGAACTGATGCAGAAGTTGTAATTTTTTCCAAAGGGTAAAAAAAAAAGAATTCTTTGGGATATAGAGTGGGGAGTAAAATGTACTGTTTTAAGTGGCCTTTTTTTTTTTCTTTTTAAGCTGCTGTTTTTCTTAACCAAATTAAAAACATGGCCCAATTCTATGTCTGCTCATGATCATATGTCTGTGTGTATTTAATTGCTGCTTTGTCAAACAATTACAGCTGGACAACTACTGGTGTTGCACTGACCCAAAGGTCATTTTATTCAACACTGCAAAACAGTAAAATACTAAAAGATTAACGTGACAGAATACCCATTGAGGATAGATAAAATTCTCCTGAAACAAAACGAGGGGGACTAACAGCCACTGGTGTATAAATGAATGTCGGCGTCTAAGCTCATATGTTTGTTTCTTGGCAGTGCACAGACTTGAAATACAGCAGGGTGCCACCGCTGACACAGAGACACTTTGACCTGCAGGCTCTAATCCCTTTTGAAAAAGACCAAGCACCAACATCGGACCATATGTTTGGGGGAGCACAAGAACTCTCCTATGCTATTTTAAGTGGGCAAGAGAGATGAAAACATTTTGCCAGCCTCTCGTCCCCTGCAATCGGATCAGTCATCAAGTCATCCTGCGAGCAGAGATGAGAAATCTCAGAAGAAGAACAAGAACACACACACACGCATGCTGACACGTGCACACACGCACTCACACATGCACTCACACACACACACTTGCACTCATAGCACAATCAGGGACAGAAAAGTAAATTACATAAAGAAGACATATGTCATTCTGATTCCTCTCAAATTGTGGATTACTGCCCCTGATTAATCACTCTTTAATCTGAGTGCTGAATTTATGTCCCCCATCACAGAGAAATAAGCTTATTCCTCTCTAGTAAAGGACCATGATTATTTCTTTCTTCTCCCTGAGCTATTCTTGATTGCCCGAGGATTGCAACTCAATTATATGTGTGTCAGATGATTATCTCCCGGTTTAATTTAATCTTCATTACGCCCAAGTCATATTTCAATTAAACAGGCTATCATAGCGTTAGCACGTACTGTACTTAAACCTGTTATTTCTTCAGTTAATATTGTGCTAAGAGCTACCGTGAAGGGTAACAGATGTCATGATTATGCACTTCCTCAACATATTTCACACTTGTCTGTGCTGGTGGTATGTCAAGACCTTAGTATGCAGTGATATTAATCTGATGGCAATATCCTTCAGATGCCATGTATAACAGTGCCACAATCTGCACAGGCCTCCAGTTAACAGCAACACACAGAAAAGCACGAGTGAGCCGGGAGGAGGTTCAAGCACTGCTCGGCACACTTATAGCACCTCACCACTGTGATCAATTCTACTGTAAGAATCCAGCGTCATTTCTCTAAAATGTAAGGCAATTTTCACATAAAAATAATGTTATATATATAATTTTTTTAAGTAAAAGCGCACAGGCTGCTGTTCTGTGAGCATGATGCCTTTTTTTTTCATAAGTTTTGTTTTTTTCGTTTTTTTTCCTGCCACCTTGTTATTTACAGTGATTGATTGTGATGTTTAGTACAAAGGATTACTGGGCTTTGCGCTGGATTAACTCAAATGTTTAGACAAGGTCAAATGCTATTGTAACAAAGTACAGTTGTGTTTTGAGATATTTTAGGGGCTTTACTAAAAGCTCAGTCACACCTGTTGCCGAAGACATTAAGCACCGCTATTTGACTTTCATGCAATCAGTCAGGAAAAAAAAAGTTTAAATTCTGACTTCATCCACCACAGCACTGCCAACTGGAACCATGAACCACAAGTACATTTAATTTGAGCTGTAGACATGCGCCCTATTACTGTTACAATCTCATATTTCTAAAATTCACATTTTATAAAGCAATTCCTGTATTCTGGCTTCAAATAAAACATAAAAAAATTTGTAAAAATGAAGCTAAAGCCCAAGAGCTTGTTTTAGAGCATGTGGCTGTGTGTGTGATTTTTGTATTCCTCTCTATTTCAGTAAGTGTCTTTTTAAAGAAATAGCAAGGACATAGTATTAACTCATAAACATTTATCATCTTTAAAAGATACGATGCTGGAATGTAATTGATTGAATGTTTCATTTTTATTTATGTCAGAATTATTACATTATTGGTCCTTGAACTCTTTCCGCATTTCGGTTTTTGTCCCTCTTCGCAAGGTCTTCTTATCTTAGGAAAACAGCTTTCATCAAAGTTCCTCTGTATCATTATTTATAATAAACAATGTTATCACAGCAGTTGGATCTGTAGTGACTCTTATCTGCCTACAGTATAAATTCTAGTTTTTCATTGAAAAGAATGAGAGCAAGAATATAAATGTTAGACAAACATAATTAGTGTTGTTGACTTGTAGATCTGTTATTCAGAGATGGATTATGGACAGAATCTGCTTTTTGTACAGCCTGATCTCCTCACAGATAATCCATGTATTTTTCTTCCAAGGATAAGAAATCCTAATCTCACAATAACACTGCTGCTGCAAAAAAATATTATATGTAGCACAGTCATGCTGTATACTATATCCCTTTATATGAGAAAACAACTGAACATACAATGTTTTTTCTGTTTTTTTAAATTTTGCCTTTGTTCCTCCGAATGTTTTATTTGTGTGTGTGTGTGCAAACTTCACATTTTATGGAAATGTACCACTCCAAACTACTCAGAAAAGTTGAGCTATCTGGTCTTTAAACGCAATCAAGGAAAGCCAGCCAAGTATGTCTCCACATCTAACCCAGCATGATAATGCACTAACCCTGTTGCCAGTTCAATGAATCCAGACACTGGCTGCCTGAGTTTCCTCCTGCTAAGAAGGGAGAATAGATTACCAATAGCTCAGGCAGGGAGGCAAACAAACATACAAATAAGCTGCACTCAGTCGGAGAACGCCTAGCAATTAAAGCAAAATGCCTGTGATGCCCACCCGATAGGAAATGTGTGGGACACGCACCAAATGTGCAGAGCAGACCTGCCAACCGGCCCACATTGAACGGAAGAGCTCCAGGGCAGACTGTCAGACATGTAGGAAACATGCAAGAAAGCAAGCTAAAATCTTGAATTAGTTATATCAGAAACCAAGGATGTGGTAAAGAGCTTAATGAAATTATTTAAAAAATCATATTATCAGATAAATCTATCGATAATAGCTGGACAAAGTACTGGCCATGTTTTGAGGAACTATCAGAATCAAAAGAAAACTAAGAGACCCATGCTTGTCTTTGGCTAGTATAAAACAGCACCTGACCGATGCCCTGAAACAAAATTTACCAGCTAATGGATGCTGTGTGGTGTTCTAACTGAATCTGGGAAGTATTTGAAGTTGAGCTTGATAATCTCTGCAATCTCAAAGGGATATCCTGGCGACTAATTATTTTAGAATCAACAGTAATATGAATAATATGCGTGAGAGGCCTAGGGCACATTGGCTACACTGAACACTGTGTGCAGCACAACAGTGGGCGGAACACCCACACAGACACCTACACAAACACAGCGCATGCACACACACACACACACTTTTCCACAAACACACATGCAGTGTGTGGTTAAAAAAAAATAGAGTTATTTGCTTAGTCTGCTGATATTTACCAGAGCTGGGGGTGAGTGGATGACAGCTGAGAGTTAGCAGTGGAGGACAGGAAACACAATGAACTAATCTCATTTTCAGACAATAACGCTTGAATCCCAGAGTTCTGAAATCAGTGTTTACGTGTACATACGTGCTTCTTCGCATGAGTGGTGAAGCAGCGTGTCTGTTTGGTGTTTGTCGGTGTGGACAGACAGGACTGTATGTCTTCTCCCAAAGGAATGGACAAAGAGGTGGACGGGGGTGGGGGATTGGGGCTGGGATGGTGGTGGGGGGGAGGGGGGGGGGTGCTGCTGGTGAGTGGGCAGGGAGCAAAGGCAATCAGGGATTATTGCCACTGACAGGGCTGCACCTTGATGGGCTAGGTGCTGCATTGTTTGTCACCTAACCAACCTCAATCAATCAATCATCTCCCTCAGTCCGCATCACCAATCAATCAGCTTGGCGTTGCACCCACAGATGGTCCTTCTTTGCTTCACTGCCTGACTTGGGTTACAAGTGTCACAGCACCAAGCAAGACCCAAATCAGAGCATTTCAGACACTACTCAATATTAAGTTAGTAAGTGAAGAATTTTAATGTGGTCCTGCTGGAATCTAATTGTAGGAAATGCTTTTTTATTCATGTAATTTTTCTTTCATGACAAATGAATAGTGCAAAACCAGGTGCACCACAGCAGGTAATCATCCCTAGTGATAAACAATAATGGGAACTGCACTTTTCTAACAACACTTGGGTTAAATGTAATGTTTTATGTTTGCATGCTGTTTGCAGAGTGTCTTGGGCTTCCTCTGTTTCATCTTACATGTATTTTTGGTGAATATTTGCTTGTTAACTCCTAACACATGTACTGTAGCTCTGAGGCATTATTCAAACAAAGTCTGTGGAAAATCTTAGGAAATGGCTACAAGTCAAAGATACGCGTGATGGTAAGTTTCACCTCAAATGTTATCAGTGAGGGACTGAAAAAAACAAATCCTTCCCACACCTTGCAAGAAAATTACTATCAATGTTACACATTTAATGAATAACACTTCTCTGAGGTAATTTTTACACAATGGTTGGCTTATTAGCAAACGAACTGTTGTATATTTAATTTGTTTGAAACAGACTGAGTCAGGATCTAAAAGTTGCACTATCCACTGCAGGCTGCAACTATCAAGTAACAAAACGTGCAAAGAAGTGTGATCGCTCAGAATAAAAACTACGCTGCATTCACTCATCTAACTTTATATGTAACTGCGGAATTAACAACTATATTTCTTCTTCTGACTTTGTCCAGAATGGGTGCAAACGTATTGAATGACCACCTCCACATTCTTTTTTGCTATTGATCATCTGCATGTAAGGTGTGTTTCATCTGATGATGGCTGCCTCTCTCCCAGAGCCCCAACTAGGGCTGATGTTTCTTTTTTCAGCACATTAGGTTGCAGCCTTAGGGGTGCTGTGACCAGTGGATCAATGGCTCTCGCGCTCTTGTCACCATTCATTTGGAGTGAGCGAGCGCTGGCTCCAGTCCTCGTCTGCCGCTGGCCCTCCTTTCACCTGGCCTCCTCTCTCTCCCTGAGCTCCCCTGACAGCTGGCTGCCACAACCAGCAGCAGCCAGACGACAAGTCCTTGGGCTCCACGGACGCATACACGCCCTCCGCAAACACACACGACTTCACCGAGTGGCTGTGGTGCATCTGGATGCTGACGCCACACACCCCCACTTTTTCTCTCGCTCACACTCCCCCTTCCCGACTGTTTCTCTACCCCCTTCTACTCGTCTGTCTCTGTTGCTCTCACTCTCTGTCTGGATTTTTCAGCCTCTTCCTCTGGTCTCTGGAGTCAGGAAGGAGCAGATCATCTAGTTGGAGGGGAACCAGCTGTGGGCCAGAGTGGCTCCGACATCAGCTTACACCCGTGATCCAACATGCAACCACTTCTCCTGCTGCTCCTCCTCTAGGTAGTTGTGACTCTATTCACATGACGAGATACAACCCAGTCCTCAAGTTAGAGCATTGAATAAGACAAAAAATTTCAATGGAGATTTTATTATCATTTATAAATCTTTCAAATGATCAAATATGATGTAGAACAACAAAGTGCATTTAGAATACAAAATTAAGTTTTCAACTTCTGGTATGTGAAACCAAAGCAGATCAAGCTGCTTTTACTGCAACATTAAAACTGTTTACTATTCAGGAACAACAAGCACTCCTAAATATCCCCACTAGTTATTGTGCCCTTGTGCTACAGAACATATTGCACTGTATGTAAAAATGAACAAACATCGGCTGGGCGTCAGCCATCGACGAGGAGGCTTGTTTTATCGCCTGTACTTTATTACAGTTTGCCATCTGCACAGAGGTATGTTAATAGCTAGCTGCGACTATTTACACATATGAAAAAGTACATCCATCTGCCATGTTCCGCCATTCTCACATGAATCAGTCCTGCCTTTCCCGACGAACAACTGCTGTTTATTCACAAGGTGACAGGCAGCACCAAAGCCTGGCGACACCTGCACCTTACATCCTGCCGTCTGACATATGTGAACCTCTCACACACACACACACACACACACACACACACACACACACACACACACACACACACACACACACACACACACACACACACACAGACGCTCACACACTGAAACATCTCACCTTGTCATGTCACACCCCCACTCCCGTAAGCAACCCACTCCATCACAATGATTTTCAAGGTTGCAATGCACAATATATTTTGGCCCCATCTACATTTGTGTTTGCCACTTTGTTTTGAGAGGATTCATATGCTGAGGTGCTCATGTCAATGGAATCCATTAGTTCTAATCACTCAAAAAGAGATTATGAGGTTAATTTCTTATACAGTCATCTAGGTTAATGTCCTTTGCGAGGACCTGGCTTAACAATCTACCTGGTGACAAGGGCTGGCTGGGGACACCAGGTCATCTAAGGTAATTGCAAGATCCATAGAAATTACTGTCTTACACAAATACAGTATACACATTTGTTAAAATGTGACAGAGAAATGCCTTGAGGAGAAACTAAGATGCTTTTAACAGCAGCAATAATCAAATAATATATGGTTATGCATTACTAGCTGTACTCTGCATCAAATTACAGCTTCCTTTTTGCTGTGCATATGACCAGATTATATTGGATAAATAATAACAATCCATATAAACTAAATATCAGCATGGAAGCCAAAAAATAAATCTTGATTATGCACACAGAAACATTCCTGGCTGCAGTGTGCGCAACATTATGCCATAAGTGTGGGCTAAATCACCCACTGTCAGAATGTATGGCCCTGCATCAGTCAACAATAGCAATAATCGCACTAATCGGTGGTTTCTGCAACACTAGCCACACAAGAAGAAAAATGATCTCAGACAGGCTGTTAAAAAAGAAAAAGACGAGAAAGGAAGGTTTTCTTGGCCCAAAAGATTTAATAAAAACATTATTAACGTATAATAGCAAGTGTAATAACAAGTATAGCAAAGATCAGATACTTTTGGGCTTTTAAAAAAAAAACAAAGCTATCTGACATCAACAAAACTCCTCATTTTTCTCTTACTACTACCTAGACCAAGAAATACATCATGTACTGCAGTAACCAAAGCCAGGTAGAGTACAGTGCGCTATGTCGGAGGTGAGGGAACATTAAGCATTAATCCCCACCTGACACTAATACTTGATGTATGATTGACCCTGAAGCAGGACACTGCACATTACAATCTGGGCCATATGGCAAGACATTAGCCCTTCAACCCTCCAGCAGGATAATCTCTCCATTCTGGCAATGCTTTTTCTTCACAGATTTCTTTGCACAATAATTGCATGACAGTATTAACGTACTGGGACAGATTTAGAATGCTCTGCGTCACTGGACAGAGGAGGGGCTTTTGCCAGAGGAAGTAAGAAAACATAATCTGTGATCAAGGAAGCTACACACACACACCCTCAACAGGATTTACGCGTTAATGTTTTTATTTTTACGTGTAAGTAATGAATTGGATTTGGTCATACAACAATTAAATACATTTTGTATTGCTTCTACAGCACAAATCAGATTTCTGGAGTCCATTTCAATTCAGCTTTTCATTTCTTTTATCCTTTTCATGACATTTATGTGCACCTGCAATACATATCTGTGGAAATGGCAAAAATGTGACAAGCCGCAGTGGTCCAGGAATTCCAAATAAATCCACATGGCTTTTTTCTCAATGCTTTCAACCTTCTTAACGCTCCCAAACCATTCACCAAAAACAATACATGCATATCATGTATCGTGGCTATCATTCAAACACAACAAAAATGCATGTATACACTCACCATCACCATCAAACTCCCCCCTAACCCTCCAACCATGAAACACTAGTCCTTCTCTACTGGAAAGAGGGTGAAACCTCAGCCCTCTTCTCTCCAAGCCCAGCTAGTAATGAACAAATTCACTGCACATTACTCTGGACTTGATCTCTAGCAAAATAGTGCTGGAACAAACAATTTGGTTTGTCAACACCTTTCTCTGGACTCCTCCATCAATGTCAGGGGTCCAAATTTAAACGGCAAAGTGCATTTGACTGCAGGACCCTGAGCTGATTAGACTTCCCAGCTCAGCGAATTGCTCCAGACAGCACGGCAGCTCTGATTGCTAACCCGGCTTGAAAATAGTCTCCGCTGCCCGGGATTAGCATGAATATTTTGATATAGATCGATAAGCAATCTCCACTCCATAAGAAATGCCAGCAGCCTTCATTTGGCTGATCAAAAGCACATCAGCCAGCGGGCGACAGCTGGCTATTGTTTTTCAGCCTCGGCAGTGTGGAGGGAGTGAATCCATGGGAGGGATCCACCAGCACGGCTCCACCACTCTGCCCACCTAATCGTGGAAACAATCACTGCTTCACAGGATCCCATCTCCCAGGGATGGACCCTTTAAATGAGGGAGGCAGAGGGCCCGACCGCAGGGGGACAGACTTCATTATGGTGGTGCTCTCAAACTGCTTGGCCACCAGGTGCTGCTGACCCGGAAGTAAAAGGCAAGGTCAGCAATCTATCTGTTTACCTTTTCTCCACCTAAAAACACATTTCATTGTATTAAACACTAGACTGGTATCAAGTTTGAGTGATCAACCTCGACTCTTTGCCAGCAGCAACAGCAAGGTTGCTGTTTCGTTTATTTATGTGTGTGTAAAAAAGAGTGGTGTATTTCCATAAAGTTGGTTTTAATTTTGTCAATGCAACACAGTCACAGCTGTACAAGACACGGAAACTTCATAGCTGTGCAGTTGGAATGAAAATGAAGGTTGAGCTCAATGATGGGTGTACTCCAACCAATGAGTGGTCTCTAATGGACACCAGAAGTTCTCTGGTTTCCCATTTTACACCAATTTCCAATGTATCTGTAATCTCTCATACATATTATGTTTGCTTGGTGCATTTTGTATATACCCCCAGAACATATGAACAGTCCTACTGGTGTGAGCCCATTATATGTTAGGAGCCACTTTCAGCTGCTTCCTGATTCACAAGAGGTCACACCGTGGGCAGCTCTACATGATTTATTTGGCAGACTTTTACACCAGTTTTCCGATCCTGGGATCAAACACGGAATCTTGCACTTGTTAGGCGAATGTGCAAATCACTACACTGTGGAGTGATCAGGAGATTTGGTGGAAAATAAAGCTTTAGATGAGTACAAGGTAAAAATACTTCTATCCTAATAACCATGTGCAAATAAAACAGCCACTCTTCAATATAAAGATCTGTGTCTTGCGTGTATTTAACAGCAGGGGCGGCTGGACTGATCATTCCCTTCACAAAAGTAACCCCACTGATTTGCCAGACCCCATAAAAGGGCGCAGGTGTGACCCAAGCATTTAGCAGTTAACTAGTGTGGAGTGAGACCACACGCCACTGACAGACTGGAGGCTCCCACACGGGACCAATACGGGAGGCTGAAAAAACCAACGGAGGGAATAGTGCACCAATTGTAAATTGCAGATTTAATTCATTAGGAAGTGTCACTTTATTCTGGGGCAGCCTGAGCAGGCCGATTAAAAAGTGGTAATCAGGATTAATTAGGAGAATATATATGTGAGGATTAGCAGGCCTATCCCCAGCAGCTCTCTCTTCTGCCATGCATCTCTCTCTGCTCTTTATTCTTCTAACGCCCTCTCTCTCGCTCCCTCTCTCTCTGCCTGGTGAGAATTCAGCTGTACTTTCCTCTTTCTCACAGTCTTCTCTAACTGGCTCAACTATTCATCATTCATCAGTCTCTTGAACTACATTTTTCTTTCTCTCTCATGACACGCATGGCTTCTGTTGCAACCTACCAAACACAACTGTTAGGGAAAATTAGGGGGTGACACTTAAACTCATAGGCTATCTACAGTTTCAGATTACTTGTGCTTTTAAATTATTCTATCAAAAGAATATAAAATTTAAAAAAAGCTCACAAAGTCAGTAAATGAAAAAATAAATTATTATCTTATATTTTGTCAGTGACTGCAAAAGTAAATCTGCGATTTCAGAATGCACAGCAAAGGCTGAAATTACGTTAATGATGCTTTGATATTGTTTTGGGGTTTATTAAAAAAATTACACTTTTTTCATGTTATTTATTTATTTATTATTAATTTTTTAAACAATACTTGAGTTTTGGAAAATTGAAGACCTTTAAGTCTGGCTTACAATTTATAACTATTTAATAACTTATTTGCTGTATTAATGACCTATTTATTTATTTATTTGCAACACTCAGTAAAAATAAAACCTTTAATGCTGCTGCAGGATAAACGCTGAATAGATGCAGAACAGATGCATAATGGGAGACTTTTACACTAACAACCACTTGATGTCATCACAAATTTCAGTAAGGCCCCCTCTGGCCAGATTTATTACTGAAATCTTCCAACTGCTGGTTTATCACAGTGTTTATATTATTACTTCAACATGTTTCAGTTAACATAACCTTGAATCACTGCAGTTCAAGTGCGAGGATGGGCTGTTTTGCTTGCGGTGCAGCCCCATCATTGATGTTAGCAGATGACGCATGCCCTGTTCCTTGGCACAGGCTCAGACCAAATCTTTCACCGTGCATCCCTCTCAAGTGCAGTCGGGGTGGCCCTTAACTTTTGAACATGAATTTAAATTCAACAAGCAGTCTTTATTTTTTTATTTTAGTTCAATGAGAAAAGAATATGGCTGGCACCACACCTCACTGTTATAGCTATAATTTGGTGACAACAATTTGGCAACACCAATTTGATTTTGATGCATATAATATGCATCACATGCTGTCCTATGGACGGGTTCACATTCAAGTCCAGTAAGTACAACGGAAAAAACTAAAGTGATCAGACCACACAAGATGACCAAACAAAGCACTTACAAAAACAGTAAAGTTTAAATGCATGAAAAAAAAGTTGCCCGTGTGATGTATAAGATTTGTAAATTCAATAAAAGTAATTTAAGATGTAAACAGTTGCTAATTTTAGCTGAAGACAGCAGAGCAAAAAGACTTAGACAGGCATTAAACAAGTCAGGAAGTGTCTAGTGGATGCAATCAACAGGGATACATTATAAGCAGTTTAGATATTTCCTCCTCATCCAATACTTACAAACACAGTTTACTTCACTGTGCAATTTAATGATTTCTGTAGATCTGAAAACAGGTTTGGGTGAAGCTGAGGACTTAAATAATAGCAGGAGAGGTATTGAACCTCTTCGAAGAAGATCAAATGCAGCTTTCATTAGTTTAGTACAGCGCCGGGGCGCATTGATGACTTGTCAGACAGTCTCCCCTTCAATACGCAGCGAGAGGCTCTAAAAATCATCCTTTTACTGAGCCCTCTCGGCTGTAAATTCAGCCCAGCTCAATAGTACCCTCCACCCCCCTCTAAACCTCCCTTATTTCTTACCATGGATTAACCCTATGCTGCTGATCAAACGGATGCTTCTCTGTGTATCTGCTCAGACCCAGACCAGTCCATCTATTAGCCACTCATAATGAAATCTTCAACTTATTATTATGGAAAAATCCATTGTTTGTCCACAGGTACCATATTTAGTGGGAGAGCATGATCTTCCGGAGGATTAAGGAAATGCTTCAGGGGGTTGTGCTGCTCTTCAGAGGGAAGGAGGAGGTGGGAGGGGGATATGGGGGTGGGAAAGGGGAGGGATGAGATTGCCTCACAAAATCAGGGGTCTTATGCACCTTTTGTGGGGTGAGACTGTTTCCAATTAAGACAGCATGAGCCACACAATATCACATTGTCACGCAGTAAACAGAGCTCCGCTTCCCACAGAAATAGGATTGCATCCCCCTTTAGGGGCTAATGACTGTGTCACTGTCCTATTTTCCTGCACTGTTTGAACAGTTTAATACAGACATAACCTGAACAAGCATCAAAGTGTGCTGAACTAGCATGCGATACTGATCATATTTAGGCGCCGCGTTCAAGAGTTGACCTGTGCATGACTACAATCTTTACTCATTCTCATTGCATTAGCCTGCCTCTTTGTTTGAAGTGTACTTACAGTAAATATGATACATACACCAGGGCTAAAAGCTTTACATAAAACTGTCTTCAAAGAGCATATTAACCCATCTTTGTTTACAAGAGACGAGTCTGAGAAAAAAGACAATTTGGCACAATGGTCGTAAAATTCAGTTCTCTCCATCTCACTGGCATGCACACGTACACACACTAGCACACACTCTGCAGACACAATGCAGACACGAGGCTAAATCACTTTGGACGGGAGTATTTAAGATGGAGTGTCACATTTCTGTGTAATAAATAGCAGAGATTGATTTGACCTCCCAGCCAGGTCCTGCAGTTTACTTATACACAAGTTGAGAAAAATGGAAGCTTTCACCCTCTGGGGATCTCTTAGAAGGATATCAGATAGCCTGTTGTGGGTTTAAGGCCACAACGATCTGGCCGTGTCAATATGGCTCTGCTATCAAGCGGCCTACCTCTCTACCTTCTCCTACAGCAACATGAGAGAAGAAAGCAGGCCTCAACCATCTCCAGCTGTTAACTCAGTTGTGGGTCCAGGATGAAGGAGGTGAGAAAGGTCAAAAGGTTTCTCTTACTGTTTCTTTTCAGACAACAGACCTTTTTGCATTATTTAGAGTTTCCCATCATTCTTTTGCCATAGAGGACAAGAGAGCATACATTCATATAAGCAAGCAGGCCAAGTCAAAGCAACTGTAATGAAAGGTACATAAAGTGAGCTCTTCAGTGAATTTTCCAAAGATTAATCTTAAACAAATCTCAGGAGCTGCCCTAAGGCTGGGAAATGAGAGAAGATACCAGCAGGTGTAAAGTAAGATCCTAATTTGGAGCACATCACCAGAAGGCAAATCGCTTCTCCCCCTTCTACTGCACATATCTGCAACCTTAAACAGGGGGCGGTGTCTCTGTAAGTATTTACAGTGACATAAGGGGAGGAAATTGTCTGAGACACAGGGCAAAAATGTATGTACGTCTGGAACCCAGGTGTAGGACACAGCTCGTGAAAGACACTGTCGAAGATATTGCATACACTATACTATATATACCTACAGTCTTTAATTAGTTATACAAATATTAAGGCCTTTCCCCAAAATATTGTAGGTATTTGATTTGACCTAACAGAAAGCAAGACAGAGAAAGCGTTCCACCTCAACATAATCCAAACTACACAGAAGCTGTTCCCAGACAGCAACATGTGGTGCCCATAAACCCCACATCCTATTCGCAGTAATTATATTGCAAGAGCCACATGAATTATCATTGATGCAACATGTAATGACAGCATCTTCAAAATGTCTTCCACACGAAGGAGGAGCTACCGACTCAGATGACTTGTGTTTCCTTTACAGTATTATTGTTTCATGAATGCTAAACATCTAGTAGACATGGGATTACACCTATGATGTCTCTGTTCACACTCAACCTCCACAATCCCACTCCCAATAGAATACATACCTGGATATGCACTTCAGCAGGATATACACAACAGAAAAATGCAGTCACACAAAATGCTAAAAGTATTAACTTTCTGCTCTGCAATTCAAGATGATTACAGCGTCATTATCAGGGAACTAAGCAAGTGTCTTTCATTTTGAGTGCAGTTTACACACCGTTAGCACTGTCGGAAATGCTGGAATGCTGTGAATACGTTACTCGCTATTGACTTCCCAACTTGCTCTCCTCCCAGCCCTGCAGAAGGGAAACCAGCCAGTGATGAACGATGGCAGCACAGTCAATGAAAAATCAACTGGGAAGCACAAAGCTCTTAATGCCCAGCCATATTGGCTGCTGACGGGACCAAATAACATCAGCATAGCACTTACAGAGACCAATCATACATTTCCACCAGCAACGACACAGGATCTGGACCGCAATAAATTCTTTCCCCTGATTAAACAGTAAATTCTGCATGCCTATCAGGGTCCCATTAAGTGGGGGGGCCGCTTTCAAAAACATCATTAATCAAGCGCGAGATATGGCGCGAAATATCAGTCATCGATTGTAACTGCTTATGACAGTTTACACAGCTTTATATCTGCAGGCAGTGCTCGCTGATCTATCAATTACCGGCAGCCCTTACCGCATGCTAATTGTGCATTTTCCCCTCTAATGCATTTGCACTGTTATCTTATAGGCTAATGAAACCAAACAAATCAATAAATATAAATTATACATGCAAAGATGTACTGCTGTGAACATAAAGCCTCTAATTAATTGCAGTTGATTAATTTATATACTTTAATTATCTCTCCTGCCTGCAGATGGCATAAATATCTGAACAATCTGCTTATTGCTATGTCAGTCATAAAACGGCAGACGCAGTGAAACTGTTAGGCGAGGCTAGCTTTGTCACTGGAAAACACACAGTTGCTGACATAAAAAAGCCTTGCCTCTGAATAATTTAAAAAGAGCAAATTGCCAGACAATGCACAGCTCGAGACTCTTATAATTTCTTTGTTGGTTTGTTATGGTAAGTAGTATGTCCATTTTGTATGAGCACAGGAAAACATACCACTATATTTTCAGTTACTGTTCTTTATGTCCATCCCCCAAATGGTTTGCCATTTAAGCAATTTCTCTGTACAAATTTCAGCAAAGCCTTTTTGGGCAAAGCGAAACCCTGTTGGTACTGATATTTACGGTGCACTGCTCTACAGAACTTCAAGCAATTAAGTTTTAATTAAGTCACATTATTGAAAACAGCTCTGACGTGCTTGTGTGTAAGCTTTGGAAGCATTCTTCATTTAAACCAATTGCTACATATCCACAACAACCTTGTGAGAAAATCAGGCTGTCTATGCCTTTTAGACCAGTTTAATGAACACCATAGGACAGTATTACTTGCAGCTAGTGAAGAAACACGATTCATGGCCATGGTGTGCAGTTTCAATACAACATATGCAGTGCAACCAGGGTGAAAAGCAGCGATACGATCCTGCTATGTACTGCAACAAGCAAAAGTTAAGAATGAAGTGGAGTTGGACCAATAACTTGCCTTCCAAGGGTGCACAAGGGGAAAGATAGTGAGGCTTCTGGGGGTTTACATCTTGATGCTGCTAATGAGGGTGTTTTTAGTATAATTACCCCAACAGGGTGCTTGGCAGCATAATTACCAGAAAGACATTACAGAGGAACATTAGTGTGTCCAGGTACAGTAAATATGTCAAGATAGAAGGTGACAAGGTCTGCTTTTTTTTCTTAAGGAGGCTTTTTCCAAAAAAGCTGTTATTTTCACACATGTGCCAAATAAAAATCCGAGTTTCATTATACTTAAACAGGTTCCCTGTAAATGTATCAAATGTAAAAATTACAAAATGTAAAAGTGCAGAATGCGTGTGAACATTTCAATTCTCAGTGTGGTCTATTGCTGAATGTGTGGGGCCCTTTTTTCTACAAAATGCCAGAGTCAAGTGGGAGTCCAAACAGTCAAGATTTTATGGCTGAGACCCAAACTCCAGCAAATCAGCTGCCCACAGTTGAATGTTCTTTATGAAGTAAGTGAATACCTGGCAGGGATGTCTAGCACTTTTGTGTAGGCGACTCCAGACATATAGTTTAGATCACATAAATGCCACAATGCCTGTAAAAACACCTGGACTTTTTGGCCCCGACTTCAAACATTGCCTTTGCACTCTTTTTACCTTCGCAGATCTTTTATGTGGTCAGGTTGCAGAAAAAAATAATATCATCCCATTAAAGCTAAATGTGTGACATCTGAAATGAGAAGAAGGTTGTTACATGAACACTTCTTGCAGATGTGGGTCAGTCCTTTCTTATGGTCCAGTCAAGTCTGTACTGTATTATTATCATTGTTATACGGAGTGATCAAGGTACTAAACTGCAGCTGGTGTGGATTGTCTGACTTAATATAAATAGTCATGTCATATTAAATAATCCCCACTGACATTTATCAAGGCCCTCTCTTATGACAGTTTGAGCTACAACTGTTTAAATATCAGTAGTGTAGTGTCCTGAAATCCCACAAAAACAGTATCTGTCAAATTTCCTTCCTCTACTTTTTAAATCCTTTGACTTTATTTCAGTGGCAAGCTCCTTTCTGACAATAGAACCAGAACTTTAGCAGAAATAATCACAACTATATAAACAGAATTCGGGGATGAAAGCGCAATTTCTCAGACATTGTGCTTTTACTTTATCTCCCCTCCCCTCTGAGCAGAGACTTTTAATCATCCCGATATGATTTAGTCACTTTTAAACAATAATGATCATGGAAGCAGCGTCATTTGGGACGAGGTGATCAATCAGGGGCTCATTCAGCTTTAATTCATGTAGATGCACACCTAATACTCATTACAAAGATGCAATTTCCACCCAGTCAACATAGATTAATGGGGAACCATCTCTCCTAGTGTTTCTTTGTGCAGTGCCATGCCTCCAGCAGGATAGATGACTTTCATACAGACAGAACTGGTCCACAGGCTCATTCATTTAACAGACACACTTATGACAATTCGGTTGGTTGACAGAATATTCAGGAAACAGCAATCAAAATGACACAGAGCAGAGTTCTGCTTTGGTATTTTTATTGGTTTTGCTTAAAACGAGAACAGGATTTGAGTCACAAATGTCTTCCATCGAAAAGGTTATTAACTTTACACATTCAGCAAAACCTCAGAAATACCACCAAAGAAATATATTCTGTAAATACTTTGAAAGTTGTTGTGATCATTTTATGAGGTATTCATTTTGAAGCAAAAAAAATGCAGGGAGTTTTATAAAACTACATGTTGTAAAACATTTAAGTTGCATCAATTCCTTTACAAACCACTTTTTATCCAGCTTCAGGTAGTAGGTTCCATATACTTATTATTCAAAAATATGTTGTATGGTTAACACAGTCATCAAAATTGTTTTTGTTTTTTAATCTTTAATTTATTGTTTTCACTTAAAAATAAAACATCAACTTATTTTAATTACATAAAAATCCTTCATATATTTACATGAATATCAATGTAGTTGCTTCCATCAGTGTTGCATAAACCACATATCTCAGAAAAGTTACTGGAAATCTGGTCACATTGTTCTTAATGTATTTTAATAGATAATCCAAATAAAAGAGCAATATCTATGAATGTTACTGTATATCTACATTTTCCTATCACATATGTTTCTGTATAAATTTTCAGTAATTCAGCATAAACTTATACAGGTAACTGAATGAGCCTCTTGGGTCCTAATAAGCAGACGGGTACTGGTATTTCCTCAAATGCAAACTAAAGTCTATATTCCCCTGGTTTATTATACACACTTTCAGCATTAATATTAATATGACTTCTGTTTGTGGGAAAAAAAATACTATGAAGTTTAAGAACTCTTTGAGTTTAGCAACTGAATAGACACTTGTAGACTGAAATTGCCATTTTCCTGGTGCATCTCTAATTTCCCTCGTATCAGCAGGCGCTGGTGGCATGGCTGAGGGCAGATTACAGCATGGGGAGAGCCTGTCCTGAAGAGCTCCAGGTGGCTGGAGTTAACTGTGCTGCCCTGGGCTATGTCACTGTGAGTTGGACCAGCATCCCTGCCCATGGCCCTCCCCTTCCTCTTCTCTATATCCTCCATCTCCCTCGGCATGCCCATCCATCCATCCTGCACTAATTGGGTTTGGTACTGGAATCCCCCTCTCACAGCATACGCTCACGTCCAACCGCTAGCCGTAAAGACAAGCATGTTTAGCGCAACAATTATGATAATTGCTGCAGAGCACTCAGCTAAGGGAATAAGCAAATCTGATTAAGGGCCCTTCTGCATGATCAAATATTAATCTGATGTGTCTTCACTCTGACCTGGCTTGGAACATAAGAAGCTCTTATGGTCTTATGCATTAACAGATTTGCGCAGGCTGAACTCATAGCAACTAATAATGTTGGACATGCAAGTCAGAGCGCTGAGAAAACCTTGTGGGAGTAGAATCCACTTACATGTACAATAAAACTAAATAACAATATCATGGACTATAATCAGACTAAGCTTTATAAGAACTCGATTACTTCAAAAGGCTGCTGACAGTAAGCACCTATTATTTGAAATTCTCAGAACCACCTGTTGGACTGAAGTCAACAAGCTACGTTATACCGTGTAATAAGCTTTATATTCACATTATGTTTAATGCCACAAAAACAAAACACACATGAAAGTTCCACCTGTTAACCTTCATGCTTTAAAAAAATGTTTACATTATGTAAGTAAAATGATAATAATAATTTATATATTTTTTACATTATCCAGTTAAATTAAAATAATGTAAAATTTCGGGGCCAATGTGAATGTGAAATTTTATAAAGCATTTTTCCCATACATATTTATATTTTTAATTTAATTAAGCTTTTCTAAGGAATTCTAATTATTAAATACAGTGTTGTGACGGGGAAATGAAAATGAAGTTGCTGCTCTTTTAAAAACATTAGGGTTTGAAAGAAACAAGAGGAATTTTTCAGGCTGGAGAAATTACTGTCACTAAATATAAATAGAAGGTGTTCACACAAGACTTTCTGAAAGAAACAAAAATAAATATTATTTGAAAATGTTTTTATTTTTGAAAATGATCAAAATCCTTATCAGCGAACACATCGGTTATTCAGCACCATCCCCGAAGTCCACTGGCCTCATCCGATTTGACTTTCCAGCCTACAGTGAAGTCTAGAGAGCAAGCAATAAACAAGATGGCGATGAACCAGACAGCAACTGGCAGTTTAAAGAAGATTAGAATGATATTAAATCAACACAAATACCCAGTATTTAACAACACAAAACAGCTTGTAAGAATCATTGGATTATGAATCTGGATTACATCTCTAGGCCCTCATTGCTGAGACACTCTGTCTATGGGGAAGAGGGAGGGGGACTCCAGATGAACTAATCTACTTACAAAGCATATTGAACTTACTATGATTTATACATAAGATAAGGCTTATTCTAAGGTCAATTCTTACAGTAATTCAAAACATATTGTTTATTCTGTTGGACATTAGTGCAACAGATGTCCCTGCTACCCGCTGCTCCTCCTCAAATAAATACATGTCTGTATGAAAGTCAAACAGTGGAACTACAAGATGCGCCGTATGTGATCGGGGGAGGAATGTCTAGCTGAATAATACAAACCACAGGACACACCAAATAGCATTAGCACATACAGCACTCTATATATAGAAAGTAAATAGCAGGAGACAAGACGAGCCATGGTAAACTTTTAGAGCACAAAGTGAGGGTTGTAAAATCTAAATGTTAAGTTTAATAGCATAAACTCTCCAGTGAAAATTTGAAATTAAAAATTAAATAACACACAAACTGTATGACGATAAATTGCAAAAGCTGCCATAGTCATTAATCAAATGTTCTGCATGCAATCGTACAAGCTGTGAAATCTAGGAATTCAGCGCGCTTTGCAGTGCTTTTTTCAAGCATGTTAATATTTTTTCAAAAAGAAAGAAAACAAAACAGCAATTAATTTTTAGTTTCTTCTTATTACTGGATTTCTAAAGCGATACACACTAATCCACTGACGCCGTGCATTTAATTTAGAGCATAGTTCTGTGAAACAAGTCTAAGACTGTTTGTGAGAATGATCCTTCTTGACTAATATGAGATTAACCCAGATGCTTTGCACAGGAATAAAAACATGCTTACTGCTAGCTTTATGGTAAATGCATATAAATACAATATATTACTAAAATAGCGAGGCTATGCATAACCAAAAGAAAACAAAGTATATATTTTTAAAAATCGCAAACACGTTGAAAACCACTGTAAGAGTATTCTTAAACCAACATCATATGAATGTCTGGCTGTGGAGGACAGTGATCTAAGGAAAGTCACGCATACACAAGGAGCTCTAACACACAGAAGAGAAAGCTTAAATCTGGTAGAACACTATTTACTGATGAGTCAGTGTGCTGGAAGAGTCGTAACAATCCCGGGACACAGAAAAGCTTTAAAGTTAGCAAAGACGCTTAAAAATATATTGAAATTATAAAGAAAAAATACACACAGCCTCATTTTTTAAACAAAAAACACTGCAGTATTCTGAGGTAACACCTTGATGTTAAAGGGAAGGAAGCTGAAATGAAAAATAATTAATCACAACCATGTTTTTCTTCTACCTCTTACACGCGGAAGGTATATTTACTGAAGCTGATGAATTGTGCTCTTCCTGTTCTGTGCTGCGGCTGTTGGAAATACTGACAGACATAACTTAATGTACTCATATTACAACACTGACCAAGAAGCTGACCAAACAATTTCCAAAACACACTGAGAAGGTTACTATCAAGAGCTGCATTAACTCATTAAGTTATTACTGTTTTTATATATTGTTATAACATTTCAATTATGGCGATTGTTGAAAAAGAACTTTAGTTACTTTCAGTTAAAAATACAATAGAAAACAGTTCAGTCATTGGGCCACATCTGTGGTCATTAGATTTTAGCCTGTTATTTGCCTACAAGTAACCATAGTAACAAAACTGATGCTTTACAGTACGTTAATGGTTAAGCTCACTTACAATTTACATAGCTTAGCCAGTGATCGCATTAACTAAAACAAGTGAAAACGCATGACAATATTCTGCTGTTCTTCACTGTTCATTTGCAACGGTTTGTGTGTGATAAGTGTAGTTTGAAATAGAAAACAGTTGTTCTAGGGAGAGCTCTTTCACTTCACATCCGTCTTTGCCCCAAATGTTTAAAGAAAAATTTTATAATGTTTTCTCTTTTTTTTAGCAGATGGGATATTTTTAAACTTATCAAACGATTCATGTTTGGTTGGAGAAAAAAAGAGAAAGAAATAAAATTATTATCGTCCTCCCAGAGTCCTACTCCTGTCAGCCTGCAGTCATTTCACAGCCCAATCTAAACACTGAAGTGGGAGACAAGATTGAGTATTTTCATAGCATGCTGCATTGCACCCTGACGCTATAGAGTGACTGCTGTTGGAGTGACCACAGCTCATCTCTCTGCATAGGGAATGGTCAGTAATCCTTCCTGGACGCTCTAGGAAAAGTAGCAGCTCTGAGGCAGACTACACTTTCTGTACCACTTCTAAACAGAAGACTACTTCTGTGCTGTATAAGTATGTGTCTTGCTCTGTCCTCATACACAATTGGATTATAGCAGTATTCCTCTAATTCTGAACAGGTCTCAAAGATTTAATATTCCTCTGAAATTTGATATATGCCCTAATTTAGAACCTCATGACATGCAACTTGTGACATTCCTGTTGAAAAACTCATTACCTCCTTGAGACTATATTAATGCTTTTGGATGAGGATTTGGTTGATTTTGTGAGGTTTGACTTTTTCGGCTCATAATTTCAATCTAATATTTTTTTTAAACAATCTATGGGCCCATATACTGAAATATATAAAAAATATATTCAAAAGTGTGTAACTATAACTAAACCGAAAACTTCAGTTTGCACATTCTGAAGTAAAAATTAACCTAACAAACTACTAGACTAGGCGTCTTCATATTCCTTCATAATTATTGTTTTTATGTACTCAATGTTGTATCAATACAGCTAGTCCGAAACTGCAGAAACATCAGAAGAACACGGTGACATAAATAAACCGAATACAAGTTTGCCACGTTTCCACTGTGAAATAGATCGTTGATGATGATGTGAAAAGTATTTCAGACATTTTTTGTCTTATTATCAAAATGTACAACTAATTTGATGAGTACATTTTTTTTATTTGTTAATAATTTTAGTACAATTCATTTCAAATGCAATAGATATTTTAAATTAATTAGAAAAAAAGACTTTATGAAACACTTTATGATAATTTTGGCTTATTGTGAAATGTATTTTTAGTTCATCACATCCTGTCTATAATATTATTCCTATTATTATTCACAACGGCATGAATAGTAATTCATGTAACTAACTATACAGAATAAATAATAAAAATCACAGCCTTAAACTGAAATCATATCTGATTTGCATGAATTGTTTATATAAATTATATTATTCTCAGTATAACTTTTATTATTATCTAATTCTGTAAACAGTGGAGGTGTGCTGCTACAAGTGGCTGAGCTTTATTTCCACTTTGGTGCACATGGAGCCCAGGCAGGTGCACAGAGCCCACCGTGGGGTATCAGGTATCCCCTTGGCCTAGGCCTCTCCCATTTGTCATGGTGAATGAGTGGTTTGCCTGACTGCACTTTCTCATTCCATTTCCTCCCAGGCTGCACTGAGGCCCTACCACCCACTGTACGCTGTCATTTCTTTAACCCCTTTTCCATTCACATGAAGTGCGGGCAATAATGCTCTCTCACATTCCTCCTTTCAATAGCTTACACTTTACAGTCCCCCACCTCTGCCCCCCAAACTCACTGCACACACACACATGCACAATCGCATATACACACCTCTCTTCTCCTGGTCAGTCTACACCTCTCCTAATGGTGTGAAAAGCAAATGTTGTCCATGTGACAAGTCACAGGTGTTCTACAAAAAATAGTGGTTGAATAATAATCATAGAAATAACTAAAACAAGCAGAAGTTTAAAAAAAAGGAAGAATAAATTAAATACTTTAAATATATTCAGCTATGATATTGACATAACGAATTCTTCAATGGAAAAAAAACAAACAAAAAACAACAACATCACGGGCCTGGCAGATGCTCAGAAGGTTAATTATTAACCTGTTTAGAAGAAATCTCTCACCACCCTCTCGTCTCAGTCCACGTATAAAGGCAAATGTTAGTGCTGCTCTTACTTACGTCCATAATGCCTTCCACCATCCATTCTAGCTGTGATATTTGGCTCACCAGTAAAAGCCACAACACTGCGCCCATCGGCACCCACTCTGCAACTGTAAGAAGAAACTGGAATGGAAAACATTGTCTGTTGCTACTCAACAAGGGGAAAAAAGAGCTCAAGCACAAGTAAGGGTAATTGCAAAACACCCTGAGCTCATCCTATAAAGAAACTTTGTTTCTTTCCTTTTTTTCCTCCAAAAAGAAAACCAGGAAATCTCCACTTATTTCAACAAACATTTGCCTAAACTCAGGAACTAGGCTGGACTCCCCCCATACACCACCCCCTTAGCTTTCTAAAAGTGTGGTGCGGGTCTGTGGAAGATCGGGAGAGCGTGTCAGTGTGTGTAGATGCAGTGCGAAGAGATTGCAGCACCATCTGCTGGCAAAAAAAATGAGTCAAAAAAAATAAGAGAAGGAATAAGGATAAAGTTATGGCAGAAGCCGGCAGAAAGATGAGTCCTCGGTGAGGGATTTTTTTCCCAATTTTAAATTAGATTCCATATGTATTACTGCTAGTGGTTTGTACTTTAGATGAAAAAAAAATATGACGGAAAAAGCAAGACCCTAATAGAGGGAAGAAACACCATGACTGAGAGACATAATTCAACTTCCCATCACTAACTAGAAGAGGTAAAAGTTCATGGAGGCCTCTTCCTCACATCACATCCATAGCTCTGACTACGAGACATATAAACAACCTATTTCATTCTTGCCCTCATTTCCTTCAGTGGATCCTTTGGACAACTAATAATGAGTTAATCAGCCTGATTGCACATTCATCACTGTGATCTGTTTCTCTCTCTCTTTTTTTCACCTGACAAGGGCAAGCATGTTTTACTTGGGAAATGAAATATTTAGTGACCTGCTCCTTTTGCCCTTACACTGGAGACAGAGGCCCTACAGCTGAGTAAACAGCTGGGCTGCACAGTGGACAGGTAGCATCTAGCGCCCACTCTGCTCAGCACTGACTAATAAAAGCCACGTTACCCTGGACACTGGACTCAGAGCACTATTCTTCCCTCAAATAAAACTGACAAACAACAAGTGCAATTTAGCCTTTTTTTTTTACTTTATTATTAAAATATGCATTTATGTGTTATCCATGTTAAATGTTAAAAAACAAAAGCAAAACCAAAAAACTGGCAGAAAATGGACAAGAGTGATTTTTTTTATATAAAAAAAATAATTTTGGACCTCTTAGATGGCCTCATCTACAACTTTCACTGCTAAAGGGCCTCACCAATTGAATATATGCGGTACTGCACAATATATATTTCTATCCATTCATTAGACAAATAAAAGTTAAAATGTATAAAAGTAGTCTTGCCTGCCTTAAAAGTGGCATTCCGCACTGAAACATTCTATTGTAGTCCTCCTCGGTAAACCAACTCATACAACACAGCCAAAGAACTTCACCAAAGCCAAAGAACTACACTACAGCCAAAGAACAAGGAAAATTATAGCCTTTCCTCTGACTCTATTCCGCCAACTTCAAAGATTGATATGTAAACCAACAAGACAGATGGACTGGAGAGATGTTAGGAAAATGAAGAGGATGAATATTATTGAGAAGAAAAAGGAAAATTATATAAATGTATTAATCAAATGCATTTTTCTCCTGGTGCAGTGTCCAGCAAGTCACAAAATGAAATCAGTGCTGAGATTTGGGTTGACCTGTTGTTCAAGCAATGTTTGTATTAGTGACACACTGAGAGAGAGCATTTATGAGACAATAAATAGACAAAAGCTGTCAGAGGCATTGACGCAGGAGGTGGCTGGATCTTAATATACAGTGGTTCAACATAACACTCCCACACAAGCAGGAAAGCAAAACAGAGTATTTTAGGTAACAAAGCTTCAGTCTTGCAATCCAATATTTATCACAAACTGTACAGGTAAGACCTTACAGAGTCATTAAACATAGAAGCACAAATCTTAGAACCGCTGTTTACCGCATATGGAATGAGACTGCAAATTTCTTCAACCATATGTTCTCAGTGTCTGTTTTAGCATACATAACCTAACCCAGTCATTTATGAACAAATTCATTTTCAGCAAACACCTGAGCACAAACGACATCCTTTATAACAAGGTGTTAAACATGGTGAACTAAATATTTAATATTAATAATCAGGGCACCTGATTATAAGTACTCTTCCTGTGTGTGTTTCGTTGTTGTTGTTGTTGTTGTTGCTGCTGTTGTTGTTGCTGTTGTTGCTGTTGCTGTTGTTGTTGTTATGGTTTTTACAAATTAACCAAGCAATAAAATAAAATGAAAATCTCTGAAAACACAATTCTTTATGATTGCCATCTTAAGCATCTGTGTACAATTAGAAACTGAGGACTGATGAGGATAGATTGGTTGTGCCTGATCAAGGTCTATTGAATTTTTACCTCTCAGCCATTCTCAAATCACTAGTCAGCACTAATGCACCCATATTGTGTCTATAAGTGTGAATTGATTTATATTGCTGCAAAGCATCCCTAAGACATTGAAAGAGCACCATTGGAACCCAATACCTATTATATATGTTTGTTTCTGAGGAAACGGCCACTCAGTACATTGGATCAATGTGGACATCAAAGGTCAAGGCAATACATTCCTGCTGAAAAGTTAGTGTGCCATCAAGCAGCCCATTTGCCAGCCACCAACAGCCTAAAGACTGGAAATGAGGTGCAATAAAGATGAAGGAAAGTATTTACAAAGTTGATGTTTTATGTAGTTTCTGCATTTTCTTTTCATTTACAGTCATGTGAATTCATTTCTTCTAACCTGACCCCATCTTTATAAGGAGAATTTGTACATGAAATTGGTAATTGGATCAACCATTTTGTGATACCTAAAACATGCCCATCGCTACAAATAATTATAATTGGCCATTACAAAATGCTGATTGATCCAAACCAACTTTACTACTAACTAGAAGATCAGTTACTGGCAGGTATCTTTAAGCCTGTCAAGATGGATTCCCTGTTGAGAGAGACTTGGTCCCATACTCCCAAAACATTCAACCACACAAACCACTGGTGCTGGTATGTACAAATAATACTCTAAGAAATGGAAGTATTGCAGACCATATCTGAGACTTCCTTCAATAGGTCTTTGATATTAAGACTATAATCATGGGCAGTCTCAGTAGTCTTACCCACAGAACTCTAAACTGACCCTTCTTGTGCGATCAGGGACTATTGATGTTGATATGCAAATATGATTAAAGATCATATTAATTACTTAGGCCTGAATGCCTCAGTTGAAACTAACACCTGGCAAGCGTGCAGAGAGGATATCCTTATGCAAGCATGGCTATAAGCATCCCTTATAGATTGTTGCTTTTTTCCCTTTTACTGCTTACGTCTCTGAGGACCTTTTGAATCCATATTAATTTCCTCTCTGGCAGTTATGTGGGCAGGGTATGAACTGTGCTATTTCACTTTTAATCTGTCAGTAATTTAGTAATGTGTAAACTAATTATGCAGCAATATTAATGTAATTGGTTCTGGGAGCTGTTCAAAAAAAATCAATGTGTTTGCAGAGAATGCAGTAAATTGCATTGGGTTATTATAATCATGTGTCAAGAGCTGATTATGTTATGAAACTAAAAGGTAGATGTCAGCCACAGGTCAATACAACCTAGCTCCATAAAATCTATGCAGGCTCATTCATTAATGTGAAAGGATTCAGCGAGAACAACCTCCGCTTCCTCCCCTACTCCAATTTGAATGACTCATCTTCACATACAAATAGAATACATTAAAATAGTTTCTTTACATCAGACAAAACATCCAGGCTGATTTGCAGAATATTCCTACTGTGTAAATGTCTACAAGCAGATGATCATTGTGTGATATTTAAAAGTAACATGAGAAATTAAAGTCTGTTTACATACATATGGAAGTATTTACAGTGCTTCACTTGTTCCACATTTTCATGTTTCATGTTAAATTAATATTTAATCCATTAATACTCATAATTCTATGCACAATACCACTTAACGACAAATTGAAAAATGTTTCTTTGAAATTCTTGCAAATTTATTACAAGTAAAACAAACAAACAAAAATCTAACATGTACATAAGTATTTTTCAGATCTATCCAAAGATGTTCAATCAAGTTTAAGTCTGGGCTCAGGATGGGCCACTCAAGGACATTCACGGAGTTGTCCCAAAGCTCCTTTGTTATCTTGGCTGTGCTTGTCCTGTTGTAAGATGAACCTTCGCCCTATTCCAAGGTGTAGAGTGCTCTGGAGCAGCTTATCATGAAGGATGTCTCTGTACATTGCTGCATTCATCTCTACCTCAATCTTGACTAGTCTCCTAGTTCCTCCTTCCAAAAATCATCTTCACATCATGACGTGGCCACTACCATGAGTCACTGTAGGAATGGTATTGGGTGGGTGATGATTGGGGCCTGGTTTCCTCCAGAAATGATGCCTGGCATTCAGGTCAAAGAGTTCAACTTTTGTTTCATCAGACCAGCTCTAGCAAGATGGTTCCAACCGTCTTCCATTTATGGATGATGGAGTCCACTGTGCTCACTGCCTTCACTGTTGAAGAAATTTTTCCATACACTTCCTCAGACCCTCAATGCAATCAAGTCCCAGAGGTTTACAGACAATTCCTTGGACTTCATGGCTTGGTTTGTGCTTTGATATGCACTGTCAACTATGGGACCGTATATACAAAGGTGTGTCTTTAGAAATCACGCTCATTCAACTGAATTTACCACAGGTGGACTCCAATCAAGTTGTGGAAACATCTGACAGATGACCAGTGGAAACAGGATGCAACTGAACTCAGTTCTGAGTGTCAGTGTGAATACTTGTGTAGGCATCATATTTTTCTTTTTTTATTTGAAATACATTTGCAAAAATTTCAAACAATAGTTTTTCATGTGATGGGGTACTGTGTGTACAATTTTGAGGCAAAAAATGAATTTAATCCATTCTGGAATGAGGCTGTAAAGCGAAGCACTGTGAATACCTTCCGGACGCACTGTATATCTTTGTACTGCCAAATCATACAGTCGTGACTTATAAGTTGTTCATGATAGAAGAAAGGGTAGGTAACTGGAAAACCAACAGAACAGAACAGAACAGACCCCCCCCCCCAATATGATTAAAATGGCTAACACTTTTACTACACAATAAACACTTGATTAGAGTTGCAGAGAACACTGTGAGACTCAGTGATATCTTAATGCAGTACTGAGAGTAAGCTAACCCCCTCTGGTAGCAATTAAGGCTGTCACAGGTTATGATTTATAGCCTTTGTTTACAGTGTTTAAAAGGAGAGACAGATTTCAAAACATCATTTTAGGGTATAAATAAATAATTGGGTTTAACCTTAATGCTAATTCAGAGTAAAGACTTTTGCAGTTGTCTGAAAAGGTTCAATAATCGAATAGCAAAAACATTTCTCATCTTTACCATGAAATTATGTCCGTTTTATATACCCACTCATACATCTTCACTTGACAGATTTAAGCCAACTGTGACAATTACTGGATACAAATACAGAAGTGGTTTGGAATTTCCTCTTCTGAAAATGATGGAAATACAACATCTCGAGTGTACGCATTTTTAACTGCACGCAATACATAATCGTAGGAAAGCATAATTTCCAAACTATCAAAGATTTCAAATAGGGAGACAGAAGGAGAATTTAAGTTACTATAAAAACAAAATCTGTGGAAATCTACTTTGCTTCAGATTCATTTTCATATGCCAGATGTTACTTTGAGAAAAGTCTGCAGGCAACATTTTTTCTTGGCTTTTCCCTGTATGAAAACAAACCAACTGTTTGTAAAATGTCCGCCTCCCTGTCTGATACTTCTCAGACATGTTTGGCTGACACTGGAGTCAATGAGTCGATTGAAGCTTGTATTCCACAGTGAAGGCATTTAGATGAGACTCAGACTCATACTATACTGTGAACAAGGAGTACATCCATCTCTAGTAATGGACTTATGCTGTTCTACAGCTGTAAAGGGGACTTCAAGATACCCCCATTTGTCCCATTTGTGAGTCACTGAGATTAAAAAAACTGTTTGATTATTTTAAAATTCTACAATCAATAGAACCTGTTATTACTTTTCTGGGTATACACGACATCAACACCTAAAACTTTTCTTCATCAGGACATGGACAAATATAGCAAACACAGTTTGTCTTTTGTAACACTCATAAAAGCTTTGATTCACAGATAACACACTTTTTCTTTCTTGGGAAAAAGCAGCACCTGTTTTTTCTGATCCAAGCAGCATTAGAGACTTTTTTACAGGATCCCCAGTGCTTCTCACATGTCCGGAGTGGCTTGGCTGTGGGTTAGCCAGGACTACTGAAACATCCTTTCACTCCCAAATCACACTAAACCTCTCCCCCTGTTTAACAAATTGCTTGAACCACAGAATCTCTTGTCTTGGGAAGGCTTGATCAAGCTTTGAAGTCTGCAGGTCAGTGTAAGGCCAGCATTTGAAGTCACTGACGAGGTTGGACTGAGCTGATTTTCTCTGGAGAAGGCACAAAAATACAACGTGAGCAAAGACATGCACACTTCTATTTCCAGTAGTTTATTCCCTTAAATTGTTAAACCATATTCACCAAAATCTTTCATGTTTAATTAAAGTAAATGATCTGACACAAGCAAAGGTCAAAGATAAAGAGGATGTTAAATCCATGCCATCAGTGTGAGTGACAATAAAGGCTATTAGGAAACAGTTATTTGGTACACAGTTGAACATACTGGGTAAGTATTTGAATAGTTATTCATATTTAATTTTTTTTTCCTTATTTCTGGTCCTCGTGATTTTTCTTTGGCAACATTATTAATTAGTCTTAAATGCTAAAACCATGCAAGAAAGTGAAGAGTACAATGACATAGCTCCAAATCTTATCCAGACAAGTCATCTAAAACATCTTTTATTTACAGGCTTAAGCACATCTGCCCTATGCTATGTGGCTGATATTTTTTCAGGTTAGTTATTTAAAAATCCAGAGACTCAAATATTTTAGTGATACTAAGATACTTTGATGACCCCCAAACACTCTGCTGGTTCTCTCCGTACTACCTTTTTCTGGTTTTGTTTGAGACTTTTGTAGGTCTTAAGAGGAGAGCCCAGCCGTTGTTACTTGGCTATTTTTTTTTAAGGCTTGTCGCTAACATTCTCTCTCTCTCGCTCCTCCCCAGCACCCAGGAGTGGAGTTAGTTAAGGTTTTGTTTGCTCTCTGTTTCACTTTCTTTCAGATACTTCCATCCACCCATTCATTCATCCATCCATCCATCATCTAACATTCAACCAATTTACAGTGGGCCGGGAGCCTATCCTCACTGAGTTGAATTTAATTAAATACAGTACGTTTTGGTTATTTAAACCCCATCATCTGTGTGGTCTCCCTGTTTAGCATGATAACACATGCATATAAATATTACATAATGACACAATTACAGATGAATTACAGATGTAGCCAAAGTGCTGATAAATGTGGTGTATCCACCAAAATAACTGTCACAAGTCAAAGGTTGTCGAAGCCACTTATGGTCTCTCACTGGTTGCTGGGCACGGAGTGCCTGGGTGAATGATTCTCTTATGGCAGTGAGCAGGGAATGATTTGTGAGAGCTAAGGTCACAGGCACATGATGAGGCTAATTAGTCTTGCTTTGCACTCTACTCGCTAATTATTTGCTTCCGTAATTATGCTCTTAATACCACCCCACCCTTCTGAACTGATGTTGCCCATCCTGGTATCCTGCCTGTAGCTACAAAAACACTCCATAAATTTGTAGTTAAGGTGGTGAAAAAAATGGAATCACATAGTTTTATCTGTGACAGCTGTTTCAGAGCTGTTGAAGTGTTACTTCGCACCACCCTGACCCTGCACCATCCTGCTTTCACTGGCTATGAGTTTTTAAGCACTTAAAACGCTCTTCTTCGCACCACATCCCTTACTGCAGGAAATCACACAGAAAAGTGGAAGGAGGTGGAGACTGGAGGGAGTGGAATCATTAAGTGACTCGTTAATTCTACATAATCAGTCTTTCAGACACTTTTCTGACACTTCCTCTGAGTATGTTTCATACTGTTAACAAGCCAGCTTGCTAGAGCTTGGCAGAAACTGCAGCACTGGCAATGTTTAGCAGCAGCCTCAGATTTTGTGATGGTTGGGTACCCAACATGAGGGGAGTGAGACAGAGATAGACCCAGAAGGGAAAAATGCTGTAGTAGCAGGAGAAGGCAGGCTGAAGACCCCTGGGCTCAAATAGAGCTAGATTTACCCTCATGTGCTAGTCTGTAGGAGCCACGGTCATTGATTGAGGCTGGAGAGCCATGGAAGCCGCCATTTAGGCTGGAGCAATACAACTGTGATGGTATTGATTGATGAGGCTGGCCCTGTTAATATTATTTATGGTGGAGGGGTACATAGCTCTCTGGCAGAGTAAGCCTCTCTATAATAAGTGGTAATTGATGGCATGGGAGGCCAAGGCTCGCTCACCCGGCCTTCCCCCTACTCACTGACCCCAGTCCCGTGAAAGTCAGATGGATTGCCTCTAACACAGTTATGATTGATATTATCAGATTACATAACGCACTACAGAAGCCTTGTGGGCCTACTCAAGTGGGCACATTGATTTTTGATTAGGATGCCACTCAACACATCTTGGAAGAAGCTGGGAAAATATATCGTGCAGATCAGGCAGCTTTTCGAGATTCCTTAAGGGATGTTGCTCATCGTATAGAGGGTCCTGAGGCAAAGATGGCAGCAATAATCTCCCATGGGTATAACAATTATGCTGTTACTCTGATTACAATGCAGAAAACAGAAAAAGCTGTTTCAAAAAGCAGGAGGCTGGCAATACAGGGATCTATGATAGAAATCATATTTTAATGATGTGCTTGTACTTGTTGTTACTGGTGTGAAATTTACAGTTGAGTTAACCTTGTAATGGAAAATGATCTCTTTGCAATGGGAGACTACAAAGTGGACAACAGAAGTTGTAAAAGTCCCTACAATTTCATTGGTAATTTTCATTAGATGTACACTAAAATGAAAGCACAAGGTCTTCTTCCCTGTGGTTCGTTTGTCAAAATAGATTTGAAACAGTAAATCACAAAAATAAAAAAGAAGTTTTTATCTTTCATTAATAAATGATGAATAATGAAAGTCAAGAATCCTTCAAAAATACACTTCTGAATTTAAAACAGAGGTGGCTTTCTAAAAGTACCTGCAGAGTAAATGGCTCCACTGTTGCGTGACCACATTTGGAGTTATCCCCCTCACTCTCAAAAAAGTTGCTCAATTATTGCAGACAGATGGACAACATCCAGCAGATCTCAAAAGGTTTCAGTGAGTGAGACGCAATTTTCTTTTGCAGCTCGAAGTAGGATGAAATCAAAATTTGTATGAAAAAACATATTAGTGTTTCCCTTGTGGCCCATCACAGCTTGTACTTGCACATGGTGTTAAGGTGCTGGTTAAGAGAGAAACATATGTGTACCTGAGAAAGTGTGATGAAGACTGTGATTAATGTCTCCTCATGACTTTTTTGACACCTTTGGCATAATGACTCCTTATTTTAGAAATGGATAATTATCACTTAATTGCACTTCAGAATTTTGTCACTGACATTTTTTTCTTACTGACAGGGTCATATTTAGCTTGCATGACAGCTGTGTCGTATGTGGAATCTTTAATTTTCAGTCTGATGGCACCTAAATACAGGCAGCAAAGAAATATCAGTGAGGCAGCTGTGTGACCCCTGGCTGACCAGAAGGACCAGGAACAAGGCAGGAGTTATGTAGCTAGGAAATACATCTTAACGTAGAGGCCAGGGTACAACAGTACTGCTTATTCAAAACCACAATATTTCCAGATTTACCGGGGCTGACGTGAAAGGAAAACAACACAAAGCTAAGGAAAACCTGGGGTGGTATTTTCGTTAAATTCTTGAACTTGGTTATGAAGACACTTTTACTTTTACCTTTATGAAATACTATAAATTTCTATTGGCTTTTTAAAACTTAAAATGTACAAAAAAAACTTCCTTGTGTTAAAATTCACAAAAATAATATTAAATATCTTTGTTTTACATTTTTCTTCCTTTTTTTCCCCCCTTCTACCTCTATTTCATCAACAGACAGGCATGATAAGAACCTCTTCCTTTTTAAACTTGGTCAGTAAATTAAAAGATGAATTAGAAACAGACTTGTAAATATGATAATAACAAATTGTTCCCCCTGTGCTCTTCTGTCTTTTTTATTGCATGTGTGGGCAATCTTCCAGATAGAACTGAATTGATTTGTTTAATGATCTTCAATCCCTCCAACGCTTTTCCCTCATTCTCAAACAGCCTGCCTCTAACCCCTCAGCATCTAACACCCTAACCCCCTGCCTCTTTATCCCACCCTCACTCTCATCAGAACAGAGTAAAGCTGTGAATATGAACATTATGAGCTTTGGGTTCAAAACTTAATGGTTCACAAATCAGCCGCTATGGATTTTATGCTACTCCGATCAATAGTTGGTGGAAGGGGGGTTCATGATTTCTAGCTTTCAAATATACTCCTGCTTCTAATTCATATCAACGAGTTTAAACTGGCACTGGTGAGCCGGAATAATTGGATGTAATAGGAAATAAAACATATTATTCAAGTGGGAGTGCAGCGTTGTGAGGTTCTTACTTCTATGCTCTCTGATTCTAATGCACTATCAGATCCAGCAAAGCACTTAACACATATGCAACTTTAAACTTGATGTATTTTTTTTACATTGCACTTTTACAGCAATTAAACAGATAGTGCTTTCTACACATAAATAAATTGAGAGAAATTATTACCCATCTTTGCATTTTTGCACTGCTTTACGGGGAAAATCACTATATTATAGTCACTATATAGTATATTTGACTTGCAAATGAACTCATCAAAGCTTATTTTCAACAAACCACCCCTCAAAGCTCTCCTTTTGCAAGCAAAATATAAAGAACCATCCTGTAACACACACACACACACACACACACACACACACACACACACACACACACACACACCCCTGCATCCATGTGATATACATTTCCCCTTTTCTTTGGCTATAAATTTAAGGAATACTTGTTTATTGTATTTGTCTTAATGTTGCCAATGATTTCTTCATAATGCATTCTTATGCTTTATATGTCAGGTATTGTAACAAAAATATTTTATCCCTTCAGATACTGTGTCAACAACTAATATTTCATTTGCTTTTTAGGTATAATGAAGCAGCTAATAAAAAACAAATTTAAAAAAAAAAAACACGAGTGCGAGAAACAAAAAAATCCTGCACAACCGAACATGCACAGTTTAAAGTTATAACAATTTTCTGGGATTAAGATGACCCCAACTCTAACAGTTATGTTAAAGTCTGTGCACAGCAGCTCCTGCCAAAAGTGTGAGTATGACCAAACTGTTCCCAGTTTGACTTCCTCGTCTATGCAGGAGACTTCTTGATGATGGCCAAACGGCAAAAAGAAACACAGGGCTGTTCACTACAGGACGGCCTCACATGATTAATGACCTCCAATTAGGGCCTGGATGGCAGATTTCGTGGGTTCCTACTGCCCACGCCGCCCCCGACCAATGATAATCTTTCTGAGGCATGCATCAACAGCTTAACTCTCTTACATCAACAACATCCCAAACTTGAACAAGACAGTGTGCTGTCTGCGCAGGACAGGTTTACTAAGGACAAGTTTACTCTCCACTCCTTAGCATCTGTAGGATGATATCATTTTGCTTCAATGGGTAACAAAGCTAAGCTTAGTCACACTAAGGATGTTGCAGAACTGTTAGATCTTTCAGGGGAAGGCTGATTTCTGCATAGCCTTTCTAGGTTTGGTGAAAGTCACATAAAACCTAAAATGTAATCTAAAATAAACGTGCAAATATTTAAGTTAGAGCCTCAAGAGCTGTGACTGGTCAACTTGAGCTGTTTGTATTTCACCTATCATCAGCTGCCGGTAAAATTATTTCCACTGCAAACCTTCCATCTACATGTAGTACCAGATGGTAAAAACGTCAACATTTTTCAGTGTATATGAGCTATACAGTAGTTCCAGTTTATAGCTGGAGGAAGTTGCAACAGAGTGTCTAGAATAACATAACAGACAAAAATAGATCCTACTACAAATTAATTTATTGAAAGTTAAGTATTATTAGTTAAGATTAACCAAGATTAAAATTCTTATATGGTGCTCTTTATAAATTTAAATGTGCATCTACACATCTGCAATTATTTGTAGTACTATCATTGTTATGCTACAAGCCCGTATAATATGTACCTACCTACAGTATATCATAAGTAGTATTATTACACCACTACTATTATAATTTTTTTCTTTCTGCTGTTAGGTTTTAACACTTGCTTTTATTTGTTAATGTAACTGATAATTATTTATGTGTATTATAATGATCTAATAAATACGTGAATGTCTGAATGTACTATATAAGCCATCTGAAAAATAGCATCTGAATATCTTATTAAGGTTTTAGTCTTGCTTAGATTTTAGTGTACCAATCAGTTAATGAGTATTCTCTTTCACAAGGTACTTCCATTTGGGCCATACCCTGCCTGCTGGAATTTGTTCAAGGCTGGCAGACCCACTTTTGTTCATGGAGTTTTGACTTTGACTCAGCCCGCCAAAACCACTCAGTTATTAAGACCTGGAAAAGGCTTCAATGGGTGGGGGGAAAGGAAAAAAAATCTGAAAACAATTAAACACAAACCGCCTTTGTACTTGGAAAGGGGTGGTTGTTGTATCCAATCCCGGAGAACCTATGGGATGCCATGGAAGTGCCATTAAAAAGAGAAAGGATGCGAGAACAGCTGTTTTCTGTGATGGCTCACACTGCTTACCATGATTTTTTTTTTCTACAACCCTGTGTCAGACTTACCACAACCCTCCGCAGCAGCCGGATAAGCTTTCCTCACATGGTGCACATATGAAAGAGTTAAATTACAGTACTATATATAATAGTGTGCAAAAGTTTTAGATACTTTAAATATTTGGATTCTTATCCAAGCAGAGCGACTAAGGATGTATCTGATCGATCTGAAATTCATTTACAGAATTACACAACTGACCTACACCTGCTAAGTATCATGTATAACTGAAGTGCATGTAGAGAAATTGGTATTGTTTTTTGGGGATAGAACTGATAGAAAGCATTCACGATATCATTTGTAAAAGCAAGTGTCTAAAACCTTTTGCAAAATATTGTAACTGTATAAGACAGATATAAGCCACAATGTCTTCTTCTACATTGATTCATTTGTGTGTATGCTACTGTACAAATGTTTGCCACAAAATGGACAGTAAGGTTGCAGAAAATGGACAACTGTATGTATAGATTTGTATGCTTTAAAGAAGCTACCTAGCGTCCAGGCAAAGTGGAGTAAGATGATATGAGTGGCCAAGCACGAGATAAAAAAAGGCAGAAAGAGAGAGGCAGAGAGAGAGAGACAGTGTCCTAGAGGAACGTGATTAAGTCTGTTTATGGAGTCCTATCACTGCCACACAAGAGCAGGACCACCTGCAGTCTGGAAGTCATTACGCCAGGGTCACGGGATATCCTACATGTAAACTCTGAGTCACTTCACCTCAAATTGGGTGTAAAGATCCCATTTCCTCCCATCGACAAACTGAACCACCTGCAGGGTGATAGGATATGATGCTGTTGGGGTCTATGGCCTTTACCATTGTTCTGTCCCACTGCTACATTTAACAGAAGCTGTTGATTGGTCTATTAGTCAACTCCTAGTGTAAAATTCCTGAGCACCATGCAACACCCAAATATGAAAAGACTCAAAATTATCTCTAATTTTGATCTGTATGCTTGTATGTAGAGGTAATCAATATAAGTTACTTATTACAATATTTGTCTTTGACCTTTTAGTCAACTCAAATTAATTTTTGTCTAATCTGTGTCTAATTAAAGAAGGTTTATTATTGGAATGTCAGTAGAAGTGAATTAAATATGGCATATCTGCAGGTTCCAGATGTATTTTTCTCTAACAAGTTTTTCTAACAATACATTTACAATTTATTTTCTGATATTCAAAATTCTCCCTATATAGCTTTTTGGCTATATAGGGAGTGGTAGTCATAATTCCTGTTTTAGAAGCAGATACAATGTCTAAATTATATTGCAATGTTGTAAAGAATTAATCTTTACGGGATGAACATCAGCCACTGTTATTCCTCTGAATAAAAATGAGTAAAATATCATACCTAACCAGAGCTCTGACAATAAACAAAGGAGTGCTAACGGGAAACAGTCTCATATTTGCTGTGTACACTTCTCACCTATCCTGTGACTTGAAGGCAGATGAGTTAACGGTGTGTTGAGTTAGATTGATGCATCCCCTCTCACTGACAGTTCTGAATCATGGCTCTAAGCACACACACCAGCAGCAGCTCTGGAATGTCTGATAAAATGATATTAATTCCACACATTAATGAGATTAATGAATCAGAGCAACTCAAAGCAGAGAAACCAGCTTTTCCTTTTTGTCTGGCCCTGAAATAATAACACAAAGGTAATTATAGTGCATCCATCAATCTGCTGCCGGACAGTCTAATTATCTGAGCATTTCTGAAGTGCTCTCACTTCTTTGCACCCATTTGTAATGTGTGATATGTTATTTTTTCATTAATGGAGAGCTCATCTGCAGCTCTTCCTGCATGTTACAGTGGCTACCTGTCAGAAGCTGAGAGGGCTATGATTGAGAGCTGAGGGCCTGAAGATTGAGAGATCCAAAATTTCCATGATGGATGAAGATGTCATACTGCTAAGAGGTACACATCATCGACTCATCGTGCATCTTGACAAAGCACTCTTATCCTCCGAAGGGAATAATGAGCATGCTGACAGCACATCCCCTATAATCAACGACTTTCAAATGAGGAATCAACTCAACTAATTAAACAAATAATTTCTTCAAACTACCATAGAGTTCTGAGTTTGTCTTTTACTGTCTTTTGCCTCCAAATATAGAGGTAATAACATACCATTCAGGACTCCACACTAAACAACACTACATTTTTTGGGGGTTTGAAACAGTTTCCATAATCTAAATAAAGATATGCCCTGCAGATTTAGCTCAATTCAAAATCACCTAATTAGCTATGCTTATGGCTTTCTTGATATATCAATGATACAAGGTTAAATTCCCAACTTACACATTGTCTGTTTTCAAATAGTCTTCCAACAAATCTGACCTTTCCTTAGTACAAGATGCGTGGATCTGAAAACATTGTTTTTAAGTATTTTAATTAAGAATCGAATCACTGTTAACATGATAACCCTGGGACATTCTGTGTTATTGTGATTTCCTAATACATAGGACCTCTGTCTATCATTCAGCCGCCTCTCCAGTGTGTCACTCATCCTACAGCTGAACAACAACTCCACCTTTCTGGACTGCTGGTGGTCAGAGTAGCCCTTGTTTTACTATCTGAAAGATCAACTGTGAGCTTGAAGGCCACTTACCTGAAGCAGGCTGTGAAATGATTCATGGGCACCCAAAGCAAACTCTCCAGGGCTACAAAGCAAAATAACGAATACCTTCTCCAGCCATAGGCCATCTGTGAGACAAAAGAGTCAGTTGCGTGGTGACTTGGCTAGCATACACAAGATGGGACGGGCTGGTGCTAGATGATTAGGACTAACTGAACTATTAACTAACTGAAATATTCATATACATAACCTTTTTTAACATGGAATCCTCAAGATTAGTCATAACAGCAGATCAAATGCAAAATTAAGACCATTCGAGATGCAAGGCTGTCAGATCACTTGGACATATTTTTACAAGATCATATTCAATATAGTTCACTCTAACCACAACCTGCAGAACTGCTTCATGCACCAATACACAAAGCCCACTGAGGCCGCAGAGCACAATCAGGGCTACCATCATGGCCCAAGACGGTGAAGCTAGAGTCTATTATAAGGACAGAATCATAGAATAGCAGTCATTATTGCACTAATAATTATTTTCACATAGTATATATTGGGGTTTTTTTTCCTGGGGTGGCGCGGGTGGGTGGGGGGGGGGGGGGGGGGGGGGGGGGTTATAGCATGGGTGTGTCACGCGCCCCATAGTACCAGCACCCTGCAGTACCCCATCAGTCAAAAACAGTATATATCATTTAAACTTGCTGCTCAAGTTTTAAAGGTATGAAAAGTATATGACCAATCCAGTGACCAATTTGTTTGTTGACAGTAATAGACATTTCAATGAATTATTCATCTTTGTTGAAATATAACTAGGAAATGTTTGCATTCAAAGAATAAAAGTAATACAACCTACAACACCAAACACCTGAATTTCTCTAAGACCAATTGCTTAAACCACAACCAGAACTCAACCTCTCTCAAACAAATTCTTCAACTCCATCATCTGGACTTTAATGGATTTCCAAAACAATAATAATTATATGAGATGACTGAGGCATAACAAGGTTTGGCTCAGCCTGCCCTCCATCCTAACTAATTGTGCAGTGTACAGAGAGCCACTTCCTGGAGCTTCCTCACTAATGGCTACACACGATTGATATTTCAGAGAAAAAAAAAATGTCCCCAGCTGTCCAAATAACCGAGTTTAAATCCTTTCCTCCCTTTATTTTACATTTCTACACTGGGACGGCCAGAAACTCATCCTACCTTATGCGTCACACAGAGACTCCATAGTTAACCTACATTTACATCTGTTTCTCTGAGTAACTATGTTCCTTTACACCTGAACAAACTATTTCACAAACTACATCTGTTACATTTCTTTGACCCATTGTTTAAGGAGGATGGAGCTGTCTGAATTTCCATTAGCTCAAAAAATGAATAGAGAAATGCCTTTAAAAGCTCTTATACACGGAGCACACCACAAATCATTTGACAGACAATGTTATGATGTGTCTCCTGTCTCACTGCAGGGCCTTGCTTGAGGGCAGAGTCCCCCGTCTGATAAACACTCCTTTAGTTCTCTATAGCTGCCTAGCTGTAGCCTAGGGGGGAGTGAAGAGGAAAATGTACAATCTGTGCTTGGCTTAGAGCTGTAGAATAAGCCATAGACAGGTTAATGGTAATATCATGGAGTGGTCTCCACTTTAATTTCAATAAACTCATTAAAATTTGAGACAAGTCGCTCTGTTTGATTCAAATATCTTGTAAAAAGCTCATAAATGTCCTTTTCTTTTTATAAACAGTGGGGTCAGTTACTTATCGGGTATGGCAGAGGGATGCTATTGAAAAGTGGTTCTCATCTTTGTTTTTACATAGAGGCAGAACAGCTGACAATAAAGTCAACAAATTAAGTTGAATATAAATCAAGACCTAGAAATTTTCCTCTCAGTGCCACACAGGGTCTTACTTGTACATGCACACACACAACATAATGGCATTTAGACACATCATGTTTATTTATGTTTCTGGCATTTATATGTGCAAGAAATCTGAAAGATAAAGGCCTTTTTGCACAACTTCTTCGTATGACAGTCAAAGGAATAAAATTGAGAGCCTACTATCTCTTGTTAATCAGTTGTAGGCCACTAGAGACTGGAAAAACTTCCTACATTAAGATTACACTCAAATATAGCAGTTTGTTTATTTGACAAACACAATATCACCAGGTTGCAAAATCCTTAATAAGTCTAAATGTACAACAATCTGATTTTCTTCTTTGTTTGTACGCACAAATATTTTTATGCTATATGAAGGAGCATTTTGCCATAGGATGCTAATATACATGCATATGCCAATGTCTCTTTTAGACTTTCCAACAAACACAAAACCATTTAACTCTGAATTTACCACTAAAGGTGATATTTGGGCTTAATCTATAATTTATAATCAATCTGCCATAAAACAACACCCACACTGATGACACAGGTAATCATCTTTTCTGTCTATCTCATTTGAAACCATGGATAAAAAGAAGGATTTCTTTTTCTAATATTAATGAACTGATGAATGTGAATAAATGAATTAATAGTATTTTTAATTATTATTTATAAAATATTTTATTTCAATGTATTTAGTCATTATTTCTTTATTTATGTGCCATCTTAATATTTTATACCAATTCTTCACTAATCCACTTATGGCCATGTTCCCAAATAACATTTATTTGCTTTTTATATGATCAAAAACAAAGTCTTTGAATAATATAGACATTGTGACACACTATAACAGTAGTTACATTTATGTAGATGCCATATGGATATGAGACACAACAACAACACAACTTGTTGTATCTCACAAAGTGAATGTGACAGATCCAAATATCCCATGGGAACACCTAATACTGTGGTAAGGCACCCACTTTCTTTACTATACTATGAACAATTCACCTCATCCAAGACTATAGCATCTCTAAGTTGGGTTATTCTTTCCAGTGTCTGATAGATCACCTCCCTAGCTTGACTTGTGTGGTTTGAGGCAATTTCATTTTCCAGCCTCGCTCAGAAGTTATCTAAATGGATTGTACAATAATCTGTTATGCCCTGAAACCACACAGAAAATAATTATTCTGTGTTCAAATGTTTGACAGGAAAAATTAGTAACAATCACCAAGAGAGCAGGTGTTTTTCTTTTTCCTTCTCTTTTCCCCCCTCCCTGGGTGCCCGCAGCAGAAAAGGTTGTGTACAAGGCTAGTATTGATTTTAAAACCATTTGACAAAGGATAAATAAGACGGGAGAGGAGGGAGGCCTTAGCCATGAGCTTTTTGATCAATCAACATGTCACAGCTGGAACTAAATTCAATTCTTATTTATCAAAATCCCCTGCTTGGTTAGAATGCTATGCAACAATGCTTTTCAAACACCCTGAAAAGTCCTTAGAGCCACAAGCATCACTGTCACCCGCATAGATTTCATGACGGAAATACTTTGCTGTGAAATCTTTATCATGTGAAGACAATAAATTCATTTGAATTGCATGAGGTCACCTATATACAGAGATGTCAGACACCCTACATTTTGTTCTTACATACACGATTTCAGATGTCAGAACATGTAAACTGCTGGTGAATGAAATAATATGCCAAAACATGTAGTTGCCGCTGTGTAGGTTGAACATACAATTGCATTTATGTCCACAGATGAGCATCTATTACCTTTCATCCGTATGAATGAGCCGACAGCCCTATAATTCCTGACAACCTTTGTGTATGTTTATAAAACAGAGGTCAAAGGTCAGGATCTAACCAGTTATTTCACAACAATAGACTCTGATTAACGCTGAACACCCAGGGTACCTTCAATCAAAGACATGTAATTAAGAAATGCATTTTCTATCATCTACGCATGAAATCAGATAAAAACCTTTCTTGACTTTTATCGCAAACAGAACAGAAGAGGTCATATTTTTAGAACAATACACCTACTCACCCACCTTTGATCCAACACTAACCCTTCAAACACCTCATCCAACCTATAATAATAATCACTTTAATAATGGCAACATAGTATCTTCTGGAGTATAAAAAGTATGTGATGGGGTTAGGGAACGAGTGGAACCACATTTGATAAGTCAAGCATTTATCACAAGGTCAACACAAACAAACGCTAATCTTTGAGTAATTTAAACTGTAAGAACAAAGTGAAGAAACAGGTGGAAAGTCACACAAATATGGGTGCAATAGAGATGGCGATAAGATTCACACTCACCTTCTTGCTGCTGGAACAATGCTAACCGCTAAGCCATTGTGTTAAAATCAGAATCCATTACCGAGCCTCTGAAATAAAAACATCATTGAACTTATTTACATACAAAACCCACACACAAATTGCTTGTTTAAAAGACATCATAGTAATGGGGGATTTAGTCAAAAGCTCGTCTGATTGTAACAGCAACTTATTACAGTGGAGTCTTGTAGATAATTCCTACCCCTACGAACCCATGAGTAGTATTAGGTAGCATTAAGACAATGACAAAGCTGAACAGCTGATTCAATCCAGGATTACCCAATGAGTAACATATTTTATATTTATTATGTATCAACTTTTTTGGGGAAAATATGCATCTGTTTTATACAAAAAAATATTTAAAATGGTTTGCAGAAATAAATCAAACTGACCAGTAATACCAGTGCAAAACACAAAATTAGCACAAATCATGTTAGGCTCCCCTCTACCAAGTGTAACGGATTAAATTATATGTGGCAGACATTCACAGGTCACACTGCTCCTTTGTGAACACAACACCCATTTCCTGTTCCCATGCAGATGTGGCTTTGATGATAAATTGATTATCAAACAACATAAAAGTAGTGAAGATCTTCAAGATTAATGCCCACTGGTGACAGCTTGAAGTAGACAAGTTTTCCCATGGTTGACTAATAAGTAGTTGTTTGTTTGTTTAGAGAGTGAAGAGCGGGACAAGTAACCTCATTTTTATTTTTACCACCACTGAAACCTATATTTGAAAGCCTTGAAAATAGTAAATATAGAAATATTGTAAAGCAGTCTAATGTTGAGCAACTCAATGGCCAAGTATAAAACTATGTTCATGACATACTATGCTGTGTACAACACTATAATATTAAACTGTTAGTGACTGGTTGTATCATGGCACTGTTTTAAGGGGTCTGAGAATACCGGCAACTCAATCGACATCATTCTAGCTGGAGAGAGAGCAAAGAAGAATAAGAAATGAAGGTGATATTTCAAATAAATTACTCGGTATGAAAATATTTATCTTGAAAATTTAATTTGCTTCTTTGGCCCTTTAGCTACAAAAAAATCATTTTAAGGAACGTACCTATTTTGCATCAGTGAAAATCATGAATGAAAGCTCCACCTCTGTCCAACACACAAGGAATCAATCTGAAATGCTTATGACAATTAACAGTGCGAGATGCAATAAGAGCTGGGTGTTGTGACAGCTTAGATTTGGATTAAACCTGGCTTAATAGGATAATTTTTCTCACAAAAGGTACTCTGTCAAACCAGAGCAATCAATTATTATGAATTATACATGCATTGAATTAAGTGTCTAATGTCATTAATATGTCTCATTAGTTTGCACTGAGTGCAGGAGATTTTCTCCTCTGTGACTCTTCCATCAACAGAAGAAATGGGGGGGGGGGGGGGGGGGGGGGGGGGGGGGTTAGTTGGGGGAGAATAACAGTATTTGCATTGAGCAGAGGCGCCATTGTGTCAATGTCAAATGGAGTGTTTGTAATGTCTCTCTCTCTTCTCCTGGAAAGCATGAGCTTTATTCATTTCAAATATTTTCAGTGATGCATTAGTGTCAGGATTTGTCGGTTCCATTTCTCAGAGACGAGCACAACTCTGACAGCATGGGCGGATGTGTAAATACAACAGAAAACACTTAACTATGAGATCATCTGTGCTGGGTTATTAATCTCGTTTTTTAAGGGCCTGTGTGGCCTGACTCCATGATCCTCCTTTCCCTTGTGTTGCTATATTTTGAACCATGTTATCTTCCTGGAAAAAAAAATCCATTAAGGAGATGGATGTATTTTGGGGATGGTTGGAAAACAAAAGGAACACACAAGTGCTGATTGGGTGGGTTATGGGTTAAGGACACATTTACAATAGCCTTCTTTGTTTGGATGGGTTACAAGATACCATACAGAGTCCAATGCTCCCACTGCTGCTGTAAATCCACACATCTCCCAAGTTGATGAGTGAGTCCCTGCCCAGCAAAAAACACAGAAATGTACTTTAAGACGTTTAGTGCTAAAATATAAATCGTTTTGTGTTCCTGGGTGTCTTTTTCTAATACACGTTTTTTACAGAAACACCATACTTCACATCAGTGGCACGGCTTGGGATTGGTATTCCAGGTCATGTCCCTCACACAGAATGGGTCTCAGTCTACTGGCTCTACTTATTCAAGGCACATCTCAAAACTCAAAATAGTCTATAAGCATGTATTGCAATGCATTAAATACTGATACTTGTGTGAAAACTGAATCACAACACTGACATTGTAGACTGCTTGAAAAATATAATCTCCAATTATTTAACCTAAGTATATTCATGACAACTCACTGAGGTCATTCTCTGCTGTTCCAGCACAAGTCAGACCATACAATATATTGCCCATGCTTATTCACAACACTGACTTCTAGACATGCAATGACCCCATGTGTCATCTCTTGTGGTGTTGAATCAAGGGGTGATGACATCTGCCTGCTGCAAGCTGGTAAGCACTAAACCACAGGCCAATGGTGCATTGTCACCCTTCAAATACATTAGAAAACACATCCATAGCTTCAAAATCTTTACGTAAAGATGATGAATGCCCAATTGTCAAACCTAACAAAGAAGAAGACAGAAGCAAAAATAAATAGATACAAAATGTGCCTTTATCCAATACAAGGCTATAAAATCGCAGATAAAGGGCAATCATGCACGCCTTACATAGAGCTTCTTCTAAGGAGACACAGCAACCTTAGCCTTGTTGAATTCAATCCAGGTATACTTCAATTAATTAGAACTAAATAAATAATGTGCAAGAAGCCTATTTAGAGGTTTTATTCTCAAGACATAAAAGCCATTAATTATCAGGGTCAGTGTAAGAAAGCGAGATAAGAGGGAGCCAGGGTACATCGCAATAAGTGAAACAGGTAGAATTCTAAATGTCAATTAAACCAGTGAACTTTAAATCACAACATGAGATAAACAACATCAACTAAAGATGAAGTTTTGAGCTTGATATTTTCTTACACATACCAGAGATGAAAGACTCCAAACTAAGAGGAAAACACTGTTAAAACATTCTCCTGAAATTATTCTTCTTTGTTTTTGAGTGTCCATGGAGGCAGGTGAAGTCTGCCCTTATTACCAATGTCAGAGATTCGATTAAGCACGAAGAAAGCAAATGATCCCAATGAACTAATGATTAATCCGGCAGGTCTATTTACTAATGTACCAGAATGCATTAGAGGCATAAGTTAATGGGGACAGGACATCAATTCAAATACAAATGAACCACATTTGCATTGGACGCTTATTGACTGGTGTAACAAAACGAATTACAAAAGGTAATCTACTTATAAACCTTAGAGACGGATGAAACATGATTCCCAACATATCTACAATTTAACTTGGAACCTTTCTTGCCTCCAGAAATGACAGCATCAATACAAACAGATTGACCAGTCTGTCATCAAAATAAAACATCAGTTCCAATTAAAAGACAAACTAGAAATAATTAACCTGATTTCTTGGCACAGCATGAGAAAAACTATTTATTCTGACAACTATTTATTCTGTGCAATACAACTTGAACCTTACTCTGTAAACTCTAACATGCATGCATGCTATCATGCATATCTGCCTTTATAACTGAAGGCAAAAACGATAATTTTTTTGTGTACTGCAGTGTAATGAACTCCCATTACGGCTATTAGCAGCAGAAATTTTCCCACACCTGCTTTGCCAGGCAAAGGACAGTGTGGGGGATAGTGAGACGTGCCAGAGGCGACAGTGCTATGGCATGCCTGAAAATGTTCCAGCCGTGTGCAGGGCTTTCCCTAGGGACAAGGAAAAAAATAAAAAATAAAAATACTCCTCCTGCTTTGTGGATCAAAGGCCCAGACTTAATCCTCGCTTTGTTCTTGTACATAGATGAACATGAAAGCCCACTTCAGTGGATTGCTTCCCTCTGGGCCCTTGGGCACAGCACTGGACCCAGAGCACAGTCTTATCAATAATGCTGCACTCTTAACTATAGGCTTAAATTAGTGGAAAATATTCTACAATTTGACGGAAATCTATCCATTCCCTCTTCCCAGCGGTAATGACACTTTTGCTAGCTTGTCTAATACCATCTAGTAAGTGATTTTTGTAAGGGGAGGAGGGGGGTTTAAAAAGAGAAAAGCAGCAGTTCTATTTGATGTTTCGATCTGGGATTGATCTCAGAGGAAAGACTCACATTCTGAAAGTAGGATTACTGGCTTCACTGGCTCTCCTCAGATGTCAGAGATCTTTGAACAGCCTTGTAAAGTGCACTACTTCCAGGCTGCTGCTGAACTGCTTATGAACTCATCAAAAGAGCACCTGTCTCCATATTAATGAGGCACCATGCACTTGACAAGGGTCCTCTTCCCACACATACCTGTCCCCTTGAGAACCTCACCACTTTTCCTGGAAACCGTAGAACAAAGGTGCTTCTCATTCTTGAGCTGGTGTCTCCTCACATCCACTTTTTGGAGCAAGCTCACCAGAACATCTGTATTGCAAAGTGCCCCACCGAAAGTAGAAAGAATCTGCAATAGATCAGAAACGGGATTAATTAAATTATGTCGATTTGTTTATTTTAGACAAATACGTCTTGTGTCTGCTAGTGTCATTGGAGGTCCCAAGACAGCTTGTGATGTCATCTGCCATACTGAATTTAAGCAACATTTTCCATTTTTTCCATATGCTTCATTTTTCAAATATTCACTCAAAAATGTTACCAAATGGACTTCGACACCAAATTTGGTGTGTAAACTTGGAAACACTCTCATGAGTCTACCAAGAAACTGCAGTTCTTCTAAGTATCATTTTTTGATGTAAACGCCTAGGTGTTCCTACAGAGGCAACTGCAGCTAATCAGCATGTCTTAGGCTTCACCCACTACTTTAAGCCATTGAACTCTGTGTGTGTGTGTGTGTGTGTGTGTGTGCGTGCGCGCGTGTGCGCGTGTGTGTTTGCACACGCGCGTACACTGCTCATGCCTTCTGAACCACATTTAATGAATTTTTTGACTATTATTATAGCTTTTTGTGTGACACAGACCCTCCCAAAGGTTTGTGCTTCTGTTTTAGGGAGTGAATCTGTGATTTTTTCAGTCTGTTACTTAGTACTAATTAGCAGATATGCATTTGTTCTGGCTCCTAAAAGTGCTAACCTTGACGTTTCAAAGTCCAAAGAGTCAAAACAGTCCAAAACCAGTCGGGGATGTCACAGTGTCTGTGTCCTTTTCTTATAACAATGCTTTTGACGTGGTCAGGTCAAGCTGACATAGCAACCTAGTATCCTGCTGAACTGCTTGGCCCCTTGTTTTATGCAGTTACATCTAAAATAAACAAACACACCTTATACTATGAATGCCCAGAACACAAACTGGATTTTGTGCAATTAAACACTTATGATAATTAAGGATGAAAACAGATAAATAAGATAAATAAGATAAATGTTTCATTTTGATGCAGCAGTGATAGCAGTTGTTCTCTGTATATGTGGGTTGATGGATGAGGATTGGAGGGTCTGGCAGTGTCGGCGTGGGGGTAGGGGTTGGGGTATAGCTGAACTGTAATTGATAATGTAAAGGCAGATGGGGGTCTCCGGGGAGATGGAAAGAATCCAAGCAGATGGCCAAATTGCTGCTTATTTATGTGGAGCAGAGGACTCAGCCCTCTCGTCCACATGGTATGATGGATCATTATAGCTCTTTGTGCATAAGCACCAATATGCTTTTAAATCTGGACAGCAAAGCTGAAGAAAGCCAACAAGCAAATGTGCCATATTTCAAGGGTCCTGTCAGGAACATTGGTGTGGGGGTGGGGGGTTATGGCAAACAACCTATGCCACAACGAATCTAATTAAGACCATCTACTCTACAAGAGAGCTTCAACAAAAATGGAAAAGGGAGGTTTGCTAAGTGTTGTTTCTTCAGCAGCAGAAATGTATAGTAGGAGGATTTGAAGTTTATGAAGGCTGCCATGCTCAATGCTCACACACTTGTGTTAGTGGGCAGTTTGTTTTGATGACATACACTGTCATTACCTTCGATCAGCTGTTTTGTTCGCAGACACAGACAGATTGGTTAATATGGTTGAGGCCCCTTTGATCCCACCCTGTCCCTGGGTTAACTCTATTAATGTCACCCCGGACCACCTATTTCATATTTACTAAGACTCTTTCATCTCCCCATGTAGTAATTGGGCTTCTAATGTGAAAGCACTGACGTGAAGGCCATCCATCGGACTGAAATTACAGAGCATTCTCTCATGGCTTCTCATAAAGACACTTCAATACTAACCAGCTTTCCAGTGTTGGGGATTGTAGCTTTAAGCAACTCTTCCATATCATTTGTACAAAGTTGTCCATCTTTAGTGGAAAAAATTGCATTAAATGAACAAAAACATCACTGAAAACTCATAGGTAGTACCAAGGATATATGACTGTCTCTCTGTGTTCAATGAAAGACTGCAGATAAACTACTTATACACAGATCCTGAGTTAATGAAGATTGGATGAAAATCACATCAAGATGTGACTGAATATACTTTTAAAATACTTTTTTTGAGACTTATATTTTGTTGCGGTTCACTTCCACCTTCCTGTAGCAACAAACAGTATGAAGTTTGTGACTACAGCTGAAATTAAGTGAACATTTTTGTATTTCTAAAACAAGCAAAAAATCCTGAAAGTTTCCACTTTTTACACTTATATATCTTGTGTGATACAGTTATTTGGAAAAAAATAACTCCCCACAGAAAAGCAAAGTAAATGTGTCATTAAATGTGGAATGTATAACACTTCCCTGGGCCTCCCACATTTTACATTCCAGAGTAACACCAGCGAATATTAATATTTGCTTTTCATTTCAACCAGAAGTGGTGCTCTGTTCAGGAGGAGTGTGGCAAATGTGACCTTCAGACAGGATATTAGAGTGACTGAGGGAGTATGATTCGGCCAGTGAAACAGAAGTTGGACATAATTGCGGATATTGTTTTTCCAAATATAAAATGAATGCAACGGTACATCTGCATTAAATGACTAACACTTGAGGTGACTCACTGGAGCTGACTTTGAGGTAAAGGCTTTCTTTTTGGGCACCCAACACTGACTAACATAAGATGAGAAAATGACCCCATCACAGTAACTGCAACTGTGCTTCTGTTTGACACTAGCATAAAGCAGTGGCTATTGTTAGGGAGGGATTACTCAGCACCCAGCATTACACTTCTAGTCACCAAGAGAATAATCAGAACGTGAAAGAGCTATCATGCAGCCAAGGAACTTTGGGTCCTAAACAGAGAAGTTAAGCTCTAGAAATACACCCTGTTTTGAGAGCTGATACCCAAATTAACAAACACTTTGAAACATAACAAGGACACTAATCAGTCAGTGATTTACAGCAGAGGGGGCTCCTCCACTCTATCAAAGGGTTCTTTTTACTACAGTGTGGGTCTTATTGTTGTAGTCTTCCCAAAAGTTTATCATAACATGGCACTATGATTGTGGACAGATTAGAGTTTAGTAGAAGCAGCTTTGCTATGGAAGAAAATGAACCAAGAAAATACACAGCTCAGATTATGTGCAGATCCATTTAGATCCAAACTAGTATATTTAAAGACTAAAAATTAGGTTATTCCTAAAAAAAAAAAAAGAGGTTCATTTCAGATTTATATACATTAGCCAAACTGAATGTTCTAAACAAGACTTTGTAAAATGTACCAAAAAGTAAGTATTGTGCTATCCCACATATTGGTCATGACAATGACACTAAGATCTAGGTTGAAAAAAAAATATGGGAATGATTTAGCTAACATCCAACTTTCCAGAAATCTGCAAGACGATTATGACTCATAGCATATGTACTCTAATGCCATGGAAACCATTGCAACACAGCTAATTTTGAATACAATAATGAACATTCACAACTGATGTTGATGAATCACCAGAATGGTAATCTGAGGAACTGGATTGGCTTCTGCCGTCTGCCAAAAACATGATTCCTCCAGGCAACACATGCAGGAACTACAGACAAGTACAGGAGGAAGGCTATTTGTTTGAATTATTGGGCAATTTTCCATCAATCAAACAAAAAAAAAACATTCCTTAACCTCATGTGAAATAAAATCCCAAAGGAATACTGATTCCAAACACAAAGAAAATAGGAAGACAGTGACTTGACTAGAAAGCGGGCCGTGTTTTTGATGTAGCAGAGTGACCACTCATTCTACACTTTCAAGAGAAATGCATGATTCTGCTAAAATGGTGACAGTGTCTGCACCCAATTTTGGTAATAATTTGCTTGGAGAGAAAGAAACAATCTGGAAGCAATTTGTGATAATACAGCCAAGTTTTCTTTTTCCTCTAACTAAAGTTATTCTAACTATTGACCTTTCCAGTGCTTGAATGGCATTTCCAAGTGTTCTGGGATGCCAATGGTGCTCTCAAACGGAACTTTTTAATTCTGTGCGTCAGTGTTGTTTTAGGCCTCATCTCTGGGGTAAAGCATTTAAACTATTACTGTATGCGCACTCTTCTAACACACTAACTCAATAGTGGACCTATTGCTGTACACTTGGCAACATCTATTTAAAGGACCGAAGGATATAAAGATTTCGATTTACGTTACGTGAGGACCTAAAAATACGTAAAAGTCTGACTTTTCTCACTGAATTTTCTTCGTGTTCTGCTATTACTTTGTGACACATCCGTTGCACGTGGAAAATTACCACTTCAAATATCTAAAGAGACTCAGAATTCACAGTTGTGCTTTAGGATTATGAGATAATCTAACAACCTGCTGAGCTCTCTTCCTTTTACACTGCTGCTCCCTTGTGGTGTATCAAGATATGATAGGCTGCTGTGACAAAGTGTAAATCCAGTGGTCTCGGGTGATTAATTAGCAACAAGAAAATAGATAGATTGTGTTTATTCCTGTTGTTGAGGATTCATAAAATGAAAACCAACTACCTTTCAAAACAGAAATTACACAAAGACAGCTGATGCTATTGTTTTATCTTAACAGAATAAGTAAGGGTTTCATATTAGAAATGTAAAATTTAAGTTTTAATTTCTCTGACATCATATATCATCCTTAGGTAACTTAAAAATATGCAAATATACATGGCTGGTGGCTATATTTTCCAAATCTAGCTGAAAGGTCTATCCAAACATCTGCATCACTCACACAATTCAAACTTGTCCCTCAGTCATATGCTTGTCCTGACGCCCCAACACCTTCATCCCAGCCCCCATCTCTCAGCAACGCAATCAGGTAAATCCCACATTAACTCCTGGGAAACAGCCCATTAATATTTCACTTGTTTTCAAGCCTGTTTGTGCCATACATCAATGCCCAGCTACTCCTTTCAAAGCCATACATTAGAACTATTTTCAAAATACTTCATTGTCAGCCTGTGGCAGCCTCATTACTTATTAAGATAAGAGAAAAGATGTTCAGAAGCAGTTGGCAGCTCAGCTTGCTTTAAAAGATCCTTTCTACTGTTCCACCTCCTCCGCCTGCCTCCTACACTACCTCCTTCTCTGTACTCGTTTGTGTTAACACTGTCAGAGAACCTTTAGGTAGTAGCTTTGTTGAAAATATGTGGGATGTTACTTTAGAAAAAGTAAAGTGTACCAAAATAATTGCTAGAACAGACTCCTACGAGTGCTACAATGCATAAAGCATCCACAGCTTGCAACATTAAAGCACATTACTATCAAAACACCTGTAATTGAGTCATTGGAATACACAATAAGAAAATACACAACATGTATTTTCATATCACACACATGAAAAACTTGAACCCTTGAACCTCTAAAATAATGGGACTGGGTGGCTCGCTTATAAACTTCTAAGGCTAAAAATCTTCACTGCCTTTTTCATTCAGATTCAGTTATTGACCTTTACAGGCAACATAAGCAATATCATCTCAGGTATATAAGGAATATTTGGAGAGCACCTAAAAATCAGGAAGAATAAACTGCCATGCTGAGGGAGTGATAACCAAAGGAAGATTGCAGTGCAGTTGCCTCATCTTCTCTGACAAAAACTGAATAAAAAAAATTAATTGCTATGATGGGTTTTAAAAAATATACTACAAAAGGAAGAAAAGATCAGAGAGGAAGATTTGGGGATGTTATAATCCTTCTTTACTGTCACTCTTTCAGGATGATGGCATACCTTTGTAACTATTGAAAACTGTTTTTGAATGCTTCTTGACAGGTCTTCATTACCTGCACATCAAAACTGACAGCAGATGGAATTACTTTCAAAAGTATTTTCAAGTGTTGATATTAAGGCGTAAAATTTCTTTTTGTCTTCAAAAACTGCACCACCAACTACTCACAAGTGTCCAATTTGGTGAAGACAACTTTCCATTATCTCCAGAACCCATAACGGAAACCAGCGAAAGCAAGAGAAATTACCCAGCTGATACTCAAAATAATAGAACTCCAAGAGAAGCACTGGGTTGGAAGGAAACAGTGACGCGGATTAAGTGTCACAAAATACAAGAGCCAGGATGAGAGACGTGTGTGAAGAACACAGTTAAAAGTTTTTTAACTTAGACAAAAACGGTCCGTTTAGAAAGGAGAGACGGCAACATTTATTGCATACCAATGCAAGACTTCGGTTGAATTCCTAATCACTTTGAGATGACCTTGATGGAAAACATCATAAGATCAAAGAAAGGTGTGCAGGAGAACTTATAAGACACTCAGAATACAGCATTTATACAAGGGTCTTAATAATGTAATGGTGGATACTGTTGACATGTGTCTGCTTAATAAAACAAAAATGTTCTGAAGATGGAGTACAGAAAGATCATCTTACACACTTTTTTCCTATCATGTTGTTTCATATACCTTATGTAAAAGCAGTGAAAATATCACTTCATACAATGGCTGTAATCTTAAAGCAATAGGAATAAACAGTCTATATAGTCAAATGACATTCCTGACACATTGTGATTAGCTGCTTAAACCTGTCCACTTGTATTTTTCTTATTGTTGGACCGATTATCCAGCGCAAGTCCTCCTCCTATTAAGGCTTTCTGTGACTGAAGTCAAATCAATAATCTCAAAGGTTGGCAATACAGCAACATACATAACTAATCCAAATTGACTGTCTGAATCATCCTTTACAAAGGAAGAGGAGATAATGCCATTTTGCATATCATGATGCACTAACAACCTAACTATTCATGAAAATGATCAAAATCCACCCTTAAAACTGTTCATTTTAAGGGGTTTTCCATGCCAACCACAGCTGACAATGAGTCAGTGACGTGGAACTGGTTTGTTGTTTGTCTTTACCAGGTGTAACAATTAAGTTTAACATCCGGGCATCCATGAAAACAGAATTTATTACATTTAACGGAGTTAGAAGTTAGCAGGAAGTTAGCGGAAGTTAGCTCGCTTGTTTCGCTAGTTACCTAAGCATGATATAGCATGTTCTGACTGAGAGATTTCTGAAAAAATCAAAACGTACAGCTCTGCTATCACTTCCAACATAAATGAAGACAGAAAACTAAACAGCAGTGACGTTCGTAGGGTTACTGAATTTGGGCTAGCTGGTAGATAATAATGTGCTATGTGATCGCTAGCGACACAGCTATGTTAGCATAACATAAACAGTGAAGCTGGAGGATGAACGCTAAGGTTTTTCCACTCGATAGAAGTTAACGTGAGGGTTCCTGATGGTTAGAGACAAATGCAATCTCATGACAGGATGCTGTAAACAGACCAAGCTTCAGTCAGGAGAACAACTGAGAAAATCCATCTACAATACAGTCATTAATTAGTCATTAATATACTGCAACAACATGGGAATAGAGCAGCTGTGATAGAATACAGCATTATTGAATCTATATTCTATAATATTGAAGTGGAGGAAGCAAGAAGAATGAGTTGAATAAAGTTTGCTCTATCTGACTGCTTTGTTTCTTGTGCCTTATAATCCCGTGCACCTTATGGTCCGAAAAATAGGTATTTGACGTTTTTTATTTGACACACTGCAGTTTCATGTTGCAAAGCACCTCTTTTTAACTGTAGTGGATATTATACATGGTTATGCTCAGGATATGTCAGCCCATTTCTACTGGAAATGCCCTTTGGTTAAACTTTCAGCAAGGAATTTGCATTTGCACTGTTAAATTTTTATATAGCTTTAATGCACATAAAAAACAGCTGCTTGTTTAAGTAAATCAATGGGTTTTTTGCCCTAGTAAAGTTATGGAGTTGTATTTTGACTTGCATCAATTATATCGTCAGTTATATCGTTATCGCAAATTTTCAAATATATATCGTGATAAATATTTTTGGCCATATCGCCCTGCTCTACTAAGGAGTCAAGCCTAAGTGTAATTGGAGTCTCTGCACACTGCACTTCAACAACAGCTTCTTTCATGCCACAGTCTGACTAATGGCAAAAATAAAATAACGACCAATTAAAATACACAGAAAATCTACCTTATCCAGAAATGGAATAAAGAGTTTAATAAGATGTGTAACATTTTGTTTTTCCGTACTATTGTATAGTAAATATGTACAATATGGAAATTACTGTCACTTATACTTGAAATATTGTCCCTTACCTAATCTTACTGCACACTTTGTTTTTAAATTTGTATTTACTTCTGACTCTAAAGTCTGCACAAGATTTCCTTAGCATCCAGACCTAGCGTATGTGTAAATTGTGTATAAAGATTTAATCGTCATCTTTTTCTAAATCTTCATAAAATCCTTTTTTTCTTATTTCTTTTTACACTCTCCTTCCTTGCCCTCATGATGATTTCCATCAAGGTAACGAAAAAGTGGTTACAAAAAGGTAGTAGGAGGTACTTTTTGGACTATTATTATGGCAGCCATTTCCAGGTCACGTCACATATTTAGGACCCCTTTCTAAGTGAATTTATTCAACTATAGCCTGGGTCATTTCCACAGAAAACATTTTGATTTGTTAAAACAGAAAAGGCACAGGTGTGAGCAATAAATACAGTTATGAATGCTCTATTTAGCTGTCACTGGAAGGCTACACCAACCAACTACCATGCACATTAGTGTGACCATGAACCTGTAATTAACTGCACCTGTGATTTTCCTGCACCGAATTGACTCCGTTGCTTCTGTAAGCTAATGATTATACAAAGAAAGGGTCTGTGTTACTGCACACGGAGCAGGGTACATGGCATGGCAACCTCTACAGTAACATAAAAACTGAAAACACCAATTCCAGCAAAATCGCTATTATTATACATATTATACGGGCAATTCAGCATAACGTAACACCAGGCAGACGAAGGGAAAACTTTAAAGTCTTTTCAATTTTTTAGCTCTTAATTAAATTAAAACTTTAAATACTACAACCTGTAATAACAAGCTGCCAGTAGCTATCATTTAAACAGGTGGGGCTGTTAGCGGTTGTACCTCAGTACGGAAAACTTTAGGCTACTAGCATCATCATCGTCATCATCTTGACAATATCTTCCCGGTCCTCTTCACGTTGCTCCGCTCCATTAAAGGTACGTCCGTGTGAATCCGTTAATTGTGGACAGTTTTTTTTTTTAAAGCTTCTGGTGGCTGTGTTGTTGTGTACACAGCGAACACAGTAGTACAGTTTGTCTGGACTAGGCGTGTCTTCCTTTCACCTGTCAACCTTTGACCTCTGCCTCGTGACTACTATGCGTATTTGCAGTGACACCTCCTTGAATGAAACAAATAATCTAAATTTACCTACTGTCTGGTTCTTCGCACTGACTATGAATTTTCTTCATGCAAGATGTGAAGACAAATTACACATGTTATTAGAGAAATAGTAAAAAGATGGATGACCGATAACTGTGGCTTTACACATTTATCAAACATCGCTTTACATTATAGGCACTGGATGTGTTGCATAGTTTGCATATAGGTAAACAATCTCAAAAGAGTGTGCTTTTTAAAACAAACTTTAATTGGGAGTCCAGAATATGTTTGGAATAAAATATAAACGTAATGTCCATATTATAAAACAGCTACTTATTTCATGAGGTCACCGGTCGACAGTAAATATTCCAGTTATTTATTGTGGTTTTCTCCTTATGCTATCATATTGCGAGACTGGGTTTTTTTGGTGGAGCTCAAAGTAGCTGTGTATCTGTAAAAATGACATACCAGTGTCCTTATGTACATATTTAACTGGTGTTGGTGAGCTTTGCCAAATGCTTGTCAGTCATCTCAAGAACAGTTCTTTGAAAAGTTCACCTAACTAAAGGAGAAAAATGCACGCACAGCCAGCTCTAATAAGCCTGCTTTAATAAAGGCAACACTTTGCTGCAGGTAAGTTGATTAATGACTCAAGCGAGGCTAAATTTTTCACACCACTCCCAAAGTGAGCACTTCCACACTCTATTCCTAATGGTTTACCAAAGCTGCTTGAGGCGCAATGCAGGTACAGTACAGGGAGTATCGTCTGTTCCCAAGCAGATTATTTACACTTTGCCTTTATCAGCCATCTAGAATCAGGCTATTAGTCATCACAGAGCAGATGAAAAGCCAGAGAAACTGAGCATTTACTGTAAAATGTTGATGGATGTAGCAGCATCTTAGTGGTCATACATCAACAACCGGGCATCACTGACTCACTGATCACTCAATTCTCCAGAGCTGATAGATGTTTTTTATTTAGTACGCACATCATGAAATGTTTGGTTAGACTAGAGACGCTGGCAAACTCAACATATGAAATCTATTGATTTGATACATTCCATCCTAAAACATAACAGCAATAAAAGGTGTATCTTGAGGCAAACAATCTGCAAACTCAATCAGATAGTAGTGTCAGACTTGCCTCGGTGCTGAGCCATGAAAAACATGTACCCATGGACATAGAGTGTGTCTCAATTAAAGAGCTGAAAACTCTGTGAGCAGACATGAGAATTTGGACTGTAAACACACTAATATTATTCATTACACGGCTTTAATGATGCATATGATTCATCAAGGAATCCTCACCAAGTGCTCAAGAAGAAACACACAAAAAAGCATTGATACACATTAATGAAAACAAGAAAAGGGGAAATGCTGGTGCCACTGAGAAGCACTGGTGACAGGCCTGGCACATGTGCTCTTCTTCAGGCGCTGTATACAGTGTGTGCGTGCATATCTATTCCTGCGTGTGGATATAAGGGTATTTGGAAGGGACGTCCCTGTACTTTAGAGAGTGGCTCCCACGACAGCCTGGGGTGCCACATCCATCTACGTCTTTTTGCCAAATTTGATTTTAAATATTTATCACACCATACATCTTGGCTGAAACAAATTGCTGGCAAAGTGCTATTGTCTGGGAAACATGTAGTAAGAAGGATGGAGGTTTTAAAGGAAACATCAATGTTTCATTTGGTAAAATATATGACTGGGAAGTGTATGTGCAACTACAGCAGTTTTCAAACAGGAGGATGATACAGAAGTACAACTTTCTGAAGTTTATTTTTCCTGTTGCGTAAAGGCGGATGGGGGGTATTTTGAGATTAAATCCTCTTTATATCTTTCTACAGCTGTATAATGTGTGTGGACCTTTCCATTCTTAGCATGTCTTAAAACTGTAAATGTAAATTTGTCATTTATTAATCTTACTTCTGTGTGGTATTTTTTAATTGTTTCTTTTTTGATGGTGTTATATATTGAGCACAAATCCTAGATGAACAAAAATCCAAAGAATCATTATGCATAAATGATAAGGATAATGTGATTTTCTCAAAGAATAAATAAACAGGAAAATATTAATTGCATCTGGGCTGTGGATTCTGTTTTAGGTGAGGTGACACTATATAGGCTGTCATGCTTCAAGCAAGAGTCTACACGGTATGCCTCCAGATTCCCTGCTGTGTGTGTGATGTGCTTCCTGCATCACATTTCTCACATTTGACACATTTTTTTAACCAAGGAAACTTAGAAACTTTTTTTTTAAAGAACACACTTGTATACTTTGTATTTTTTCTATTTGACCTGAAAGTTACACTGACTCTGTGTAGCCACCATATTCTACCATTAACCAAGGAGATGCCTTGCTTGAAGGCATTTAGCCAGTGATTGTTGATGAGGAAGAATGCAATATATGTTCACGTTCGCTGAGAAACCAATATATTGGTCATAGGGCAACTAACTGTTGCAGTAAGATTGGACACAATTCAGAGTAATGGCAGCTTTCTCTGCAAACAAAAGATGATTTACACCTTACCTGGGGGACAGGAAAGCCACTCCAGCACAGCATCCCTCTGGTAGATGATGTCAAAACAGCAGAACAGCCAAGCAACTCAAATATTTCTCTACTTGTGTTACATTGCTGTGCTTAAGGGAAGGTGCTGTCACATATTTGATTTACTACATTGGTTTCACTCTGAACAACACATATTTCTGGAAAGAGTTTATTTGATACAAAACTATAATACCAGAGAAAGTTTTGTCCGTAGCGGCAAGCACAGTAAAAGTATTCTCCAGAGGGAAAATACTGCACCCGGGAATAAATGACAAACAAATAAATGATGGTTGGATATGTTTTAGGCGAAAATAATCCACATACTCTGTTCTCTTCATACAGTTTAAAGTGAATTACCCACCTGAATGCTTCCACTAAATCCATTCAGCCAACACTTTTTTTCAAAGCACCAAACAAACAAAGAAAAACATTATACAGCATCATGTGTTATATTGCTTCAGCAACATCTGGCTTTGTTTATCCCCTTAATTGACTGATGACTATATTTGTGTAAAACATACTGAATATAAATTTCAAATTGTCCCATTACTGTTACTTACAAATTAAAATGAATTTCCACATGTTTGCTCACTAAATATTCAGTAAGTGATCTCAGTTTGTACGAGAAATCATATCTTACGGCTCTCTTGTGTTTGTGCCATACATCCAACTGACCACACGGTGGTGCTCTTGTCTTGTATACAGTAAAGATATAAAATTGGGAAGAAAAGAGATGGTGCTGGCAGTCTGCAAGATCTGTAGAACTAAGTATCATCATAATATATTCATGTTTTTTAAGCTGCTATTTGCACATGTCTATTTTGAGTTGCATTTTAGTGTATGCTATAATGATAATATATGATATTTAAAGTAATGTATTACAATATACGTATACTAATATTAATACGTTCCATACTAACATGACACCTGAAGTGGCTTCATCAACCTTTTCACTTCAAGGGATTTGTGTTATTAGTGCTCTTTTTGTGTTAAAATGTTCCCAGTTCATTGTGACATTAACTAACCACAATGCATTGACACTAACTAACCATAAGGCGTAACGCCTGTTTGTCTTCCCTGGCAACAGTAACAGCTTCTAGGTGTTCCACTAGATGGCACTTGTGTAGCACCACAACTGGGGTAACTGGTCACTGTGCTGTTGCCATTGTTTAAGTAAACACTATTCCCTTTACCAAAGGACTGGCTAATGCAGCAATGATTAATTACCAATTCAGTGTTAGTACACATTATTATCCAGTATTCAGAAAGAGGCACGTAAACAGCACATTGCACAAAAACAAAATGATTCAGGAGCTTTAAGGCCATTTGGAAATGCATCCCACAAAGCTTCTCAGCACATAAATATGTATTACATCTGCAACTCAATTAGGCATGGTGAAATCTGGCCTTTGGGGTAGAAACCTGTGAACCTGCATAGATTTACCCTAACCACTCCTCCGTAGACCTTCAGCTGTACAGCTTTTGCTCATACTGATAATCATCCCAGCTGACCTGTATATGGAGGCTGTAATCTAATATACACGTTTGATCTGTGTGCACTACAAGAATTAGGGTTCCTTGCATACACCGGGCACATACCATACAAGTGGAATAAGGTCTGTCGAATAGCTTCATCACAGTCAGCCGTGTGGAGCTGGCATATGCAAATATCCCAGAAATCCAAATGGAGAACTGCAGCTTCATTAAATTTGGCAATAAAATATTTGCAATACCTCATTGGCTTCTAATGGCCATAATGAGGAGTATGACTGAATCCAATCGGCTTGCGTTAGATTTAATTTGTTTGGCATTTCACAGATGGGAATGCATTTAGAACTGTGAGTAGACATGAGAAGTCATTATAAAACCCAGGACATAAGCGGAGGCTGCCTTGTGGTTAGTCTGTGGCACCACAGGGCCACAAAGGCCTCCACTCTTTCAAATAGGGATGAGTCCCTGAATGCTTTTATGGAATATACAGCAGCCAAAGTCTCCACCACATACTGGAAATACCAGTGGTTGATTTTACCAGATTGCATTTCATCATATTAGGTTACCGGAACTTAATTAATGCAATTCCATTCCTTACAACTATCTGCAGCTGGCATTTGTCCAAGCCTAGATAAGATTGGCTTGCAGCCTAAGCATGCCAACTAAAAAGATACCACAGGAATAAACAAAGACGCTTCTTGTTAACTGAGAAATTAGTTAAAGGCAGACAGAGAATGCTGCTGTTGAGATTAATTTGCATTGTGTAATTGAAACAGCTCACTGCAAATAACAGGAAATAAAGTATAGATACAAAAGAATCTATCTGTCTGTCTGTCTGTCTGTCTGTCTGTCTGTCTGTCTGTCCGTCCGTCCGTCCGTCCGTCCGTCCGTCCACCAGGAAAATGAGTAATGAAGAATACTATGTTGGAACAATGCACAGAGCAAATAATTATATCCTGTCAGGACTCAATTTGGTCACATCCATCTCTTTTTAGAGCAATAGCACAACCTATTCTACAAATATACCAGCTAATCAATTAAAAACTCCAAATAAATGTAAAAATGCACAGCCCCCTTACTGTGCTTTGCTGAAATAAATTGGCTGTGACCCAAGCATGACCCTGCATGTTGTTCATGAGACCAATAAATTTCCTGCAAAGGGTTCAGTGGGGCACTGTGTTTGTGTATATGTATGTGTATCAACATGAGGCAGTGTGTATATACTGTATGTGTGGGTGTGCTTGCATGTGTGAGAGAAGATAGCCAGATAGTGGTTCACACATGTTATTCATCACAAGTTACTAGGTCATTCATTCATTCATTTCCTTATAATGCACTTATTTGAATACCATTACCATACCATCATTTTTATGGGCACCAGTGTTTTCAGATTATGGTAGTTTGTATAGTGCACACATGAAACCTTGTAGTAGTCAGTTTTTCAGTCTGCTTGTTTGTTCCTGTTACTATGGAAGAGTGACAAATTAAATTTCAGAAGACTTAATAAGGCTATCAGAAAAGCTTTATTGCATCTTGACAGTGGTTCTTTTCTTCTCAAGGAATGGCACACCATTCTTTCAAATCATTTGGGCATTTTACATTTATTTCATAGTCACAGTGAGACAGATATGAATTCAGAGAGACGATGGAGGGATGACATGCAACAACCCAGACTGTGAATGGGACCTGCCGTGGTACATGGGACTTTGTTCTCTTAGTGGAACAATAAAAGTATTCTCTCATTTGGTGTTTTGATTATTGTGGTGGAAAGCTCAGTCTAATATATCCAGAGTTTCCCATAGGTTTTCAACTAGGGTAGTATTGGCTAACTGTTAATGGTTCACTTTTCATTTTAATAATCACCAAACCATTCAGTGACTTCTTGTTCCCTATGGATGAAGTTGTCATCCTTGAAGAGATCACTCCCATCAGCATACAAATGCTTGGTGATAGGATAAAAGCAATCACTCAGAACAACTTTGTAATGATTTGCAATGACCCTTCTCTTTATGGGGAGAAAGAGGAGTCATATTTGGTATCAAGCTACATTAACCCTGATTACATCATTGGAAGCTAACCTCTTTCATTAGTGCAGCAAAATGACCTGACCTATAAATTAGCTTCTGCTGCAGAATTGTCCAATCAATATTTCACATAGATTTGTTTAATATGAAAGAGAGAAAATGATAGAATATTTCATTTTACAGTATTGTTTACTCTAGGGTCAAAGTTTCAGTCTGTTTGCTTTTGCATGCTGCTGGGGTGAGGCCCTTCTCTCCACACCTTTTTATTGTGTCAGTAAAACTGTAAATTCTAAGTTCATCTAAGACGTTAGAGATGCTGAATTTAGTTATGTACACTAAATGTGTAAATTAGCATAAAGTAATGTAAACCCAAGATAATGTTTTACACAAATATATATGTAATTACCAAAATCTTATGTCAATTTAGTGTTAATGTTCTACATGCTGCCATTGACACTGGCATCAAATTGCTACATTTGTTCTCAATCTCTTTGTTTCTCAGATCAGAATTGAAATTCATACAACAGCTTGTTCAGACTCTACATAATCAAGTCAGTTGTGCACATCATAACAGCAATTTGTCATTCTTGTGAACAAATTGCAAATGCTTTGGCACACTCATGCAAATGAATATAAAATGCTGTTCCCTGCATTATCAATTGCTTATGTCATGTAGTTCAAAATATATTATATTGGTTCTTTGTTGAAGTCCCCATAACAGCTAAGCACTACTGCACCGCATAAGTCATTATGTTGAATAAGGCTGTAATAATATGTCAAGCATATTTTCTTGACACTTCTATTAGGCCTTTTCTGTAAACATGTTGTGACATGATCATGTCATTGCTTTCCAGCAAAGAAAAAGACATAATCTTTTAAAGCACTATATGAAACAAAGCAAAACAAACAAAAAAAAATAGAAAATTAGAAATCAAAATATTGGAAACTTCCTTCAGGCAGAACATGCAGAGCTGTGTGGTGATTTACATTGCAGTCTTTATACGTTTGCTGATGTTGCCGTCTGTTAGTCTAGAGAAGATATCTTTCCTTGCAAGGCATTGTGCAGAGAATCATTTTGCATCAACCCTCCACAGGCATCTACTATGATGTATTTTTTACTTTGTGCAATGCAGTGCTGTCAGAAATTTTTATTTTTTTCTGTATTTCCACATCATTTTCTTTCAACAAATTACAGCCCAAACAATAAAGGTGAAACTGGGAATCCAGTCTTAATTTCTTGCAATCAGTCTACTACATAAGCAGTGTTTAACTGTACTATTGGAACCATAGATGTCAGCATCATCCAAAAAACTATGGTATGAAAATTCTCACACTCTGTAACTATTGACAACAAAACAAAGAATTTTGACTATTTTGTTCATTAACTAATCACATTTAAGCAAGCATTGGTTGCATGTAGGTGATCAACCAATTTACCTCTTCAAATATATATATATATATTACCTATTTACAGATTGGACACTAACCCTATAAAATGTAAAAGCAACAAAAGGTAAACTAACTCAATGAAAGATAATCACACATGGTTGTTTAAAGATACCTCACTTGTGTATTCAGTAACCATTTGGACCTAGCTGATTTACCTCACAACTAAAGGCAGGAAGCCTATCAAACAGCATTTAAAGAAACCCGCACAACTAAATGCTGTTGAGTAAGCTACAATAAATTTCACAAGACTACTATACATTGGATGAAAAGACAAATCAGAAATGCCAGTTACCTCTTTTTAAACAGTCAACATGTTTACGTCTTTTACACGGAATGAATTTCATTTATAGTAAACATTACATCAAACGTTGGTTTCTTTGCATGGCATTGGCAGTAAAGTTAACTGGATTCTATGAATCTATTATATTTTTTGCTCTTGCTTTGACGCATTTCTCTAAGCAGTTTTGAAGTTGCCACCAAAACAGCACATACATATAGCAAACTGCCATAGTTAAACTGGAAATGGCTGTAATTCATCCAGAACCTCATCCAGGACCCAAATACAGGGCAGACGAATGCAAAACAAAAAGCAAGGTGTTTTATTTGGCTGTAAGAAATAGTCCTGAACAAGAAATTCAAAACAAGAACAAGGAGCAGGAACAACATCAGGGGACCACAAGAACAAAAAACAAACCAGCTGAACAGGACAAATGGGAAGGCAGGTATATGGGCTTCTCTCCGCACTGATTTGTGCGTCCTCGTCTCTGTCCCCTGTCCTACCAAAGACGCTGAGACTGCCAAAGATAACACAGACTGGGAAGCATAATGCAGCATTTTTGTGCTAACTTTGTGATTTCCATATACCTATTAGCTGAAAACATTGGGTTCCTTAAAAACTGAAGAAACAGATGAAGTGGGGGATAAAAGAAGAACTGGCCTGAAATAAAAACTAACTGTTCATCAGCACATGAACAGTATCTGAAAGTCACTTCATTATGAAATAAGAACAATACCACTAAAAACCTGACACAGGACCTGAGAGATACATCTGACCCTTCAGCTGATCCATCAATGGTTCACCAAAGCCCCATCAGAAATGGCCTCAGTGAAAGTCATTCTTAGAAAAGAGAAACAGGTAACCAGATTCCACAAGAACTGGACTGAAACTTGGTAACTGTATATTTGTGATTCAAATTATCATAAGTATGTATGAGGAGGTCAGGGGAGGGGTAGAACAGTAAGTGTCTATAGCCATCTATAAAACAAAGTGGAGGCTTTCTCATGGTTTGGGGTTGGTGCTGAGGTTCTTGTCAAAACTGATAGAATTGTGAATGAAGAAAAGTACAGTCAGATTTGAATCCATCATACAACAGCATCTGGAATGTTGGCCAGTAATGTTGTGGGGATGGAGCTGGACTCCCTCAAGGTGGTGTCGGAGAGGCGGATGTTGTCCAAGATAAAGACAATGTTGGATAACACCTCCCACCCACTCCATGACATGCTGGTCAGTCACAGGAGCACGTTCAGTGAAAGACAGAGTACCGAAAAGCACCACTGAACGACACAGGAAATCATTCCTGCCTGTGGCCATCTCCCTGTACAACTCATCCACTTAACACACTGTTTACTGCAACAGCTACACCCTTCTTGCACATATTCTTTTTCAGCTATTTATTAATAAGTGACTTTTATGTATATATGCCTGTATATATTGTGCTATTCTTAGTTAGTGTATTGTCTGTCTTTGTTAATGTTTGTTTATAATGGAGCACTGTAACGAAAAATAATTTCCCCTAGGGATCAATAAAGTATTCTGATTCTGATTCGGAAAGCCTCTGATTGGTGACAGCCTCATTTTTCAGCAAAGCAATGATCGCCAAAACACTGCTAGAACAATAAAAGCATACCTGGATAGAAAAACACACCATGGAACACTATCAGTCATGGATTGGCCTCCAGAGGCCAGACCTCAACATTAATGAAGAAGTGCGGGATCATCTTAACAGAACGGAACAAAAAGCAGCTGAAATCCCAAAAAAAAAAAAAAGAGTTTTGGAAAATCCTTGAAGAAGCCTGGAAAACTATTTCTAAAACTTCGATAGAGAAACTGGACGAAAGCTTGCCTACGAGTTCAGGCTGTGTTTAGGAATAAAGGTGGTCATGCAAAATATAGACTTTAATTAAAAATTTAACATCTCTGTTGTTGCCCTACATACTGTAGTTCCCTGAATGTTTGCACTTGTATCAAAAACGTGCACATATTGCACTTGGTTCCTGAAAATAAAAATTTTAAAAAAGACTTTTTGAACAGCCGAAGACTTTTCAAAAATACTGTATACTATGGAGGGAAGACTCCTCAAACAATTAGTCCTTTATAATCAAAGTTTATTCAGTTATTTAAATGATCAAACTTTCTGCCCTTAAACTGTTGCTGTGTGTGGTTAAAAAATGTAAATCTTGTATATGTGAATTAAAAACATGTCATGAGCACTGTTATAACTAAGATCATCAAATATAGTGAAGTAGTAATTCAGTACCTGAATTCCTTCTGATTTCCTCTGCTTGCACCTTAGGTGGGAAAAGAGGAATCAAAAATGGGACATAAAAATATGGTGTATATACTTAACAAGGGTGGGAACGAGACACAGGTTAATGTGATCAAACACCTAACATGGGCTAGAGTTACAAACATGAATGAGGAAAAAGAACAGAAAATAAAACTAGATTAACACAAATGAGAAAACAAAACTTCAAAGTAAAAACAGGAAGTAATAAAAGACAACCAAAAGGATACTAATGCATGATGACACAGACTATGGACACAGGAGGTAGGAGAAAGTACAAACACAACAAAATCAGCCAATATAACAGCGACCAAAAATCACAATAAAAACCCAGGTTATTTACATTTTTATGTCATTAGATAATCAATAGCCAATTTCAGGAGCACAGTGTATTACACTTTGATTTCTAAAGCAAAACACCATAGAATTATGTTTAATCAATTTTAAATCGTGCTTTTTATTTGTTTTTGTTTTTAATGTCTCTGTAAAGCACTTTGAATCACCTTGTTGTTGAATTGTGCTATATAAATAAACTTGCCTTGCCTTGCCTTAAGTCAATGTGAGGTGTCCCTGAAATGGTTATTCCATAAAGTACAAGTTTATAGTTGAGCTACAGTAAACAACAAAAAGGCACAGCACAGTGCACAGAACAAGAACATGTAGGCTACTACATATATCTAAAACACATAAAACATGGAAACAAAGCAGAAATACTAGGCACAATATTATATAAACAATGACAAAATGGTTCTCCTGCTCAGTGGACTTTGTATTTTTGGCTACAGATTGACATGGACGTCACAATAAATGCTCTTACTTCCTGTGTGACAGAGGATGAACTCCTTTATAGCCTCTATCATCTTCCGATGTGTTCTGCTGCTTTCCTATAATTTTATTTCTGCAATTTGCAACTGTTACGGCCCTAGCTGGGCCTCCTGATACTGCCCTTGTGTGGGCGTGGTGTGTTTCTCCGCCTCCTCCTTTCTTGCTCCACCCCTGTCTCTCTCTCGCTTCTTCTCTCTCCCCCAGGACACAGCTGCTGCTCATTGGCCTCGTTTACCACCTGGGCCCAGTCAGCAATCACCTCTCTGAGGTTATATAAGCTGGGGATGGACTGGATGTGGGAGAGTAGCTTTCTCTGGTGTCTCCGCGTTGCGTGTTATGTGTGTGATTCTCCTGCCTACAGTGTGGAGTGGTAGAGGTTTCTGGTGGATTTTCCTCTGTGCTGGTCAGTGTGTGTTTCCAGCCTAGGTGTGGAAAAGGCCTGCTGTGTGTGTGTGACCAGCCCCACCGTGCGTGGCTCTTTGTGAGTAGCTCTTAACCGTGTAGTGGTTTTGCTTAGGTGACGGCGGCCTCCATTACTTTGTTTGGCCTGCCTGGTTATTGTTAATAGCAGCGTTGCTGTCTTTTTCTGTTGAAGCCTTATAGTTGTTTTCTTTGTTGAAGTGGTCACCATTCTCCTTGTGTTGATCTGTCTGAGTTATCATTAAAGCAGCGGTGCTGTCTCTTTCTGTTATTACTATTTAAACGATTATTGAGGTATTTGACTATAATAAAGGTTTATTTTGTGCTAAATACCTCTGCCTGGCGTTCTTTTCATTTAACCCGGATCCAACTGTTACTGCCCCCCCACCCTCATCGCCTAGCTTTCACGGGGGGACGTAACAAAGTGGGGGCTCGTCCGGGATCGGAATGAAAGGAGTTGAGTTAACTACGATTGTGAACAGGTGTTTGTGTGTTGTGTGAGGGTCATTTGACTAGCTGCTGCTCTCCCTGGCTAGAATAGGGGAGTGTCTAGCTGAGCGTTTGCTCTTCCTTCGGACACTCATTTTTTGTTTTTCCTTTGTTATTTTCGGAGCAAACCCGGGTGGGGATTAATTCTCTGTTGGGGGTAGGCTTTTCGGTGCCTTTGGCACTTGATGATTTGCCTTTAAAGTGGCCTCGAGCCTGGTACGCTCCAGAAGCTAGGTGAGGCTAGATTCTGAGTAGGCAGGACTGGGGAGAGGGTTGGTAGTATTTTAGTTAATGGTTGACTTGACACAACACATTTTGTTTTGCCTGTTCTTTTGTTTGTGTAGTAAAGGTGTTGTGTGGCCCTTGAGTGGTTAGCTTGTGTTTTGCAGGCCGTTTTGAGTTTTCATGGCCACTTTTGATGTTTCTGGGTTTACGGCAAAGCTGTCGCTTGCCCTGCTGGATGTTTGTAGGAAGAGGGATCTGCAGGAGGTGGCAACATATTATGGGATCAGTGTCTCCACTGGTCTACGCAAAGCGGAGCTGAAGGCCGCTCTGGTGTCTGGGCTGTCGGAGAAGGGGGTGGTTGCAATGCAAGAACCCCCGAGCACACCCGGTCCGGCTGGACCGAGTGCTGCGCCTCATGTTCCAAGCCGGGTTGTAGGACCGCCAGTGTCTACACCTGTGGGCCAGGGGCTGCCCAAGGGCGGGCCAATGACGCTGCCCCGTTTTGATCCACTCTCCACCCAGTCATCAGAGGGTTCTAAGCAGGATGCTAGGCTCAAAGTCCGTCTGGCTCGTCTCCAGCTGGAAAAGGAGCAGCTCGAGAGAGAGTTCCAGCTCAAAAGGGAAATAGAGCTTAGGCGTTTGGACGCGGAACTGGCTAGGGCTAGGGAGGTCGAGCTAAAGAAGGTGGAGGTGGAGGCGGAGACTAAGGTCAAGATGCGACAGCTGGAACTCCAGCAGGCCTCCTCCCCTCCTGTGGCGGCCTCTCTGTCACAGACAGAGGTGCAGTTTGATGTAGGCAGGAATAGTCGTCTGGTCCCTGTGTTTCGTGACACTGAGGTGGAGGTTTACTTTGAATCATTTGAGCGGATAGCAACAGCCTTGCGTTGGCCGCGGGATGCGTGGGCCATCCTGCTGCAGTGCAAGCTGGTGGGCAAGGCACAGGAGGTTTGTTCCTCGTTGTCCACTGAGTGCAGTTTGGATTACGACAAACTAAAAAGTGCTATCCTGTTAGCCTACGAACTAGTCCCCGAGGCTTATAGGCAGCGATTTCGGGGGTTGAAAAAGGTGCAGGGTCAATCCTTCCTGGATTTCGCAAGGGAAAAAAGTGTCCTTTTTGACCGGTGGTGTATGGCCTGTAAAGCTGCAGATCTAGTTTCGGTACGGGAGTTAATTCTCATTGAGGAATTTAAAAACTGCATCTCCGAGCGGATGGCAGTGTATCTGAATGAACAGAAAGTCTCCACTTTGCAGCAGGCTGCTACACTGGCTGACGAGTTTGCACTTGTCCATGAAGCCAATATCATTAAGCAAGAGCAACGCGACACACGAGCGAGGGCTAGCGGTGCTAGTGGTGAGCAAGGCACAAGGGGGGAGGTGCCTGTGCCTCGTCCCAGGTCAGACCGTAAGTGTTTTTTCTGTTTCAAGTCTGGCCATTTAATAGCTAATTGTGGGGCCTACAAACAGAAACGGTCAGTCTCGAGGGCTAGGATTGTGCCAGCTGACAATGCTAACACAGGCATGGTGGCAAGAGCCAAAACAAAACTCTGTTTTTTCTGCCACAAACCTGGCCACCTGATTGCTCGGTGTCTGAAGGCCAAATCAAAGCAAAAGCGATCTGCTTTCAAAACAGTGAACCGTGGTTCGCAGACAGACAAAGTTGCCAGTCCTAGGCCACAATTGGAGCATAATTGCTCAGTGGTGCCATTTGGCCAATGTCAGAGTTCACCCGTGTATGAGAGGCCACCTGTTAACAATCTGTCAGGTCCAGATGACCTGCAGTGTGACACCTTGTGTACGACACACACATTCAAACCTGCACCTCTGGCTAACCAGCATGCCCATCGCCATGACCTAGCAATGAAGCGCCTGAACAGTGTTTCGGAAAGGCCTTCTAGCTATTTGCTGGGTTCTCCATGTGTGATGGCTCAAAGAACATCTGGCTGTCGCTTGGGACACTATTTTGGGGGACTTGAGCCAACCCCATTCAGTGTTTTCGACCCATCAAAAAGGTCTTGGCAGACTTGGCAGGGTATGCCTAACCGTTATTGTGGTGCATGGTAAGTGATATGTTTAAAAGTTGGGTAGGACATTCCGTGACAAACCACTGGTTTGTATTTATGGGAGGGGGTGTTACGGCCCTAGCTGGGCCTCCTGATACTGCCCTTGTGTGGGCGTGGTGTGTTTCTCCGCCTCCTCCTTTCTTGCTCCACCCCTGTCTCTCTCTCGCTTCTTCTCTCTCCCCCAGGACACAGCTGCTGCTCATTGGCCTCGTTTACCACCTGGGCCCAGTCAGCAATCACCTCTCTGAGGTTATATAAGCTGGGGATGGACTGGATGTGGGAGAGTGGCTTTCTCTGGTGTCTCCGCGTTGCGTGTTATGTGTGTGATTCTCCTGCCTACAGTGTGGAGTGGTAGGAGCAGTGGGAGAGGTTTCTGGTGGATTTTCCTCTGTGCTGGTCAGTGTGTGTTTCCAGCCTAGGTGTGGAAAAGGCCTGCTGTGTGTGTGTGACCAGCCCCACCGTGCGTGGCTCTTTGTGAGTAGCTCTTAACCGTGTAGTGGTTTTGCTTAGGTGACGGCGGCCTCCATTACTTTGTTTGGCCTGCCTGGTTATTGTTAATAGCAGCGTTGCTGTCTTTTTCTGTTGAAGCCTTATAGTTGTTTTCTTTGTTGAAGTGGTCACCATTCTCCTTGTGTTGATCTGTCTGAGTTATCATTAAAGCAGCGGTGCTGTCTCTTTCTGTTATTACTATTTAAACGATTATTGAGGTATTTGACTATAATAAAGATTTATTTTGTGCTAAATACCTCTGCCTGGCGTTCTTTTCATTTAACCCGGATCCAACTGTTACTGCCCCCCCACCCTCATCGCCTAGCTTTCACGGGGGGACGTAACAAAGTGGGGGCTCGTCCGGGATCGGAATGAAAGGAGTTGAGTTAACTACGATTGTGAACAGGTGTTTGTGTGTTGTGTGAGGGTCATTTGACTAGCTGCTGCTCTCCCTGGCTAGAATAGGGGAGTGTCTAGCTGAGCGTTTGCTCTTCCTTCGGACACTCATTTTTTGTTTTTCCTTTGTTATTTTCGGAGCAAACCCGGGTGGGGATTAATTCTCTGTTGGGGGTAGGCTTTTCGGTGCCTTTGGCACTTGATGATTTGCCTTTAAAGTGGCCTCGAGCCTGGTACGCTCCAGAAGCTAGGTGAGGCTAGATTCTGAGTAGGCAGGACTGGGGAGAGGGTTGGTAGTATTTTAGTTAATGGTTGACTTGACACAACACATTTTGTTTTGCCTGTTCTTTTGTTTGTGTAGTAAAGGTGTTGTGTGGCCCTTGAGTGGTTAGCTTGTGTTTTGCAGGCCGTTTTGAGTTTTCATGGCCACTTTTGATGTTTCTGGGTTTACGGCAAAGCCGTCGCTTGCCCTGCTGGATGTTTGTAGGAAGAGGGATCTGCAGGAGGTGGCAACATATTATGGGATCAGTGTCTCCACTGGTCTACGCAAAGCGGAGCTGAAGGCCGCTCTGGTGTCTGGGCTGTCGGAGAAGGGGGTGGTTGCAATGCAAGAACCCCCGAGCACACCCGGTCCGGCTGGACCGAGTGATGCGCCTCATGTTCCAAGCCGGGTTGTAGGACCGCCAGTGTCTACACCTGTGGGCCAGGGGCTGCCCAAGGGCGGGCCAATGACGCTGCCCCGTTTTGATCCACTCTCCACCCAGTCATCAGAGGGTTCTAAGCAGGATGCTAGGCTCAAAGTCCGTCTGGCTCGTCTCCAGCTGGAAAAGGAGCAGCTCGAGAGAGAGCACTGTTATAACTAAGATCATCAAATATAGTGAAGTAGTAATTCAGTACCTGAATTCCTTCTGATTTCCTCTGCTTGCACCTTAGGTGGGAAAGAGGAATCAAAAATGGGACATAAAAATATGGTGTATATACTTAACAAGGGTGGGAACGAGACACAGGTTAATGTGATCAAACACCTAACGTGGGCTAGAGTTACAAACATGAATGAGGAAAAAGAACAGAAAATAAAACTAGATTAACACAAATGAGAAAACAAAACTTCAAAGTAAAAACAGGAAGTAATAAAAGACAACCAAAAGGATACTAATGATGACACAGACTATGGACACAGGAGGTAGGAGAAAGTACAAACACAACAAAATCAGCCAATATAACAGCGACCAAAAATCACAATAAAAACCCAGGATATTTACATTTTTATGTCATTAGATAATCAATAGCCAATTTCAGGAGCACAGTGTATTACACTTTGATTTCTAAAGCAAAACACCATAGAATTATGTTTAAGTCAATGTGAGGTGTCCCTGAAATGGTTATTCCATAAAGTACAAGTTTATAGTTGAGCTACAGTAAACAACAAAAAGGCACAGCACAGTGCACAGAACAAGAACATGTAGGCTACTACATATATCTAAAACACATAAAACATGGAAACAAAGCAGAAATACTAGGCACAATATTATATAAACAATGACAAAATGGTTCTCCTGCTCAGTGGACTTTGTATTTTTGGCTACAGATTGACATGGACGTCACAATAAATGCTCTTACTTCCTGTGTGACAGAGGATGAACTCCTTTATAGCCTCTATCATCTTCCGATGTGTTCTGCTGCTTTCCTATAATTTTATTTCTGCAATTTGCAACACTGCCATACTTCCTTACTTCTCATCAATTAGCAGGCAGTAGTCCGACTTATCTGTGCAGATTCCTCCATGTTTAGTTGTTGTACACATAAGTTTATAAATGTGTTCTACAATTCATAAATATGACTTTAACCCATGAGCTATTCTCTGTATGATGACTCATACAATAATTGATCTACCTACTTTAGAGAGCAACATATTAGTCTGAGAAGTAACAAACTATTTTCATCACAAAGACATAAAACCATTTGCTGAGATGTGCTAAAACATCTGCAAAAATGGCTTTTATTTTGTTCATGAATACATTTTTATTATGCTCAAAGAAATGCGTGTTTTACTGTATCATATGTTTTAATTCTTAGAACTGAAGCTGAACTGAACTGAAAACAGCATGGCATGTCTCTTACTGGAGAGATGTGGGATCTGCATTGTTGCAAATATCAAGTAAGTGACAGTATTGTGAGGTCACCTTGCACGTCAGAAATACGTGCACATAATCTACACCCATATGAGTGATTTTCAGGTTTGTATTTTTGTTTTAAATCCAATTCATGTCAGAAAATCAATCATTCTCTCTCAGATCACCCTTTTTCTCCTGTTATATCAGCAAACAGGACTAATGGGATGACCTGTATTACATTACAAAAAATTGGTAATGATTTAACTTAGCACACACTACTCATTAACAGCAAATCACACCCTAATACTGCAGTACATCCTACCAATTACTGTCATGCTACAGGCAGTGCGGAGATCAACTGTACAATCGTTAGCTTATATTAGGCAACAGACAGTGAGAAGAGGATGCCACAGGGGTAATGTGAATCTTCACACTTGTTGCAAGCAAAACGAAGACAATTATTTTAATTGCACTGCACCCAGCTATGTGCAGTCTGCAGTAGTGAGTGTCCCTGATCCTTGTGATATATTACTGCAGTGTCCATGAATTCAAGGGTTGCCTCTTAGAGATCTGGGGTATCTCAGTGTACTTTATGACGTTTTGCTGTGTAAAAAAAACCCCTTAGAAAACACGCCTTCAGTCTTGTTCCCAGTAAAGCATTCAGATATACAGTAGCTAAAGGCCCCACTGCAGCAGTTTTTCATGTTAACATAATCCAGAGTGATGGCTGGTTAATTTGTTTCGCTATTCTAATAACCTTGCATATAAATAGTTACTACCAGCATGTGTATTTCATGCATTTTCACCTCTTGAGCCTCAGAGGAAATTAGCATTTGAATTTGTAATCATGTCCCTTTTAAGTTGCATCACATGCAGCGGCTGAAACGAGGAGACAATTAACCTGCACAGCTAAGTGGACAAGAGACTCTGACAAAAATAGCTCAGAGGAAAATGAAGTCAAGTTGCATATTTCACATGCTGTCCTAATCGGGTTGGCTATGGATAAAGACTTCATCATCCAATCTTAGGTAACATGGCTTGTAATATGATAAAATTTCAATACACAGCTGTAATGCACCTCTTTCAATAGAATGTAACATGCCTCACCCATGGGAATTGGCTTACTTACAACACCTATTTATGTATCTATCTGTGAAGGGAATGTTTATATGTGATATAAAGAACAAATTCCACCTATGTGGGAGAAAATAATACTGTTTGTGTCACAGGGACTGTCCTTACAATAAGAAATAGATCATATGTAGCAGCTGACAGGTAAAAATCTTTCTTTTCTCCAATGTGTGAGCTAAGAAAAGCAGACTTATTTTTCCAGGATGACAACATATTTTCACCATTTTCCAAAGTGTTTTGAGTGGATTGTAGGGCCCTGAGGTGGTGAAAAATGGTATCAGCTCCCAGAGGAGCATGTAATCCTTCAACTTATTTGAAAGCATGAAAATCACCAAAGAAGGATTTAGATTTTAATGTCCCCTCCTATACTGAACACAAAAGACAATGCAGAAAAAGAGGCATTGCAGGTCTAAACAAAGAGGTTGTGAGGGTATGGTTTGAATTTTGATTTCATGTTTCAGAATATTAAACTGGCAAAAAGAAGAGTTAATTTTGTGGCTAACTGGTATGAAGGTGGGTCCTAAAAGGTACACTGCTTTATTGTGGGTTTAACACTGAATGGGGACCGTGATTTTATATCAATCACTTAAGACAGTCTTCAGGCCATCATATGAACAGGATCATAATTTTTCATAGATTTCTGCACAATCAGATTTCATGTGGAAACCTTGGTGGTCCAAGGTCGAAAGAAAGCGGACATCAGCTCAGTTTTCAGAGTCCAGAAAGTTCCATCTTTCTTTCATAATGAGTGTTTTCTTCATTGCTTCTTTTACCCAAATTCTATTCACTGCAAAAAGTTGTGTTACCACCATCAAATATCAAAAAGAGGCCAGTATTTTAAGATTAAAGGCAGGTCATGTGAAAGTGCTGCGAGACCTAGCAAGAAACTAATGATTTACGAGCTAAGGTAAGATAACTTTCCCCACAACTTGTTTTAAATGTTCATGCTCTTCTTTCTCCCATTCTTTGTGCTTTAGATGTTTATCAATCCATTCGTGTACAAAAGGATTTTATTACTGCAAATGCAGCAAAAGAACAGTAGTTAGTCAATTAGAACACCAGTGAAAAACCAACATATCCTAGACTAAATTAGTAACTCTACATATGCACAGATAATTAGTTAAGTTGGTTTAACCCTTAAATGCTATTCATATTTCATATCTCATATGGGCTGGGTCAATTTTGACTCAGGCCAAGAATTCCCACATAACAAGTGTCCATAGCAAATTTTGAACTACAGATCTAATTAGAATGCATGAATGGCCTAGCTTACATTAATAAATGGATAATTAATCCTTAATAAATCTTTCAGAGAGCTGAGAGAATAAATTTTTTTCATCACAAATGAAAATGGCAAGAGAATCCTCATTTCTATACCATCTATAATAATTCCATATTAATGAACACTATATAATAAAATATAAATCTATCTATCTATCTATCTATATTCATGCACATCTACCATATGCACACAGAAAAAAAGAATGGTTTTACAATTGCTGTAGCATTGCCTCCATGACACACTGAAATAATTTAATACATTTATTTTCCATGTAGCTCTAAACAGACTGGGTCTGTGTAAGGAGTCTGTCATGTTGTACAAAGTAAAATATCATGAGAGGTGGCTCATAGGGACAGAAAGTCAGGGTTATTATTAATAAGTGGAGGAGAAAGAACATTATGCTGGCAAGCTGGCTCATGAGCCAGCAAATTGAGCTTGCAAGTACTAAAGCACCATAGAGATAAGTCATTAAGATGCCCAGAATGTAACTAAGAAACTGGATTATCATAAAAAAGGACTTTGTGTGATTGTGGAATTTCTTCTTCTTCTTCTTTTTGTTTTAGTCAGCATTTAGTCAGGTTTGCTACTCTGTTAGTGGCTGTAAGTGGAACCATTAGAAAATGTATGAACCTTCAAACCAAGGTCTCTAGTTCCAAAAGCAAATGGCTCAGCTACTTCATCTATCAGTCAGTGAAATGTATTTTTTTTACTCTTGAAGTCACAAAGGTAAAATGTCAGGCATGTTGAAGCACTTATGGTTTTGCCAACACCAGCAATGCAGTATTCAGAGCCTGAAGAAGCAACTTGGATGGGAAATGGTTTTTTTAAAGCTAAGTTGGTTGCTAGTGAAAGCCAGACACTGTCAGCTACTGCTCAAATAGTGCATATAATCAAATAGTGGTAGCCCCCGGATACCCTACTGTCCAAATCATGTGATAAATTATGTGATGAAAGCATCAGCAGCTCCAGCGTTTTGAGATGTGGAGCCCCGTGATAACGATCCATGGTTCCCTTCTTCAAGCAGTCGTTTGGGGTTGAACTGAAGTGATTACCGGAAAGTATTGTCTTGTCAAGGATGTCTCATATTACCTATCTGTCTGTTGTTCAAGGGCAAGCTTCTCTAAGTGTTCAAAAAAACATTTCCTGTATAAATATACTAGCCTTGAATTAGTCAAGGAAGCAAAGGAAGAAAGAAGCATCTTCTTATAAGCCAGATCTGGTGTTGGGGTGTCCTTTTCATTTCACCCTTCATCTCAGGGGAAAGTGTCACAGAAGTACTGAGCAGGAGGTCACTGACCTCACAGGTCACCTATGATTTCCTGCAGCACGTTCTGTCTCCACATTTGAAGCTTGGTTTGTGATTACAATGAAAATAAGATATATAGCTGAATGGTGTTTTTAAAAGCAAAAAGGACTAGCCAGCAAATGGGTGAGACCAGAAGATAAATGGTAAGAATTTAGCGTCTGTAATGCCATTTTGCACCTTGGCTTTGTCTCTGCATGAGTGTTTACAGTATATGATTCTGAGCATATTTTTACATTTGATAAACGATAGCATTATCACATCTGTTTATGGAGCCATAGACAAAACCAAAAAAAGCCTACAAAGCATGCTTGAATACAAAACAAGTGTTTGAGATTCACCAGTGTTACTTTATTAATGCTGAAAAACTGCTAAAGTATGGCACCATTAGGGTTGCAACAGAGATAAGAATGTGGGAAAAAAAGCAATTTCCGAAAGCAAGATCTAACTAATCAACAACTCTCTTTTCCAGCCCATCTGATATACAAATTGTGCCTAATGAACCTTGCAAAATCAATTACCTAGGTAATACTTTGCATGCAAGGGAAACCAAACACAGAATGCACGATGCATACGTAAACAGACATTACTCACTGCAGATTATTTTGCTCCATTTACATTGCATTAGCACCAGAAACGGAAAACTGACTGGTGCATATTCCTCAATCATGTTCATTTCATTAAAATGCAACCAGGCCAGATAGAGAAACCATACACACCTAACAGCTAGTCAGAACATTCATTACAACAAATGCTGTCATTTGATTAATGTTACAATATAGAGTGGACAAACAAATATTAAGTGCGTATCTTGAACTAGCTAGCGCACAAAATAATGCAGCATAAAGTAGTTAAGCGCCTGATAGATGATGGTACTCCTTTCTGCTAATAAAATCTGTTTTACATGCCTGTTTAGCACTGACACGATGAAATGAAATAGTGCACCGTACATGGTGAAGATAACATTTTTAATGTATTCTATACCATAATGTATTTTGTATTCAGAGAGAAATAGTTCTTTGTAGTGCCTCGAGACCTTGATTAAACATATATCTAGACTTTATCAGGCTTCTGATAGCGAGTCATTTCCAGAATAAATAGACTTTTGTAAAATGTTCCAAGGCTAATAATGGGAAGAGGTATGGTACACAGTTTGGGTATAAATCATCCTTCAGAGCTTACTTTTGTGCTTTTACAACAAAGTAGTGTAGTATATGGTCAACAATATATCATTCCCAGTAAAAAAGTTGTTGAATTGTACCTCAGACTTAAAAAAAAAAAAAAAAAGCTGATCTACAGCTCTTCTGCAAAGTAACCTAGTGGAGAAATTTCAGTTTCTGAGCAGTGGGGCACAAATCTAAATCTGGAGTCATGAATTATTAAAGCCCACTTTATGGAGCTTTCTTCAGAGAAGAATATCCAGCACAGAATAGTACAAGCTTGAGATCAAATAGAGCAGAGTAAAAGAGCCAAATGTGATGCCAAAAGTATTTCCACCATAAGTGTTCAGTGTTGTTTTGCACTTGAACAGAAAAAGAGCTTTATGGCAGAAAAAAGAGGGAGTGGTCAGCCAGTCTGTCTCATCACCTAAATGCACACACAAAGGAAATGAGAAAACTTGGCATATATCCTTTGAGATGGCAAGATGATGACTAAAGAACAGATTTACCTCTCCTGAATATCACTAGACAATAAATAGCTTTCGTTTGGAGGTGAGTGTCAATTGTGGATGAATCTCTTCTCTTGGTGTCATCCAACTCTGCATGCCTTTGTGAAATTGCTTTTTGAGTCTGAGCTGCATTTATAAAACATTTTATCTTATCCCTAAAAGTATTTCTAAATGGCATTTCAGTTGAGTCCCTGCAGGGAAGCTATATACAAAAGTCTTTTATGGGCTTTTTATCCATTTGATTTGGAATGTGGAGTGTTTGGATCGCACACTTGTTTCAAAGCACACATTACATCAAAGGGCATCTTTAGTTTCTCACAGTGTAAATTCAAGACATGTAAAACAATCTTAAAACAAAAATGGAAATTTACTGGATGGATGCAGTGGGGAATAAATGTTTATCAGTCACTTAGACAACTTCTGTGATTAATATCATGTATTTTCTTTTCATCCATTGTCACAAAGCTTACCCAACAAGGGCCTTAGTGGGGTGAGAGTGTACACCAACTGACACATGGATGAGATGCTGGGTACACCCTGGACAGACCACCAGTCCATAACAGGGTTAAAATAAACAGACAGGCAACAATGAATACTCATCTGCAACAAGCCAGCCAATTGAGAAGTGCAAATTAGCATAACATGGATATCACTGGACTTCTGGAGAAAACCGATACAGACACAAGGAGAACAAAGTTCACATAGAAAGGTCCCCTGTGGTAGGTTTGAGCCAATAATTTTCTTCCCTGCTGAAACGGTATACATATGAAAAATGGAAAGTAACAGTGCTAACCACTGCACCACTCATGGTTTCTTCCCATAAAATGGACAATGAAAGCAAAGTAGTAAAAAAAGGTTGAAATATCTAAATAATGAGATGAAAGATACTAAAACCTGCTTAGTATTTATCTTAAGCTTGATACTAAAAAACCTGTTGTTTACATGCTTTAAACTTTTGCAGTGTTTGCACTGGTAGCTGAACTACCATTCAAGTCAGTCACTAAATACCTAACAACACACCGCTAACACCCTTTAAAAATAGAATGAAAATGAGCTAAATTAGGGTAAAAGTGAGAACACATGCAAATCACTCTGCAGCCAATCTCAGCTGCTCACAACTTGGAAAATCAATGTCATATTAAGGTGCTAATGAAACACTTTTTTTCCTTTTTATAACCTCACAGTTTTTTTTAAATCATTGCATTATATTAGTTTTATGTTGAAGTCATATTGCTCTTTCCACAGTTGTCTCTCTCTCTCTCTCTGTTTTCAGATTAACTAATTAATATCTCTATGGTGAGTTCTTCTGACTGTGTAGCATTTAATCCATTCTCCCAAGATTTTCTACATTTACTACATGTTGGAATTGTTCATGAGCATGAAGAACTACTAGTACCACCAATTCATTAATTTAAATTGATTAAAAATGTGTTAAGAACTATTTTTTTAAACTTCTGTAGTAGCAACCCAGTTTCCAAGAACACAGGTCTCCCTGTGAGGTTTTAATTACATAAACGATGTGCTAGAATTAAATCAAAACAAGCCAACACAGTGTATATTTCACTTTTTTTTCTACGTTTTAACACCACCCTCAACCCATCAACGAGAAATATAAAGTAAGAAAAAAAATCCACTCACACATGATTAGTGTGAAGCAGTCTCTTGAACTTTGGATAATCTACACACCTCACTGTTGGTAATAGTTTTCTGCATCTGTCAGTGAGGTGTATGGATATTCTAGGTAACTCAAGTGAAGGAAGATGTTATAATAAATGTTTTAAATGTAAATTCGTAATGCTGTGCGCATTATGTCATTCATTCATTCTCAACAATCATCTCATTCTCACTTTGGTTACTGCTATAGTTTTAGGACACTGACATAGCATAGTCTCTGTTATAGTGCATGCACTGTTCACGATCATAGTCTGTTCGGAGCACTATGCTTCCACCACTGTAGAATTATTCATAGGACACTGTAGATCTGTTTACTACACATCCGTACATCTGTACATACATAGCACATCTGTATATTTGTTCATAGTACATCTGTATATCTGCCCATCTGTATAGCAATAAAAAAACATCTGTATGCTATACAGATCATATGTATATCTGTACATATGTATGCAACAGTACATCTGTACATTTGTCTGTAGTTCATCTGTATATTTGGTCTGTACTTAACTTATCTGTATATAATTGCTCTTATTGTACTTACTACTCTTGCACTTCTGATTAGATGCAAACTGTATTTCGTTACCCTGTATTTATACATGTGTAATGACAATAAAGTTGAATCTAATCGTAATTATAGATAATGTATTATCGTTGTTATATAGAAGTTGGGGGCAGAAATTGCAGAGAAGATTTTTTTCTGTATTGATAGATGTATGTAAAGACCTGACCTTATATTAAATAACTCGTGTGTTTGACAGTATATAAATTAAACAGATTTAAATGTCTAGGGTAAGTGAACAATTTCTATGCAGCGGAGTACTGTAAACATGACTGAATAAATGAAATTTAGTAATGCGACATTCCTTTTATCCTTCACTGCAGTGTATCGGTCAAGGCAATGCTTGCAGCTCTTTAACTTATAATAAGAATCTGAACCAAACCACTTGCCTCTTCAGATAGATAAACTCAACCCCATGCAGTTAACAGCTTTTTATGGAGAGAAACTGATTTTCCAATGTTTATACCGTTTAAAACCGCTATAAATTAGAAAAAGAGAAGCTGATATAATTTTGTTTGAGCAGAATCTCTTCACTTGACTGAATGTGTCTATAAAATTCTCAGAGAAAAGTAGGTTGCTAAAATGCACTTAATTTGGCATGATAGATTGAGTCCATGCTTCAGTGACTGTAATTGAATCTGTGACCTATTTCTTCAGAAGAAAATTGTCTCTTGGGTTATTTGTCACCATACATTTTAATGGAATTCAGTAGACTGGCACTGAATTTATACATTTTATCCAATTATTAGCATTCTTCTTGTAATCAGTAGGTTATTCTACATTTAGTGTTTGTTGAGTAACATCCTTCAACTAAACATGATGCAGATGTGTGTGAATTCAGTGCCTCTACCAGTACTATTACAGGAGATTGAAAATCAACATAAACACAACAGTGAATGGCAGAATGCTGTGGTTGGCAAGATTCCTATTTATTATATGCTATTCCTCACTGGAAATCCCACCAGAGATCAGCTACTAAGAAGGAAATCACAACATAAGCCAACCATGTCCAGTTGTTCCTTCACTGAATGTCTCTATTAACAGGGATCATTGCTGGTTCTTCTGGCTTGCTATAAATAATGTATCACCCGAGTTACAGGAACAAACATCACAAAAATAGCCTGACAATGCTGAAAGGCATAAATGGATTTCTGAAAACATATAAGATGAAAGAAGACCTGCATTAATCAATACGTCAGTCAAAACATAATATAAATTTAAAGCTAATGTCAGTAATAACCACTGTTCTCTTTACTTTGTTTTACCTGCATATTATATTTAGCTTTTCCTCAATGTATAATGCATAGGAATCAAAATATAACTGTGCATTTATGTATCTTCTGTGTCTTCCCCAGCATAAAAAGCGCAGTACCTGATTGTGTAAATGGAATCACATGTAAGTTACTGTCCTCCCAAATATCATGGTTTGACCTACTGTAAAAGAAATCACTATGAAAATGATAGCAGGAGGAGACAGGTCTGGTCAGACAATCAAAAAAGTGGAGGAAAAATTCTCACTCTTCAGAAAGACATCAGCAAGACTTCTCCAAGAACAAAGCTAAACTCTTAACTCAGAGTCATCTTCAAATATACTTGCAAGGTAAACCAATTTGCATTCATACACTCAGGTAAAAAGCATGAAAATTGTTGTTGTCTTCTTGACACACTCTTTGAATACTGTCTATAGACAATGTCGAAATCCTCCAGAAACGCAAAAACATTTAGCTTTTTGAGTCTTGTTTTTTTTATAGAAATAAAAAATATTAATAGTAATTTTTAATAAAGTAAATCTTAGTATCAGAGTGTCAAAGGTTTGTGTTTCCCCCTAAAGCGGAAAGCATAACCTTAACCTTAAACTAAATATAAAAGTGAACTTTGTTGACACAAATGTTACCAGTCATTGATATCATTGTCATAACACTTTTTAAAGCTACAGTGTTTAAAATCTCACTAGATGTCAGTAAATGGCATTTTATAGCCACTGAGTTCTGTTTTTTTACCTCTCCCAATTCAAGTGCATGATCCTAGCTATGTTGGCTGCTGTAGGACAAACAATTCTGGCTGCCGTTCATCTGCAATGAATGTGTGCTGTCAGTCTGCTGTTTACCTTCTCCCAAATAAATCGCCTCAAAAAACAACTAGCTGTACATTAAACTGCTCTTCCTGCAAAATTCCTTTGCAGTTTTCCCTACATATATTGCCTGTTTCAAATTCCAAATGTTCTTGTCAGACGTCAGTAAAGACGGGAATTGAGAACCATTTCTTGTAGAGAACCAGTTCCCAGTAGGTAAATTCCTTGAAATTGTTTGTCCGCTTGCCTATCAATCAAGCTTATTGGTTCCACTTGTGCTACAATCAGCTGATTTTGGTTTGTGTGAGAGTGGCACACTCTACAGTCTACAGTGTGGATTTTGACATTACTTTTATTTTTATTCGACAAAAGGACAAGACCGAGATGGTGGGGTGCAAAGGGCATCCGGGACAGAAACAACTGAATTAAGCTACTAACACAATTTCAGCTGCACAGATAACATGCTAGCACTAAGCTAGCCAAGAACCCAGAGTGTAAGCCGAGTGAATGCCGACACCATCCCAGCCAGATACTGAACTTCAACAGGTAGCAAACTGATGAGCAGTCAGGCTGTCAAGGCTGCCTCTGTTTCTACCTGTTTGTGTTTCTAAAGGAGAATCACTCTGGCAATCACTTTAAAGTCTCTTGGTGCCGGTTTTTATCTTGGCTTTGTGCGGTCGGCTTTGTGTTCATAACTAAATGCTAGGAGAAAGATCATTAGGTGTGTCTTCATTCAGATAGGGATTTGTGTTGATGCGCGGGGCTATAGCCTCTAGGTTTATATTGTTAAATGATAATTATGAGACATTGCATTTTAGGTCATTTTACGGAGAAACAGTATCACACTACCTTACACAAAAGTGTCCTGTGTAATACATTACTTTTTTGAGTAACGACCTCAACACTGATCATAACAAAGAGGGGAAATACCTCCAGCATGCACAAACATTTGACTACACAGCATGCAATCAATTTGAACGAATGTAATGTCTTTGATATGCTACTTTTTGATGGTGATCACTCTCAAAGCAGAGCCAGTGAGAACCCAATGAGAAACAATAAGAGAACTTATAAGGAATCAATCATTAAGTGATATTGATAAGGGATTCGGAATCACTAAATTTGATTCCCATCCCTAGATGTCAGAGAGACCGCCTTTGAATTGAAGTGAAGCTAGTTGTTGGTAAGTCTGTTGCTTGTTCCTCTTGACATATTTGTTTCTGTATTGTTCCCTTGCCAGTTAATGCAATCAGTATTCAATTAGACCATCTAAGTGAATTATAATCCTTCTCCATATTTAAGAGCTATGACCACCATTGCAGCACCAGTACTAGGTCTTCCGTAATTCCGTTTGCTAGCTTACAGCTAACATCTGGTCAGCTGAATGCACTGCCTATTTGGTAATAAACAAAAAATACAGGTAAGACTATTAAGAATGTCAATTGCTGTCACTATTAAAAAAGTACAAGTGGGACATTCTTGGTTGTTCTCATAGACTACAATTTTATAAGTCACAAACATTGCCAGCCATTTTCCTGTTGATATACACTTCATTCAGAGATATTTTTTATCCTTTTATTCCCAGTTCTCAAGAGTAGAATACTAGTTGCAAATACAGACAATAATTATAAAAATGATCATGTACCCCATTCTTTATGTGAGGCTCATAATAGGCTGAAGTAATGAACTTGTAGTCATGGACTTCATAATTGCATGACTTAATGTAAGTGTGGCTTCTAATGATAAAGTACTTCTGGTGGTAAAATGCAATTAGTGGGGGTACCATCCAATCTAGCACAGCTGTCATACTAACATTTATGTGGGTTATAAAGTTCAAAAATATGAAGACCCAACTGGTAAAGACACTTTACTAATTATGAATTGTTTTAGTGTCCTCTGGTTGTTCAGTTAAGTCAAACTGAGAATGTTTTCTTCATTTTCTCATAGTAAACCTCTGTTTATCATTAAAAGTTCAATTGGTTGACTCTCGGTGGAAATGTTATCCATATCACACTAATGAGTTCCTAGACGTTTTTGTTCTAATTAATGCTACTAATTCCTGTTAATTAATTGTTGGTGAGGCTCGCTCCATCTGCTGAGTTGAGGAAAGTAAAATTGGGTCATTATGAAAAACAACTTGGTGATATCGAAATATGGGTCTATTTTTCCTCACTAATTTGTTAAGCAAAATGCCTCAGCAGTCTGCTAAGTAGCAGATGAAAGCTAATGTTTGCAGTGGCATCTATTTTGCATGAAAAAGTCATTCTGTTAAATAGTTTATCATATTTATGGATGAGAAAATGTAAAGCAGTGAATAATGCCAGTGGCAGTCAAATGGATTCCGAGTATTATCCTAGTCCAACGCCGAAAAAACCTCACACACAAAAACCAGAATAAATATCATTGAAAGATCACATTGCAAAATATGATTCTAAAATGTGTTCCCCAATAATTACCTTAATCTCAGAGCTTGTTAATTGGACAAATAAACAAACAATGACAATCTGCTAATATTTGATGCTGACAATGAGAAACAATGCTGCCTGATCGTGATCAATCTTGTGGGACATTGTGAGGCCAAGCTAAATTTTAAAGGGATGGCTTTGTATGCTATTTACTCACCATTCATTGTATTCAGTTTAATTCAAAGGGTTATATTCAAACAGCATGAAGTGACATTGGTCTTCATGCTGTTTGAGCTTTTTATCCTAGATTCAGCCTTGGCCTTTTAGATGTGTACACTCTGGCTATGTGCAAATATTTGAGGCAGAGATGTGTTAGAAACTGCAAGTCAAACCATTAACCTTCAGTAGAGGTTCTGCAGCATATCATACTGCTTCAACTTGTGTTGTGGCTTGTGGTTAAAGAACAAAACACAGTGACCAAAAACTCGTGTGTAATGCAAAGTAAATCTAGTAGAGTTACACACACTAAACACTACTTTTGTTACACTTGAATTTAATGTAACCCATTGCTGTTTTTGTTAAATGTGTCGTGAGCTGTTTACTGAACCCTGTGGTTGTTTCTGAGGCATTATTCTTTTGAGGATGTCAAACCTTTTCACGTGCATGAATGACCAAAATATTAACTGGTTGGTATGTTCTAGCCAATTTGAGCCAGAAGTCCACAATCCATAAGATGACAGAATGACAGGCTGCTCATGACTTTTGATGATGATGCTGGAAATGACTTTGCTGTAATGTATGTTGTTACACAATACCAGAACAAAAATGTACAATTCTGGAGGCAGGTTTGCATAAATTTTCTTTATGCAAAGTCCATGCTCCCTGGTGATGTAAGTCCTCTTTAGTGTTCTCTACAAAATGTAGCACGGAAATGACAGAATGCACTTCACTGTGTTTTTAAAACAACTTCCCAACCATGCAACTGGCACAGCACATCGGGTCTCACATAATATGCAGGTAGACATGGTTTTTCTTAGTAAGATTTCATTGTCAGAATAAACTGAACACCATAGTATCAATGCAGTCTTCATGGAGCTTTATGTATGCCACACTCGACATCTGGGGTTTTCAGAATTTTAAGACCTCACTGGCAAGAAAATATGGAGAAATTCTGTTGCAGGCAGTCATTAAATTGTCTTAAATACCCTTTGAATTGCTCTGAGACCAATTAACAGTGTTTCATTGCTCAGAGATACAGTATGATCAAAACTGCATTTCCCTGTCTGATGGTATTGTTTAACAATTGCTGGAGCTATTAAAACTGGCACTGATGTGGAATATTAACTATAATCCTCTGAGATGTTACTGTGAGAGTAGTTTGTCAGACAGACAACAGCAGCTATCAGCCAAGATCAACATTATGTTTATAATGATATTGTTTTGAGATCTCCCTCTTCCTCTGCTTTTATCTCTTAACTGAGGCAACTGTGTAAATGAAATCTTTGGGAACTATTTATAATTGTGACAAAAAAAAAATCCCCATCTATGACTAAAAAAATCCACTTATGCATGCCAGAAAGTGGGTTTGTAATGAGACAGTAAAAAAGTATAATACAATAAACGATGTCGCAACAAGGAATGAGGCGCTCATAACCACAGACTGTACATAATAGTTGTGACTTGCTGTTTCACTGAAAAGTTAAGCCAATGGGGAAATGTCTTAAATCTGCAATATTTCAAATGGTTATATAAAGGTCTGATTATATTAAGGTGTATAATAAGTTTTGTTTCTAACAACAGGTGTTCATTTTGGTAATTATGACTCCATGTAGAGTAAAATAGATTTAAAAAAACAGGCTTTTGTTGCTTTGTTATATTGTAACTAACAATTTGTGTAAGATTGTCGATTCCTTGGTTTTCATGCTAGATCATGTCCAGTGACATTCTGGCAGGTACGCACATCTAATATAGAGTCTATGCATATAACACAGTCAAACTTAAAATGATCATGATCATTAAAATGATTTTATTCTCGGTTGAGCAAGTGAATCAAGTAAAGCCTAATGATTTTATTTATTTCAGTAAGTACTTTGTCACTACCTAGTAACCATACAAGCTGTGAACATGATGGAAAATAATTATTCATTCATCCTGAATGATCAGAGAATTTAAATCAAACGCACTTGGACATTTGACCTTGTCTCAAGGCCTACTGCTGTGCTATAGCAGAGATGTTGGAAACCTATAATATTGATGATTTGCTATAAAAAAATGTATATTATGACTCAGTATTAAAGATCCTATTTGATGTATATGCCGTTTTTTTGTTTTCTTTTATATAGTAGCATGGTCTAAAAACACTGTAGTGTTTTAGTCCAGAAAGAAACTGGCATGTTGAGCATTGCAATGCTGTGAATTATGATGGACACATAATGCATTTATCATTGGAAGGGCAGTGTTCCTACACATCGCACCAGGTTTGAAGAGGGTAATGATTTAAATGCCAACATTTTTTCTGATCTGTGTCTGCTTCAGGGCCTTTTTATGACATTTCTTGCTCTACATTTGAATGAGTCTTTTTGATAAGAAGTCCATTTAGACAAGAATCTGAAACACTGAGTTAATCTATCAGCTAGAGCAAAAAAAAAAAGGAAAAGTAATGTCTCTTTTGTCTGTACCGTAATGTCTCTTTTGTCCATATTGACATCTTGCTTGAATAAGACAAGTTGTAGAACAGTGATGAGTTATGTAAAAATGACATACATAAAGAAGAAGGTTGTCAGTTCTCTCGTGGGCTGCCTCAGGCTGAATTTCAAAGAGTAACTTAATACCAAGCTGAAAGACTATTTTAGTTATTTCTTCCTGCTTTAAAGAGTCCTAACCCCTCATCATACTCCATCCATCCATCCTTCCATCCATCCTCTTAACTGCTTATTTTGCTGGATCATCCGGAGCCTAGCCCATGTTCAATTCTGTGAGAGACAGGGTACTATTTATTGAGTGTATGAGTGGTCAGCGTGCTTGCAGAGCTGCACACTCTCATTATGAGAACTTCAACAACAAGAAGTAAAAAAAAACCCCAATAGTTTTTTAATAATTGTCACCATTTATTCTAATTTTATTTGCAAGGAAGATATCTGCTATTTTAAATAGTCACAGATAATCAGTACCAAAGCCTGTCTGGAGATATGTTTATATATGATTGGTGTCTCGTATAGTGCATATTCCACTTATTTGCAGGAATAGTATAAGCAGTTGTAAATAAATGTTTAACATGTGGTGCAACTAATGATGTGACGAATTGAAGTTCCAAACAAGCAAACTGCTGCTGTGACTGTTTTACATATGGCATCAGGCATCTCACTGCATGTTAAATAGACATAACATTTAAGGAGTAAAGTAGTGTATGTGTGTCTGAAAGTGCTAAGCTGAGCAAAGTCAAAATGAAGCCGAGAGAAATCCTTCCTACGGATCAGCTTCACAAAATAAACACTTTCCTATCTATGTTCACAGACCAAATATTCAGTGGATATAATCTTATACTTGACTACTTTACAAAGAAATGATTGCCCTCCTCTTAGTACAAAGCTTAGAGCTACAGTATAAAATGTATCTATTAATCTCCCTCAAGTGAGCAGATTATCACTACCAGTAGCATCAGGAAAGGACAATAATGCAGTGTTGCTTGAGTCTAAAGTAGCAGCAAAGAAAGAAAGTCTACATAATTATTCAGCTGTTTCTGACACACCAATCCAATCTACAAGGGCTCTAGATTGTGTCTCAGTAAGGTGACCTCTCCTTTGCTGTGGCAGAGCTTTAAAAAACATCCACATCTAGACCTGCCACAGCATACAAAGACTGCCTTTGTTCAATAAAACATTGCATCAACCTGAGTAGTGTTTTAGAAAAGCGTAAAAGTGAATAAAACTACAGCAAACATAGAGTGGAAGCCTATTATTGAGTTCTGTGCAGGAGGCCTGCAAAGAGAGAGATTTGCAGCACACAGCCTACAGTTTCCTGTGGCTTTTCAGGCTCAACGCAATCATTTGTGTTAAAGCATCAAAAGGAAAAACAGGAATAATGGGCATTCACGTAATGCTGTTTTTTTGTCAGGTGAGCATGTTGTGTGATTGCATGTTTCATAATTAAAAGAATCGTCAGATGGCTTTCTGTCTATAATCTCCACATTTGTTGTAGCTTTAGCTGGCAATTTAAGCTTATAGAAATCACTGTGGCCCTATAATAACCACTGAATATTTCAAGGTGAGAATGTAGTCTCCAGTGAGAAATTGCCAGGGACCTCTCTTTAAAAAAAAAAAAAAAAAGTCACCAGTTGTTATTGTGAATTGGAAACTCTTGTAATGAGATAATCAGTGTGACATTGTCATATAGACTGGTTTGTTGATAATTAGTGAACTATGGGAAATCATTAATGGAGGATTTTAATTCAGCCATGACTAAAAAAATGGTTATGCAAAGAAGGATTTTATTGTCTTTACTAATAAAACTGCACTTTACAGTCTGTTATGACAGAGGAATAGACCAGTGAACCTAATTTGCACATATTCCAATAATAAAATTTAAAGTAATGTGAATTGTAATGTTTAGTTAGAACATATAAAGTCATGCTTAGAGGTGGAGGAACACGCACAGATTTGTCACAGGAAAGAAGTTAATTTTCACTGTGGGTCTACTTTGTCTTCTTTAAATAAGACAAACAGGCGACATGAAACATTATTTCATTTGCATAGGTTAATTAAAAACAGTGTCTGACTTCTTTTTTCCGTGTTGATCCAAATACTAATTAAAAACCACAAGTAAGGTACATAAACTGATAATGCTGACAGCTTTTTGCATGAGCCTTAGAGGACAATTATTTTTAAATCTTTAACACTGGTATTTCTGGTATCAGTATTATAATATGTTTGCATTATTTACTAAACAACAAAGCCGGCGAGCCACTTTTTAACTTACATGGTGCTATGGTCTAGTTACCTTGATGCTGAATTTATACTTAAATGAACAGATCTGGGTTTGTGTTCCTTTTATTTGAAGGGTCACTATATAGTTCTTCTTGTGAAAAGAAGAATTATAGTAAATGGACTTTTAATTATATAGTGCTTTTCTCCTCTTACTGAGCACTCAAAGTGCCCACTAGAGGCCACTTTCACCCATTCACACAAACATTCATACAGCTCTTTATTTTACATTTTACATCTTTAAATGCTTTATACCTATCACACACACACTCATGTTCTGATGCATGTATTGGGGGCAATTTAGCAACCAGTATCTTGCCCAAGTGCACTTCAGTATGCGGAATGGTAGAGCTAGGGATCGAACCACTGACCCTCTTTACCTGCTGAGCCCCACTTGCTTCATCCTGTGACTTCTCTTAGTGTCCTTTGTCAGAGTAAAGCTTTTTTCTTCAGCTGCATCTAAAAATTACATTTTTGAAAAGTTAACTTGCAAAATTACAGTTGACCGTGTGACACTTATTCACATTGGACTTTACACCAGTGAACCCATTTAAGGGTTGTTAAATGGCCACTTGTCATTTGGTTATTTAGATGGAAGTGCAGTGAAGGTTAAAAACGAAACCTTTCAAAGTCACAGAAAATACTAATAGATACACCCCTGAACTTTAGGTCTAGCTGAATTTGGTCAGGGAAATGAAGAAAACAGAGAATACTCTAATGCAGTGGTTCCCAAACTTTTTTTTGCTAGGCCCCCCTTTGTTTTACAAGAAAAATGTTCGCGCCCCCCCCACCACGCAAACACATCCTCCAACCACACACACCCATATTTTGTTTTCAAACTCCATTGCGGTTTATTTCACACCTCAAACATTTAGTAAACAATTAAGCAAATACAAGTAAACTGCAATAAAATCAGGTAGTAATAAAATACACTACTAACTCTTTTACGCTACGTCCACACCTACACGGGTATTTTTGAAATCGCAGCTGTTTCTATGCGTTTGGGCCTTTTGTCCACACGTAAACGACGCTTCGAATCACCGAAAACGGAGATTTTTTAAAACTCCTTTTTTGCTTTACGTGTGGACGAGATACTGTTTGTATGTGATTTGAACCGGGGGAACAAATTGTGGCAGGATCAGCCTGATATTATTTGTATCCCACTGTAACGTTACTGTATAAAGAGCTATTATCTCCAAAATGTCAGGAGTAGTTAGTCATTACAAGAAGTGTTTGTTAAAAATCAAGAATGTGGGATACTGTTTGTCCGTGATTTGGACAGCCCAGCGTGTGCTCCCGACGCAGGTAAAACCAATTCTGCAGGGAAGACCTACCTCCGCACTTGTGCAGGTGAAGCCAAAAGGAAGATATGCTTCACCATATTTTCTAGTCTTTGGCTTGGAAGGAAGTTGGTTTGGAAACATATTTATGTTTCATCATTATGTTTCATTTATGCTTCATCTCCTGTTTTGCGTTTGTGTGGGCGCCCAGTCAAAAACTTGTCCATTATGATAGCAGTGTCCAAGCATTCTTTTTTTTTTTCTTTTCATACCGCACCCCCCCCCCCCCCCCCCCCCCCCCCCCCGCAATGGCTCTGCGGGCCCCACACTTTGGGAACCTCTGCTCTAATGGGACTCTATTCTGAGAACAGTGGGAGGAAATTTTGTGGAAAACTAAATAAAACTCAGATTTTTGTTTGTAATGACATGCTAATCATTGTGTCTTAAAGTAAAACTCAAAGCATTTGATACTAGGCATGATTCATCGCAAGAGATCACAGGCCCACATGTGTGGACAATAAACCTCTTCATTCAGTCCCAGCCCTCTGAAAGTACATGCACATTTTTTAAGTCTTGTCTTTGCTGCTAATTAATTGGAGTAGCAATTACATACATGCAGATGTTCAGCCAGATGCCAGTGAACTCTGCTCTGAAGTCATGTTGGCAAATTAAACCTGACAAACATGAGGCATGTAATCAAGAGTTTGTCTAATAACAAGAACTGCATCTGGTCTCAGACACACCTGGGATGCAAACATTTCCAAGATTTAGTGAAGTACAAATATTATGAGACAATACTTTATATGTTTGATCATGGGGCATCCAAATAGCTGCTTGAGAGACATACCACTGGAAATGCTTATCTCATTTCTTGACAGAACCTTTGTTCCACGCCACCTTCAGTTGTTTTCTGTACGTTGGTATCCATGAATAGACTCATAATGTTCAGAAAGAAAGATGCAATTTTGTTAGATGGAGTAGGCAGAAAGACATTTGTGTTTTTGTTTGGTATGTGTGTTTTGTTTTTCATGACAGTAGCACACCATTCAGTCCAATAATATAAATACCAATAGTGTTAGCAGTACATACTTAAACGTATTAAATGTAAAGGTATTTAAAGGTATTTATGCATGAAAATGGATCTTGGCAGTATTATGTTACAAGTGTTAGTGATACATTAAGCACCACTCGTTCTTAAAGGTGGTGTAGGTGAACTGGCTATAATATATATGTTCTAAAGCTAATTATCCTGAAGTAATGCATTCTGTTTTATCATTGGTTTTGTGTGTTATTATTATAATATGTGGTGTATGCACACATGGACTAAAAAATGCATGGACTTAAGATATTATTGCATGTTCTGATAAACCTGCTGCTGATGCTAATCCTCCATTTAGATGCGAGATCAGAATACAACAGATGTTGTACTTGTACACACATTATATTGTTATATTGTTTTGTTCAAGTCAAGTCTGTTTACTCTGCAATTTATTGTCAGTTATACATTTTCACAGTTTGACATAACAAAGAAAACCCTCGTAACGCAGACTAATATTTACTTTCAAATGTGTTTCTTACTTTATCATCTAATGCACACAGGCATTGAGAACTCTTGCACATCACTATGTATATGTAGTAATAAAAGTTCTTATGTTTTTAAAAAACTTCTGGTGATAGTTTCCCTGCTCGTTTTCTCCAGCGAAAACGGCACAGCTCCAAAGCGAGTCAAACTGTGATGTGCTGCAATGCAGATGGATTTTTCATTGCCCTGCTTGAAGGAGGGCAAAGCGGTAACATTGCCTCCCTTCTCGCCAGGGTCTCTCTTGTCTCGGCAGCCTCCAGTCAAAACGCATGATCATCATTCCTTCTCTCTTTATCACCACAATGTACCGCGTCCTCACCGCCTGACAATTTCATATACGCTGAAATTCATGACCTCATCACAATGCCGAAATTGATTTAGCATGCTGTGATTTCCTTTTCGCTTCTGAAGCCTATTCTGATTTTTTTTTATTTTTGATGGCAGTGGGAATATGATGTGCTGAATTTTTGCGCTCTTCAATTACATTTGATGTCATGAAGTCAGATTTGATGGTGCTCAAACTGCACAAAGCAGATGGTCCAGTATATGACAATAAACAAGGAAATACAGAAATTTTATACTACCTACAAAATTACTACAGATCTCTATTTCCACTTTAAGATGTCAAAATGAATGTATGTCATGTCTTTTCAAAGCTATAAAAGAACTCCGAGGCCCTTGTTCTTGCTATAAAGTCTCCAGTCTGTGAAATATTTACATTCATCGGGCAAGAGACAGAAGATTATGTACAAGATGATTTGTAAAAAAGGAATTGAATTAATATCTGGCTGGGTTAATAAAGTGTCTGGTGTTGTCAAAGATGACAGGTTGAGGCGATGTATTTGATAGGTAGCATTTATAAAATCCCATTGAAAGGCATCATTAATCTTCTCATCTGGATGCCATGGGACATAAAATGAAAGAGTGAGAAATTACTTGTCATCTTCACAGCAGTGCACTGGAACATTTTAAATGGGGATGTAATTGTTTTCCTGATTAGTTCAGCGTGGGCATGTGTCTATTTATTTACATCTTCTGTTAACAAGGACAGTGTTTGTTGTGACCTACTTCCCCCACCCATACCCAATTGCCGATGAAAAATCCCTTTGAGCTCTGGGAGCAGCCTCAGAACTGCTTCTTCTGGAGAAAGGAACATTACAATAGTTGAAGTAGACCGTTCAAAGTTACCAGCGAAGTGAAGGGATTCTTTTCTTTATGAACAAATAGATGAGCACATGGGAAGTAACTAAACCCCTCTTTACGGATCCTGCTGTGACACTAATGATAATGTATGGTGACTGAGTTGAGCAGACAGGATTAGTGTTTTCCCAGAGAGCTATATATTTTGGATTGATGTTATGTGCATAAAATGGGCCATTATTGGGCTATCTCCCTGGTGTAGGAACTGAACGAGATGAACCATAGTAAAATACATTCAATTTAAACAGATAAATAAGGAGGTTGAGAAAAGAAAAAATGTAGACTGAAGGTTGTTTATCCAAACTATATTCAGTCAACTTTAAATCTTCTTCTGCTTGTTCCCTTTTGAACTAAAAAGGCAGCTTAATGCGTTTGTAATTAACTTTGGTGTGTTCATGCAGTTTTAAAGGAGGATGTGGAAACGGCATCACACGATTGCTGCAGATTTTTTAGCTGTGCATCCATGATGAAAATATCGCTTTCCACTTTATTCCAAAGGTGCTCTATTGGATTAAGATCTGGGGACTGTGGAGACCATTTGAGTACACTGGGAAATGATAAATGGACTGGTTCTTTCTACTTTACCTGAGCACTCAAAGAGCTTTGCAGAACATGCCTCATTCACCCATTCATACAAAACACTTTTTTTCTATGCCTAAGTGCTTTCTATCTTATATTCACACTCCGATAGATGCATTGGAGAGAGACTTGAGGTTAGTACCTTGCCCAAGGATATTTGGCATGCAGACTGGAGGAGCCAGGGATGGAACCACCAAAGTACAATGGTGGTCAGGACAGATGTACAACAGTAAGTTTCTACAACCATCTGTAAAATACAGTGGATACAGTGGATACAGTGGATGTGCTGTAATAGTTTGGAGCCGGATAAATTTCAGCAAACTGATTTTGATCCACCATGCAATATCATCTGGAAAGTATCTAATTGACAGTGGCTTCATTTCACAGCAAACCCCAATACACTTTCAATGCAGTAAAAGCATAGCTGGATAGAAAAGGACACAGTAGAACACTCTCAGTCATGGATTTACCTCGCCATACCCCAGACTAAGACATTAGTGGAGCAGTGTAGGATCATCTAGACAGAGAACAATACAAAGGTCAGCCAACATCCAAAGAAGAGCTTATCCTTTTTCATCTGCTGGCTGCTGCCTTTAGGGGTCACCACAGCAGATCATCTGCCTTTGTCTCTCACTATCCTGTCACACCAACCCTCTGCATAGCTTCCTTCACTACATCCATGTACCTTATCCAAGTTCTTGTTTCCTCCTTCCTAGGAGCTCTATCTTCAATATCCTTTAAACACATCTGCACATTTTCAAACCATCACAACCTTGCCTCTCTAACTTTATCTCCAAACCGCTCAACCTGAGCTGTCCCTCTTACATACTAATTTCTAATTTTGTCCATTCTGACCACTCCCACTGAAAATCTTCACACTTTCAACTCTACCACCTCCATCTTGGCCTGTTCCTTTCTGCCCACTGCCACCGTCTCCAAACCAGACATTATAGCAAGTCTCACTACCATCTTGTAAACCTTCCTTTTCACTCTTGCTGCTATCCTTCTTTCACAAATCACCCATGATACTCATCTTAACCCACTACTATCTCAGCGAACTACTATTTCCATAGCTTCATGGCATAGCTCATCAGCTTTATCCTCCTGTAGCTACTACAGTTCTGCATATCACCCTTGTTCCTGAAAACTGGTGTTTGCATAATCCTTCTCGATTTCCCAGGAATCCTTTCACTCTATACAGTATTCACTCTCTATTCAAATGGACTTATTCTTATATAGTGCTTTTCTACTCTCAAAGCGCTCCATACAACACAGTACATTCACCCATTCACACAAGCACTTTCTTCTATGCTTTTAAGTGCTTACCAACTACCTACCATTCACACACATTCATACTCCTATGGATGCATCGGAATATCTTGCCCAAGGATATTTGGCATGCAGACTAGGAGGAGCCAGGGAATCGAACCGTCCGGTCAGTAGATGACCTGCTCTACCTCCTGAGCTACACCCACCCCTCGCTCAAAAGGTCCACTGCCCTCTCTCCTAGAGATCCATACCTAGACTTTCCTAGGCTTGCCTAAATCTGAAGTTGGTCATACTAAATATTGACTTTAAAATGTATTAGAATTGCTCAAACTGTTTTTATGCTAATATGCTAAAATATGCTCAATTTCCATTCATATTTACCCATGTTTCAGTTACTCATTGAAATAAATAAGTAAGGTAAGCTAGGCTTTATACCTTTTAGCAGAACTGTCTTTCCAGGCATTTCCATATCTTTCAATTTTGATTGAAAATTTAGCAAGGTTAGATTTTAAAACTTATGAATTTCTTATGATTTTAGGGAATGGGACAACAAAAGCTGAATTACCTTCATTTGTAGTAGGTTAGCAACTTTAACTAGCCCATCTGAACATATTTGTGTTTGTTTTTTCTTTTCTTTTTTTTTTAAGATTTTTAAGATTATTTTCAAACAGTCCAATTCTGATCTCAACTGTAATCCTGATGAAATACTGTTTTAGCTTTACAAATAAGTATTGCTCTATGAGTCTGTATAGCCTTGTATACTCTAGGCACTGGAGACAAATGAGATGAAAAACATTAAGTGAGAGGGAAAGTTCATCCATCCACTAAAAACTGCAGATTTCATCCATAATTCACTGTATGCTTTTATTTATTGTTACTATTCAAACTTCTAAAAGAATGTAGAGGACATTTTTATTAGCCTTATTGGTGACAAATAAATGAATACAATTTTGAGAAATCTGGAATAAATAAAATTGTAATAACCCCGCTGAGCTTGAGTAACAACCCACATCTCCAACACACTCTTTCAAACACAACTCAATATCACTGCTTTTTAGAATGAAACTAAAATAGTTAGACCGAAAACTGAACATTTCACAGAACTAAAACATAGAGAGGTGCATCAACTGACTTACTGTATATTTACTTTACATTTACTTTCTAAACCTACAATTAAAATACCTGCCCTAATTTTAAAGGCTCAAAAATAACTCCTGAATGAGCAGATGTTTGCATTTTAAGAGCAGCTGTCATGGGTGGTGCCGGCAACCCATAACATGCATACTTGTTGTAATTGAGAGGTAGTTCTGCTTGTCAAGTGAAAAAGTACATCTGTTATTACATACTGCTGCTGCAACTGGCAGGATTTATTGATAAGGGTTGTAGAACTTCCTGGCAACCTGGAAATAATTTGAACTTTGTCACGGGGGCCAAAGCTGTACAGCGCTATCAGGCAGGCTAGCCATCATTCCTCATACCATATTTGAATGTTTCTGTCATGGCTCTGCCCAGGATCCAACTGTGGCAGTACAATGAAAAGTTTTATTGTTATTATTATTATTATATTTATTTGTCTACAGATATGTTATGTCCTCTTACATGTGGGATAATATAAAATAATCATAATCCTTATCTTTATTTACTGTTATTGCTGATATGGAACACCTGAATGTTACTAACATAATTATTACATCACAAATTTATCATACTTTAAAAAAAGGAAAGGCAAAAAAACTCCTGTGGGGCATACTTTGCAAACAACCTGAATGAAATTTACAAATGTTTTTCTTATGCAGCCTCAAGCAATGTGTGCCTGTGAGGTGTTGGTCTCAGACACACACGCACACGCTCGTTCATGATGCAACTAGATCTAAGCTGAACCTGATCACTCTAGTCTCTTGGGAATCTGCTGATGTGCCAAAAAGTCTCAAGTTCACAAGCAACAAAAACCCAAGGATGCAAGCCACCTGCTGCTGCTCAAACAAAACAACAGCCAGCCGCTACAGGTCACACAGATACTTCTTCGAAGCACTGTTGACCAGCCAACCCGACATTAGCATTGATCGAGACAATGCCAGCCCCACAAGTCTTTAATAATTGATGATGAGTCATCACAAAGTTGTTATTAAATGACTAATGCTCACTGCTCTTTTCAGAGGTAACCAGCTGTGTTGTAGGAGAAAGTCAGCTGAAACCTGGCTTTTTTTTTAATACAACAATTTGCTGCTTCACTGCACAGATTATGATTACTGTAAGTCTAATATACATAATATAGGGAAGCATGATAAGGTTTAAGGTGTCAGATTTAATATACTGGGGAAAATATTTCAAGAGGAAATGGGACATGTCGTAACAATATTTTTATATTTAAAAACAGAGCTGAAAAATGCTGTTTTTCTCAGCAACATAGTAGGACATTATTTTGGATCATCTGAAATTCACTGACCATCCTCCATATTAGATACTCCTCTCTGCTGCTGTCGCAACATCTTTATATAATATGTGCTATTTCAGACTGCTGCAATGAGGAATATGATCCTAAATATCAATGCCTCATTCACTGCACACAGATGCTCAGAGCACAGCTTGAGGAAGGTACACAGACTTAGAATCAGCTTAGAAATTGCTTTTCATCAAGAGGAAGGAAAACTTAAAAAAAAAAATCTGACATGACAGATGGTATGTGTGAATGAGTAGGAACAGGATACTGCATCATAAGGTAGCATGTCTTTTCATACCTGTATAAGCCCATAATTCCTATGATTGAACCAACTCTCGACATGGAAATGGCTGCTCAAAGAAAACCCCATACAAAGAGCGACATGGAGAGGGGTGGGGCACAAACAACAGACACAAGTTAATTTATAGGTAGCCTTTGTTCAACAGCAACCGCAAAAACATTATACCTCAGTAAGTCTACTTTATTAGTTGGCATGGATACCTTGCCTTGTTTTGCTAAGAAAAACAAACAAAAGAAAAAAACACTCAACGGCACGTCGCATCTGTTCCGCTAACGCTTTTTTCAGTCAACACAGACGTGATTGTTTTTGTGGCTCTAGCTGCTAAGTTTGACACAACACCAGATCAAATTGAATCATTTAATTTGAGATCTGTACCATGCTAAATTAAATCTTTACTCTCCTGCTCATCACTGGACTTAAATGACACAAAAAATTTAAGTTTTTGAGTATATTGACTGACATTTGTTTTGATAATGTGCAAAGATGTTAGCTTGAATTTCAAAGAATGCAATAGTTCGATTCAGGACAGCTTTCTTTACAAAACTGAGTTCTATCTTGCTGCACAAATGGATGCACACACAAGCCGGCACCCCGCTGTGTGTATTAGAACTGGTACAGTATATTTATGGCTGGCACCGTGTCAGTTTTACATAGAAGTGAATGAGAGAAGGAAGTTGCACCTGCCCCTTTGTTCTCTTCCCCGAGGGGGATCTTTGTGTGGATCTTTGTGTTGCTGTGTGCACTCTGGAATACAGTGACAAATATCAGTCTATAATCCACAGAGACACTGACAAAGAATGAGTTTGTTCCTTCTTTTCTATTCACTGTTACAGTTACATGTATGTTAAATGAGTGGAATTAAGCTGCAGGCTGAGCTATCTAGAAGTATTTTAACAGAATAATCTCAACTACTGCTTTCCTTTTCCTTTTTTCTTCTTTTTAAAATCCACTCACTTTTGCACACACACACACACACACACACACACACACACACACACACACACACACACACACACACACACACACACACATGCATGCACACATGGAAATACAAAAGAAATAAATTAGGCATTCTGCCAGGCCATTACCATTTTTAAAAAGCCATCTACTGATTTAAGGGGGCAAATCCTGAAAAAGAAATCTATTAAAGCAAATTTGTTACAGTATAATGGAGAAAGAGGACATGTTGTTAAAACGCAAAGAGCATCTGTATCACCTCGCCTAAAATAAAGAGAAGAAAAATACACTCCTTCCAATTGCTTCAGCTGTTTCTGCCCCATCCTGAGAGATTGGAGCTGCAGAATAAAGAAGGCATCTGTACTCTTCCAGGTCAGTCATGCCCTGTTTGGAAAGGTTGGAATTTGAGATCCAAGGATAAACATCAGCTCCCCAGAGAGGACGGTTACTCACGTTTAAATACTGCACAGGGAAAATGAATCTCTCCACAAGCAAAACAACCATGAAGAACACTTTCATAGGCTCTTTTGGGAAAGTTAATTCTCAACCTGCACCTTTAGGCAGCACAGAAACTTTGTTTGACTCATCCGTAGCTGCTTCTTTAACTCACTTGAATAACAACCATTGTGCAGAAAATGAGGAGAAATGACAATGTAAATAAAAACAGAAAGTGTCCCATTTTTCTATGAAAACTGCACTCTGCGTTTGCTAACAGAAATCACTGGAGCTAAACTTGAATAAGCCATTTCTTTTCAAATGTTTAAAATGTAATTCTGATATGCAGCATTTTCTAACCCTGCACATTTTCTATTCATTTTGATCACCCATCTCTTTATCCTGGGGAGAGAATAATGTCTCCATGGGCAGAACCAAGAGTAAACAGCTGTGCCTTTGTATTATGAGTGGTTACAGGTAATCAACAATGCATCCACTTACCCAAGACTCTTCACAGAGGGGATTGTTTTCAGCTGCACTCGATGATTGAAAGCATTAGTGATGAATGGCAAACTGCTTAGATGGTTCACAGTCTTTCACTGTGACCATGACCACCATGTGATCACTGAGGAAAAAACCATTTTGGTGTTTACTTATCTCTCACATTCAAGTATTGCAGTTTTGAAATTGCAGATGCACAAGAAGATGCTGTTTGTATTATAATTTGCAGAAGCACTATCTGTGAATGTAGTCACAGGCAATGCAAACAGAACAAGCATGTGTTTTTAGCGAGCTCCAGGTGCATGCATTGTATCTGGCGAATAGAGAGTGTTTTAGGCTCTTGATAAGAGACAAGAATGGTGACATGTGGCTGTGCAGATGCTGAGAAATCCAACATGTAGATCGCAGGTAAAATATGGTGAATTACAAAAGAAACACTTTCATTTTCTAGATCCTTTTCGTTAAGATACACAGTATCTCAGTCTTTATCTATCCTCCCCTCAATACACAGTCACACCTGTTTTCAAAGTAAATGTTATCAGATCAGAGGCCATCCAACCAAATCAAACAGACAAAGCTCAGCTGCTGTAACCTGGTAACATTTCTTGCGCAAAATAGTTTAATCTATTCAAGTAAATCATACATTGAATGGGGTGAGAATAAGTTGCCTTGTCGTGGCTTGAGGGCATTACTTCAAAGTTTAATCTCCAGTAAATTATCTGGTTGTGTGCCTTTCAGGAGAAAATGAATGCATGTGGAGAAAATCAAACATTTTATACATCACCAAATGTTGTTTTTCTGTGGAACATATTTTACTCCTAATGAGCAATTTGGCATGGAGATCATATTTTATTGTTTCTGTAAGCCTGCTGAGATGCAGTTACTGCAATACTGCTCTGCAGTGAACCAGGTCGACCAGAAGTGTGGCAAAAAAAATGAGAAATAATGAGTTTTAAGCTTATCGCACATCGAATCCTTTTTAATAATCAATAAACAAACACCAAAAAAACTGTTTTATAACTTTGAATGCTGAAATTGTCACATTAATAAAGAAATAGGTTAAGCTCTAGTTATAGAGCTGATTATCAGTTCCCAGACTTTTTATGGGTCCAGATGGTGTGGTGTTACAAAAATAATGAATGAATTACTTGCAAGCATATGTCCAAATGCTTGAAGTAAGAAGCAATTTTAAATCTACTTCTTAGCCTTCATGTGGGATTCATCATCAGGAAAAACAAAAGTGTTTTTATGGTGATGATAAACATTTCGTGTTCTCATCTCTTGTTCAGTTAATGCTGTATAGAACAAAGTTACATTTTCTTTAATGCTCACTGAAAGTTCTGTCCTTATTTTTTGGCTACATCATGTTCTCTATTTTTTTCCCCTAAATTTTAGTTCAGCTTCTGTAATTGTTTTGCACTTATGTGCACAGACAAGCAGTAGAAAAAACATGGCTCTGAGTCACCACTGCTTCATTGTCTCGAGGGTATACAGCTAGCTCTTGTGGCAACCTCTTTTTGTTTGGCTTCACTAACAACTGCCATCAAGATGGCAAAGAAAAAAGATTCTGGCAGATAAACATCTCTTGCACCATATGCAAAGAAGAGAAGAGACTATGTTTCATGTGCCAGCAAAATAAGTGAAAAAACTGACAGAACAAAATCTTTTAAAATAGCTAATTCTTCTCTTTACTTATAGGTTTTTGACTAACTGCTGTCTAATAGAAGCAGAAATGTCAAGAGTCAAAAAGTACAGTGTAATGGTAAGTGAGCCAATATCAATTCAATTAGAGGGTCTTTGGTTTTGCAGTGGCTGAAGCTGCATTGGTCGAGTATTTATTATCAAAAACCATCTGAGGGTTTTCCAAGTAGTTTATATAAACTTGTTTTTCACACTATAAAGCACCTAATGAAATCTGTTCCTCTAATCTTGCAGCCATACTGAATCTTACAAATCATACAAAATCTACAAAACCCCATCCTGTAGTACACAGAACCTAACAATGGCATATTACAACCATTTAGGCTTCTGGGATAAACTAGTTAAACTTCAATGGACAAACACTGGCATATAGTTGGAGTTGCAATAATCAATCCAATATTCATTGTCCTTTTAGCTCAGCTTCACCCCCACCTCCTCCACCACAAAAAGGAAAACATCTGCCACTTTAACTTCTAAACGGTCCTCAAGCTAGTTCCTAACTGTCTGTGTCTGTCTGTGGTACTGGTAATAAAGGTTTTTTTTCACAAACAGCTTTCAGCATCTGCTGGAAGAAGTGCCACTGATGGGAACAGCAAGCGTGAACCAAAACTGTAAAGCTACAAGTTAGTAAACCAAAACAAGACTGAAGACACTATTTACACTGTGAAGAGCTTACAAAAACTGCAACATTAGATTTTAAATGAATTTGCAGTTTATACTTATCATAGAGCCTTACCAGTCACCTGTGACACTTTTATTTTTATTGTGTTGTTTATTTGTTCTTTATTCTAGACCATCTATCTATCTATCTATCTATCTATCTATCTATCTGAAGCATGTAGGGGAAAAGAACAGAAAGCTGCGTTAGCTATGACAGAAATAACAACCTGGTTCAAAGTGAATCTCAAATACATTTATATATTTAAACATTTACAGACACACAGCCACTGACATCACCATTTAGCTTCTGTAATTCAACAGATGTCACATCACCCCACCTTATAACCATGTCTCTTAAATAGTTTGCAGGTCTGACCAGTCAACAGTGGACAGCCTGCAGCAGCATGTCCCAGAGCTTGCTACAGTTGTGTTATGTTATGCTGGATTACAATCAGAGATGACAGCCTGAACAAGTACGAAGCAGATGGTGCCTAACATGGCATCAGTTACAGGTCTTACATGGAAACCTTTCTTCCTTTTACTTGCCCTCTGCTCCATATTGGCTTGGATCATCAGTAGGATCTCATTGTTCACTGACGTTATTACTTACCTGCACTTTTTTTGTTTTTTGCTTTGTGGTGCACTGGAAAATGGATCTTAACCTGTGATAAAATATATTCTATTCTATCTATTCTATCATAATGTTTGTAAAACAAATCAAATATTGTGTTTGTATCTGTAAAATCAACACATTTGTGAATTATGTTAACAAGATCAAACTAAAAAAAGATTTGTTTGCTTTGAGCTGTCAGTCATATTCTCAGAACCATGGATTACTGTTTCACAGAAAGACTCATTGTGACAAATATTGGGTCCATTATGTTGGGTCTATGTATAGGTTGAAATCACAGAGTTTGCTTTTAAAAGCAGGGAGACAAAACAGGGGGGAAACCTGTTTATCAAACTAAAACAAGCTGCTCGTTCACAAGCAGCTGCCTAAACGTTGTTGAAAATGCCCAAAGTGTGCAGCTGCAGCCTTGAGCTTGGACCGTTCCTCTTCAGGCTTCGAAATAATCTGATTTCAAAGGCTAAGTAAAATTTTCACCTCGTCCAAACAAAAAGATCCCACACTGTTATCAGTAATGCTACATATTATTACTATAGCTCCCGGATCTAGACGAAAAAAGACTTTTAAGATCTTTAAGTCCCGTAAGATGCTTCATGCTAGGTGGCATGCTAATGTCTTGTTTGTTTTGTAGACAAAGTAGCGTATTTGCAAAAAAAACATTAGTTCTTCCTCTCACACCTGACAGCTATGATAAGGTCTATCCATGCCACAACCTTAAGGCTGTGCTCAACAATTGGTTTTGGAGCCTCACTGTTAGCTAAAGGTGACCATAACTGGACAAGATGATGGTGTGTGATATGAGCTAAAACTAATCATTTTGGTTAGCAGGCTGAATTCATGAACTTCACATGAGTGATGCAAATGGTGACTAACATATCTGTTAATTAATATTAATAAATAGGAAAGTAATATAATAATTTTACCAAAAGTGAAGCCTAACCTTCTTGGATGGGCTTTCTCTCTACTTTATATAATATCATCTTCTTTGTGTTGTAGTTACTTACATTCTGTGAACAGAGCAATATGCATAAATCAACAGCAGGTCAACAGGTCTGTTTATTAATAAAATAGATAGTTTCAACAATACAGCAACAATTACCTTTCAAAAAAAACCCCAAAACTGTTCTTTGTACTTGTTTCTTTTTTTAAACCATGAGTCAGAAATGTTATCCCATGCCAATGAGATCTTTGGGACACTTTGATGTATCACTCTTCATTTTGTAGATTTCCTTTCTTTGTAAAGTTTCTCGCACTGTCTACATCAGCATGTTGAAAGTGCAACAAAGAAAAGAAGAAATTTTATTATTAATTTTATAAATGTTCATTTATTCTACATTATACTGGAAAGAAACCGACAGAAACTGATCCAGTGTGATCATGTTCACAGGATAAGTCGGATTTCCTTAAAAAAAAAACCCCAACAAAACCCAACAACAACAACACAAAGCGAGACTAGCCATTTTCTCTAGTTTCTATGTAGCCAGCAGTTGGTTGTAACATCATATTTACAGTGCAGACATGGGAGCGGTATCAATCTGCAAACCAAACTCCTAATGCAAATGAGATTATTTCCTAGAATTTTGACCTATCCCTTTAAGTTCCAGGAACACAGAACTAAATAACAGCAGGTGCTAAATGAGAGAAAAAATAAATATATATATATATATATATATATATTTGGTTAGGGTGGGGTGCTTGTTGAAGCACCATACAAACCTGGAAAATGAGTCAGTAGCTGCTGTTTAAAAGGTCATGGTGGTATTGCCTAACAGCAATAATCTCCAATATGTGAGAAGTGTAAACACATACATTTTTTTCTGTCTAAATTACAATGTGACATTAAGCTGACCAACATTTTTAGCCAGAGTGTTATTTGACTCCAGATCCAAGTCCAGTGGGTTGAAGTGTAATTATGACTAAAACCAATGATATCTCGTTGAGTAAAATCAATCAGTTTTCTCCATCTTTCACTTTTTAAAAATATAATTCAGTTGTGCTTAAACTATAACAGGAAAATTGATTGAAATTTCATTAAGAAATCGGTGAAGTTTGTTGAATTCATGTTACTGTGGTTTCAAAATGTACATAGTCATTTTCATTATTTAGAAGTTATTTTATTAAATATCCATTCTACTTTAAAAAAAAATGTGAGAATTGGGATTATTATGATTACTGTGATTATAGTAGCAAATTATAAGGCTTAGTAATAAGGCTTGTCATAATGGTAAATTTTACTAACTGCCTATTCAGGAAGTCTGTTTTGTTAGTGAAATTCTAGTATTTTTTTTTATAGTACGTTTGTTAGCACTAAAAAGTATCTTTATCTTTGTAATACAGGCACACAGTCCATCCAACTTGGTTACTAAGCTTACGTTAGCTGATAAATCTTATTAATTCTGCTTCCAAAGAGTCAAGAAGGCAACAACCATAAGGTTAAAAAAGAGGCTTTCAAGTGTGGATTTGCTAACTGTGGATGACATCATGGAGGGTATGTTTGTCTTTAATACACAGTCTATGAATATTACTATAAAATGAAAGACGTGCGAGAAGTGTCTGCACCTTCAAAAACAATTTTGGTGACTAAAATCTTATAAGTTAAAACTTACAAAAAAAAGAAAAAGACAAGTTAAAGTTAGCTCAAAGGTTAGCATCCCGGGTGAATGTCCCATGTTTTATCGATCAATCCACCATTAGCTGACCTCATGCGGACCTTGTTGCTCTATATTTGACCTCACCTCACTTCCCAAAGCCAGTCTGTTAGAGAGACTGTCTGCCAGAAAGGCTTTGTAGCAGGAAGTGCTGAAGGCAAATTACCAGCTATTTCAGATACACTGAACTCCCTTGCCCTCCTTGTCCAAATCTCATAAAAACTGAGATGTGAACATAAACTGTATGTTCTCATAATTCTTTGTTAACCTAATGTTAGGTTACTGAGACACCTTTCACAGAAGTGAAACAATTGAGCCCCCCTAACTGAGCTACCTTCTGACACATTTCTGGTTTTAGAACAAAATTAGAGCCAAATAAAAGATGACTAGTAACGCTTTAGTTAAATTAGAGGTAGAGATAAAACTGGCTTTTGGTAATTATGCTCCTGCTGAGTCAGTTGCAAGAGAGAAAATTCAGCAGCAGATGCTTTATGGGTTATCTGGAGTATTGTCATTGGCTGAAAATACATTTGTGCCATAACTTACTCCACATTCCTCGGTACATGAGTCCTCTTTTCTATTTAGCTTTAGCTGATGTAAACAAATTAAATATAATTTAAAGTAGAAAACAAATGTCAACGATAAGCTGCAATGGAACAATTTCCATACATACATAAACACTCAAAATATAAACATTTATGTATTTTGTAGACTGAATGACTTCTTGATTGGGTTCTCTATTTTAGTAGAATAATGGTCTAAAGCTGGCTCTTTCAGACCACAGGTGTCAAACAATGATAGACTATGCACCCACTCACCCAGTCCTGGATAAATGGCTTTGCACTGGAACAGATGTTGTCTGGCAGCACTTTAAACAAGTCACATTTCAATATCATGAATGGAGTTGAGCAGACATTTCTTTAATTGGCATGCTGTTGTATAAGAAATAATCGGCTCATTTTAGTCAAATGAGTGATGACTAGAAAATGTGGCCTTAAAGAGTATCCATTCTGTTCTTTAGGGACTAATCTGGGAAGCATTCATATTTATTGTCTGTGTTCAGATAGACATGGATTTTCTTGTCTCACGTGTCAGGGTTATAAAAAGAGGAAGAGATGATTAATGATGCAAGTTTTTCTTTTAAGTGCCATTATGGGGCATCATTCACCACCGCTACACACCACCGTATAACCTCAAGCACAGAAAATCTTTATTCAGCCCGAGCTACCTCTATAAAGAAGACAAAATTCAATCACTTTCCCCTCTGTGGTGAAAGAGACAGGCTGGAAACAGCATGACTGTGTTTTAAAACCAGCTACTGTACAAGAGCTAAGCTGAATTCTGGTGCTCAAAAATAGTGCAACAGCAGTTTGCTTAGAAACAATGAGAGAGTGTGGGTAGCTACGCAGTCGATGTATCATTTCTCAGTTGTTGTATCTGTAATGAGAATCTGTAGTAAACATGTTAGGCTGTTTTTGTTGCATTTAAGTTGACAATTGTGCATTTTTTTTCTGTGCTGCATCTTATCTATGATGATAAATTATGCATACACTCTTCCTTCACTCACATTAACTTGTCCTGCTGCACTCACTCAGTGAATAATTTAAAAAAATGATACAAGCTCTCCTATATGTAATAGCTCTGCTGCTGTAAATAAGTACAATGACTAATTGCTACACTTGTATCTAAACACTTATGTCTTCTACCAATTACAGTAGATTCATTTGAAGCTATTATGCGTTACCAATCTTGTTTTGGAAGTGACTTGGGGGAACATAATTAATAATGCAAAGTTACTGCATATGAATGTCATTTCCTGGAAATTATAATATGCCACGAATGGATTCCTTTTTAGCAACAAGAAAATACCACGTTAATAATGAAGCTGTACTTAGCTGAAGTGTACTTTTGTCTTAGCCAAGGTCACAGGTTCAGTTTTGTCTCACTCCTAATATGCCATCTAAGATTTAGTTTCATGGCTCCAGTATTGAATATGTGCAACATATGGACTGCTTGGTTTTAACACTGATACACACACCTACAATACAAATATGTCAAACACATGTGGGGCTACTAGCCTTCTGATTATCTGCTCTGGTGCCTGATAGATACAGAAAGCTATCCTTCCAAGTCATGACAATGGCAAGACCAATCTCATTCACCCTGTCACGGGGATTCCCATTCAGGACACCTTGGCATCACATTTCATCACAGTGGGCAGCTTTAAGCTTCGTTTTACAATATTTGGTAGCTAAACCTTTCCACACAGCAAGTAACAAAAAATTCATTCAAAAGAAAAAAATCTGCAAGTGAAAAGAAATCACAAACTATAAAGCCTTAAAAAAGGATTAAACCTGGCATGCCTCTTTTGTTGTGTATGTATGCCTTCTTGCCCTGTGTCTTAAGGTCTATTAAGATACATTATGAAGCATAAAATTAGAAGCATATAATCAAAGGGACTATAATTACAACATAAGGCTTTCCTATTGTTTGAAATATCACATACAAAGTTCAATCAAGGTATACTGAACTATTATTCTCCACCGTGTGATCACATATCTTTTCTGTATCCAAGCCCCCTGGACCTTTGGAACATTACTAGGTACTGTATAAGGTTCAAAATTTTCCATTTGGCTAAATCTGTTGTTCAGATAACAGTAATCATCACGGAGTGAGTATGTACATTTATTAGAAATCTCAAGATTTAATGAGCAGATGCTAAAATAAACAGTGAACCCACTCAGTCCTCAGAGGATGTAAATCTTTCTTCTATGTAATGCCTCCAGAATTTTAATGCTTGAGGAAATGTATTTCTGCATGATACGTTAGTTACTTGAACTATACAACATTTCCTTTTTGTAAGTTATTGCATCGTGTTATTTAATGAGTTTCTGCTTTGAGCTTTCCTTGCTCTTAGAGACCATCAAATCTGGCTCGAACAGTCCGGCAAACATGGTCTGTGTTGCCAGGCAATAGACAAATGTATTAATGGATTTAAGCATACCCAGACAGGCTGTAATAAATGGAAGGGCTTGCCTGGCATGACATCAGCTCAGTCTCTATGGTTCTCAGTGCTATATTCTTAAGTTCTTTCCTTAAGCCAGGCACACAGACCCAAAACGTATTGTAAATAGGGCGTTATGTAGTGTGCTCATCTCTCTGTTTACACCTCAGGCAACACAACAAAAATGTTCAGCAGCTCAAGTTTTACAATCTGGTACACTTTAATAGATGTGCAAGGTAACATGAACACAACTGAAGGTGTGCTGAAAATATTTAAATGTGTTATAAATAGGTCTAGCAGCTTGGTGATCTCAGTCGAGGAATGGTGAGAGAGTGGTTTTGTCCTCTAAAGTAATGCGCTGTGCTCTCATTAACTGCTTTTGTACCTTTCTTAACTTGTCCTTGTAAATCTAATTTGACCAACTGTGACTGTTAGAGAGATGCGTGAAAAAGTCCAACAAGGAGGCAGGACCTAATGAAAGTTATTTATACTGGCATTTCCAACTCCAGAGACGTTCTGAATAACCAATTTCATTCAGAGGCTGTAAAATACTGGCTCTCCGTGAAAGCTGTTGGCTATATGACAATAGATAGACAGGTCTATCACTCCCAGCTTGTCACATATGATGAAGACCTCTTAACATCACATTTAAACGCTCTGCTTTAAAGTTCAGTTTTCAATGTACAATTTTAATATTATGAAGGTTTCTAAAATGTAACCATTTTTTTTTTGTTCCATAACCTAATGAAAGAGTGAATGTGGCAAGTGAAAAAAAGATGAACCGAAATGCAAGACACAAAGCTCCAAAATACTGGAAAATTTATGACCGACTGTGCTGCCACCCCTCTGGGCTCCTAATCTGGACTTTTAACACCTTAAAAGATGACAATTATTTCTTATTGTTCAATCTTTCTTCAATACTGCTTCAGCTGATGACAAAGTAGTGATGGTAAAGGACTAAGGATCTCTGAAAAGCCAGTAACATAAGACAGAATGACTGTATTTGACCTCCTGGGATGAGAATGGAATAACACAGTGATCCTCTTTGAGAAAAAGATTTTTTTTAAAAAAGCAGTGTCTTTTCCAAGATGTCCAGAGTCAAAGTATGACCGAGAAGGTGGAAACATGGTGCAGTGACTTTAAGCTGCTTATCCTGTTTAACAGCCCTGCAGAAAGCCAGTGAGGGCAACAATCAGAGAGATGCTCCTCATATAAATAAAAATGGCCACAATTTAGCTTTGTGATAACACAAACACAAATTTTATCTGGAATGATGAATATCCACAAATAATCCAGTAATAAATGCTTTTTTGTGTAAATTTTGTACTTCTGTTGTCAGATTGAAATAATAATTTGACACAATCTGGCTGAAAATGGGTTTCCAGGCAAGACAAATATCCTATCTCCTGTGTAATTTAGTCACATTGTTCCACAAAAAAGGAAGTGTATAGAAAATAAAGTGCTATAATCTATATATTGTTACCACACGGTGTGGACAACAAATATCAAGTACAGGAAGCTAAATAATTACAATATGGATGAAAACATGGAGGCATTTATGGTTCTAATCACAGAGGGAAATAATATATTACCAAGAATAGATGTGATGTGTGAAGCGTCTCGCTGTGCCAAAACAAGATGTGCAGTGCGGGAAGTCATTTTTAGGAGTCAAAATGGTAAAACCAATTTTCTTCCTAGCATATTTCACTTTATTTTGCTTTTCTTAAACACTCTGCTGACTACAGTTGTTCTGTGCTGACTAAGCTTGGCTGACCAGAACATTGAATTTTAGTTTTAATACACCATTTTAAAAATCTAGCAAGATGTTCAAAGGTAATAATTTTTTGAAATTTTCCCCTTCTACTTGTTTTCTATACCTTTTTTGCAAAAGCATCTGTATATTTATAGTGCAATAAGGGGAAACACTGGGACCAATAAAGCCAAAACTACTGATATCACGATGAGAGCAGAAGATACAAGTCTTCGATATTTAGAATACACGCTCAATTAAAACATGAAAGGAGCAGATAATTACTTAGAGGAAGAAAAAAACCCAATGATGTCCCTTAGTGAGGCACGAATGCCTCAGGTCAGTTTTATATTTTTATAATGGGTCTTATTCTTCTCAAAATATGCTAATAAATTACAAATTCACTGAATGTTAACTCCACATATAAATAAACATGGTGTTGTAATCACACAGCAGCAGCGTAGCATCTCCTCATCTCCTCAGACTCCAAAAGCCAGTGTTTATAATCACATCAGATCCATAAATAAAAAAGGAGTTAAAGATCTTGTATGAACAAGCTTTCTCAAAAAGTAAGCTGCGAGCCACTTTATTCAACTTTAGAAGGGCCATCATTTTCTTACAGTGTCCATAGAAGAGATGTAAATGATAGCTTAAAAAGATGTATGATGTTTTGAATGTGCCCAAAGCTCTGTCTATGGATATGACCAGAACACATGGGAGCTATAAAAGTCCAGTAGGATGCACCCCCAAAACAAAAGACATAAAAGTAGTCTGATTATACAAAGGATTTACTTTATTTGAACTTAAATAGTTTGTCTTTACATATCTATCTCGCAGTTAACATCATCAAATGTAAACCAATAAGAGCACTTGGTTGTACAAGTGACTCTTGAAAGCTATAATAACCTGTGCTTTCTGCGAAGTTTTGCCATTTCCCTACAGCAGATGGACAGTGAGCCCACAGAAAGCCAGTGAAGCATGCAGAAAGCAGGTCTCATGATACAATAGAGCATGCAGCAGAGAAAAGGGGCTCAGGTTCAGCATGTGTTCAGCTATTCTCTGCTCCAGATGTGCAATCTTGCCCTTTCAGCATTTTACCTAAACCCTCTGTGTTAGAATAACAGAGCTTTCAGACCAGTGGTTGTTTATCGATACAGTCCAACACATAATAAAAATTCCCTTATAAGGGACTCTTTATCTTGTCTTTTTGCCTCTCTTTATTTTGCTAGGTTTGTCAGTGTAGTCTTGCACTGTGCAGGACAGGCTTTGTAGCCCTTAGCATTCTTCATGTGTTACCTACTTTTGCTGGTTATTACATTTCAAAAGGACAGTTCCACCACCATGATAAATCTAAGCCTATACATTATAGTGCAATTTTTCAAGATGCATAAAATAGCAGGAAATTTGATTTAATGCTGCATGGCAAGCATTCAAGGTAATGCACTCATTTTAATACAGATAAATAGCAGTTTAAAATTATATTTTGTTGTTCTTTGTTAATTGAATGTATCTCTAAAAGCCCGCAGAGCTGCTCTCAGACGGAATCAAACTAGCCAGATCACAACAGAAAATTCTTACAAAGGATCAAGTGAGTGATGTAACATGACAGTAAAGACGTTGCCCATCCTTTGTTCTTCTTGCTGCCCTACTTTTGTCAAATGATACCGAGGGAGACTTCAGGTACTGCTGCAGTAATTCAAGCTTTTATCCACACATAAGAAGAGGAAAGGAAACACTTTGAACTCTGCATGAACAGCAAACAGATGCTAATGAACATGATGTTCTAGTACAGGCCTCTGGCAACAGGATTAAAACAATTTAAAGGGGAGTGGGGAAGAGAAGATATTCACACAAGCAAGGATGAACATTAAAAAACACTGTACTGATGATGATTCATACGTGGCTTGGTTAGTAGAACCAAGAAAATGCTTTTCCTTATGAACTGTTCTCATGATAATTTGAGTTATTTTTATGTAAAAATGATTTATTTCAAATGTTACTTTAGAGTTCTTTCTAAAATTGAGTTTGCAGAAAGCGTGGCACAGTTTTCCTGCAAGCAATTATTTTATGCTTTTGAGATCAATTATTGAATACATCAAAATTAAGGTTTAAGGTCTTTCCAACTTTAAAGTGCTTTGTCAGTTTCCTTTTGTCAACATTTTCCCATCAAGAGCATAATATGATAGCTTTCAAATGTACCCCTGAGAATTAAATAGAAAACTCAAATTTGTTGCATCATCATGCTTGCTGTGGATGAGAACAGAATGTCCTTTAAATCTAAGCCCACCGCAAGGAGAGAGTTTCATATTTATCCACCTTTTTTGCCGACATAATGTGAAGTGTCAGAGTTTTGTCTATTATTATAGCGAACTGAACATCCCTGCCTCCCACCCTAGTCCCTGCATCAACAGATCCAACTGTAATTGGTTATTTAACTGGTGTAGTTTATGTGAGATGATGGATGCAATAGTGAAGGATGAGGCATAAAATTGCATATAGTGAGACAGCCAGCCAGCTAGTTCTGGTACGAAAGGTTGGAAAATGTCATAAGCTGCATCGTGGTGTAGCAATAACAAGCAGAAGCATAGTAACAAACAGACACATGAATAATGTATTTACATGTGCACACATATGCCTCATGCACACACAAACACACACATACACTACAGTACACGCGTGCTTGTGCATGCACACAAAACAAATCTCGTCAAATAAATGCTTGATTATAATGTATGAAATGTTTCTGATCAGTCAGCTGAAAAACTAATTTCATTTTCTCATTAGAAGTTGCTGCCTGAGGCTCGTTCTCATGTCAATGTTTATTATTCTGAAAACAGAAAATTAAAATCATCAGCTTGGTCAGAATCAGAGCTGTGAATCACTATTTACAACTTAGGGAGAGAAAAAGAGGGAGAGAGCGAGAGGGGGGGAAACATATGAAAGACTGGACAACAATTGAAGGAAGTCATTTCATTTTACTGAGCCAGTGGATTTATAGCCAGCGTGACCTTTAGTTCTGCAGAAATTTGTTGCTTTTCAGACACTCATCATGTTTCTTATTTAACACAAGGTGCAGTGGGATAGTGAATAGTTTCCATTTGATTAGTCAGTAGATCTTAACCAGTTAATGAATTGGTTTTAGAGCTAAAGTGATAACAGAGTAATTTTCAGTGGAGCTTTTTTTTCCTGTTTTCTTGAACAGCAAAAATATTCTAATTTTCAGAAAAAGCTAAAAGCATTATTTTTGTACACAATTTAACTCTGGAGAATATAGAAACAAACATGCAAGCACACATACAAAAGCAGTATGTTCAAGATACCTTATTAAACTAAACCATGAACTGTCAGACTACAATAATCAATTAACTGCAAATATTCTGCAGCAAAATACTGATATAATCACACATTTTCTAACTTGTTTGTAAGATTTTAATATTGATTACATCTAGATTGCAATAGACTGAATTAGGGATACACTGAGATAATGGTTGAGGCTGATATTGACTAGTTTACTAGTTTACTGCCATTAGCCTGTTTGCAAATAAAGCCTCCTTTATGCATGCACTGCAGCCCTCAACTTTTCTAGACATTGCTTCCCTACAAAAAGCAAAAGGCAATCTGTCTTAGAGTTTATGGGAGATAAACAAGTGCAGGTATGCGGAGGAGGGTCACTGGCAAATGGGAAACAAATGAGACAAATATAACAAAGATGAAACTGATCAGAGTGGGACAGACAATTACAAAACACAGGGACACGGAGACAAGAAATAAGACTGAAAACAGTGTAAGAGACTAATATATTAATCTGTGTGATGTCCAATAGCGCAGTTTTGCACCAATGTGAGAACTGATGCAATACACAGCTGGCTTGTGGTCAGCTAACTTTGGACAACCTGATTGTTGTTGATTATGCTTGAAAACAGCTGCAGAGCACATTTATTCACACCAATGATAAACAGTTGTATCACATCAAGTTTTCATTAGCTAAATGGAAGCTAGAAAAAAGCTGGACGATTTTAAAACTTTATTTTAAATGATGAAAAGTTTTTTTGTTTACCTGCCACAAAAAGGGAAATGTATGTCAACAGAAATCAAATAAATAAATAAAAACACAAACTTTGCTGCAGGAACCAGCACGGAATTTTAAACATTTTTTTAATGAGACATGTATATCTTATGTAGAGGCTTCCTCATAGTAGGAAGATGATCACTTCCTGATAGCCTATTCAGCTTATTGCGGTGTTTTTGTATCTTTTAGCGCATTGTTTTGGTTTTAGGGCTAACAGCGTCACTGTTTTGATTCATTCTCATACTTCTCATTGGATCCATATACAGGAAGCAGCCTTTTCAGGCCTTGAAAAGCTTCTAAAAATCCACGTGCTCCTTGCCGAACAACAAATGCCAGAAAAATAAAGTTAGTGAGTAGCAAGTAGATCTTTTAGCAGCTAAAATGACAGATATTCCCTTTAATTATATACCTAAAAAGCATAATTGGATATAAACTCTATGTGAAAATAGTTACCATGTTAAAAATATATAAGTGCAGTTTTGGACCTCTAACATTTTGAAACTGCATATTTATAACTCCATGTTGGAGCTGTACTTCATGGATTCATACCTTCTAACCTTGGCTGGTATTTTGATCCCCTTTCTTTGGATCGTCTGTACATGAAACAGGCTCCAATTTCCATTTGTGCCTAAAAGTCTGCCACAGTGATGTAAACTACTGCAATAGTTACAACATGGACCCACATTGGAAAGGCATATGGCCTCTTCTTTTCCGGATTTCAAGGTTATTTTGTCTGGGTACAGTTAATGTGAGTGTAGGGTTATACTCCAGACACATCAAGTCTCCCAAATCCCTCTAAGTGTGAAAACATTTTGATATAATTAAAAAAAGATCAAACAAGGTGTTTCCCCTATAGAGTTTGATTTATTTTTTATTTTTATGATTAATATGATCAAAGCACACAAACTCTATATGCATTTTAAGCACTTTGATTACTGTTTAATTGTATAAATAAAAATATAAGGATGCATGACTATTTACATGGGTGAACTGAAGGTTGTATGGCTAATACCAATCTCTACAACTATATCAGTGATATAATTGATATAGCTGACCAATTTCTAGTGTGTGGTAATTCAGGCCTGGTTGTTTAACCAATTAACCAATTCTAAATTGACTTCTTGCTGCCATTAAAATAATCAGGCTTCTCTGCACTGTACTATCCTGCTCTGAATCTAGGTCTAGGGCCTTGTAGACTTCTTATTGATAGTTCAATTTACGCAAGCTCACGTCAGTCTATTACTGTGGCGTTGAGTTGTGCTTCAGGTAATAGTACATTACAGTCTTACTGTAAAGATCTAGCCTTGAATAAATAATGGCATACCTGCTGTTATATTGGTTTGCTTGAAAATTGCAATATACTGTATGTGCAGAAAGTTTGAATATTGAATATAGTTATATAGTAATATTTTAACACCTAATTAATTAAAAAGGGCCAAAATGACTCAAATGATTCTCAAGAATTTAAAGGTTATAAGCTCTTGGCCAAATAATATTTCAAAAATAACTCTATATAATATGTACAACACAGAAATGCCTTGTGCAGTCTTGTTGCAGTAAAATAGTTTTAATTTCTAGGTTACAACAATGTGAGAATGAGAATGAATAATGAATGAATAAGAAATACTTTATTGATCTTGAGCAGATTTCTCTCTGCTACACAGATTCTTGTATTATATAGACTGATGCATGTCATATGAAAATTTCCTATATCTACCCTTTTAGCAATGGAGCTGAATCAGTTAGTTTGAGCTCCTCTGCCTACCCAGTAAGTGATGGTCAGGATTATTCATGATGGATAACAGTTTGTTGGGTGACTTTGTCTACACTACAGCTTCAAAAATATTCAGTTCGCAGCCAGTCATAGACCCCAGTCTTCCTAATCAGTTTATTCAGTGTGTTGGTGTCACTAGAGCCAGTGCTGCTCCCCCGGGAGACCACAGTAAAGTTGTTACAGAATCTCAGCCTGGTCATCATTTTTGTTGGTCAAACAGTTGTTCAGTCTTTCAGCATTGTCACATGCTGCCATGTGAACACCCAGGAACTTATACTCCTCCACCCCACCAACATTCTGTCCCAAGACAGAGAGTCCTCTTTCTTCTGAAGTTGATTACCATCTCTCTGGTCTTATTCATATTCAGAACTCCACAAAATCATCCACTAGTGCTCTGTCCTCTTCCTGCCTATCACTAATATTACAGATTCAATCAGGGTTTTCCTGAAGGTGGCATGACCTGGAGTTGTACCAGACTCCAATATGTACGGGGTGAACAGGAATAGAGATAGCATGGTCCCCTTTGGAGCTCCTGTACTGCACATTAACAAATTCAAAGGAGCGCTATCCAATTTCACATACTGTGGCATGTTTGGTATTTGGTAATCTATGAGATGGTGGAAGGGTTTACTGACATTTCCTGTAGCTTTTCTCTCCGTAACAGCAGCCGAATTGTGTTAAATACACCTGGGAAATCAAAGAAGGTAATATGTGTATTTTATCAGTAAAAAGAGAAATCTGACTCACAAGACCTCAGTTCAGATGTATCAACTGTTCTGACAATGTACCTAAGATCAGCCCAGAGAGCAAAGTGCAAATCATCAGATATCTCTTTAATGTGTCTGGGTGGCAAGTGAAGAAAATTTGAAAGCACTAGCAAAAAACTTTGGATGTTTATGAGAGAGCAGGGTTGGGCACCACACAGGACAGTTGCTTGAGAGGACAGCTTGCTAGTTTGAAAGTCTAAGGCCAGCCTATTGTCAGAAGAACTGGACACCAGCAACACCTGTTTCAACGAGAATTCTTCAGCACATATTTGTCCACATATTTGTCCATATGGTCTTACTGCTGCCCAGAAACTAGTCCCAAACAAAGACAGCTTAAAAATGAGCTGAAAATACCAGACCACAAAAAATACCACATGTTTGCAACCATGTGGCACAGCAGAAAAATTGAGAAGAATTCTTTTTTCCAATTAATAAAAAAATGTCCATCTTAAGCATTGCCAGTATTGTTGATGAAGTACTGGAGCTCATCTGGACCCTCAGTTTACCCAAAAGGTAAAGATTATGGTTAAGTAACATTCAGTAAGGGGGTGTCAGAGGATTCATAAGGTAGATGGGAACATTATCTGTGCTTAATATAAAGAAATTCCCTCAAAAAAGACAGTAAAGTCCTCCATAGCTGTCTCCTGATGTGGCTGTTACGCAGCATATCAGATCCATATCAGATGAATGAAGGAGGAAGCTTGAAACCTGGAGCACCTTTGGGATGCCCTCAAGGCAGCCTTCTATTCCATATCTGATAACTCCATAAGCAAATTCTATGACTGTTTGCCAACTATTCTCCAGGGTAAAGGAAGCCATATTAACTTTCATATTTAAACTCTAATGAAAACAAATGGACAGATTTTTCATTTGTTAGTGTTTTTCTTGACTATATTTCTTGACTATAATTTTATTAATCATAATAAGTAACAAAACCTAGAAATTTAATTGTTAATGACTGGCAAAAATATATATAAATAATGAAAACATTTCAAAATCAATTCATATATTTCAGAAGCAGTTAGCTGAATGGCAGACGCTCATTGTTACCATGAGATTTTGCTGTTATAAATGTGATGACTTTCCAACTTCATCACTTGATTCTGCCAGAGTAGCTTTACATGGTTTGCAGTTTAAAATAATCACTATTCATGTAACCGTTAATCTTTGTTTGCATATATTTCTTATCTTTGTGCAGCCTCTCAGTGATTTTAGTTCCTTCCCCTTTTCATTTAAACTTACTTTCGTGTGATTGGCTGCCCTCTGCAAACAAAAGACTTAAAAGGTAGTTGAGTGAGGTCTGTATTTGTGTGCCTCGGATTATATTAAAAATCTTCATTCTCAATTCATTTCATTTCAGGGCAGCACGGTAGCACAGTGGTTAGCAGTGTTGCCTCACAACAAGAAGATCCTTTCTGTGTTAGCATGGATTGTCTCCGGGGACTCTGACTTCCTTCCACAGTCCAAAGACATGCAATTAGTGGGGTTGGGTTAATTGATGTATTCTAAATGACCCAAAGGTGTCAGTGTGAGTGCTTTCTGTGTTTGCCCTGCGTCAGATTGGCAACTTGTCCAGGGTATGCACAGCACCTATGGTAGCTGATCAAATTGTACACTGACTTATTATTTGAAACTATAGCTATGTTTAACCTGAGCGACTACACTGTAACAGTATATAGCCGATAGAAAATAATGTATTTTAGATTTTCAGCCTGAACTTTTACCAATTCCTAAAATGTGGTTATATACTATGGTATATGCAGAGGGTATTTCACTAAAATTTGATTTGTAGAGGATTCTTTGTATTGAGGTGCAGCCAGCCATACCTTGCTATAAACAGACCTTATTCCATATCACAAAAACATGTGTCCTGACCTTTCCACCAGAACCTTTCATTTATTTTCTAATATAGTTCCCCCTGTGAGTTACTCTGTTCTATAGTCATAGAAAAGGTCAAAGCAAGCACTCATGTCTGATGTCTCCCTGCAGAATTAGCTGTGTCACCTTTAATTTCTTCAAAATTTTTCATATAATAGTATATGTTCAATAGTCACGGCGTATTAAGCATGGGGAATGTTCCATATTCTTTCTGTGAATGTGAAAATATGAAGCAAATAATAACTAAGCATCTTAATTTCGATGTTTCTCCCATCTGCTGAATCCAGCTGCTCAGTATAAAAGGAATTTCTTGAAAGGTTTAACTGCTATGCTGCTGTAAGATAATTGAAAAGCTTTAGCTTACAAATATGTAAAAACGTACAAATATTGAGATCTGTAGCATTGTAGACTTCGAATGCAGCAAAGAAAAATCATTCTGTATTCCTAAAAACAGACATGAAAGAAGTCGAGAGGGGTGTATCTTTTATCCCAACCCCATTCATCCAAAACACAGACGTTTCTTTAATAACCAAAAAAAAGGATGAAGGGATGTGATTTTCCATTAATCAACAATGGCAGAGCAAGCTCATTTGTATTGTTCCGGGGTGCAATTCTGAATTTAGGACATTGTGAAGAAATGACCCCCTTACGCCTGTGAACAGATTTGAGAGGAAAGGAGGGGGAGGGGCTTGTCAAACCGATGTTGATCGATGATGCTGCCTGAGATTATGAACACAGTATTAGCACATTAGGACTTCTATGATAAATAGACGACCAAGACCAGCTAGTCCCCAAATCACCTCAAAGAGCAGTTTGACTAACTGACTGCACCAACAGTTTAAGCTGATTTCATTGGTCACTTTGCGCTTGCACTGAAGCTCCTACTCAGCTGCCTGTCAACAATATGATCTGAATTACAAAATGACAAAATGTAGAGACACAATTTATCTGTTTCAGCTGAAGTAAAATCTAAAGAATTTGTTGATACTCACTCTGAGGCTGTTTTCTTTGCCCCCTTTTGTCATCTGTCATGAGTATTTCCAGCTAGTGTTTGCCAAAGGAATCTGCTCATTACTGAGGCCAACAAATCACACACAATTCTACATAAGGACAAAAAAACTGATTTGGCTTCTGATAAATTTTGTTAGCAAGAGGGATCAGGTTAGCGTCCAACTTAGCTGGTTACTGAGCTGGATTCAAAGACAGTAGATAGACAGCCACTGTAAAGTCACCCATTCGTTTGTGAAGTACCGCTACAAAAACCTTGCATTGCGTGTTTTTGTCAACACCATCTTGGTGTATCAAAATCAGATGTGGTGAGCTTATCTGACACTATGTTCACTAGCTAAAGACTCGTGATTAACAAGTCATTTTTCAATGAGCATATCTGAAATAATCATCTTTTCTGACTCTTGGAATGACCGTAATTTACAAAATGGACTTAACAAATTGGTTTTGTCCAATGACCTGAAACCAGATAATTGTTTATTGAAGTTATAAAGCAAGGGTTTATGTTGCACTGATAGGCCCCTGCTGGCCACTAAAAGGAACCTTTTTCTTGCCTTCATTTATCAGACCTGAAAGCTACGTCTACCATTTATAATTGTAATCTAATAGTATCAAGCATTAGCCAGTGAAGTGGTGAAACTCTTCTGGCTAGAAATGATCATAGGTCAAGGTTGGAGCCAAAACTAGGAACTACATTAAAAGGTCATTCAGTTCATGAGTGGGGTGGCTGTGGTACAGGAGGTAGATCAGCTCATCTACTAACCAGAAGGTAGGTGGTCTGCATGCCAAAGTATACTTTGGCAAGATACTTAACACTGAGTTGCTCCCGATGCATTCATCACAGAGTGTGTGGGTGTGCGTGTGTGAATGTTAAGAAATAGAAAGCACTTAGATGTAGAAAAATAGTATATATTAAGTGCTTTGAGTGCTATAAGAATCAGCCCATTTACCATGAAGGGAGCTTTGGTGGATTTTAGCGATCAAAACCAATCATGATGTCTTTTTTCTCGCTAATCCTAGCTTGCCTCCTAACAAAAACCAATTGTTAGCCATTTTACAATGGGTCATATTACATAGCTATGTTGGATGGCTTATCTTACATTTAACTTTATATTTGTTACACTGCTTGTTATTTATTTATTTATTTTTACCTTTTCTTTTATAACTGTAACCCCTGATATCTGCTCATTTTCTCGTCCACCTGCATGTCAGCTAAACTCCAAACTGCTATCTTTACTCTGATTATGATATGTACAAACATCTCTTTCTCTAATTCTATCATCTGACAGGTTCTCATTTTCTCAATACTCGTGTATTTTTCTTCTTTAATGAGGCTACCGCAAAAACTGATGAATGTCTCCAGCTCCTCTGATGATGGTATTGGCGGTGAATGGAATAATACTCCTTACTTAATTAAACAACAGTAATGCTGTCTATACTACAGCGTGTGCAATCACTGTATACTATACAATCTACTGCTGTTTTCATACATATGGAGTGATGATCAACATTTTATTCACATCAAGTGGACTTTCTGACAGTAACATTAGCTGAATTCTGTGGTTTTTCTGTGGTATATTTTGTAATCTTGCAGTCTTGTGTAATCATGACTCCTTCGTGGAGACATTCTGGTTGTCTTAGCTGTCTTCATTAGTACCCCCTATATAGACTAACATTTTCCACCTCATGTTAGTTTGTTGTTGTGTTAGTCAAGCTTTTCAGCATTTCTACTGTCCCTTGGATTTTCTGTTTCTTTGTATCTTTGTGTTTCTTTGTTTCCTCATATGTCTAATTCTTTCCTTGTGCATGACCTAAAGCACACATAAAGCTCTATAATAATAAACTGGTAGTAATAACATTTAGTTATGAGTATGATTGCACTTTTTATTGATTATTTCAGCGATGTGTGGTTGGCTGCTAATATGAACTTTTTTAAGCATTTTTTGAGTATGTTTAAATATTGGTTAAGATGGTTTTCTCTCCAATATAGGCTATATGATGAATATGGCTTTGTTTCTGTCTACTCTGCTGTCATCAATAGGCCTGCTGTAAACTTACCTGAAACACAGTCCAAAGCAAACACAGAAAAGGCTTTATGAGGGGAGAAGGAGCTATTTCAGTGTGCATAACTGGCTGCACACCTACACCTGATACCGCAGATATTAGGGTGGAAACCTTTCAAAGCATGAACTGGGGTTTTTTTTCAGCAGTTTCTTTTCGTCTGTGTTCAGCTGTAGATATGAATTTATTTGAAAATCTAAACAACCTACGACTTTCTTTTTGTAAATGTATAATCATAATCTCCTATTGACAGTATGTGAATAAAACCTTTGTCTAAACTAGAGGGTCGCTTTGTAAAATGAAGCTTAAAGTATTTCCATGGTAGATCTGCTTTCTTTGGCTGACTGCACTGTTGAATCACACAATACTAACCACACTGACTTCTATTACCATTCTCCAGCTTGCTTCTCTTTACTAATTTTGCCCCTTTGTTGACAGCTTGAGTGCAGAAAAACCACAATGTTATACATTCACAAAAGGTGTGAAATCTGATATCAATAAAATGTCGACTAAATGGATTTATCCGCCTTTTGATGTTTTCATAGGAGCTGATTCTGACATGGCAGAGGCGTAGAGGAAGAAGACTGAGGAGAGTTATTTAGTGCATGATGTGTTGAATCAGATAGAGAAACTTGTATGAAAAAGCCACTTAGACACCACTGAGCAAACACGCAGTGATCCAGTGTTTGAGCTTGTGGACTAAACGAGCAAACAAATACCATGTTAGCTGAAAACTTTCCAAAGCTACACAACATCACACAATTTTTCTTTATAGCAACAAAAATGCAACTCTTCATTTAGGCTCGCTGAAGATCCATGCAAACTGCTGCACTTTTAAGGCAGTCCAGCATTTTGGCCATAACTAAAAAAAGCCAAACAACTAAAATATTCATCGGTATCATCGTTCATGCATTCATTTATTCATAGAACTTTATTAATCCCGAAGGAAATTCATGCATTATGTAATATAATACATATCAAAAGAATGACTCGCCTTGAATTTTGGTACAAGTACCAATGTTTCCCAGAGGATGAGACATAATAATTATTTTGATAAAATTTCCTTTACTTTGTATTCAGGTGGCTAATATTGTTGTTTCATGTAAAATATATGGATTGTCACAAGATTTGAGGGAGTTATTCATTAAACTGGTCTGGTCACTTTTAGATGTTATAAGAGTAGATTTAGATCTGAGGGATTCTCTTTCCTTTACTCCTCCACTCTACCATATTACTGCCCGTAGAACATACTTGCAGGTTATGCTGGCGTCAACATTAATATAATTTCCTTAAATAGAGAAAACAGTAATTCATATTGCCAGCCTGACACTAATAAAATATTTAGAAATTTTTTGAAAACATATCGAAAATCTAGAAAATGATCACCTGTAATGTAAATCTGAAGCGCAGTGCAGTGCATGTATGTGCAGCAAAACTTGCGCTCATAATAAACAATAGGCAGCATGGCCTTTTAGGACTAAAATGACTGTAGGTAATGTGTTGAGGGTAAGTGAAGACCTCTGGCACCCAGCGAGACCCCCAGCTCTGCTTCTTCCCTCCCCTTTAGCTGGCCCCTTCTCTCTCTGCAGGCACTGAACAAAGAGAGGACCCAAACAATGGATCACTCTAAGAGTTGAATGGCTTTGCGGGTCAAGCACTAACCCCCTCCCTCTCCCTGTTTGACAGAAACACAACCCACACTTGTTCTGCTGAAGAGAGGCTGACCCTCCCGGCAAAGAAATAATGAACACTGTCTGGGCATTAAACTGATAAAACTACGGGGACTGGAATCAGTTTGGCAGACAAATCACCTCTAATGGCGTGAGGCTGGAGCCTGTCTTCTGTCCTGTCTCTCTCCTCTTCATTACAAGTCTACTGTACACTGTCCAGGCATCCATACAGTCATGTTAAGCTGCTCAACAGAGTTCATAGCTCAGGACGTGACCTTAAAGAGCAGCTGTCCACTCTTTTTCTTCAGGCATCACTCGTTTTTTACATTTACTTCATTTTCTGTTTTCAATCTTGGTTGCTTGTAATGGTGTTGCAAACAAAGAGGCCATCATATGCAGTCAACTGGAAATGTGTTTGGGGAGTTATTTGCTAGGCAAATTGACTGATCAACTGCCACAGAAGCCTCTGTTTATAAATAAAAGCTCCGCCTATCACATCTCTCGCAGCATCAGGGTTCAACCCAGACATTTGCATGTTTCATAGTCAAATTTGTTAAAAATACGTTTGCAAATCATCTCTAGAATTTATTGTGCACCTTCTTCCTGGAGTTTCACAGCAGCTGGCAGGTTGTAAATCACATCACAGAAAGATGAAGAATTTCTTTTCAACTGCTTTCCTGTGCATGTCTGAACCATCATGTTCAGTTGTTTTATGGATTCAAAAACACAGTCAGGCATCTGGTGCTGTAAGGTTAAGGAATTGTTTTAATGTTATAAATTATGTGCAAATGCAATTAGATCCAGGTCTGTTCATAGCCCCGGCAAGGTATGATAAGATAAAACTTAATTATCCCCATAGGGACGATGGGTAAGATCATCATCATTTACTGATGCCTCCCTCCTCCACTTCTTCTTCTTCCTACACTTTAACTTTGCTCCTTCTTAGCTCTCTAACGCCTGTATGGTGTATCAACTGCATTTGAGCTCCTGTCATATTTGTATATGGCAGCCATGACACTTCTACGGAGCTCAAACGGTGGTTTTAAAGCTCCCTGTCTGCATGGGCAGCTGAGGTCTGGAGGCATCCAAGCTGTTCAGTCTTTCACCTTCGCTCGCGGCCCCTCCCCCAGGTCAGCGGCCATACATTAGATCAAGCTAGGCCTCAAAGGGTCAAGCAACCAGTGCCAATCATTCCACAGTGCAATTTAGCAGGAGGGCAAAAAAAGCTATAAGCCTTTATAAAAAATATTATCTCTTTATCATTTGGTAGTTAGTATCTTTTCTCTGATATAGTATTTATCCCTTATTTGCATTAATGTCATGAGTTGAGATGCCAAATTTAATCTGCCTTCAAAATCTACTACTAGTAAAGAACTGTGTTAGAATTTTAATGTTATATGTGCAATTTCCTGATAAATCTCCCATATGAAAATAGAACTGTTTTTACATGCTGTACAGGTATTTCTGTTTAATGTAAGCAGTTTAAATAATTCATAATGGCTATTTTATACTATTTCCCAATTTAATGTCAATTAGCAGTCATTTAAAAGTGTTCAATAAAAATAAAAATAGTAATAGTAATATTAAAATGGCAACAACAGTGTGACAGACATGTATACACCCTTTTCTTTTTTAACCCTGTTCTTTCCAAGCTCCTTACAATAATAACAACATGGTGTTTCTGACTGTTCTCTGTGTATCTATGCCTGCATATACTCCAGACTGCACTGTAAGGAAACTCTATGGCTCATTTGCCTCTGCTCCTGCACCCTGAGAATTGACTGTGTAAAAGAATCATCCTCAGCTTGAATCTATTATCACCTGATCCTGTACTGTTGCAAGTCTGCCAGGTCCACGGATAGAACAGTCTCATGTTTAACCCTTTCCTCTCTGCTGGATGGCATTCTCTTTCCCTGACTATTACCAAGAGTAAATGTTTTTCTTCACCCTCTCCAATGAGTAATTTTTGGTGTCGAACTTGTCTCTAACCTTTTCCTACCCCCTTTTGTTTGGCTTTTGTTTGGCAACAGCTGTTATCATGGATTTCTTTTTCTTTTTTTCTTCTTCTTTTTTTTTTTTTGGTCAGCTGTGATTGCTTCGGGCAAAACAGGAGCAGATGGTGTTTTGCTATGCATGAATGGAGCGTTAGAGGAGTTGGACTGAATAGGCCAAGTTTTGAATGGTGTCTACACAGCACCTGCCTCTTGTAGCAGCAGGGACATCCTAGTGGCATGATCTGTCTTGGCTTTGCTGCCATCGTAAGGGATGAAAGAAAGAAACAGAGGGGGAACCTTGTTGGGTACCGTCCATATTTATTGATTTTCCTGCAAGTCGTGGCATAATGTGGTGTACAGTCAGTTTGAGTTAATTGGATGTGACACAGCATGCACGTGTAATCTATCACTCTAGTCTCCTGGTACACTTTATCAGTTTTGTTGCCATAGAAACATGTTGGCTCTGTAATAGCCTATATTAACAGGCTAAGTAAGTTGCAATAAAAGGCAATTTCAGAGTTGGGATCCTCTGCTGAACACAAAGCCTATAAAATACTGATGAAATAAATCGGAAAGTGGCAGCAGGGGGAGAGCGAGCTGGATTTTTATATTCTTAAACTAAACAAAGTCCAAATAAAAAGAAACTGCTATCATTTCCATGCAATGCAGGGACATCTGTCAACCTCTGGGGCATGATGATCTGTCACAATAAAAAAAAAAAAGCTTTTTCAAATCACTGACAGCTTGCTGAGCATTTTTTTAGAGCAACTGTATAATTCAACTGAGGATAAATGCTCCAGATGCATTTGGTCTGCAAAAAACTGACAATGCACAATAACAAACTGAGCTAACCATAATAATCTGAAACAAACCAGTCCCTAACTCATATTTTCACTGATGTTGCTGTTATAAACAGTTTTTCTTTGGACTTTCGATGTTTATTCCATGACCTTTATTACGTTAACTGTAAGGTAGTAGTGGCTTTCTTATCTGCTTTCCATTTCTGCTTAAGGCACACTCAAATATATGGTGTTTAAACATTGTTTAAACATTAGATAACAGCAGATTGTGATCTGTTTCAATATTCTATTTATTATGATCACATACAGTTAATCATTTACTGTTGTGGGGAAAGAGGATTATTCATTACTAGCACCAAGTCACCAGAGTACAGACCAGCGATGTGCGTTTTTCTTTTGGTGCATGCTAACATGGAGGTATCAGATCTGTGACAGCGTAGCAGTGCACAAGCTGACAGAGGTCACAAGACTGGCAGATCAGACTTACCTTAACAGAATTCAACAAAAGCAGGGGATAAGCCTAATGGCTGAATCACTCGGTCTCCAAGGCAACATCATTGTGCTGAATTCTGTGGATGGAAAATGTGTGTACACATGCATGTTTCTTGTGCAAACGTGTTTGCGAAAGATCAGAAAGATGGAAAGGGAACAAAAGAGTATAAATCTAAATATTTATGCATGGATCAAGTTTTCTGCAGCCTGATAAATTTATATTTGTTAAATCCATTTCCCCTAAAATTCAGAAAATAATATTTTAAAATTAAATCAAAGTGCTAAATTAACTGACTAAATCAGAAAGGCTGTAAAGGGTATCATAATATTTACACTAAGCCTATTGAATATTCTATTAACTTTGCTAAGAGTCTTTGTCTGTGGTGCTCCTTCAGTCTGGCAGGTCAAAAGTTCTCTAAACAAGCGTTACCATTGGTAAGGGATGTCAGCAGTCCGGCAGACTAACAGAGCAGCCAGCAGCCCCTTCCAAACAAAGTTCACTATTCATCTCAAAGGTCAATAGTTCTCTCTGTGAAGCTCATCAACGCAAGGTCAAGAATTCTTTAAATGTAGTCAGCCATTTCACTGGAGGTCTGATTCCTCCTAGTAAACAAAGCTTGACATTGGACTTGTAGAGGCAGATGTCTATGCACTCTACTGGATCAGGTCTTATTAGGAAAAAAAAAGGTTGTTTTTCCTCCTTTTTCTTTAGGAGACAATGTTTAGGTTGCCGTATCAGAGTGGCAGGTTCTGCATCTGCGACCAGACTGTGCGAGTGACTGCAGCGTGGGTCTTATGGTCAGATGGTCAGTGTCAGCAGGGCTTTTGTTAAGCTCATATTGTATCTGTGCAGTGAACGGGAAAATAACAAAAGAGCCAAATAAATCATTAAAATACAGAATCCCTTAGCTTCCACATCTGACTCCTTAGTCATCCTTGGCACAGTGCCCACCAACTGACCTCAGTGGGGAAGAAGGGGACAATTGGGTCACTTCATGACTGCATTACTCAAATGACATATTAATGTCATACTGCCCTTCATGCATTTCATCAGCCTTAGTTAATGATGAGGACAGGAAGAAAGAACTGCATAAGTTATTGACTGCTTCATTCTGTGATCATATCATATTGCACTGAGGAAACAAATGATCTTATGGATACAAGGCTGATGCATAAAGCAGGTGAATAAATTTATTTATTCACCTATTCAGATGAAGCCAGCCTTCATGATCCGGGGATGTATAGCAGTGTATTATTCTTGTAAATTATGTGTGTGTGTATAATGGTGTTTTGAAAATATCTGTAACCTTTTTATTGCACAGTCCCATAACTCCAACCCTGGCTATGAGATATTTGTACACACAGTGACCGCAGTACTGAGGGGTTATGGAATAACAAGAAGCTCCATGCATTATTAATGGGCTCTGCTGTGAATCTGTTCAGAATAATAACAGCGATTTCCCAGAGCCTCATTACTGTGTGTTTTTAAAGCATGTGTTTGGTATCCATGGACACCCGCTCTCACATTCTCCTCTTCTTCCCCCTGTATTGAGATTCAGGTCATGCACGGCACTTGCTGTTTTTAATTTTCATTTCATCATAAGCACTTTAAGACTGTTGCCAGTGCTTATTTGCAGTTTTCCTGCAGACCTCTTCACTCGGGCTTCTGACAGGACAGATGCTGCAATTAATCACGGCAGAGAAATGGGCATCATTTCCACACCGAGCTGAAGAACCAATCACCGCAGCAGCAGAGGCAGCAGAGGCAGGCCTCCGCTCCAAATTACAAATGCCTTCCTAAAACTAACTAATTGAAAACAAACCAAAATGTGAAAATTCTATCAAGCTGCTATCACAGAAGCGCAGGAGCGAATTCACTTTCCTAATTTGTAACTAACATTAACCCGTGTTTAAAATGTCTCAGCTGCCATTGGAAGAAATAAAGACCCCTTCTCTGGGCCAGTGGATTCACAGCCTATTGTGAAGATATGATAATTATTGTTTGCCTGCCTTCCCTCCCCCGCTCACCATATTATTCAAGGGAGCACAGCAAACCCCTGGGGATGTCTTGGAAATGAAGTGATTTTAAAAGGGAGTAAGAAAGAGGCAGAATCCAGTGCACTGGTGTGTGAGAAGGGGACTGTTATTGAGACAAGTACCAGTTACATGCTGACCTCGTCCAGTATCAACACTGTTTTTACACACAGTAACAATGGACTTCCATTCAAATCACTGAGAAACAGCACACAGTATAATAAAGCCAACATGAATGCTCATATAACCTTGTAAAGTATTGTTCTCATAGATTTCCTTCATAGAAAACATACAAATTTATCTTTTTATATCTGGAGAGCGCTATGAATATCTATAACTGCGGTTCTCTTCAATAACTAACAAGGAAATGAAGAAGTTACGAAAAGAAATTATGATTAATATAAATTTTGAAAGAAAACAGTTCCTTCAAATAAATATTTGTGATTGAGAGTTTAATTTTCAACAGAGACACAAAGAAATATATAATACTTCATACAAAATTATGGCTACTATCATATTAGTGGTGGAATGTCTCTGGATTCGTCTTCATGGCTGAGCAAAAACTCCAACATTAATTTACTTTTTCTATCTTGAGCAGAAAACAACCTTTTCAGAACTCCATACGGATATGCATCGACTCTATGGACAGTTTTCAAATGCAGTTGGTTTTTAAGCAAAATACAAACAAAATTAATTGCTGCTATTGTAACTCATAAAAAAGTATAAAAGAGCAGAAATGCACTATGTGATATAGCAATCCACAGGTCGTTTAACAATGTTTTAATTAAAGCCTCACATAATAAAACTTTACAACAGGTGATATGAAAAATGTACAACATTTTCTTGTTTCTTTTTTCCCCCCGGGACTTCTGTACAGCTGGCAAAAATACCTCCGATGCCTTTTCAGTTGGCTTTGGCAGTGCAACAAACTGGCTCTGCTAGTTTTCTTTTTTCCATTTTTTTTTAAACAATGACAGTATCAAGGAGCAGAGTAAAAATACATCAATCCCCAAACCATCTGCCTTGATCCAGAAATTTGTATTTACCATAAAATATCCCCTTTGTTACACAAAATAAAAACATAATTTAATTGTTAAACATCTGAAGTAAAAACAAATAGATTAAAGAAGACTTTTTTTGGGAGGGTGCCAGTTACACACTTTTCGGCAAATCATCTGGAGGGTAAATTACTGGATAAAGGAGGTCTCGTCTCTTCCCACTCTACGAAACATGTACAGCAGATTACAGCTACAGAGTGATGATGTGATGAAATAAATGATTTATGGCAGTTTCTCTCTCTGTCTGTTCAGTCGTTCATCCACAAATGTGGATCCCAAGACCTGTTATTTTCAGTTGCCCTCATTCTTGAAAAGACGCTGTCTGCATTTGTGAAATGTTTTACATTTGTGTTCCAACACCACTGGGCCTCCAATATCCGATGATCTGTAGAGTTATGTCTGCAAGAATGATGGGTGAAAGAGAAAGGTTGGACTAAAGAAAGTCTGCTATATACCGGCCAGTGTGGGAACAAAGACGGATGGTTACTGGTTTCCAGCAAGGATCCTGTGAGTCATTCAGTCCAGGCAAGAGCTGATAAAAATCCTTTTGATGAAACGCATTCAGAGCGTCCTCACACTGCGCTGAACTGACAACTCTGGCCTCATAAATAAAGCTTTATTGTTAAATAAAACAGTGAAAGATTTGCTTCTTTCAACATACTGTGTGTCCAGTCAGTTCAAATTGAAAACTGAAAGACCTCACAAACAAATAAACAATCACTGGGTGCTCGCCCTAAAAGGCTTCCGTCATAGCTTAGCCTATTTTATAGACAAAAACCCAGTTAACATATTAATCCCCTGTACACGCATGTGCATATCTGTCTATAACAATGGACAAGTTCTTTGTATAACATTCTAAATCTTACACACACTTCTTAAGTGCAACTTAGAAAAGCAACATGTTTGATGCTTTTTATTCTATTCCTGTTCTTTTAGATAGGACTTCATTTGGCTCAGTAAATGCTGACCTGGGATAGGACCTGGGCATGGGCCTGAATTTGGGAAGGATGCGGCTGCTGCTGTGGGGCTGGCTGTGGGCTGCCAAGTGATGCAGAGCCTCCCACTGAATGGGGTGTACCAGGAGAGTGTTGAGGTGGAGAACACTGGGCCTGGTGCTGCTGCTGATGGTGATGATGTTGCTGCTGTTGCTGTTGTTGTTGTTGTTGCTGCTGTTGCTGCTGCTGCTGCTGCTGCTGCTGGAGGTGTTGAATCTGCTGCTGATGCAGCTGATGCTGCATCTGCATGTGCTGCAGCTGCATCTGCTGCTGCTGTTGTTGCTGCTGTTGCTGCTGCATGTGGTGCTGCTGCAGCTGTTGCTGGAGATGATGTTGGAAATGCTGATGCTGCATCTGCTGCTGGATTTGCTGGTGATGCATCTGCTGCTGCTGCATCTGATGGTGCTGGAGGTGCTGCTGCATCTGCTGCTGCTGTTGCTGCTGCTGGAGCTGCTGCATTGCATGCTGTTGCACCGGTTGCATGGGTGGGCTCATCTGAGAGACTGCTGTGGACTGGGCACCTGCCACCATGGACCCTCCAGCACCCATCTGGCCGAGCAGCTGCGGAGGCATCCCAGATGACATGTTCTGGTGGGAAACTGTAACAGAGGTCACGATTTGACTGCCCCCTAGTCTCATCTGCAGAGGCTTTGGGGCAATGGCCCGTGGCAGGGCTTGTTGAAGAGCCTGGGAAGCTGATGGCATGGAGGGGTGCTGGTTGAGGGGTGACGGCAGCACCAGGCCAGGGGACAGGCTTGTGGAGGCCAGGGTCTGCTGCACTGAGCGAATTGTCTGGGCTTCAGCTGATTCTGCTGCAGCCTGGGTAAGTGAAAAACATAAAAACTTATTACAATTACAGATTTCACCCATTAAAAATCCCACTACCTCCCTTTAAATGACTAGCATATAGTATCTAGTAACAGTCATTATAAGTCCTCTACAACTTCACAGTGCATAATATGACACAATGAACTCAATAATTCACATCACCTTTCTGATAAATTCACACATTTTAAAGGTGAAAAGAAGAAATGGTTTCTCACCTTGGAAACCAGGCTCGCACGGTATGCTGCAAGAGCTTTTAAATATTCTTTCTTGGCAGCTTCTGTTTTGCTTTTGTAAACCTGTGATGACACAAAAATGTGTGTGAACAGAAAATTATAGCTTTTAAAATGGCAAATAATAATAATTTAAGGTAGACTGCATACTACTTTAGAGTGGCACTAAACTCTGTAGTACCTGCTTCTGTTCCTCTCCAAGACCATCCCACATAGATGCCACAATCTTTGACACTTCTCCAAAGGTGGCATTAGGATTCTGACCCTTGATAGCAGCCTGAGTGTCTCTAAAGAAAAGGGCATAAGCTGACACCGGCTTCTGGGGCTCATTGGGATCCTTCTTCTTCTTCTTTTTCGGGGTCTTAGATTTCTTTGTGGGATCAATGGGGGCTGGTCGTTTTTCCCCAATGACCTGAAATGATGGCAGAGTTAACATAAGCACAATAACAAAATTGCTCTTTAACAGAGTCTACTTTTTACTGCTACCTTTTAATACAGTAATCCAAATCATTAAAAGTTTGCTCACCCTGTTGGCTTCATCCTGCTCATCCTCATTGATGGAGCTGGAGGGTGAGGGTGTGGCAGACTTGCTGGCAGGAGGTGAGGGGGAAGTGTGGGTGATGTTGGGTCCTGCCATGTTTAAGGTTAGCTGTGTGTTGAGCTGGGATTGGTTGATGGTGGTCAGCTGATTTCGTGACATCATACCATTGGGGCTGTTCATGCTGATGATGGACTTCATCACCATGGCTGGGTTGGATGGATATTGACGTAGATGACCCGGGCCAACGTTCTGCAAAGGAATTCACATAATGGCAAACACCACTTGTTAAAATAATTCAATAAAACTGTACTTTTTAAAAATTCATGTTTTTGTTGACTGAGGCCCTTTCTGGTTTTTTTCCCTGTACAGACTTCATGCTGCACCTAATTTGTTTCTGCTATCCAGCTTGAATAGCTGTACTTGTTGTGACACCATGCTGCCCAAAGCTTGAGAACCTGTATTCCTTTACCACAGCAGAAATTGGGTCATTGGATTCTGTGGGTTGTTATGTAGCAGATTACATGTCATGATGTCCTGGGTCTTAAATGTCTCTATTACAAGACATGATAAATTATCTCAACACCCGAGGCGCCATCTTTATACGTCAGTAATAGATGACTACACAGCTTGGTTGATTCATTTCAAAACTCTATTGTATGGAAATCTGTGACACAGCTTTAGACTGCCCAGTCCCTGCAGGGGAACAGTGGACTTCAAATGCCACAGTAATATTATATATGTGTGTGTGTGTGCCAGTTTGTATGCACTACTTTAAGGTTATACAACTCTGAAGTAGGCACCTTTCAAAGATCATGTTTCACTGTTAAAGAGTGGGAAAAAAATACTTGTACAGATCAACTCCATAAATCAGCCAGTTGAAGGAATGAAGCTTAAGAGGTTTGGACAGGTCCCATCCATTCTGCCATCCAGGGTATAATGTAATAACATTTTCTCTTTCACCTTTTCCTAGTAAAACATTCAGTTCTTGAAAGAGTCTTAAAGAAGGTACAGGCGAAGTGTTTGCATTGATTGTGGTGAGGAGGAAATTACGAAGCCTGCCAGCTCTCCAGAGGGAAGACTGATCAGACAGCCAACAGAGCTGACATGGAACAGAGAGGGGATGTGAACACAACAGAAAAGGTGATTTGTTCTCCCTGGGTACATCCATCTGGTATTCAGCAGCACAAACTCAATCTCTCCCAACATCAACACATCATAAACCCACGCACCTGGCTTTATTGAAAGAACCTTATGAATGCCCGTCTTCGAAAACAATATTGTAACACCATTTCAGACAGAAACATATTGGATCTACAATCCATTTCTTTCTCATATGCCATGTCTACTGCTTATCATAAATACAATCTATGAAGTGAAAATGGATTTATATTTACATGAAAGAGCGGGTTTCAACAAAAAGATGAGGAAAAGTTGGGGAAAGAAATTTTAAAACATATTGTTATTGTTCTTCAAATATGGAAATCCTCACAAATAAAAGCTGCAATAAACAAGCCTGCAACCAAATGACTGTGATTTACATATCAGCAACCCACTATGTTCCAAGTGCTATTGTCATCTTCATTACTGGGAACACGATGGCTCACCGTTTGCTCTTTGCTCGCTACGAACATCAAAGATGCACACACTGAGCTCATTAGTCGTGGCCATCTGTATAATAACACTTTTGCCCAATCCTTATGGTGCAGTTTTGACTTAGAGCAATGGCTCATTTTGCCATTTGGGATGTGGTGAATTCTTTGAAATGGCTTCAAATTAAATATAGTGCATTAAAGAAACAAAGAAAAAAAATGTTTTGATGATCACCTTTAGACACATCATTATATCACATTCAACACCCTGCTAAATATCTGGTTTTACAACATATTTCTGCAATAACCAGAGTACCAGCAATTTAGCACCTCACTCTACAAAAAAGCAACGGCAGTTGCGTCACTGAAATGCCAGCATTAGAACATCTGATTTGAATAAAAACATAACAGCTAATAAGTTAGTCGAAGAAATCATCTTAAGTAACAGTTGTCTTGATTGCGAATATGAATCTGATACTAGGGAGGTTTATTTATGTCCCTCTGACTCCTCATTTGCATTTTGATTGCAGCATTGTCTGGAGTCACAGCAGACATCCAACCAGATAGTTTGATAGTCATCGTAAATCTGCAAATAATTCTTTATCTTGGGTACACAGTGGCCAGATGTGCCCTCCTCAATCAGATTTGTGCGTTTCTAGGTGTGCTCCTATCTGTGTGTTTGCACATCAAACACTAACAAGCTGAAATGTACTCTCTAATCAATAAAAGGTTTTTTGAATGTAAATTCAGTTTGTGCGATTCCCCATTGTGTTGCTTAAAATGGGAAAGCTGAAATGACTAACAACAAAAATAATGATTTTTAGAATATGCTGCAAAAGAAGAAGAAATAGCTTGTTTTGTTTTGTACATTATCACCGACTTTAACCACTCTGAACACAGCAGCAGCATAAAGTGTTCTGAAAGCTAGCACATGAGTGTAAAAAAAATGTTTATTATATTCATTTATTAATTTTTTGACAATGCATGAAACCCTTTCCACAATAAACACAGGTCAATAAAACCAGCAGTGGAGCTGGAAAAAAAAAACAACATTATGCATTCACCAAGTGATAAAAATCTCAACACCGATGTCAATGAAAACAGACTCTAGTCTGTTCTTAAAGATATTGAAAATCAGAATTTGGGAAGAATTTATGAACAGTGGCACCAAGCTGTAACAGGCTGAAAAGAATGTTAACAAGTTCAATTTCCATTCAATCAATGCCAGAGCTCTTGGAAACGTTCCATGGCAGGAGAGGAGTAAAATCATCTATATGTTAATTATAAGGATGAATCCCCCAGTAACTTTCGCCAGCATGAAAGGTCAGTCCTATTAAAGATAGTTTATCAGTGCTCTGCACATATTCCTTTACTCGGCTTCTAAACGGGAACATCATTTTATTTTTTTTCCCCTTCCATTTTCTGCAACCTGCTGAAGTCTGTGCTTAAGCCAAATGAGAAAAATGGAATTTTGAATGCCGGTAAAGGCTATAATAGCACGAAGATAAATTGTTTTTCTTTCCTCTGCCCTGTCTCAGTCAAACACACTTCGCTCTCTTTCCCTCTCTGTGGTGTGCAAACTCACTCCATCCATCTCGCCAACCTCTAACCCCCACTTAAAAACAAATCTCTCTCCTTCTCTCCTCCCCCCTCAAACTGCAAGGCCAGCAGGTCCCCTCCCCCCTTTGTCTGGTGCAGCCACTGACCCATACCCCTTTCCACCATTTCTCCTAGTGCATTATGGGTATTTAAAACTTGTCCAACATGACATCATTTCAGTTTGAGAGCTGCCTGAGAAAAGTAAATTACAGAATCAATCATGCAGAAGGTCAAGCTGAGACTTCATTACAAGTATTGCATGCCTGCATGAATATCTTTCATTTCTGACTGACCCAATATGTCACAATAGCTGTCTGTCGGGAGAGGAAAGAAAAAAAGAAGAAGAAGAAGAAGAAGAAAAAAAATCTCTTAAATTGATGTACAACTCATGTCAGTGCTTCTTGGCTTGGAAACGAGATAAGAGGACAGTGTAGAAAAACATGCTTTCTGCAACACTGCTCACATTTTCCATTTGATTCAGGATATAGTGGTTTTTGACCAGTCAGAATTGTGGGTATTATACTCACTCACAATCTACACAGTATCGTGGCATATCAAATCATGTGAACAGCAAACTACAAATGGCTTTTCAGACTTACTTTTATCTTGCATGATGGATGCCGTTCAAACGCTACCATCGCTTATTAGCATATCTTTGCTGCTGCAAAGCTAATGACATGTGAAACAGCTAGTTGGTAATGAAAAATATATAATGCATTACCACATAGTGGTAAATGTAATAAGACAGCAGGGCTCATATCTTCTAAATATTGATTTTAACATCTAATACAACCGGTTGACTAGTGTAGGTATCGAATCCAATCAGAGAGGACACAGAGCCCATTTCACTACATGCTTACACGTGTCAAGAAAACCCTCAAATGTGGTGAAGGCACCAGGTGTTTTTTGAAATAGAACCCAGAGACCCTTGCTGTGCAGCAGGGAGAAAATCGAGAAGAAATTGTGAATAAAGCAATACTGGCAGCTCTAACTCCAGTACTATTTGGCACTATTGAGACTCAATCACAAATCAGGAGGACACATGCTGGGAGACAAAAATGAGAGTCAGAAGCTTGTTAGGAGAGCAGATTAAATAAATAATGACTTCAGATTCAGGGCTTGCCAGGCACATTGCAGCTGAGAAAATGTATTTCTCTTTGTAGAAGCCCGGCATCTGTGGCCAATTTGCAAGACATACGCTGAACATTAAGGGGAGAGGAATTAGCAGAACACTTGGCAATGCAATGACATGGAAGAAGCTTTTTGAAAATAGCCCAGGTATATTTGCTGGTTGGGTTTCTCATTAAGTTCTGATAAGAGACAGGCTTTCACACAGGCTAAGTATTCTACATGAGTAAGCTAGCACAGAGGAAGGAAACCAAGACAAGAGTTTGGGAAATATGAGCATGGTGGCTTGATGAAAAATGTAATTGCAATAGTGCACGGTTTATTTGTTTGCCCCTGCAGCCATAACAAATAACACAGAATGTAATCATGTATATAAGGTTGTCATTCCTTTATCAGTGTGCTGACAAAATGACAAAATACCCCTGTTAGGGCCTTCGTAAATCATTGTCTCTATATACGGAATACAGTGAAAACAGTGCTGTTACTTATCTCATTTAAAAGTTGCATTCTCTTCTCAAAGCAAAGATAAAACCACAGATGAATAGAATTTCTAAAGGCATTGTCACAAGACTTTTGGGGATCAATCCCATTTACAGGAAAAATGAGGGGCCACCACAAGTCTTCCTGCGGTACAATGTGCGATGACTGATAACGAGTGAGTAGTGTGCCGACGACAATGCCACGAGGCAAAGAGTAAAAACCCACATTCTCCCCTCAGTTTTTAATAGAGTCTCTGCACAATCAGAGACATGAGCCATGCAAATGGTGTTAAAGAGGAATAATGTTTGAGAATCAAATCTAATCCTCCAGCAAGTCATGAGAACAGTCAGGAATGTAATTGTGTCAAGGTTCCGTTTCTTCCAGATGCAGAAAGCTTAACTGACCATGAAATGAAAATTCTTTAGGCAAAAAGCCTTCAGGGGCTCACTTACTGTATGCAGCCGAGATATTTTAAAAGCTGCAATTATTTCACATGCCAGAAGCATGGGAGCAGGAAAAAGAGCTGTAAAAATGTTACAGTCCTTTCCCATATGGAATGTAAATAAATATATCTAATATCACTGTGATTCAACAAATGTGTTAGGGAGAAACGGGGGCAGAGGGTCTAAAACACATTACATTTATTCACACACACTTCTAATAATAATAATGGCGCCTCATCTCAATGCAATCTGATTTGTGACTCACAAAGCAAATGCACCATCAATACCATCATCTTTTTGCTGATGCCTTTGTCCTTTCAATTCTTCTCTCCTAAATGAATCTTCCATTTTTGTAATGGCTCTGTAAGACAACTAGGCAGCCAGTGACATTTCCATTTTTCCTCCTCAGTGCTTCCATGATTGTGGCATTTGAAAATGCCTGTCCACCCTCAGACAACGATCTCACAATCTGTAGCACAAAACAGTATCAACATAAAGAAAGTGATTATTTCACTCTACAGTTCTATGTTTAATCAAGTGTAATAATATTAAGCAATTAAAATTATACGTATCAACATTTTACTAGTGGGATAATTCTCCCCAGTCCTAAACTCTAAACATAGCATGTGTCGTTACTAAAGACCTCATGTGACACTTTGCTGAAGCACAGATCAGCATTTACAGCAGGAAAAAAAGGTTTCAGGAGGTAACATGAATTAAATATGAGCATGTGAAACTGTGGCACGTTTGGGTCCCATTTTCACCGTCCTCCTGGGGATGAATGAGCATTGTACTCTAACACCTGTGATCTATTCACATCTGTTCACCTCATATAGAGAGGGATCATTCACATTCCTGTTTTGGGTTTGTTTTTTTTGTTTTTTTAAGAGATAAAAAATGCTCACAGTAAGTAACATAATATCATGACATTTACTCAATGTGATCATATACCTCCTGTGTTGTAAACAAGGCCAGATGCTGTGCCAGATGCACCGACAATAGGAGGCATGCAAAACTCTGAAGGTGACATTACAGTATGGTTCAGTAAAAGGGCCTTCTTATAAAGGTGGATTAGTGCAGCTCTCCAAATTCTGTCTTAAAGTCTTTCAGTTTGGATACATCATCAAAAAATAAATCTGGAGAGTAGGACACTTGCTGGAGAAGCACTGGTGCAAGATTTCTTATTCTAGATAAATGAGGTTTTTTTTTCTTCACTTAGTTGTGAGATGGCAGTGCTCACCACAGACTGGCCGTTGTTGACAGACACCCCTTCTTGGTCCATCATGTTGCGTGAGATGGTAATCGAGGGCAGATCCAGACTCTGTGGGGGAAACTGGGGGATTAAGGGACCCCTGTGCGGAACTGGGGGCTCAGGCATTGCTGGGAATGGCGAGTCCACTTCTGACAGACCCAGACCGGACTCCGTCTCAGGTGGAGGTGTAATGGGAGGAATCTCAAACTCCTCATCTCCCAAGCTGGGTGTATGAAAAGTCTGCAAGAAAGAGGAACAAAGAAGAAAATTATGAAACCCACCAACACAAAAGAGGCAGGAAGCATTTGTTGAGGTGGGCCTTATCTAACAGGCTGGAAGGAAACCTTCAGGGATTAAATCAGATGACTTTGTTTAAGAGATGGAGTGTTTTAGTGGAGTGGTAACACACTTTTCTGTAAGTGCACTAAGATGTAACATTTCCTAAACCTATTAAAGTCCACTTTAAGGAAAAAGAAGGAAGAAGGCGAGTGTGGAGAAAGACGTCAAAAGCAAAAATATCAAGCAGCAATCATGGGAGAGAGAGGATACATGATAAAAGCCCTTAATCTTGGGGATGTTGGGTTGAAGTGCAGTGAAAATACACGTCACAGGGAGATGGGTTTAAAGAACATTTTCAAAGATTATAACGCTTGGCCAGAAGTGTTTCTTTTTGTTCCCCTTGCCTGCACCCTTAAATCTGCTCATCAAACAGCCTAATCCTTCTGCCTTTCGAATTAAAGCTTTTGGTCACACTTAATTTGCTTATGTGCCTTCTTGGAGATGGAACTGTTCACCTACTTGGGTCTTGTTTTCATCTATGCATTGCATTAAGTTACTCTCTGCAAAGCCAAAATATTCATACCCTCACAATGACCACACTGCAGGTTCACATAAATGCAGGGCCTGCTATCTTAGGTGCTAGGCTTGCTCTGCTTCCAAGTAACCAACAACCTCTTTAAAGCACAGTTCACTTACTGAAAGTAACATGGTTTAAAATGCTCACACTGAGTAAAACAAAACTCATGTTAAACTCCAGGAATTCTTGGAAATGTTAGACTTTGAGTATGTGGACAAAGAGAAGCTAGTTCTGCATCAAGAATCTGCTTGAGGTTGATCACAAACACCACTTTCTTGGCCCTGCGTCACTTTTATAGCAGCGGTTGCTTGTTAAGCCTCCTCCCAAATCCTCATCTAGTTCCTGAAATTTCTCAGACAATCATGGCATGAAAATAATTGGCAAAAAAACAGAAGGAAGCAGGCACTTATGCCAATTCGAACAGCCACAGATGAGTTTCCCACATGCCGATTCACCTTTTCACACACCTGCCTGTAATTCTCAGAGGGATTGAGAGTCCTAGAGATGTTCATGCATTGCTTTTTGAGATAAGCTCCTCTGAAAAGGGTCCCGTTTTTCCCTTACTCTTACCACTTACTCACATGTAAAGCATCATTCAACACCCTGTAGTTCTGGCATGGTGTAAAAACAGGAATCGGGACCTTAACCTCAGCAGAGGTGAAGATGTGTTATCTAAAACACCTATAAACCTGATATTAACAACCCTGTCTTCCTCTGCTCTGCCTCTGGTAGGTAGGGGATAGAATAACAGAATAGAGACAAGGGAGGGAATATGCCAACACAGACCTTGATTAGGGAGTATTAATGTTCCCCTTGCTTGCTTTAGCACACAGACACTTGAAACTAATTCATTGCCTACTCAGGGCAGCTGTCTTGACAAGCACTGATGAATTCCAGTGGCGGGAGAAGCTAATAGAGTTTTTATTCTCCCCTTTTCTTTCTCTCTTCCTGCTCCCTACCACTGCTTCGCTTTTCAGTGCTTGTTTCATAGCTAGAGAATCAGTTCTCCTTTCGGAAGGAGCTAAGGTCATATTCATCACAGTCCAGGCCTCTGGCTCTCAAAGTGTGAAATAAATCACAAGCACCTTAGGAACATTTACTAACAGTCCACTGCTGTCATATTATGCTCCAGTCCACTCAAAAACCACTGAAAGTTAGTTCACAATAATGCCTGTTCAGCAGCATGTGAATGAAAACCCAGTGTACGTTTATAAGGTTAATAAAACAAAACTGTCATGAGTAATGGACAAAATGTTCCAGTAGCACATGGAAAAGATCAGAGATCGTCTATCATCACAGCCGTCATTCAACTTTTTCAACTTCCCCCGTGGAGCAGGGTCAATCCCCATACCAGCCTTCAGATCTATCGCCCCAGTCTCACCTGGATCATATCATGTAACAATCTGAAGACATTGGCACTCTATCATAATCTCTCTAACAGGAGAGTTTCATCCTGTCTCGGTCTTGCCTTGTCCACTACAGCCAGATACACTGCTTAGGCTGTGATTCTATGGCCACATTCATCCACGTAAGCCCCTGCGGGGATGTTTTTGAGGGGGGGGGGGGGGGGGGGGGGGACATCACTTGCATTTTTTTTGCTCTACTCGACTATGAATACTATTTGCTGATCTAAGTAGGTTTCCTGTGGTGTTACACTGTGTAAGGTAAATCAGGGCAGAACTATATAGGGCACTGGCTCCTATATTCTGGTGCATTGTGGCCTGAATTACAAAGCCAACCTAGAGATTTGAGACAAATGTCAAAGAGGAAGGTTGGCTGAGGTCAGCTACACTTTTGTAAGGGAGCAGTACAAGCATGACTGTGACCTTTAAGTGAAACACAGACATGTACTTGGTGGAGAGGAATGCTGGTGTTTAGTATCTGCTAAACAGCATTGAAGTGGAGGATAGCGAAAGCAAAAATCACAGTGGATGTGGGAAGATGGAGCAAGATCAGTATCACAGTCTGCGCCTGTATGCTTTGCCTCACTCTGTTAATGATGATACAAATTAACATCAACACCAGGGGCACTGATAATGGAGACATGGAGTTTTTGCCTCATATAGGGGGGAGGTTATGGAAGATGTCAGCTGTCTGTGTAGAAAAGGCCCTCTCCCTAGGGAAGAGGTGCCAGATTTTACTGGATCCCACAGAGTGTTACAGTGTTGCACACTGTCTGGTGTCATTTCACATAAAGCCAGTTTAATTCTTCACCAGGAGCAGCTTAGGGGGCTCTGATCGGAGATTAAGAGATGCACAATCCACTTTCTTCGCATCACCAGCCTGATTATCCATTTAAATTGTTCTGAAAGGCTCAGCAGAGCCAAGTGCCAAGCCAGATGCTGGCTTGGGAAGTGCAGGCATGTACATGTTAAGGGGTGGGCAAAGCAGAACACAACAGACAGAAAGAGAGAAGGATTGTGTGTGTGTGTGTGTGTGTGTTTCCATTGGCAGACACATGGTTCAGTGGTCTGAGGACAGACAAGGGCTTGTAACAGAGAGGCCTGATGTACCCAGCATGAGCATCCTAAGCAGGTGTGTGGGAAATCCCCCAGTTCTTAGAACCCATTGGAGGTGGATCATCCCAAATTGTACCAAGAGAAATTCTCAACAGTTGTTATATTGTGCTGGGTCAATTTTCAGTGTAGGATCTATGTGATTTTAGATAAAAGCAATAATCAATCAATCACTTCATCTGTCACAGGAAAATTTACAAAAATGTAAAGCTTAACTCAAAGTCTTGTTGAACAGCATCCTAAATGCTTGCACTGACAATGCAAATAATTTAAATATCCCTTTTCCCATTTTTACTTGTGTCATAGTAAAAACACAAGTAAAAATGGTGCCATAGATAAACTTGTGTCATAGATAAAGTTTAAAAAGTTAAGAGAAATGACAAATGTAACTTCAGTTTGTTAACTTGAATTATGTTTCATTTCGTTGCACTTGTTTAGCTTATGTTGCTGCAAGAGGAGCTCTGAGCAGAGCAAAAAGTAGAATGATACTAGAAAGTTGTGCATATCTAGGAACTATGACTTGATTCTCTTCACGTGTGTTTTTTATAGTTAGTTTATTTTTGTCTAAATTACTTTGTCTAGATATAAGATATTCCATAGTTTAGGCAGAACCTGCTTGAATATCTTTTCTGAAATATGTGGAACTGAATGTTTCAGCATCAGCCCCCTTAGTTTCATAATAAATATATGTACCAAATCTCTTGGCAGCCCATGCTTTCCTTTTCATTTTCAAGATGTCACTGAAAGCCAAAAATGTCAACCTTATTATGGTGCTCAAGGACAAGTTATCCCCAAGAGTCCTGTTGCTAGCATGCAGTGGAAAAGAATGAAAGCACAAGACTTTAGTGCAAACACAAAATGTTGTCATAAACAGTATAACATTGGTTTATAGGGAATGTATGAACTACAGAAATATAAAGGGATGTGACTGGGATGGGAATCACTGAATTTTCCCTTCCAGTGGATTATCCCTGCAGTGCCTTGGAGCTCTTTCAATATCAGAACAAGAGGAAGAAAAAGCTTTTCAGGCAATATTTCCAGTCGTTCAATAAATGTAGTAATGCAATTCACAGATGCAATAACCAAGAGTTGTTAAAGGCAGCAGCATGCAATTACTGCATATAATAGGCCTCAGAATCAATAGAGGCTGGAGTGAGGATCCAGTTTCAAATATCTAGACAGGCAGAGTGCAGCTACTCAAATGACAACATCAACCATGGCACCCCTAATCGGCACTATTTCAAATTTGGATCATTTGTAGTCCATTTCTACATATTTATAGTTCATTACATGATGCTAATTTGATTGGGAAAGTAAAGTGATACATCTGAGTGGAACACAATCTCAGTGTACAGTATCCTTTTCACTTAGGAAAGCAGTCAACCTTTCTCTCCTAGGATGTATGCTTTACCAGGCACACCAAGGTCATCTTATCTCATTCTCTAAGTGCATAAGGTAAATGATACAACAGCCATCCAAACAGCAATGCAAGTCTGTCGCTCTGAAGCAGAAGCAATCTCACACACTGTGCGCAGTTTTAAATATACAGTATCCACTGTGTAAATAAAGAGTAGCTGGATGTAAACAGGTTTGCATTTTTTGCTTTAAGTCATTTGTGGTAAAGCAAAACATCTGTATATATAGTAACTTTGAAGAAAGGAATAACCCATGCTTATTCTTACACATGAAAGAGTAGGCAAAGTATCCCTATGGCTCGATTTGAAAACAATAACTAACCAAACGTGGGGGCATAAATTTAACTTTGCCGTGTTTATCATGGAGCCTTCATAAAGGAGACTTCCTTTCTTCTCCTGTAGCCACAACACAAACCAGGCACAATCGGTACATTTAAACAGTGCTATTGTACATATGGTGTGAAACCTCACAACTCAAAGTGGAAATCACTTTAATCTCACTTTAGCTCAGATTGCAACAAACAATACTTTGGACACTCCAAATCTTGACAAGAAAACCCTATGCTTAAGGCTTCTTCTTGCTCTCTTTCTTTCCTTTAAAGCACAATACCATCTGTGCCCTAACACTGGAAACAGTTGTTCCTTTTGATAAAATGCAAATGAGCTGGGCTGTTTTTATTAAGGAGTGCACCCCCAGCCCATTCCCCCCGCTTTCACTTACTGCCACAGTGGGCCCTCACAGCTGGGGGCTGAACGCTCTCCAAGCAGCCTGTGTCGGCATGGTCCCTGCTGCAGTGGGCCTCAGCAGCCCGTGGATACAGAGGATGCGCCCACTCAGCGTAAATGTGGGGGAAAATTAGACTTCTTCCATAATACTCTGCGGCTTTGTGAAGCAGCCACTTTATGAACATGAGGTCATGCGCTCCAGACACTTCTGTGTAGCTGCCCGAGTTTGAATGTCACAGTTGCATCCCTGCTGCCCAACTGACATGAATGAAAACAATACGGTTAACAATGACATCTATTTCAGTATTTTGGAGCTACTATGTAATGATGCTTTGCTTTGGGTTTTGAAGCCAGATCAATCTCCCCTGCTAAACTGGATGAGATTAGACAGTTTGAACCACAGAGGATGATGGGTATTTTTGGTGCACTTGTCTCTAATGACAGGGCAGCCGAGTGGGTGGAGGGGGAATAAAATGGATAAATTTAGCACACTGTTAGGACTGCTATGGCTCACAGAGTCCGCTATATACCTCCAGAAGAACAACTGCTCCCTTATTCTTTTCAATGCGACAGTATAGTACACAGTTATTCCAGCAGCTCCTCAGCCAAAGATTGCTGGTGACATTTCACTTTTTGTAAGTGCCAGGAGATAGCACAGCTCAAAGAGTGACACAGCTATGGAGTTTGTTTATGCTTCTTTATTACATCTTTGAAAAGAGAAGGAAAACAGGTGTTTTTATCCTCAGCTTTCTGAGATATCACTTCATCTTACAGAGCATAGTTGAAGCAGTCACATCACATTAGCGTCCGCTCTCACAAGTTACAACCAAGCCTGAAGAGGTTTTAAGGAGAGGAGGAACATTTTGGATGGTAAAAATTTATTTCCTGATTGAGATGGCAAAATAGTCATTCATTTCCAGGAATATTTCCTATCAGATGTGAAGCTTATTCTGACAGTTATTCATGGCACTTCTACCATATCCCATTATTTTCAAAAAATTATTCAAAAGCCAAAAGCAGAGACTGCTTTATTCCATAACACGTATAAAAAGGTGTAAATTATCATTTTATTTAGTCATGTTAAAAAAAAAAGACAAACAAAGACTCATTTTCACACCCAAATTTGTTTACATTCATGGAAAACAGAGTATACTTACATCCCCAGCAGCGAGCAGGGCACCATTCGCCTCAGCCATGTTCATGTAGTTGTTATTATTCTGGAACTAGAAATGAAAACAAAGAGAGAAAAAAAAAAAAAAAACACAATCAGCCGAGTGGTGTCCAGATAACATCCAGTGTAAATCAACTCACTTCCCTCTCATAACCAACACCTGTCACTCAAACAGATTGTCACACATGGCTCTGAATATTTGCACACTGGGTTAACCCCTGTCTCTACATGCATAAGCACATTCTGCCACTCTGCCATTATTGTGACATGATGAGAGGCATTTGAGAGGCCCTGGCCAATTCAAACCAGGGTAATGAGAATCTGGTCCAGCTATTCAGCTCTTATGGGATAGCAATTAAGGATATGTTTGCATCACAAAGCCAAGTATCAAGATGCAGTGGCAGGTTATTAACTTAAAATAACCTATGGGAGAGGAGTGATACTGGGGGGAAATAAGGAGGTAGAGGGTGTTTTTATTATGGCTGGTGTACATTTTAGGTCAATGGGAACATTTGACTAAGTCCATGTTCATGAAGAAACTAATTTCCCCCTGATCTGTTACAAAAATATGTATTCTACTTTAGCATTTACATATTAATAGATACAGTCTTTAGTGGTGAGTTAGAGCCATACTGTAAAGACACATTAGTGATTAAGGGAGCTGATAAGCTATCAAAACCCTGTACTTTGGAAAGAAATAACATGTTTTTACAACATCCCCCCGCCCCTACCAACCCACACATAGCCTGTTGGCAAAATGGCAGCCACTTCCTTTCTTCATAGACACAACCATGCTGACAGGTAGGAACAATGGGACATAGAATGAAGAATTATGGGCTAGCAGCTGGGCCCACGAGCACAATGCACCTCTCTGTGAGTGAGGAGAGCAAACCCCAGCCTACACAGCTCAGAGGAGAAAGAAACGCAGCACGTTTGCGTCTTCATGAGAGCGTTTTACCTGTTTTTAACAAAGCTCTGAAGTCATCTCTTTTGTATGTTTATTACAAAGTCACTCTCTTAAAACATCATGAGTGAAAAAACTAATAGACGGGGGGGAGAGGGGAAGAGGGAACAGAAAGAGAGCCAGGCAGAGAGAAAAATGCTTCTTATCAGAGCAGAAGCCAAACAATAGTGGAAACAAATTAAGATCAGAGCAAACTGAGAAGTGCATTAATATATTTTCTAGCCCTTTGTGTTTTTTTTCTATACTCTTTTTCTTCTGAGTGGTTAGTATGCGAATGTAATTACCGAAAGAACTGCTGCTAATCAACTGCGAATGGTATCCATTAATTAGTCTATGCCCTGGAGAGAGAGTTGAGAGTCAGCAGCAATGTTAACAGTGTTGCGCACCAATGAGAACAGGGAGCCACAAGCTCCACTAGCAGTTGCTGAAGCAGGTGGTTTGAGCCACCTAAGCTTCCAGTGCCATCTTACCTGGAGCTGTCCTACTAAACTATATCCGACTCAATTACTTGAGTTTACATATTTGAACAAACGTATAAAGACACACACACAGACTCATGAGCCTCTGCTGGAAAAATAACTGTCAATTGCTGGCACTGCTTCGCTTCCCAGCTGTGTGGAACTTTGAGACATGACATGGCTAGGTTACGTCAGCTACTCAGCTTGTAATTAACCTTATGCTGGGCTTATCTTGGAAGTGTTACTCCGTTCCCCTTCTTCTTTTAGATAATAAATTGAAGTCTCAAAGATATCCTTCTCTATTCAAGCACTAGAACATTGTTCTGATTGTGGGGGAGATACGGCTTCATGCAGGGCTGCTTCCGCCTCTTCTTGCCCTGTGCCTGAATGAAAGATTTTTTTTTTTTCCTAAATGGGGGGGCACCAGTTGCTCTCCAATGCAAATAGTTGCCTGAGAATTTAGAGGGGAAAAAATTCACAGTGAAAAAGAAGGAACTTTTGATTTTTACTTTGTTGCCTTGAAATAAAGAAAAATTATTTGCCCTAGATTCCATGCAAACTTCCTGCTCTCATTAATAGCCATTTTCAACTCAATTACTTGAAATGTTACACCATTTTGTAACGCAGAAAACATCACAAAAAAAAAGTGAAAAAAGTGTGAGTGTTTGTGCGTGCGTGCGTGGGTGGGTGCACACACACCAATAAAACAAATATCACACAAAGGCATCCCTGAATTGTAAACTGTAAAACAAAGATATTGATCCAAATCATTTCAGCTTCATTACAGAAAACATGATCAAGTCAAGTCCATGTGCCAATTAGCAGTGTTAAACTCCCTGGGCTCTGTCTCTCTGACTCATGTTTTACTGTGTTTCCAGGCCCCTTTAAGAGCAGTTCAGAATCTCCTCAGAGAACTGTGCCTAACATCCCAAGAAATGTCCCCAGTTACCAGTATCAATCTTCACCATTAAAAGCTGTACCATGTCGGGCCGGAGGCCTCGACGGACAAGCAGAGCAGGGAGTGGAGATTGTTATTTTTATTCCCAATTCATTTCTGGGGTAGGGGCCATTTTGGGCCCATGTTTGCGGCAGTGCCGATTGAGTCAAATGCCAGATTAAATTAAGTGCGATTGGAGGGACCGCGCAGTTGACGGTAAGGGACCATGCTAAAATGGGTCAGTGTAGACAATGAAGGCCCTGTAATTAAAATGATGTGACGAGCTAGAGGAGAGCTGTGGCTGCCATGTGAAGAGTCAAACAACTGTGTGCCTGCCCATATGCAGACCTAAATGAAAAGTTTGGGAAATCTGAAGGATGGGATCACTTGATTTTTGGAAGATAAAGGCTCCTAAAATACAACAAAATGGCTGTAAATGTCTAGCACTACAGTCACAGCCCAGACAGGTTTGCTACTTGCAAGAAACCAGCCTCCTCAGTCTTCCCAGTTCCAAAAAAGTCAGTTATGTACTTGGGCTTTGCTTCTTTCAGCGGTGGGGAATCATGAGGAAGCCATAGAAAATGGTGCTTTAAAATAGCTTTGGGGTAGAAGGCTTTTACTAACAGAGTGAATTCACAGTTAAAGGTGCTCTGTAATATGAACTGTGCTAAGAGTCAGACATGGCTACACGGCAGCATAAAATGCTGGGTTCCCAGTGTTTTTATTTCGCCTTCTGCACCACCAGCACATTTCTTCAATAACTGTTTAACAGGAGAGAATTAAGAGCTTACATGGACCCTGATCCTGAAGTGAAAAGACTCCAATGTCTGAATAATCACAGGCATTTAGAAAAGCCAAGCAACCTTGCAGCAAATAGAATATGTGTGAATTTCTAGATTTTTCTACAAATGCAAAGTATTGCTTTTCTTATTTGTCTTCTGACTAGATTTCAGATTTTTTTTTTTTTAAATCGCAGTGAAGGTTTCAGTTATTCATTATCCGAGACAGTAGTACCAATCACAATTTAAACATGTTTTTTTTCCTGACTAAAGCCAGTGTAATTTTGCTTGATTTTTTTCCAGCTATCTTTTAAATCCCACTGCAAGAACATTTGTATGAAAGAATGTCCAGTGGGAAATAAGGTGTTTTACAGCTATTACAGCAAACAAAATTATTTCAACCTCAGGGTGAACACAATATTGCACCAACATGACCCCCTCTCACTCCCAATATGATGGAGTAACCACACAGATCCTATCAGTAAACATGAACTGGACAACGAAGAATCCACAGAATACAAGCCTGAAGAGCCTTTGATAGCACAGCTGCCTTCTCTTCATGCATACAAATGAAATGTGCATATGTTTTAGTGCAAACATCAAATATTGCTTTATCAATGGCAATTAAATGATAAAGCATGACTGGGAAAATCCAAGGTGACAGTTTTCACCAGAAAAAGGGAGAAACATAAAAGAGTGTTTTCTTTTATTTTCAAATCAGCTTCAAAAGACTGCTACTTGGTTTTACTGTACAATCATAAAGTTATAATATCATAGCTGTCTGTCAGCAGGTAACCAAATTGGACACATTCTTGCTCCGTACTGAAAACCGCCAAACTAATTCAATCAAGAGCCTGGGCTTTTCCAGAAGCAAATCAACTGCTGACAAACGATTTTACAGTTCAGCTTGAGCTCAGTAATCACAGCCTAGCATGTGTTCTCTGGAACATGACACTTGTGCTAATATGTTCTCCAGTGGTCTCCATAAAAGACAGTGAAAACACCACAGTTAAAACGCAATCTTCGATCCCAAGTAGCTCACTGTAATTTTCGATGTATTATTTTATGCAATTTCCTTTAAGGCCCTGCCCATAACCAGGTTTAGCTAACTCTCACACTGAGTGCAGGAGGCTGGAGATTCAAAAGAGCAGCACTGTTTCCTTCCCTGCAATACTGGTCAGACTGTGTTGTAGCCTCTGGGAAAGTTATCTTCCAGAGGTACTCCTCACCAAATACATGCTCATTTACAACCCAATTCAGCATAAACACTCTGCAGCTGCGTCTCTGGTGATCACAAGGCCTATTCATGCACAGCAGGCCACTGTGCATGCAGAGGCAAGCTGACATATATAGATATATTTCCTCCTATGTGTGCAGCAGTCAATTTGTAAAGCAACTCCACAACACAGCATGTCCACACAGTCAGCTAGCAAGCTGTGTTCTGATCTGCGGGCCGAATCGATTGGTAATTCAGTTTAAAGCTAAAATCATTACTCCCCCCAGCCCAGCACTGTCTTCCACTATTAAGACTGCTACTCCTTAACTACATAAGGTAGCATTGAGGGGAAGTTCATTGAAAGCATCTCAGTCTTCCTTTGCCTCTCAGTGGTAGTACCCCTACAACAGTGCAGAGAAGCTGGTGTGAGAAAAAGTGGGATCTGAACTAAGCTGATGACAGTGTTGTTTAGGCTGTGTGGTGATTAGCTTGCCTTCACACCACACAGACCACTATAGTCTCAGCTAGAGGTATCACAGCTTGCTTTAGTTTAGTAAACACTGACCTGGAGGAACAGTTTTCAACCCCTGCACAGATATCAAACCTCTCACAAAAAGACTGTTTCCTGCCCACAGAATGGTAGGGATTCTGCTCCGACGGTGAGACACGTTTATTTAGCATTCGATCAGAGGAGGTTAAACAGGGATCTTTAACTTTTGGACCGTGTAATCATTAAAGTCTCTAAAATAAGAAACTTTAGGGCATCACAGATGGGGTTGTTATAAGCAAACCCAAAAGCAGAGCCTCTGTTCTTTAAATTACTCCAAACGGTAAAGGAACACTATAATTCCGTCACAGCGCATAAAAATAAGTTTGCATGTCCAACCAAAATGACAAGCTTAACTATCAAAATAAAGGAAAAAGTTACAAGTGATTTCACAGCTCAGCAAATATATATTATATTTTTTCAAGCTTCCCAGTCATTATGGCTGTGTTGAAAGACAGTAAAAGGCGAACTATAGTTTGTGTATTCAGCATGTTCCTTTGGGCAAAATTTATATTCAGTGCAGACACGGTGTATGAGAGCGATAACACGGAAACACAAAAAGACCAGAGTGAAACAGCATTTCTAAAGTCAGGCAGAAAAGCTGTCAATGACTAAAAGTAAACATCTGGCATATACTGCACTTGTTTATTTTTAGTTTAGTTTTTTTTTTAAGAACACATTTGACCACAACCACATTTTTATAATGGCTAACAGATCAAGTGACAATGTGAATTACCGATTTCATATTGAAATTGACATTTTTCCAAATAAAATAACTGCTACTAAATACATATTCCACAAAAAGACTTTACAATGTGTTTGTCATTCAACTATTCTCTCTCTCCCTCTCTCTTAGACACACGAACAACAAATCAAAAGCAGCGGAGCTGCCATGCATACCTACTATTAGAAGCTCAGTGTCCTGCACTTGGGCATGTAAGGAGACCAAGGATCAAATCTCCAACCCTGCAATTAGTGGACAATCCACTCTACCACTTGAATTATGGGCTCACTAAATTAATAGGATTTGGTAACTACTATGCTAGGAGTACAATGCTTTACTAGATAGTAGATCTGTCAGGTTGTATTTATGCACAGAGTTGCTTTGAGATGTCAGGCATCAGGGGCATCAACACATCTTTAGCAGGTAATGTAAAATAATTATAGAAAACGTCATCTCAGTTTAGTGATAAGATAACCTTTATTAGTCCCACACGTGGGAAATTTGTTTTGTCACAGCAGGAAGTGGACAGTGCAAAAGTTATGAAGCAAAAATTAGAATAAAATAAAATAAGAATAAATACAGTACACAACTGTACAGAATAGAATAAAATAGAATATTTTATAACACTATACTAGTGTGTTAGGATACTAACATTTGCTACTGAGTACTATACACATGGTTGTCACGGCTAATAGAAATGGGATCAGAAATGGGTCATAAAACAAAGGAAAATCTGGTGTAAAACTGTTGTTACCATTGGGAATCATGAATCTATGGATGTATGTAGGATACAAAATTCAACAGTACTCCGTCCCGCATCCTGTTGAGCTAATCTAGTCTGGACTAAAGGGTAGACTGACTAAAATGGCCAATGTTAGAGCAGCAATGCCTACATGACTAAAATTAGTCCTTGTTACTCTTATTTTATATTATAAATGTAGCCAGCCGCTTTAAAATATAAACTTCTAAGACTTCTGCTTTCTTGTGTAAATGTGGACTTTTAAGTGTAATTTACAGTAAATGTAGCTGGACTAATTTTATAGCATAGTCGCAGCTAGTTACACAGTAGACCTAAAAGCACACAGAGGTTCTCCATGGCTACTGTTTTCTCTGAGGCCTAAGACTTGCAAATGTTGCCAAAACAAAGATGGTCTCAGGATTCGTCATAATGGACCAATAGCCTGAGCTCAGCAGCCTCAATAGTATGCAGGTCAACATCCAACATCCCATTTTTTCCCTGGCTGTTGAGTCTGCTATGTACTCTCAAGAGCAAATCCTAAAAGAAAGCACAAGCTAAATGGGGTTCCATCTTTGATTTGGCGGGGTGCAAAGCCATTGGCCCACAGCCACAAAGGAGCTTAGGCAATGGAGAGGGCCTCAGAAACATGGTGTAGCTTTCTCACAATTGCTGCTGTTGCATGGACACACGGCTCTTGAGGAAGTAACATGAGAGAGGCTTGTCTTGTTGGTGTTGTCTTGCTTTTACTGCTAAGCCATGTCTCAAGGCTGTTTACTTTCAGCAGCTTTGATGCAACTCCAACTCAAGATGGTATCAGGCTGTGGATTTTAACCCAAGCTTGTCCTGTTCTGCTTGCCAGTCTTCTACTTCAGAGCACAAGGGTGCTATCAGGTTAAAGAAGCCAATAGTATTTTTTTTTAAATGGTCAAATGTCAAAAAGTAGAAGAACAGCTTTGTGCCAGTGGAAACAGGTTTGCTTCTGATGGCACTAATGGTTGTACTTTTTTCCTGATTTGTCAAATGGCTTTGTCACTAGGACTTCACATAAAGATCCACTGAAAGCTGCAGGGAGTGGAGCACAGAAGCTTTTTTTTTTCTTTTTTCTTTTTTTTGTAAATTCCCTGTGTGCTGTTACTGACTAATACAATCATTATGAATGGCTCTGGGAATGTGCACAGTCAAGAGCTTTTAGTGCTGGACTCAAAACAATCCTCTATTTCTTATCTGCTAATGTTGGATATAAAATGATGTAAAAGCCTAAAGTGGTGAGAGCATTAACATCAAACTATTCAGTCCATTAAAAGCCTAATGTATTCTATAGCGTGTTTTTGAGCAATTTTATCAAGTAATTAGCCCAGTTTAACAGTATTTAAAGCTATCAAATATAAAATCTATTTCTTTTTTTTGAGAAATGTTTACAAAAGGCATTAACAGCAAATAGTAAACTGGATGGAGGGTTAGTCCCATTTTTCATCATAATTCTCAAGCCCATTAAAATCTTCATGTATGCAACCTGTGTCTTTTCTGTTATTCTTAGCAGAAGACCAGTATGCACAAACCAGCCAGTTGTTCAATCTCTATAAATCTGAAAAGCACAAACTGCTGAGCGGTGACTCATATATCAGTCTATTATATACTACAGGGCTGACTGTATTAAACAAATGGCTAGGCCTGCAGCTGGAAAAGAGAGGCAATATAGAGAGAGCAGAGGTTATTGTCTAATTTAAATCTTGGCTGCTTTCCCAGAACTGTACCACATTCCAATTTGTGGCTGTGTTGCTTGGCGCTACTGACAGAGGTCCGGCTGCAAATACTCTCGGGCTCCTCTCCAGAAATGTGTCTCCAAACTGACAATCAACAAGTTGGCAGAGATTAACGGAATGATGGGAGCAAATTAGGTAAAATAATGAAAATGCACAAATATAGATGCCGTGCTCTGTTATTTTCTTCCACCTGTGGTTGCAATAATGTATCTATAATCATTAAGACTTGATGTGCAACAACACAGGCTCATAAAGAAAGCCAGTACATTGCTTCTGTAATGTCTTTGAGTTCCATAATGAAATAGCAGCTGGAAAAGACATCTGTGAACACATAGTAGTTACAGAATGGTTGAGTGAGCTCTTAGAAGCAATTAGCTGTTTCAAGCATTTTCTCCTTGGCATACTATTGTCCGTTCATCTGCTAGATTGACAGCACACCAGGACATCATTAGCAAACCTGACAGCTGTTGAGTCGCAGACATTGTTTTTCTTGTGACAGCCACCATCAGGCTAAGTGCTTCACTAGTGTTTTTAACAGTATTTAAACTCAAAATGTCACTTTAACATTTCCTACTTCAAAAGCAGCGTGAGATTAAGATACCAGCTTTGAATAATTACAAACACTAAGCCTCAACTTTGATTCCGTATCATTGCACTGACATTTAAAGAGATTGGGAACAAAGACACATTACACATCTTTTAGTCATAATGCAAAAATTATTCCTCTCCTCTGTGTAAAAAGACAGGTTGGAGATCAAAGGCGTATGAAAAACCTAGAGGTCTGCTTTGTGTGGAAGTGGCATTTTTTAATTTTTTTAAATAGAGAAGATAAGTTAGGAAAGTGTTTACACATTTTTTTAAACAAAAACTAATGCAAAAGCATTTGTTTAATAAGACTTGTCAGTCTGTGGCCAATCAAAAGCAACCATATCTGGACTTAATTTCCCTAACAATGGTATCACACAAGAGAAAATTTCTGATGAAAATAATCATATACATTATACCTGTAAAAATCCTCCCTGTACAGGTCTGCTTATTTTCTGCTCTGACAACAAATCCCTTTGAGCTATTTTTATCTAATTTCAGTGCAGGCGGCTAAGGGGGAAAAAAAAAAAAAAGGGGTCACTGACATTTTCTGTATTTGAGCCTTGCCCTCTATTTTAGGACCATGCTGAGTTCTTCCACTAAAATAAATGACAGCACGACAGTCTGCTCTGAACTCGCACCTTTCCGCGCACATGTTCTCCCATCACTCTTCATTTATCTTCATTAGGTTTGTTTGACCCATCACCAATCCTCTGCCAGTGTAAATATAAACACTACAGTTTGTAGAGATCATCTCTATGTGTGATATCTTGCGGAGGTGAAGAGCAGCTAAATGTAAATGGCCGACATGTATGTGAAAATGTTTCTCCACCCACTCTGGAGTATTCGTGTAACAAACCTCGAAAGATAAATTCCACCGCTCCAATTAATTAATATATAAACAAAGCCTGTAATGAGAAAAATCAGTGATTTCAACAGGGGGCGCCATGCTGTAAACTACCGACTACAGGTTTAAGCAGGAGTGGGGAACAGAAATCCCACTGTCAACTTGTCATCGGCTAATTTACCTGGAGCCAGAGGGGGAGATTCACTGGACACATAGGGAGAGTTAATCTCTTCATTCATCTTTCGCTAAAGAGATCGACCCAATTAGCTTGCCACATTGACTGACAGCCCTTGTGTCTGCTTTTCTCCCTCGACTTTTCCCTTCCTTTTTAAAAAAAGAAAAGAAAAAGAAAAAAATCAGGAGTTATGCAGTTTATGCTGGCCCCAGCTGAAGGCTGTGAAAATTATTCGAGAGTACTGTACAACAGTGAAATAATCATGATGGCTTTATTCAAATATGTCGAGTCTGAAATATTCACCACTACAATTTGCTGTGACTGATTAGCCAATGGAAGGGCTGCTTGGGGATAGCTCTCCAGAGCTCTGTAATTGAGCGGATTTGACTTGGGAGAGTTTTTCTTCTCCTGATAACTACACATTCCCTTTTGAAATGTACTTTTCCTTTTTTAGCCTTTCCTGGGAGCCAGTGAACATCAGAGTTATAACGCTTGCAGAAACAGCATGTATGTAGGACAGTTTATATTCTGATTGTCATCCGTTTAAAATGTGACTCCACATTGTGTGGATTTAATCATTTCCCACTGTATCACTGGTTGAAGGGCAGAGAGTGCAGAAACATCAGATCTGTAACCTCAAAGATCAGGGACAACAATAGCCTGAAGGTCTGCCACTGTGACCATCCATTTGACATAAATCTCTATGTTCCAATACAGATATTGTAGTGACAATTTCCCAAGTGCACCTTTATATTCTGCAGTTGGTGTATACATGTGAGGACTCGCAAACCAAAATCAGGAATAGGAAACAGTGCGCAGAAAGAAAGAACATCAAATGTGTAACAATGAGCCATTTCATTTTAATTCTGTATGCATAATTATAACATTAATATGTCAATCCTGATTTTGTCCGGTTCTGGAGACAAGGCTACATTTACAAATATCTGTGTGCCAAAACGTACTGAAAACAGCGTTCTTCTTTCACATTAAATCTCGTTTATTTTCTACAAGGGGAAAAAAAGAAAAAGATGTTGTTATTCTTTTTCAAAAACACACCACTAATGCTCTGGGGCATGGTTTGTCATTGTTATTCAGTGCTCGCTCACCTACACTTAAAACATGATCCTTCTGGATTTTAATTAAGCACCAAGGTACCTCCCAGGGGGTTCTGGCTTGGCAAAGGAAACTACTTTGATTTATGTACTACTTTGTTGTTCCTGCTTGAAGCTTGCATGTTATGAGAGACTGTGGTGATGAATGAAAGAACTGGGCAATTATTCTTATTTGTTAATTAGTTCCTGTTGGGAATGCATTATTGTGGATTCCAACACTAAAAGATGAACACATAGCTGTCCCTTTACCTGTCAACAGCTATGTTAGGACTGACTAAACTGAGTATCATGCTACAAGCTGGGTACATGTTCGTACATGTTTGATTGAAATTGAATGTTAAATCAACTAAAGCTGTTAGGAATTTGCCTGATTGTCAAGCATGCCAGCAGAATAATGCAGCAATTTACATGCATCCCACACTACCCACCCCACCCACACAGCAGAAAATGGTACAAATCAGCAAAAATACTTATTTGCAGAACCCGATGCAATGCTATTTCAACAGCAACACTATTCAAACAGAATTTACTGGCTGTTAAACAAGCAATTAACAACAGCTCGAGAACATTTAGTAGAAGTGCCAATTACTGATAAACCTCTCAGACTTGGGGATATAGGAGAATTTGACACCATAGTCTTATGCATTAATGCACAAGGCAAAACAATAAACCCATAAAATATTAACAGCCGCATTCAAATCAAAGTGGGAGTTGACGACAAATCTCTCGGTGTCACTTAAAAGGGAAGTTGGCTAGGCACCTCAGTGACACAAGGATGGTTTAAGAGGAAGACCTTGTGCAAGCTCTGCTCTCCTGGATGCATATCAGAAGCTAATGGAGTCTCAAAACTACAGGGGTGCTGCGGGATTGCCACGATTAGCTCGTGGAACTGCTGAAGGTCACCACTGCTGAGCTGAGCAGCCACAAGCCTTCATAAAACCATGCAGCGTATCATTATTTTCAAAGTGTTTCATTATGGACGGTTAACCTTGGCTAACTCCAGCCTAACACTTTAATCAGATGCCTGTAATGCTTTTGAAACATTGTAATCATTCAGTTTCTCTTCTTGTTTATCAGCGGGGGAGAAAAATAATATTGGAACTCCTTAAAAAAATGTTTTCCAAGGTTGTGCAGGTATTTGAAAAGTTACACTATTGAGTCAGAACCACCACAGATTAGAAACTAGATCAGTTTCCTTGGAAGGAATGTCATTTAAATGAATTGTCAGTGGCTGTCCGCAGAAGGAAAGCCCTGGCCAATGTAAAGGCCTCACAGACCTTGATCTTGTTTCTACTTCTACCATCCCACACTACGACCACATGCAAGAGCTCACAAGCCAGCAGAAACATACATGCACATGACAGTAAACAAGGACATGCTGTGAACGAGCCTCAATTTCACCTCACAGAAATATCAGAAGTTGACTCAAGAATTTCATGGCCTCCATTCATAATCCCGCAATTGAGGTTTCTGGAGAATGGACCTTTATTATGTGGTTGGAGCTTTTACTGAGGCTGTGTCCATTGTTCCTTTTTATTGTGGAACTGAATAAAAACTAGATAGATTCATGAATACTGCATGATTTTCATCAAATAGAAAATCTCTTGGAAGAATTCTCAAAGCAGTGTTATTTCAGTAACATGTTGAGAGCTGTTTATTCAAATGAGGACAGCTGATGGGCAATTATAACCAAAAGAATAATGTCAGACGGAAGACAAGAGTTTTTTTTTCCCATTTTGTTTTTTTAAATGCTGAATATTTTTAATTTGCGTTCCCCACAGGATTTACTCCTGACAAATAGAGATTAAAATCTTTCTGGATTTATGGCAGCCATAAAAAAAGCTGTTGGTTGAGGGCTAGGAAAAGATTATCATCTTAGATCAATATTGAAAAAGTTCAGTGTGCCGTGTCTCATTCTTCAGGTCGGGTTTGCGCAGAAATAAAGAGAGTGATGGCAAAACAGACAGCTGAAATACAAGTTATTGTTGTTGAATTCCTGTGGCCTTGTTAAAGAAAATGGATACAAAGACATTTCTGACAAACCAAGGTATGAAAGAGATATTAAAGGGCAAACATTTAAGAAGAGCTGTTTCACTCCCCTTAGGGACTAAAAAGAAAAAGACAATCCTCAAGCAATCAGTGCTGTGTAACGAGAGCTTGATTCACTGCAACTGAACAACGATGACAAAAAAACCCCACAGCAGTCATATCAGAGGATTCCTATCAGTCTTAAATATGTTTATAGAAGATTGAATCAAGCTGCTGCAGGTTGAGATAGCAGATTTTTAACTCTGGGGACTATTAAACTCTTGTTTAAGGGGTAACGCAGGTCTGTAGGCAGCAGTATTCCTGCTATGGTAGTTACTACATGAAAAGAAAATATCATCTAACTGACTCACACTTTGTTTGAGACATCGTGTAAACAGGGGACAAAACAGTCATCAAGGTTATACATTTTACCAGAAAGTGTCAAATACATCTAATTTTTAAAGGAGTGCTTTCATCGAAAACAGGTTTTCTTTCAAGTTAGTCTTCCTTGAACTCTGATGCAGTTTTGCTTGAAAACATGCCATCCATTTCGCCATTCAAATAAAAGTTTTATTTACCTACATTATTTAAGCTCTTTGTCCAACGGGTCTAAGGGATATTTGCACACCTGCTACTATTGTCAGTCCTTTTAGTGCAACCTGGTAACAAGCTGCATTATGGGAATGTGTGATGTAGGAGGGGGGCAGCAGAAAAAGGGAGGATTAATCACACTGTGTAACAAGTAATAATACACACCTGCAGCTCATAGCCCTGTAATGAGAGAGAAATTCACACTCAACCTGATATATGAACAAAGGTTGGGATGATCATGAATAATAATATCTGTGACGAGGCTGGTTTCGTTTTAACAGTTAAAGCAAACTGAAGCATATAACAAATTCAACCCCTAACCAAAGCTAAGCTTCCCCATGCATTTATCCCTTTCAGTAAAATATCTCAATTTTGAATAGTTTTCAGTATTTATCTAACTCAAAGGTCATTTAGATGCAGAAATTAGGAAAAGCTGAAAGAACAAAGTCTAAATGTGAAAACAGAAGCAATAAATTCAACCTGCACTGCTAAGAAAATATTACCCATAACTGTATGAGACATCCATCAGTGGCCTGTGCTCCTTACAAAGAGCCAAAGGCTTAAGTCAAGCAAGTCAAGTTAAAAGGAAAACTGCAGAATGTTTTGATACAGTCTGTGAGCCCATTAAGAGAATTGGACATTAGATCTATGAAACATGGAATGGCTGCCTCTCTGGAAAGCTTTAAAAATGAATGCGTCTTAACAGCGAGGCTAACCACTAAAGGGACACAACACTTATTGAATCAGCCAACCAGAAGTGATTGACTGGTCCTTTTGAAACTGCTTAATTCATGGTTAAAAACTGTTTTCTGGAGCACAGGGGGTTCTACTTCCTCCTTTTAATAAGTCAGCAAGGTTGAAGCTGTCAAAAATGTAGTGAGCCAAAACCAGATTAAAACAGTTGATCATAGTGGAAAAATCTCTCTTAAGGGGCTCTGTCTTGAACAAAAATGGGCACAGCACTGACTCATTCAATAGAACTTCTGAAGGTTAATGATATATTTGGCCTTACATAACTTAAAGGTGCATTACACTAGAAGAGGTTGGTGTTGTTTAAGAATTGTACACAACAACGTGTATGCAAGGAACCATCATATTGGTAACATATGCTAACACAAAACCTCTTAGTTAATCCTTCTTTTCAAAAACCATTTCATTGATTTCCTGTCATATGATCAACAAGAATCATAGACACCATTCAATAAACAATATGATCTTGTAGTGCTGTACCTCGGGATTACATACTACAATCCCGTGAGGATTTGGGTGAGTGCTACTTTGCGCTTCAGGCAACCTCTGCAATGACACAGACACCTTTGACATAACCTCACAACCATTAATTTTTCCACACTGTCAATGATTTAACTTATTGTTTTGAAACTAAAAAAATCGTACATATTGCACATCTAAAAAGGCAATGCGTACCTCCTCACGTCACAGCTTAACAAACCTCTTGTACGCCAACTCTGTTTGGTATTTGAGTAAACTCTCAGTCTTATCTTAAGACATCAAACCCTAAAGCTAAATCTCAACCCCCTCGCTGACCTGGACAATGTCATCTTTTCCACTTTTATAGGGAACTCTGTGGTCTAGATGAGTTCCATCTTTTGGTGTATCTCTGAGTTATGGGTGCTTTTTAAGTGAGCTCAGCTCATGCTAATGCTTTGCCATACAACTTCAACATATGTTTTAATGAAGTCAGCAGTGAAATTATTACTGTCATTTTTCATCTGGACTTTAATGATGCATTAACTAATTAGATATTTGAGAAAATTCATAACACGGCTCCACATGTAACTAAGAACTTAAAGATCTAAATGATGTTAATTTACATTTTTTAAAGCTATCCAAATGAGAACAAGTGTTGATTTATCCAGAAAGCAGATACCCAGAAAGTCCTTAAAACACTGAGAAGAAAAAAACAACAACTCTTCTGTAATAACTTACCATAATCTTTTGTTATGATTCATGATTACATGATTTGAACGGTGTAGTGAAGTTGTTTACATGACAACACTGTGCATCTGTTCTCTTTATACCACTGGAAGAGATGTTTTTGAAACAGCCACATAGCTACACATAGTCAAAAGGGAGAATTTTTTGTCGTTTTATTAAGCAGGGCGAGGACAAATAACAGTGGAGCGGATCCATGAGGTGAAACTATACGCACAAGGAAAGCCTACAGCATAAAGACACTCCATATGCAAGCATGATTTCTTTTTTTGCTTTTAATGTGGTTTCCCCTATTTTTCATTGGACATGAGATTACATCAAGGCCAAATCAGCACAGCAAGATGGTTCTTGTCTATAGAATAGTGCCTTATGGTTTGCAAATCCACCAGTTGGGAAATAACTTCATAGTGTGAGGTCTGCCTAAATGAACCACGCTGAGTAATGCACAATGAGATGTAATGAAGTGGATTTATGAGCAGTGATGGCAAGATTACAGAAGGTCTTTACGAGTGCTGATCTGGGTAATGGTCTATGTCTGTTGAAGATTTCAGAGCTGGAGGATTTGTCACATCCACCTCATAAACAAAGTGGACAACCTGATGTTATGTTTTCCACTCTGTTGGATCAGATTGTCATACAGTTGCAGAATGCTTGTGGGATCAAAGCAACAACCATTAATGTTGCTCAGAAGAAATGGCATGCAGAAAATGGAGCTGGGCATTTACAAAATACGTGTAGTGCTGTCTGCCACATATAGCAGTCATTCTTAGAGACAGGAGCTCCAAGTGCAGAGTGTGTCTTCGTGTAGAACAAACTAAAAATAACACTCTCTTGTCTCACTGGGAAAATTAGGTGTTTAATAAATCTGCTGAACTACATCTCCTGACAAGCTACAATTAAAGGACTCAGCAAAACACATCAGCTATTCACTTCTTGGACATTTAAACATTTAACATGCACCTTGGAGTCATATCCATCAAGTGTTGAGTTTGACAAAGCAGACAGCCTCCCTGCCCCTCCCCAAGACACGCACACACGGCATTACCGCACACACACATTTAAAGTTGTGTTTGGATATGTTTAGAATGTGTGTGATGAAATGGCACCAGCTGTGTACACTGGAGAGATGCACAAGGCCCCCTGGTTAAGAGAGTTAACCCCTTCCCTCCCGCTGAAGCTTAAGTGACAGCAGAGACAAAAGAAACCTGACGTACTATGCTTTGGACAAAAGAGGTTATTGCCCAGGGGTTAGCTAATGTGAAGCTACATTAATTCACTTCCCCCAGACCTTAAAATCTGTGTTGTTCCTGGTTTCCTTACATATGCATGTGTCAGTAGAGCCCATATAAACTAAGTAGTTCATGGCCTACGGCCCATTTCCCCCGCTCAGTAAAATCCTTTAAGAAGTGCATCATTTTGGGTCTTGAAGAACTTTCTAATCAGGGAATAACAGCAGAGCTAGTCTGTCATATTATAGCTTGTGGATGATAAAATACAAAGCCGACAATAAACAAATTATCCAGAGTCCTTTATCAATATGTGGTCGAAAAACAAAAAATCAAGCATGTGTAGCTAAAGAGGATTTGTCATCAAGATCATTTCTCAGAAAAGACTTATTATGCTGCACATAAGGCTGTAATCCTTAACAACTGAGTCCAAGTTGATTTGGCACTACCTGTTGTTAATAGTCTGTGGTTTCATGCAACAGCAAACACAGCATGTGCATCTAAAAATCAGTGTACAGTGCAACCGCCAAACTATTAACCCTGTCTTAATCAGTAATCAGTTTGTTACATTTGCAAGTTAATTGGTTGGTGAAACATGTCTATAGTTTGGATTTTCTTTCCAGACACAGTCAGCAAATATGATTTTTGAATATATAAATTGTTAAAATGCTGACAACATTATTAAAAAAAAGCTTAGTCACAAATTTCTAAGATGTTTAATTATAGTTTGCCCTTTCCTTTTAAAATGCTTCATTAAGTACAACTGTTGTATGTCTCTTGACAGCACTACACAGCAACAGAGCAGAGATCCTGCAAGACTCCCCCCCTTTTCTAGTTTTTGTCATGTACAACGGCTATGGAATCTCATAGCAATGTGTTTATCTACATCCCTCTGCTATACTGCCATTAAAATACTCCAATGTATGGTCAATTCTCAACTGCAATGAATTATAATGTCTCAGTGGTGCTGGTATTAGTTTTCCAAATAAACCTTCAGTGTTAGCACCAGTGCAGGTGAGGAGTTTGTATTAACATCTGTTGGTGATTTCTTGGCGCCTGGAGGTAATGAAAGCCCACACTAAATGGATACTGTATCTGAAACATTATTAAACCTTTAGGAAAAAAAGACCAGATGGCAATAAATATGGGTACAACAGAGGGTCTCTTTCAAGAAACCATTAAAGTCAATCACATTTGACTTTTACAAATACCAAAACTAGTTAAACCCAAACAGCTCTTTGTCTTTGGTTTATGTTGTGCCTGACTGAGGAGCTTGCCTAGAGAAAACAAGCAGCCTTAACCATGTTGCATCACTGAAATCTCTTTGAATAATAAATTAGAGAAATAAGTGCATATATATGTACGAGCTCATACACAGATTTAAAGTTTATCAAACTTCAAAAGGGAACTTTTATAAATTTTACTGACTACAACCAGGTGTTCTTAGAAGAATCCAAAGAGCCAGGAAAACCAATAGTCATTATCAGATAAATTGAAAACAACGCTACCTGAAGTAACAACCAATCAGTAAAAGTAGGAGCCTTGGTGTTTTTGCCCTTGAGCATACCTGTTCCGTGTTCACCCTCGAGTCAAGGTAGTTTAAGAGAAATAGACCCCACTGTGACAGCCTCGTCACTCACCCTGCACACGCTGTAGTCAATGTTTATAACCCACAGAAATAAGCCTTTACAATTTCAGTTTCAATAGAGAAACCGTGTTTAATTTTTCCGAAACTGCAACAAGGGAATTTTTCTCACAAAATAGATTTTATATGAGAATTATTCAGCTTTGTGAAGTTGTGGCATGTTTCTCTTCAGCACCTTCATATCTGTGCCAAAAAAAGGGAAAGAAATGGCAGCTTCATTAGTCATGACTGTAGCACCTAATTAAGTTTGTGCCACTCGTTTGGATTTTTCTGTAAATTTAAAAGAATCTCTGATGTTTGAAAGTGCCTCTGGGCCCTTCTGTCTCTCTTGTCATTAAAATTGAACATTTCCTGCGCCAGCATTTTGAGTGGGTATTGCCTGTTTTCAAATCAAAACTGTAAATCTAGTGAAAGTTTGGCTGCTCGCAAAAGGTGCTGTGACAGCTTATAAATAGATTAAAGAAGTAATGCTTCAGCTCTGTGGCTTGTAAGCATGCCACATCTTTTAGATGACTAACCGCTCTGCATTGTGCTACCTTTCAGCAAGCTGATTCAAATAAATTGGAGGCTTATTTAAAAGATGCATGCAAAGGAGCCTATTTGTTCACAGTGGAAAGGCATTGTAATTAGCATGAAATGCATGCTTTGTACTCTCTCTCTCTCTTCCTCTTTCCAACGTAACTGGTAGAGATACTGGATAAGCACCTTCTCACCACCCTCTCTCTCACTCTATGCCTCCTTTTGCATTGTGGCCAATTACTGTTACAGATGGAAAATTTCACTTGACCCGGGGATTTTATGAGCAGGAATAAAATCGCACTTCAACTTTTACACCAATTCAAAGCAATGTGGTTAAAGTTTCTTGAGGCTGATGAAGACATGATGAAATTGGGCACATATGACAACTTGGCCAAATGACAAAGAGCTGATGAAACACTGAGACAAACCTGGTAACTGTTTTAAGCAGCATCAGATTGCAAACAGAGCTGCATTACGGGGCTGAATAATTTGAGAGGGGGGTAGTGTGTCGTGTCTGAGTGTGCGTGTGTGTCTGTGTGTCTGTTTGGGGTGGGGAGGGGGGGGGGTATCATTGTTTAGACTTCATAAAAAACTGTTATTTTTGACTGCCACAATGATGTTCTCTCCTGCTGTTAGACACGAGAGTCAAGTTAGTGACTGATCACAGGCCTAACAGTGCGCGTGTTACATCACTGACAAAACATTACAAATCATCAACTGTGTTTTACATAAGCTCATAAGCTCTAGTTGCAAGAGTTATTAAACTTCAGCTTTGTTCTTATTCACAGCTCGGACACGGTGGCGTTTGTATACAAATACGAGGAAGCGAACAGATCAACATGTAAACAATGCAAATACATCATGCAACCTGGCAGTGGGCAGATAAAACTGTAGTGCACAGTATGACAGTCAAGAGTTTAACTGATGCCATGGGTAAGATAAGTGCACCAAACGGCGCAACGCTGACAATGAATAGATTCATACGGAACAGATAGTGAGCTGTCCATTCCTCTTTCTGCTTGTGCATGCTTTTTTTCCCCTAAAATGTTAATGAGGAATATGATACTTGGAGCTCATTCTAAGAACTGCTTGCAAATGCAGTGAACAACATGAACTGAAGGCGGTTTGAAAATGAGGTTAAATACACAGTAGTTAACCAAAAGACCAACAACCATTTCTTTATCGTGTTGTCATTTTATTTAACTGCATGACGTGGACGGTCATGAAGAAGAGCAGGTACCTGACAGCCTACATCTTTTTTTTTTTTAAATCACATTTGAACTGTAATGACAGGATGTTGAGAAACACGGAACCCTAAAGGCAACAGCGCCCATGACTGTGGAGCACATCAGTCTGGTGAGAGTTTAGCAGTGCGACGAGGCAGGTTTGAGCTGGACAAAAAGTAACACTGTGCCGCTACACTTGTCCTGTGCTCCAGTTTCCTTTCCTAATGAACAACAACAAAGTTTTGCGGCAAGAGAGGAAAGTACTGATTAGGCGGAAAGAGAACTCTGATTCAAGGAAGGAGGAAGTGAGTAAGGGGAGTTCTAATTAAATCAACTTAATATCGGTCAGAGTTTCAATAATTAAGCTAAAAACAGTGCACTCGTGGTTCCAGTCCCAACGTGATCGCACAACACAAAACAACACTACGGCGCGAAACGGGAAGGATTTCTCACCTTATTGAAGTTGTAGTAGCCCAAACAGTGGGCAAAATCCAGGTTTGGTGGATCTCCCGGAATAGAATTTCCACCGGCAGTCGGATAAAATCTTACATCCATGGTGTGTGACGGAGCCGCGCAGCTGTAGTTGTAGCCTGCTCTGCACGGAGCTCAATTTGTTTCTGCCGTTTACAATCCAAGCGCACAGAGAGATGGAGAAAGAAAGGCGGCGAAACTGACCCAAGCTTTGTTGGGTTAAACGAGATATTACGGTAAGAGAAAGGGGGGACAGGTAAAGTTTGGATATTCCTCTTTTTACACCTTACACCAGTCGCTTCATTTCTGTGGAAATCCACATGAACGCTGGACTGAGCCCAGGAAGCTGTCCTTCAAAGAGCAGCAGACGCTGTGTGCCCATGCATTTACACACAGCTGCTGCTGTATACAAAGAAGCCACGAGACCGGCGAGTGAGCGTGGGTCCACCTCCTTTTTCCTCCTTCAGACGCAGAGAGGGGGAAGGAAAGGGAAAAATGAAAACTCTAGGAAAGTGGTAATAAATACCACGAAGTAAAGTCCGCGCGTTAGGATAGCGCTCAAAAACGTGCCCGTGTCCTCCGCCGTGTTTCGCAGAAGTTTATTTTTCCAACTTGTAAAACTAGTTGGTGAAGCAGTTTGAGGAAGGAGCAACTAGCTGGCCGCTCGAGCCCATCTGCTAAACACAGGTTTTGTACAACAAGCTGAACAACACTCCACAGATGGTGCAATTAGTGAATGTGATGTACTACACTGAGTATCTCCGTTCAGCCTTCGGCTCTGCCTGTCGTAGTGATGAACAAGGCAAAATGTGTGAACAAGCCAGCCACTCCCCAAACACACTAAGCCACTCCCATGAAAACACTGCATTTAAGTCCATGTGACATGTTGGCATATGATAATTAATCATAATTATGAGTCTGTATGTGTATATTTTCTTAGCATACCTTTTTATGCCCTTTTAAACGGTGACTTTCATAATAAATGGCAGGTTACATCCAAATGTAATTTTACATCTTACTCTGTTTTTACTCTGCATTACGCTGCCAAAGCCAACAGGTACGATAGCTCCTGCAGTTTTTCTCCCGTTTGTTTTTCCTTTCTTCTGCGAATTTTAACCTTCAGTTCAGTTTTTCACTATGAAGCTTTTACGATCCACGGTAATTTTCCTCCCACTGCTACTGTATTTGATGTTAATGCATATTTTATACACGTTTCTGTCTGTGGCAGTTTGTCACATATGTTTTCAGAACTGACTTTGAGAAGTGTTTTTGATTTTCAAGTCATATTGGTACTGGTCACAGGGCACCGAACAATATACACAAGTAGACAAAAATGATACACCAGGTCGACATTAATCCATAGTTCAATGATTGAAGAAAACTTTACCTTTCCTAAGCTGGAAGCTTGCAAAAAGAGATGAAAAAATATAATTAAAATATACTTTTTTCTGGTTGGTAACCTCTACACAAAATATTATAGCAATAGCATAAGGTTCTGTGGATTCAAAACATCTAACAAGGGTTTAAATAGTGCTAAACTGTTCAACACAATATATGAACTTCGATAGCTTTACTTTAGACAAGTAAAGATCTTAAAACTGGTTAGTATTATGGTATAAACACTTGAAAAAGAAAAAGGCAAAACAACTACAGATTTATTCCAAACGATCAGAAAACTGCTTTTTGCTGTCAGTAGTAACGTGTCTTTTCAACTGGTTAAATTCCCATGGTAAGTTAAGTTGAACTAGTTGGAAGTTTTGGTTTAAAATTGGCTGGAAGCACCATATTTTCACTAATCTTTTATTTACAGCATGTTTTAAGTGCAGTACAGAGTCTCCGCTGGGCAAATATGTTTTAAAAGTGCAGGTTGTGAAATCACAACTTACTAGCATTACAAGTGAAGCACAGCTGTAAAGTTACAACAGTGCAAACTGTTCATTGCATTGCCCATGGAATGTGCATGTTTTCAGCTGGTGATGCAGAAAATGTATACATTTTTAAATTTTGTTTGTTCGTTCGTTTGTTTTACTTGATTCTAATCTTCTGCTCATTCTCGTTTACATTGCTGAATACACAGCAGAGAGCAGAGAACACAGCAATAAAATTTAATCTGTAAAATGAATTTCACTCTAATCTGCTGACAAACTAAAGAGATTTCCACATCTCCTTTATTATGTTATGTGACAGCAACCTTTAATGTTTAAATGGCTCCAGTTTGGATGGATCCACACAGAGCTCTAATGTGTAGTCATCATGTTAGAAATAAACAGCAGTACAAAGCGCTGGCTCGGGGTTCAAATAATTAATTTGAAATAATCTCTTATGTTATTTTCAACAGCATTACATTTTATTGTTTGACATATTTATGCTCTTTATAGATTTTTATGGCTATTTTCATCATCTCTGGTAACATTTGTCTGATAACTTGAAGTAGGCTATGCTTGTAGGGATCATTTGTGCATGCAATGCCCCTTTTTATGTGAGTGTATACAGAGCCTGAAACAGAAAGCTTTGCTTAACAGAGAATGTTGATAACCACCATCAGTTTTGTCAAGTCAGCTAATGCAAAGAATTCCTGGCTGTGTTGAACTTCCCACCCAATATACCACCTGGTGTGGGCTAGCCCACCCACAAAGCTTTTTGCTCACTCAATACACACCAAATCAAAACTTACAAAAAGTATTTTTTGTTAGTTTGTTTTGTTCACCTAGTGGAAATAATAATAATAACAATAATAATACACAGAACAGGAGTACCATTTCTAACTTCTTACTGAGTGGGAAGCCCACAGGCCAGCTCCAAAATCTCCTGCTGTACACCCTTTTAACGTCGTCATAGGTACATATGCACAGAGGTTTAATAAGCCCGCTTGTAAAAACTGATGACTCAACATGTTGTTTATGTTATATTTTTATTTTTCTGTCTCAATTTAAGCATAGGTCTGGTTTACAAGTAGCTTTTGCGATGCTAAGATGTGTTGTGACACTCTCTCTTGCTCTCCCTTGGTTAAGCTAACACTTTTAACATAGCATAGATCTTTGCTGACATGCTTTGGTGGGAGAAAAAGAGCTTCTGTGTCTTTATTTGCATTTCTGATTTGGTGCAGGGCACTATAAGAGTGCCGAGTATTCTTTGCATTTACTAGCTTTTCAATTAAATGTGTGGAACGTGTTGAATTATTATTAATATTCTTATATATTTGAATAAGCAGCATAATACGCTCTTTAAGTAATGAAACTAATTTCTCTGAAAGATGCCTATATTTACATGTGAGCTAAAGGGTAAGTAATTTAGTAAACAAATTATATGTTTCAATGAATATGAATTTTGTCTGTATTGTCTTGTTTTTATTGTCAGTGTTTTAAGTGTAAAGTAGGCACAAAAAAGCTCACAAGGTTGTTTTTACAGATTTTGGAGAGTCTCTCTGCAATATAATTTTCAGTGTTCTTCAGCCTGCAGAAACTATCCTACAGCTGCTACATATGGACTAGAACAAAGTAGTTTTCTAAATATCACTTTAACATTGTGTAAGATTGTTTATTATGTTTATTTTTTCCCATGCAGAAAGACACTATTCCCAGACAGAGAACCCAGTATTTGAACAGGGACTCAAACCAGCAACTTGAAGGTTACTAGTTGGCTGCTCTGACCTGTTTAAGTTGCCCATCTATTATTTCTAACGCAGGATGCAAGAAATCTACCCTGAACGTAAGTTACCAAATTTTCTTGCCAGTGATTTCTTAAAGTCTGCACAGTTACAAAAAAGTAAATATTTCAATAAAAATAAAAATTCATGGTTAAGGTTTTTGATTTGAGGAAGGGTTTTCTTGGTTCTAGCTTCTGTCAAGCTTCACTTAACCATACTGACATAATGAATGAGTCTACACATGAATAAATGCACAGCCTGAAACTCATTATGTCCATCGTATTCACAAATTAATAAAAAAGACAAAATCATTTGTCTGATTTGAGATTGATAAACTAACCAGTAGCTGAAACTAATTATCACACACAGCTTCTTTCAGTGAGATTAAAGAGGGGACTGCCATTCTTCCAATGTCACCTTCAAACATAAAGACTAATATATAATTAACAACTAATCACTGATAAGAAGAAATACTAAAGAGCAAAAAAATAACTATTATTCTACCAAACATCCTCCTGAATTTGTGAGTACACATACGTGCACCTTTACTCTTTTGTTTTTGTTTTAATCAAAGAAAGCAACATTTTTATTGAAGTTGATTATTGCAGTGATGATTCAACCAGACACATACTGTATGTATCCCTGGCCACTTTACACTATTTTGTCCACTTCACCGCTTTGTTGCATTGCTCTACTCGAAACACTTACTCTGTCCTTGCAGTCTGTGCAATATCTACCAGAACACATTTCTCAGTTTCTAAGTAAGAAACAAGACAAGACTGTGCAAGTGTTACTTTTAGGATGGTGCAGGAAGCTGTTATTTCCAGCTAGAAAATCAAAGACATTTTTGAGCAGTAGCCCATAGCAGTGGGAGGGAGTATGTGTATGTAAGGAATCCATAGCTACACCTGTGAAAAATTCTTTGGAGAAGAAGACCATGCTTTATACATTAGTGAAACAAAAATGTTATAGCAATCTGAATTTACAACTAAAGAGAGGGTTAAAGTGAAACTTTAGGGACTTACTCCTCACTAGAACCCTAGTTGTGCAGTAAGGACATAAAAAGTTATTCAGCTGTCACAGTCATCTCTGCACTGACAAAAGAAGACATCAGAATCAAGAAGAGAATTAATCCTCCATGTGAATACATAAGCCAGATTTTGTCGTTATGTCATATTTGTCTGCAAGTGTCAGGTTAGCTTTATTTCCCATTAAATCTCTGCTTTGAAGTGTGTCATTTTTTTTTATTTTTTTTCTTGGATTCTCTAAATGAACACAGTCTACTTAATCACTGTCTCATTGATAGTGTAGATTACAATAACACAACTTTTTGTTTCATACGTTTTCTTTCGGTGCTTTTTCAGTTATGTTCAGTTGTTCGTTGATGTAAAATAGAATATTACATGAGACATGTTAAACTCTGCAGCTTGCTACGGCACATTATTAATAATTATTCCTGCATGTCACACGCTAATTAAGAAAATAATAAACGCACCAATGCCCTATACAGTACATCACTGTAACACAAAATAGCTTTTTTCCACTTTCTGTCAACTATATTATACTGCATTTCTTTACATATTCAGATAACATTATATAATTATATATAATTATATATAATTTGTCTTTCCTAGATAGGATGCATTTGAGGAGCTGTTATGAAACAGAGAAAAACCCCTATGCAAGTGGGATGCGTGTTGGCATGTACTATATGCAAGCTTAATCAATGACATACAGTGCTAAACTCTGCTGTGCTGCACTGGAGGAGATAATCCTCATTTGAACGCTCTCCAATGCTTGCTTAGAGATGGTCAACAATCCATGATAGTCGCCAGGAAATCTACTTTGTAATTATGGACACATTGATGCATATGCAAACCATTTTTTCGTCATGTTCTCGTTTGATAGTGGCTCTTGCATGCATAACGAAGCAATGCCTTCACATACAACACACACTGATACGCCCACCAATCAAATCTCATTCACTTATGCACATACAGGCACATAAGAAAAACCCACGCAGTCTCCCACACACCACATATCAGATAAGCAAGCTGCACATTCCCAATTCAGCCCGGTTGCTGTTGTTATTTATTCCTGTTTTTAATGTTGTTTGGCTGTGCAGCCAGGCAGTGGAATTAATTTCCTTTCTGATGGTTGAGTATCAGTGTCTCAGCCAGATGAATTATGCTTTTCTACTATATGCGATTTCCTCTCAGCCTGGCAACACTGGAACCATTTGGTAACGTGAAAACAAATTATCTTCTGCTGGCTCCTGCTCAGATTCAATTAAAGCGGTGCAGAGTAATTATATGGAGATACAAAAGAGTAATAAATGCAAAATAATTAATTAACCTAATAATCTTTATTTATTGCAACCCCCCCCCCCCCCCCCCTTCATATTAAGTGCTGAATTCTGTCAGTGAGTGACACCTTCACAAATAACTGCTGTCTGATGTTAGTCATTGGAGCCCCACTGAAGTCTGTTTTTGTGTAAGTGTCACAATATCTCACTTTCATCTGGCTCGGGTACCTGTCATCCTCAGAGCTATTATGGTTACTATCACCATAATTCACAGTGTAAATATACACCCTAATGCTGAAATTTGTGTTTAATTGTCGGGCGGAGACTTACCAAAACGATAAAATAAGGCGAAATCAATTCAAATTGCAAATTGCAAAAGAAAACCAAACTACCAGTGAGCCCTGAAAGAAGTTGAAATTTCAGTGTAAGTGAAAGCGTTTACTGAAGTTGAGGTATTATTTTACAGTAAGTGAAAGTGTTGAGTGAAATTGAATGGTCAGCTGAACTGAGTGCTGAAAGGACCTGAAGATTCAAACTCTTAGGACTGAAATCCTGAAAATGTGAAAAAAAGGAGAATCAATCAGTATGCGATTAACACAGCAGAAAGCACTTGAAATGTCAGTTAAATGTCACTGCAAGTAGTTGAAGAAATAAGTGTTATGTTATGGACAGTCAGTTGTGCTATAGTTGGAACTGTTGAGAAACATTAATTAATTTGTTGGTTAAACTTAAATTATTAGTGGGAGAGAAACAGGTGGGAGCAGTGCAATTATCAGATACAATTTAACTAATGAAAGGAGTAAAAATTTTATTTGAAGTATGTGCAGTGAATGAAGAACAGGGCTGCTGGAGCCAAGCACATTGGTGTAGTTGCTTTCAGCTGGTCCCTTTAAATGGTAGGTCTGTACATTAGAAATCTGAATCTTTAAATTCTTCCTAATATTGATAATCAGTCAACTGAGGTTAATTACTTTGTTTTTGTTTTTAGTATGACAGAGATAGGGCACAAAAAACCTTTGGTATAATTCAGAGTGTTTTCATCTCAGGCAAACATGATATACGTCATTAGAGGAGTAAAATGGCTGAACAACTACACAGCCATTTCTGTGAAGTGTTACTGAGCAGTCACTCCACTAAGACTTAAAAAAAACACACACTCACACACTCATCACTGGCAAATTTAAGTCTGGCACCCTCTCAGAGATATACAGTGGCCCCGAGCCACACACTGAAAACATGAGGGGGTAACACACTACACACCTCACAGCAAATCACAAGTTTCATTACTGTTCTGAATGGCATGTCCCATATAAAATATGATAATAATTATGCTCTTCAGTTGCCATTCACATTTTAATAAAAACCTTAAAAGGCTGTGAGGCCAAAAGAGGAGAAGGCAATAAAACCTAATCAATGATGTTACAGCAGTGATAATCTGTTTATTAGGTCGGAGAACATGTCTTTTTGTAGAGAATAGCTTTTAGGTCTTAAGTCATTATGCATCACCTTTATCCTTCTATTGCCTTCTGGACAGACTATTTTCTTAATCATAATCATTACACCATGAATGTGGAAAAGAGGTCTGCTTTTTATAAAGAGATATAAGATCTGACTTTAGTATACCAAGTAGTTCAGACTATTTTATCTAGTTCAGGTGCATTCTATAGGTCAATTTATTTCGAGAGTATACCGTATATGTTGCTAGATATTGTATGAGTGAAGTATTTAAAGCTTGATTAATACAACAAGTTACATTAATTTATGAAATGATTCCAATTGTCCTCCATTTAATAGAGCATTTTAGCTTATTTTAGCTTATTGTTTTAGATTAGAGCTAAGCGACTGGCTACCCACAACCAACTAGTATGTGATAACTACATGGATCTGTTATTTTCTTAATACTGTTTAATGAAGCCACCAGGCAGGAGGAAAAGGGGAAAATCACCAAGAAGATTTATGTATGAATTGAAGGATGACATGCAGAGAGTTGATGTGACAGATGCTATAGGGATATGGTGGTATGCAGACAGATGATCTGCTGTGGTAACCCCTAAAGGGACTAGCCTTTAGTTTACATTAGTAACACCCTGGTAGATATAGCTTTAAAATGATCAGTAGAGAAACACAAACACAATTTTTCCATGTTTAATCTATTTTCATCTCTAATCTACTAAATAAGTGCTTTCAACAAACTTGGCTTTCCCATTCTGTTTTTTCGCACTTCAGTCATGAAGCTTCTCATTTGTTTGTGTCCATCCTTCAAATAGCTAGCATCTTGTGGCCACAGTTAGCTATTGTCTCTGGATGCAGTGTTAACTCTGTTTAACTCAGAGTCATGGGACTCTCTAGTCTCTATTGTCTTCATGAGTGTGTCCATGTCCCATTGACAAAGGTTGGTAGTGTGCAAGACAATCTGCCACTGGCTTTAACTTGACTGTTCTGAGATCAGTTACAATTAGTCCATTCTGTGAAAACAGCTTTATTGCTAAATTTACTAAAGGAAATGTTATTAAAAATGTGCTTGGCATTGTCAGCTAATGGTAAATGTTTTTGATAACTGTAGAAGTAATAATATTTTACAATTTTTCAGTGAGAAAGGAGTGTAGAAAGAGGAAAATATCCTTGCAGAGTGCAGCATGTTGCAGGAGGATGTCAGCATCCAGAAAAAAGAATAAAAGACAAGCGTGACAAAATCTTGAAACGGTATGTTTTAATCTGGCCCAATCTGTCTCGTTAAACAACGGAGGAAGATTTGTATTCTGTGTTTGAGGGTGGTGTTTTGTTTAGATTTTAGTTATCTCTGCTTGCCTTGCTGTGAAACTCACCACACACCACTGCATAATATCCCACCCAAAACCCCATGTGCGCCCTTTAACCACGAGGTTTGCTTTTCATGTTGAGCTGCTGGGGCCAGTATAGGCTATTACCCTTATCAGAAATGATCGTCCATTAAAGCACACAACATTACTGGTAGATTTGCTTATTGATTTTTTTTTGTTCCTCCCCTTCTACTTAATATTCTTATTGTGTTGTACCAAAACATGCATACATGAAATACATAATTTAATCAGTTGCACACAAAATGAAATGATGTGCACCACATCCCAAATAAACTAATAATGAATTAGTTCTGCAGAAAAAAAACACTTTTTGTTGCTGGACCTACTGCTGGCTATTTTATTGCACTTCTTAGGCCTGTGTGGACCAATAAGGAACAAGGACTACATACTGACAAATCTGCAGGACACTTAATTACATTATTCTCAATTAAAACCTGTACTCAGCAACATTAGTCATCTTAGCTCTCGTCATTCATACTAATTAGCACTTGCCTTCCTTGCCACATGCTGAAAGAGGATATTTCAATATCCCATTAAGCGATTCCAAGATATGCCCTTGATTGACGTTCCCTTAAACCCGGGAAGTAATTACATTATACGCTTTGGTTTTCTTTTAATAATTTTAGATTTCCCCAGGTTTTTTGAGTTTCATATTTAATTTGTGTTAGATTTATCCATATCTACACTGCATAAAAAGAAACAGAGAAACATAAATACAAGACATCCTGGGACACTCATTCAGTTAATGAGTAAAGCTCTTAAGCATTACTGCATTACATGACTTGCAAAGTATTACTTAATTAGAATAAATCCAAAACTACACAGTGACCACATTTACACAAAGCCATTTACTGAATTATAATATAATTATTTAGCTAAATTCACTTCCGTATCTTTTTAACTATATTTGAGTGCCACATTTCTACAGTATAAAGTCTTTGCTTCACTCAATTTACTCACTTGCTTAGATGCACAGAGGCCTAAATGGGTCCTCATGCTGAGCTGATACAGCACATACCTAGATGAGCTTCCTAAATTTGCATCTACCTCACAATCAGCAGATTTCATTAGAACCCATTCGCTTGGAAAAGAAAAAACGGAGACTGAAAAATGCATACAGTAAAGACTAATAAGAAAAAAGGAAATTCTTGTGTAAAATGTATTGCTGGTGAATTTTAATAATGCACTTTAAAAAGCTTTGCACCTCTGTTGTACTGTGGGTGAAGGTGACATCTCAGAGGTATAAAACGTAGATAAAATTAAGCAAAATGCCTTTTAAAGGAAGTGGGAAACTGTAATTATATAAATATATTGTGATTCATCAAACTGAATCTTTTTGTCATTATACCAGCGTGGATTGCAGATATTATCCATTTAACAACTGCTTTGTTTGGCTTTTATTTGCCTTATATAGCAAAGTAATTAGAACCCAAACTTCATAGCTTAAATGAAAACATGTGCATGTAAACCTCCATGCATTGTTGATGTCTTTTAAAATATTTACTTCAATGCAACGATTACTCCACAAAAATGTTAATTACTGGGTGTTTTGACAGAACATCTGTTACTCCAGAAAGGTTTCCTCATGAAAAATTTTTATAAATGTGTCCCATGGCGCTGCACATATTCTAAATGGTCTAATGTAATGAGTTTTTTGTAATGAATGTCCAAAGCATGATGATGAATAGTTCTGAGCTCTTATTTGCAGAATGCAATCTGTTATTGTGTAACACGTCAGGGCTAACCTTTTTTTTCTGTCTCATAGTCTTAACATAGATTTCTTTGGAAAGCTTTACATGTAAATTACAGTGTCCACGGGGTAATTGTCTCCTTATAATACAGTGAAGAAGGAAACTGTCACCAGACACAAAGATTACAGCCTATCTCACCACAGTATGAGTGTCAAGATACAATGAAGCTCGGGGGGCATAAGAACAATTACAAGAATATTAATACATGCAGGGATTTTAATACATCGTAATTTGTGATCTGAATTTTGCTCGCCATATTGCAAGTCCAAGCATTTTTCACTAAATCATATTGTTTAATCAAAATCAGTCCTTCACATAGTAATTGTAGCTATCCCTGACCTTTTTCTGTATCATGACCTAATTCAGGAAATTATACATTTGTTTGGTGATTCTAACCCCAAAGTACCATACAGTACAGTACAATACAGATGCTAGTGCTGTAATATCAATGTCAATACAATGCTGTTATAATCAGTATTAAAATGTATTCAGTATAAGTCAATCACGCCCTTGGTTGTAGCTAATGTATCTCCTTTGTGTGCCCGCCCACAGCCGTGACCTTTTTAAGTTACAGAATTCACACAATGAACATTTAGTTCCTGTCTCTTGTATAATGGTGCCTAAATTGGTTTCTTTTAACAGTACAAAAAGTATTGATATTAGTAATGTAAACCTGTATTGGAAAACTGTTTGCAGACTGTGCTGCAGCCACACCTTTGCTATATTAACTCTGATAACAGGCAGTAGAGAGCTGAATGTGGGCATATGCAGACATAGTAGGAAATGCAGATACGCTGATATTTTACTGTCTTGTAGTTGGACACTATGATGTGAACTGACCAGTCTTATCATTGTGTAAGATTGCTGTTACCTGGCAACTTTGCAATAACTATGCAATAGCTTATGTTAAGTGACAGAGTTTTTAATGTATTTATTTATTTTCTAAAGGCACCACCAATGTGGTGCAGTTAATGGTAAAGAAACTGTCTATGACAGATTTTGGTGTTACACCTATTTAATGCCAATAATTAAATAAATGAATGTTTAATTCCAAGCTCCACACCACACCTACTCTTGTTTCTTTAGTTTATTCAGGTACTTTATAAAGGGGAGGATACTTATTGGGTTGGTTCTGAATATTTGCAGTAGATCGAAGGTTGTGAGCTCCAGAATCATCTTATAAGGATGTCATTCTCAGCACAGGGGCTTGGCATTGACATGTCCCTTGAGAGAAGTGGTGAGAAAGGACATTCAAATTGTTGGTATGACGGCTGTAAATGCAAAGGATACGGTGAAATGGAGGCACATGATCTTCTGTGGTAATTCCTAAAGGTAGTAGCCGAAAGAAGAACATTCATGTTGTCTAAAGGATGAGGATGAGACATGTTTAATCCCTACATGCTCTTCTTGACCATCCTTTTACTCATCCTGTGAATTATGTTATAATCTGCTAGTTGAATTGGCATAACATTTTGTGCAGACATTGATAGCTTCTATGATTAATCCTGATGACTTTAGTGATCATTTAATCTTTCCCTACTAGCACCACGAGATTCAAATTTGTAAATTTTAATAAAATGTCTGGCAAATCGGTTGATGGACTTCCATAAAACTTGGCACCAACATTCTTGTCTCCCTCAGAATAAATGTGTTCAGTTTTGGTAATCTCTTCACTTTTCATCCAATGCTATGATCATCTATTACTTTTATTTTATTTGACTGAATAAAAAGAATACTGTTTCTAGACTGAACTTCTAATTAGAAAATTAAAAATAGTCATACCTAATCAGCATCAGCATGCTAACAGTCAGTATTGTCAGCATGAACATTTTGACATGGTGCTGTTAGCAAAGCAGCTAACCACAAAGCAGCCCAGTCTAATAGAATTGCTCTGTGGCTATTGACTAATCTCAGTGATAGCTGTTGCATCTGAGGTTTGATTATTTGTTGCCATTAGCTTTAGTTTGGGGCCACAATTCTTTCCACTTGAATGTATCAAATAATATTTGGGGATTTTTTAGTCGTGTTCACATGCATTGCATTGGTCTGGTTTGGTATGGTTACAACAGAGTCTAATCATTCCCAGTGTATTTTAAACTCTACTGTGATTACAGCTCAACTTTCTTTGAAGGAAGAGGGAGAAATCTGTTACCAAGTCATATTCACCCTCATATGTCCTCTAATCACAGTAATAATGCTGATACCTTCTCAGCATCAAAGACAGGTTATTCTATTTGATCCAGTGTGACCACTCTCTAATGCCTGTCACTGGCTATTTTCTTATGTTTATATCATGGGTTTGGAGGAATCCTTATGAATATTCATGCTCCACTACAACTGAATGCTCAGCATGAAATGAAATACTGCGCTGCTTGAGAGTTGTTTGCCGTGAGACACAAATCTAAATCTACATATTGCCCATTGCATACAAATAATAGTGCTATATGCTTCAACCTGCAGGACACATCCATCTATCTCGTAATCTAGTTGAAATATTAAGATCCCGTCTAAACTGGATATTTTTTTCTTATCAGTTATGCTCCCCATTTAGTGTTTAATTTACATGTTCAATGGGTTTTGACTCTTTGGATTAAAAAGGATACACATATTACTTCTTAATTTCTTTTTTGACACGTATGTCTGTTGCCTGACAATCACATCGTGCACAGTGAACTGCATTTTCTCTTCCATGGTCCAATAACTGAAGAAAGGTTCTTGATTTGTTTCTCCCTATGGCTGCAAATCTCATTTTTATAGCACAAGATATTATGTGCAAACCAATTGCAAATCCACTTTTCCAGTCTACTTTTCCATTATCACTATAAAATCGGAGCTCATTTTTATGATGGCTGAATGTTGAAATACATTAAAATGGGTCTGAGAATAGCCTTGCCCTCTTGGCCGTTGTCTTTTGAATTAAATGTCAACACAGGTGTAAAACAAAATGTAACCTCATATTCTGCTGAATATAAATGTGCCATTTACTGATATAGATGAGTCTGGAAGAGAAAGAGGCTCATAAATTAACTAGGGGCTGTCCGAGGTTGAGTGACACATCTTTGATTTGTTGCAAGCAGTTAATTTCAATCCAAACCCACCAAGCTGTAATTTCTTGCTGTATCTTGTCTTCTAGACTGTCATGCAGAGGAATAAGGAATACACCACCATCAAATAAATGACATGTCACGCAACCTCTAAAAGTTACACTTTTGCTAATGTAAGTGAAAGAAAACACCCGAACGTCACACTTTCAGCTGAACAAACACGTGCGGTCCATCCTTTAACTGGTCAAAACTAATTGTTGGTTGTTCATGGGGACGACCAATTTGTTGATTCCTCCACTCATATTTTTTCATTGTAATTGATTTCCACTGTGCAATTATTTCCAGACAAATGCAGTATTTTCAGTAGAGCAGTGTATTAAGTTGTGCGAGACGAGGCTCAGGAGGGCAGCCAGTTTGAACAGGAGAGAAACAGAGGGGTGGCTGGATCTGAGCCATGACCCTTCTACTGTCTCTCTCCAAAACTGTCATTTCCATTAGTGTAGACTCACTAGGGCCCTGACAAACTCTCTCGTCCCCTCCAACTCTATTCGATTGGACAAGCACTGGACTGTGTCGTTAAATTCTTCATAAATGGTTGTGTTTTCTGAAGCATGAATAGCCCCATAGGGTTGCTTAATGAAATCAGTATATGGTATAGCACTGGGTGGGGGGTAACAAGTTACATGTAATGGAGTTGCATAATTAAATTATAAAATAAAGGTAATCATCACCAATTACTAATCAAAAATCCAGAGACTTAAGTCCAAAAGATCAATAAAAGGTTTGATTGTAAACCATTCTTTTTCTTTTCTTAAATCTTTTCATCGAGCACCAACAAAGGTCAGGAAAGCCACTGGCTCAAATTTGAGTGAAACATTATTAAGGATTGGATGGCTTGCAAAGAGATGTCTCTACGTATGGACAGACAGTATGCACTAAAATATCAAGCTTTCTTTTCGTTGAGTTCACTTATTTAAATTGCTGCAGCAACTCTACCATATGATCAGAGAAGAACCTTTCAGTGCTGCAATATCTACTTTATTTTCCTAATGAAAACAAAAAGGGGTTCTAATATTACATTTATTGTAGTTATATGGAAATAGCTACATTAATTATTAGAGTTTTAACACAGTACATATCTAAAATAACCCTGCTGACACAATTTTCTTATAAAGCTGTATCTTTTCATTGATATGAAGCACGAGTTACAGTTGGCAACAATCTCAGTTGGTCCTATAAGTGGTAAAAGTTAAATTTGTAATAATGACAGTTTTTAGGTTAATTTTCTGGAGAAGTGTGACCTATAATGCTGGACATACTATGCATATGAAATTGAAGAGAAGAGAAGAGAAGAGAAGAGAAGAGAAGAGAAGAGAAGAGAAGAGAAGAGAAGAGAGGTACAAAGGATGAAATGTTCTCTACAGACAATCCATTTACTCCTAAACACACCTTGGGTTATTGAGAACGATAACAATGCAGCAAGAGCCTTTTGTATTTCAGCGCACAGACACATGTTTCTCCGAGACTGACATAATTGCCATTCTTCCTCTATTTTCTATCTGGGCAACATCAATCTCTGTTGCTGGTCTGTCAGAACTGTCGGAGGCACGGAGCAAAGTCAGGCTTCCCGTTCAGGGCTTTGTGGAGTGCTGGAGCTATAAGCATGAGATGCAGCTGAGGATGAGAGATCACACAACTGGCTCAGCCAAAAGACTCCATCCTCCTCTTTACATCATATGTCACCAAACAGATTTAGTGTAAAACTCTCACTGTAGCACCAAAAGCCTATACAGGCTGACAGTAACGAATTGATTGTTGTTGTCTCTGCGATGTCTGATATCACATCAATAACATCTAAAATGAAATTGCAAAAGCAGGGACCAGGCTGCAGTGCATATGGACACACATCAGATCTGATGATGATATGAACACTTTATATAAATAAGTATGGTTTGGAATCACATTTGAAAAAAGGCGTATTGAATCATAAAGTATGAGCTTGTGCAGTTGGTTCCCAAAAAAAAAATGAAATCCTGTGCACTGTGAACATAGACTAATCACTGTTTCAAAATTTTTTTCCACAACTTTGGGATGAAAAAGATTGTTTGAGGGGAGAAGCAATATTTCACTGGGTGAAATAGGTGCAGGCAATCTGCCTTTGGAGTGGAGAAGGCAGCAGTGTTTTATAATGGAAGAAATTCAATGTGACATGTCGAGAATGAATTGCTCAGTCAACCAGAAATATCCCTTGTTCTAATGGCTTGGGACATTCAGTGGCGTGTTCTCTCCTCCTCCTCCCCCTTCTCTTCCCCACATATTTCTCTCCATCTCTCCTTCCTTTCTATCTCACTCTCTGTCTGTATAAACACAACACACATCTGTAATGAATAAGGTTATAAATAGTTCTTGATTGCTTGAACTATTCCAGAACGTGCAGCAGCCAAATTGAACCAGCTAGTGGAAGCAGAGCATAAATGACCTCCTGAAAAAACACTGTGAGCAATATCAATGCTGACCTTAATAGCAGATTATCTTGCAAAACAAAGCTGTCTCCAAGTAGTTGCAAGTATAAATTCTTGGAACTATTTAATGCAGTTTGTATGTGCATCTGAGGGATTTGAATGCACAAAGAGCACAAAATAAATAAACAGAAATAGGACTGAATTTGAGGAAAGTATCTTAGTATGACTTATCCTGTTTATACATTGTTGTTGATAAATATAAAGTCTGTAATGCAGTGTTGCTTCAGTGCACAAGTACTTACATTTCTTTATACAGATTTATAGATTAAATCTGTATTGTTCATCTCCCTTGTATTTGCAGCCCAAAGTAATTTCCCTGGTGAATCACTGTATATCTGATTTTGTTTAAGTTGTATATGTTAAAATGATGAAAATATTTTCCAAGAAAAATAATTAAACTCTGATTTGTGAAGCCTACCAAAATTGCTGTGTTTTACAACTATACAGATACAAGCCTTGCATCCTTAAACGTTATGAGCAAAACATTTTAAATGAAGCCTTTTTACAGAAATACACAAATATACTTAGACATTCATTATGTAGGCTAATTGCATCTTTAATTCTGCACTATTTTACAAACAGGCAAATGCAGGAAAAGAATTGTTATATAAAAAGCCATGTTTTCATTGTCCTCTGTCTAAATTTCTAACAAATTGAACAGCTGAATTATAATTATTTTCAATTATGAAGAAAAAAGGAGAAAGAAAAAATAATGAGTTTTAGTGAGATGATCACCACATGCCACCAGAAGAACTTTAGTGCCCCTTGGCCTTGATTCCACAAGCTTTTTAAAAACTTTACCAGACGAGTGTTTATTGTTTTTATGAGTCACTAGATTGACTCATCCAAAATCTTCAGTTCAGTTTCCTTTGATACTCTGTCTTGTGTTTGCAAAGGCTATAGCATATCAGTTCACATGTGGTTTTCTCTTTTGAACCATTCAGTGACTGTTTGTGTCCCATGCTAGAGGGTACTGTCATCCTGAAAAAGACCTCCCCCGATCAGGAATGTTTCATTATAGGATAAAGATGATAACCCTGACACACTTAATGTTGATTTACAGTGGCCCTTCCCTTTAAAGGAGCAAGTGAAGCCAACTCATGCAGGTCAGGTTTTCAGACTTTTCATCTGGCACCCATCTGTACATGTATTACAAACCACATAGAACTACATGACACCAACACTGGCTGGAGCCAAGAAGATATGTGTACATCTAATTTGGGGTCTAAGTGTACATACAGTCACCAAGGGCATAAATGCCATGGTAATTTCTTTGAACTACTCTGGTTCAAAGGTGGAATAATTGTACATAAGGTCTTTAAAAAACAAAAATTGCATGCAGAAGTTTGAAATTATTTTTGGATTTTCTCTAAACAACACAGGGTAGAAACTAAACATACACCCTCCCTAATGTTTGGTTAAATGTCCCTTAGCAAGTTGTGCCCCTTATGATATGGACTATGCTTAAAATCACAGGCCTGAAAATTTGTAATGTGGTTACGTTGGAGGCTTTGGATATACCATTCCAGAAACTTAAGGAGCATGGAAAGAAAAGCAACTGGACTTCTTTAAGTTTCTTGAAGAAGTTTCAACAGATGAGGAGTAAAAAGCCACTTTTCTTTCCAACCTCCTTAGATTACATGACCTGGATAACTTAGAACCTACACAAATATTCCAGAAGCTTTATGTTAGCTTGTTTTTACCAAGGAAGATACAAAGGATCATAGTTTGTCATTTCTGGACTTTGTTGTGCACATTGATGAAAATGTAAACCTCAACACTGAAGTTTACGGAAGTCACAACTGTCTGCCACCTACAATCCAGTTTTGAGGTCCCTTCCTTGGTGCATTATCACCCACTCACATCTTGCGTCAGTTGATATAAATAGGTCACATGATAGGGTAAGGCAAGGTCTCACAATGTTTTCACCCAAAACCACTGCTTATAAGAACCCCACCCTTTTCCTCATCTTGGCTAATGTGATGTGGAAGATGATGAATAGTGGGTCAACTACCATCTTAAGCGACAACTCCCACTAGGGCTTAAATACCTGGGCCACTCCACTATTTGGTCATAGAACTGAAGAAGCTACTCAGATGAGAGGTGAAACATCTTCAAGAAACTTAGAGGTCCAGTTGCTTTTCTTTACAAGCTCGTTAGATTGCCGTGACCTGGATGACTGAGAACCTGCACAGACAATGCTAAGCCAAGAATCAGCCCAGCAGCCAGACCCTGAACTTCAGCAGGTAACAAACTGATGTGCAGTCAGGCTGCTGACTCCATTTCTACCTGTTCATGTTTCCCAAATAGAATCACTGCGGCAATTGCTTTTGTGGAATGTGTGAGAAATGAAGAACATTCAAAAACTGTGGAGCTGATTCTTGTTATCTAATCCGATCAAGAAAAGCCCCAAACTACCATGACATTCATGTCCATGAAGAAGTCTGATTAAGTGCTAAGGTGCTAAGCTTTTTAATATTTTCATATTTTTAAGATGTCAACAGTTTCTTTTAATTAAAACAGAAAACATGTTTCAGCATGTTGAGGGGACAACAGTGAATTAAATACATTTGCACTGACAGAGAATATATCAGTGGAACATAACAGTTACAAGAAATGAAATGGCTGGCTTTGAAATCTTGGAAATATAAAAAAAAAAAAACCTGAATACTTGCTTTAAAAAGTTAGTTATTACCAGTTACGGTGTTTTATCAATGCTAATGCCATTTTCCAGTGATGGTCATGACTTAAAATTCATTAAAGAACATATAGTAAAATATAGTTTTATCAACACAATCATGCTAAATTGGTCATGTTGCACTTTTATCTGTGAAGTAGGGTGAAGATAATGTGGTGAGATGAATGTGCTGCAGCAGCAGAATTGTATTTTCTCCAGGTCACTGCAGTGTTGTGATATGTGTACTCTTGCCACTGATAAAGAATATGTATTCTCTCCTCAGTGGAGATAGAGGATACACCATCATGTATCCATTCACATTATTGGTTTTTGAGTGTATACACTATATGATTGGTACTTTAGCTATTCATCCAGACCACAAAACATGTCTTACCTTACATGAAATATGATTTCTTGAGAAGTGTAATCATAGGTTGGGAGATTGCTTTCTATTATCTGGGAGTGAAAATGATAAATTGGTGCTGGGAGGAAAAATGTTTCAAATGTCAGTTTCATCACTGAGCTATTTTCTACACGTGCTCTGTTTCATTGTGTCACTTGTCTCATCGAAGCATTGTTGAAGATTGCGATGATTCTCCTCTCTTTTTGGCAAGGTTTTTTGAGGGTCAACACAGCATCTGCACTGCCCTGGTCACAGGATGAGTTTGACTGCAGTCAGCACAAGGAGGGGATCTGTGCTGTTCACTGAACACTTATTCACAAATGTTAGCTGTAGCCAAACTGTTAACAAACATACTGGAAGCAAACGAAACTTGGAGGCTAAAAGTATCACAGGATTAAGATAGGGTGTCTGGCTCCTGATAACAGGAAGTAATACATTACTTATTAACCAACATTCACACACTGGAAGTTCAACACTATAATTTTGTACTGAAGCTACAAAAGAATGCTTGTTGATAGAAACTACACATCTGTTCTCATTTTAACTTAATTTTAAAAAAAAATACATTATTACAGAAAACCTATTTTGTTTTAGTTGTAATTATCAAAGACAAAGACAAGATGTAACAAAGAAAGATGTGCCTTTCCAGGTGGTATTGCTGTAACTGAAACACAGTAGTGATGCAAAACAAATCCTGTGATGTTCAGTGTTTTTCTTATTGTCCATAGGTCATTGTCTGTTGCATAAAAAGTTCAAAAACAAGAACAAATTGATCCTATTAAGAAATGTTATCCTTGCCAACAAAGAGAGAGCTTATAAAAACCACAGTAAACATTGGCTTCTGCCATTTGCACGTTTCTACTGCTGCAAAATTCAGTGTATGAGAATAGGTTTCGATGAATACACTAAATAATCATGTTTGAGCAGTTTGTACTAAAAACTAGGGTGACCAGATGTCTGATATCAAAACAAAAATATATACCCATGAGCCATTTTTAAAGAATTAACATTACCTGTATACACCAGGTTGCTTTGGTCTAGAGGTCATTGAGGGTGCAGGAAAACCATATTAGAAGGTATTAGAAAACACACACAGTTAGGTTTTCATCTAACTGTGTGTGTGATGGTGGGGGGTGGGGGGTCTGTGCGTTAGAAGTTATGTGTGGGTTGTTTTTTTTTATGCAAGCACAGCAGAAGAAGAACTGGGTAGTTAGCTTAGGTAGTGATATTTATCATGGCTGAATAATGAAAAAAGCATTACGTTAGACTAGCAAATTCCACACAGTAATATTTCACAGTATTTGAAATATTGTTTTAGTTACTGATGATTTGTAGGGAATGCAGTCCAATGTATTTATTCTTTTATTATTGTTTAAGTCGGAAAGAAAAAGGCAGTCAGACACTATCATAAATATACAATCATAATTGTTAGCTTATGTTGGCTTAAACGCAAACACCTGCACTGTCAGATGTGTAGAAGGATATGTAGATGGAAAGTATGACAGAATTCCCACATTGTTTTTTATGGTGCACGTAGTATTGCAGGTGTTTATGGTACAAATCCACACCCATCTAAAGAGTCTCAGGTCCAACAAAGTGGGCTGTAGAATTTGTTATTAGATCATTAGCATTGAAAACCCCCTTCGTCTTGGAGCTAATGCACTGCTGTCTATTCATACAGACTCATCTCCTCCTGAGCTCTAGCTGCGCTAAGCTAATACTCTCTGAGGCGTTAACATTAAGCTGGGCTACAATGTCCGCTGGAGCTGTGGAAAAAGGGGGCTCCCTGTGCAGCTCCCCATCCAGCACACTGTTTAGAGTCAGCACACCATTAGTCAAATCTCCCCAGCCATGAAAAAAAGATTGGGGGGTGCTGGGGGGGTGGGCAAAACAGAATATGCATGCATAAAATTCAACACATTTGTTCCCATGGCAACCATTCAGCATGTCATTCACTTGTCAAGCTGCATCAGGGCCGATGGGGTCCATTGTCTGGGTCCTGGTGAGCATGGTTGCCTGGAACAGACCAGGCCCCCTTTTCCTCCCTCTGAACGACATCCAGGTCACTCACCACGCTGTTATTTCTCTTTAATTCCAATTCAGTTCGTTTTTCATCGCTAATCACACGACAAATGACCACCATGGTTAAAAAAAAAAGAAAAGAAGGGGATAAAGCAGTGCAGTACTGAGGCATGGCTTTTATGATTCTTATGAATAGGAGGGAGGGGTACGGGATTAGGGAGAAATTCAGGACCACTACTCTCAGAACAACACCTCAAAGATTTCTCCACTATAGTTCATAGATTTGGTGGGCGGTGAAGGCAGTGCAGAGCCTCAACGTCTATGACTGGCTGTCAAGATTAGTTTAACAGTCACAATAGGAGAAAAGGCCATTTGACTTCTGTAATGTTTTTTCAACATGCTCCACAGTCACCGTTGATTGGCACTGCTCAAGCATTTCCCCTGTGAACAGCACTGTGCTGCTTGGATGTTAAGCTTGTGCAAAGGTTGTTGTATGTCGTACACGCTTTAAAACGCTTGTTCAACTTCATTGTTCTTGTCTTTTTCACACAAGTATTGTTTAAGACACTGAATGAAAGAGAGCAGAGATACAGAACAGTTTCCAGAATTTTGTTTTCCTCTAACACGTTTCGTGTTTGAGCTCAACACAAAACAAATGCACACTTCCTCCTTTAGTTAATAATTAACCTTTAGCTCTTAAACATGACCTGCACATTTGGAAAAAGCCAGTTGTGAGGTTAAACTACTCTGAATGAAACTGAGAACGTGTCCTGCTTCTGGTGCTAAAGCTCAGTCTTAATTTGGACTCACTGGAAGAAGAGCACTTCTTTCTAAAGCTTTTATAACATATTGTCTACTGTTCAGGTGCTCACAAGTAACACAACATTGACCTATTATTAAAACCTGTGTGGTAAAGGCTGTTCTCCCTGCTCTACACATGAGGACGGCTGTAAGCTGAAGCGTTCAGTCAAACAGCTGTTTTTCAACACAACAGCATGACTGCTCCAATCACCTGCCATGGCCTAATCAATATAGATCAGTGGAGATGATATATGATATTGAACAGTGAGTAAATCTGTGTTGCTGTCAATTCGTTGAAGCAATTATAGATAAAGCTATATATTAAAACAAGAATTCAGTGTTAGAGTTGTGTTTAACATAATAATACAAATTAAAACTTTTTGATTTTTATTATTTTTGGCAATGTATTCGCCCACACTCACAACTCACATGGCTCTGCACCTTCAACAGACACCACTATAACCTTCATACTTAGCTTTTCCAGAGATCAGGCAGAAGCACAGCTGTAGCAACTTGTAATACTATTAAATGAGACTTCTCATAGATCATCTGAGAAGTAAAAAAGGGGGATTTCTTTTCTTTCTTTTTTTTTTAGTAGAACCCTATCTCAGAGCTACAGCAACCAAATGATTAAGTCTCCACAGAAGCATTACTCTAGTATATTAAAAAATGAAACTGACATACACAGACAAACTGCATAATAATACAAAAGACAGTGTCCTTGAAAATGAAAGGAATGATAAATTACCAAATTGCAAAGTGAAAAGGAAAGGGCAGTTAATCAAAAATGTGCTTTTACAATTAAAAGGAGACAGTATTCTAGAAAGAATACTGTTCATTCCTGTGCCCTGGTGTGTGTGAGGCCAAAAGCTTATAAAACATTTCAGTGTTACAGGTGATGATCGAAATGTACTCAGTGCTGTATATCATTAAGACTGGAGCAGCTCATTAATGCAGTTGATTAGCTGAGACAGAGTTTGTTATTCACAGACAACAGTATAACATTTTATGATTTTCTAAGTTGGAAGCACAATGCCAAACACATTTGTGTCTAAAATAGGACTCAGCTGAAGCAAGTTCATTCAGTGTTAAACCTTGAATATTTTGATTGTTTTTGATTGGCCATCTTTAAGTTACATCATCTCATACCCTCCTTGTGTATTTCCTATAAATGTAGCTATTGTTTTGACACTGTAACTTTGCACTTGCTACAGTACCTTCAAATCAGTGTATAGCTATATACTGTGAGACTGCCATGCAATGTGAAAAAAGGTTGAGGCCATTTGGTCCAAATGGAATACTAACCATAGAGAAATAAAAGGGGTTTTTGAAATATTATATATTAAAGGAAACTATCTCTGATAATTTTATATGCATGTCTTTCCTCATTTAAAAGTACAATTGCAACTGAATGACAATGTCACAGTGGTACTGAATAAATAGCTGCTGTTCGTGACTTTATTGTAGATGCAAGGCCCCCCCCCCCCCCCCCCCCAATCCCTGCAATGGAAATGCTGACTGCAAAGCTGCAGTTATTAAAGTTACTACTACAGGTAATAAAATGTCAGAACAGATTTACAGTTTTGCAACAATTTGGTTAACATCCAAGAAAAGAAACAAAGCTATAATAAGCAATAATAAGTAATTTGTTACCTAATCTGTTACCTTTATGATATCACTTTTTTTTTTAAGTGTGTGTGTATAATTTGAACTCATACAGACTGAAAGGTCTGGCATATCGTCATGCCTTATATGTATGAGAAACTAAAAACTGGGTGAGTGACAGCAGGTCAGTCTGCCGTTTAAAAAATGTTGTGTTTATATTTAGGGTGGCACACATAGCCTGTATAGGAATTATAAGTAGGCTAATACCAGAGGCTGAATAATGAAACTGAGACAAATGTACACATGTTTTGAAGGTGACATCAACAACTTAAATGAAACAACTTTACTAGACAACTGAACCAGGGCTGTTTTAATCAAACAATTAGGTGGGATTTTTTTAATATGAAAAATCTCATTATCTTTTACTTTAACAAATAAATCCCAGAAGCTTTTGTGTTTGGTATATTGTGGACACAGTGTGAAGTTTTTCTTTTCAATACTTCATGCATGGTTCTAGCAATAGAACAATGGTAAAAAGTTAAAGTTAAAACTCACATTAAATGGTCACGTAAGAGTCAAATTTGTTTTTTCATGGAGGCTGATGTGATTGAAAGCAGCATAGAATACTTTGACAATCACATGAACAGATCAAGGATAAGCCGCGACGAATAAAAAGACCCGTAGGTGCACTCTGGCCCTGCTATAAAGTGAAGGGTGTGAGAAAATGGCAGTTAAACAGTACCCAGGTTTGGGGCTTCTTAATAATTTCTCCTCCATGCTGAAAGTTTGGGTGTGGGATTTGTGCCTAAATAGACATGAGATGTGCTCACCACCCCTGCTCACAGCCAGTACCGGGCCTAATGAGGCATTAATCTGAGGTGTGGGATGTTGCTCTATAGAAAAGCACAGGGTCAGCAAAGCACAATGAAGATGACAACAAAGACTGCAGAGGCAGTGGCCCAAAGGAGCATTTCTCTGAACTGTATGCTCAGCAATCACTTCAAAAGCACGGTGACAGAATATTCACCAAATTTCAATGGAAAACATATGAAAGGACCTTTGAACACTTTTGTTTGTAGGTTTTCCTTTTTTCACATGGGTGATTAACCTCACTTTTACTACCCCACCCCCAAACATATGCACACACACACACATACACACACATTAAATGGTAGGAGTCCTTGAAAATAGCATGCTATCGTGTCTGCTGTTGATTAAAATGCTTGCTCATTAAATTTAGTTGTTTTTTTTTAAAACAAACTGCAATAGGTCATTTTTGCTTGGATGGTTGTAATCTGATAATAATGTTTCATGAGTGCAAGACTGTCTGACTCATTGTTGTAGCATACAGAAAGAAAATATTTGAGATAACGTAGACAGAAACCAACTGTTGCTGACCCTCTTTTAAACTTCAATCTCAAACATTGACTCTATAATGAAAACAGTGAGGAAGAAATATAATGATAAAATATTGTCTTACTCTATTTGTTTCTATATACAGTTGTTTTTCAGATTAAACACCATTTCTGGCATTGAGAAATGAAACAAAAAGGTTATTGAATACATTTTTTTATTAGAGGTACCAGGTCAACTATAACATTTGCACAATGTCCCAGTGTGAGAAGACATATTAAAACAGTGGGTGACCTTTTATACCAACTGCTCAAAACCAATATTTCCTACAGGGTCAGTTATCACAAACTGCCTTTGTGTCTTTTATATCTGGATCATGGAGCCACAGATGGCTGTTAGACTTGGCCATCTGGATATGAATGTCCAGGCCAGAATGTTTGTATCCCAGAAGAAGCTGACTATTCCCAGATACAGAGAAAAGTCCAAGTTTGACTTTAATAAGTTTGACTACAAAATATGACTTCTTACACTTGAAACAATTACTTTGGGGAAACTTAATAGCTGGGTGGGTGCTCATTTTAATTATTTGCATGTCTCTCCCCTGCTTTCTCTTCCTCTTTTCCTGATATTCCTCCTAAAACAAATATTTTTTAAAACATATTTTTATGCTCCTGATGTTCAATGTAAACTCTTCAAACATAAAGATTTAACAGGAACTCAAACTGGAATTATGTTTGTTTAAGTGGAAAGGTAAAATGCACATAAACATGTACACTGTAACTCACACAAGCATATATAAATGAGTTACTCACAAATATGCCATTAAAAAAGTGAGCAGATAAAAAAAACTATTTTTATTTTGCTGACCATTATCTTCTTAAAAATATGATCCCGCACAAAGAAAACAAGACAATTAATGGCACATATAACTGCATAATAATTTCACTTAATGGTGCCCTTTTACTATCATTTTCAAAAATTATTTAATTTTGTTTTAAATTGATATTCATTTTGGCCTTCCTAATGTTATTTCTCCATGCCCTCATTGTTTTCTTATCTTTGTCTCCCTCTGTCCCTTAATTTTTTAGTTATCACTTCCTTTTTAATTTTTTTCACCACCTTTCCTTCCCTGTTTCCAGTACCTTGACATCCTGTCTTTGTATTCTCTCTGAGTCTCTGATTGTTTTTAGCTGTTGTATATTCTAACCTCTGCCTAATTTTACAGTCCTCTTTGCATATAATGTCTATAATAGTCTCTTTTGTCAGAATGCTTATTTATTCATGGTGTGTCTTCTCTGTGGACCCTCAGAAGATCTAGTAGGTGATATGAATGCAGCATTACGAACGATACCTACCGCCACCATTTCTCAAGACTAACAAGCTGATCTACACCATGGCAGCAGTGATCAGTGAGATGCTTGGCTACAAGTTGAACAGCCACAAGGAGCAGTAACCTCCATGTAGAAGGAGACTAGAGGCCAAGATCAAGGTAGCACGGAGGGAGGTTAGCCAACTATGGGAGTTGCAGAATGGTGCGACAAAGAAGGTGCCTATAAAATACAGCAAGCTGTCCATACCTGAGGCCTTGGAAACTGCCAAGCAAAGACTCACAGCCTTGGCCAGCCCCTTGAAGAGGTACAACAGAGAGATAGAAGGCAGGAGAATAAAGCAGCTGTTTTCCACGGCCCCAGCCAAAATGTACTCTCAGTGGCAGGGGAACAATATGAGAATAGCACCACCAGGGCTGGAGACAGAACAATACTGGAAGAGCATATGGGAGAAGGACACAACCCATAACGGCAATGCTCAGTGGCTAGTGGATCTGAGAGCAGACCACAGCAACCTCCCTGAACAGGGACCAGTAACCATCGCAGTGGCAGATATCCAAGAAAGGGTCTCCAGTATGAAGAGTTGGACAGCACCAGGCCCGACATGGTTCACACCTACTGGCTGAAGAAGCTGACTGCACTCCATGAGCATCTGGCAGCACAAATGAACCAGCTGCTAGTTGACGAGAGACACCCGGAATGGCTAACCAAAGGCCGGAGAGTCCTGATCCTCAAGGACACCCAGAAGGGACCGGTACCATCCAACTACTGGACAATAACCTGCCTCAGTACCACATGGAAGCTCCTGTCAGGCATAATAGCGGCTAAGATGAACAGGCACATGGGTCAATACATGAGTGGGGCACAGAAAGGGATTGGCAAGAATACCAGAGGCGCAAAACACCAGCTACTGGTAGACCGAGCAGTCAGCTGAGACTCCAAGACTAGGCTGACCAACCTGTGCACTGCCTGGATTGATTACAAGAAGGCCTATGACTCAATGCCGCACACCTGGATCCTGGAATGCCTAGACCTATACAAGATCAACAGGACCCTAAGAGCCTTCATCAGGAACTTAGTGGGGATGTGGCGTACAACACTAGAGGCCAACTTCAAGCCCATAGCACAAGTCACCATCAAGTGTGGAATCTACCAAGGAGATGCGCTGTCCCCACTGCTGTTCTGCATAGGCTTGAACCCCCTCAGTGAGGTCATTAACAAGACTGACTATGGATACCAACTACAGAATAGAGCAGTTGTCAGCCACCTCCTGTACATGGATGACATCAAGCTGTATGTCAAGAGTGAATGAGACATCGATTCACTGATCCACACTGGAGAAATTTAGTCAGATGATAACAAAGAGAGGGAAGGTAGTCAGAAGTGAGGGGATCGAACTACCAGAAGGCAACATTGCAGACATAGAGGACAGCTACAAGTACCTGGGGATCCCACAGGCAAATGGGAACCATTAAGAGGCCGCTAGGAAAGCTGCAACCACCAAGTACCTGCAGAGGGTCAGGCAAGTACTGAGCAGTCAGCTGAACAGTAAGAACAAGATCCGGGCTATTAACACCTACGCCCTGCCCATGATCAGGTACCCTGCTGGGATAGTAAGTGACCAAAAGAGGAGATAGAAGCCACTGACATCAAGACCAGGCAGCTCTTGACCGTGCATGGAGGGTTTCACCCCAAGTCCAGCACCCTGAGGCTGTATGCTAAGCGGAAGGAAGGAGGCCGGGGACTACTGAGTATCAGCACCACACTCCAGGATGAGACAACAAACGTCCATGAATTAGTGCTGTCAGCGTTAATCTCGTTAAATGATGTTAACGCCATAACCGCATTCAGTCGCGGTCCTAGCCTGTTTGGCGCCCTGGGCGAACACCCCCTCCAGCGCCCCCCCCCCCCCCCCCCCCCCCCCCCCCACACACACACACACATATATATGAAGAGTGAGAGAGTATGCATAGTATGCAAACGGCTACTAAACAGACATCATAATTCGTCATACAACGAGAACAGGACAAATCAACAATTGACACTGACTAATTAATATTATATATGTATATATTGTTTGGAGTTTAGTCTCTTACTGTTACTATTTTTACCATTTCTTCTTGGAGGAACATAACCCACATAATTTCCTTAGGGATTAAGAAAGTATTCTGATTCTTAATGTTTTAGGATACATGACCTGTCATTATCCAATGATACATCTGCTTACCTGTATCTTTTGCTCGTTCCTCCTTGTAGGAGCCATAATTAAATGTTTTGAATTTTAATGATCGCTGGGTTTTCATTTGTTTGGTTGCTATGGTGATGTGCAACGGGAGTCACGTGGGTGCTAGCGGTGACATTAAGAGTCAGTCTGTCATTCACTGGTTTGATTTTGACAGAGAGGAGGGCTGGGTAGCCGTAGTTTTTGTTGACCGCAGCACAACGAGTTTCCCCTTGTTGCATTTGAGCCTGTGATGTTTTAAGAGTTTGAATCGCGAGCCGATCACATTGCTCTGTAAACTTTTCAAGCACTTTAATAAACAAGCAAGCAATTCCACCTCTCGCATTATTGCGTACAGTTGACAGCGCGTCAGGCAACTAGGCAGGCTCCATCCCCGGCCTCTAGCGACTGTGGAAGTCGCTACACTCCTCCTCTTCTTTTCTCTTTTTTTAAAACTTTAAAAACGGATTGTGTGTGAGACTTTAAATCAACAAAATATAAAATATACATTTTAAATTGTTATTGATCCCTTTACCCCGAGTCCTAAAGTGTATATTTATTTTTTTACTCTTAAATATTTATTGTTCGTTTACTTGCACTGCTGTAACTGGAGCCTCGTCGTCTCGTCTCTCTATATACTGGACTGTATGTAGCGGAGATGACAATAAAGTTTACTTTGACTTCAGCAGCGAGCAGGCGCACCGAGGGCTCTCGCGCTCACTTTTCGCGTATAGAGTTTTGAAAAAACATCGGTTCAAATTTTAAGTCTGTATCATAATGTCTGCTGTTTTCGTGTTTGTTGTTTTGTTTTTATTTTGTTTTATTTTGCGGGTTGGTTATTAGATGCTGCTCCAGCCAGCCAGAGAATCCCCCGCCGCCCCGCCCTCTCCTCCCTGTGCCGCAAGCAGCAGGCGCACCTCGCAAACGGAGGGCGCCCTTACTCCCAGCAAATGGGCGATAGAAAACCGATCGGTGCCTACGCCATTCCCAATATGCGCTGGCATGATGTTGGGGCAGCATGAGTACGAGCAGTTTTTTTTTTTTGCCGATGCCCGTGATGCCGCCCCCACCACGATGCCGCCCCGGGCAACCGCCCGTGTCGCCCGTATCTAAAACCGCTACTGACCGCATTAATGCGGCAAATTTCCGTTAGCGAGTTAACGCGGATCGCCCCATGCATGGGGCTGCACAGCGTCAACGCGTTAGCGCAAGTAGCTCGTTAACACAGATGTTTCTGTATACTATGCCGGCCACTTCGTTAATGCGTTCCATGTATGCCCTGCCTACTAGCATCTTGCAGTAATGCTTTGTTCAGCCACTGGTAAGATTTTCCAATATCAGTCACTTCTTCAATCTGTCGGTGGTACATGCCATGCAGGAGCCTGTCCTTTAATCGTGGTTCCTCCTCTTGCCCTCTTTCTCAGGTTTCTGCTGCCTGAGATATTCACTAAGCACATAATTAGTTGTGACCAGGTTCTTAATGTACTCATGCATCTTCGTTGTTTCAACTTGGATAGAGGTTCTGACACTCACTGGTCCTCAACCTCCTTCCTTCTGCTTAGCATACAGCCTCAGGGTGCTGGACTTGGGGTGAAATCCTCCATGCATGGTAAGGAGCTTCCTTGTCTTGATGTCAGTGGCTTCTAGCTCCTCCTTTAGTCAGCTTATTAACCCAGCAGGGTATCTGATAACTGGCAGGATATAGGTGTTGATTGCACAAATCTTGTTTTCCCCATTCAGCTGACTCTGGTTCCAACTCTCCCATTTGCCTCTGGGATCCCTCAGGTACTTGTAGTTGTCTTCAATGTCTGCAATGTTGCCTTCTAGTAGTACAATGCCTTCAGTTCTGACTACCCTCCCTCTCTTTATTACCATCCTACTCCACTTTTCCAGTCGGAATGACATTCCAGTGTCATTGCTGTAAATCCTAGTGGTGTGGATCAGTGAATTGCTGTCTTGTTCACTCCTGGCATACAGCTTCATGTCATTCATGCAGAGGAGGTGGCTAAAGTTTGTGCTCGTTTGCTGTTGTTTGCGACATCCCCATTGAATTCCTGATGAAGGCTCTTAGGGCCCTGTTGATCTTGTACATATGTAGGCATTCCAGGATCCAGGTGTGTGGCATTAAGCAGTGCACAGGTTGGTCAGTTTGGTCTTAGCTGATGTTTTGACCCTCTGGTGTTTCTGCCAATTCCTTTTTGTGCCCCACTCATGTATTGAGCCATATGACTATCTATCTTAGCCACTATGATGCCTGAGAGGAGCTTCCATGTGGTTCCAAGGCAGGTTATTGGCCAATAGTTGGACAGGTGGTCCCTTCTGAGGATCCTTGGGGATCAGAACTGGTCCAGCATTTTGTTAGCCATTCTGGGCATGTCTTGTCCATTGGCAGCTCGTTCATTTGTGCTGCCAGCCGCTCATGGAATGTAGTTAGCACTAGGTGTGGATTATGTCAGAGCATGATGCTGTCCAACTCTTCATGCTTAAGACTCTATCTTGGATGTCTGCCACTCTAATGGTCACTGGATCCTTTTTCGGGAGGTTGCTGTGGTCTCCTCTGTGCATTAATGTCTCCAGCCTCAGTGGTGCTATTCTCATATTGTTGCCTTGCCACTGAAAGTACACCTTGGATGGTTCAGTAGAGAACAGTTGGTTTATTCTCGTGGCTTCTATCTCTCTTGTGTACCTCTTCAAATTACTGGCCAAGGCTGTGCTGCCTTTGCTTGGCAGTTTCTAAGGCCTGAGGTACAGGCAGCTTGCTGTACTTCTTAGGCACCCCTTTTTTTCATCCACACCCTTCTTCAACTCTGATATTTGGCTAACCTCCCTCCGTGCTGCCTTGATCTCTAGTCTCCTTCTCCATGGAGGGTACTCCCGCTTCTGGCCATTCATCTTGTAGCCAGGCATCTGGCTACAAGATGTCTGCTACAAGGCATCTTGTACCCAGGCATCATGTACAGTGATTACTGCTGCCATGGTGTAGATCAGCTGGTTGGCTTCAGTGATGCCCGCTGCATTCACATCTTATACCTTACCTTCCTTCCGATGGTACTTCATGTAGTCTTGGTAATCAGCCACAGAGCATCCAGGTTTCCTGCTTAGCCACGATCCTATCTCTCAGGTCAGTTGTTCCCACACTCAACACCTTCAGTGCACCAGTTGTTGTTCTTGGGGCTCAGCAACCAATTTCAGACAGTGGGGATGATGATGTCTCCCCCCTGACCCGAAAATGCTAAACAGGCAATATGCATTGCACAGCTGCTTTATTGGAAGAAAAACAGTATTTTGGTAGTAGTGAAAGTAAATCAAGCATTTGCTATGAAATCAAAACAAGTTGAAAGATTCCAAAATTATTCAGAAGTAGAAAGCATTTCACATGATGGCTTTCTCATTACAGATATTCTATTTCTGCTGTGAAATTATTGAGCAGAGACACTTTATTGAATCTTGTTATATATCTGGTAATATGTTATTCCTACAACTCTAGCTAATAGTTATTCCTGATTGGTATTGCTTTTCGATGACTTTTTTGGAAATTTTCCTTTGCTACATTTCTCTGCTTAGCAATTGGCTTGAGTTTCACTTGCTTCTTTTTGAAGTTCTGGTGATAATACACTGTATGCACAAATCTGATCCAGACTTTTCAAGCTAATTACTAACAGGTTGTGAGCCCTGCTGTAATGTCAGCTACAGATGGGGCTCCCTGCTAGGGCAGATCCTGGTGTCATCAACCCAAGCTCCAACTGATGTGAAAACAAATTAAAACAAAAATCAGACATCTAATGACAAGCTTGAAAAATATAATCACATCACAACACTTTTTATTTCTTTAATGGTGTTGCATTGTTTATGTGGCTTACAGGATAACATTTACCATGTGTCATCATAAAAAGGCTTTTTTCTTTTTTCTTTTTTAAGTGGTAAAAGGCGGGTAACCATCTAGATCCTTTCTGATATTGATGGCAGTTGTTAAGATTTAATTAGGAAAAGGCACAACTAAAACTTGGATTCACAAACACGAAGTACTACAATCAATAGTATTAATATTATACAGAGAGTACAGAATATTATACCTTAGTATTATACAGAAAAGATGGCACGACTGTCTAATATCTACTATAAAAGTTTATCAGCAAATATTGCTGACAGTTAAAGAGGACAATAAAAAAAGAGCAATAAATATACAGCATTGGCCATTGTGGAGGCTACAATACCTTAAAATAGTATAACAGCTAGTATTGATTTAGGTTGCCTTCCAGAAACTGTTTGTTGTGCCACAAATGAGATTAGACTTTGCATTAAAAATGCCTTTAAAGTTAACTGCTGGAACTTACTGTGCTTAACTTACTGTGTAGCTATGCAATTTATTCATCCTCTAATGTTCATTAATCAGAGAGATCAATAATCAAATTAATCATTGATTATGTGAAATGAATGTACTGAATTAGCTCATGTAACAAATAGACAGCTCTTCATATTACAATGGAAATATGGTCTGTAATAGTTCCATGAAGCAAATTAGATGAATTTCAAGAGGTATCTGCCACTTACTCTTGATCTCTTGTTAAATGTAAATGAGCGTGCTCAGCAGCATCTCAGCAAGTGTGCCATGGATCCTTCAAAAGGGAAACAAATGGCTAAGAGGAAGGGGCATCATGGAAAAGCAGAAGATGGTACTATGAAGCTGATATTATTGTTGATGCCCACAGATCTGTAGAGCTTTTTTAAATCCCAGAAATTTTTGCTTGGTTTCATTGAATTTTAGCAGTTGACCTTCTGCGTGCTCTCCAATCAAAGCAAGCATTGCTTCAACACTGAGGGAGATATTGAACACTTGTTTTTGACAAAGAGCTGTCAGACATGGTTGCTGTGGGAACACAGACACAAGAGCAGAGATGTAACATTAAATGACACATATATTTAAGTGTAAGATTATGTGCTGTGTTCTTTAGCACTTTGTATTTCTGTTCAACTTATTAACCTCTCCTAGCTGTTTAATGTGTTGCTTGAGAAGAAATAATTCAGCTTTTTACTGTATTTGTTAGCCATTTCTTTGCTAGACCCTTTTCACATGAATTTGAAAAGCACTTCACTTGTAACATTAGAGGAAGATAATCATATTTCCATACATATAAGAAAAAACAGGTATTCATTGGGCATTACCATTTAACTGTAGATTTAGCATGTTGATCATAATTCTGATCTGTGTATTTTTAGAGCAGTTTGATGTTTGTTGTTGATTTTCAAATTAATCTTTTATTGATGTCTTAATGCAATGCACATCAAGCAAATAGATCAGAGATGAACAAAACTGGAAGCTGCTATCAGAGTGGTGTGAACTGAAGGAAGACTTTCAAAATTAGGCTTTAACAGAATGCAAAAACACATGACAACAACACAACATTGGAAGACAAACTGAGCTCCCACATAAAATTTTATGTTAGACATAAAATGTCCAACATAATCCACAGCTGCTAAACGTGTAGGGAGTGCTTGGCTCAGCTGCTTAAAACTACAACAGTGTGTATGCACAAAGGCATACATGCGCTCACATACTGTTATAGTCACGTTTATATAGTATACATGGACGTCTTTTTTAATATCAGTCATTCTTAAATTGAACATATATGAGCCTGATTTTTACTCTCATCTGTACTAAAGAATATAATTCGAAACTCTTATTTGTACTACTTAATTGATACTACTTAGTTTTCAGATAAATGAAAAATACAGTTTCCCTGCAAGTTATTAGACATGTGATTGACAAGATCAAAGAAAAAACATAATTTTGACACTCAGCAAGAATTTTCATTAAGTAGCTTTTTGCTCCCTTTATTATTACTAGTTTATTTAAAGAAAAGGCATATGTGTGTTTTTTGTTCACATCATTTCTCTATCCAGCTCCTTTGTCTTTTGCAATTTTTGCCATGCAGATAAGTCTAGTTTAGAGATACAGAACCAAAATTACAGTGTGCATTTCTCACGTCCAAATAAAACAATGTAGAAATATCTCTTAAAGAAAGATTTGTCTTGCAACAGTCATTATCTCCTCAAATGATAATATGGAGTGATGATGCAGTTTAAATATGAGCTATCATTTTTGACTTGCCTAATATACTGAATATGAATGAGCTGATGCACAGCACTCTATAATAGATTTATCCATATAGGTTGACACCAAAATTGGATGAAGATATTGGTCAGAGCCTATAATCATTCCTAAATATAATAACTGATCTTTTATTAGAAACAAAAGTGTCTTATCCTGATTAACTTTGTTTTGGTCACAACTTGAGATAACTGAAAAAACTATTATTTGCACACAGCAGTGGGACACTAGCAAGGTTAGGGAAGCTTGGTATAAATACTCCAGTACAAAAAAGCAATTTACTGCTACAGTGTTGGTGTTACACCATCTGTTAAGACTACAGAACTCCTACAATCTGGATTCTTTATATTCACATGAGTAATTTAGTATGTGATCCTAATTTGTTCCTGTACTTGTCTAACAAACCGAAACTTTGATCTTTGACTCCAAGAATACCTAAAATGAATTTTACAGGGAGAAACTACGCTCACTTTTATAAAGTGAGACAAAATTATAACTAAATGTTTTGTTGTTTTTGCACAGGTGAACTGAATATGTAATACAAAATCAGATCAAGAGCCTTTTTTTTGCAAGGTTGCACTCAAAATAAAACATCCTGTGATATTTGAAACCAGAGCTACTTCATCCTGCCAAGGACTCTAATCAGAATCTTCAATTATCAAGTGCATTACACATATAGCTATATCACATATACAGAGACATATTAGGAACTTAATTGCAACAATATATATGGTACAAATTCAGTAAGACCTCAGATGCAGCTGAACTGGTTAATGATGTTTTTGATGTCAGCTAGGTGTTTGTAGGAATAGATATATACATACAAAAGAATACTGCATGTGCTCTATGGCAGTGTTTTCTATATACAACATTTAAAAGATTAATATACCAGCAAACAGCTATTAACCTTTTAAGAATTACAGAAGTAATGCCGCTTTGAGCAGAGAATGAAGTTTCACTCCCACTGTGTGTTGTAATATGAGCTCTGTCCTGTGTAGTAACAGCCTATTCTGTGGCTAATGCATGTTAGTTCATGTAGGAATGTTTACACTCCACACATTCATAAAGATAATAAGAAAGGGAATTTAAGGTGAAAGTGAGATAGAGTGGTTACTGCTGTTTTCTGCTGGCCTTTGTTTTCTGTTTCATTGTCTCCTTTGCTTCACTAAGAAGACGCAAAGAAGAAAAGAAGACAAACACACAGTGAAACAGAAACCAGCCTACCAAGCAAAAAACAGAAATTTCTAACATGTGTTTAATTTGATAAAAGTGTAGATTTTAATCCAAACTGTGACAGTCCTCTAACCTGGCAAGATCCTGCTGTGTATTCCCCTGTTTGTCCCTCTGTGTTGTCTTCCAGGTTACTGGTAGGCGGGATTAATTAGTGCAGCTGGGAGCATCTGGTCAGTCTCCCTGGAGCATTTAAGAGCTGCCTGTCTCAGCTTTCAGTCTCTCTCCATTCACCCAGCACCATGTTATTTGTTCGGTTGGCTTCAGCCTGGTTATTTTTGGTTTTACACTACACAACACCACACACATAATATTCAATCACTCATCCAACTGCTGACACACCAACAACACTGACTAACAGATCTCATAAAGTTATTTGTGGTTTTTTCTTTTTGGAAGAGGGCTTTTTTGGGGGTTTTTTTGGTTAATAATTAAGTAAACTTTGGTTAAGTTGTACCTCTCCCAATATTTGCCATGGCTTTTGAGTGAGACTATGACAAAACCTTTTCTTAACCCAGAGGAATAACGTTTCCTAACCTAAATCTAACAAAAATGGTATAGTCCTGGCAGGCCTCTGGTTTTTCCCTTCCCTCTTTTTTTCCCTCTTCTGTCTGTAGCCTCTCTTGCTCACTCTCTAGCTCTTAGTTGATGTCGCAGGTTGGTTTTTCCTTCCTGGCCCACCTGTGGGTGGGGTTTCCCTTTCCCAGGCGCTCTTCTCCACACCTGTTCTACATTAACTCATTGACTTATTGTATTTAAGGCCCTGCTTGTGCTGCTACCCTCCACCAGATTATTGTCATCATTACGGTGATAATTAGGCCTCCCATGTCTTTAATGAGTTCTTGTGTTTTTTTCCCTCTGTAACCTTACTTTCTTTTGTGTTCTCCATTTACCAGCCCAAAGCTAAGGTGATTACCTTGTTTTTTGTTTTTTCAGATTCCTGTTGCCGCGAGGAGATTAACAGAGACTTCTAAATACACTTACATGAGCCTTCCAACCAGTCACTGCACCTGTAAAAGAAAAATACTTACCTGTTACTCACCTGCCTGTCTACTCTCCACCAAATCCCTCTGCCCCTCTGAAATCTCATATGCCTGCTAAATCACATGCTCAAACTACAAACAATGTCTCAGAATCAAATCACAAATGCCACAGAATCTTGTCAAAACTATCTTTTCTAACTTTTTCCAGTAGAGAACACCACATCACTGTTTCTCGAATACGTTTCACAATAAAACCTGTAAATCTGCAGTTGGCTTCCTGAGTCTGCCTTTTAGTTTAATTTGTATTAAACGGCAACAAAAAAGCAATAAAAATGAAAGAAACATAGTGAAATAGAAACATAAATATAGTCCCAACTTGACATGGTGCAACAGCCCCCCTTCAAACGTCAGGTGTGTTTGTAGTTGTTCTGAATGTTTTATATATAGTACCTTTGACTTAATCATTTTAATTGGATGACATTTAGAGTGCAGCTGCATTCACAGAAGCAATAATTGTTAGGATAATTAAGATATGAGAACTGTATAATTATTGGTTCTTACACAGAAAGCTTCAGGCATTGACAAAATATAGCTCTAAAAATAAATCGGTTTCTTACAGAGAAAAATCCAAGGCAGATGAATAATATCTGAACCTTCTGTCTTAAAGCAGAATGCAAAATCTGGGAAGACCAAATGGAGGGAAAAAAGATCCTGCTGAGCAACTGTTTAAATACAGTCACCTACAGGTGCCTAATTAAAGTGATCTAGGCCATGTCCAGTGAGATCTAGGTCATCTCCAGCAAAGCAGGGCAAGAAGACTTCTTGTCACTTAACTAGTAAAAAAAACCATTTTGGCCATTTCAAGCAACACATTAAACTGCAAAAACTGTTATTTTTTAGCAAATAAATTGATGAATGTGTCTACAAACTGTAATTTAAAGTTTTCCTGTTTACTTGTGCTTCCTGATAAATTTAACTTCAGAATTTTAGTACTTCAAAGAGTTTCATTGTATCCACTAACTAATTCTGGCAAGTCTGGGCCTTGCTGTGTTACAGAGCTTTTTCTTTGAGAAAATGTACCTCATTATCAATAGGAGTATAGAGAGTAAACCAAGTAAACCAAAACTTCAGTGTTATGAAGCCAATGTAATTAATTATAGAATTATAAATGTTACATAAAGCTCACTCAGGTTATAATTCTCAGTGGGATTCACTTGGTTCTTCAAGTGACAGCTTTGAGGTATGACCGGGATAAAAATGAGAACAAACCTCGAATTTCAGTCAGAAATGCCAAATATTTGTTCAACTTTGAGAATGTATATTACAATCTAACTTATTGTACTTTGTATATAGTAAATTATATAGTAAGAGAATAACCTGCACGTTGGCATCGTGGGTGTGTAAGATGAAAAAAGTTCATATGAGCTATATTTGAATTATCTGTATCATTGTGGGGTGTTTACTTTATAATATAAAGCACCTTCAGGGACTGTTGTTGTGATTTGGTGCTATATAAATAAAATGTAACTGAATTTTAACAGTTAAAAACATGTTTGGGTAAGAGAACTTGTATTGCACTTTTGCTGAAGGCTCTGGAAATAAAAACTGCTAAATGTTAAGCATTAAACCACTGCTCATGTTCTGTTTGTATAAACATATGCTTCATAATGTTAAATGTGGATGTTGAAAACAGATGCTAAATGTTAGAGATGGGAGGGAAATATGGGCTCAGTAATATATGTTTTTCTTTTTTTATTATACAGAATGGATGATATAAACAAATTACTTTTCATTCAGGTTATCTTCCATCCTAAAAATTGATAAAGCTGGCCATTTTGTAACATCTCTCCACAATTCCAGCTTGTCCTTTTTATGGCTCTTGGCTAATGATTTGTATATATAACCTTCTGTCCTCTGAATTGTCATGCTTTTTAGAATGCAGTGTGGGGGCAAAGAAAGGCATCTACTTCATTAGCTTTCAAGTTAGGTAATTGAAATCCATTAGGACAATCTAAAATGGAACTGATGGTAAATATAAGTGATTTTTTTTCCTGTGGAAACAAGGATGGGCTCTTCAAGCAAATGTAAATCTTTATATGCCATACTGTTTGGATATGTGTGCGTGTGTGAGTGTGTGTAATCCGTGCAGAGAGAATAAAAGAGGAGGTAAAAGGGGGAGAGGGAGAGACATAGTGGGTAAAAAAAGAGAAAGAGAGGGAGAAGTGAGTGCAGTAATATCCATTAGATTTATTGTGGTGCAATTCCCAGTCCCTCCAGTTCTGCCTGAGGGGGACTATATTACATTTCATCACAGTTTCATTTTCTCCTGCAGATGAGAAATGGGAGTTCTGTTGCAGTAATGTAGCATGTATGTGCTAAATCTCATCTCTAATAAAATCAAACATATCACAACTCTTGGCACTTTTGCTACAGGTCCATGACAAAATGAAACACCATCTGTTATCATATCAAGACCAGCTTATTAGAACTTAAAAATAAAACACACCAAAGGAATAACAATGAACATAATGAATACAGGAGGTAATGGGCTGTGATGGGGGATACTGGTTCTAAAGGTGGAAGATTGCTCTTTTAAATTTTAGTGCCACTTCATCCCCTAAGTGCAATAAACATATGCTTTACAAAGACAAACTGTGCAGAAGCAGACTCTGTCAGCCAAAATCACCGAACAACAATAACAACAATAAGAATAGGTCTGTTATCCTAATTATAATACTAACATTAGTTAGTAAGTAATAGTAAGTAAGTAGCTAAAAACAAGCTAATTCAAAGTTTCACTGGCACTGGGAAAACCAAAGGAATGAAGCCTTACAGCTTTGTTCCACAGTATGTTATGTCCCTTGCTCACTTTGTGTTTAGATAAGCATGCTAGCTCCTAAACAAACTATCTGTGGTATTGCTAACAAACAATAACCTCCGGACCTTTATGGGTTAAATCTTATGACTTTAATAATAGCCCAATAAAAAATGAATTTAAATCCAAATATTATTCAGAGTTGATAGACTAGAAAAATCATATAATGAAAATCAAATTACTTAGAGAAAGTTTTAGGATATTACTCTAATATTATAGAATCAACATTACAGTGTCTGTTGTTTTGTTTAATATGGTTATTATAGTTATTATAGTTGGTTTATGGTTGTGCTCTAGCTCTAAACTGTTTAAAGTGGGTAATGCAGAGTGTGACAATTTCAAAAACCAGTGCTGATGATAAATGAAGCTAATGGAAGACAGACTAATTTACAAATGTGAGCGTGCGTGTTGTTGTGTTTCTAGTAGCATTAACCATGGAATCCCTCTCTACCACTTGTTATAATTTATTGTTTAAATAATTTCTGCACTGGTTCCTCTTTTCATGGGACTGCAGGCTAAACAGTTTCAATAAACTAATGTTTAGTTGGTACTAAGGGACACAAAGTGTGGCATTACACCAGCAGCAGCAATCTAAACCGCTGATACAAGGCAGAGAACAGATCCATGCTTTCATGTTGTTTAATCCATATTAAGTCTCATCAGTCCAGGAAAAGTTTTCCAGTGCTCTACTGTCCAGCTTTGGTGAGTTTCACATTCATAGCTGACAGGAGTGGCATCCAAGTGTGGTTTTCTGCTGCTGTATCCCATCTGGTTCAAGGTTTTATATGTTGTGCATTCAGAGATGCTTTTGTTGTATACCTTGGTTGAAACAAGTGGTTATTTGAGTTACTGTTGCCTTTGTATCATCTCGAAGCAGCCTGACCATTCTCCTTTGACCTCTGACATCAAAAGGACATTTTTACACAAAGAACTGCCAGTCACTGGATATTTTCCCTTTTTAGGCCATTCTCTGTAAACCCTATAGATGGTTGTGTGGGAAAATCCCACTAGATCAGCAGTTTCTGAAATACTCATACCAGCCCACCTGGTACCCATAACCAAGCTATTCTGATGCTTGGTTTGAAATTTTGCAGTACTTGGCCCTGTCTACATTCTTACATTCATTCAGTTACTGCCACATGATTGGCTGATCAGTTACTTGAATTAACAAGCAGCTGAACAGGCGCATTTAACGAAGTGAATTATCCTACAAAGCACGTTTTACACATTTTTTTCAAACAATTGCACATCACCTGATGTATTTTCAAGATCACTGTGCTGAAAAGTCAAGGCTCAGTTGTTTTGACAGGTTTCACTATAAAAAATATAAGTCTGCGGTATCTCTACATCACACAGCTAACCGCCAGCTAATTGTTGCCATAAGTAACCCTGCACCAGATATTGCTAATTTAATCCAATACCCATGGTGAGTGTAATAACCTGTTCTGTCCTAAGGTGGCCTGCTAAATGCAGACATGTGTTCCCAGTCTTTGAGAAATTATTAGTAGGCTGTGTGAACTGATCAGTACAGAGTTTAACAAACCAGAAGACAAACACAGAAACAGAATAAAGGGGAGAAATGGCAGGCCACAGAAGGTCAATATTTGCAAACTGCATAAAGATTAATAGTAGCTGGCTATTTATAAGTAGTGGTGGTGCTAAAATATTGAGAGAGTAAGTATCTTGCTGGCAGCGCCTCATAATGCAGCTCATTAGCCAGCAGGGCGACAGGGTCAGTTGCTTTAGATTGATATTGTGTGTCAGTATCAAATAACCGACAACAGGTGGGGGATTATAATCATGGTTGCACAACTAATAATACCAACATCTTTCTATATCAGTTACCACATCGACAATGGACAATCACTGCTTAAGGGGGACGTGAGAGCTCTGTGACAGCAGCACAATCAATGCAGACTTTAATGTGTTCGTTTTAACTGGAGCAAATCCAGTCGAAAGCATCTGATCTTCAGTGCAGGAGCAGCCATAAGAAAACAAAAGAGCAGTAGCAGAAACAAAGGAAAGGAAAAGGCAAGAGAGTCAGGGTGAAAATGATTTTCTCTGCTCTGCTTTGTCAATTTCAGAGTGCCCATCTCCCGATAGTCATTAAATAAGTTGTGTTGTTGTTTTAATTATCGATAGTAAAGCAATCTGTTCATAATTACAAACATTTGCTTGTGGCAATTACAAACAGTGGCTGGTAGCAGTTTAATTTGCCTGCTCTAATCTTGTCTGTAATTAGAGCACACACAAGCAGGGCACCGGAGTTGTTCAGCTCCAAGGCAAACAAGACAAGACTGAAATTCCCATTATAACAAACTGCTGACTGCCTGCGGCACACAGACTTCCCCGCATTCAGTGTGAAACATTTCGTACATTCTAATCCATTTGTTTAGCTTTACAGTGCAATTGCACTGATGTGGCAGGTTCTCATTTCAGCCTCTCTGTAAAAAGAAAGTCAAGTGAAATTGGAAAAATATTTCATAATATTGCACCACGGCACCAACAGGGGCTACATGTGTTTATTCATGCTGAAAAAGGACTCGTCGTAGACCGTAACACCTATGTCAATATCAGCTGCAAAGTGCACATCGAGCCGGCATAAACTGGGTTATCATTATCACAGTACTAAATCAAGTTCAGTTGCTGGATGTAATAGCAGCATAACTCTTTGAAACAGAGAGCGTACATGTGATGTGACCATAAACAAAGTATCTTATGACTTAACATTATTTAAATGGGTGTGTGTGTTTTTAAAGGATTTGGATGTAGGATTTATAAAAAAAAAATAAAAAAAAAAACTCTCCAAACACTCTGGGAAAAGATTTAGGGGTCAGAAGCTCTCTTCAAACACTCCTTTGCCACATTCTTACAATCCATCACTGGATCACAGTGAAGATGGGAGGCAGGGAGCAAATGGTTTGACAAGGTGGGGGATGCGTGTCTATCATGTATCTACTTGGGAGTCTCCTCTCCCTTGCCAAGTACATGTCAAGAAATCACTCTCCAAGGTCAGCTTGGAGATGTTGTGTCAAGCTGCGCTGGGAACTTGAGAAGATGGCAAGAAGAAAAAAGAAAAGGAGGGCCAAAAGGGGCAGCAGGGTTATGTCTGGCACAGTCGTAAGTGCAGTTGTGCTGTGGCAGGAATTGGAGTTGTTTTAGGGCGACAGATCAGCCCATTTGTGAATATCTATTGCTCAGTGTTTGCTATGTTTATGAAGAAGACATTGGGCATCCAGCTAAGACCTAAATGCAGCCCCCACAGTAAACAATTAGCACTCTACTGCAGACTAAATATGTTAGTGACACAAGCTTTTATCCTCAAGGTATGTATGGGCCACTTGTCACCCAGCTTTTTCTTCTACTTTAAGGATTATTTTTTCAGGGTTACTTCAGGTGCCAAACTTTCTTTTCATAGCTTTCTTTAGATATCGTTCTCTTCTTTTACTAATATTAGTAGGCTTACAGTTTCAGCTTTAGCTATGGTTTCATTTTTTTTGCCTCAGCCGTTCTGTTTGCTTGGGAGTGCTGTAACTAACCTGCTGTGTAATAGTTCAAAGAGTTCCCCTCTTTGCTAATTTGTAAGCCAAACCAACTTTTTTTTTTTTTTGGTCCATGCTGTCTCTGGATGTTTACCAAATAAATTTTATTCAGACAATGTCGTGAAGGAAGCTGGCCTGGTTTGTTGTGTTGTGCTCTCAACTAGAGTGTGCAGTGTAGATGTACTTTATTTAGAGGAGTATTTATGTCAGTGTCTAGAATAGGCCTAGCTTGTCTGTTTGTTTTTTGTTTAACTAATTTGAATCAAGAGCCAAAATAGTTTAATGTTGTTGCTATTTTATTATATGTTTATATTTTGGATTGATTTAATAATGTTTTTGCTGTTTATTACATTCGTTGTTTCATACAGGCAAAGCCACATCTGTATTTCACTTTCCTAAAAATCAATCTGCGTGGTTGATTGGTCTAATTTGGTTTCATTTTACCTAGAAGCAGAGTGACTATCAAGGTTTTCCATCACCAGTCTATTCTAGTCACATTGTGGTTGTTAAGAAACTATGATGATTCAAGTGTTTGGCTGTAGGAAAAGATTATTCTTTATTTTTTGTTATTATGCTGCTCAAACACAAGGTAAGATAATACATGCACACTTATGTGCCTACATGTATTTTCTCTGTTTCTTTCACTTGCGCCATAATAACAACAATTCCCGGAGAACATCTTTTACTGTCATTACAACCCCCATTCCAGTCTATCTCAGACTCTCTTTTCCTCTCAGATGATAGCTATTAATTCCCTTCAGAGTCTGCTTGATGGAAGGCTAACAACATTTTATATTGTTGATACACTTCTGACTCGAGCTGCATGCTCTCAATTACAGATGAAAGATAGCTGGTAACCTGGTTACAAATAGGCTTCAGTGTTTAGATGATGTCAGGCACCTTTATCAAGGAGGGCTGAAAATAGAAAGGAAGCTGTCTATGAACCCCTTCAGCTTCCTCCAGCTCCAATGCTATCCTCCTGTAAAGAGATGGTTAACTGCACATCCAGTTTGGCACAGTGCCATTCCAATTTGGGCTAAGTGATTATCATTCACACTGTCTCTTTGTGGAGACACCGAGCCCAGCTATCTGTGATATTCTATCCAACCCAGTCAATTAAAGGACTGATCGGTAATTGTGGTAATTGTTCAGCCCCCCTCTTGAGAGATTGTCACCACTGTTAATTTTGGGACCCGATGTCGATTTTATTTTCTTTTAACAAAAATGTGCATTAGGTTTAGTTGAGTCACTTTATTTGTATAGCACCGTTGTTCAACAGATGTTGACTAAAGTGCTGCACATTACCAGATGCAAGTTAAAATTAAGTAATGGAGTCATTAAAACAACTATTAACAATTAATTAACAACGATATCAAAATGGGTTAATGAACAGAAGAAAATAAAACAAATAGGCATGAATCTCATTTAATAGTAACCCAGTAAAGTAAGCTGTGAATATTATAGTAAGGTAGTTTAATCCAGAACTTCTGAGCTGGAAGCTCACAAAGTTCGGTCATCCTTAAGTGTGAGTCTTGATTCCAAATCCAATAAAATCTGCTGGTCAAGTGAGCTTTAATCTGACACAAGGGAATTCAATCACTTGTTTATAGAAAGTACCATTTTATAATTAATCTGGTTATGAACAGGTAACAATTTGAATAAACTGCAGTCAAGAAATCAGTGAGTTCCAGAGCATAACTGCAGTCCTGTCTGGATCTAAAAACCAGGAATTACTTTTTCAAGAATATTAAATGAAACAAAAGTTATAACCTTGGATAAAAGGAATTTGATCTGCAAGTCAATTTAACAGAAGGACAAAAAAATACACTTTGGTTCCAAAGAATTGAGATAAGATGGATCAAATTTTCATTTGTGAAAAAAAAGCACATTCATCTTGCCCAAGATATCTTTTCATTATCTGGCTTTGTAGGCTTGCATGCAGATCTTATAAGGTCAACAAATGTAATCCACTGCAGCTTTAGGATTATATCTCTCTATTTAGAAAAAAGACTGGAAAAAACTTTAAAATTCATTGCATCCAATAGGGATGGTGCTTTTATAGGTGTTGGATCTGTATAACCTGCCATAACCTGAGTACCCTGGTATAAAAAAAAATAGTAAAACAGACAGGGGGGGAATATACACATGGTAGGTATTACAAAAAAAAAAAAGCTTTTATGAGTGTAATATGATATACCCTGATTATATTTTTATGTTGAAATCAATAATGGCTTGTTATTGGATAAAATATATATATAAATAATGTTCATTTTAAAGCTCGCAAGATAAACTTGGAGTAAATACATACGCAGTATATGCAGGATTGTGTTTACAGAGTTTCAGTTGGCTTTTCCCCCTTGCATTGATAGCTCATCTGTTTTGATGTACACTGCAGAATTTTAAGGTCAGTGTAACAGCACTTCAAAGACTGGGAAAAAAATCTTTATGAAAGGCTTTCATTTTCTTAACACCCAAAGCTGATTTAAATTTAAACACTGAAGAAGAGTATTTGTACACTAGAGCTAGAAATTGTACCTGGTTTATTATCAAAGCAAATATTTGATGCTACATCTGAACAGAGGTATTTCTTTTTTTTATTTTATCCATATCTGAAGCTCTCTTTCATATATGCATTTCTTTGTTAAGCAGCATGTAATAAAGATGTTCTCTCTCTGGGCAAGAGAAAAAGAAGGGAGCAGTAGAAGTAAAAATAAATTGATGTTTTTTTATGAGTGGCTCTCTGAATGTTTCTGCACCCTGGGTCTGTGGCCTGAATACAAATGCAAACTGTTACATAATGAATGAGTGCTTTACTCGGGGAATAAAGATTAGCAGCTGACCCCTTTTACATCATCATCTTATTTCAGGAACCAGAACCTCTTGGGCATGGCAGTTTCTCTGCAGTATTTCTCCTTCAGTCTCCACTTTCAGAATACTCGAGCTGGGACAAAAGGAAAGAAAAGTGATTATATTGCATTCATCATCAGATTAAAGACACGTGGATCTGCAATGACGATCACATACATTATGGCGCTATGATGAATAAAGATGTTGGGATGAAGGGGGGGGGGGGGGGGGATTTAAGTGTTTCTTTAGCTTACTACTGAGGGTCATCAAAAAAACACAGGCTTCTGGTTTGTGAACTTAATGAATAAATCATTGAGCATGACCCCAACCCCCACACACACATGCACACACACACATCAATCCATAGCCCATCACAACAAAATCTACCCTCCACCCCTCCTCCCCGCTCTCTTTCTTTCTCTACCCTTGCACATCTGCTACCATTACATACCCTGGCCAACATTCACGTTGGTGTTCATTATATTGTGTCACGGTGCGCTCTGGGTCTCTGCCAGCAGAAATTAAACTCTTCAGAAAAGATAAACATCATATTACTTCATTACCCTTTTAAAACATATGCAAATTAGAGCCATTACACCCCACCCCACCCCACATGCTACACTCTTTCTCCACATGCACACCCGCACGCACACACACTTTCTTTTTATTTTCCTGAGTGATGAAGTTTGTCTGGCCCGTGTTCAGTCATTGCCTTTGTCACAAGCTGACCATGAATGGGCCGAACCATGCGGTTCTACCCTGCTCATTTTCCACCCCTGAATTAAACATTAATGCAGCTTGACAGCAATAAATAACATTTATCACAATGGGGATCTAATAATGATTTGGCTAAGCTCGGGATGCTCATCAGAGCCCATCAACTGACGAATATGGCAGCGTGATTATGCCGGCAGCTGTCTGTGACAACTGTATCTAAATCACTTTGAACATGTCTACCTCTCTTTGATCTCCTGAATGGGCATTGTGATGCAGAGTTGTCTTTCCAGTCATCTGTCTTCTCTTTTTTTGCATAATTGCTGTTCCAATCAAAGATATCATCATGAGGCCATTAAAGCCATTCTGCAGCTTACTTCACATAAGTTTACGTTATGTAAACGTTTACAGCAGTCACCCAAGAAAACAATGTAATGTGCTTCGCAGTTCTGGCTGCAGTGTGTGGCCTTTCACAGATGTTTTTAATTAAATCTTGCTTAAGTATTTTGAGGACTTTTTCCCCCCTTTAGCAGAGAATGTAAAACATTTTCGTTTTTGATTGAATTTATTTCATTTACCCTTTAGCGTAGCCGAATTTTGTTCCTCTGCAAGTTAATTGGTGCCAGTGCTGGAGTGTGCCTTTAAAAATAAGAGATCATTGGCCAACATGGAAAATAACCATGAAATGCATTAAAAGCTGTCCTCAGAATGCAAGCCAGTGTGCACTTTTAAATGCATGTTTATGCATATGTGCACACGCATTCATTCAGGCATACATGTATGTGTACGCATAATGCGGTCTGCCTGATATTATTAGGCTTTTGCCCACCTCTCCTCAGTCACAGTGTGTGATTCCACAGCACAGAGTGAGAACGAAGTCTAACAGAACATCATGATGAGAGTATTCTTCAGTACTGCGTTTGATCTTTCTGTCTCATTTGACAGAAAAACACTATTCTCAGACAAGTCTCTTTTTTGATCTCAGAAGGCATAATAAAAGTCTTGGCTGTGTGCCTTTGAGATAAGATAGCCATCAGACCTTGTGAAGATGAAAAATATCAAAGATAATTAGAGTGAGGGTGAAAAAAAGATAATTAAATTGTATGCTGGGCATGGGCTTCGTTTAATAAGCACATTCATTAACTGCAGTGCTGTATCAGTATTCCATTTGTGTTTGATTAATAATGAACAGGACACATTTAATAAGAATAAAACATTCATCATAAACACATATAAACCAGCTAATCGTATTTCTTTGGCAAATAGTACAATTGGATCTCATTAAACTCTTTCCATTCAGTGGTATCCTGCATGTTAATTGAAATGCCTTAGAACCTTTCAAAATGTGTTCAAGTTAATCATTTGGTTTGATTCACAATTAGTCTAATCTGTGTCAGTGGGAAATGGAAAGTCCAGCCAAAGAGTGTATCAATTCCGCCTGACAACTGGGTCTGATTCACCTTTTATGCTTTGTGATTGGTTGTTAAGTTCTATTGCAGAGGGGATATCAAGAGGCCACACAAAGCATGAGCTCATTAATCTTCCATGAAACTGCAAGGAAATTGAGTTCAGAATCAGGAACAAAATCCCTAAAAATGGCAAAAGGCTTTTTGCGGTCCTGATGGCAAGCAGCGGTTGAACAAAGCAAGGCAGAGATGCTGTAACATGGTGCTCATATAGGACCCAATCAGTCACTGCTTCATTTAAAGATTGATCATTATCTGATATTTCTGATAGCGCAAGTTGAACTCTGCTATTTCTCTTATTTCTCTTCTCTAATGTCACCACAGTCAGAACTGCAATTACACTGCAATCCATCAGTGGTTGTGTTTCCTGGTTAAAATAGCAAAGGCAGGGAAAGACTGACAAATCCGTTCGACCCCAAACTGTGACCAAAGCTCATCTTTTCGACTTAGCTTTTATTGCTTTTATTATTTTATTACTTATTACAACATTTTTGCTCTTAGGGAAATATCATGGTTTGAGTCAAAATGGAAGTGTTAACGTAACACGAGCTACAAAAGAGCAGCTGCAATGAAAGTTTAATTGAGGAGATTAATATAACCTAAATTCAAGGGGCCATTAAGCAGGAACAATGCACTAAAAGCTACTAAACTGTTACATATAGCTTAGGTGACGTGCAGATTCATTTAAATTTGGGTTTCATATGAAAAAGAGCCTTTTAGGTTACACTTTATAAGTTATACTCTATATCCTTTATGGATATATAAAAAAAAACTATTAAAGAGTTATTTCTGTTGTTATGTTGAAAAGTACATGACTGAAAATGTGCTTATAGCTTTTATTACTATGGATGCATTAGTGTTTGCAAAACAAAAATATATCAAAGATTCATTATTAATGAAAAAGGAGGTTCAAAAATGTGCTTGAAAAGTTCAGGCTTTGGCTAATGCAAGAATGGTGGAGCAACTTTCATAAAAGGCTTGATTCATTCAGAGCCGCACGTAATGAATTTGATTATAAATAGCATTTTAAAGGGGTTTTCAAAGCCCACTCCAAAAGAGTAAACATCCACTATGACAGGCAGCTGTTTTCAGTCGTATTTCTCACTACACTTCACTGGACTCTTCAAAGCACCACTTAAATGAAGAATGATACAGAGATGCCTGTGGCAAGAGCGAGCGTCTTTGACTGCATACAAACTAGCCCATACCAGTACACTGTATCTGATGATTGGTGGCTGCTTCAGTTCAGAGTAAGCTTACTTAAAAACATGGCAAGGAGCCTCACCCTAATCTCCTCCTCACAATGCATCCTTCATGGCAAGTCAACAGTCTGATGTTTTATGCATTTAGAACAGATGGAGTGAGTCAAACACTTATCCACTGGTCTTGTGCAGAATTTAATCGCTTTTACACTGACTCACTTATACCAGAGAAATAAACGCACTGATGTGAAGTTTCTGTTCCGTTATGCCCACTATCATCGCCATAGATAAATACACAGCGATGTATTTTATAGTCATACACCAGTTGCTCTCTAACAAAGAATAATCTGAATAACAAAAAGCCCTTCAGACAGTGAAATGATGAATTAGCCATCTTATTCATCTGAGTTTTATGAAATCAAACACAACAATTTACTGGTGGGTTTTGTTTAGTGTGATCACAAAGATTTTGATTTTAATCCATCCCAGTCAAACATTATGTCATCCCAGTGGTGCATTACCTTTTTTTTTTTTTAGCTGTCACTAAGAAAGAATTTAACCAACATGCAGTAAAAAAAGATAACCTGACTACTTATACAAGATGTTGATCATTAAAATTTATATTCTTGGTTCTCTTGTTTAAATACTATTTTTATGTGTCCTGGCCCCCGAATTTCGGAATTGCTGTAACTGTCAAATCTGTGTGGGCAAGTATTTTCAATACTTTCACACCAGTCACAAACAAACTTGTAGTTTTACTAAAATGAGAGTGAATAGTGTATTTAATAGAGACTATTTTCAGCTACAGATTTGGTAAGTTGGCGAGTATTTATGGCAACACAACGCCTGTATGCAGGAGTGACTCATAATGTGTTTATTGTCATAAACTGGTAATTTTAATGGGTGAGCAAAGCAGTCAGTGCAATGGTGTTTTAAAAATATGCTCTTTTAATAGTTTTTGGACAACAATGGAGCTCTGTAGCACAGAGGAATTAACTATACTGGGCTTTGACAGCAAAGGCATTATTTGTTGGACTGACTCGGTTTTGGTGTTTTGTTTTGGTTTTTGTTGCAGACATGACATCACTTGGGGTGGGGGAAAATTAGTACAGTTAGTGATTTAATGATTTCAGCTTTAAAGATATACCTGGTGTAACAATAATAACAAGAAAAGAAAATACAATAAATTTCAAATAAAAATTCTAAAAATGTGTGTATTGTATCTGTAAACAGAGAAACCTTGGGAGGCTTTGCTAGTCTTGGAATCCCCCGGTGGCTGCAGGTTTGCTTATGCCTCAGGCTGTCTATCTGTGGATGCATACCCACAGACACCCTGGTGCACATGCATCCTGATGCATGCTCATGCAGCAGTCATAATGTACAGTGGAATATACTGTAATTGTATTAGGTAATATGCTTGATATAAACAGAGAACTATAGCAGTGCTGACCCCAATCACTGGACTGGATCAAAAACACTTGTCAGACAGCCCTTTTCAATTTCAGGCACATCTGTTTACATATCATGTGTTGTTTAGATTATACTGCAGAAAATTCCCCATGGAAAACTGTTGTAAAGTGTTCTTATAAATTGCTGTTTACTGTTGCATTGGTATTATATAATCCTTTTGCTGCTTAGTTTCCATTGTGAGAAATTAGGAAACTGTTATTAGGCTCCGGCTCCATCTAGATTTAATTTCCTCCCTTTGCCCCACTCTTGGAGAATAGTCTCCTTATGGTCCAAACATACCAACCTTTACAAGCTTCCTGGTATTTGGACCAACTCCTGATAGAGAGGTAAAATCATCCTTTTCCATGTCCACATCATCTGAAACACAGCAGGGATTTGTTTCATTTATGTAACAATGAAAGGAGCTGGCAGAGTGCCCACATATTGCTAAATGGCACACAATACCAAGAAGCAAGGTGCTTTTTAAACAGGATGGAGAGACACCAGAGAGCGCTTGTGGGGAAGAATGAAAGAATTGGATGGCAGAATAGAAAGCAATCAATGCCTCTTTGTGTTGTGCACAACTTTTACCCAATAGCTCTTCCACTCTAGGAGCATTTGTGAAGAAAATACATGAATCAAGTTTAACTATAGTATGGCAGAGTTATAGAATGCAGAAGCAGTCACTGAAAAAAAACTATCGATCAACTGGAGACATAAGTGCTTTGCTGGACGCCAAACCTTGCAGCTGTACAGTATGAAACATATAATATAAAATATGCTTTAGCCTCTATACGCACTAAACTCCACACTCCCGCATGTAAATGCTGTTTCTCTCGTTTATGCTTGCATGCTTCAGCAACATCTGCACTCATTTATATGTCCAGGTGCTTAAGGGACCATAATGAGTATTATCCACTGCAGATGAGTAACCATCTCTGATCGCATGCTATTTATTGGTGAGTGTGGGAAAGCGCTGGCCTCTGCAGACGTACACCTGTTGTTGGACTAAGTCATGGTTACACCCCTTGTCTAGTTTCCAGAGATTATTTTTAAGGGCCGCACTCGGCAAGATGTTCATCTCATTCTGCCAAGTTGAGTTGTTATACAATCCCCCTATTTGCCCAATTTCATGTTTCACTGTCAGATATACTGTGTCATGGGCCCTGGTTCGTGAACCCTTGGTTTTGTGTTCTATGTCAGGTCATTATTCCTTTTGGTTTTGGGGAAGTGATTTATGTTCAGGTTCTGTTCTTTGCTTCATTCCCTCTGAAATTTCGTATTATATTTTTCTTGGTGTTATTTATTAGGGCCTATCCAGCTCACTGTTTGTTTCTTGCTTGTTTTTTTGAAGTCCTTTAGTCGAGGTTATCTTTGGGTTGGGTTTCTGTATTTCTTGGTTAGCCAATATTTTGTTTTTTGGTTATTGACTTGCTGTTGTTTTTTTTTATTTTCTGGTCTTGTTCTTTGAGTCTTCTGTTTCTAGTTTTGTTACTCCCAGGTTATTCTTATTTAGTTCCCTTTATGTTTCCATTTTGTTCTACTTTCTGTCTTGCCTTTACACCTGTCTGGACCTTCTGTCTTCCCGCTGTGTCAAGTTAATACAATTCCCCCCTGTTAGATTGTGTTGTTCTGTTGTGTTTTATTTTGGTGACAGTTGTGTTCTGTATCTTGAGTTAAGTTTAACTTCCCCTCATCTCATTATGTCTATTGTCTCTAGCTGTGCATTTCTCCTGTTATCTCTCACTTCATTATCCTGTGCATGTATCCTGTTTCCCCTTATTCATAGCTGATTTGCCCCTTGTAGCTCTGTATCTTCCTGCTCTGAGTTTCCTCGAGAACTTGTATTTTCTTGGGATTTTTGGTTCCCTGATTGTTCCTGTAATTTTGGACTAATCAACATTACTCCTGCCTCCTGTGCCTTACATTTGAGTTCACAATAAACTGCTCACACTGCCGACATATGACACACTGACTCCAAATTAGCAATGATTAAACTATAATAACACTATGGAGATTCATTTGGACTTGCAGACTCATTTTTGGGGAGGATGATTAGTCAAGCTGAGACTGGCTGTTTTTAGTGACCATTTAGTTTTACTGACAAAATGGTATACTTCTGTCCACTTAATGTAATGTAGTCACTGGCTTTTAAACATGCCAATGTGTGAAGTTGCAGAGTGCTTTTTGAGGCTGTATAGTTTTATGAAAGGACACTGAGCGTTTGAAATGTCAAAAAGAATGTGGAAAAATATGTAGCACAGAATAAATAGCATTTTCAGTGAGTAAAACCACATGCCGCGCAGATATTAGAGGCTAGAAAGATGGTCTTTTAACTGTGCTTATCTGAAACTACAGCTTGAAAAGGTTATTTTTCTGTTTGGATTTAAGTGCAAAGAAATTGTAATGAGCCTTTTTTCCCTACCAGATCCATATATAGTCACTTTGATGCATCTCATTCCTGCTCCGCTCACATCAGAACTGTGTTATTTTTTTCCTTAAGTTCATGTTTATCCCACAGCACTGCAGAGTAATATACCTTCTTCCACCAAGTAAATAAAGAACAGGTTATGTAATCAATCTTTTGGGAGTTTGAAATCATAATATTGAACACAACTGTCAACCATGCCATTAGCATGATTCATTTCTGCCTTTTACATTTACAATTTTGCTACAAGAACAACATTGATTCTCCGTGTGTGTAAGTGTGCGTTTGTGCGTGGGTGTACATGTGCGTGTCCATTTGTTTGCCTTTGAGTGTGTGCAAGTGTGATCCCGAGTGTATTGTATATGTATGCGTCTGACACAATTTCCTTCCTATTTTCTTCCATAATTTGAATCAGAGGAAATGTATTAATTTTGCAGGGGTGAGGGGAGCCTACATAGAGCCAGTAAATAAATCTATCCTATTATTACCCACAATGCCCTGTCAGGTCCATACATCATCTCAGCACATCATAATTAATTGCACACTAAACCATTCTGTTCAATTAACCATGTGGGAATGGATGGAGAGGGAGAGATACAGAGAGAAAGGCTGGAGAGGGCTGCGCAGCATTTGAGTCTTTATTTTAAAATACAGCATCGCCATAGTGACCACATGATAACTTATTTTTTGGGTTGTTTTGCTCAGTTTCATTTTTTTTTAGTTATTTGGATTCCTCTTTGTGCATACACCCTTACCTGTTTTTATGCCTTATTGACCGTTTCGCCTCTGCATATTTCCATATTTTCCAAAACTGGTTGTATTGTATATGGACAGGAGATTTGTTCAAATTCCACTTGCCCTTCAGTGCTGTTCTAATGGGAAATGTGCTTATGCAAGGCGATCTCACCCTGGAGGCTTCACATTTTCCACCACGGCTCTGTCAGGTCAACAGTCTCATAAAAAAGTGGAATAATATTATGAAGACAGTAATAGTGAAGTGAGTTGGTTGCTAACACATTTCCCATGTTGCCTCAGGAGCATGTGAAGCCAAACATACTTAAATGCAATTTTATATCTTGGAAACATTTTCAGTTTGGGTTGCATCAACTGTCTTCATGTAGCAAAACAGTAAGATGGTGAAATGTTATGGCATAGCTAGGGGAATATATATAGTTTGTCAGCTGATTTGGCATTGGCTGTCTGTCTTTGTGGAGACAATACCTTCAGCACAACACAAAGATAAACACAGGCAGTCAAACAAACAACATTTCCTGCCTCTTCAGAAATAGACATATTTTTGGCTGTCAGCAGGCATGCTAAATGTACCATGAAACCACTCCCACAATGATGCAAATCTGATGCAGGGATATAGGTCAAGTTGCTCCTCCTGACTCACCAGCCTGAAATAATCAAGGCTACAAAGTAAAGTAGGGAGTCTTAGTTTGGACAGGATTTGCTTAAGAACACAGAGATGTTATGAACACTGCAAATGTGGAAGAGGGAGGGGAAATGTTAGAGGAAGGATTACAGTTATGGTTAAGTATGGTAAGACTATTTTTTGCAACAACAGAACTGGGTCAGAGACAGATGCTGAGAGGCGATTATAGAAGAACATTTGATCAATGGAATGAAACGTGCAGTTCAAATGGGTCTCAAACCCTTCAGAGGCTCAGTTTACCTTGGGAAAAGTGTTTAAGGAGGTTATTGATTGTTCACTAAACCCCTCCCCAAACAGTGGCTGTCCAATTACAGCTTAGCAACTGTAACTAGGTTTGTTAGGTCTGTCAAGCTTTGGATTTTTCCACATGCCAGAGTAATGTGCATGCCTCTGCATTAAGACATCGAAATTTAAAGACACACAAACCAACTGCAGACATGTTTTCATCTCTTTCTGGTCACTGTGGACTTTTTTTTTGTACCATTTCCATATCTGGTAATGATCATTTTGTTTCTCTTTGCAGTTGTTTTGCATCTATTTGTTTAAAATTTGCATTTCTTCTTCACTACCCCATGTTACTTTCTGGTTCTTTTCCATCTCTCTCTCTTTGTAGTCACTTTGATTCTCTGGGGTCATTTTGTGTCTCTTTGCAGTTATTTTGTTCCTATTTGCAGTGGCTTTGTATCTAAATGTGATCATTTTGCATCTCTTTTTTGCAGGGTCTCTCTGTCCATTGTGGTCCTTTTTTCATGTTGTTTTGTGTCGCTCTGCAGTCATGTTCATTTTGCCTAATTCTCGTTTTTTTGAGCCCTTTGTCAAGATTGTGAAACTCTTTGCAGTTGTCATGAATCATTTTGTCATCTCTCTGTCATTGTTTTACATCTCTTTGTCGTCATTTGTTTTACTTTACAACAAGGATTGTAAACTGTCTCTTCAAACACAGGCTATCTGAGCCCTGCCTATAACTCTTATTCACTAATTTTTCCATGCTCTTTTATTTTTAGCTCTACATAGCGATATAAAAATACAGCAAATATCATTGTGACAGCAATGTTGCATCCCTTGTCAAAAATGTTATCCATTCAAAGGCAATGCAATGTTAATGTATCTTTATGTGTTGGATGGTTGACATATGTGTACAGGCCTCTGGACAAGGAGAGCTTAACAATCAGCAATATGATTCTGTCATTGTGCTGGCAGGTTAGCACAGAAGGATAAGATTCAGTGGTATGAGGTCCTGATTATCAGCCTGTCTTGTGGGAAATAAATGTGTGTGCTTCGTACTTATCTTATGCACTTAATCTTTTGCTTTTTTGTCTAATTAATAATAGCAATATATTCAAAACTCTTGTAAACAAGCCTGCCCTTTGCCAGAAAGTCGAGAAAGGATGTTCATGTTTATGAAGGGCAATGAGCAGATGGCCAGATAACTTTACAAATATTTCCGCACTCTGCATTTTGAGACTTGGTTTCAACCATTTCATTATATCTTAAATGGATGCTCATAAAAATGTGATGTTACTGTTTTTGGTTTGTTTCTTTGTTTTGTTTGGGGGGGGGGGGGGGGGGTCACCACTTGCATCACCACTTTTATCTGGATGAAGCCTCAGTTTTTAATTATATGTCACATAGGAATTAAGTTCACATAACAGATCACTTGATCGAGCCTTTGCTTAATTTTTCAAGCTTTGTATGATAGTTTCCTGTGCCACATTCAAAGAACAGGCTCAGTGAGCACAAGATCTTCTTTTCAGTCAGTGACCTAGGCACCTACCATTTATCTATTTGGCTGGATTTGTTGCCTGCAAGAAAGGTTTTTTGGAGCTTGAGAAATCTTAATGATAAAATTGTCACCATGACAACTGTAAACTGCATATGTGAATATGTAATAATACAAAGGCCGATGGATAATATATTTATAATTAAGCCTAATTAAGCCCATAATTAATCGTTTCTTGTTTCCAAAAAGGACCCTTTCTGTGTAGCTTGTAGTGTGTTATCAATCATATATTTAACCTCTGTACCATCACTGACATGAATTCAACTTCTGTTTGTGTGATGTGAGAGTCTGAAACATTATATTTATGTTCTAAAATTCAATATACAATTTGGCTCCTATAACAGCTTTGTTTTTGTAGCATCCCATCTCATCACTTTCCATAAGTAGATCTATGCTCATCATGCTGTAGCTGCAGCTTTAATAATATGTTTGTAATAAAGAATGTGTTGTGGTATATCTTCCCTCTGTCACCCTGCCTTTTCACTTAGCAGAATAAATACTTGTTTCATGTTGAAACCATTTCTGGAAAAGGATGAAAGTCCCAAAGGAAATTTCCTATCTGATGTACCATTTGTCACTGCTGCATGTAAGTCAGAATTTATGGTACCTATTACTGGATCAGTAAATCCAATGTTCTGTAGCCAAAAGCTCTTTTGTTGCTTGATTTAGTTTATCTGAAAATACATCTTACAATGAAGTATGAATATATTGGTAGAGGTAATTTATATCACAAAAGAATCAAAATAAAAACTACTTGCATAGATTTATACTATTCTGGGTTTGGGGAATTATTATGCTGGTGGGAGATAGTTAAATTATGTTTTGTTTATATAATAACTTCTGCAGGTAATACAATTTCACTGCTTAAATTAAGTTTAGGAAACACCATTACTGTTGGGAATACAGACACTACCACTGGTGGTTCAAATGAATTTGTGTGTGGAGATCCAGGTCAGAGCTATATTTTTGTGTAGCAGCTCACTGAAATGCAATATAATTGCTAGCTTGAGTATATTTGTGGCTACTAGTGTGCTAGCAGAACAACATTAAAAAAAATCAGAGGTAAAAGATTCAACTGCTCACTTGTAGGAAAGACTAATGTAATGTTTTGCCGTGGCAAATAATGTTTTGTCTATCTATAAATTAAAGAGCAAAATCACTATAATGTTTTCAACATCATCTTTCTGATTTAAAAGCAAGCCACTTACTGGGGCTTTGAATAACTGAAAGAAAATTCAAGAGGAGTGGGTAAGAGTGTGTGTGCCTGCACAAAAAGATCAAATGAAACCTTGCTACAGTGGTGAGCACAGAGGGCTGAGGGTTATGCAAATGTCTTGGGCAATGGAGGAATTCCCCTTCAGTCCTGTTCCAGATAATATTCAGTGCCAGCAATATTCACCACAAGTAGCTTGGAAATGAAATAATTAAATAGAATCACTTGTACTTGATACATTTGGCCTCTAAAGGTTGAGAAGGGTTAGAGTATGTGTCAGTAATGGTGTCTGTCGTGTCATGACAGATCTTGAGTCCCACATTTGAAATTGATCCCACTATTTAAATTCCACCAGGATTGTCCCTTCAGTTTTCTACATTAGTGCTGACCCCCCATCCCCCACCCCCCCAATCACGTGTGTCATGAGTGACATGCAATAGTCCATCTCATACAAAACCAGAAGTGGAAAGTCTCCCTTTAAGATACAACACAAAGTCATCATTTCCATGCATCAGCAGTGAGCAGGAGGAGAAAAGACCTGATTATTATGTGCACAAGATGATGGATCGCACATATATTCTCCCTTATCTTGCCAACAGCAGTATTATAGTATAATATTGTGCATATCACCTACCAATGACAGAGATGCAACGGCTTACAGAAGTCAAACGGCAATTTAACTTTGATCACACTGCATTTCTGATTTACATTTGAATCATTCTTTGAGTGCATCAGATGAATTTTTGACCAAAAAAAAAAAAGAGACCAAGGTCAGAATACATTACGGCTGAACTTGAAAGTTCTCCCTCTCTTAGTCTGCCATGCACTTCAATTTACCGTCTCATTATTCAAAGTGAAAATGAAAATTGGAGCCTGAAGCATTTATATTTGAACAAAGAGAGGGGAAGCAGATTATGAATGTTCAAAATGTAATTTCTATTACACTTCCATTATTCTTCTATTAATCACAGATTCATTCTCTCTGCGCTCTTCAAGTAAAACACGCTCATACAGTATTCATATGCATACAGGAGGGGATAAAGAAATTGGCGAGGCTATTTGAAATGTTTAATTTATGGATGATACATCCTCCTGCTGAAAAGAAAGCAGTTACAGAAAGTGAGGTATATGTTTTAATCACAACTTGTGAAATCTTTTGCTATTTGACAAACATACAGTAAGTAATTATGGCTGAAGCAAAAAAATGAAAAAGCCCTTTGTATGAGAATAATCCTTGTTTCTCTTACTTTTAAATCACAGTATTTGTGAACAGGGACCCCTTTTTGTTCTCCCTGTCTTCTATAGAAAGGGTAATATTCACAAAGAGAGATGAGATTTAATGCATACTGATTACTCTGGAGACCCACTATTCAACTCAGGGAGAAAGCGTCAATTAAAGAGTTTTAAGCCTCCATAAACTGCACCTTAAAACAGCTGATCAACGCTATGCAGGCCTACCTCCAGGATTTGAGCTGAGTTTTGTTTAAATGGAGCAAATTCATCTCTGGAGAGAAACCTTGTAATCCCCTTTAAATCTCTAAGCAGTTGAATAAGTATGCTATTCATACACAATGATTTTTCCCTTTTTCTTTCGTTTTTTCTCACACGTGCACAAGCAGAGCAGAGGCACAGCAAATACAAAACATTACAGAATCACTCATTGTGTTTAGAAATATTAAAATCATGCCACTGAAACATGTCAGCTTATATACTAATACAAAGAGAGCACGTGGAAAGGAATGCTATCAACAGAACACAAACACCCTCTTGGGATATCTATTTAGATTCATTTGGCTTACTTATGTATGTATTCATAAGCACTGAGGCATGACTGAATGGAGATATTTTCATTTGTGTGCAATGAGGCTTTGACATTAACCTCACTTTTAAAACACATCACAATGGATGTACAATGAACAATACCATTTGGCTGGGCTTCAACAATACAGTAGTTTATGGATAGTAGCACAAACATATCTGCACAAACTATTGGTCAGTCATTAGTTTGATTAAGGGTGCACTAACCCCTCAGGGCCAAACCTTGACCTGCCACAAAAGCTGAGCTCCTCTGCACACAGTGAACTCTGTTGCGGTCCGAAAAAGTGAAGAACACAAAACCACATTCATTGCGCCTTCGAGCGTTGCACAACAATAACACAGCAGGACTATTTTGCGGCGCTCGTTTTGATCGAGACCAAATGAAGTGAAGGGGGGTAGAAATGAAGCTTTTGGCATCCAGCAGGAGAATGAGATGTTTAAGACATTGATTCACCTTGGGTTCAGAACCACAGTATCTAATTATAGCCATGGGAATCTAGTCAAGGCCATGGTATTTCAGGCTGGAGAGAGACAACATTCTGCTATAACTATGCTCTGCTCTACATGAATCATATTCCCTATGTGGTTTGGCAGCCATTAAAACAGAAAGCATGCCCTTTCACAGTCAGAAGCCATGGGCTAGTGTACCTCTATTGTACCAGAAAGGTTAACTTTTTTCCTTTTTTTTTTTTTTTTTTGACAATGTCTGCGTTATCAAAAACATACTGTGGCAACATACCGAAAGCAAATAAAACCAGGTAGACTAAAACAGACACAGCTCTGGGGCTGTTTCACTAGTAATTACACCGAGGTTGTTTTTTAAGCCAAAGGGCTCCATGCTGTTTCCATTTCATCTGGAAATATTGTGATATAAGTAATCACACCATTAGACATACATATGTCACCAAGCTTCTTACCCAGAAATACTTGTCACTCCATGAAAGTGTTGCTTATGCATATATCAGTTCCATCAAAGAGGGGAGGAGGGTGGGGGATGGTGTCTTTGTTAGAGAGGGGAGGAGGGGAGGGCTGCTCTCTGAAGCACACAACCTCATTATTCAGTCTATAGAACAGCACATCCACTTCATTGTTCTTGAAATCAGCCTAAACTCACTGGACTCATCCAAAGCCGTCAGAAGGGAACGAGGCTGCTTTATGTATTAAAAGGAACTGCCGATGAGATCTCCAGAATAATCAGTCAAGAGCACCATTATTGGCTTTTTTTAATGCTCTTAGCTGTCAAGTACGCTGATATGATTTTACTTTAAAACGTCATTTGTCATTAGCAATTCAAAATGATACAAGCATGACACAAACATGGGGGAGAGATGCCTCGCTGAGCTGTTTCGAGCGGTGTGATTTCCCCGAGGCAGAGCTGAGAGGTGGCTTGAAGATGAAGTGTGATAGTGAGGGATATGTTGGGAGTAGTGTCCGGAGGGCCGGCCGATGCGGTGAATCATTCAGAGAAATGTGAACTGATTTCACCACAGAAGGATGTGTTAGAGATGGTCTTTTGTGTTGCAGCATGCCTGCCTGGCTAAGCATTCTGCTGTGAAGTGTGCAAGACAAATAATGGCAACACAAAAAAACCAAAAAAAATTGCATGGTCCTCCCACCACTGTTTAATGTAAATATGCTCTAACTATTCTTTTGCAGCCGCATCAATCATGGTGAATATGACAAGGCCCCTTTTGTTCCACACAAAGAGTGTAAACACAGCTGGAGCATGCTGGAGGAACCTTTCCGTCCCCTATCTTGCCACTACACCTGTCGGACACACTGAATCAAAACCTCATTTAAAGCTGTGATTATCCTAATGACACCAGTGTCTTTTCCCACTCTGGCCATTATCGGTTAAAAACCACCCCCTCCTAATTAAAGGCACACAGTCAACACATGGTCAAGCATGAAAAGGATCCTCTTTCCCCCTGCACTCCAGGGAATCAATCACTCTGCCATTTATCATTCTGTTTATTTTGTCAGAATTCATTTAACAAAGATTTCCTTCAAGTGTTACTTAAATTACTTTACATCAGTTTCATAAGAGGTTTTTAAAATCAGTGAATTGCAAATCAGATACTGATGCATATCATCTTTATAAGTTCATTACATGAAAAGCCCTGGTGGACTTAACTGCAACAATACTCTATGCTTCTGAACCTTGAACTATGTAGTATTCATAGTGTGCAGTTATTTTAAAACCAAGCAAAGTAATGCATTAACATAACTCTAAAATTAAAAGTAATAATTTCATTTTGTCATCTCTTGGTTTCCTTCTAGTTGACTGTTGGTTTGTTTTTTCTTTTGGGTGAACTTGAATTGCAAAAAGAGAATAATTTAGTTGACACGCTATCAAGTTTTAGTCATGCGCATTTATTAGCCTAATGACAGATCTGTCAGCACTGTGAGGTAAAATATCATATGTCATCTGGCCTAACTTCACTAATGGCTAGCGCATTTTCATAAATGAAATTGCAAAAAAAACAAGCTGATGTTTAGCAGGCAGTGGTGTGTAATACAAAGTAGCTGAAACCTGACATTCCCTTTGTGTTATTGATTAAAGATAAGATAATCAAACTTATATAAATAAAGAATGTTGTTTGTTATAACAGTGCTTCTTGGCAATGCATCTTTTCATTTGAAAGCCTGTTAATTTCCCCTTAAATGGTGGCACATTTGTGAGAAATACATTTGCAGGTTGAGCAGAAGAGTTGAGTAGATGAGCTGTGTATGACAAACCTGACAATTTTTCTTTGCTAATGGCAAACAATATATTCTGCTATTAACTCTTGTTTTGTGCTTATTTGCATGGATGACTGAAGTCTTAAGAAACAAGACACATTAGCAATTTAACAATTTATTCATATAACAAACAGGGGTCTCAGTAGCAATGTGGAAAAATCATACATATCCACAACATCCAGGAACAACCTCCTCATCCTGGTCCCCAGCCTGGTCACACACCACTGTGGGATGGGATCCCACAAGCAGCATTTGTCACAAGTGAGTCAGTGTCGTTGTGTTATTCAGCACGCTCAAGCTGTAGTGACAAGTGTTCAATGGCCGGGAGGTAGTCTTTGAAAAACTCTACTCTGTGGGTTCGGCCCACTGAGTAGGAAGACAAAGTTCAGCCCAGACTGTGGAAATATGGGAATCTCATCTTGACTGATGTACCCCATCAGTACATCAGTTCCTGGGTCTTCTCCATACTCAGCCTACAATCCACTTGCCATAAGCAGAATCTACATAATGTTCCTCCACGTGTTCAGGTTCCAGTGCACATCTTACTAACACCACCTCAAATGGACCTGATAGTGAAGGGCAGTCATGGCAGGCCTCCTGGCAGCCCTATGAGATTTGTGATATGAGATTTGCTGTATGGAATTTGTTCCAGATTGTCTGGGTAGAGAGCCATTGGCCATGTTGTCCTGTAAACCTTGTCTGCAAATCTGTAGAAGACTATCTAAGTTTCCTACATACTAACAGGCTGAGAAAACACTACTCTTGTGGCTTCACCTTCTTAGGATCCCCACTTCGAAACCTGTCTGTGAACTCCCCCAATAGATAGAACTTGGCCTTCAATTTGGAAATGGTACCAAGTAATGCTGCAACCTGGTTTTGATGGCCATGGGCATGGGCCCTCTTCAGATCAGTCAAACATGACATGTTTAGAGCAGATACCAACTGACCACTGTAACAACCTACACACTCAACTCTGCTACTAAATCGGCAAATGCATTTTCCTTTCAAATGTGGCAGAACTTAAGGACTTTCCAACAGTATGAATTTTATTGCCAAAAAGCCTTTTTACCACAAAGAAATAACTGACCTAAAACAATTTTACTTATAAATTTGTGCAAAGTTTCTTTTATTTTCTTATATGTGAAGGCAATCCCTCCATGCCTTAAGATTGTTTAGCTATAAAGGTGTTAAGTCATTTATTACCAGAAGAGGACTCAAAAGCAGAACCCACAAGACTAAATGCAAGTTTCTTTATTTTAACAAGGTATCAAGTAGAACAAGTAGAAGTTGGAGCTCAGAATGCAGGTACGAACAGTTCAAGTAAGGTATTTTCAGTACAGGAATCCAAACAGCAAAACACCAGCAGCAGGTTAGTGTTGTATTAGGGTTTTATTTTGTTTGTTTGTTTTTGGTAGAGTTGCTTGTTCAGAATTCAGTTGAACTCTTACTTATATTTCCTTGTAGATTTCCCAGCAGGGGAGGCTGGTCAAATTTAAGTAAGTTCTTACTTTTACAGGTGAGCCACTTAGTCATCTAAACTTGCATTTAACTTAACCTGCAGGCTTGTTTAGGATCGAGCCAGAACACATACCAAAAGGCAACTGGAAAAGGAGACAATACAGCACAGTCACTAAACAAACAAAAAAAAAGACAAGCCATACTCACAGGAGTATTGCCCAATTACTACCAAAAGGGTGACAACAATCTGACAAAGAGTGGATGTTTTACCTGGCTTTTTTTTCCTTGAAGGTAATCAGTTAATTGCAGATCGGTGTGCTGACTAACTCATGGGTAGAAATTCCCCACGCAAGCATGGTACGCAGGCCTGTACAGGATATTACTGCACACTTATTACCAAAATGAAGAAATAACATGAAAGGATGACTAAAAGTCTTCATCTTACCACCAAAAGATGGAAAATGAATAGAACTTCTCATACCTGAACAGTACACGAGTCAGTAACCCCTGTACTCATATTGTAAATGTATAATTAATTTCAAACCGGTACATGTTAATCTGAAAACTAGCCTGACCCAGACTCCAGGTAGTAAAATGAACTACAGGAGTACACCTAAACTCCAGTATCTAGTATCTAAATGTTAGCGTAAAATTTCCAATTACTGTGTTCACAGACTACATTAGGGGAGTACAAATAATAGACAAATATTTCTCTCAACAGAGTATATCAGCAAGAGGCACAGTGGTGGACTATTCAAGTTAAATCACACCATTGAATGTCTTTGGTACATAAAGTGACAGTACCAGGACAACCTTGCTAGAATAAACCACCTCTTCAGTGGAAATTGAGTGCAGCCAGAAAATTAGTGGCACTAATAAAAAGACAGCATCAATAAAAAGACAGTGATTAAAATCCCCTCATCACACTGGTATACTTCAGGCAAATGACTGAGCTGAGATGGTAGCTTATCTATCACAGATAGATATTCTGATTTAAGGTGGAAATGCAGTATCAGACCACCCTGCATGTCAGGATCATTTGTCACAATCACCACATCGGTGGCAGTACTATAAAAAGTAGATGTTTTACAAGACACTACAGTGGTCTCTGGTACTTCTTCAATGTTTGTATGTTTATGTGGTAAATGTGTTTCTTACCTTCACTCTGGAATGCCAATCTTTGTCACTCACATGCTCAAAAACCTTGTATTTGCCACAAAGTCTAGCAGAGAGAGCTTATCCTTAGCTAGGATAAAGTGTAGGGCCCCACTTATCCTCAGCCTGAAATGTTTGTGAAGCAAGTGGTCCTAGTGGTGTTTTTTGATTGTCTGGAAGATTCTAGCAAATGAGTGTGACAAATCTTAGAGAGGAGTTTGACATGGGTTTTCATTAGCACTTTGATAGAACTCATGGATTGACTCACAGCAAATAAACAGCAGGAATGGGATTCTTTCATCTCATTTTTTCTCAGTTTCATAGTAGGTGTTAAATAGCCTGTCTTATGTAGAATTCAAGATCACTCCAAAGTGTCCTGGGATTCAGGACAGTAGGCTATGTAGATTATGTGTCGAGTACATTTTAGAAATAGAAGTTCATACCTTAATCTGTCTTGGTTGGGCATGTTAAACCAGGGGAGGAAAATACTTCAAAAATGTCAACTACACACTGGATTTCATTTAGAGATCTGTGCAACCATCATTACCCCTCATTTCAAGCATCACCGTATGTGTGTGATGTTAGCGAAACAAAAACAAATTGATCAGCAACAACATGCTCAAGCAATAACTGGCTGTCATTTATGGCTGCAAATATGCTGCACTGTAAGGTTTTTTTTTATTTTTTTCTGAAACCAATCAGGTTCTAAATTTAGTTTAGCAAAACAGCATATTCAGCTAAATGCCCAGCAAATGGAATGGAAAAAGTGATGGACAAGCAGAGTTCCCACTTACAATAGTTTAATAGCATTTAGTGTTTAACATTTAGTCAGTCACTGCACTCACCCAATCAGCACTGCCAAAATAAAGGCGCTGTGAAGTAAATCATTGTAGGCCTGAGCTACATAACCTAGTTGACCTTGCAGGGATAATGCGTTGTTGCTGATATGGAGAGTATGAGAGTGAAGAAAATTCAATTTTGATTCAGCAGAGTAGTTTCAAGTACTTTTGGTCTAATGGAATGGGAGAGTTGTTGCATACAGAGGTCACCCTGGACAGGCTTTTTATTTTTCCTTCAGTTGGCTGAAATCACGATGTTCTAGATAGGATTTGTCCTTGTTTTCAAAATACTGTTATACACAGTACCAGCGTTTCCTTTTCTGCTTAGTTGCCATAGTGCTACATTGACTTCAAATTCCCAGAATGTTTCATGGGTTCTTTGACATTTTTAATGTTCAGCTGGACGACCCATGCTGGGTCTTATGATTCAGGAATTAAGGCACTTTTAGTAATAATAATAATTGCTATCACTAAAAGACATTAACAGTGTTCTATTAATGTCTTTATACTACAAGTGAACTTGCAGTATTCTCCTTGTGATTGCTTGTAGTAATCACTAAAAGACATTAACAGTGTACTATTAATGTCTTTATACTACAAGTTCACTTGTAGTAATCTTCTTGTGCAGCAAGGTTAGATGTGTTTCATGGGTCCTTTAACATTTTTAATGTTCAACTGGATGACCGATGGATTATTGGATTTCATTCCAAAACACCTATACTGTGTCGTATGTTTTAGGAATTCAGACACTTTTAATAATGATAATATTTCCTATCATTAAAAGCCATTCACGGTGTACTGTTGATGTCTTTTATACCAGCGGTCCCCACCCCCTGGGCCACGGACCGGTACCGGTCTGTGAGTCGTTTGGTACTGGGCTGCGAGAGTTGAGGTTCGGGTGTGAAATTTAAGGTTTTCAGGGTTTTTATCGTTGTTTTTTTTTTTTTTTAATCATTTTTATCATTGACTCGGTTTCCCTGGGTCTTTTCCTGTGTGTTATGAATAAATCTTCTTTTTTTGGTACTGGTACTGGTTTTATTTTATTGTATTTATCCGCGACACCTAAAGGCTGGTCCATGAAAATATTGTTGGACATAAACCAGTCTGTGGCGTAAAAAAGGTTGGGGACCGCTGTTTTATACTACACTGAATCAGAATCAGAATCGCATTTATTGTCCAAGTATATGTGCAAACACATACAAGGAATTTTGGTTCCGGTAGATGGCGTCTCTCAAGCACAACAATGTAATCACAAAAACATGTAAACTGAACACTGTTATACTACACGTGAACTTGTAGTATAACAGTGTACGCAAAGACTGTAGCCCAGTAACCCTAATTTCAGTAAGGTCATACATAATATTTGATGATTTGTAGACTTCTTGAAGATTATATTAAGGGATTCAATTTTAAAGAAACCCAGCAGAGTAAACCAAGAATTGAGAAAACCACAGATACTGACTGTTACAAAAAAAATCAATATGAGAGTGAAGACAAGATTGAAACTCATTGCAGTTTGTATCATAACTGAGCGATACCTGTCAATACTGAGCCAGGGTTTCACGAAACCACTTGTCTCTTCCACCCTGTGAGAGAGAAAAAGTCACTGCTGTGCTGCCTGCATGTTCTCATTCTCTTCCATTTTACCTCAAGGCCTCTGGACTTACCTCAACAAGACCTCATCAGATTCTGCAGCTCTGTTTACAAATTCTGTTAGGAGACAGAAAGAAAAAATCCAATTCTCCACAGAGGAATGGTACACTTTTTCTCCCCTTTTTTCATATATTATTTGACATGGCAGGAACAAAACATACTGTGAGAGTTAGACAGAGCAAAACTTCCAGCAATGTATACCTGGCCATGTTTTCTGAATTATTTACCTTTAGCAGCCCCTTTGAAGGAGACTGAGAGTGTACTATGTGTCCCTTCACATGACAGCTGTGAAGCAATTCTCCAAGTTTGGTTTTTACAGCTCTTCTTCAATGCTCTGCTGGTTTGCCCTTTAATTTCACCTCTGGTGTGAGACTGCCTCAGTACCCATATGAAATACAACTGACCTATGGCAACGTTGTCAGAAGAACCAATGACATTTTTTTTTCAAAAGGCAAAGTTTGTAGACAAAGGCTAGGTTTGGAATTATTAAAACTGAAATGTTTATGTTGTCTGCTTCAGTTTTGGTTGATGACATGTCAGCAGTAGGAAGACATGCAGTCGTTTTGTTTTGTTTTTGACAGTGGCATTTTTGACTGGTCACAGTAAGGAATGATAGCTTAGTGTCTCAATAAACCATTCTGGTGACCGTGGTTTAATGTTATGGTCCTGTGATTTTGTGTTTTGTGCATATTTGGTTTCTAATGGATTTCTGATTTTGCAATTTGCTTTGTATTTTGGAGTGTTTGAAGTTTTGTATTGCTGCTTATTTTCAGGTGCTCTGTATTTATTGATTTTGGTTATTATATATATTGTGATTTACTCAGTATCCACAGCCTTTAGTCCTGATTGTGTTCTATGCAAAAATTAAGTCAATCCAATCAGTGTTTTGCTCTGTCAAGTTAATGAATGCTTCTGTGTTTCCTGGATTCAGTTAGTCATTAATTCCCCGCTTTATTTTGGTAATCATATCAGTTGTACATCTACACCCTGGTCTGTCCTTATTATCTACAACTGTGTGTCATTACTCTCCTGTGCCCTATTCAGTGTTAATTTCAGTGACAAATAATTTTGATCATAGTTTTTCATCATACCTTTTTTTCTGGCAAAAACAAGATAATAACTAAATAAAAACTAATGCACAAGGACACAAATTATGATGGAATGTACTGACACTTTCGTCAACAAATAAAAATTAGATAAAAATGTTCTGGAGAAATGAGATTGAATCTGAATTAATCAAGTTGCGTAGAGAGGCGGGACGAGTTTGGAAGTGATCCAATGAGAAGTAATCTCCTTGTGCAGCAAGGTTAGACGTGGACAATTTAATCTGATGCTGACAGTCAGGGTGGGAGAGCGGGAGGCTCCCATGCTCTCTGTTTCTTATGAAAACACAACAAAATGTCAACGCTTGGGAGGAAGAGAAGAGTACACATATGGATACATTTTGCATTTGATGTCAAGGAAAATAAGACATTTTGTAAACCTTGTGGAGCAACTTTTACTGGTACAAACATGATAAACTTTTACACTTTATTGTCAACTGAATAAACTTCAGATTTAGTCTACGATATTCTAATGATATTTATTTGACTAAAACTCAACTATAATTGATAGAATTTTGATGCCTAAATTATGACTAAAACTAAATTAAAATTTCCTGTCAAAATTAATGCTGGTCCTCGTGTATAGTCCAGTATTTTTGTAGGCTTTGTCAAATTGTCTTTTGTGTTGTCCTTATGAGTCCTCTGCTAGTTTATTGAACCTCACTCTGGTTTTCTTTCTTCTTTGAGACTTGATTTCTGCCTAAAACCTGATTAATTTGTGTTCTGTGAGTTGTTTTCTGAGTCTGCATTTTGCAACCATGACAGTTTGATGTCTAATGAAATCACTATTACAACCTTGGCCTACTGTGACAAATCTTCCATGTATAACATTTTAGCATATTTCACTGAAAAGGAGACAGAAGCTTTGCTGTGAGCTGTAATGATACTTTGTGATACTACATTGGTTTTTTTATACCGAATAACAAGATTGAGAATGTGTTTAGATGCAACTTCTCCAGCAAGTGAAAAAACTTTTTTACATATGTCATTCATATGAATTGAGTACTGCTGGGATGTGGTAATTCACCCAAAACAGCTAATGTACCCACAGTATGCTAGCTAAAACGGATGTGCTTAGCATATGTATGTCTCCATCTCATGTGATTACATTCATCCTTTTACAATGATTTATAAAGGATAAAACTGGTCTTGACTCAGGTGTTTGAGAAAGAAGGGTTAAAGAGCAGGGATGATCAGAGTTATTTTAAAATAGTTGCCAAACCACAAACTCTAGCTTCTTCATTCATCACCATTTTTCCACAGACTATCATTAGAAACGTAGAATGACTCTTTTGTCGGTTATTTGGAAAGTGTAAGAAGAGCCAACATGAAGTTATGAGTGAATTTTGGTTGCACATGTATTTATTTAATGACTTGCTTGAGAAGACTGGGAATGCATACGTTTTAAATGCCTGAAACTGCTGAACCATGTGCACCTGAGTACTAATGGAGGAAGTTTTGAAAACATTTCAGTTTAGTTTTGCAGCACTCAACAGGTTTCACAGAATACAATCTCACCTTGTGATCTAGTATCAAGTGTACACCCATCATTCATTCTCTAGGAGACCTTGAATGTCTGTTCAATTGCATATTAATCTGTCCGTTAGATTTTTTTTTTAGATATTTCACTTGGCTCAAACTAATGACCAACTCCCACTAAAACCAATACTGCGTGATGTACTCTATGTGGGAACTTCTATTTGATATTCTATGATATTATATATGTTGAATCCTTTCTTCATTTAGCATGACTTTGTCTAAAGCCAGAAGAAGCTACTGCACCTATGTAAGAAACATTTTCTCCCCATAGGTGCACACTGCCCCAATGTGTAAACAGAATCTTACAAGCTTTGAATCAAACATCTTGCATACGTTCCTTTTTTTATTATTGCCACTTCAGAGGCTCTCAACAGCCAAATAAACCACAGACATACCACTGGCATGTCTACCTGTCTGCACTGTAATGAAGTGCAACCTTGCAACCTCTATATAAAATGCTCTCTGTGTCCCTTTATTGCCTGCAGGGAGTTGAAAGCATCCTGATGTTTTGCTTTAAGAGAGAGTCTTGTTTTCTGACGGGGGGCTGTGGCGCTGCTGGTAGCTATCCTTAACCCTAGCTGACAGAGACTGGATAGGAAGGGTGGGTGGGGTTCAACTAAGGAGAAGCCAGGTCTGCAAGCAATTTTCATCAGTCCGTACTGTTTTAATAGAACTTGTGTGTCCACCCAGTCAAATAAACAACAAGAAAGCAATGGAATGGGGTCGTTTTCTTTTTATGCTTTCTATAGGCGCACAATGTAGATTTCATTACATTCTTTATCCGTATGCATGCAGAACATTCAGTTACAAGACATTAACTATTCACTTGAAATATACCACTACACATGGAAGCTTGAAGTACAGCACAAACAAATTGGAAAACAGTGAATGTAACATTGACTCTTGTTCAAATGTAGGCCTCAATCATAATATCCTTAAGCCCTTTTACTTCCTCTTACCATGATGGAATTCTGGAACATAAGGCCTGGTTTGGGATACCAATATTATTCAAATGTGTACCACAGCCTGCTTGCACTGATAACATATGGTGCTTCAGACAAGCACTGCCATATGGACCCATATGGTCGTCATTCCAAACATGATGACAACACAACCAAATTTAGGGTCATTTCTGAGTGTATTTGCTTCTGAAAGAGAGCCGTCTCTGAATTTGGCTCTGTGTCACATAGTCTAGCCAATCTGTGATGGCTGGCAGCAAAAGCAAAGAAGATTGACTCAGGCTGATCAAAGCGACAGAACAATGACAAGCCTGAGTCGCAGAGGAGAGCAGTGCCATACAGTAGAGATGCTCGGCATGCCGGCAGCTCAGGCTAAAGCAAATAAACAACACAAGCACTCATCAAAATACTTTGCATACACAATCAAGTACAAAATAGTGATAGGGATTGATACCAAAATTCAATCAACTCTTGGACCCAAACATGACCAAATAAACACAGCCTTGATTGCCCATCATCTAAAAGTTGGAACCAATTGGACTCTGGCAGAGTCAAGTGCACAATTTTCTCTCTCAAGCTCTGTAATTGTGGGCCACTCAAATCACCTTTCTACGACTGAGCAGTTCTTGGTGAGATTGAGAAAATAACACAATTTATAACCTATCCAGTAATCACTGCTTTGCATATAGAGGAGGGATGGCCTGTATAAGCCTTTGGTTATGTTGCTGGAACTTAATGACTACACTAGTGCTGGACAGATGAAGGACCTCTAGGTTTTGACATGGTTGCCAAAAACTTTTTGAAGTGTCACATCTAAGTGTCACATCTAAAATAAATATATGTGTTTGTCACAATATGGGAATAGGCGGATGAATTGACAGTATACTCATTTGCTTTTCAATATTTTTTCTCCTTCCTTCCTTCTCTCTCTCTCTCACTCTCTCTCTCTCACTTCTTATTCCATGATGTTGGCAACGCTTCAGGCTTAAAACTCAATTTCTCTAACGTTGAATAGACAGCAATTACACTGAGCTAACTCAATTGTGCAGATAGTGCAGCGAAGGTTCTTGAATACATTGAAGGCCTCAACTTTAACTCAGCATCACTCCTTTTGCAAAAAAAACAAAGCACTTTAAAACAGGATGCTTTGGGGGGGGACCCTTATCATAGTTAAACAAATAAGGAAATTGTTCAATCGTGGGTGGTTGCTATTAAGCCAAGAACCTGTGTCTTATTTAAACACACTACTTACATGATTACGTTTAAGATAACATTTATAAAAACAGCATTTGTTTAAATTGTCAAATTTCTATTAATTATGATTTCCTAAAATACTTTCCACTGTCCCACATACTTAATTTAGATAAACTTGGAAACAACAGAGTGATTATGGAAATTGGGCATTTCTTAAAAACAGTCAGATCTAAAAATATTAGTTTGGGGGTTTTTAGTTGGATTTTGTTTTCAATGTAGTTAGGTTGCAGTTCATTTACAGAGAAGGTTTAATTTCAGACAGCTATTATTCTTTATTTCTTTATTAAATTCAGTGTTATTTTTAGCCTTTTGAATTAATATAGTAAATGTGTGTGTTTGTATTAAAGCACAAAAATCCTCAGACTCACAGTCATGTAGATATCTCAGCTCTTAAAAACTGCATGCACAAAACTCATCAGACATGTTGTGCTAATGAATTTGACTAAATTGCAAAGGCTAACACTAGGATAATTTTGTCCGAAGCAGTTCCATGCCACAGCATATCTCCAAAGAGCGTTGTGTAGGCACTGCTTTAGTTCATCTCCTGAGTCCGTATACCAAAGGAGATACTGACTGACCAGGGCACCTCGTTCCTGTGTCGCATATTAAAGAACTCTATGAATTATTGGGTATTAAGTTGGTTCGGACCAGTATTTACTAGATGGACGGGTTTGTGGAGCAGCTAAACAAGATCTTAAAATCCATGATTTGCAAGTTATTGGGTTAATTGGGACCACTGGCTAGACCCTCTTTTGTTTGCAGTGCAGGAAGTATCCCAGGCCTCCACAGGATTTTCTTCCTTTGAGTTACTGTTTAGCAAGAAGCAGCGAGGGGTATTGGACCTAATTAAAGAAAACTGTGAGGAAGGTCCAAGACCAGCAAAAATTTAAATTTAGTATGTTCTGGACCTGAGAGAAAACACACACACACACACACACACACACACACAATTTGCTCCAGGTCCCGTCGCACCACTCTCATAGAGCACCATTTTGAGATCTGCCCTTGGGTGATGGTGCATTCTTGGCACTACAGGTTGCTTGAACGTTGCTTGAATTATTCCGAAAGAATTGGCTGGTATGCTGGAGATAGGCGTAACAGAAGACTCACACAGTGCTTGGTGTAGCCCCATAGTTTTTGTGGTGAAGAATGATTGGTCTATATGGTACTGAGTGAATTATCACAAGTTTAATGAGGTGTCACAATTTGATACTTATCCTGTGCCCTTGGTTGGCAAACTCCTGAACAGGTTGGCCATTGCTTGTTTTTTTTTCACAATTTGACCAAGGGCTACTGGAAGATTCCCTTGTCTCCAGAGTCAAAAGAAAAAATGACCTTGTCCAGTCCATACAGATTATACCAATTTGTGACACACTAGGTCAACCTTTTCAGAGGCCAGGTCACTTTCCAGCATCTCATGGACTCTATACAGAGAGGTGGGCAGGCACATCTGCAGATGCAGCCATCGCATCCTGCCTGCATACCCAGTACCATACCCAGTATCTCTTCTGTATTACCTCCTGGGACACGCAGTCATCCTCTGTTCAGACCATGCCCCGCTGTAATGGCTCCCTTGCATGAAGGATGCCAAAGCCCAGATCACCTTGTGGTATCTGGCTCTCCAGCCTTTTAAGTTCAAGATGGTCTATAGGCCAGGGGCACAGATGGTCATGGCTGATTTCTTCACCTGCTTCTTGGGAGACAGAGTAGGCTCGACCAAATGGATTCCTGGCCTAAGTTAGGCAGAGGAGGGATGGTGCAGTGGGTTCAGGGGGCACTTCTAGGGAGGCTGGCAGGGCAGCTGGGACCACTTCCATAATCATGCTCTCCTTGTTTCAGTAACACACCAGGACCTAGACAGAGTGGAGTGAGCTGGAGACTCGTCCAGAGTGTCCCCCAAGTTTAAATATAGCAGTTCTCTAATATTGTCTAACGAAACAGCCTTCAAATTAGTATTAAGGGGAAAACAAAACAGCTAGTCATAATTGTTCTGCACTTTCACAACAAAGGCTTTAACTGCTGCTGAATATAAAGGAAGCTAAAACAGTCTCCACTTTGTTGAAGCATAAGCTCTATGAAACATTGTGACCATTATGCTATTTATTTTTCTGATATGTTTGCTGTTGCACTTTGACAAAATAGTGAGGGACATTTCTGTCACAAAACATTTGTAACACAAATTTATGATGAATCAGTGTTTTGTTAAAGACAAGATTTGTTTGTTTTTATTCTTAGATTTAAAAGCATTGCAAAATTCATCAGTTGTCAAATTGTGAGTAGATAGCAGCATTAATGTTAGATTATTTCTGGTTCAAATAGAATGTGTAAGTTGGTGCTTGTGACAGTGAAAAATCGCAAAGTGCAGAAAATATAAGATGACAGGCCATAACTTAAACATTGCTTTTTGCTGTTGGAGCTTGTTACACTCTCAGAGCATGGGCAGAGGAGCACAGGCAACATATCAAACTTAATTACCTTTCAGGTTGCCTCATCAAGTCAGAGCTTCAATGAAGACAGATTGTTCCTGTTCCTGCAGAACCTTTAAAGCCACAAACACCACATGGCTCTTTCTCTAATCTTAGCAGCCTTTTTGAATTATTCCCTGACTGCTATGATGGACTCTTAACAGGAAAATGTGTGTTATTGAGTAGAATTTCATCTGTGAGTCTGTCATTTCTCATCTTAATATACAGATGAGACCTCTACATCCTAAGGTAAAGTAGCAGTACAAGGTTGCAGTTTGGATTACATGAGAAATAACAACATGTTTACCATGTACTTCCATGGTAATCTTTCAGTTTTATGTTGTAAGTGCCAGTTGCTTTCCTATTTTATTGGGTATTACTTTTGTTTTATGGAGCAATTTTCACATCCTGCCCTTGATGATAGTGGCCTCACTCTCTTTAAGCACCAACAGAGCAGGCCTACTGATGAACACACAGCACGAAGGGGTGATTATGGAGTGCTAAACTAATGATTGTCGATGAGAAGCTGTTCTCACCACTGAGAGAATTCATTTCTCTGTCACTTGGAGTTAATGACTCCTTTTAAGGAGATGAAATCTGGTCACTAGGGAAAGCCACCCTGAAAGACCACAGGTAGCTTTTTCCATTTATCTAAAGTCCTGTTTCTGTAATGTCAGATGTATTTTAGCCGCTGAACACAATACACACATTGGCAGACATGTCAGCTCTAGTCTTTAATTCTGATATCAGATCCATCATCAGTACCTATATGGGAATTTATTGAACATGTCAGGTTAAAGTGGTAGACTGGAGGGACTATTAGGTATGTCACCTGTGAGTGATCATTTCAAAATGTCTGCTCATGATTCTGGTGCCCTAGGTATTTGCTGCCATCTCGAAAGGTTATGCATGAAGCCAAACGGAACTAGGATGGGGTGATATAGAGCAATCTTTATGGGGCACTCAGCTATGGACTCAGTTCACTGCTCATGCGTCAGAAGGTCCTTAACCTCCTGTTTGAAGCTTTTCATTATTAATGTTGAAGTTTGGACTCATGTTACGGAAGACGCTCTGATCTGCCACGGCCAATATTGGGCTTCTAAACAGCAGCGCCCGAGCACATTTGCTGCATATAGAACTTGGTAAACATTTATGAATGATTTAGGAGCGCGAGGCGAATTGGTAAAGTACTACAGCTGCATCGCTGAACTCCCAGCTGCTCTCTCAATGCAGCTTCAACATAAAACTGCTCTTTACAATGAAGTCCGTGTAAAACATCCTGCTACTTAATACTAGCAAATTCTAAAAGAGCTTACTGTTGAACTCTTGCTCCTCATCCTGTTGAATTCTCAAAGTAAAGAAGCTGAATGAAGTGTCCTCGTATCCCCACATATAGGTGTTGTATTTTTATACATCTTTATTATTATGTAATCTGCTGAAAATATGCACTGACACTGTGAAAATGTTTCATTATAACTGTTAAGTTATGCTAAGTGATGATGGCTAAGACCAAGCTGATAACTACGGAGACGCAGTGACAACAGAGATCGTAAAATGTAACTGAATCACTGAATGCTGCACTTCAACTCTATGCCCTGGGGCATGTATTGTAAAATGATTATGTTCTTATTTTAACTGCTGAATGGGTCTGGCTGAATTAAGTCACACCCTAGTAATTTTATCAGACTGTATAATAGTGTTCTCACAAGAATTGCCAGGAGGAAATTAAAAAACAAATAAACAAAGCAAAAAAAAAAAAAAAGCTACAGTATTAGAGGTGAAACAATATTAAAATTAATGTGAAAATTATTGTGGCCAGAATGAAACAGGTTATCAGTACTATCAAGGTACTATTGCATACAATTAAATTACTTCACAAATGTTTGATTTGCATACTCGAGTTTTTTAACATTTAGAGTTTAGTGTGAGGATTCTCCTTTAATTTCAGGTCTCAAGCTAAGAAACTAAATGGAAAATAAATTGGAAAAAAAAAATAGTATTTTTTGTATGTATGTGTATGTCTGTATGTGTATGTGTATAATAATTAATTGCAGTGACTATTTTAAAAGAAATTTTTATCCAGTATATCATACTTGATCTTTGTAATTTTATTGCATGAGAAAAACTGTCCCATTTTCATGGGTAAATCATATTATGAGACATGTCTCTGATGACATAAAAGACATAAAACAAACAAAAGATTTTGTTTTTTGTTTTTCCATAAACGTTGTACTTGGGTAGATGTAACCCACTAACATATGAATTTATGCCATAGCACATCTTATTTTGGTGACTTACTATCATGTGTCATGACCAGACTGTGCAGTGCATCTGCATCTGTTGCAAGATTCCCTATTTTGACTGAACTCAGATGTTACTTTGATTTCATGCAGTTGCATGTTTTTCTTTCTAAAGGACTCACACTTTCTTAATTTGTCAGACAGAAAAAACTCCATCATTGCTCCCAGTCATAGGATATTAAGCGCATTAATTAACTGTTATGTTATATAGCACTCAACCTTCTATGTAGGGTTTTCACTAACATTCTTAAATGAATTTGTGTGTATATATATATATATATATATATATATATATATATATATTTCATATGCAAGACGGAAACATACACATACTGTCTCCACATCTTCTGTAAAAGTTTACTCTCAAGCTATGTCGCAAACCTGAACTTAGTAAGGGGGCAGTAATTGTGGTATATGAGCGTAATATTTTGATAAAAAGTGTTTCAATACAAGTGTATTTCATCACTGTGTTTGTTTTTATTGCTACCTCCAGAAATACTGCCATTGCTTTGCCACTTATGAGACAGACTTTTCCACATTTTGGCTCACAGCTCACTCTCATATTTCCTTTTTATCGCAGCCCCAGCTTATGACCACAGCTCAGATTTGTGCTTCAGGGAGTCTTTAAAGAAACCTCAGAAAGCATTATTCGGGGTCCGACTGCCTGTGTCCATTCGTGTTAATGTAGTAAAGATAATATGTTCATAGAAGATGGATATTCTCCAGCACACAGTGTGTAAATACAATTGCTTAAAATTGCTTAATATAGTACAGTTACTTTTTTTTCTCCTTCTCCTGTTTGACAGTATTTGCTGTACTGCTTTTTGAAAAATTAAATCAGAAATTTACAACAAAGAGTCACGGCTCTCCTGAATCCTAAATGGAAATCTATAAGAGAATTCCCCAACCGCAAAAATAGTGATAAGAACTACAACTCCCATGAGGGTAGGTGGAAAAACAGAAACAAATTCAAATCACTTTTTTTGGTCAAAATAGCAAATTTTTAAGCTGATGTCATATGTATATATTTAAATATATTAATAAACTAATGAGTATTATTAAGTGGATTACTTTATGATCCACTGTGTATAGAAAGGCTGCCAACATTATATTGCTCTGCTCTGAGTTTATGGACAAACATGCATCTGTTCGTAAATGTTTGATAATCTGATCAAGTGCTTTCTATATGAACTTTTTGTGCTCCTAATCCATAATTCATACCTTCTGTGATGTACTATATGTTATGTGGAATGTGTCCACAGTCATTAAAGTGAAAAGCAATGCTCCTCTAAAATCGTAAAGGGGCAACTAATGCTTAGAGCCCAAAACAGAAGAACAAGATATGATACATTATTAAATAGTATCGATCACTTTTATCAAATCGATGAGATGGCAAGAAAAAATAGCTACTCGTATGAAAGTCACGCTCGACTCGCGGCCCTTTCTGTTTGAAGTGTTTCAGCCTTTCAAGAGAACATAAGCAGATCAAAGAGTAACCATAGCTGCTAAGTATGTGGGGGAGGCATGTGTGGACGAATGGAGGAATTCCTCCAAAAGGGAATGGCCTAGACCCATATAGCAGGGCAGAGGGGGAGATGTGTTCAGCTCAGTATATTTACTTCTCATCTAATAGTCTTTTACCCATGTATGCAAACATCATTACTGTCTGGCATTTCAACATTATGTCTTCCTGTCATCAAAATTTTAAGTTCAAGCCCACTAACCACTTTGTGTCATCAGCCAATTTCTGCATGTTTACAGCAGCTTGCAGTGCTTATGTGCTGAATGTCAGAATAATTGGCCAATTAAAAAGGAGAGCCTGATCCAGTATTCTTTTAAGTGACCCAGAATTTCTAGCTATGTCCTAGAAAGGATGAAAAAAGATAAAATAAAACAAAAAACCTTAAGGCATGTCTTTTTACATGCAGATTCAGGAAAAGTTTAACTACCTCAGCTGCAGCAGAGTATCACTTGAAAGAATCTTTGGCAGTGTTTAGCTAATGTAGACGCTACAGCAGAGGCATACCAAACAAAAATCTAGCATTGGAAAATGACCTACTTCCTAAACACAACAAAAATGCTTTCACATCAATTAGGTCAGTGATTACGGCATTTAGTGCTGGGCGATATGTCGATATATATCGTGTGGACGATAGAAAAGTGTCTATCGTGCCATTTGTCTTCTATCGTTTCTATCGTTTCTAGCCCGAATTTTACAAATTATTACATAAAATATATCATTAACCCTTTACAACCGGTCGGAGCAGGCACACTCCGTTTTGCCTAACTATTTTTAAATCCCTGTAGAACTGTAACCAGGTAAGGTAGCGCAATAATGGGTTTTTTTGCATATGAAACCGTAAGCGTTGTACTTACATCTTATTCTATTAGCTTGCCCTAGGTCACGGTTTCCTTCCACATATAGCTTTGCAAAAATTGCATAAAAGCACTTCCAGCAACAAAAACATAATATTCCAGACTTGCAGCAACAAAAACATAATATTCCAGAAACAGGCTTTGCCGATCCAATCAGCTGTTCATAACACTTCCTAGTTTGTATATAAGTCAGCGCGAACTCTCGCATGTCCGCCATTACCTGCCCGAAACCGGAAGTGACGTCATTTTCGCGGAAAATGTAGTTTTTTAGCTTCAAAGCCTATGTTGGTGTTTTTAAAAGTCATGTTTGACTTTATGTTCTTCTGTATCGTTTCTGGGATGCTTAGAAGTCAAATTACACTGTTGTAAATAGTTTATTTTGATGCACATGCTGTGTTTTTGCAAATTTGCATTTATTTATTTTTATTTTTCCTGTAGTATATAAAAAATTGTGTGTCTCAAAAATAAAACTAAGAAGACACTCAAAATAAATAAATGTAAAGATAAGCTCTGGCGGACTTGGTTCTATGGTAGGTCTTAAAGGGTTAAATAGCCTGTGCAAATATATTAGTGTTGTCTTCTCACTATACATACTCTTAACAAGAGAAAATAAAGTATTAAAAAATGATATTTTTCGCAAAGAAACTCTGTCTTGTGGTTTTGCAACATGGTGCTGCTTTACGTGCACCCGGATTTGCGACATGCTTTACAGTAATTCAAAACAAAGACTGCACCCTCTCCACTCGCTGTTTAAAGACTGCATACTTTCCAGATGACCACAGGTCAGGTGGTATATCGTGATATATATCGTTATCGTGTTATAAAATAATTCATATTGTGATAAATATTTTTTCCATATCGCCCAGCACTAACGGCATTTGTGGAGTTTAAGTAAGTAATAGACGGTATACACTTTATGGATGAAAGTCCATGCGAGATATACTGTCAGTGTCATATATTAAGGATATACAAAAAATAAAAACACCTAAATTTCAAAGGTTTGTTCTTCCCTACTGTATGCTGCTTACAATGCTCTTGTCAGCCCATGCTTCTTTGCATCTTCTTCTTTCCATTACTCAAACACTCATTTAATTGATGAAGCTATTATCAAGGCTACAGTTAGAAATGTTCCGTTTAACAGCATATTTCATCAGTGTGGACATTTAACCATTTTACCTTTATTTAAAATGTTATTTCTCAAATTTCATTGGAACAGAGGCTACATCTGAGATTTGGTTCCTCATGGATTCTCACATAGTATAGTTTTCCTTTTCTAATGTAATCAAGCACCCATTTTATAAGAGACAGTAATAATTTATTTCTGCCCCTAATAGCCTATACATCACTGGCAGGGTATATATTTCATTTTCCTGAAGCATGAAGGCGAATAGAAATCTTAATGATTTGCCCTTGCTAGCATAATTTTAATTATGGATTTTCGTCTACATGATCGATTTGGAGAAAGCCATAGTAATACAAGTTGTACATTCTACTGTATTAAATATTTGATATCCATTAAATTTTCATGATTAATGTTCTGGTAAAGAATCAGTTTCTCTAAGCCTTCTGGTTTTATTGCTGAGTAAATTAAGGGTTTTACTCCCTTAGCAAGAGATATAGCCATATATTGCACCAAAGCTTTGCTTGTCATGAGAAATGGAGCAATTTGATATTGATTATAAGGGAATTTTAAACTGAGAGAAATGGTTCCCAAAAGAGAGAACTTGATGTTCTATCTTTAATACAGGGGAGAATGAGATTGTACATTTCATTTTGTCATTGTTTGGTGAAATAGTGTTTTTATGCGTTTTATTTTTCAGTTTATTGTTATTTAATTTTTGTGCATAAAGTTCGGTATGCTTGCTAGTTTATCTCTATCCAGTGATGATTCTACAGGTTGTGTAGCTTATGCAACTATAAAACTGATACTATTTGACTTTTATTCTTGCATGTACTAATGTGTGCTTGGTATTAAAAACTAAAGCAATGAGCATAGACTAACTGACTAACTGAGAAATACCAGCGTATGGTGTTTGAAATGCGTATATAAAATGTTAATTTATTTTATGAGTATAATATATAGAAAGATATTTAGAATTATTTTTGCAGCTTCACCCACTGACTATTTTACACATGCTTATGAGTAAAAACTCACTTAGCTTACTATCGGAGTAAGCAGACAGATTCTGGTCTGCTAGCCACATACATTTCTGAAGTTGAACTTCAGTTTTAATACCCCTTCCGACTGTACTTAAGTAGAATTTTATAGGTATCTGTACTTGAGTATTTATTTTTCTGACAACTTTTTACTTTTTCTCCCCGTTCTCTACACAAATATATATACTTGCACTATGCTCCTTACGTTTGCAAAGCTCGTTACTTTAGGTTTTAACACATTTGAGGGAAGTTTTCGTTTCCCAGCTCTTGCAAACATCAAACCAATCTCAGCAAAAATGAGCAGAACAATGGTCTGTGTCATATACAAAGGGATGAAAGAGGCAAAAAGATCATTTACGTGTTATAGCTATACTCAGAGGTTAAAGTGGACCGGAACTCTTGAACAGCATTTTAGGTGCAAAATGTTCATAAGCTGTGGTCTTGGTACTTTAGCATCAAGCTAGCACTACAGAAGATGAGCCAGCATAAAGGGAATGACATTTTAGGGGTTTTTTTTGTTTTGTTTTTTTAAGTGGCCTTTTTAATTAAGTTAATTGGGTTTATATCAACAAATGTCAGCAACCACCCAAACTGTGTGTCTGTCACACACTGTGCTGCTTGCTAAAGCTCCAGCTGCTGTATTTTCCAGGGAGAGAACAGAATGAGAGCTAACTTCACTCAGAGATGGACAAAGATAAGAAAGACAAACGCTTATATTTAAAGGTATGGACTGCTTAGGACTGGGTATTTGACACACTGGAAATTTAAAGCTTTCATGTAATGTGCTAATTATTTTTGTAATTTACGTTTGATTTTTTTGGTTCATGTTGCCAAACATGCTGCAAAACAAACTGAGGTACTACTCAGCAGTTTAGTGCAGGATAAACATGTTAGTTTGCTGTACTCTGATAAATTTACAGTAACTGTGTGCTGTCATGTTCATGGTCAGCTAGGTTACATAATGTCTAGCAGAAACTAGTCATTTTTCTGTTTAGGTGTGGAGCTAAAGTAAAGAAAAAACAACAACAACAACAACAACAAAAACAGTGTAATCCCATGTATTAAGTAAGTATTATTATAATACTATGTTAATATAGCACAAGATTAGCACAAGATTAATATAGCACAAAAACAGCTGGTAGAATTGTCCTGCAAAGAGCTACTTTTTGTTTTTGGATGTTAAGTACATTTCAAAGGTTGCTCTTTTTCACTTTTATTTGAGTGAAGAAGCACTTTGACTTTCACCAGAGTATTCTTAACCCAAGCATCTGTGTTTCTACTTCAATTATTTTTTTATATAGCCACTCTTCTTTAAAAGACAGCTTATTGATTATAAAGACAATGTATTTTTTCTGGTCCAATTAATTAGTCAGATGGTCCCAAGGATCTATGTTATGGCTTTTGTATACTATCTAGTATACATATAACTGACAAATCACCGAAGCAATAATAAATGAAATGTAATAAATATAATAAAACAAGCTAGGAAGTACCTCAGGCTTAAAAGACATTCTGTGCATTGAGCAGGTACACTGCTGCATACAGCTAATCTTTAACAAAGTATCCTGATTGTGTATCTGATCAGAGAGGACTGCAGTGCCTTCCTATCTCCGTACACAGAGGTGTTAGAGGGCAGCGCTGTGCATGAGGAGATATGGGACGAGGCAACAACAGGAGAATAATGAGCCACCAAGCCTTAACGCCTGAGTTTTGTAAGTCCTAATGATTCTGGCTCCAATTCAAAGGAGAAAGACCCACTTGAAGCCAACTTTCATTTCCCACTATAGAATGGTGTGAATCTCATCTCCTAAAAGAATTACAGGTATCACACACTCTGCTGATCTCCTCACACACCTTCTCTGTCAATCAAATACAGAACCAAAAAGTACCTGAATTATATCTAACAGGGGAGGTAATGCATTGTACAGGTTTTAAGTGTAATATAATCTGTTAATAATCTCTCAATCAGATAAAATCTAATTTACCACCTTCATTTCATATGTTGTCTCAAATGTCTTATTACACACAGTTTCATGTAATTGGAGACAGTAAGATTCTGCACAGCTCTATTCATCACCTACTGTCACATATGGTAATGCCATGAAAGCGGATGTTTCTTAAATTCACCTTCTGATATGTTCACATCTTTGTGCTCAGTAGCTGTCTCACTTATGTAACTGTTCTGCTGTGAACAGCTTTGCCATGACGTTCTCATTTTGGGTTTGGTGCAACACATTTGACATGTAGGTATATTTCTCAGTGTCACTGACTTCTCTGGGTTCTGATGAGCACAGGCAGCAGAGCGAAAACACTGTTTTCTTTCTTCTGATGGTTTCCCTTCATTGTTGATCTTGAATCTTACTGCAGACAGGCCACAGTAAAAGGTTTACTTCTCTCAATCACATCTCTCAGTCTGAGTAAAAGAGCCAGAACACTTTGTGTAAAAGCTAGCGTATATCATGCAGCGGCAGCCTTTTTCGTATCAGCAAATCAGAAAAAGTGACTCACTGAAGGTTTCTTCTGTCACAATAACCACAACAGAAAAGAAACAAGGAACGTGTTTTGAGAGAAGTAATTGTTACTTCATCTTTAGCCCTCACCATCGCTGCCAAAATTTATCTCACAGCTGCACAAGCAGTATTGTAGACTAGGGTGTAGACATAAATTGCATTTTTATGTTGTTCTATTGAAAGGGGTGGGTAGGGACTAAAATGCCATTTCAGAAAATCTTACTCTGCAACATTTACTGCTTACTTGGGATTTCTTTCCAGTCCCCTCTTAATATTACTCCCACATGACACCCTCCATGCAAGATGCTACTGCAAGTTCATTATCATCAATAAGTCAAGTTTATTCTATCTTTCATCATCATATCATGCATTCCAACCACAGCACCTTTTTTTGCAATGTAAACCAATTTATTTCTCCCTTCTATTGCAGATAATATTAAACAATGCCCTAAGAGTAGAGGCTGTCTGAATGGGAATGATTTATTACAAAGAAAGAAGTCTGTGCGTCGGTTTGCAGAGCTCTGCAGTGTAAAATAACCTCATTTATATTCTATATTGCTCAGGCTGCCTCACTTAATATTCCTGTCAGCACTCTTATGCCATTCCTTCTGTTGGCTTTGCCTGCAATAAAGCCGCTGCCTTTGAAAAGTGTACAAACAATATTAAACACATTTCATCAGATTAGTGCAATGCAGAAAGACTACTTTTAATGCAAAACAACAGGGTCAAGTGAGCCACAGTACTCATTGTTTGATGACAGATTTAAATCATTGTGCAGCAGGCACTGGGATCATTTAAAACAGATGTGTGACAGAATGTTGCCTGCCATTGGGCAGCATGTATGTACTATTCACAGATGATCTCAAAGCATATTAGGAGCAAACAACTAATCACAGTTAAATAAGGTGAAGACACTCATTTTGCTTATTATTCTGCAACTTGCTCACTGTGTAATTAGAAGACATCAGACTGTTAAATTGCTACATTATAATGGATCTCAAGCCTATTATATGTCAACTGTATTGTTCTTGATGTTGAGAGTAGTCTTTTAATGGAGGGTTAAGACGTTAATGGCAAAGTTATTTCTTTATTTTTTTTAATAGAAACATAACTGTAATTTATTACAAGTAATTACTCCATTACCAAATGTTGTTGAAACATTTATTTTAAAAAACATCATAGCTAATGCATATGTTAATAAAAATAAAATTTACTGATTTATTTATAGCCAGCAAGATAGTAGGAAAAAACATTACCTCCTATGAAACATTAAGAAGAGGTTTAAAAGTCAATAAGGAAGTTGACATTCTGACTTCAGTGGGAACACTATTCCACATGTTGGGAACTCAAACGGCAGAAGCCCACTGACCTTTGTTTACTAGTCGAAACGTAATGACCTGCAGCATCCCATTCACTGATCTCAGGAAGCATCCAGGCACATAGAGTACTAACAAGTCCTTGATATAATTTGGAGCAAGACCATTTAATGCTTTAAATGTCATTACCAAGAGTTTAAAATCAATATTAAATTTAGCAAGCAAACAGTGTGAATTTGCTCACACAGGAATAATTTTTCTTGGTGCCAGTTTGATGAAATGAGCTCTGACTGATGATTTAAAGAGCAAGAAATAATCAAGGTGGGAAATAAAAATAAAAAGATACATGACTTTGTGCAAGTCGTTTGCAGATAAGAACAATATAATTTTGGAATTTTTTGTCCGAGCTGCTAGAAGCATGACTGGAAAACATTTTTTCCTAAGCCAAAAACAAAGATCAGGGTTGAAATTCACTCCCAAGTTATGAGTAGACTGCTTCACATTTTTTGTAGGCGGTGATATATATATATATATATATATATATATATATATATATATATATATATATATATATATATATATATATATATATATATATATATATATATATATTTTTTTTTTTTTTTTTTTTTTTTTTTTATTATATTCATTTATTTATTTTTTGGACAAATAACTAAAATATTTGATTTATTGGCACTGAACCTTAGAAAGTTTTGAGACAACCATTATTTGATATCACTTTGAGAAGTGAACATATAACTGTGTGTACAGTATTATGACTATGAATAATCTGGTTTAGAGGAAACATGTATACTAAATACAGAAGGAGGCCACTGACAGAGCCTTGAGCAACACCACAATGAAAATGGGCAACAGAGGATGTCGAAGGCTGTGAGCTCTAAGACTGAGCACTCACTTCTAAAATTAAACCACAGATAATCTTCAAACAGGAAGTTTTTCTGCTCAAAAGCATGACTGAAAAATAATGTTAAACATGTTGTTACTACTTATAAGAGACATTAACTGAATTGAAATTACTTCATGTAAAAACCATAGATAAAATGTAACTATCTAAGCCCGAAATAGGCTTTCTAAGGAGGCGATGAATGATGATGTGTTTAAAACAAGTTAGAAATATACCAGCTGTTTAAAATTAAAAGAATTAAATGAAAAAATGTAAGAGATACCTCTGTAAAAAATTGGTTGTATCTGTATTACAGGTGGAGGATTTCATATGAGAAATTATATTTATTAGAGATTTTGAGATGAGAGGCAAATGTGTGAAAGAGTTGATAAAATGTTCCCAATAAATTCAGCTTAGGCTAGTCAGATTTAGGGGTGAGTTCTGTACACAGAAGACCTCCGGGCCTAATTTTCTAATATTTGTATGGAAATGTTCGTACACTGTGACAATTACCATCAGATTTATGAAATGTGTATACTGGCCTATTTGTTTCTCACCACTTTGCGTACGCTTGTATATCAGAATCATTCAGAACCAACAGCCTTGTGTAGTCTCCATACAATTTGCATACTATCTGCATACTACCCCATCTCCCTTTCTGTATATAAGGATACATGTTTTCTTCTTGGTAAAGTAGAGAAAGTGGTGACGGTGTTGTAAGAGAGAAGCCTGCACCTCTAAGGCAAGAAATAAAGAGAAAGTCTGACTGTAGAAAATTCAATAATAGTGTCTGAGATCCAAGAAGGAAGCACTCAGCGGGAATGAAGACCGTTTATGTAAATAAATAAATAATTAAATTTAGGCACTAAAGCTAAAATAATGGGAGTGCTGAATATCATTTCTCAGAAGAAAGAAAAAAAGTTTGGAATCAATGATAATATGAAAAAGACTAACAAACCTTAGAAAGAAAACTGTTCGATGACAAAAACCATGTGATCACGCAGCTCCAGGTGAGAAACTCTCTAGCATCCATGGGATCGTGCCAGGAAGTTATGCTGTAAGTGATGCCATTCAGCAATAATAAACGTCATTTTTAACTACAGTAGCAGTAGTACTAATTTTTGAGACTTCTTTTTAAATTCAGCCAAGCTGTCATTTGATCATATGCATGGTCAGAAGGACCGTGAAATGATAAACTTGTAAATTACAAACATATTTGGATACAAAAATACTGATAAACCACAGATTTGTGCATACATGTTGTTAGTAAATGAGGCCTATTAAGAGCAGGATTTTTGAAATTGAATAATACTCTGCCATTGTGAGTATTTCTGCCCATGTTTTGGGGAGAGGTACATTAAAGTTAACTGCTTTGTGGTCAGAAAAAATGCATCTACTACCTCTAAGTTCTCCATACAAACAAACCAGATGACAGAATTAGGTTAAGGATGTGACCTTTGGAATGACTGGTTACATTAACTGACACCACCAATTTTCTACCTGCTATTTTACGCATTATCAATAAGATAATGCTTTGGGGGGGGGGGGGGTTTAAGTTGGAACTGGCTTACAAATCAACTATTTACCCGTTAATAAACATTATTAGTTACAATCTTATTCTAAACATTAAACAGCTATGAATTAAAGGTTAATTAACATTAACTTAAGCTATTCCTGATTTTATTGGTTATTTGGTAACACATATGTCTTACACAGCTCTATCTAGCCACAAAGCTAATGTCTGATTTGCCAAAATGTAAACACCTGTGTAGGTCTGCAGGTGCTTTCACTATTGGTGTGTAGTATGTGTATATACAGTTAAAAAAGATCACAAGGTGTAAAGCCAAGCAGAAAGTATTGAATGGGCTCATCTCAGCCAGATAACCTCTGGTTCTCAGTCAGGAGGTAATGCTGACTGTTAACCTAACACAGGATCTTCCCTCTAGTTACAGTATCTCACAGTGCTATAGATCTTCCCATGGGAACAGATTGTTTTTTTAAAAAGACTAATGCCCCTTCGATGAGTTACTTCTCTTCTCTGCAATGTGTCATGCATGTTGACAAAACTGAACCAAAACTGAAACCCTATACTATGAAGCCATATTTCGTCTTATCCCGATAACTTATTAAGCCTGGGTTTTCAGTACTATGAAGGTTGATCAACTTATGCTGCTAACTGAACCTGCTCCAAAACAGCTAATGTTGAGGATTAGGATCAGGATCCGCAGATATGAAATCACTGCCTACTAACTGATCAATTCTCTGGAAAATAGTATCACCATCCCTGGAAGATCCCTTGGTTCTTAGGGCCTTAAGTTTTCTTTTTTTGCACCAGTATGAAAAATACAACTTTTTTCTGTAATTCTTTTGTTAGTTTGTTTGCTTTCTATTGACTGCAAACATATTTACACAAAAATGTTCTATATTTTAAGCATTAATATATATGATCTTGGTTTTGTATTTTAATTGATTTGTGAAATATTTTTTCTGTCAATTTTGTGTCCAATTCACATATAGCTTAGTAAAAACTTATGTTTCAGTTATGTTTTTATATTTATTTTTTACCTTCGCTGAGACTGTTAAACACCACCAAGGCTGCAGCTGAAAGAACAAAAATTGAAACCATCTTTTAAACATAATTGTGATGAAATGCACTATTATAATCCATCAGAGTATCACGTCTGAATGACAAAGCTTTGACACTGATAAACCTGTTAAACTCACAAATGCATATTTGCCAGCTTTCCTCCAGCCTTTAAATATGCTAGACTTTATTAATAGCTCTTCTCCAATCTTACTGACCAAAGCATTTAAAGTCCACAACTTCATAAAGTACTTTTAATGTTAAACTGTGAACATTTATTACACAACATCATATGTAGCTTTCAGTGTTCATCAGACAGACTGCAATTTGATTACATGCTTTGACTGTCTCATTCTTTAAATATAATGTTTAACACAACTAGTGTAAACTGAAAATTGCATACAAAGATTAACTAGAAAATCACCAGAAAATCCAGTTGAAAAAGTGACAGTAATAAACAATGCTTCATATTTTGTATGAAAAGGATCTTGTGTTGACCTGCTTGCCAGGTGATGTTTCCTGAGGTCTGACAGGCAGCTGTGTCACCAGCAGTACAATGCCACACCTTTGGGCAGCACAACAGACTTTTATTCATCTTCACATTTTACACAAGCCACTCAAGACAAGCAAAAAGAAGTGTTCAGCACTTAAAAATGGGTCGATCCTCAGTGCCTGCCCTCTTCAGAATGTGCTCAAGAAGGCCAAACCAAGCGCATGATTTTTGTTCAGGTCTTTTAGTAAAGATCTCTTATGGAAGAAAACAAAGGCGCAATACAGTAGCTGGTTTGCAGAGTATTGTGGAAAAACGGATAGAGAAAGGGAGCAGAGTGGTCTCACAGTTAGCATCATAATAAAGCCTTTTTAATTGACATAAATAAGGATATGAGGAGAAAACCAAGTGTCCCAGGGAAAGGTTTTGTGCTTGCTGGACCTGATGTAGTGAATGAGTTCTGTTAATAGGATGTGAACACATGGCTGATGAGTAGGGGCCCTCTGCTAATTGGCAGTGTTTGTCTGCTGGTGGTTGTGTTCCTTCAAGGACCCAGCAGCGTCCCATTGGTATTCAGGGTACTGCTTTGTGCTCCCAGAAGTGACGCCACACCATTAGGGAGAGGAATTGAGGACCTTATGATTTACTTAACAAGAGGAACTTTCTGCGGCAAGCAGAACTCAACCGCTCCACCATGTATCAAACACCCCTGGAGCACACCTTGTACAGAATATATAGCTCTGGAAGTATCTCCAGCTGAGTGCTACTAATGGATATAATTTATTGAGCTGCAGCAGAAAATTACATAATTTTGTAAAACTGCAGCAATGGTTTTCATATTTTGTAAATCTGATAGTTCTTGGTGCAGCCCAGTAACACAATTGGCCGATTAAATAAATTACTCATATTTTTTAATGTATTATTAACCACAGTCTAAGATGTTACACAGCCACTCACAGCTAGCTGTGACTGCAGCAACCCTGTCCTTATCTGTGGCAGAAACCTGTAATTAAGGCGTTTGTCACACAGGAACCATTTAGTGACCCCTTGGCAACCACTGGTCACTAAGGAAAAATGTGGACATTGCTAGTTGAAATCGGTTGCAACAGAGGTTACTGCACCAAAAGCCTCCTTGTGATTGTTTTGGTCACTAACAAATTGCAGTTGTTAGCCATAGTTTGCATGGAAAACACAGACATATCTACAAACACTTGCTCTTTATTGTCCAAGCTGAACTGAAACTTGAAAAAGTTTGACACAAACCAAATATGGAGAATGTTTGCCTTCAAATTAAAAGTTACATTTGGTTGCAGCTGTAAGGCACAACTTTTACTTTGAAGACAGACATTTCTGATTTGCTTCTCACTTTTCACAGTTTCACCACTGCTTGGCAGGTAGTTTTAAAGTGTTTACAGACAAGTTGGTGTCGCATGAAGGTGCAGCATAGTATACCTTTTTACAACCAATTTCACACGAATGACAGGCAGCAAGCTTGAGGAACCACTCATGAACTGGTCACGAAATAAACATCTTTTCCTCTTGACTAATGTTTGTCGGGTGGTCGCTGACAGGTTTCTTGGACTGTGAGATTGGGGCTTAAAAATGGTAAAAAGACAGATAGCAGCATGCAAACATTCAGCACTGCAGTACTGTGATTAATAATTGATTGGTTGTGTGGAGATTGTGTCACCTAACCACTTCAAATTCCGCAGACTCACATTGGCCTTGACTTGCAAGGAAAGTAAGCTGTTTGGTGCTAGCACTGCTAATGTTAGCTACACTCATTGTGCACATTCAGTGTTATGCACAATGCAAAGTCCCTAGGAACATTCATTAAGGTCACTAGAAAGAATAGATAAGACATAATGAATGCAGATGTTTACATAAGAAAGTGAGGGTTTTCTGAAATATTTGAGAGAGAAAATGGTCTTCTATGCAATGTGTTAGAAATTGAGCTTCACCTCAAATAGTCTTTCATCCCTTCAGTATGTTCCAGCGACATAAAAAATATATGGCAAAGAGCAATGGAGCCTCTTTTTAGCAGTATGAGAAAATTAAAGGCATCACTCTAACACCAGTTAGAGCAACACCAGTATACAAATTATACAACTTAACGTCCTCATATCCATTACAAACTGACTTGTGTACTGACATTCTCTTCAATGATACATTACTGAATCCTGAGCTTCTGTTTCTCTTTATGATGTTAATTAGTCAGGCCTGGCTCCTTTGCTTTGGAGGCTTTGAAAGCAATTTCCTGTTCATGTTCACAAATTAAGATGGGACTGCCCAAGAAATCACTAATTATATATGAGAAATCTACTTTGCAGTCAGTTAGACTTAAATCATTCTGTGTTGTCATAGGGTCTCTGTTATTAATTGTTGTAATAATTATTTGTGATGCCATATTGTAAATCACAGAGCCAAGTGATATAACAGCTTCTTCTGCATGTGTTGCTAATTATGCTCATCACTTTATTAAAACATGACTCACCTTAAAAATATCACATAGTGTAAACTATAAATAAAATAGTTAATAAGCATCTTAATATTCAAATTTAATCTCAGGGAAGGATAATATTCTATAACCTTTGACTTCTATTAAGTAAAATCTTGTCCTCCAGAAAAAACAAATGCCCTAAAAGTTATATTTTAACTTCACAGCAGCTTTTCCGCTGAAGTCTTAAACATTTTTGACCTTAAGAATGCTATTAATATGTATATGTTAAAATTGAAGTTCAGTTTTAAGCCCGTTTCCATAAAGGTCAAGTCTTTTCTGAAAATTATGAGATAGGTAGTATGTAATGAATGAAAAGATGGAAAACAGCGTCTCTTTTCAATGAAGAGTAGTGAGCAAATGCTAGGATTTATTAGGTTTTTTTTCTTATAGATATTTCTCAATGCCATATAAAATTGACAATCTAAAATTAGTTGTAGTTGGTGTGCATATGTTTATACTTGCTACCGTATTTTTCGCACTATAAGGCACACTTAAAATCCTTTAATTTTCTCAAAAGTCGACAGTGCGCCTTATAATCAGGTGCGCCTTATGTATGAATTCTGGTTGTGCTTACTATCATGATGTGCTACGTGATCGCTAGCGACACAGTTATGTTAGCATAACATAAACACAATGAAGCTAGAGGATGAACGCTAACTTTTTTCCACTCAATAAAAGTTAACGCGAGGGTTCCCGATGGTTAGGGACAAATGCAATCGCATGGCCGGATGCTGTAAACGGACCAAACTTCAGTCAGGAGAACAACTGAGATAATCCATCCATGATACAAGGTTAGTCATTAATATACTGCAACAACATGGGAGCAGCTGTGAGAGAATTCAACAATAATGAATCAATGGTACAGAAGTGGAGGAAGCAAGAAGAATGAGTTTAGCAAAGTTTGACTTAAATGACTGTTTTGTTTTGCTTAATGCGCCTTATAATGCAGTGCGACTTATGGTCCGAAAAATACGGTAATACCAGACACTCACTAATATTTGCTGATTACAACATTGCGGAACTTGCTGTGCTTAGTAGAAAACCTCTACTTTAACTAAAACAGCCTACTTAGACTAACCTAATAAGTAATAAATGCATTCAGGGGCCACCTTATTAGTTGCAGCTGAACTAATGCAATTCAGTCCAGAGACAGTATAAAAGATTGATGTCCCTCCTATGATATCCCCCGCTGGTTGCAAACACCCGGATGTCCCGAGGATGGGACTCACAGACCATAACTTCTGATTTCTAGCAGGTTATCATATTGTTACCAAGGGATTACACTACTATTACTAATTGATTTTGCCTCATGGGGATGTCTTTATTTCCACATTATTACCCCCAGTGTCTGGGCCCTTATTATCCTATTAGATTACTCAACTGTAACCACTCTTGTTACCATGTTATTACTTGGATACTAACTAGTTATTACTTTGGTAAATGAGTGGTGATAACTTAGAAATTACCACATTATAACGTTCTTGTTTGTGCTTTGTTACCCTACTATTACCAATTTACTACCGAGCTGTAATTGAAAGTGCAAGTTCTTATTAAATATCCGGTTGACTGACTGACCAGTTTAATCTGGATTCAAATGCTTTCATTTACATTTTCAGCATGTAGCTTCTATATAGCTCTATAGAAAGGAAAAACTGTTTTCTTTATGATGAAGTATTTTCATCCCAGAGGTCATATAGTAACACAGCACACTCTCTGCTCAGTTTTTCACCTCTGCACCACTGGCTCATCATTCTGTCATGTAGTATGGGAGCTGTCAACAGTGACACCCTCTACTAGTTCAGTGTCAAGGATAGATGGCACAGCCTCTGCATTTAACCTGGAGTTTTACTCTCCAGCCATGTTAGGTTAATAGTATCAAGCTGACTGCTGGGTGGTAGAGGAATGTTTTATCTGTACAGAATTTGTTGCTGAGATGTTGAAAAATGCTGACAAATTCTTCATGGAAATCAACATAATTTTTTGTGTTTGTGTTAAATAGTTTTAAACTACCTATACATTTTCTGTCATTTTCCACATTATAAGTTAGAAACTATTGTGTGCTCTCCTCTCTTTAAAACATGTTATGTTTCTCTCATTATTATTATTATATTCCTTAAAAGAACCTAACGCATAATATCCCACAAAGTTGATTCAGTTTTTAATAATAGAGAAATTATTATTTATAAAACTAAATACAAATAAGGTATATGGGGAAGCCCGACAAAAACAAACAAAAGAGGGAGAAGACCAACCATGCAGTGCATCATGCTTCTTAGTAATTAAGTAAACTCATAAAAGTAAAACTGAAAAACAGGACTTCTGGTAACTCCCAACATAACTAACATAACTGTAACAAGCTACTGATGAGAAATGCTGGTGCTTAGGGAGGAGAGAGAGCTGCTCCATCTCCTCTGGCTTTATATGAGTGCAGGTGAGCATCCACAGCTAATCAGCACTGTGGATGAACCAGAGCCCAAGAGATAGCGGGTTAATAGTGATCATAAAGAGAAACAATAATTGGAGACTAAATGTGCCAGTGCATTGAGGTACATGTAACCGTACCCAAGGGAATTAGGTGAAGAGACTCTTTTAACAACAGATGTGTGTATTGTGTTGAGAAAAACACAAATGACCATGACATTATTGTAGCGTAGATTGCTATTAGCATTGGCATAAGGACCACATGGATTTGAATGGCTATCACTGGCATGTGAATCATGCAAACTTGAATTTTGCAAGGGACAGCAACTGCGGACACGTCGCTGCATGAACAGACAGCAATGAAATTTCTGACAGCACTGGTTTGAGTATGTAACAGTTTTTTAAGTAGTAAATAATGTGCCTTATAAAGTGACATTTCAGTGGATGGAGGGAAATCTGCTTAGTCTTCGTCTTTCTCTTAGGAAGAGGCAATGTAGAATTTAGGCGCTACTCTCTGGCATAATTGAGCATTTTGAAAAGGACTATGGGACTGTAATTGCTTCACTACTGTTCATAAAGTACCTTTTGATTAAATTTTTCCCAATACTTTTATGAGGTGGATCCTAAACATCAAAGACTATTGATGTTTAGTTCTGAGGCTGTTTAACAATTATGGTATTTTAATGCTACAACCGGGTTCTTTTTCTTTTTCTTTCTTTAGGTAATGAAAACAGATCTGGAGATGCAGAAAAACCATTATGGAACAGATTAACAGGTTTTTCAAAGCATTTAAAAGCATTTTGTCCATAAAACATGAAGTCTCATTAAACTAAGGAAAATAAGACATGGCAAACATGAAGCAATCTGTCATTTAATTGTAGGGCCAAATATCATTAAATATTCTTTTTGTTTTTGCCTCAAGACCTCGGAAAACATAACATTTTAATTCAAAGCATCTCGGACATTTGCAGTAAACGTGATAAAGATTTTTTTTAATCACGTGTTTTTTTTTTCACTAAAAATCAAGAAAAAGAAGCTTTATACTAGCAATATACAGAGGAATTCACTCATTTGTCTTTTGTTGTGAAGAAAACCATTCCTGTTAAGACCAGAAGAAACACAGCATACACACATATATTGTTGTTTATTCATGTGTACACACGCCTACACACATTTGAAAAGAGATCAGTTGCATACTGTCTTTTAAGCAGACATGTTTGGCTTCTTACACGAGGCAAAACCAAAGTAAATAAATGGAGAGTTGTTTGAGCTTTACAGTCTTGTAGAAACTCTTGTGCAGTATAATGCAGTATAATGTCTCCAGCATATATTGATGCATAGTTGTGATCACAGTTTAAATCTCTTTTACCCACAGGGAGCGGTTGTATGAAAACTCATCAGCAATAATCTGGTAGATGTGACAGATAGTCAGCAGAGGTTGTGTGCTCATCACTGCTATTGTGTGATCACACATTTGCTTTTTTTTTTATCAAGCTTGGATTATTTTTCTACTCACTCCCTTTCCCTTGTTTTTTCGACAGGTATTTTAATGCAAAATCCAACTGAGATCAATCAGTCCAGATAAACCAGGACTATACAGACAAAAGTCTCAATGGAGCAAAGGAGATCTTATATTTAAAACATTATTATACATAATGCACATGGTTCATACATTTTTAAACATTCACTCCATACATGGCTGTGGTGTTGGGTAGTGATGTGTTCCCCATACAAAACTCCTAGGTGCTGCCTTTAGAGTTTGCATGTCTCACATATTATGTCAAAATAAAAAGCAATGATACACAAAAGGCAAAAAAAGGAGAGAAGAAGGAATAATTTGATATCTCTGGAGTGCTACTGGAGACATGGTCCTTGTTGTCTTTGTTTTGCATTGCCATTTCCAGTATGACTGAGTTCAGAGTTCTCTGTATACAGAGAACAAAATGAGAGAGAAGACTCACATATCCTGAAGGTAGATGTTGATTTGAAAGGGAAACATGAGAATAATATATTTGAGGTGAAAAATAAAACCAAACATTTTGCTTCCTGGATGGGAGGCTGTCTGAAAACAAGTCAAACTGGTATAATCTCTAAGAAATTGAGGCCAACAAAAAACATAAGGCATTGAGGGACAGTGCACTAATTGAACAGATAATGGCGTTAAACTGCAGAAAAATGCATACTGGCGGGTGGCTGTGGCTTTGGAGTTGGAGTAGGTCATCCACCAATTGGAAGGTCTGTTGTTCGGTCCCTAGCTCCTCCAGTCCATATCTTATAGTGTCCCTGGGCAAGATGCTGAACCCCTAATTGTTTCTGATGCATCCATCATAGTGTATGTGTGACAGAAAGTGTTAAAAGGAATAAAATAGTGATATAGGAATGTTGTGTGAATAGACAAGTGTAATTTGTAGTAAAAAGTGGTTTGAGTGCTCAGCTGGACAAAAAAATGTGCAATATAAGGACCAGTCCACCTACTATTTACCAAACACCGAGGAGTCAAATAAGCCATCTGAGTAGAGAATCAGCAACCAGAATATAATATGCCAGTTCAATGACACACTTTTGGAGTAATCATTTGCATTTTACCTTCATAAAACATAAAGTCTTGAAAGCAAAGACAGGAAATTTCATTGAATGAGTTCCCTAGTTTGACTGAATAGGAATTACAGCCCAGCTTGTTCTGTTGTGTGGGTATAAATCTTCAGTGCTGGAAAATGTTTTACATCTATAAAACTGCTTTGTTGAAAGCACTCTGTGATGGAATTCAGCTGTAATCTAAAATCTTTTAAAAGATGATTGATGGTTGTTGAACACATTTTGTGATCATATGTGTCCATTTGAGTACGTGCACTGAGTATCTTTTGACTCCGTTTTTCTTCAGGTCATCTCTAATTGTATGTTGTCCAATGCATGGTTTTTGGTGCTTTCACACCTAACTTGTTTGCTTTACAGTTTCAGACCTTTCAGTTTGTTTTGAAGAGAAATCAGGGCTGTAAAAAATTCTTAGATGACAATCTGAAAACTCCATCCTTGCCCGAAAAAAGAGGAGGTCTCAGTCCAGGTCAAACAATAGTTTGGATGGTTGGTAGTGTGAAAATATTTTCTTGAATGATTCTGACTTTCAAGATAAAACAGAAATGAGTTGCAGTAGCACATGGAGAGGGTACGGGATGAAGGTGTCAAACAGGGTAATACAAAGTCAATTACACTCAGAAAATTGCAGACAGCTCCAAATATAGAGTAAAAACACATAAAATAAATCTGCTCGAAATACATTTAAGATTTTTTTTTTCATATCTGCAAAATTGAAAATACCACCATCAACAAACCAATCAATTATAGGAAAATACAGACTACATAGACTATGTTGATATGTTTATTATTTCTTTTCTTTGTCAGTATGTTATTAAGTGAAATAGGTCAGTACAAAGAGAAAGGCGATGATCGTGTATTATGTTGCCTCGCAGACAGCATTTTATTGATCAAAGATGTCCATTATGCATGACTCAGTAAACCCCAATCAAAAACTAATTAAACAAATACTTTTATGACACTCCTAGTTTTAAGGGGAGACTAGATTTTAAGGGAAATGTATTGATATCATATGTAATTCTTTATTGTCTTCCCATAATTTTGAATTTGAAAGTAGACAACTCAGATATACAGTGGGATCGTTTTTTGTTTTTGTTTTTTAGATCTGTTGACTGTGGAGGATATTTGAGTAGAGTGAACTCATTGTCCTGTTCAAGTGTTTGTATTGTTAGGTCGCTGTCATGTTCACTGTGAGGTGATTTAAGCTTTGTGGTTTGTTATTCTGCTGGAAGTATATAAGATAGGCATGCTGTGGTCAAAAGAGTATGGGCTTGTTGGCTTGTTGTTAAAACATTAAGGGGTGCAAAGTTTGCCCAGGAAATATCACCTACAGCATTACACACCCATCAAAAGCCTGACCCATTTATACAAGGCAGGATGGATCCGTGCTTTCATGTCAGATTCTGACCCTACTATCAGAATGTCTTAGCAGAAATGAAGACTTAGAAGTCAGACCAGGCACTGTTTTTCCAGCCTTCTATTGTCAGATTTTGGCAAATCTGTGCAAATTGTAGCCTCAGTTTCCCATTCTATTCTTATGAGTGGCACCCGGTGTGGTCTTCTGCTGCTGTAGCCCATCTGCTTCAAGGTTTGACATGTTCAGAGATGCTCTGCATACCATGTTTGTAACAAATGGTTATTTGAGTTACCTCCTGTCAGCTTGAAGCAGTCTGGCCATTCTCTTCTGCCCTTTGGCATCAACAGGGCATTTTTGCCCAGAGAACAGTGTGCAGATCAGCAGCTTCCAAAATACTCAGACCAGTTCCTCTGGCACCTGCAAACCATGGCATGTTCAAAGTCACGTAAATCACCTTTCTTCCCCATGTTGAAACTCGGGTTGATCTTCAGCAGGTTGTCTGTATGCCTACAAGCATTGAGTTGATGCCATGAGATTGGCTTAGAATTTCTTTTTTTCGAGCTAAATAAGTGAAGTGGCTGGTGAGTGCGTATGGACAGTGTGAAAAATAATAGTGCAAAATGATAGAGCAGATGTGAAATGTGCAATAGTGTGATACCAGCTGCAGTCATTTTTATTTTACTGACTAGAGTGCGTAGAGTTTAGTTCAGTCCAGTGCCCAGTGTAATTCCTGCGGGTATTTCAATAACAACTTCAACACAGCAGATATATATTAAATATGAAACTCATCCATGCAACAGTTAATGGTCGAAATAATTTCTGGATTTCACAGTCACCAATGTATGTATACCCATGACATCACAGAAGGCAAACAAGAGAATACTGTGGAACTGAAAGAGAGGCTTTTCAGATTTTTCTTACTCTGCAACGATAGAGGTATCCATAGTAATTAAGTAAGTCAAATAAAACCATTGATAGTACAGTAATGAAATAAGCCATGTTATGACTGAAGCCTCAGAGTCTTGGAGAAGCTATTGTAATTGAGGAGCAGTTGTGTTATCCCAAGCTCCATTAAAATTTCATCACCCTTGCACATTTCCATGAATGGCATTATTGAAATTATGCTAAATCACATCAGCTTGCCTGCTTGGCAATGCAACGTTGCCCATTACAATGACCGAGGCAAGATTTCCAAAGTCTAGAAAGGGTCTGCATTTGATTTAACAGCATGCTTCATATTCTAAACAGATGCTGAAAAGCTACTGAGTATTGGCCCTTGGCCTCTGAATATTTGGATAACAAAAGAGTAATAACATTGAAACCTACTCATTTTAGAGGAACCTTGGTTTTATTTAAACAAATGTAGAACATGTTTTGAAATAAAGTATGAATTAAACCGACTTGGGAGGCAGTTAGACCTCATTTTTAAAATTCTGTAGCTGTATTCTCTTTATTGTATAGCTATTTTGTGGATCATACTGTTGTTCATATTGCTGGTATTCAAAAATATTCACGTATTTAATCTCTGCATTTACTAAATAATGTTGGGGGAAAACATTGTCCCATATATAAGAAATTGATTTACATACAAAATAGCATCATGTTATTCAAAATGCAGTGCAATTCATGCTGCACAAAACACATACAGAAAAGCCCATCGCAGCTTGACACTGTGTTGTTATTGCATGTAACTTGGTTTGTGGTGAAATATTCATCTGGTGGAGAGAGTGCCTACTCTGCTGCTTCTAATAAGTCACCTGCTAACACACTGAGTGTTACCTGTCTTAACCTAGGCCACGAGAACATTATTATGATTATAGCAGTGATTTCATGATACCTTCCTGTTAATAATACATGATAAATAGCTGGATGAATGGAACAAAGCACTGTGTAATATTAGGTGACCCCGTGTTATTAGCACTGAGAGGAACCATTAGTGGGTTGCCTTAACCTGCCTTAATGAGGTCTCCCTGCTCTGGGACTGAATGGGACGATTGGTGCATACAATAAAGAAAGTTGAGGCTGGAAAACCCACACAGCAGTGTCTGTTGAGGGAGCGCTTCATTTGAAATGTTATTTTAAGGATGAGGAATTTGGTCCATAGATAGGTTTACTTTATTGATTTTTTTTTTTTAAATACTGCCGAGTTTAAAAAATAACCCTTGCCAACTTAATCTTATTATTTTTTAATCTTTTGTTGAATACACTACACTTTGATCTTCCATCAGTCTATCAAACATCCATGTCAGACATACTTAATTTTAATAGCTGTTCCACAAATATAAATCCATTCGTGTTTACACTGTACACTGAACCATTCAGTCTATAATGGGATTAAATAGGAAAACCAAATACTGTGTATTATTGAAGTAGTAGTATTAATAAAAATTATGTAATAGACAAGTTCTGGTAAACTGCATAAACATAACATTGAGATAATGATAAGCATAAAACTTTCATGGATATGAGTAAAACGTTGGGCTCTGGTTTGAGGGACAAAATAATTTGCTCCACCACCGAGCTCCAAATGTGCCACCTACAAACGTTTTCCCCTAAAAATGAGAAACTATTAACTTAATGTTATGTTCCATATGCAGAAGCAAAGGTACATGTGGGCAAAAAATTGTCTTCAGGGTTACAAAAGTCAGGGTGTTAAATTTGTGTGTAAGAACATGAAAAAGCTGGAAAATCTGCATCCAGAAAGACAAATCAATGATAATAATAAATAAATGTGGGTATTTTGCAAATGGCTTATTATTTTACTATCAGTTGTGGCTGCTTCCTGCTACTTAACAAATGGCTAATGTAGGTAACTGTGAACAGTTAAACAGCTAACGTTAACATGTGTGCCTGTGGGGTTAATGTTCATGATAACTGTTTCATACTTCAGTGTAGTTGAAATGGAAATTTACTAACCTCTACTTAATGAACACTGGGGTGCCAGTCTTTAATATGCTTCACCAAGTTTGTTGCATTACTGTTTGTGTGTTTAGTTGTTAGCAAGGGCGAGGGGCTGTGTGCCAGTCTGCAGTGGTGCTGGTGCAAATGACTAAAATGCAAATGACTCTAATCTGAGTTTAGTAGGAAGTAGTATCACTTAGTATATACAGTATACTGGCTATGGTACCTACTGAAAAAATAAAAAGCTGGATTTTCAAAGTTGTGGTGAAGAAAGGAACCATAAGTTGTGGTTATAAGTTATAACATATCCAGTTATGGTGGCATCCCTACATTTTACTAATAAATTATGTTATAAACAGGTAAATTAAAAGGGGAGTGGAATACATTGAAAAGCACATCCATTTAAATTGATATCTTGTCCCCCAAGCATCCAGAATTCCTGTTTTTACACTGGCAGGAGCACCCAGACCACCACAGTTGTGATGAGCAATTTCTTCATTCTTGTCTGGCATGTAGTGGAACAAAATATCTCTTTTGCATCACTCAGCGCTACAGCTCTATCAGCATGTTGCCAGTTTCTAAAGTCTATTCTAGCAAAATAATTATTGTCCTTGTCAATCACACATTAAAGGCGAGCCCAGTCTCGATAGAGTAGAAGTCAATATTTAGAAACTTTTCCACGTGTGACCCAGAAATTACATGCTATGAAGTAAACAACAAAGGAAGGTAAAGAAACATTTCATGGGTGCAGTTTAAGCTCAATTGTGCTGTATGTGCTGGCTAAATGACGTAATGTTTTAAATATACAAAGCCATAAAGCTAATTAAGCGAGTCAGTTAATTAAGTAGTGTAGTTGCTTGTCCTCTCTAAATGAAGGGAAGGTATGTGGGAGGACTTTTAGCACAGAAGATGGGAGGAAGGGGGCTTAAAGATGTGCTACCAACGATTTATGAAGTACTAGACCAATCAACTGGACGTGACAGATGGCTGCCAGACTATACAGATAGATGTCTCATGGATTTGTGTACTATTTGTGTATATCAATATATGAGTGGACTAAAGATATGTGAGCTGTTGTGTGACAGATTGTGAAGTTGCAACCACAGGGTTTGCTGTGCTGTACGCCCACATACTGCTGTACATTGTTAATAGAGAATAATGTTGTCATGTAGAGCCGCATCTTTATCCAGTTTTCTAGTTTGCAAAATAATCAGCAGTTTATGTCACATTTATTCCTTCTTATGTCATTTCAAAAGATAACCATTACTGTGTGAAAATGGAAATTGACCGCTGTCTCACTTGACAAAATAAATTTTAAAAAAAAGTCCAAATAAGAAGACATGGATGTGACAAGTTTGCAAGGTGACATGCTGAAGTATTATTATTGTTATTGTTTGAGGTATTATTTTCTGGCAGCAACTTGCATTTCTTCCTGTGGGTGTCAGGTGATTGACAGTAAGCGCAGCATAAAATAACGTGCCTGCTGAGATGAAAATACAAAATGCAGCCACAAAGAAAAGGCAACAAAACAGACACATTGCCAAAAAACAGACCGTTAACCTAATTAAGGTATTATATTTACCAAGACAAAATGATATGGGTTTCACAATTTGCAACTACAAGATGAATAAATGAATAAAAATGCATGTAATTCAAAAAAAAGAAAGGGGTGCTCTTTAGAGACACTGCTCAGACTAATTTTATGGTTATCAATCTAAGACATAAAAAAAATCACCTTGAATGTAATGCTTTTGTAATATTTGGCCTGTTTGATTACTGATGGGGTAGTTTATATTAATGACCTGTATGTGGACAAGATGGACATGGAGACACATAGGGAGTCATCGAAATCAGAAAAAAGAAGCAGCAGGAACATTACTTGTCAGTCATGTGACAGACCCTCATTACACTCACACATTACCAAACCAAGTGTTTATTACACTGGGAATCAGGGAGAAATCAATCTAAAATGACAGCTGTTCGGTCCAACCCTGCAGAGAGTGAAGTTGACCTGTGCATAGTGTGCACCTTAGTGACTGGTCTACCTGAAATTACTGTGTTCAGCTATCCAGGGTGAGATGCTATCTTAAGATGTTATCTGGTTACATTATATCTTCTGCTGGCAGCATTTTTACAAGAGCGAAAAAGAAAGATCAAAGAAAGCAAGGTTTAAAATGAGTGAGCAGAGTTGTGCAGAGTAGAAAAATTAGTAGAAAAGAGACACAAAAAAATCCCAGTCTAGTTCAATAAAGCTATCAAAGCAATAACAGGAAATAAAGCACTTCATCCCCAAAATACCGAATATCTTTTAAAAAAGAAATATTTCAGTTACCCACAGATATTCTTGAGAGAAAATGGAAAGAGTTGTTCCTTTTCTTCATTCAGAATGCTGCATTTTCAATATATACGGTTCCCAGAAGGATAAAGAAATGAACAACTCCACTAAGCAACACTTCTTAGTATGATGTGCTGTTCTGGGTCTATGGGGAACCCAGAGCATAGCACAGCTGTTAAGTACTTTTAGCAGTGCTATTGTTCAGTGAAACAAAAAAGCCCATTCAGCTTGGCTGGTTTCCAGAGCACTCCTATAGTGACCAAATGTTTATCATTGTTTTGACACTGCATAGGACAGGACAGCATGGGGTATGCTTATGGATAGCCGTGTTGAATCTGTGTACTAGTATGCGTGTAGGGAGGAAGGTTGCACAATTCATTATCCTACAGTAACAAATGAATGCTATGTTGTACCTAACTTGGCTCTTTGATAACTCTTTGTAACATGCATCCTTTTTCTTTCTTCTACTTAATTGGGATAAATCAGAATCTGCAGCTCAGTGAAGAAGATCACGTAGAAAATTTAGAACATTCAAAATCTAACGTGTTTCAGTATTAAAGGGAAAAGGAAAACATGTGTTTTTATTAGTCGTTTTTCCTATAAGCGATCTTTGTTCTGCCTCTAATAATCACTGTTTTCTTCCGCCCTTGAAGATTCCAGAATTGAGTCAGTCTTTGTTGTAACAGTATAGGACAGAAATGAAAGGTGTTGCATTATCTGTTCTGACTGCAGTCCGATAGCTGCTGCTGCAGTGATTGTGCTTCCCCTTTCTCCTTACCCATTTAATCTCTTCATTCTGGCAGTGTGCACAGCCAGGACAGTTCTGCTTTATTCTAATTGCATACTTTCGATTAAAAAAGCTTGTTTTCCTTGATTACTTTGATGTTGAAATGGGAGCAGGGGAGCAATTCACATTCATTCGGCAGTATGTTTTTCCCCCCCGCTCTTTTGTGCTAACAGCAGAATTCCTATTTATATATTGGCAGTGGAACTAAATTACTGCAAACATCTCTGTGGGCCAGCCAGGCATAACAGATTGGCAGGCTCCTGTATTATATCAGTGCCCCCTACTGGCTGTTAGAGGAAATGCACTATTGTTCATTCCGAGCACGTATGGCATCAGGGGCTGGTAGAAACACAGTGGAATAGGCTCCTCTTTTTTTTTTTCCTTGCTGGGCTGCTGGATATTTGCTAAATAAATCCCTCATGACTAGGGTTCATCAGCCAGTGCACTGCTATGTGCACATACCATGGATTAATCCACTTTAGCTCTACATTTTACACATTTAGCTTACACTATTTTCTAGGAAAACTTAACTTGCCTCTAGCAGGCGTCATCTAAAAAATCAGAAACATTAAGTTCCCTCTGGCTTCTCAAAAAATGAACTTTATTATTGCATGGAATTTGTGTATAGTTTCCCCATGTCCATGCTAAGATAATAAAAAAATGGACTAAAAAAGTCAGATAGAGAAGAAAGATATGAGGTTGGATATGAATCAAAGGGGAAGGACTGACATCCTTAAAGAGATGAGTATTCAAAAGAAAGTCCCCAGAGCAATACATGCATAGAAATGGTATGAAGATAGAGGGTTAATGATTTCTTATCTATGTTAATGTTAAATGCCACATTCTACATTGTTTACATGACTATAGCAGGGCACAGGACTCAACTGTCCATAGAACAAAAGCTTGATCAGCTATGTATCATTCATACCCTTCACTGATGTTAACCCACTAGAGTAAAGGGGCAGGTTTGCAACTAAAGGTGTGGGTTGACTTCCCCACTGGGATGGAAGCTTTTCTCCCTAGAGTCCCATCACACACTGTGACAACACTGGCAAACATCAAGGGGCTTTTGCTCGTTTTATATTTATATCCTCTGTCTTTTCTTCTCACACAACAGTGAAAAAGCAAGTTGCACAAGGATGCGCAAAATGGAACAAACACTGCCTTATTGGTCCATTAGCACTTAGCTACAGGTCAGTTAGGAGTGTTGAACCACAGGTATCTCAGCAGGTAAAAAAGATACAAAGTAAAGCAAGGTATTTGAGAAAAATGATCTTCCTGCGACGAATTTGTCCAAAGACAAATAGATACTGACAGAGACAAAAGTCATGAAGGAGAAAGCTCTGCACACAGCGAGCTGTAATTACTGGAGACATAAATAGGGTCAAATGCAGCCAACATAACATTGTGGCAAATGGGTTATGCCACATAATGAAATATGGATCTTGTATTGACTATGAATTAGAGTGTTTTATTAGAAGCAGTACCATTTTAAGACTTGACACTAATGAATACATAGAAATGCCATGAAAGCCTTTTAAAGAAATTGCAATATCAGTAAAAGTATAAGATAATTAAGCTTTTTTTTTTCTTTTTTGAGAAAAGCTAATGCCAACCAGTGAAATGTCACAAAAAGTCCACAGTAGCCTGAGAACTGAATAATGTTTTCTAGTCGTGCCCTCCTGTCACATTCATAACACAAATATGCATCTTATGCCCTGAACAAGTGCAATTATTTCTGCATTTTTTTTCTTGTAGCAAATCAATGCTGCTCAGTTTCAGTTTTAATATAATGGTTCTGTTGATGGGCACCTTCCTTGTGCCATCATGTCAAAGCTTATGCCAGCTGCACCTTGGGATGAGGTTGTTTGTCTTCATTAGCATCAAGTGATTCGTCAGTGTTTTCATTAACAAGGTCCCCTCCTGTATTTGTCAACTGCAGTGAAAGGCCAGAGACACAACAGAATCTGGGTCACGCTTTAATCGTTTTCATGCTATCTCCACCACTCTCCGAGGTGTTTGTCTTCCATTAGCCGAGGAGAGACTTTCCCACACTGGGGGTTTCTCGAGCAGCTGGTACAGCCCTACCCTGCCAGGCTTGAGAATGGAGGAGAACGAAGCTGTGGCTTCTGTTCTAAGCATTCCTCGTTTCCCACCTGCATGATGGCTTTTCTGCTTGATGGCAGCAATGAGATCCAGATGAGGTGAGGTACAATTTACTCAGCCTGGAGATAGCCAGGTGTCTTGTACAAACACACCCTCAGAGTAAGTAATAGTTGCATAAGCGGCATTCAGTAACAACACAACAGTGTTACGGATTTTAGATTCTATTTTGTGAATAACACTGAAGCGGCACTTCCCAATGACCAAAATTGTGATGTTGAAACTTAAAGCCTGCATTGTAAATACACTAAGAATACAGGCTCAGTGATGCTTTAAACCTGAATGGTAAACTTTTGAAGTAATGCATTCTGATTTTCAATGAGAGAGGACACAAATATATTTATTCAAAAATGTCTGTAGGGGAAATACTTGGCTGTAATATACCTACAAAAATAACATTGCCTTATGTTAAATTTGTTATAGAAATCTTTTCCTGTATACGGACACTTATATTTGCCAAATCCATTATATACATTCGGATATCTGCTTAATTGTGCTAATTTACTATTGTCAGTCTACAAGGCACTCAGCTCAACACAAGTGCTAATGCATAATCATCGCACATTGTGACCCTAATTACACTCTAAAGAATACGTTTCAGCAGGAAAAGTCTCCCTCACTATATTTATGTGTTGCCAGGTATAGAGGAAGAATTAAGATACTGTCAGCAGTTTAATGAGCCTCTCACTTATAGTTTCCTGCACTTTTTTGTGGAACCTCATCTCTGTTCCTAACTCTCAATAAAAATGACTGTAGATACTGGGTTCAGTGTACATTGCAGTGATTAGCAGCTGTGATTTAAGTTCTTTCTTAATTAACCTTGTTCTTTAATTCCCTCTCCCACTAATTTCCAGGAGAGACAATGGAAACTGTACTGACTTTTTGTGGGACTGAGCCTATTCTGACAAGGTTATAGAGATGGTGTATCTCACTGTGAGCAAATTAACCAAGTTAGTCTGTAGTAGGTAATGAAGATAATATGAAATCATTAATCTCACTGACTTTGAGTGCATTTTTGGTTATAGATTTTTAGGTAGATGTCTTCTTTTATCTATTGCCTTCACCAGCTATGTTAGCCTCTGCCACATTTTCAGTAAATATTAAAGCTGTACTTACCTGGTACTGAAATAGGTCTGTTGAAAAAATAAGTTTGTTAAATTGCCATGAATTGATTTCTGCACTCATTGTCAGCAGAGTGAAAATAACGGGAAAAAAACTCTAGTTATGCCAATTTGGGTATAGGTCCTCATTATTCCAAGAAGATCATATACTCTAAACTCGATGGACTATACTCTAAACTAGCTACTTTGACTATCTAATCACTTCTATTGCTAACACAAAGCCATCTTTAAAGTTGAAAACCAGCCCAAAGAGCACTTCACAGTGAAATACTGTCTTAACTGCAGCAGGTTGAAATTGAGGCTAAGCCTGACTGCCCATCACTGCTTTTCTTACCTATTCAGCTTTGACTGCTTGACTTGGGTTGGCATGTTCTCCTTAAACCTGGAGTCTGGAGGTCTTTGCTATTAGCTTTGTGTTAACATGTTATCTTTTTAGATGCTTTACTGTCATGGCCGTGCTCTTTCATGCAATAAAAATGAAAATAATGTCTTTATCTGCGATTTTCTGCTTCCTCCACAGCTGAAGTCAGCTGATATAGCAAGTGTGCTGGAAAATTGTTTTTTTGATTTTTGTTCTATCCTAAAGAACAACTTGTGTAACACTTTGATTAGTATCTATAGTGTGAATACAGAATTTACAGTACAGTACTGCATTACAGAAAAAGGTAATGTAAATACAGTCAGTGAGGAACAGACTGTGAGGTCTCTAGCAAAGCCTTCAGCTTGTGCCTCTTGAGGTAGACCATTGAAGATCTTCAGGCAGATTTATGACAATTATCTTGTATGTTTTTCTACAGTTTGCTAGAATTTAATTGAATCAGTTCTCTCATCTATTAGTGAAATGTTACAACACCAGTGGTATAATCAATCTACCCCCATGAAATAGTTGGAGAGGTGATTTTTTTTCATTAAATTCTTCTCAAAGAAGCCCATCATTTTTTAAATATCTTTAGACCTCAACTTACAGAAACCAGCTTGACCTCAAACTTATTGATAACTGCCATGTTTTAATTATTTTATGAACCAAGGAATTTGCCACCTGAAATTGTTTTATCTACCTATAGCCTGTTTTGTCAGCATTATTTTAAGGAGCTATTTATATATTGGAATTTGCAACACCTGGCTGTTGCTTTCCTACTAATTATTGAGAACAAGCCCAAATCTTTTGGGGTTCCCGACCTTCTAAATCCTGTTCTCTAACTTTCCTATTTTGAAACTATAAACAAAACAGATTTTACTAACCTGGCTGAATATTGACAAGAACTTCCTTCAATTTAATCATCTTTTATTTGCTTAGATTTCAAAAGGAATATGAATGGTTATTGTAATTATGTTGATCAGTATTGAGATCACAATTATTTGTCAGAAATATTCATTGAGTTTAGTGACATGTAAATATAATGGCACTTTCACATTCATGTTGTGCTACTCTGCTAATGTACAAATCTAAATAAAACTGGTATTCTTAAAACCTTATTCTTCTAAATTCTTAGTAAAAAAAAAAAGACAAAAAAAAAAGGAAAATTACATCAACAAGGCACTCCTCTCCTGTCACTTTTATATTGTCTTTCATGCCTGTTAATTAAAGTATATTTACAGAGAAATAAGGTGTTTATTTAATGGAAACGAGTGCCTCACCTAGAGGCAAAATACAGTACAAAGTCTTTCACTCCATTCATTAGAGCTTCGTGCATATGAATAACACTTGTACCTAAGTACTTCACAGCTGTGATATCCCTCTAAATTTCCTTGGTACTTGGTTTTAGGAGGGATAGCATATCTTTTATCCAGTATGTTGACCATTTTCCTGAAGCCTTCATTACCCACTGTATTTATTTATCTTTGACCAAATGGAATGTGATTGCTTTGGTGATTTCAGTGCATTTTTGCGAGCTGGACGGATCCATTATCAAGCTGCACAGGCTCACTTTTATGGACGTCTGAGTTGATGTTGGATGATTTACATTAGCAACCTCTCTATTGTTTTTCCTTGTCTTCATGCATTAATCATACTCTAGTTTGTGGTGTGTTTTCTGCCAGTTGAATAAGTTAGCATAGATACAACTCTGAAGCATTTTCTGCATATGATTTGTCCCTGGTTAACATTTGCCCTGAATCCAAAGTATTTCCAAACAATAAATGATGGTCTGCTTCGGGTGACAAACTCTTGACCTTCTGTTGTGCAAGACATTTGAATTTTGTTGTGAATCTCTCTCTTAATGTAGTGTTATCAAGGCTATATGGGAAAAGTTCAATCTGCGTGGTAAAACAAACAGTGCTGCACATGCAGGCATGTGGTTAGGCAGTGACTTTAGGAAGCACTGCTTTTTGCTTTTGGTTTGTAGTGTGTCAGCACATATGTTCAGTATGGCTAAAACATGTTCATTTAATTTTGGGAAGACAAAATTTTGATCAAAGTTCAATATATATATATATATATATATATATATATATATATATATATATATATATATATATATATGTATATATATATATATATATATATATATATATATATATATATATATATATCAGGCAGCTGATAAATGCAGAATGCAGGACAAATAGTAAGGGAGTGGCAAGCTAAATTCTAAGAACATGGACTAGCTGTCAGCTCATGAGAGGAGCTCTGTGCTCAATGATTATGGGCTGAATAGCTGGAGGCAGGGCATCAGAATCAGGTCAGTCTGTTTACTGATCAGCTCTGAGCCTCCAGAGAGCTATCGGCTAACAGTGCTGTGCAGCAGTGTAAGGAGTGTTTTCACAACCAGTGTAGGTACCCACCGCCAAGGGCCAAACTTGGCAGAATTTATACATGCAATGGAAAAAAATATCTCAGAAAACTTTATATTCATCCATACATAAATACATGAATCTTTATGTCCTTCCAATAAATGTGAAAACCAGGCTAAAATCTAAAATGTTCCCTTTTCATGTTTCCTGAAATTTCAAAACTTCTCAGTTAACAAAAAAATGTAAAAAAAGAAAAAAAAAAAGGAAAAAAAGAAAGAAAGAAAAGAAAAAAGAAAGACAGACAGACAGATTTTATGTGTTTTGTGTTGGGGTTTTTTGTTAATTTGAAATGGAAAATGTTAAACAATGTCAATTTTTTTGAATTAGTTTGGTTTGGCATGTAAATGGATAAACATTTGTAACAATTATTATTCAGCATCTGTTATTGGCACAAGGTAAAAATGGGAGAATCATTAAATGACCTGTGTGGCTGCAGCGTCTCATAGCCGAGACATTTCCTGGGTGAGGATTTGGGCAAAATAGTGTGTTGTTTATTTGCAGTGTATGTATCGGAAAATGTTTAATAAACCACATTTTTCATACATAGTTTTGAGAGATATTGAAAGTTAAGACAACAAACATCATTGCTTGGCTGTTTTTTGTTCAGTCAAGATTCTCAGTGTGTGTCTTTTACTGGCTTTTCCCATCATGCATCACAGTTATTTTATCCAGCAAATTATTAGTGCACTATTCAGTTTAAATGGGACACGCCAATGTGTGTAGAGAGAGAAAGAAAGAACTGTATTATATCCAGCATCGGTAGCAATAGCTTCACCTAGAAAAACCTGTTGTTTTTCCAACAGGGTTGTCTACAGACTGTACAGTAGACAACCATCATGTTGTCTACTGCACAGTCTGCATAACAATAGAGACCATGGGCCAAGTTTAACATATGGAAAGCATAAGGGCAGGATAAGTATTTAGTGCATGATGCAAACTTTAGATAATTTTAGCTGGGATAATACAGACAGTTTACAAGAGTGGAAACAAGAAAGCCTCTTTTGATTAATTCTTTGTTCTACTTGTTTACAAGATGCAACATTAACAATGCAGTACTTTTTTTCTTTACTAAAATGGTTATGGTGTGGGATTTCTTTTGCAAAGTTGCTTTGTAAACATAAGAAGACTGCTATATTCAAGCATCTGCCATGCTGCATCAAGAATATGAAGCTGTGAGAGCAATAAGCGCTAATTCATAATATTAGCAGCTGTGACTTCTTTTTCAGACAAACACATTTTCTGTGTGTTGATGTATATATGGGATTAATTCATGATATAGTAACCTTCCTGGTAAAATGTTTGAGTCAACTAATCTCTTAAAAGTATGAGTGTGTGTGTGTGTTCCCTGCAAGAAGGTGCTGATTATTCCTATTAGATTCGTGTTGTGTTTCAGGCAGAGTAACAGCAGTGTCATCTGCCAATGTTATTTCATGCTCGGTTGGGTGTGAATCAATTTCATTCCAGGGAGCAATTACTGAAGATTGCAGATTTTTTTCCATCCTTCCAATCATAACATTTGAATCAAATCATTGTGTGCTGCTCAACATACAGTGCCAGACTCAAAACACATCAGCTGCTCAGTGCCGTGAACATGCTACATCTATGACAGGCCGTTTCAGTTTCCCTCAGTTTTAACCCACAGCAAAATAATCCTCCATGTTTTCTGACCTCTTTTCTCTGAGTCAATAAATACCACTCCTGACCCTGGTGAACTCTGACTCAGAGCGTTTACATTGTTGGGCCACCATAGTCAAACAATATGCTGGATGGATGGGAGATAAAGCCTCACACATTCTCCCATTACTCACATAAAGAATGCTGGCCCCTCTGCGATGGACAGAAAGCCTGGATTCCAGGGGCCTAGTTGAGCCAACACTGACAGTTATTTCTGGCCTCAGAGCTGGAATGAGGCAGACTGAAAGAAGGGCAGTCTGCACAAGGAGCCATGCTTCAACAGTTAAAAAGGCTGATCAGTTTGAGGTTGTGCAGCTCTCACTAACGTGGAAGCTGTCATTCAAGTCCAGCTACCTCTAACTGGAGGACAGGTTCCATCCATGGATCGCTGAACAACACAGACAGGCCCTTTTCAATTAGAACTGGCTGCAATGTATCCGCCCCATCTTTCACAGGCTTTTAGTTAGACATAGACGACTATACTGGGAAGGCTTCAAATAAAGATCATTATAATTAAACTGACAAAGCTTCCAGGACACAGAAGTATTAAATTAGTTCTCAAATTTATTCTGAAATAATATGTCCAATTGGTTGCTGATTGATAGAAATTAAAGTGGTACTTTTTAAAGTGTACTACAGTAGGTAATATACTTTCACTTTTTCTAATTTTTCTTTTTTTTTTCTAATCTACTTTTTAAATACCAGATTTATAAGATAAAATACTATATTCATAACTGAGAGTTCTTCAAGATTAATGTGCACGTTTTTAATTACTGCATGTAATACCTAAATTATGGAAAAGTGTGGAAAAGTAATAACTTACCGGGTTATCTTTAGCAGCAGCAACTACAATCAAATACTCAAGTATAACTTGGGGTTTTCATCTCTAACCTCACTGTGGCGAAAATTGGGCACTCTCATCTTTGCAGAAATACTTACTTGCAACCATGTTTGAGGCTATGTGAGCATGAACTGCACTTCTCAGCATTACAGTGGGGTTTGGGTCTGGACTTTGACTAAGCTGCTATACATTCTTTAGTGGTTGACTTAATTTTATGCTTGGGATCATTTTTCTTGCTGTTCTTATTTTGGTTTATCACAAATACAGATGAACTGACAATCACCTTTACTTTTATGTCGTAGAAACAAACGTGTTTTCCTCAGTTATAGGAAGCAACTAGTGGTGATGCCATGACTAGAGACCATAGAAGGTCAGTGACTTTAAGCGACTTCAAGCTGTGACATGCAAAATGGTGGGAACACAAAGCAAGCAGGTCTCAAAGTTTGCTTAACCCCAAGATGAGTGATTGAAGACTACCAATCTGATAACAATGAAAGGGTAGTAAATATGTTGGACAGCTGGAGTTTCCCAGCTTTCTGGTTTCCTCTTATAGTCCAAGTTCGTAGTCACTTTCTACATCAGCAAAATATCCCTATTTTAAGTTCAGTGTACATTTATTTAACAAAAACACACACTACATGCAGTTTTTATGTGGGCGTGAACTCCACTCTACATTACATATATTTATGTACATACTGACATAAATACATAAATATAGCAGTAAGATTATAGTAGGATTACATCTGGCACTGTATTTGTTGAGAGATGATGAGATAAGATGAAAACTGTCATTAACCTTGACGATATCAAAGCTTTTCTTGTTAAGAAACATTTCCTTACCTGTATAGGTCTGGTGTTTACTGAAGTAATGTTATCAGCAGTTATACAACCAATATAAAGTGCAGACTGATAAAGTTATTGTAATCAGCCATGCAGTGTCTAGATATGCCTAGCTTTAACAGCTATCCAAATGTTTTGTTCTCTGTAAATGCCCTAAGAAAACAATGATAGGCCCTGTGCATGCAGTGTTAAGACAGTATTTCTCCCTATAGGCCCCACATCCCTGCAGAGGTGGCCAGTAGACTAAAGGTCACCAGCTAATGAGCCTGGCTACAGTAAAGACACAGTAACAGCTTGAACTTTTGCAGAACCTTAAAAAAATGAATTCAAACTTTGTGAACAAGAACATCCATATTATTCAGCCACAATGAATGAAGTGACCTTTTTTCCTAGGGTGCAGTTCTGGAAATTTCATTTAGTTTGTTTATATATTTGCAGGCAGCTTAGTGAAGTTAGTACAGTTTCACTGGAACAGCAATACTTGCATGAAGCCTGTATCGTTTTTCTAACAAGTCCATACTGAGGTATGACATTATATGTCAGCCATAAGGGAACGACTATTCTAAAAATTCTGATTTGGAATCTGTGGAGTACAAATTGCTTTGTAACTCATTCCAGGATAATGTATTTCAGTCGCCTACTTTTTCTTTTCTTCTGGTATTTTTGTTGATTTCGGAATAATGTGCTACTGGTGAGACATTTTAGTCAACTTCATGCCTGTGAAAATGGTCATTGTAAGCGATGGTGTGATTAAACAAAGCTGGTAGTAATCATGTCTGGTTCAGCCGCAACCCGTTATCAGTGGAGTTTGTCAGGTGTTTTTTTGTACTTAGTAACTAAGGGGGTGTACACTTTTTCCCACAGCCGCAGTTTACCCATACACAATTCAAAACTTTTGTTTTCTCTGGTTGCCTTTGTTTTAGATTTTAGATGATCTGGCACGCTACGTAATGCCAAACATTTTGTTTAATTCCTAATGAACACATGCTTATATTGTTGCCATCGAATGTTTTGTATTAGTGTGCAGTCAGATAGGGTTAAATTTTACAGGCGACATTGTTATAGATAAAATGTCTGCCATGAAATGTTTTCTGAAATTGAGCGAGGAGCCAATAATTGCATCTCCCCCTTCCAGAAAGATTATCTGTTTTAGCATCATGTCTTTCCTTTGTCACAGAGGAACACCTGGGAGAGAGTGTGAGCACAGCATACACAGATTTCCGCCTTTCATGCCTTGTGAACTACTCATCCCTTTCCTGTCCATATCACACAGATAGCCGACTGCTTTCGACAAGGCTGCAATCATCGAGCCCTGATTTTTCACTCAGATCTCCACAATATCAAATTGACAAAAGGAGAAGAAGCTATTTCTGAAAGAGGCACAAGAGCATAAAAAGCCCCACAAATAGAAGAAGAATCGATAGAGATTCTCTTTTTGCAACATTGGGGATGTGCGATGTGGTGTATTGTATGGTACATCAACCTTCCACCCACACTTTGCAGATCTAAACAGACACTTCGCTTGTTGTTCGTTGTGTTGCCACAGCAATATTTCTATTTATCCTGTGAGACAGCTATACAAATAGATGAAGTGCAACAACATGACATTTTCTGTACTTCAATTACTTTGCAGGGCTGGGCCACGTGGGTTAAAAGCCAACAAACCATAACTTTCCCTGACATTTCCTCCCCCCACAGTGACCGTTGATGGATTCTCCCTGACAAAGCATTCATTATCGCAGAGAACAGAGAGTGCACTAAAATCTCTTCTCTTTTCTTCTCCCCTCCATCCTCTGCCTCCCTGTCCAAATCGAGATGAACTCAGCTGCAGAAGGAGAATGGGCTCCACACGCACACACCGTCTGAAGGAAAAAGCGTTGAATCGCTGCAGGATATTCACTGGCAATCAAAAAGTATATCCTTATTGCAAGGCAGCCATTATGGTGCAGTGGGCAGAGGGGCATATCAAATGGAAACAACTGTTCTGTGCCAGCTCAGATTTGATCCTGCTACAATGAAAGAGCCTTCTATGGAAATGAGCTACGATGGGATGCCATTGAAGATTAGCTCCCTTTTATCATTTATCTCAGAGTTCAGTGCACTGAAGCTCAGTGGTCCAAGATGCATCAAGTCACCATACGTGACAGGCAGTGCCCCAACCCCACCGCCCCACCCCCCATAAGCCCTCTGGAAGGGTGTAGCTAAGATGTACTATTCAGACAGCTCAATCGGTGAAACAGTTGAGCATACATATGCAGAGATCGAATTTGAAGTCTGGCTCAAAAATAAACCTGTGCTCCTTGTTTTACTTTCTTTTTTTGTTTGTTTAATGTGATCGCATAGTAGTCAAACATGCGTAAGGGAGCAATTTACATGCCAGAGTTAATGTCTTAATCACATCTCTTTTGGATGGATGCAAACAAACATACACAAACACACACACACACAAATACACACACATTTTATTCACCTACAGGCAGGGGACTGATTGTCTGATAGCATTAGCATTCCTGTCCAAGTCTGGTAGAAGCAACACAGGAATCAGGCTCACTTCAAGAGGTGCACATCGCAGACAGAAACACATCCATTCACTGTGGACAGGGTAATAAATAAAAGAGTAACCCTGTGGCAGTAACAAGCCTATAAAGTATAGCTATGTTTTACAAGTGAATCAGACGGATGGGCAAGAAAGATGGTTGTCTCGCGATAGTCAGGCACTCTGTATTTTATAAGGCTGAGAGTAGTGTGTGACTGTGCAATACTGCACTCTGCTGCAGATTGACTCTGCTTCATCATGATATGAAAATCTCACTGTCACAGCTTGAGTTATCATGTTTACACTGCAGAGATGACACGCTTCTCAGGTGATGTGCTTTTTTCGTAAGGTATGAGCTGGATTAGAAATGCATCCAAACGTCTTGACACAAAAACTCTCTTTTAGAGTTTAAATACACACCTGTTTAAAAGCTTCAAAGCACTTTAATTATAAACTTTAATCTGAGAACAAAACTAATTAGTAGATCAATGATGTAGTACATTAATTTATGGTTATAAAGTACTAAAGAATATTTTGTATATATCAATTTCCCAATCCTTATGAGTTGGAAAATTCATCAACTCTTAATAGGGCAAAGTTTTGTTGTCATATAAAGAATTGCTTGAATGGCAGTAGTGGTCAAAATATGGCACTTCTGGCATCTAAGATGTATTGATTTCCTGTTTTGCAGTTTGGACAGATTGACCCAATGATCTCATTCTGAGTAGATTATAAAAAAGTGAAATAACACATAACATGTTGTAGTCTGACTGTATGACAAAATCTTTTTCTTTTTTTTTATTCATATAGAATTTGCAAGGTAGGGCTGTTTTTTTCTCTTCTAGACACAATTTTTGGTGTTTTGTTTCAAAAACAGCTTTCAGTGATGGCACTCAGCATGTGCCGGAGGTTCTAGTCATGCAGGATGACCTGAAACTGTAAAAAATTAACCTTTTAAAATACTAATATGAAAGTAAAAAAGTCTATTTATTCCTGAAAAACTATTGGAATTATTAATTTTGATATTATGTTGTAAATCTTTTTGTCCTTTTAAATATTACAGTATGGATACTTTACATGCTCTCCAGTGTTCTTATTACCACACTAGACATTGCAACCAGAACACAACTATATCACAAGTGGACAAAAGATAGAGAAATTGCTCTGAGGCTCCAGTCTGGCTGTCATGCCACATTCACGCCTGGTGGACACACCACCGCTCAGTAACTGACTCTATGTCAGCTCCAACATATGCACATCAAATTGTGGATCAAAACGCTGGTGGACATAGCATCTGTTTCACAAGAACTAAAAGCCAACCAATCAAAGCAAGCTAACTCTGCTGCCTCAATTACTGGGATCGCCTGAGCAGCCAAAACACTGGCCTCATCATGTGAGCGTTAGCCCTACTCCTGTCCGCCGAGACTGCAATCAGCAGCACACAACACAAATATAAACACATTAGCTTTAATTAGATTGTGGCCAGCACTTTGACTCCATCAAATCTAATACATGTTATGCTGGATGTAATCCAGCTGGTTGCTATGGTATTGTTGCTGTTGCAGAGGATGGGGGCTGGGCCAATGCGTGCTGCTGTGGAAACAGATTTTTTTGACTGGAGATTTAGATGGGAGAATGTAAGTCTGGTTAATATGAATGCGTGTGTAGCTCATGCTCAAAGAATGTATACTGTTTTTCTGTAGGTTTGCATACAAGAGGGGAGTTTGTGCGAGTTTTTTAAAAGTGGTTTGGGCATAGCTGTTTGTGTAAATCCATACCGCACACACATGGGTCTGTACAACCATAAACCATCTAACATATGCTTTGTAGAAGTTCACTTTGGATGGAAAACGAATTGGGGCAAAAGGCAGGTCTGTTCATGAAACGATCCAAGAGGACAATGTGGAGCACGTTTGTGTTGGCCGCACAGATGACCCTGGGGCCTTGAGAAGGCTGGCGATCTGTTTGCGTCATGACTGTTATTGTCTTGTCTGTTTACTGGCTGCTGGAATGCAAGATGCTATACAGCTATGCAGTCTAACATTTGGAAGAAGTGCAGTCATACACATTGAAATGTATGCACAGTTGTATACACATGGCATTTGACTGGTGGACTTGTGGTCGTTTGTATACAGAGTGGAAGCTTTGATGCAAAACAGCTCAGGTCTGCAGTTTATCAGATTGAAACGCAGTGGTTACAAACAGAGTACACATAAGCACACATACTAAAATTATAACCAAACACAAGTGTAGATAGAAACATAACTTTGCAAAGATTAATACACAAATATGCACGCACATTTGTACAGAGTGAATTATATGTGTAGAAACAGTGATATACTGATGCTTTTTTAATGCCATTAAAAATTCAAAACTCAAAGATAATTAGGAACATCACATGAGGCATAGAAAACCATCAAATTTTCATCATTCAGATGCTAAGTGAATGAAGTGGTTTGTCCTTTTGCTTGAGCAATGATTTAAATAATGTGTTATCATAATGGTTCGTTTGATAGGATTGCCTCAGTCTATTTTCAAATGTGTCCATTGTCATAAATACGTCATGGGTATTGTCATTACACCAACACACCATCATCAGTAAGAACTCATTGTTGGCATACTGCCCTGCCTATATTCTACATTTCCCATTTTTACCTTTACCACATGACACTGGGCAGAGTCTGACAGCTCCAGAGATATCACCGCTGCCATAGACCAGAGTCTCTTCAGCCCCCTCAGAAAAGTCCTGCAGACATTTCAGTCCTTTCTCTTTAAATTTATTAAGACGCCTAGGGGCCTGGCCTATCCACAGCCTTGCTTTTTATCCATTATGACCTCAAGGAAACCCTTCAGGTTCAGCTGTCACTCCTACTGTCTGTATTACAATGGCATCCCTATTGCCATATCTTCATTTTGTTTACATGGTGATTTATAATTCAGAACATCTAAATAATTCTAACATGTACTTTCCATGATAAAGAGAGCTGAAAAAGCAGGAAGACTTGAGGAGTATTATTCCAACCTTAAAATGTTAAAGGAAGCATCTTATGTTTCTTAAAAATTAACATTTCGCCTAGTATAAGTGTTATGTTTCACACAGCAGCTATTATATCTGAGCAGGAAGAAGATGCCATTGCTGATGGTGATGCTATTCAAAATACTAAACTCTTATGCAGTCCTTTGATAATCAAAGGCCTTGGGGGAAAAAAAGTAAATAAAAAAAGAATTTGAAAATAGTAATTTCTTTGCCTTAATTACTTTGAATAAAATTAACAGAGGAACTGAATAAATGAATAAACATATATAGCTCCTGAAAGTTATGGGAATCTGCTTCCTTCATAAAGGACTGTTGTGTTTCTGTCAAAATCACCCAAGAAAAGTGTTTATTATATTATTAGATTTATTATACAGCAGGAATGTCATTCAGACATTCAGCTTCAGATCATCAAACTTTGACCTAATCTGCCACTTATACTTTGACAGGATGCGTATTTTCACAACAGCAGTTGTATTCCTGAAAACTATTAATAATTCCTTGAATAAGTCTGTGTTATGGCCACATAAAGTTGCTTGTTTTTGATTGGCTGGGATGACCATTGATGACCAATATTTCAAATACAGTTAAGTGCATCTAATGATGTGTAATGGGTTGGTTACATAACAAGGCTTATATAACCAGCTTGTCATACATTATACTGATCAACCCTGTTGGTCAGTCAAATTAAAGGTAAACTGTTTTCCCACTCAGAGTGCTGGACACACTTGGAGAAAATAAAGTGCCATGTTTATAAATTGCATTAGAGATGACATTAGGTGGTGGGGATGGATAGCAGTTACATAAATTACATAACTCCTCCAGCACAACCTGGCATCCAGAGTTCTGTTTGTGGTTTGGTTTATTCAGCAGAAGCATTTTGTTGAGAACATGCAAAAACTGTGAAAATAAACAAGCTGGAGCTCAAGTCACTGTGGATTATTTCCATTCATTTAAACCAGACCTTGATCTTTCCCCACCCCTTACAAGGAGTTTTACTTAGAAAATTTAATAATTAAAGGGCAACAACATAATTCATGACAGATTTGCCTTATAGTTAATAGTTTCGGTAACACAAAGACTATTATTTTTATATGAAGATAAGTTCCTTGCAGCCGCTCCACAGGATGCAATGTGAAACTTGAAGGTTAATAGTTTTTGATTATCTGTTAAGACAAACAATATAAGCTGTTTATAGGCTATTTACAATATGGTGCAAAAGTCTTGAGGCACCTTAGTTCTTAATAGTTTGCTTCCAATGAGCCAAATGTTCTTGTAACTTTTTAAAATGGTCTCAAAATAGTAATAAAAGTCCAGTCCCTGTACCTGACACATAACACCATTTGAGAAACATAAAAAAGCATTTTTACACCTACTATTACCCTGAAATCTAGCATATCTGGTGTGTAATATGGAACCAGCTGTCTGTTTGTTTTGTCTTTTCCTCTCCCAATATGCACCATGACCAATGTGACATTTGCAAATCCATCTCTGGACCTCCAGTAGAGCCTATGTTTTTACCAAGTGTGGACTAGTTACATCCAAATTGCATTTGTCTAGAACGATGACCCAGAACAAAGAAGGTGCTGCTAAGGCATGCCATCAAGTACGGCAACCACCATCAAGTACGGCAACCATGTCTCAAATATGCCACTTTGTCTAAGTATCAGCCGGGCAGGAGGTTTAGCTGTGCACCTACTAAAGCTACAAAATCTAGCATATCTGGTGTGTAATATGCCCAATAAAAAGTGTAAAACAAAGGAAGTGGCAGAAGGGTAGGATAGAATAGTATCTGAAAGCCATCGTCTTAAGAAATAGAAAAAATCCAGCAAAGACCTGACACAGGACATGAAAGGTGCATCGGACCCAATACTCACAGAAGGGTCTCAGTGTAAGGTTGCTGTCAAGAAGCCAGAGAAACTGTTAGAAAAGGCTGAGGTATTATATGTACCAAATTACACAAAAACTGGACAAAAATATAGTGGCAACATGTCTAATGGAGTGATGAATCCAATTTTGAGATTTTTGGTTCAGATCTTCATCAATACGTACAAAGGAGGTCAGTAGAGAGGTACAACAGTAAGTGCTACAGTCATTTCTAAAATCTGGTGAAGGCTCTATGAAATAATGAACTATAAATTATAATCGAACACAGAAAACTGCCAACAGATTTTGACCCACCAAGGGAGATAAAAAAGAAGAGCTTTAGAATGTCCTTCAAGAAGCCTGGTGAGCTATTTCTGAACACTACTTAAAGAAATTACAAGAAAATTGGCCTAAAAGAGTTCAGGCTGTGTTAAAGAATAAAAGTGATCTTACCAAATGTTAACTTTTCAATCTCTGTGTTTATGCATTATATACTGCATTTCCATGTCTGTCCACACATGTTCCAAAAAACGCTGCACCTGTTTTCCATTTTCCTACCAAAATATAAAGAAATGAGGGTTGGCTCAAGAATTTGTACACTAACATATACTAGATTCAGAATTTAGATGTACTGTACGTGTAATATTGATATTGTTTATGCTGTGTATATTCCTCGATTCCACTTTTATAGAAACAACTCCATAGGTTAATTCTTACTTTGTTGTCTGTCTTACTGTGGTTCTTTATATTACCACAGCTTCTTGGCTATGAAGGGAAATACTTGAGATGGGGGTTTTTTTCAGTGTGGAGTGAACCCAAAGAGAAACCCTACGAATGACACAGCCGCAGCCTCAGCAGATCTCTGGCCAATGGACACAATGTGTGACGCGCAGAGCTTTTGCTGGTGTAATGTGCAAACATTACTGTTTGAGCTGATCTGGCTTTAGCCTGCACTAGTCTCTCTGCCTCTCCAAACTTGGAGAGCAGCACCCAAAGCTGTGTGCAGTTACACGTCTCTAATCCTGTAATTACTGGCCCATCAGCGCCTAGTAAAACCATAATTGGAACCAGCTGTCTATTTGTTTTGTCTTTTCCTCTCCCAATATGCACCATGACCAATGTGACATTTGTAAATGCATCTCTGGACCTCCAGTAGAGCCTATGTTTTTACCAAGTGTGGACCAGTTACGTCCAAATTGCATTTGTCTAGAACGACAAGCCAGAAAAAAGAAGGTGCTGCTAAGGCATGCCATCAAGTACGGCAACCTTGTCTCAAATATCCCACGATTCCACTAAGTACCACCAAGACAGGAGGTTTAGCTGTGCAACAATCCAAACAATAGACCTATATATATATATATATATGTGTATATACATATATATATATATATATATATATATATAAAGGTTACTCAAACATAAACTGACAGGCAACCACAAGATAAGGCCGAATGAGACACTTGTATTTATGTAAGCATTTCCCAGAAGCAGCTGTGTTCTTGGAAGAAATAAACACCTTGGTTCAAGAAATGTTTTCTGCTTTCATAATAGGTTATTTCAACCCTTTTGACCTACAGAAGCAAAAATCTAAATAACTCTGTAAAATAACTCTGTACTGACAATAAAAACATAACTGTGAAAACTTCATAGTTTCATCAGTTGACACGTTAGCTATGTAGACTCACACCACCCCGTTATATGCACATGCATATGATTACTATTGCTAGAATGCACTATAATAATTTGAGTGTGCAAGTGAGGCAATAAGAACTTGGGCATTTCCTCTAATCTGTCATTCATTTGATAACTGCTGCTGCATATGCCCTTAGTTTTATTTGCTTGGCTAATATTTAAAGGCGCTCTGTGGTGTTTCCTTGTACTATAAAAGCACAAAAGTTAAGGTGCAAAGCATTGCAGAAGAAACACCTCCAACTCTGAAAATTGGAGAATGGCAAAAGCAGACTCTTTTATAAACCTCTGCTGCTGTTATGTGTGTCAAGCACAGAAAAAAAAAGAAGGAAAAAACATTTCTGTCTGCAAACATTATTCATTGGGTGAATAAAAACAAACTGATACAAGTTTATTTTCTCACAAATAGTATGCCTTATACACAAGTTTAAAAAAAATCAAAGCACATACTTGATATTTTGGTGCTCATTCCCTGTGCATAGATAAGTGTTTACTACTCCAGAGAAGATGTTCCTCACAGCTATTCTAACCTTCATTTTCATTCTGTTTTCCTGGTGAAGGTCATTGTTTGCTTTCCCCCCTCTGTATACATTACATTTCACAGTCTATTGCTTCATTCTCATCTAATGACTTGCAGGCTCCACTGTCTGATTTGCCAAAAATGAAAGTAGTCATGACAGACTAAATGACTTCAATTCTACTCGGGAGTAGAACTACATACCCTCAATGAAAACCACGCACTTGATAAATAGCGAATAGAGAAGCAGACAGAGCTATCAAGAAGTACAGTCATGATGCAATAAAGCTGAACCACAACAAAAAAGACATGATTAAAGTTGTTTATGCAATACAAAAAAAGGAAATGGTTATTTTATTTTGAATTGTGCTTTTAAAAAATTGCATTTCGTCAGACTCTGCGTGATTATAAAAGCCGCCAGTGCGATGTTGTCTTTTAATAGTGCAACTGTTTTGTATTTGTGAATTTCATTTGGAACAAACATAAGGCACAGAACAATTCAGCTTGGACATATTTGAGTTTATTCCTGATGATTAGAACTACTTTAATAGATGTAAGAAGATAACCTGCTATCTAAAATAAATGAACCAAACTGTATTCCAAAGATTTTGGATGAATTTAGCAATTATTGACACCACTTGATATGCTGTGTAACACTGATGTCTGATAATAGTACTGCTTATCTATCTTATCTCAAATTAGATAATAGCCTTAGCATATAGAGTTTGCAGATTTTGTTCATAGTGTTCAATAGAGTACCTTAAGCCAGCATCGCCTTTGGGCTCAAATTTAAAATGCTACAAATGCTGTAACAACACAGGATAATTTAATAGGTTTCTGACTGCCAGTCCCCAGGAGCCAACACGAGACAGGAGGGAAAAAAAGCAGCTATTCTAATGTGCGCTTGGCTCTCTCTTCCTTGACTCGGCTGCAACTAGCTCTGATAGGAATGATGGTTTTTATATGTATCTCTTTCTGAGTGGAGGCAGATGTTCCGCATTCTCCAGCAGTGCTCCGTTCCAGGGGGAAATCAGGGAAAACTACGCACTATAAAATTAAACCACTGACACTTCACCGGCCCTGAAACCAAACAGGGCCTGCAGCATCGGCAAGCTGGAGCGAATCCATCATTTCTCATTTTTAGAGGGTTCCATCTGCGCTTACTTTCATTAACACTAGCTATATCTGCAGTGAGCTGCTTTATAAAAGATAAACACTGCAATACTTATTCGTCAGGTCCCATTGTGTCCTGCATGAAAAATTTAGGAACACCACATATAAACAGGTACAAAAGCTAACATTATCTGATTTTATTATGTGCAAAACATCAGTAATTATTTACATCATTGTGTGCCACAGTGAGATTGACTCTGTCCTAACAAAGAGACAGCCTGTTCAAAATATGTGTTTCAGTCTGAATAAGATATTTCTGGCTCAGGATGGTACAGATGGTAGGGCTGATTTCCTGGATGAGTCATTAGAGCTTTATTGTTAAGTCCATTTTCCAGAAATGATTTGTTGCTTTTTCAAAGTAGGAACTAAAAATCTACTAGTTAGCAAATGCACTTGAATACTGCACACACACTGGTGTGCAAATGTTTTTGCCCATAAATGTAAATTGGGGATGCTTTTAAAAATGATGGCAGGAATTGTTTTTAATCAGGATTGATTCAGTATAAAGCGGTAAACAAGGGACAAAAATCTCACGCGTGCGGTTTTTTAAAGTAGCTGGCAGGTAGATTGTTGTAAACATCTAACACCTGCTTTACAGAAAAGAAATAGAAGTCAAAAAGCTGACATGGTAAAACAGTTTTGGTGGACGCAAGTTTGTGAGTTCATTGATTATTGGAGGGGCTACAGTTAGAAATTCACTGATATTAAGAGATTTCCTTTCTATAGAAATGACTACAACCTCCCATAAATAATGTTGTGTTAAATATGGTTCTCTAGACTCTGGAAATTGTGGGCTGGTTCTCATAAACATAGTAAAGAAGAACTGTTCTGTTGATTGAGGCTGTTTCAGATACTTGTGCCTCTTTATGTAAACTTAGTCTGATTTGATAATGTTGATAACAGATAATAGATCATGACCACGTTATCAGAGAACTCCATGTTCTTCTTGTGGCTAAAGATGACTGTCTAGTACAAAATGACTCGCAGTATGTTTTTGGTCATTATCATGCTGCAGAAGAAATTGTACACATCCGTTTTTTCATGTATATTTGTTACTGTTGTTCTGTTTAGTAAAATGTTTATTCATACTGCATGAGAATAAAAATAATAAAAAATGAAAGTGAAAGCAAAATGTAATTGGAAAGAAAGGATAAACATTGGATGCGTAGAACAAAATCAAAAGATGCTGTAGCCTGTAGCTTGATGCACTCTACAGTATCTCTGTGTTCCATTTGAAGTCAAGAGTTCAGAGAATTCCACAAACCCTGACTTAACAGTCCAAGAGGGCACCAGCATGCACAAAGATTAGTAAAACTGCACTGCTACTTTTATGTATTTGTGATTTGCTCCACTGGCCAGACTCTGTGCATGAATGTGTTGCAGCAGTGTTTTAAAGTGCAAGAAAACAAGCACTGAGCTACATTGGTAGTGATGCGTGAATGGCTCTACCTCCTAAGGAGCAAAACAAATGCTGTTTTTCTTTGTTTTTCCCACTTTATGACAAAAACACGCTCAACTCACAAGTGACATCACTCCCAGCTCCAACATACCACTTCTGCAGTATGGAATTCAGCACCTGACCAATTTGATCTCCCTAAGCTTAATTGATGGCGTTAATAAAATGTGTAAAATCAGTGTATTTACTTTCCAACACAGATTTAGTAGAAGATCCTCATACAGACCATTTTAATTATAGTAACTCTATTAATTTTTTTTTCTATTTTTTTGAGTGAGTCCATTGTAACTATTTAGCCTTTAAAGTTGCCTCCACTAGTAGCCAATGACACCCAGTTGAACCTGGATAAGAGGATTAGGCCTCAAGCATTATGGAAATGGTAAAGATCAAAAGAGAACCAGCAATGGTCAGGCTGTTCATGCAGGTAGACTGGTGGAACAAAGCCTTTTTAATTACCCTTTTAATTGCCCCTTTAACAGCATGAATTAGCATTTTAATGATGGGTATGTAATTAGGGTGGAAAAGGCTACAAGAGCTGCAGGCTGCTAATAATGCCTCTCAGCTCAGAGATCACAGCAACAGGAGACAAGAGCAGCTGCACCTGAGTGCCAACACACACTGCATCACACAGCGAACAATGAACAGATGCTACATACACACACAAACACCCACACACACACACACACATCTTAGAGCTTTCTGCACACACAGATATATGGATTCATATATACAAAAGTTTAGCAGTCACTGGGGTGAACAATTAATGGATATCCAGAAATGAAGAGAACTCAGTAACAAACATTTTCTCACACACAACTGCTTGCCAACTCTACAAATGCCTGATTAAATCATTAAACTGATCATTAAAATAATTACACATCATCAGTCACTACCCCAAACCTGGCAGTTTCTTGTTTGTGTTACATTGTAGTTCTATATTGGGAGCAATGATCATGTTATCTACAACATACAAAAACAGATGCACTTGCAAACAGACCACTTAAATACACACACTCATACGCGCACATTTCGAGCATGTAGCCTATCAGTGCACGACTTACAGAGGATAGCATTGAGGACCTTGGCAATTACACTATTAACTACAACCTCCCGAGCTTCCCCACTCTCATGTTGAGATGGAAACGATGGTAAAGGATGAGAGTAGTTTTGCTAAAGGCTTTCCAGCTAATTAAAAGACTAACGTTGCTTCCAAATGACCATTAGGATGCATTTGGCTTGTATGCAAAAAAGGCAGAGATGTACATCTCATCGTAACATTGAAACGCAAGTTGAAAGCAGGCACCATCAAACTTGCCAGTGTGTGTGTGTATGTGTGTGTGTGTGTATTATTTGTTTCAACAGAAACCTTTACCTGTGTTTACACGCAATGCAAATTGTTCAGCAATCTAATTTATTTACATATGAACAATAACTTAAATCTGCCTGTAGGAGATACAATGCAGGCAGTAATTATGTGACATAATGACGATGTTTGAAAAACAACAGCAGCCGCATATCTGATTATACTCCAGTAAGAATATCTGCAGTGCAATAATGGAGGTAGCTACCTAGAAGCTCATTGTAAATTCAAAGTATTCTTTTCCTTTTCCACATAATGAAATATAAATGCGCTCCCTCTCATTGACCCTAGATTTGTATTTTATGAGAATCTTTGCTGCTAGTATTTACATTTAGACACTAATACCATGTTTGTTTGCGTGCAGCTTTTTATTATGTGAAACTTGTAATCAGCCGCAGTCTGAAACCTGCCATTCTTTTCACTTGTCTTATTTAACTGCAGCGTCTTTTTACAAGCAAGCAAGTTTTATTTAGCACTGCAATAGGATTATTTAACCAGCACTTTGGTCTATCATGACTGTCTTTGTGTAGTTTTGTTTCTGAGGAAGAGAGAAGGGGTTCTCATTATGCTCTGGACGTTTGTCCTAATTATTTTTCCCACAGATGAGGTTGCATTCCTCATGACCCAATCACGGAGAGGGGATAGCTTGTTATTAACGATCTGAAGACAAACAAACATGCTGACTAAATGGCATCCATTCAAAATAACCTTTTTCTTTTTTTTCTTTTTTATTTGGCTGTTTGTTTGATCAAATTCAAACAAACAAATGTAGAAACACAGCAAGCAAAACAAATAAGAGAATAATCTTAATATTTTTACCATGAGAGTTTCAGCTTTGGAACAATGGAACAGATTTTTCTCTTTTCCCTTGAGGCATGCAGGACTGTGGCATGATGACACAGCGGGCAATAATGCCATTAGCAGACTATTACTGTTATTTGATGTGCATAAAGCAGCCCTTCTACAGATGGTTTAGTAATGTTCAGGGGTATTAGGCCTGTTGTCATGGTGAACACAAAGGCTCCAGCAAACTGTCGGGGAAAATTATTGAGATAATAAGCCTTTCTTGTCCTAATGGATTTGTTTCCAGTGATGTTAAATGCTGAACACACATAAGTGTGACAAGCCAAAAACACAAGCCAAACAGACAAATACAAACATTCAGTTGTATTTGCTTTATTATCCTTTTGATATATGGCATACATTAAATATGTAGGACTTCTCAAGTATCCCCATTCCTTTTCTCCCCTTTTGTGGTGCTTGGAAGTCAGTTGCAATGTTAGAATGAGGCCTATTCTGTTAGAAGTCATGTATACCCCACAGACATGTCAGATGATAATGAACATGAGAGCCTGTGAGTGGGGGTCTGTAGTTAAAGATTGGACTCTATAGCGGTTGGGCTGTTGGACGAATATATTGGCTGTGATATCTGTTTGGTTTTTTCACAGATATTTGTGGTCAGCTTCCTTCAGCTCTGTAAATAACTATCTTGTATGTAAAGGCATATGCTAATGGGAAATGCATATACATATGCTAATGGAAAATTTGTCTTCAGACAAATTTGTCTTATACTAACTAAGAGGAACTACCAGTTGTAGTTAAATGATTTTGGCCTCGTCAAGCTAAAAGATGTTGCAGAGCCTTTGGCACCAGTTATTAAAAGATGTAGTGAGTCTAGGTGTTTATTTGAGCCTAAATCTAAACTTTTGATCTTGTGTGGATTAGAGAAAATTCAGAATAAATTCAAACTTGCACCCAATTCTTGTTTCATTGAAGTCATTGAAGATGTACAATCAATCCAGTCTGGAAAGAAAAACACATTAAAAACCCCAAAATACCATGACATTACTCATGGGCAGGCATTCACACCTCTGATGAGTCATCATATTGTAGATCCTTTTGGGTTCCTGGATGAGTACAATTTCAAATCAATGAATTTTTTTTGTCTTGTCTTTTTTCTCTCTCTCAGTGATTGAGGGTGGCTAACAGCATCTTCAGCATGACCTTGGTTTGTTAAAAAAGGAAAGGCAGTTGGAAAGCCAGTTAAAGTAAACTGGCCTTGTTATCTGAGCTTCTGTAGGCCCCGCTACCATCCTTGCAGTTTACGTTTTGGTACTTTGATTACAAACTCTTTCTGTTTAAGCTAAAACATCCAACCCATAAAAATGAAACAGAATCAATATAATATGCGGTTAATATTTACCTTCATGAACAACACAAAGCAAACACATGTACAGAATAATCACCAGTGGTATTAAAATCAGTTTAGACAACTCACAAAGCCTATATAGTGACACGCGTTTGCTTTTACACACTTTTTCTTATCAAATTTGATATTTCAGAGAGCTCACTTGTCCACAGTCACAATAGGAAGAGCTGATTCTGCTGAAGGTCACCCTGACATCAGAGCTGAATGAATGACATTTAGAGTACAATTTCCTATTTTTCACCATTTTCTTTGAAAGGAGTTATGCTACGTGAACAGACCATGCATGCGTCCACAGAGCCATACTCGCACACAACCATACAGAAGCCTTTCAGCTGCCGCTAAGCTATTGTATTCTACTACAGTGAGTTACATTAATGACTTGTCCTGTTCCCCGGCCACTTCCTTCACGCTTTGGATCCCATCAGATTTAAAATATAGACTGATGATTCAAAATGTATTTAAAATTTGAAAATTAATTGATGGTCAAACACTGAAATAGAATATACTCAAAATAAAGTTCTTAAGGAAACACTCTAAAATATTTCTTAAGAGCCTTTGGTTATCTTCTTAATTCCCAGAAGAATCAAGAAGTACATTAGACATTATTTCAAAAAATAACAAGATTATGTATTATATAAACGTCCTCTTTTTGCTTATATAAATTTCCAGAATTATAGCTGGTACTTTTGCTTCTGTTATTAGAAGCTGGTATTTACTTTCTAACCCTGTTGCAAAAGGACATGTCTCTTTGTGCTCCTTTCCAGGATAATCAAGTCATCCTTGTTCACATGCCTCCCTATATCTTTCCCCCAGCACCTTGACCTTTATCTTCAGCTAAATCTTATTTGCCTTCAAGACTTTATAGGGTTTCCCAGTCATTCATAATCTATTTGCAGTGTCCTACAGACTTTTCATTGGTATGACATTTGACAAAAAACTTAATGGTAAGATATTTCAGTCCCTGTATTTGTTCACCGTTGACTTTTAGTGATTTATTTTGGAAACAGTAAGTGAATATGTTGTGAGATGCTTTCCTCGGGTTATATTTTCCACAGTTTAAGGAAATTGTAGATATATATTTCATCAATCATTTATATTTATGAAGGCATAGGAAGAAATAAGAAAATTTTTTTTTTTAAATATGTTACTGTTTACTGTCAAGTTTCAAGAGAATGCAACGCACTACATAAAAAACTGTAGAATTACAATTATTAAGTGTCACAAAATATGGAATATAGTTTATGTACAAAGTATATTTCTAATCATGTAAATTATGTATAAAAATCTTGGACCTTGAAATTTCTTTCTACACATTTTTTAGGATATTTAGATGTGATAAGGCGTGTTAGAAACCCTTAAAGCTCATATTTTCAAACTGAAAGTACCCTGGGAAATAACAACACGACTCTGATTTGCAGTGGAAAAAAAGGAAGAAGCCATAGATATAGCTGAATTCTTACCATAAACAGCTTCTAATAAGATCTGGACAATATTATCGACAGCATTTGGAAATGCCAAATGATATGTGCATTCTAAAGTCTAGTACCATAGATGCTGTTTGGTGGTATTATGCACCGTTTCCATTGACAAGAGAAAGAAGAACATAGAGCAGCAGGAATAGGAGAAAAATAGTTCCCAAATAGACATTTCGCAGAACTGCAAACAGTTCACACAATGATTCAATGGCTTGTAGAACGACCTTTAGCAACTTGAAGTTAATGCTTTCTATATAAATTTATCAATTTCTTACACTGTTGTGGGTGAATTCAATTGAGGTTTGCAGGGATTTATTTAGGCACAGCTCTGTTGAGGTCAAATACAGCATTTAGTCATTCTGTTGTCGATTTGCTACTGTGCTTGGAATCTCTGTCCTGTTGCATGACCCAGAGTTGACCAATCTTTAGCTGTTGGACAGATGGCCTGACATTTGACTCTACAGTGCTCTGGTGTACAGAAGAGTTCATGGTCGACTCAATGACTGCAAGGTGCCCAGGTCCTTGCAGTCATTGCAGCAAAATAAGCTCAAATCATTACCCTCTCCACCACTGTGCTTGAGAGTTGGTATGAAGGCTTTGTGTTGATATGGTATGTTTGGATTTCACCAAATATTTCCACTTTGGTCTCCTCTGTCCAAAGGCTGTTGTTTTAAAGGTCTTAAGTTTTGTTCAAATGCAATCATTTTCTTTTTTTTTCTCCTGGCAACCATTCTAAACAGGCCATACTTGTTCAGTCTTTTTCTAATTATACTATCATTAACTGTGATATTTAACATACTAGCATGCTAGGTTTTTGTAGTTTCTTTGACCATTGCAACCTTGGGTTAAATTCACTGGGAAGTCCACTCCTGGGAAGACTGGCTGTCCTGAATGGTTTCCGCTCGTGAATAATCTTTCGCACAGTAAAATAATGGACTTTAAATTGTTTGGAAATGGCCTTACAACACTTCCCAGATTGGTGGGGAGCAACAGTTGCTTTTTAAAGATCATTACTGATGTCCGTCCTCCTTGGCATTGTGTTAAAACCCTCCTGACTGCTCCAGACCTACAAACTGCCAAAACGTCTGATATAGAGGTGATCACACTTGCTGATGATCAGTTAATTACCTGCATTTGAGTAACAGCACCTGGCTCCTCTTAATTCCTATGAAAGAAAAATTGCAAAATGGATAAAGACTGACCTCCAAGATCATGACATAATAATTTACCAGGTTTTGCACCATTTGTCACATAAAGTAGATTTAATGAAAGAAGACAGAGGGAGATCCCAAACTCAAAGTATAGTTGCTCTTGCAGGAGCAACACCAAAACCTGCAGCGAAAAGAAAACAAAAACGGATGAGAAGAAAATGTTGGACTTTTCTGAAGCTGCTTGTTGTGGAATTCCAATTTAGTTCCACTTTGTTCCTGAATATTGTGCTCTTGACTAGTGTGCCTTGGAATTTGAGACAACCATATCTTAGTATTTAAAAAAAAAAAACAACTGCAGAAAATGTTGTAAATGAACTGTTAATTTAATGTGTCAGCTCTTCAAATATACTCATTTCCCCATTAAAAAACAACAACAAAAAATGCTTTTAAAAATATAAGGTGATGGAAGCAAGTTATATCCAAATGGAGCTGTTACAGCAATTAAAATTTGCAGGTGTGATAATGTTTGTATTGTCAGACCATGGCATGTTTGACAGCCCACTTTTGCATCCTTTAGACAAGCACCACCAACTCATAAGTGTCAGATGACATACATGCGATTTTGTCTGCATATATGTACCTTGAAATACTGACTTGCACCTTGTTGTGCATTTGGCACAAAAGGTTTGAAAACCGATAGAATAGGGGTTTGCTACCAAACATTTGGGTTTAAAACCACATTATTTCTCTATAAAATAACATGTTTCTCAACAACTCTTCTTCTTTTGACCTTTAGAGCCGATGGACTCAGGACCTCATTTATGATTTGCTTCTATTTCCTGCAATCGGTGGCTATGGCGCAAGCTTCCTTGATGGTCAATCGTCAATTTTTGATATCTTCCTCAATGTGGTTTCTCCACATTGTCTTTGACGCCGACTTTTGCAACTTCTGTTAGGCTGGTCTTTTGCACCACAGGAGCTTGAACGATATCGGCCCGTGATCCCAAGTACTTGAATTTGTTAACCTGAGCCTTGAGATGATGGTTGTTGTGATTTGGCACTGCATAAATAAAACTGAATAGAATAGAACTGAATTTGACTTTAGCCTGTATGAGTATGCATGAGTTCAAAAGGGGTGTCCGTGTCTGTGAATATTGAACTATCACCAGCGAACATCAAATAAGTTAGGAAGCCATCTTCCCCAAAATTGAACTCCAGTGTTCAATTTTTCTCCTTTATAAGAGGTTTGGAGAATAGTTTATGAGTCATCTTTACTAGTTTAAACATATTTGAGAGAAAATAGTTTTTGTTTTTTTGTATTTAAGTGGAAGTGTAATAGTAATATTAGCCTCATCTGCAAAAGATGTCATATAACCAACACAGCGATATATTGGCTAAAGAACCTGAGAGGACTTGTGCTTTGATATGATAATATGCACTACCTCGCGAAAGTTTAGATATGTTGAACCAAAGATTCAACCACAGTAAAAAACAAAAACAAACAAACAAACAAACAAACAACAAAAGCACTTCTTTAAGGTTCCTGATTTAAACATCCTTGTTTACGTCTGGTATCACATAATGAGGCACTGTGACATCCTAAATGTATAAATTCATCCACCACCACGTTTAATGCCTTGAAATACAGTTGATTGATTCAAAAACTATTATTTCTGAGCATTTTCCCAACTTTAGTTTAGTTCCCAAACTTTTACAATTCATGGTTGCAGCTTTTTCTCTTCACACTTGTTTCTGTGGGCATTATCAAGCGGAGCAATTTGGGACACACGAACAGATAGATGTCAGACCCGAAGACTTCTAGCTTTATTATACTTGGAGAAAAATTATTGTTTTGTTTTTTTGTGTATGCCAAATGTACCAGTGTTGGGGGTCTATATTACTTCTTCAAATATAGATTAAACCAAAAACGTGTTATATTTCTGATATGAAGTCAAAGTGGGTTGCTCATTGAGAAAGTCTTAGCTATTTTTATACAATCAGCTGTTTACGAACCAGCACTCCAAAGGCCTCTGGGATCAGATGGTTGTGACAACTTCTTAAGAATGTTTTTTTCTCTTTTTTTTGAAAACACAAAATAAAGAAAGCCATAGCCCTCTAAACAACCAGAAACATGTTCTTGCACCACACTGTGAATAGGATGGTCTCTGTAGCCTGCAGTTGTGGGGGTGTAGGAGAAGGAGGAGGAGGGTGCAGGCTGGTTGGAATCAGTGACATTCTTCAAGGCCAGTGTAAGATTAAAGACCAGGGCTGTCGTGCCTCTGATCATATATTCACAAAAGATACCCTGTGAAGAACACATCTTTAAAGAGAGGCTGGCTGAAAATAACACCACTACTTCTGAATATTTGTGGCAGGGTATTATACATATCATATAAATGGTCTATTACTGAGTAAGGCGCTTACAAACCAAAGACTTTTTTTTTAACTTGCCCTTCTCATTCTTTCACCCTCTCGTTTGGCACAGTTGTGTGAGCAGCTGCCTCCAGTGGCATGAGTTTGTCCTCTGTGATGTTTTATGTGTGTAAAAATCACAGATCCTAGATTTGGATTTAACTGAAAGACTTTGCAGTCTCTCTATATCTGTTTTTTCTGATCGCAATACCTCCAACATTCTAGCATTGTGGCACTGAGCTTAAAGAGCACTGATTAAAAAAAGCTAACAGCCTTGGGCACAGTGTGCAACCACAAGCATTTATGCAGAAATGAAAAATGTCAATAGTGCTTCCTTCCATAATATTGCCTATTTCTCCGGCACATAACACTGGCCTGTGACTCATGAACATAAATTCAGTGCACATAGTATACTAAACCGAGTAATGATTAATATAACTTTCATCTTGGGTTTGCTTCACTTGGTGTGGCCTTGAGCTTTTTTATAGTCATGGCACAGTGGAAAAATGTAATGGCTTGCTATTCTGCATGTCCTTCAAATAAAATATTTCCATAATGGATTCTCATTGGTAGATATATATACATAGACTGCACCATAAGCTTTGCCCTCTTTGTATCTTTCACAAGAGAGTTAATCAAAAACTCTGCTTGATCTCACAGCCCCTGGAAAGCAACAGCAAATGGCTCGGCTGCTGAGAAGTATTAATATAATAATCAAGCGTTTCAGGTTGCTCTTAATTCAATTGTCTCTCTTAACATTTCCCAGCTATGTCAATCAATGTGCCTGCCTTGTCTTTAAAGCAACAGAGGAGTTATCCATTCCGGCACCATTAAAACATCAATGTCTCATTTCTGCTAAATGGCAGAGGAAAGATAATTGGCATGTGTGCATGCATATTAATTAACTGATAATGAGACGATAAGGCCCCCTCTTTATCTGCAGGTGTGGAGCCACTAATCAATTGGCAGTGAAATGGGGTAAAAATGCGCTTCTTTTATCCCACTACTGAAATTAAAAACCTATTTAGTACCACGTTTTCCAACAAAGTGCTTTTCATTTATCTTCTCCGGCACATTATTCAATCACACTTTCCATTTGTATAATGGTAATATTTTCATGTAATTTCCCACTGCCTCTGAGATGGGTATTTTTGATATGGCTTTGTAAAATGGCTATTCCATTCCAGCTCCATTCACTGGTAATAAACTTACAACCTATATTTCAGATTAAATGTCTTTAGCAAATGGAACCAGCCTCAGACGTCTCACAGCAGCGGGGGAAGATCGCTCCTGCTCCCTGGTGGCAGCAAAGGGAACTGTTTCCCCTTTTTCTATGCCCCCTGGTGGCAAGGAACATAAAGTTCTGGAAGGTCTTCTCAATCCAGCTCTTGGCAGCAGTTTGTTATTTGTTGTATAAAGACTGTCCAAATGAACACCGGTAGCAGCCCTCTCATATGCAGAGCATCCCATCTAGCTGAGAGCTGCAAGGTACACAGAGCTAACACATAAGTTTACTGTCTTAAAGAGTTGCTGCTTTAGCCTGCAGCAGTATTGGAAGCATTTAAAAGAGAGTGTTGTAACTATCAGCTCTGACCAGAGGTGTGTGAGTGCAAGTAAAGAGGAGGAGGAGAAGAGAATGAAAATAAATGATTGTGAAAAAACAAAGCAAGGTACGCCGCAGGAAACGACGCCGAAAAAAGAACATAAAGCCAACAGAGGTACAAGACAACACAATGTAATACTCCAAACGATATATTTATCACAAAATAGTTTCTAGACTTTGACAATAGGAGTCGGATTTCTTCAGAAGTGTGCGTATTTGATTATGTGTGCCTGGCCCAGATGACAGACGTTGATGGACAGTAGTGCAGCGTCGCCTCATCCTGCTGACAGGTCCTCCTTCACCCTCGGACAGGCCAATCTGTACACACAGCAACACAGACACCACAGAAACCTTCTCAGTCACCACGCAGCCCATTTGTCACGTCAAACTGCTTCAGATTGACACGGCGGTCAAGTTACAGAGGTGATTGTATCAAAGTGACCCCTATGCAATGGTCATAAATTGCTTACTTTACAGAGGTACTGTATTCTTGTTCATTGATAGAACTAAAAGGAGAATGAAAGGATGTAGTCAGATAATAACTAACAATCTTAAAGGCAGATTATGAATAACATTAAAGGAAAAAATGGTCTTACAAGAAGAAGAGTTAGGTACGGTGTAAAGGTGGCGCTCAGCTGGAACTCTTCGTTTTTTCGTCTTTTTCTTTTTCTGTTGTTCCATTCGTTTCCCCTGCAGGCGCCTGCTTGGTGGAAGTGGCCGTTTTCGGCCTGTCCTCTGGCTTTTCAGAAGGGTCAGCCACTGTGGCCCCCCTACTTGTGTTGCAGCCCATGATTTTTCAAAATTTGAGAGTGTGCAGCGTGTCGTTCAGCTGATAGTTGTCCACAGGAGTATGAAGTGTCAAAACACTGGTCGTCACCTTAAAACTTGTGTGTTGTGGGCTCAGGTGCATTTGTTCTCCATGGCAACTATATGACTTCCTGTTGTGTTAACTTTGTTAACGTGACAGCCTATTGGTTTTATTTTACGGTCCTTTGTCTGTTGTATCACATTGCCTTTTTGCAAATACTTCCCTAAGCGACAGTGGTTGAGAATTAACTCTGAAGCAAAACATGGTTACTGATAAACACTGAAGCGGGCTGTGTGTCAATCACAGAGTAGCTATGGTTACTGACTTTTCCACAGTGGAAAAATTTGTGTTTTGATTCCCTTGGAGGAGTGAGTTTTATCCGTCGTCATTTCACAAAATCCAATTTACATGAAAACTTTATAGAGCAGAAAGAAACAGGTGTAAAAGTCGACAACTTGTGATCAGAAAAGTTAGAATTTAAAAAAAATCTATTTTTTTTTATTTAGATATTGGATCTATACATGACATGTTTCTGAATTATCTTTTTGTGAAGTGTCTTTCAAAATCTTTGAAAATTGGTTTAATTTACAGGTTAAAGTGGTTAATTTGCATTGTTGTAAAGTTTACAGTATTGTGATATGCTGGATGGTGCAGAGCAGGCTGTGGTGTGCATGGTCACTGGGAAGTTAAGAGTGTCAAGGGTGGCCAACATTAAATTAAATTTAAGGGGATGATGCTGTTTAGATTCATTCACTGAATTTGACCTTATATACTAGCTTTATTGTGTCTAAGGGTTTGCTCATATCTTTCTATATTCAACTGCTTAAATCCACAAAGACCAGTAAGCAACTGGTCATATTCTGGACACAAAGTAAACTCTACTGGAGCTAACAACAGGAATTCTTACGTGACATATTTCTAAGTTATTCCGTCGCTGAAGTGCTACAGCTGAGGGTTACCCCACCTTTGAAATCGCACGTTAACCCTCGATGTAACACAACATAACAAAAAGGAAAGAGGCAGTATATTGTGGTGCTATTCAGGAATAGCACAAATTAGTTACCAATTAAATTTTTCAAGGAGGCAGATTAAATTAGCAAAATAAAATTACAAAACTCATACAAAAAAATCACCACAAATAGAACTGCGGCTGAACTGAAATTTGAAAAATGATATAGAAATAGAAAGGCATCTGTTCCATTGCCAAACCCTAGTTTTTTACATGATGTTGCACTGGTTGGCAGTGTTTCTTGGAGGTTTCTGGTCCTCACTGGGTGAAATTAGTTTCAAAGAAGGCGCTGCACTGAACTGGTTGGGAAATAGACATTTTTCCTAGCAACAGGTAGTTGACAGGATGTCACTGACTAATGTGTAGGCCTGCATGACTGGGATATTAGCAATCATTTTCCCAGCGACTGCCACTAACCTCCAACCATTCGCATTCAGCTGAGGACTGCTCATTTTCCCCCTTCATGATGGGTTGTTTGCTGGGGGGGTTCACTTGATCCCACATTATTAATTGTCATCAAGTTAAAATCTTGTGGTTAGTGGTCACGTGTCTTCAAAAGCTCGGTAATATCTCCTTATTGTTAAACTTAGATGTAGAGAAACTTTGTTGCATCAGCAGATGATAATGAAGCCAACTTCTGTCAACTGACACATGTATCATTCTGCGCAATAAATCTCAAAGCAAAACACTTTTCTGTTTGGAAAAGAGCTTTAATAAAATCACCGTGCAGTTTTTGATTGATGTCCTGTTGAATCAGCTGTGATATTCAGTCTGTAATAAACGGTGGCTGAAACTGCTGACAGGATTTTTAAAGATTTATTGAGACTGAATTTGTTTTAGCTTCTACATTTATGTTGACCAGTGCAAGTTTCTGCTACTGTAACAGCACTTTTCATTTATTATTTTTGCAAAAGTCTTACTTTAGTTTATCCTCAATAGTTTTGTGATAAGTTGAATGTAAAAACAACTTTAAATTACTTTAGAGTGGTATGCATCAAACCCCTAGTATCACCAATATGCAGTCAGAATCAAATCACTTCAAACTTCATTCAAACTTTATTCATGCAGGTCATAGACAGGAGTTAATGTTAGCATGTACACTCAAAATTCCAAAAGTAAGTCAAACATAAAAACAGATCAGTCTAGTGAGAACAAATGAGTACATCCTCAAATTAATCACACAGGGCCTTCAAATATGGTGTCAGTTATTAGACTCTTCTTAGAGAGTAATAAGTCTTATTTTAACCTCAGACATTCAGGGTTTGGTGTTCCCCAGTTAATTTAAAATCAATAATTCTGCAAATCATCTAAAAAAAAAAAATCTTGTAGCTAAATTTAGCTAAATTTAAAAAAAAAAAAATAGCTGCCAAATTGTCCATAACGGGTTGCTTCAGCAAATCATGCAAGTCTCCAAAGACCCCAAGCTTTCATGAGAGGATCTGCGGTCAACTCTTTGTGTTGTAGACAGTGCAAAAACCTGATCTGCATAACAGGAATGCCCAAAACAGCAAAGCTGTAGTTTTACAGTTAACATAAAGGCAAAGACCAAGGCTACTAAGGCACATCTAACACAGAGTTGTTCAGCCATGATAACAATACATGTGTGGATATATTATGGTTATGGGAATGCTTTGCTGCCTCTGGGACCTGGCAATTTGCAGTCATACAACTATGAAGTGAGAATAAAAATTTAAAATGCTTTAAGATAACCCTGAGTTGAAATCTTTCAACAGGACAATGATGAGCATGCTGGGAAATCCACCAAAAATTGAGTTTAAAAAGTTCATTGAAACATTTAAAATAAATAAAACATTTTGTACCATGTTATTATTATTATGTGAGATTTAAGTCATTAAGATAACGAACTATAATTATATAAATGTAGGCTAATTATGCAAAAATGACTAAATCAAAATTTTGTTTTGTTATATTAGCTTCAGAGGCCTAAGATACACTTTTTTTAACAGAATTGGTAAATTTGTGCAGAAAAAAAAAGAAACAATTTTTGCCCAAATGTCTATTGGATGCATTTGTGGATACATTTATGTTTTCATATTACTGTAAATATTAATTCCTGTGGATGCAGACAAACACTAACTAATCTGCCTTTTAGTTGCTAAAGTCCTGTTTCAGTCCTTTTTTTTATCTAAGAAAAACTCACTGGGCACTTTGCAGCCTTGTCTTTCTTTAAATTCATACAATATCATGAAGGACACTTCCATCAGGCAGCAACCCAGGATGACCAGTCTTCTATTACTATGCTGGGGATAAAGTGGCTTATTCACAGACCTTCACACATGACTTATGGTATCAGAAAAAATGGTTCCAAACAAAAGAGCCAAGCAATGGAAATTTAGTACTTTGAGGTGACAGAGAATTTGACAAAAAGCAAATGTGTGCTTTACTTCCATCAGATTGGGGGTTGGGCCTGTTAGCTGGAATAAGCTAGACCTGGTCCTGATTCGTTCTTGTAATGCGATCATTGAAGACATTCCTAAGTCGTCTCTGCCAGGCTGACTGACCATCCAAACGAAGCCTTTTGGCTGAGGATCCGTCTCCGTCCTCATCTGTATCCAGTGATACCGCATAGCATCGCATGTTTGGCGACCTGCCCGTTTTGATCATGTTGTTGATCTCACGCAGAAGCTGCGAAAAGAAGGAAGAAAATAATATTCTATTGTGTGCGAGCAAAGTCAACCATTTTTATTCACTAAATTATTTCCAAAACAGGAATGTAGAATGTATTCAGTATCTTCAGCCTAGATTGTACCCCAACATTGTACCCCTACACTTTTTAAGATGATCATGTGAAAAAGAAAACACTATATCCACAGACCTCTGGGGGACTTGAGTTGAAGTAGTAGCAGAGTCCAGTTCTGTGAGGGGAAGGGGTTTCGGTGTTGTATGGTGAAATGGAGATGGACGGGCTGTTGGACAGCTGATAACAGCGAGGAGATGCTTTCCACTGTCGAGGGTATGGAGACAAAGGAGGGGTGTCTCGCTGGACAAGAAATGAAGTGTAAGCGTTACATGGAAAATAAACATTTGCCATTTTTACTGAGTTCTTAGTTTTGTGACATCAGCTCAGAAAAAAGAAAAAATGTTCACTTACTAATGAGGTTTGAGCAAACTGTTTGGCAAAATGCTGCATCTTTGTCGTGTAGACCTGGTTGTAAAAATGGATGAGATTGCCCCGCTCCTCCTGCCCAGGTCTTGGATAATGTGTTGATGGTGTGTTGGGGGTTAGGATAGTGCTGCTGTGCTTTCCATTATCTATAATCAACAATATAATAAAAAGTCACTTATCACTGTGGAACTACTCTTGGATAATGGATATAATGTAGGTAAAATGTTGTAAGTGAATCATTTGGTAACTTGATGGGTGTCATTTTTCTTGTGCAATGAGGCATTGCTATGAGTTCTACCTCTGTATAGTACTTTATTTGGATCTAACACAACACATGCTGCATTCGTTTTCTTTAACTCTACCACCACCAGTGCCACTGTTTCCAAACCACATAGCCAGCTAACAATACATGCGCCTTTCTTTGCCCACAGTGGATTGCAAGCATGTGAGCATGCATTACACATATAAAGCAGTGAGGGCAATGTGTAGTCCCATTTTCAAAACTTGTTGGGACGCATTATGTACATTACTGTAATTACAAGGCTATTTTGTAAGTATGTTTTTTAAAACAGGTGTTCCATAATATTTAAAATGTATGACTTTTTTATTTAAAAGCTTTCTTACTAATTTTTTTAATGGTAGAATTTTCCTCCATCCTTTCTGAAATCAGCACGTTTTTGCAGACCTGCAGATAGAAACGGTAAATGCTGAAACAAGTGCTTTGAGTTGCTACTGTCAACCTGCTAACCTCCTTGCAAGACTGAAATGCTCATGTAAAGCAGGTATAATGATATTGTCACGGTCATTTAAAAAATGTACCTGTTAACATTAAAACATTTGATGATAAACACAAAACAGAATGTTGCTAAAACTGATGGAATCTTGGAATAAGTGGGCCCAGCTGATACACGTTTCAACCTGTATCGCAATATTTTGTTAATTCACAGCTGTATACTAAAGACAGCAAAAAATAAAAACCAAAAATAAAGAAACTTACACTTTTGTTGGCACGTGGCTGTGACTTGTAGCATTTCATTATCTGTTTGAAGGGTATCTCCATCTTGGTAATCTGTAAAGGCAAATGCCGCCACTTAACTGCTGAGAATGTGTTTTCCAATGAAGTCCATGCATTACCAACATGGATTCTTTTTAGGATTACAAATACAGTTTTCCTTTAATTTCATGTCAGTGAAAAGCGATAAAAACTCAGAACATCAGAACATTAATAAAAAGGCTTTTTCAGCTGTCAAGTGCCCTCACAACAGTCTTTAATTTTATTTAAACGCCAAGTAGTTCTTTTCCATAAAACTCCCTGAAGGTTTTACTTCTCCTTGGTCAGGGTGGAGTCAGTTTGGGGCAGGTGTCCAGCATCAGAGGTCTAAGAAGTCTGGCCATTCTGATTTACTGTGGCTTTGATTTACTGCACCATCTCTCTGTTTGCTGTTCTCTCTACCTACATCTTGCTGGTACTGCATTAGTCATCATCTGCAAAATGCTGGTATATCTTAGCCCACCCTGAACATTTAAATGTATTCCCCACTCCCTAAGAATTGTTTTAAGTCTATTATTCATCTTCTCTGAGACAACCACTTGCATTTTCCAGTTGCATTGTCTTGCATTGTTTTAGCTGATTCTGTGCCTGTGCTGAAGTTGCTTTTCTTTCGCTCAGCAAACAAAGTTGATGTATTAAAATTCTGATGGTGTGGTCACTTTTTGTCTGAATCCTTTCGATATAGTAGATTTAGTTTCTGCAAAATGTTTTAGAGAACCGAGCACTTTAGAAACCTTCAGAAACTTGTCTTACGTGTCAGTTGTGATTCGCCTTACCATACAGGTAACTTGTTAACCTAAAAACAATGTTATGTATGGTAATACATAACATTGAGTAACCTGTTATGTATCATACGTAACAGTTTACTCATATCCAGGGTTTCTGTTTCAAAGGAAGGGATACAAGCTAAAAGAATCTGACCTTTTGTACCAATGAATCTCACTGTGTGCGAGATTGTGTTACTAAATCACAAATAACTGTAATTTGTAACACATACCACATCGAACTCTGACATTACTATACTATTCCTCCTTGTTTGATAATTGAAATTTTACTTGGGTGTTGTAAATATTCATGTAGGTTAATTCAACTTTATTTTATTTTATTTAAATAGCACATTCCACATTCCAACAGCAGTTGCCTCAAGGTGCTTAAATAGGTGTGAAACTCTTACTAAGACTAAGACAACATGTCATGTTGTAAGAATAAGTGTAAACTGGTCAACTGGATTAGTCTTTGGAAAACTTCTCAGTACTTTTTAACCATCTCTTTCACTAATAATAGCCTCTAGACAACAGAGACACTTCAGATATTATAAAGATACTATTAAAACCCACCTTAGCTATGATGTAGATAGCACACATGAGCAGTTGGTCCAGGTGACGGTCTACCATTAGACAAGACCAGTGGACCAAGGAATACTCAAAGCAGGTCCAGATTTTTAATCGCAGCTCATCAGATATTTCTAGCGTGGAACACAGCTCCCTCAGACGCTTGGCCATCAAGCTGTAAACCTGAGATAAAGACAGACATGACCACACTAAACATGCCATATAACAACAATGGTAACTGGACCCATGATATAGAACTGACCTTCCGAGCAAACAGATGGAGGGAGCTGCTTCTCTCTTGTCTGTTTATAGCTGATGGGGAACACTGCTGCTCTGTCCTGGCTGAGTGGTTCATCCCCAAACTGACATCCACTGGCAAAAATAGTTTACCACTCAATCTATAATAATAGTGTAAACACTTTGCAGGGAGTGATTTTATTTAGAATGAGTCTTTAGTGCACTGTGTTAATACCTCTTGGCACACCTGGATCCGTTTGCACTGGACCTTCGAGCCTATTTGGATGCATTACCTACATTTGACACAAGGCAAAACTCTCATTAAAACCCGAACTGTTCAAAGAAAAATTGAATTGCTTTGGATATGTTATAAAATGTCAGGCAAAGAGTATTTGTGTTATTGCAAACCTGCTGGCAGGTGGGCATATGGCCCTCGTTGGGTGTGATTTCATCCCACAATGGTGAGTCGCTGGTCCAAGCCAAGTTCTCCAAAATCTTTTCTTCCACTTGGATGAGGTGTGTGACCACATAGTGAGGCAAGCCTGAGCCAACCCGCCAAACAGGCTCAATCACCTGTGAGGACACAGAAAAACAAAAGAGGGAGCATTCAAATCACAGACTAAATGTTACTGTATCACTAAGTGTACAGTATATGGCAAAAAAAAAAAATACCTTCCAAAAGTGATATGGTGCCAGTTTGAGGATCTGAAGGAGCAGCGGGAAGTCACATGGTAAGCTGTTCGAGGTTACAGCGATCTCCAAGCAACAGGCCACCAGACAGCGCTGGAAAAGATCATGCTCCAAGATGCCCTGCATCAAACACACCTGTTTTACATGCATTACAAGCACTAGCTGCTTTACTTCAAAGATGACTCAAAATAAATAAAATACATAAGTTATGAGATCACAGGTGCTGTGAGACATTTATCTGTGACTGCTCAGTTAATATGGTCAAAGCTCAGTTCCATCTTTGGCCACCAGATGGCGTGCACTTACTGAGATGTCACTGAAGCCCAGCCTTTTCCTCTCTTGACTGATCAGGTTCTCCAAGATTCTGTGATACCAAATCCCTGCCTCGTAGCAGCACTTTGCTGCCAACTCTGTGAACAATATTAGATAGATTATTTTTGGCACGTATCAACAACACGGGCTTTATTCCAGAATTTCACACCTGCTATCAAAAGACAGCCTGCTCTCTAATCATAAGAATTTCGGCTATCAACCAGATACACGCTGAAGGCCACATTCCACTGTAAAATCATCACTATACCTTTGGTCTTCTCATTTCCCTCGCCGTCTCTGTAATGCTGTAGAAACATTTGCAGCATGCATTTCAGTCTTGCTTGAATCGCCTCAGTCGAATCTCTGGAGCAAGCCCTGAATCCAAGTCATCGTCACAGAAATTTGAGCAGGACAAAAGGAAATGGAAAATGTAATTCAACAATATTCTGCCATATGCATAAAGTGGAGGTGTAAGTTCTAAAATGTAAATGAAATGCCACACGTGTGTTTTTTAAAGCCCTTGCTTACAACAGTAGAAACTATATTAAAGAATTCCCAGTACAGAAACTTTATCAGCTCTATGTGTTTACACATTATTGATCTTGACCACACCCTCAGTGCTTTTTAGCAAAACACCAGATGTTAACTACACTATGTAGCTGTTAAATTGATCTAGCCACATCTGTACAGCGTGTGAGGCAGGCTGATGAAAGATCTGAGGCGTGTTGCGCTTTATTGCAGCTATTAGTGCTGCGAGTATCAGTATCAGGTTGACGTACACACAGCCTACACAGATAAACACTGTGTGAGTCAGTAATGCTTTGTAACTGCAGGGCTAACCTCAACATTGCGATCAGACAGTCACTAGGGCCAAACCTTGGCTTTCCCACAATCCCCTGTGGCACAGTTGCCATGGTGACCTCCTCACTCACACAGGATGAGAGTCAGAGCAGGAATCAAATGGACACCTAAACATGGAGTGAAAAAATACACATTTTGTTCACAAACTAGAGGTAACTTTGCATGATTCATAATTGAAAATATATTTTAGCTTGTACGAGGACTTGGTGCATTCACTGTCAGTGGGACCTGAGGCATAGGCAGACTAAGCAGCTGCCTATCACACCCCAGATAACTGCAGCGTCATCAGTGTCAACTACTGATTTAATCATTTTCATTCTAAATGGCTCAACGTGGTTCCCTATTGGACACTGTGCTGGCAGACCATAGCGAGCTGCAGTGAATGTGTTTTGCCACAGGGAGGCAGTGTCCAACATTAGTGGTACAATCAGTCTGTGTGCTACTCTTGCTTACGCTGTTGTTGGTCAGTGCAAGTCACGATGTTATAACATACAAAGTACTGAAGGAAAACCAAGTGTTAGAAATAATCAAAAGCGTCCACTGCAGACCCATGTCTGCTTTAATTCTGTATTTTTGAGCTTTGATGAATTTTGGCACTTTTACTGTTCCACTTTCACCCCCATTCTGTTCCAGTTGGCTTGTCAACCAATCAGCAATCAACCTACCTACATCCAGTTGAGCTACTTACTATTTTAGAGGAGCATGTTTGCATAGGTTAAAAACCCCTCACTGTAGGCAAATAACTCGAAAAATACACGCAACCTTTTGACAACGACTAACCTAAAAGCAACTGAACGGGGCTGTGGCTCAGGTGGTAGAGTGAGTCCGCTACTAATTGGAAGGTCCAGGGAGGGATGTCCGGCTCCTCCTGCTCATGTGTCGAAGTATCCTTGAGAAAGATACTGAATCCCAGCTTTCATCTGTTGGAGTGTGAGTTTGTGAGAATGTTAGATAAAAGTACGTAGGTACAGATAAAATCACTGTATAATTTTGTGTGACTGGATGAATTAGACTTTTAATAGAAAGTGTTTTGAATGCTCAAATTAGTAAACGGTACTAAATAAGTACCAGTCCACTTACAGCTACACTGCTATAAAGCTAGCTGTTTGTTAATGGACTGCAACAATTGTGTCTCAAAAAAATAAAACCACACTTTTAAGCCTGTTAATGTATAGTGGACAAATGGTCAAGCATGGAGAATATATAGTTAATACTGACTGGTGATGGATTTTACTGGGAAGGGTGCCCAAAAGCCAGCTTATTTACAGAAACGTCAAACTATTGTCTTACACCTGGAGTTTTATATTTGCTGCTGCCATTCTTGTTATGGATGCATTAGATGGCCTGGTGGTCTTGTTGACAGCACCACTTTCCCCTCTGTTCATTTGCCTTTAGTGACTCATCTGTACTTCCTGTTCTGAGGCAGCTGTGAATAGTCACTTTTGTTCCTGTGCACCTCACATACTGAAAACCTAAGAAAAACATCTCAAACTCAGTTTCCCTGTGCAGGGCAACTGTCAATTTGGCAAGTCGTGTAACAACAGGAATATTTTAGATGCCAGAGAAGACTCATGAGGAAATAATAAGTTAAATACTGAACCATCCTTGGCTCACGTGAATAATAATGGTGGATAATATTGACTGTTAATCTCTAAAAAGTGTGTTTCAAAGCATGGTTTATTCATTCTGCAGATCTGCTGAGAATTGAATACTCCGGCCCTGGCGGTAAAGTCCCCTCTTCTTTTTACAGTCTCTTTGTGTGCTACCACCAGCCTGAACGAGACTCTGTTCCTCTAACCATTCTCACATGTGCTGTTTATTACTGCCTGTGCTGAGTCAGTCTACAATGACTGCGGATGGCACTGTAGGTGGATAAGAAGCAGTTTTGCTCAAAAATGTGCCATAAGGTTTTCAGAGTAGAGCACGTCACACTCAACATTATTATTGTGATTTCCTGATATTTCCTTTCATCTGGCTATACTTTTCCCCCCACTAACAAGACAAAATCAGAACCAGAATTCGTTTAATTCTGACCTTTTGCTTAATCGCCAACATAAGGACATTTCTATATACTTTTGTGATCATTGCAGCTGAATGGATGCCTTTTGATTCTGTGTCCCAGATTTGCTCACAACTTACTGTTCGTGTTGGTTGAAGCAGCAGCTGTCTGATGCGTTTTCCATGTGGAGGAAACTGATTTCACAAAGATGGCGAGGTTAAATGGCAAGAAAAACTCCAACTTTTACTCCAAATGCTGATATCAGTCCAATGGCATCTTAAAACATCAAGTTGTGTCTCATTCTGACTGACTTCCAGCTGCTGCATCTCAGAAGAGACAAACAGGAAGTTGGAAGCATCAATATGCATGCAGCTTCTCATAAATATGAATCACACCCTATCTTGTTATCTTCAGCAGGAAGATCCTGGCAGCACGGTGTCGATTTAAAAACATCACAGATGTGTTTTCTGCATGTTTGTTTGCTGTTTTAATTTTGCTAAAAGCTGGCACAATATCTAAATCACACCCATTTCCTGTTTCCTCTGGACTGGACTCCACTCAAGTCAACTCACATGCAACTCATGCTACGTGAAAATAGGCCTACTTTCACTTTCTAACATGTGCTAGTCCCTTAAATAGAATTAAACTAAACATCGCCTTTATCTTGGTTTATAATCAGACTTTGTTATTCAGTGCATTAAAGCCTGCTGAAAAATAGCTATATAGATGGTTAATGTGTGCAGAGGATTATTTTATTCTGCAGCTTTTAGAAACACTGAAGCAGATCGTGTAACTGTTGCATTTTACTCCAAATAGTCAGCTGACTTCCAGTGCAGTTTATTATTTCTGTGGAACTTTCAACGTAGCTCAAGAAAACAAAACTCATAAACCAGGATCAAAGTCACTCACCAGTGTCAGTGGCTCTTCTGGGATGGTGTTAGGTCAAACTGACAGACTTCTGCTCTTAAAAATCTCTCTTGTGTGTTTGTCTAGCAGCAGCAGAGCAATGCAGCATGATTCAGTGCAGCCAACCTGCTGCTCTGCAGGCTGAGGAAGTTCAGCCCATTGGCCTCTCACCATAGACAAGCCTCAACTTGTCATCTGGTCTGGTTGCTAAGATAAGTGCCAAACAGCAGTAGAAGCGGTTAAACAGGTCACTGAGCACCACCCTGAGGAGAAAAGAAGGACTTGCAGTGAAGAAAGGCCCTCTGCTGCAAGAGTTTGGTATGTAGCCTTGTTCATTTCCAACATTAGTGTCCATATTGTTCCAGCAGAGTTCTGTATCTACTAACGTTTATGCAGTGTTTATGTGCAAATGGATCCATTAAATTAGCTGTGAATTGAATGTTGTTTAAAAAAAAAATCACAAGCAAATATGTAATTGTTTTTTTAAGAAAATACTCAAAGTGAAATAAATTATCAAGCCTCATCTAGAATATTACCAACAAAACTATGTTTTTCCTACTGCGTTATTTCAGTCACACATACTTACCTGTTGTGTCTTTGCTCTACGGCCTAATAGTTTGGGTGCTCACTGCTTCATCATTGTGTCTGTTACTGTGAGCTAGTGCCCTGCTGCAGTATGTGTGTAAACTAAACTGATGTTGAGGCTACACAAATATATTAAATTACATTATTATTAGTATTATAACAATATATATATATATATATATATATATATATATATATATATATATATATATATATGTGTGTGTGTGTGTGTGTGTGTTTTTGCATGTGTTGTGATGCTGAACAAAAATTTGATATATACATGTACAATTTTTTTAAAGGATTCAAGACAAAGCGGTCAACTCCTTGATATAACTGAATTCTTCAAAAAGTCCCTGGGACAAAGTAAAAGGCACACTTAATTGATAGTCAGAAGAATATGTTTAATAAAAATAATTAAACCTCAATTTCCTCTATAGAACTTCATAGAAAGTAATCCAATAAATTACAAATGACTTTTAAGACGTGTTTTCCTGCACTACATTAAGAATTATTTTGACTACACAGACCACAACTTGCAAATATATCAACTGTCCAATGAGAAAGAAAGAAAAAAAGAAAAAGAAAGAAAAAGACACAAACTGACCAGGGTGACATTTAGGATACTATCAAGCTTGAAATAAAAATACAAACCCCATGATGGTAGTTTTGTCATCTCAGTGATTACATGTATGAAAACCTCCCTGTACAGCAGTAGTGTGTTTTGTCGTTCCTCTTGCATATTGGTCATTGTTTTCTTGTGTCTGTGTTTAATGCAGATTCAGCACAGCCTCTTTAGCAGCAAGCAGTGCTTTCAAAGTCTGTATACAATATAACCTTTACAAAAAGAAGAAAAAAAAAGGAAGGAAAGCAATGAAAGCGAGAAGTCCCATCTTGTGTCTACATTTATCTCTTAACGAGGATTAACACAGTCATCAATCCATCGCTGCGGGGCAACAAAAAGTAGCAAAAGTCATCAGTCAGTCACCTACAGCAGATGTAGCAGTGGCTGGGTGTTTGCATAAGGGCACTACAAGTTTAAAGAGCGTAGAGGTGCAGATATACAAAATGACAGTGGCATGTTTAAGTTCATTGCTCAGACATAGAAAAATACCGTACTGTTAGTAATAATAATTAAAAAAAAGAAAAAATGCAATTGCATTGCAAGCAAACCCATGACGAGGTCTATATATAACAGGCATACAAGAAAACCACATTAAAGCAACATTAGAAATCAGGCATGTCTTCAGTCTTTGTTCATGTCTGAACCCACTGGAGAAAAATGCTACAGCTACACTTAAGAACTAAACAGTTTTTTCAGCAGGCTGTCACCCTCAGCCCAAACAGAAACCTCACCTCGGAAATAATTTGTGTATCTAACAGTCCACTGTGTAACAGCAGTCCTAGAGCAAGCACTGTTGTGCTAAGAGAGACTTACAAAAAGGTACTTCGGTTCGAGTGAACTCCAGTGTTTGTGTGTATATCCTGGTTACAGGTTTAAAATGGACATGTGCACGGATGCTGAGCAAAACACACAAGCATGGATAGTGAGCGTAGATGTGAGCGGTGAATGAAAGAGAGTGAGGTACAGGATAAGGGCACTTCTACATCTATCTGAAGCTCTGTTCGTCAGAAAACAGAGTTGAGGGTGAAGTGAAATAAATCAAGACAGCGCTAAAAACTCCCAGCAACAAAAGCTATTATTGAGCCCTTCCTGAAGCTAACCCGTGTGGCACTGCGTAAAATTTAATACTTAGACAATGACAGTGATACTACAATCTTAGCCAGGAACTGAACTATTTTGTGCTTGTGCCCCATGGGCTTTGTAGGAACACAGGTTGCCATGCAATGCGTATCATCAAGGACTTGAATCCTCCAAATTTCCAAAGAGAAATTTTTGACGGTATTAAAAAAAAACAAACAAAAAAAAAAACAAACAACAACAGCAATGTGGTGTTTACGTCTCATAGCCTGTCAGCCCCCACACCACCACCTAACATACAGCCTGGTGAGTTATGGATGCGGCGAGAGGAGCAACTCAGGAAGCAAAACACAGAGGAAGGTTTCATTTAAAATAAAATCAAAAAAGGCCTCTGACACACATTCCAGCAGAGATGAGAACATTGTGTACATTGACAAATCACACACACACCCATGCACATGTACATTTGCACAGTGAAGCCAATCCATTTAGCAAAGTTGAGGTAAGATTCAGTCAAATACACCGGGGTTGTAGAAATAATATCCATCAACACTACAAAGACCAAACAACTCCATCAAGACCGCCAAGGGTCAAAGGGCAGTTTTTTGGCACACAGTAGAAGGTTTTTCTCTGTTACCGCAGCTCAAGGAGCTTTTAGTTATAATTAAGAGATGTGCAGGTGAATGTGAATGCCTACTGTTGGTGGCTAAAGTGCGCCTTGAACATGCTGTGGCATGTTTGTAAGGTGATGGTGAATATTAAAATGTAAAGTCAGACAGTAGAGAAATGAATTATGTTCAACTTCTTTTTTTTTTTTGAAAGACAGATTTAAGATTGTGTACGTCTGGAAAAATAATACTTTTACCATTTTTCCAAGTCCTTACTAAGGAAGGAATCATTTCCTAACTGGACAAGGAGAAGTGATAAATAACCTCTTCAAGATGATATGAAGGTATTTGACAGGTTTGTGAGGCTGTGAGAGTTGTGCACTCGGGTGGAACATGGCAGACAGAGAATCTACAGCTTCAGTGACATTCATTAGCTGCCCAAGTTATTGCTGACATATCCAACGTATGATCTGCAAAGCATAAGTGTCAACGAACCTGTAAAAGTACTATTTACAAGAGAACCCAAAGTGTTTGTCAAGTGTCATTCCCCACACCCCTGACAATCAAAATATATTAATAGTACAGCTCAAAGAGCGTGTTGATGTAGTTTTACTTCTTTTAATAAAATTAATCCTGACATAATTACAATAATGCCTTTTTTGTTGCAATAATTGCATGGTACAAGTTCAGAGTTCAGAAATCTACTAAAGTCTGACATGCAAAATGTCTCAAAACAAGACTGTACCTTGTGAACAAACATTGACATTTTATTTCAGTTTCTTTAGGTCAGTTTTTCCTATTTTTTTTATTTCTTTTTTAAAGGTTTTTGTAGTCTTTATTACAGAACATTGTAGTTAGTTCTTGTATTTACATGTAAAGAAATCACAACAGAAGTGCTGGAAAATCCATATATATATGTGAATATATGTATACATTTCTAGGCAATACATAAATAAATTTATATTTATATATTTGTAGGATCAGTCCTCATCACTGGAGTCTGAATCGTCTGAGGATGAGGAAGAGCTCCCAGACTCTGATGAAGAAGACTCTGCTTTCCCTGAACCTTCAGGACCACTGTTATCCTTTTGTTCTATGGATTCATCCTCTTCCTCCTCCTCCCCCTCCCCCTCATCCAAAGCGTCTTCCAAAAGCTCGTCTTCCTCCTCTCCATCCTTGTCTCCCTCCGGCTGCTCTGTCTCCTGATGTGATGACTGGGAAACTGAAGGTAGAGGAGGAGCAGTTGGAAGGGTGGGGTCACTGTTTGAGCTCTGTGGCTGTGTGGTGGACACAGGAAGGTTAAGGCCTGGAGTGAGAAGCATCCCTGGGTAAAGCATACTGGAGAGTAACAAGGGGTTAAGAGACAGTGGCTGACTGGAGGCTGCAGAGGCAGCTGAAGCACTTTGTGTGGCGGAGGAAGAGGAAGCAGAGCTGGAAGTGGAGGAAGGAGTCGTGTTTGAGCCCTCTGTCCTTTCTCCTTTGGTGTCTGAGGTGTGAGAGGGGGCTTTAGAGGCAGATGGCTCTCCTGTTCCACCGCTGGTTATTCCCTTTGTTTTCTCTTCAGAGCCTCCTGCAGCTTCCTGAGCAGGCTTCCCAAGCAAGCTGCCCATGCTAAGGAGGTTTGGCAGTCCAGCCATACCAGACAGCATCATGGGAAACATGGCAGCCAAGTTACTTGCAGCCAGGTTACTAGCATCAGACGGCAGCCCCATCAGGCCTGCAGTGAGCTGCAGGGACTGCAAATTCTGGAGGTTTTGCTGGAAGGCCTGCAGACTCGTGAGGTCCATTCCAGAGAGGAGGCCGTTTGCCAGCAGTGGGTTCAAACCTAGTGCCGAGGCTGCCGGGTTAGGTGGTGCTCCTGCCGCTGCAGCTGCAGCTGCCGCTGCCTTGGCCAAAGGATTCTTAGGTCGCCGTCCACGCCGACTTACCTCCTCCGGAACAATGGGTCCAGTCAGGATCCTGTCAAACATGCTCTCTGGGAGGTAACCCTGGAAAAGATGGAATGATGTTGGTAGGGTTCCCCAATATAAGCAAATAGTCAGGTAGTGATAGTGGCAACAGTTCACTGTTACTTAATTAGGCTCATTGAGATAAAACTAATGTTGTCCTAAGAGAAGAAGAACAGCACATATTTGAACATATGCATTAAGGTTAGTCAGGCCAGTTTTACTATTATCTGCCCTCAATAACATGAATGGGGTGAATTTAAAAACCATTTCGATGGCACCAAACTGCCGTCTCTAAAATGATCAGAAACAGGTTAAGACCTTCATGACAGTAGAACTTACGCCTGTTTAAATTTTATAAGGTATAAATTTTATAATATGTGAGGGAAGTGTTACTCTGTAACTTACCGACTGTTTAACAACATCGGCCCATTCAGGCGGGACTCCGTACTCTGGGTTTTCCTGAAGGAATCGGCATAGGTCCTTCAGCGGAGGAGCAAAGGCTCCACCAATCTTCAAGAAAGAATACAGACAACATAAACCCAAGTGCCCCTCACTGTTATAATGTACACACTGTCTATATGATTATTAACAAATTAAAAGCCATCTTTGTATTTGTATGGCTGGTTATAACTTAAAAAACACCACCAACACACCTTGCGTGCGTTTCTCCTGTTGATGATCTGGACCCTTTCTTCTCCCGTCAAGCTGTTCACATCAATCTTGTTGGGGTTTCTACAGCGGTGCCTTTTCTGCTTTGGCCGACCATCCTGGAAGTGGAACTGCATTTGCATCTTATTTACCCCCTAAACATGAAATGTAACGACAGTTAGTTACATAGAATGTCTAACTACAAGAAGTTTTCTGCTCATACTGGTTCCTCTGTTTTTTAATTAAATATGTACTAAATAAAATAATGTTTCTAAATATCTATTATTTAAGTTAATCAGAAATTGTCTCTTTTCAACAGACAAGAAGAATTTGAAGCCCTTGGAGCAAAAAAGTAAAGACTTACACAGATAAAAGCTCCTGTGTCTGCCACAAAGCCAGGGTTTTCTTTTAGCCACTGCTCCAGTTCTTTCCTCCTGGGAGCATCATCCCCAGCCAGCCGGGTGCCATCTTTCAGGTTGATAACCGGGACCCTGCTCTCAGTGTCTGCAGGGGCCTGACTGGAGTTCTGACTGTAGCTTGATGCAGGGCCTGGAGCCATGCCCACCTGGCCAATACCCCCCCACCCTGGAGGTACCTGAAAGCATATGAGCATGTCATTATATACTGTATACTTTGCAGAACAGCCACTTTTTAAAAAAACAAATCAGAAGAGCACTTTTAACAAATATAATTGGTTCCAAAAAAAATCAGGAATCTGCCATTTGTGACTGTTTTCTGATTTCTAGCATAACACACTTACTAAGAAGTATGCTCAGCTAACAAAACAACTGCTTACCTGATCGGGAACTGTTGGGACTCTACTCCTGTTCATGAAGAGCAGGTCCATTCCCTCAACGTTCTTCCTCCTCCCTCTCCTCCTTTTAACCACTGGCTGGCCATCTATTACTCCATTTGGCCTCATCTGACCAGTAAGACCTGGAGGAACTGGAGGAGAAACAGCCTGTTAGCAGTGAACTACTGTGTCAGAAAAAGGGCTAACTGTAAATCTTTTCTTAAATTGGAGCCACATTCATATTTTGGTGTCAGGACTTCGACTTTTTCTTACATTTAAGAATTTTATGAACAGACCAGATGATTTTCTTACAGAATTAAGATATTTAATGACTAGAAAATGTCTGTATTGAGTACACAAAGACAATGCAACAGTCCAGACTGTTTTTCTCTGTCATTTAAAAAGATCCTTTGCTACCATCTTGTGGTGCTAAAGAAAAACAGCATTGTCCATTTCAGCACACTGTGCACGAACAGGTGCTCAGATCTTTGCTCTATTTACATTCACATATATTTTAGACAGCACACATCATCAGGCAATAAATTTCTATAGTGCAATGCATTCCCTTTTTGGATAACACCAACTGTTTAACTGCAAACAACTAAAGCCTACTCAAATATGAATGGTCAACACTACTTGGACTACAAACAGAAAACTTCTGCTGCCTAAAGTCTTTCTTGTTGCCTAGAGATTTGCGTATTCATACGCCAAATCTGTTGAGGAAGATTATTTTTAAAGAAACACACCCGTCTGAAAGCTGGACTGAGGTTTGGTGATGTCAGCAAGTCCTGTGTCTGAGGCACTCTGGAGCTCATGAAGCCGAGCCAGGTACTGCTGCTGGGCCTGGGGACCTTCCTCGGACTCCAGGGGCCTCTTCAGAGGTAGACCCTGTTTCTGGAAGGTCAACTTCAGACCTCCCTCCTGTTATACAGACACAACAGTGTAAGACAAGTCTAGGAAAATGACTGTCGGGCAAATGTACAGATTTATAAACAAAGAAAAGCTTTAGACTTTATTTGTTGAGTCTGTCTGAGACTTTCCTGAATGATCACATTCTTTTTGTCTCGTGATTTAAGGATGACTAGGACTGTGCTGTTCTCATTGCTCTCTCTTAGTGGAAATGCTGACTTGAGATCTTGGTTAATTCATCTTGTAAAAAGTTTCTCACAAAATAAAAACAAATATTGTTCAGATATTTTCTGGTTAGTAATACTGGGACACATGGACACACAGTGGGTAGTGCTTAGCAAAGCAGTGGGTGAAGCTTTTTCAGACTGGAGTTGAAAGCCATGCCAAAGCAATAGCTGCTGTCAGCATATAATATCTTAATATTGAAGGTAACAAGCTTCTGGTGTTTAATGATCTGTGATGTTAAAAACCATAAATTTGGAAAATGATCCCCATCAAAAAACAGCATAAAAGGAAAGAATACAAGCAAATCTGAAGCCTGCCATGTTAATGGCCACATTGCTTAGAAGCATATCAGAGAACACCCACAGCAGAGGTCTCCATTTCAATCTGATTATTAGCAAGACCCCCTTCAGTCTAGAGAGGCTTCAGACTGAACCTTATTATATTCTCATGACTGACTGATTTGTGCTCATGTAATCACAGCCCGAGAGCCCAATTCAAATTGAGTGTGTGGGAAAAGAGAGGAAGGCTGCTATTAAATTAATCTCTCCTCCTGCCAGGCAGTCAAAACCACTAATCATACCCAAAGGAAAGCAGGAAGAAAACCAGAGAAACATGCTGAACACGGCAACTAACACCGGTCATGGCAGCAGGAAGTGGTAGGGTCCTAGGATTAGGGCGAAGCGGAGGGAGGAGGGGAGGAAGGGAGAAATCAACATACATCGTTGAGTTTTACTGAGAACTCCTTGTTTTCTGCAACATGCTTGGTCACCTTTGACCCCTGTGGTGAAGCAGAGGGGTCCTCGCACATGCTGTTGGCATTGTCCAGCAGCTTGGTGGTGTAGAAGGAGGCCACAGCGCCTCCAGGCTCATAGACCCGACGTGTTCCCGGCCATTTGCCTTTAAGCACTGCCTGGCAAATGCTATCCAGGCGGTTAATAATCACGCGATCCTTAAAAAGCAAGAGCCACAGAATTTTAGTGTGATTTCCCCACAGCACCTGACCACACTGTAAGTGGACATATTAATGTGTTTTCAGCATTACATCATCAGCAAATTATGCAAACCGCACATATACATAGTTAATCACCTTTGGCCAGTATGATGCAGCCAGCATGTACCCTCCACCCTGGAAAGGGTGTGAAGAGCTGTTGGAGATGCCATTCTCAGCTACATGGGTGTCTTGTGTTTCATCCTGCGTAGCGCTCAGAGATGCCACACTGTCCTCATCAAATCCCTTTACACTTGTAGCAGTGGGGACTGAGAAAAATCACCAAACAGACATTTGAGATCCACAAAGAATGCAACAGAGAAAATGCATTTATTTGAACCTAGATAAGCTCACTGTCAGCACTCCTAACAAAACATTACTTGCTTTAAGTTTTCTGGAACTTACATAAGAAAGTACTCACCCTTCTTTTTTCCTTCCTCTCCCTCACTTTCACTGTCATCAGAAGAAGATGAGGAGGAGGAGGATGATGACGAAGAGCCAGAAGAGCAAGATGAAGAAGAGGAGGAGCTGGACCCTGAATGTGATGAGGAAGATGAGGATGACGATGAAGAGGAAGAAGAGCGTGACGACGAACTTGAGGAGGAGCCATCTGAGTCGGACTCTGAGCCATGCCTGGCGTCCTTGCGGCCCCTCTTGGTCTTCTTCGGTTTCCTCTCTGAGGAGTTGGGTGTGAGGGGTTTCGTTCGTGCTGCCACCATCTGCCTTTCATTGTCCCTGGTTACTGAAACAGGCTTCTCTTCCAGACCTGTGGGAGTAGCTGGTGCTTGAGTCGGGGTCCAACTTGCTCCCTGTCTTTCCTTGCTCTCCTCACCCTCTGAAATTGGTTCCACTTTGGGCGTGACCCCACATAGGTCTGCGTCTCTTTGAGTGGGTGGAGGCAGTGGAGAGCCTGTCAACACTGAGGTGGTAGCTTGGTACTGAGGGTGTAAGAGCGGTGTGGATGTACGTGATTGCTGCTGTGCAGCTTTTGTTTGGCTGTAGTTGCGTTGGGCAGCCATGAAGCTGAGTTCAGGGTCTCTCAGAATGTGGTAATCAGTGCGACTTACACCATGCTTTGCAGCACCAATTAGCAGGTCACGGTCATGAGTACCAGCCTCCCACCAAACAGGTAAGTCAGAGCTCATCTGACACAGTGGCAGACGCTCGTACAATAATTGATGTCGAAGGACTTGTTCCCTCACCTGCCGAAGCAGCTCTATTCTGTACAGGGTACGAGATGCTCGCTCTTCTGTAATGGGCTGGATGTTTAGAGACGGGTCCACTGCAGAGTCTGGAACAAAACGAACAAGCAGGTTTGAGAAAAAGAAATTCTCAACAGGAAACTCCCAGACTTGTTTTTGTCTGCAGCTTCAATGTCACAGTGTTTATCTTTCCACAAATGATTAACCTTATCAGTCGTCTACCTCAGAACTGCTGAGCCAGCTTGTTTACTAAGGTGTTACAGACCTTCCTCCAAAACAAAACCTTGGAGTCTGGATTGAGTGAGCCACATACTACATGAAGCACTGTTTTCACGTTAAGTTATCCAACTAAATGGATTTTCTTGATGAGATCAAATGGCTTAGAGACACTAACTGTTGAAAATAATCTGAAGGATCTTCCCTTCGGATATAGGTGTGATTGGACCATAATATATGAAATTGTGATCTGCATACATGTCTGCAAATAAGAAAATGAGCATCTGACCTCCCTCTTTAGGTGGCAGGCGACACACACGTCGGCACATGGCAGTAAAAGCACAAAGGTATTTCTGCAGGCTCTCATCAGTCTTCTTGTGCAGCCGAGCCATAGCCCTGAACTTGGTCCAATCAAACCGCCCGAGGTTTGGGTCGAAAACGACACCAAAAGTGGAGACAACACGATAAAAGTCAGCCTCTTCTCGTCTGGTCCATCTGTTGAAAGTGGAAAATAAATTTAAATTATATTAATTAAACATACGCTCTCTCTTAAAAAAAAAAAAGAAAAGATTTCTGATGTCTGTGGTTGGCATGCTATTGACCAGTCATGTTTGAAACTGTGGTACTAAGAATGGAATTTGAAAAAGTGCATCAGATAACTGATGGCTATCGTTAACAATCTTGATTTGTATTTACTATTTTTACCATTTTTAAAACTGAAAATGTTGGCATGAATATCCATTGGCCCACTTGAAGTCCTAGAAAATTGGCTGTTGTTCTGGGAGGCTATGTCAGCAGATTGGGTAATGGGTTCCCACACTGCCCATCCCCCGACACATAATATTCTGCTTTTACAAGAGCATATGAATTTTGAATTGCTTCTTTTTCAGCCATCACTCATATAATCTGTGTTCTGACCTTTGTTGCCGTTCAATCTTAGCAGCCATCTTGGGGTTGAGGGTGTCGTTGAGCGTGGGGGGTAGCGGGCAAAGTGGAGCAGACAGCACCATAGTCTGCTGGGAGGACTGAGACTGAGTCTGGTGGATGTGTAGGATCTGGCGGCTCTTGGTGTAGCGCTGAGAAGCTGTTATCAGACGTCTCAGCCTGGCTGTCAGCACTGAGGGGGAGGGCCAGTAGGCACTTTCACTTTCTGTCACTGGAACAGGATCTGAATTAAATAAACAGCAAAAAGAGTGGCATTATTTCTAATATGTTTATTAAATTTACCACTTGAAATCTCTAGATTTCTCCTGCCCGTGGGAGGCCTGTGCTTGTAATCATGATAATTTGCTGTGAATTACAAGCATCTAATACTTACCTCCAGCACTGTCAGTGATAACCAAGTCTCCAGGAGAAGAGGCGTCGTCCTGAATGAGAAGAGTTTATGTTTAAAGAAGAATACTGGAGAACTGGCAACCCCAACAAGTCAAAGTAAGTATCAAATATCTTGATGCACTCTCAATCATCCAGGTAAGGAAATCCTAAAAAGTTGATTCTGTTCAGCTGAACAGAAAAATGCTACATGAACAGAATAAAACTTTGGGGGATAAATATCAAATAGCAACAATCACCTTTGAGTCTTGTGACCTTACCTCCATGTCGTCCTTTAACAGTGCTGGAGCAGGCTTGTATTCTGGATCATCCACATCCCTATCCACATAGAGAAAGTTTGTGTCTTGTTGTTTTTTTGCAGATGACAGATTAAAAGATATCTGGACCAGCCTAATCAAATTAAAGTAAAAGACAAAGTATTTTTCCAGTTCAGGACGGTGTCGTGTACTCACCCATCCATGAAATCATTGTTTCTCTGTTCAGCAGCGATGGCCTTCTCATCTGGTTTTCCCACACGCTCTAGGAAACACAGGGTAGGGTCTCCACGAATAGTGTTGTACTTCTCATAACCTGGGAAAGCACAGGAGGATAGGTAAACACCAAAATTAGTTAAGGATAATGCATGGAAACAGATATGAAGTAGACAAGCTGGTTCATTTCCCACCAACCAAAAATATTTTAGCAGGTTTCCACTGATGGCATGTTACTTTAAATACCAGATACTGACTTTTCCTTTTCACCAAACTCACCACTCTCATCACGGAAAAAGCTTAACTTAAAAGCTAACTTTTAGTTGGAACTTAAAATCCAGAATTACATTTTTTGTACTCAAGTTTAAAAAAAAAAGAACCCCCCCCCCCCCCCCCCCAAGCAAGTCACATTAGTAGAAAAACTGTGTTACCATGCTTAAAGACACCCAGCAGAAGACACTTGTCAGAGATTGCATCCCACCACAGGGCTGGAAGCTCTGAATTGTCAGGCTCTGGAACCCAGATCTTTACTTCACTGTAGAGGACAAGGAAGACGCACAGCTTTAGACAGGTATTATGGGGAGTGATGTTTATACATTTCAATATACTTGCTGATAGCTGTGACCGTTTTTCAAAAGATACTTCCTGATGTATTTTTAAAAAGCAGATGGATTTGATTAAACAACTTAAAAAAGACAAAAAAAACCCAAACCCTTCTACATCTATTTGCTTCAATACAAACATCTTTTATTGTTAATCCATACAAAGCTATTTGTAAACTGTAAATAGTAATTTCATGTTCATGACAGTTGACATGTTTTTGAAAAGATCACAATGTAGTATTATACCTTAAATACAAATAAGGTTGCTATAGTGAATTTAGTGTTGAATCTGACCACGTCAAAGATGCAAAAGCACTGTAGTTGAACCATCTTGTTCTTGAGCAGAAAATAAATAAGTCCCATCTTTCACCAGCAGGTGGAGCTCTGCAACCTTCTAATAAATTTGGCTGATCATTTGTTCCCTCAACAGGTTGATACCATAGGCTAATGACACCACTCCAGGAGAGAAGTCTGTGGCAACGCCTTTAACCCTTTAACCAGAGTTGTCATTTAACATCTCTTTCAAGGCTTTTACTGTTGTATTAAGACTGCGTAATCCATTGTTTTTTTCTGTACAGTGAGACTGCGACTAGTGTACAATTATAAAAATGCTGCATAGAGGTTTAAAAGCTGTCTACTGCTAAGTATAAACAGATGTGTTATGTCCTAGGAAGCGTATAGTGTTTGCCAAATTAAATTCTAATGGAGACCCAAGCAATAAGAGTTGCAGGAAAAACTCGTCTTAGTGATAAATGGTTTTAATTCTCAGTGCAAGCAACCCAAGTTGACATCAGACTAGGTAAAAGTCAAGCTCACCTGGAGTCCCCGCCATCTAGCACCTTCTGGGCCTGGCTTCCTATCACCTCTTGTTTCAGGTAGTAGAGCATTCTGACCCTGAGCAGCACCCTGCACAGAGAAAACCCACTGGTCAGAACAAAGCCCTGACCACTCAGCCCTGCTGAGCAAGCAGAAGTAATACACAATACACAGACATACGCACACAGACTCACCAATTTGTTGGGCAGAATGCAATTAAATGTGTGGTCAGACTACAGACTGTATTGTATACTCATTTCATTTTCACTTATACATTTAGTCACATTCATCAATTTATGCCTATAATCTCTCATCTTTATGTGTACTAAGAGCAAAGTACAGCTATAAATACTCCACTGTACAGGCCTTTGATGGAGCAGGAGACACTACACAACTCTTTTGAAGAGACCGGCATATGTGCCAACCCTGATCAATTAACTATGAATTATTGTATCACTTAAAGTGACATTATTGTATAGACGTCACAAGGGAGTCATGAGCACATCCACAGCTCGGCTCTGAGGACTGAATGAACAGACAAGCGTCTCTCTCCAGTTGTCATGTGGTTGTACTGGCAGTAGATGAAGGCTGGGAAGTCGAGGCTGACAAGGTAGAGAGGAGGCTGACTCACAGGGGAGACATTAGCTCTGTGATGCATGATCGCACATTACAGGCAGCAGGCTTTGAGCGCAGACACAGTGAAGTGGTGGGAATCGATGTGCTGGTGTACCAGAGCTGTAGTGTCTAGCAAGCCTTGCGATTTTCATGGTGACGAAGACCTACGGTCTAGTCATTCTGTAAGAATACATCATGATGCCTGTTGGCCAATTTTGGCTCTAAGGTTTCAAGGACAAAAATAAATAAATAAATGAATAAATTTTGAAAAATCCTAAAATGATTTTTTAGGTCACATCTCTGTTAGTACCATTGTTGGCAGGCTAGTCTGCTTCCTAGTATTTGTGACCACTTTTTCTCATCACTTATACCACTATATTCATACATCATCATATGGATCCATTGCTTCTCCTGCCAAGGCTTCTTTTCAGCACAGCTTTTCTATCAAGAGCACTGAAAAAACTGTGGGCTGCTGCTCACAAATACATCATGTCAGGCATTCCATCTTTCTTCTGGTATAACTAGGCTAAATATTGTTATAAATGAGCCCAAAATCCTTCTTTCATTTACTGACAGGACCATGAACAACCGGAGGGCTCTAGAGTCTGTCCGTCTGTAGGAGTGATGGATGTCTGTGTTGACCAGCCTGGACTTGTGGCTCTGGTAAATTAGAGCTGAACGTCCTCCTCCCTCCGTCCTCCACCCTCCATATTCCTGTGTGACTGGACCCGCCCAGGAGCAGCTGCTGCTTCCTCTGCCTGTCAGCACAACCCTTCATCACCCCTTTTCCAAGCCTCTGTTAGTTGCATTTGTGTTTGTGTGTGAGAGATGTGGTTCACTCAGAGAGGCTGCAGAGGATCTCAGCACAGTCAAACACAGTCTTTCAAAAACAAATAACCCAAGTATGTCTGACATGAGTGGCATGCAAAAAATCTCCAATGGGCTGTACATAGAAAACACCATCAGCGTAACAGAGAGATTCTTCATCATAGATAATATTCTCATCCAAAACACGCACTGACCATAAAATGCCTTCTTAAACCTGCATAGTATAAGTATATTTTCATAATTATATTCTTCAGCATGCAGTAAAAAAGGGAAAAGAAATCTACTGCATTTTATTCAGTAAGGTCCAAGATGTTCACATCGTTATCACCCACTATGACCCAGTTTCATAACCTGTTGATGCTTTAAACTTTTCAAGTCTTTTAGGAAACAGTCTACAGTAATTTACCCCTTTTTCCTATAGCAACCATTGCTGTGCAAGAGCTGTGTCCTACATTTGTGGGTCTGTTAAGAAGCCAGTGCACACCCCCACCCCACCAGTCACATTCCAGGTCCTCAGAGGGAAAACGCACAAGTCAGCAAACCCTGCTAGCTGCATGTCCCCAATTGCCCGGCGTGTCACATATCAGACAATCCCTGGATTCAGCAATACTGGAAAAGGAAACAATGGAGAACTTTCTATGGAAGCTTCAGTGCTCTGCATCCAAAGCCCAATGGACACAAGCTCTGTGTTTTATAGCGCTATTCCCCCCTCTGTAAATAAGAGAGATCTATGACAGCCATTAGATGAGCTGAAGTCTCATGAAGATTCTTATCAGCTAGTCTCAACGTGAAGTCTGTTAATCAATCAGCGGACTGTCAGCTCCAATACATGTTTTAGTGCTTCCTAATTATTGTGGCTTGAAGGTGCCGCGGTTAAAATTTGAGCCATGCGCAAACTGTATTTTCATACACTTAGGCTTCATTACACAAAAAATAAATCGAGATCATCTTTGTTAAAAGAGAATAATCACCACCTGCCAGTTTCTATAATAGCTTAAAGGTTTACATCAGCACTCACACACCTCTTTCTCACGCACGGGAGACTAAACAACGCAGCAATAGACAATTAGTCCCCATCTCCACTATAAGCCAGTTAAATGCATACTCTCTTTTATCTTATAATGATTTTGAAATAGCAATATAGAACCTCTATATTGTGGTCATTTAGAACATTATTTGTTTTAATTGATGAAACTCAAATTGGATGAAGTGAATACTTACTTGTTGCAGTGGTGTTTCAGGTGCTTCTTATAGCCATCGTCCTGAAGCATATGCTCAGGGTTGTGCTTCCTGAGCCACTCAGCCTTGTGGATGTCAAAAGAACTAGATTGGGTCTTCATCTTTTTACCCTTTCTACCCCGAGGAACTGGGGCAGACAAGCCTAGTAAAATAAAAAAGTGTTGTGGTTCAAATTAATTCTTACTACTTACTGATTGTAATAAAGTCAGTAAATGTCAGCTTGAATTGCTGAGACTCACCTAAGTGATTCTGCAACTCCTTTGTGCGTCCATCCTCGGTAGGGGCTATGAGGTCCCACATGAAGCTTTTGATTTTGTCATCTCCACGATAATGGACCAGGCAGTAGGCCAACAAGGCCCTGCAGATGGACTCCACATCCCACTCAGTCAACTGCTTCTTAAAACGGCCATGGTTGAGGATATCCTTCCAACGACCCCATCTGGAAACAGAATGGGAATGCCACACTTAGGAATACTCATTTGAGTATGGAAGCAGACTCTATATAGACTTTTTTTAGTGTTAACGCAAAAATGCATATTGCTGTAATTTATAATCCTGATGGTCTTGTTTGTTTGTATGTGAATGGACAAATTCAAGTGGAGATAATAGGATGTTTAATTCAATGTATTACAAATATTTCAGTAGCCTCTTTGTTGACAAAAATTCAGGTGAGTCCTTCCAAATACCAGCTATGTTATTTAATAGTTAGTATTAAGTTAAACTTATTAAATGTATCTTACCCATAGACAAGCAGGTTCTTCTCTACTCTGAAGCACTCTGTGCGGCCATAGCTGTTCAGGCGATCGTAGTTTCGTCTGAGCTTAGGTTTGGTCTCATCGCCGTCACTCTCGCCCTCTGAAAGCTCTGCTAGCTCATCCTTGGTGGCACTAAAGGGCCTTGTCTGCTTTCTGACACGAGGAGTGTCAATGACCAGGCTGTTCTGTAGAGGGGGGAAAAAATTTCATGGACTTTATGTCTGTTATGCTGTTAAAAGGGAATAGATGTCCTGTGTATGTCACATTCCAATTATCCATTTCTGTGGATATTGTATCCATTTTAGTCTGGTACTCACTCTGCCGTTGACCATATCCATATCAATGTCAGCCTTTTTGGCCCACTTGTCCCAGAAATTAGGGTCATCCAGGGAGATGTCTGTACGGTTTCCAGATGCTACAAAACTGGCCTGAAAGCAGACATCAGAATTACATTAAGTTATAATCATATTTGTTTTTCCCCGTATGCCTGAGTCAGGAATTGGCACAGGTTGAAAATTTTAAAAAGCCAACCATATGAAATCTTCACACTCATGTACACAAAAGGTGATAAAGCTGATGTTAAATCATTTGTACTTAACGAGTTATATTTATCAGATTTCTTGTTTTTTTACCTTGGCAAAAGTGGATCCTCGTCCCTCAGACTCAATGGTAATGGTCTTTGTCCTGCGCTGCAGGATCTGGTCAATGTCCTCCTCACAGAATTTGGCCCCTTCATCCTCCTCATCCATGATTGCCCCGTAGGCCCCACGTCGCAACAGATCTTCAATCTCCTTTTTGGACAGCTGCTGCTGCACAGCCTGTAAGGTAAAGAAAAAAATCACATTAAAGTCATGAAACTATAACACGGTTATAATTACATGATAATAGTTCACAGATTACAAAATAGACTTCAGGTGTGAAATGGAACCACAGGAGGAATGGCACTACATAATGCATGAGTTGATCAAATCTCCAGTTGACAGAAATAGCACACTAAATGCAGGCACACAGATAGAGCGACAAAAAGTGTGCCGAATTATTAAAATGACAAAATTAGCAGCTATATATCCAACCCCGGCATTTGTTTAGTATGCAGATATGTTCAGTCAGACCAGATGTAGAAAACTGCTAATACATCCTCCTTACAGTTCATATAACTCCCAGGGGACACAAACTGCAGCTAAGCATCCACCTACACACCTCACAGTGTTGACACACTCCCTCACAAACAGATTAGACTCTAACAGGATCGGTTACACTTCAAGTGGAAATTTTAAGAGTGACCTTCACGTTTTAGTTTTTATTTTTTTGTTGGCTTGACAAGAAAAAATTGGCTTAGTGTCATTTCCCATTTGCTACAGTGTCCTCCTAACGTAATTCAGTATCCCGGGTATGTATGTCAACTTTTATGTTACTGGAATGGCAGCTGAAAGAAATGCAGCATTGATCTCTTGTCTTTTATAAATGTAATAATTTTCAGGAGATCATTAACTTGTTTCATATCCAGCTTTTCAGAGTTTAAGATGGCAAAGCTGGAGAAGAGAGCGGACGGCGTACTGTTCGTTAACAATAAACAGAACACTTCGATCAAAAAACAAAAAACATTTTATTATAATTTATTTGCATCTCCCCATATGAGGTATTAGTCACTGGCGCTGGGACTCGTGTAATTCTGTTGCAAGATGGTTTCTAATTTACAAGATTTCAAGATTTAACTACTCATTTCTATTCCAGACCGTATGGACAATTCTCAAACTTACCCCTCCCCCAGTGCCTCCTCCCAGGCTGTTATCTCGGCCACTCATGCTCTGCAACACTGCTTTATCCAAACCCAACTTGAGGCTGGCGCGATCAAACATTTCTCGCTCATATGAGTTCCTGGTGATCAAACGGTACACCTTCACTGCCTTGTTCTGACCGATGCGATGGCAGCGAGCCTGGGCCTGTAAAGTATACAAAAACTGAGGAAACTGCACCGAGCATATAATTTGTTTTAATATCTACACATTGATTTGACAGACAGCTCTTCTTAAATGACTCATTAAAATGAGATTCAACAAACAACATGTAAGTTGTTTGTGGAATGACTGAGCATTCACAACATGTACTTTTGACTAGACAGTGTAATGCACTTCCCATGGTGGCTAGTTTTGCTGCCTATTAATTGCACGAGCAGATCTCAGATAACTGTCTCGAAACAGCAATAAAACAAAATCTACAGCATTTCACTGAACCCACTGCTGAGTCCTACCTGCAGGTCGTTTTGTGGGTTCCAGTCAGAGTCGAAGATGATGCAGGTGTCTGCTGCTGTGAGGTTGATTCCCAGCCCACCAGCTCTTGTACACAGAAGGAAAACAAAGCGATCTGAGTCAGGCTTACTGAAGCGGTCGATGGCAGCCTGTCGCAGATTTCCACGAACCCGTCCATCAATACGCTCGTACAGATACCTGCAACATAAATGAAATAAACATGATGAATGTTTGTACAATACCTTTTTAAATCGTTTATTCTGAGTTCTTGTACATGGGATCCAGGTACAGTGCTTATCTAATCAAACACCTCGGTATGTTCAAAATGTGGGTGTTATTCTTTAACAGCCATATTAATTTATCCACACTCAAAACAAGACCACAGTACTTATGGTCTTCACACTATCAAGTATTCTTGTTTTGTTTTGTATTCCCTTTTTCTTAACCCGAGAAATATAAAACTATTTCTACAAGAGGTGAGTATGCTCTTTCATCCTCGTGTCCATAATCATCCCCTCCTACAGTCCTACCCCTTGCTCTTCCTGGGGTTATCCACTTCCACTCAAGAGAAACCTCAGAATCTCCCACTTGTCTAATGTGATGGAGCCCTGAGGGCTTTTGTAACCTACTGCTGAACCCTGTCTGAGGTCTGTGATGCACAGCACCTCACATGTTTACAATAGCTTCAGGTTTGTTCTAGCTTCTGGTGGGCAGCCAGTAGAAAGAAAGACGAGAAAGAGAAAGGAAGAGCTAGAACAGGACAGTGAAGGGCTTTAGCTGGAACTTAGTTTGTACACATTAGCTTTATATCTTTGATGAAAGAGGAAAAAAATAATTCACGTATATTGATTGAAATAGTTCTGTGTATTGCACTCTGAAACCCTGTGATGGAACTGAGACATTATCAAGTTAAAAATGCTAAAGAGAAGATTAAAATAGCAGGCTGTCGTGTAAAGTGACTGGCAGTTTGGTGTGATAATTGGATATCTCTTTGAACATAAAGGAAATTAGAAATGTAAACAATGCAGGTAGAAAGGAACATTTAAAACTACTACTAAGTGTACAACTAAAACGTTGTTTGGTTGTGTACAGCAGATATGGTGCTTCCTTACTACCAGACTGGATAGAACGAGGTCAAAGGTAAGCGAGTAAGGGCGATATCACATTTGAACTGCAGGACTACAGTTTGTCTAGTTACATCCTGTTACCTTCTCTGAATGAGGTAGTCTTCCAAGATGTCCAGACAGCGGACCATTTGGGAGAAGATGAGCACCTTGTGCCCTCCTGCCTTCATTTTAGGCAGCAATTTGTCAATGAGGACGAGCTTCCCAGCAGACTGCACCATAGCCTGCAGGTGAAAGTCTAGGGCAGTAGGGCTGTGCACTTCCCTGAAGTCTTCTAGGATCTTTTCCTCTGCTCCTGTCATAGCAAAGACATGGGCGCATTAAAAAAAAGTGAAGCAGTATTGTCAAAGTTAATTATTTTATTTAAAGCCTGACTTCAATTCAATGACTGATATATAAGAGCATAATTATATAAGAAACAATGGTACTTGTGTACCATAAAAAAGCAGATTAAAGAAAGAATTTAAATTTGCTAAATTTGGCTGTTAGCTCTAGAAGGTGAGAACAAAAGTTGTTAGTTTGCAGTTATTACAGAACAGAACATTTAAGCTTTCAGCGCTGTCCTACCTTTGATTAGGTAGGGGTGGTTGCAACACTTTCTTAGCTCCATCATAGTGTTGACCAGGTTGGGCATATTTGCCTGGCCAGCTCCTTTAGCCAGGAAAGAAAAATTCTTCTCTAGGATGGCACGGTAGTATTTCTTCTGAATGTTGGTGAGCTCAACTTCAATGATGGTTTCCTCTTTCGGAGCCAACTTCTTCTCCACATCTTCTTTCAAACGACGCAGCATCATAGGCTTCAGGATACCCTGAAGCTTTTGCACCTGTGGGTCACAGAGACAGTTTGAACTCACCTTTGGCAGCTGCTTCTATGCTGCACTTGTTTGGGGGCTAAAAATTGTATGTTTGAAAAGGATACAACTGTAGCTGTGTTGGGTTATAACGAACAGTATTATCCAAGTCATCAAATTTCCATTTCCAAATTTAGATGTATTGCATTTAATAAGTGTATTTTAAAAGTTATAGAGCAGCAAAAAATGAAGAAATTCAATTTCTGTTCCATATCATAGACAGACACGTATCATTACACATGGAAATGTGTATTTCACAAGTATAGTGGGTGATGCAAAGAACCACTAAAAGTAGATAACATACATTATGTAAATAATCACTGGCTAGAAGTGTAACTCGGTGTCAGCTCAGCAGTTGACTGCAAAATTATTTTCATTTCCAGCTACTGTTAAGAAATGCCACAGTGGGGGAAACTATTTGCATCATTTTGGTGTTAAGCGCAACCATAGTAACACATACAATTTCGCTCTTAAAGCAGAAGTCGCTGAAGAGTAAAGCTGACCCAAGCACAGTATTTTATATTACAGAGTCACCTTCTTCATATTATCATTATTATTGTAGCTTGCCAAAGAGATATAATCTAGGCCATCTCATATGTATGTCTAGTAATTTCTTTCCTTCATCTTATGAAGACCTACATCTCACAAATCATGAATTTGTGCTGTAGTGTAGCATCACTGCGTAGATACTATTACACTCCAAGGACTGGGCCAGCTTTACAAAGTGCTTTTTTTTTATTACAAACCCTGTGCAGGACTTCATTTAATATCAGTTATGCTGTGTGGAGAAAATAAGTCTCCTAACAGCACCAGCAGCTTTTACTATGAAAAGGATTACACATTTCTAAATTTAGTTCCATGTGTTGAACGCTGGCTGCTCCACATTTTTCAACTTCCACACTCCTGACATTGAGATGTTTTTAGCAGCCTTCCATTGAACACCTCTTTAGTAACACTGACTAAAAATGAAATGCCAAACAGCAGTATGTAGCAGGAAATGCGAAACTGTCACATAGCCCAGCACTGAGCAGTGTAATACCTGTTATCAGTTGTTATTATTCACCATGTGTTGGATGTGTGTGTTTTATGACTGTGCCCTAGTTAGAATAGGCTCCAGTTCAAGGGTTCCGTCTGTACCAACAGTATCTTCACATCTGATGAGCAGTGTGTTTGAAATTTGACTGCCCATTCATAAAAAAAAATTACCAACACTGAAAAGAAAGATCTCTTTTAGATTCTGCAAATATTAAGGTGCTGTGTGGAGCCATAAAAGCACAACAACACAACACACATTGATGCAGTTTTTCTCTAAGGTGTATTTGTGTCATGGAGAATATTGAGAATAAAACTCTTGAGACAGAATGTGCACATATCTAAGCTCACCTGCTCTTCAGTCTTAAGGTCTCCAAACTCCTGCATGAAGGTGTTTTCAGAAGGGAAGCGTGCCGGCTCCAGAAAGTGAAGCAGGCTGAAGAGCTCTTCCACTGTATTCTGGAGAGGAGTACCTGTCAGCAGGACCTTGTGTTCCTTGAAGAGGACAAGAGTTTAAATGTGAAGTGAAAATTGCTTCAATTGGTATTTCTGAATAAAATTTGAACAATGTGTAATAATTTTCTCTAAGCTCATGATTTATCTACCAGGTTCATGAGCTTGAATCCCTCTAGCAGCTTGCAGTTCTTGTTCTTGAGACGATGGGCCTCATCAATAATAACGCAGCGCCACTCTATGGCATTGAGTTCAGGACAGCCTCCAAGAATCATCTCAAATGTGGTAATAACAGCCTGAAACCTGTAGGCACCACGTATGATACGACCCTGAAGACAAAAAGGGGAGAAGTGTACATATTTCATCCGTTTCAAAAGTGGAGGCACTGCATTTGCTTAGTTAAAATATCGTATTTTATCAGCTAAAGTATGCTCAGTGTGTTTTGTGATTAAAACAATTTTGTTTTCTGATTACACAAGCACTGAATCTGAAAAAATGTACTGGAAAAAGTGCTATAAACAGATGCACATGAAAGGTACATAGTTCTTCTGACACAGCTTGCCCTTTTCTGTGTTGACATTAGAAACCTACATATTTGCAACCTTTTTAGCTGTTGACAGCAAACACAGGGTTTCCTTTATTTAGACTTCTCAAACATCAAAAAACATACATTATGGTTAGGAGGCTATCTACAGCATATCCAGTACACAAGCACCTGCCACTGAGTATTTATTATTTGTTTATTTGTTTGTCTGTCTGGGAAAGCTTTGCTTTCCCCCGCCCCTCCATTTGTATCCATTGCCTTGACAACAGTCCTCAAGGGATACTCAGTTATCCAGTAACCCCCTCCCACAGCCAGCCAGCCAGCCAACAGGCTGCTGTTGAGGAGTCAGTCACTCTGATATGCCTGAGCAGCGATGACAGAGATCTCCCCGTGGGGGCTGCTATGACATCACAGGCTGCCTGGGAGACAGGCTGGTGGCGGCTCCACTCTGTTCTCCTCTCGCCTTAGATTCCTCCTACGTTTCGTCAGAATACTAAAAGGTCCTAACTGCCTGCTGTGACACATCACATGGCCTGCCAACCACATAAAGCTTCTGTTCAAGGCTCACTAACTACCTAGCAGCCTACATATTGTCAGGCACGGGCCCTATTTGGATTCTTGCTGTATGCATATCTTAGTATTATAAACCAGATATTTGTTGAAACGCTATCTCTCCCAGTGTGAGCAAACCCAAGCTGTTTATAGATTTATATTTTATACAGGCTGACAAAAATCAGTACAGCTACAAAGTGATACCTTTTCAAGCAATTCTGAACACAGCATTGACACAAACCTTACAAACAACTTGCACCAAGCACAGAAATCCACTGTGCTTGAACTGTTGATTGTTCCTGTCTTACGGCAGATGAGTTTTCCTTGAAAAACATGGTGTTAAATGAGGTTGCTGCACTAGCTATAGGACTGTAAAGGGTATCTGGCGTTTGTGTTGCACATACAATCACGGTTTTCTTGGCTTTTCAATATCCGACTCCTATTGTTATAAGAAGGCCTCCTGCTTTGAAACTTATCATTACACTACTCGTAGGATTTCATGTTACTGACACAGTGCTGCTGTTTTTTAAAAAGCACTGTGATTACTTTAATCAAAGTGAATCACAGCCTTTCACTCTTAAAAGGTAAGCACAGCAGAATTGAGTTCTGCTTGCCTGTCTTTAAAAAGGAAAAATTAGGTATATATATTAAAATGAACTAAAAGACCTCCAAATCCTTACATTTCTCTATGTGGTTGGTAAGAGAGACAAGCTGGGAGCCCCTCTGTGCATCCAGAGCTGATTCTTTTATAGGTCCTTAAGTCTTCTCATAGCCAAAAACAGCCAGCGTGGTGATATACAGACATACTACGGTACCTACTACACATTGGCCAAAACTATATGAAAGGATGCAAGTAATACATAACACATTTCAGCTTCTTAAAGGGCTCCTTTCTATATTATTCTCTTTATTGTGTGACAGAATAACACTGGTACTTGTAAAATAAGAACTACTGTACTCAAGAGCAATAATTGTGAATTCTTGTGTTGAATCTGTCGTACTCATTTTAAAATTTAAAATTTTCTGCGCTTGATATATTCATTTACCTGTGCATCCCTGAAATACATCTCATACTGCTGGAGCATCTGCCTGCTGACCATGCTCCCATGGTAAACAATGACATTGAGGTGGGTCCAGGTACGGAACTCCCGCTCCCAGTTGGCGATGGTGGAGAGTGGGGCAATTATGAGAAAGGGCGCTTTGATTCCAACGCGATGGATTTCTTCTAGGAAAGTGATGGACTGTATTGTTTTCCCTAGGCCCATCTCATCTGCCAGGATGCAGTTCCGTCTTAGAAAAGAAAACACAGTGGATTTAGGACAAAAAGAACGCAGGAGAAAATAAATGCCTTGCTTTGTACAAAAAGTAAAGTAGGTGTGGGGGGGTGCAAATGTTTTGAATCTAAGTACTGTATGTAATTTTATCACAAACACAGAGTGGTGTATATTATAAGAAATTCTTCTCTTCTAACAATATACAAAATATGTACAGACGGCCAGGGGAATCGGTGAAAAGAGGAAGAGCAAGAAAGTGAAAGGAAAATGCAGAACTCCGGTGACAATAAAAAACAAACAAAAAACCAAACAAAAAACAGTGAAAACAAGATAATCAGCAATAATAACAGTCCAAAGATATCATACAACACACAATGGTAAATGCAACTGCCTCTGCTGCGTGGTGTACTCCAGCTAACCATTTATTCAGCTGTCCAGTGGGTGGGGGTATTATGTCTTGATGCTAATTGCAACGTGCAGATATTCCCACTGGCCTCTTAAGCAGCTCTCTACTTTTGATGAATCTCTCTGCGTAGGCATACACAAACTCCTGCATGCTCACACATAACAAAACCAATTCCCAGGGTTAATGCAAGCGCACTGACACTGTGTACAGCAGATGTACTGTGCAGCACATCTTTTGAGATTGTAGGCGAAGAAAAGCAAATGTCGCAGCAGTATGCACCTTGACAGGAAATTTGACTACCCTCACAGCCCTAAGCAAATAATGTGAATACAGAAAAACACAAGATGGTCCCACACACGCAGGATTCAAAGCAAGATAAATCATTCATTATTTATAATCCGCAATGCCAATACACCCAAAAGACCTCTTCTTGAAACACAAAATGTATGTAAAATAAATCAAATATACTACAGTATCCTGAACTGATGGAAGTTTCTGTTATTAATCCAATTTGCACTGATACAAATAGAGCAAAGAAAACAACAAACAAACCTCTTTGTACAACGCTAAACAGATTAGCAACACTACATATTCTATCCCCAAAAGAGACCACAGAATTGGATGAGCACATCTCTGAAGTATAAAAAACAAAATATTATTACCTTTATGAAATTAGGGCACATTACATAACCACTGCAATTTGTGATGTGTATGAAATTATGTGCCTTTATTTTTATAAAACAATGGTTTCATAATTAAATTTGATCTCACTTAAATTAAAAAGAAGTGTGTGTGTGGGGTGGGAGACGGAAACGGGGGGGGGGGGGGGGGGGGGGGGGGGGGGGGGGCTCTGTGCATCGTTTCATACAGTTGACTGCTGTTGGTTTGAATCATATCTATGAAATAGACTCCAATTTGTTCATGTAAATGGAGAGTCCTCTTCAAACACCATAGGTTAATTATGGAGTTCCACAGAGTTACGTGCTAGGGCCAATTCCGTTTACATTATATATGCTTCCCTTAGGCAATATCATGTATCATAGCATACATTTTTATTGCTATGCAGGTAATACCCAACATTATCCATTAAGCAAGATAGCACACACCAATTAGTTAAACTGCAGGAATGCCTTAAAAACTTAAAGACCTGGATGATTTTCAAATTTTCTGCTTCAAAATTCAGATAAAACTGAGGTTATTGTACTCGCCCCAAAAATCTTAGAAACGTGGTATCTAACCAAATGCTTACTCTGGATGTCATTACCTTGGCCTCCAGTAACACTGTGAAGAATCTTGGAGCCATTTTTGACCATTTAATGTGCATAACAAACAATACGTAGGAGTACTTTATATTTGTGCACTCTCTCTAAAATTGGAAATACCCTGTTTCAGAGTGATGCTGAAAAACTAGTTCATGCATTTATTACTTCTAGACTGGACTATTGTAATTCATTTTTAGTAGGCCCTCCTAAAACTCCTTGAAAAGCCTTCAGCTGATCCAAAATGCTACAGCAAGAATACTAACAGGGACTTGGAAAAGAGAGCATATTTCGCTCATGCTGGCTTGGATCTTGTTAAATCATGTCAAATCTTATCAAACAGGTTTCTTTAACACGGCAATGACTTCAATGGAATGAAATGCTCTCCAAGTTTTCTATTGGGCTGTGATATTGCAACCCAATAGAGCATCTCTGGGGTGTGGCTGAGTCGGAGATTAACATCATGGATATCCAGCTGACAACTACAAAAACTACATGATGGCATCATTTCTGTACTGTGATACCAGTTAAAAGCTATTTGGGTTTTTCACAATAGCTGCAGATTTTTTACAGGTATGCATACTCACAGTGCTTAAAACTAACCTGTTGTACCAGTTGAAAAGAAGCCAGTTGACTCCTTCTAGCTGGTAGTCCCTGAGGCTGTTGCCATTCCTGTATTGCCTCGATTGTTCCCTCTTCTTCCACAGATTGGCAGGAGGACGCTCCTAAGTGACATATATGGCAGATTGGAAGTTAACTTTACATTTTTGATGAACACTTTTCAGTAGAACGTAAATATTACAAATGCATGACACAATTTCTTATACATAATGTTAGCATTATGACCGTACAATTGACTGGCACCCCATCCAGGGTGTACTATAGCCGAGATAGGCTAAAGGATCTGTAACTTATACAATAGTAAATTGGATGTGGAGCTAGCATCAGTGGTCATAAGCAAAATGTTGGTTATTTAAGCAAACCGGAGAATGACAATTGTTTAGAATATATAAAAAAATAAGGAAATCCAGCAGTGTGAGATACATGCAATATAAAAAACAAGATCTCCAGCACTCCAACCTTGCTGCATCTGCAAACCTATATGGTAACATTGCACGCAAAAAGAGTATGTCAGTGTATCTGATATATACACAGAGGTGTAGAAAGGTGTAAAAACTAACCTACTGTTACAACCACAGGTATGCAAAGTGTGAACTATTGTAGTGGACAGGGAAATAAAAGACGAAAGATAACCTGAAACAAAAACTGTCAGTCTTCATAGTACAAGTTACACGACTGATCTCTGTGTAGTCTAGTTATAAATACAACAGTTTGTTGCTCAATAAAGGGGAACTATAGAGTATGATAAAAAACAAAACCAAAAAACACTGTTCTCTTTGAAGATTAGTCTATTTCTTTTCTCCTAATTTTGACTTCAGTCTGTTCAGTACATCTTGCGAATCTTCAATAGAAAATGTTTTCCTAGTTTTACCTTTCCAATAAAAACATCATTCACTGATGTTGAAGTGACTGACAGCAGGTGTTTGTCTTTCAAGCTCGCTCACACCCCTGTGTGAGTGTTGTCTTATTTAGATCACTGTAATATGTGTGTGTACAAGCACACACACACACATACACACACGTGCACGCACACACGTACACATGTATAAAAGTGATAAAGAAACATGGAAATACAGTGATAACTGAAGAAGGCTGGCAGGCACAACTTACCACCCTGCGTGAGTCTGGCTTGGCTGCCTGCAGCTGCTCAAACTCCTCAATCTTGCTCTGATCTACATCGTCCTTCAGCTCCCAGGTGCTGTCTTCATAAGGCAGAGAGCACCACTTCACCAGGTAGTACACCACTTCCTGTAACAAGCAGAGGAGAATTAGCACTGAAAAAGACTAGACTGAGGCCAAGCTTTGCTTTTACAATATTAACAAAGGCTGCGAGGAAGCCCATTAGGATGGCCTTGGGCATTTCTGAGATACAAAGACATTGCTAGAGTGGAGAATCTGTTGAAAGGAACAAAACCATGAAAACCGTTCAGGAACTTAGACAAATACAGAACTCACGTATGTGATGAAATGAAAAAGGATTCGCTTACCTCTCTTGTATCTTTGTCCTCGCAATATGACACCTCCAGCACTCTATCTACTTCTACGTAGTCAGGGTTAAATGGCTCCTCTTCCATCTGAGCGAGACAGAAGGAAAACACAAAAGGAAATGAAAAAGATTAAATAAAGGGAATAAACCAAAGTGCCCACTCACCATCTGGAAACTGAGATAAACATTATATTGTATCAAATGAGTGAGTAAAGAGACTCAAATATATGCACGCAGATGTGTTGGTCCCCATAAAAACAGAGTACTGAACGTGCAGTTGCATCCTAAAAGACACACCAAATTGTGGAGACACTCACACCCACTTATAGAAATGTCCTCAACAAAAAGACCCCCCCCCCCCCCCCCCAAAAAATAAATAAATAAATAAATAAATAAAAAAAAAAACATTTGTGTACAGTACGTCCCCAGACACAAACTAGTCGCACATCCTTACATCTGCAAAGAAGAGTGCTCTCTGTGCCTGTTTCATCTTGAAGCGTTTGATCTTCTGCTGAATCCTCTTGTCCTTCTCCAGCTGCTGTTCTGTGGCCCACTCACAGTGTAGGTAGGAGCTGACACACACACACACACACACACACACACACAAGATCAGTAAGGTAAGGGACTCGTGCAATCACCTAAACAGCATCTGGGGGAACTGCTGAGGCCAGCAGGTGTGATCACAGATTGCAGATGTGGTCACAGTCTCTACTGGCATGCTGTTCTCAGTCATATTTGTTTAGAAATATTAAAGTGTTTTCACATTCATATTTCCATCCTCGTTATCATTTGGCTGTGAAATGATGGATGTGATCTGGCTGATGACAGATTATCTGCCACACACAAAAAAAAAATTCTGGGAAGCTGAGTATGACACTTAAATCTTAATTTCCAAAACATTAAAACTGATAATTTGGTGTGTGAATACGCTAGAATTTGTATTCTTCTTTATTAACAGAAAAAACAGTAATCATAACATTGAGGACACGACAATACTAAAAGTTGTCCCATGCATGCATGTGATGTATTGATGTTTGAAAAGTCAAAAGTTCTTAATTACATCCCATCTAGCTTTCATGTTGCCTGTGTCTCTATAGATATATCTATAGACAAAAACATATATGCCACTAACCACCCAGAAACTACACATGAATAACTTACTAGTTTTTGTATTTTACAAAAAACTCTTCCACCTCAATGACCACTCCTGGAGAGACCTAAAGAAAAAGAATGCAAAAGCATAATAATGAGAAGCAATGCTTTCATTTAGTTTTAGTGCTATAATAAGGGGGGAAAAAACATAATAAAACGATACAACTCAATACATAGTCCCAGTCCCAAAAATCTATTAAGCTAAAAATTTGCAAGAGAAGCTTTTATCACAACTGTGCAATGGTTAAAAAATAAAGCAAAACAACAAATTAAATATTTACCTCCTTCTTAGCAATACGAGAAGACATGATTTTGTCAACAACAGCAGCATCCTCTTCACTGGGATTCTCCTACAGAGGACATGATATGGTTAATGTCAACTGATAAATTCATAACAGTCACCCCAGAGCATTAAGTTGCATAAATGTCTTCATAATACGATAACAAAAACAAACACCAGATGCTCTCTTACGCTTTACACATCATAAATCCCTTTGTCAAATTTGTGATTCTGCATTACATAAAAATATCCCAGAACTGAAAAGAGCAGGTTTAGACAACAGAAATTAGAGGACAACTAATTTTATTTTAAAAGCATTAAAATGTTTCTGTGGCCCTTCTGTGCTGTTGCATCTAAATCATTAAAAAAAAAAAAAAAAAAAAAAAAAAAAAAAGGACAGTGAATATTTTCCTTCTTTTTTAAAGCCTTACTGCAGGGGTCCTGGTTTGTACGTCACAGTGTGTTGTTGAAAAGAACAGGCTATTCAGCAGAGCAAGCAGTCCTATTGTTTTTTGTTTTGTTTTGTTTTTTACTGAGTGTGTTTGTGTTCTTTTATGGTACAAAAATAAGATCTTCCCAACAATGTTTATGTGCATCATTTCCACAAACAATTCTATTTCTTTTCAAGTCAAAACTCTTAATACATGTGAAAAAGAGAGACAAGACCAAAGTGGAGAGGTTTGGTCATAGAGCAAAGCACCATGGTTGACAAAAATCAAACAGCATATCAGCACAAACACCTCATACCAACTGTTAAGCACAAGTTGGAGGGGTGATTATTTGGGCTTGTTTTAAGGACACAGGACATGAGCACCATGCAGTCACCAAGTCAACCACAAACTTCCCTGTATACCAAAGTATTCTAGAGCCAAATGTTAGACCATCTGCCCGACAGTTAAAATCTTGGTCTAAAATGGGTCATTGGACCATGACCCCAAACACACCAGCAACTTTACAATAGAGTAATTGGAAAAGAACCAAGTTGTGCAGTTGCTCAGTACAGACTTTAACCCAATTCAAATACTGTGGCGGGACCTTAAGATAGCTGTGCATAAACAAATTCCCACAAATCTGATAAAACCATGCAGAAAATAAGCTACTTCAAGTTATTGCTGCTAAAGATGGTTCTACCAGCTAGTCAATCATAGGGTGTACTGTATCTTTTTCACAAATGCAACATTCACTGATTCCAGTTAATACACTGAAGCTGTATTTTCCCAACTGAAAGAACTGAAATTAAACGTGTTTCCCACGTGTGATGGTGATGGTGCTGTATTTATTATGTTGCTGTTTTTTGTTTGTTTGTTTTCTCTTCTGTTTTTTTTCTCCATACAGGTGATCCAGGTGTTTTGTTTGTTTTCTCTTTCTTTATTCTCCCCTTTCTCACCATCTCTTCTCCCCTCTATTTTTCTTTCTCCCCCTCTTTCTTTCATTCTTTCTCCCTGTCCTATCCCCCAGTCATGTCTGTCCCGACTGTAACAACCGAAAATAAAAAGGTCAATCAAATGGACCAATATGGCAAGGCCATGATGATCCACTTGGTAAAGTAAATCCACTTGGCATCTCTCTTGGCCTTAAGACAACAATTCTGATGGCTAAAGATCCAAACGGGACAGGGGAAAAAAAACCAAAAAAAAACGTGTTTCCCACAGAGTTATATGCAGAATTACTTACTACAAATAGCTGAAGAGCGGGTTCCCTGGATGCTGCAGTACTGGTTTTCTTGGCTTTGACAATAACCTTGACTTCTTCATCTGACAACCTGGTCTCCAGCTCTTCAGCATACTTCTTTCTCTTCACCTGTCGATTAGACCGCCTCTTCTAAAAAATAAATACATTAATTAAAAAAAAATATAAGCTAAACAAAGGAGTAAGAAGCACATTTACACAAAAGAGAAAACAAAGTAATCTCAACTACTTAATTAATCAATTTTGAAACTGCAAAATAAAATTGGTAATTAATGACTGCTTCGCATGAAAATCTCCCATATGGCTCTAAGACTGAAGATTTGATCAAGACTGAGCAGATGTTGCTAACAGAATCTTGAGCATGGACTCATTTCATTCTTAACTAGTGTGCCTGTTACAAACCGGTGTTATTTATTAACAAAAGCAACAATGTAACTACTTCACATAGGTCGCCAAAGCAAGGTAATAAACTTAGCTAAAGAAAACACAAAGAAAAAAAAAACGCTATATGATCAGGTTCGTGATTGACTTATTATCAAGGCTCAGAGTGTCCCACTGCTTAGTTAAGACAAATTACACATGCATTTACACTTAGTGTGATTTAAACTGACAGCAACAACATCTACAAACTATTTTAAAGTTGTGACTAATGAGCATGCTTTTACTCATATAAATCCCTGCCAGTACTTCCAACATTTTATTATTAGAATTTAGAATAAGATTAGAAAAACAATCAGGTCTACTGTTAAATACATTTTCTTTAATATTCTATGATCACAGATGTTATGCTTCTTCTTGCTGGTTGAAAACATGAATGGCAAAAGCACTTAACATTTATACATTTCCCTGTTCAAAATGACAATATAGGGTTTTCCATTGTGCAGGCCACTGCTCAGCATAACCTATTACTGGCCTTACGTTACTAAAACCGAGTCAAAGTCCAGAAAAATATCCTTAAAATCAGGAAAAAAAAGTGCTCTAAAACCCAGCTTCTTTCTATTCCTTCCTGTCAAGCCTTTATAATTATCATATGCGTGGGCAGCTGCATCCTGCATCAATACACGAGCCCCTCCTAATGATAATATGTAGTTAATTAGGAATAAATGCCACTGAGCCACAGTTAATTAGGTGTGCAGCACAGTATTCCCGTGGAGATATACCCTCACATTCACAAACCCAAACTGACCAGAAGCTGGAGACTCAAACCTGCCGCATGCCACAACAATAGGAGCGAGCCCCTGAGGAGATCATGCTCCTGTTCCAGCTGGCGGCCAAGCTACTTCAACCTCTTCCACAAGATCATCATAAACGAGTCATCCACCGACTATTTTAATTAAGTCCTGGGGTGCCACTTAGCGGGCGTAATTATATCATACAACACACTGTAGTTAGTGGGGTGTCGTCCCCAGTCATTCATTCATGTCACTCATAACCTTTTGGATATCTGTCAGAACCTACTAGTGAGAAAAGCTCCACACAGCCCAGAAGTGTGTTTTAAATGCTAAAGGGTAAACTCAGGTGACACCTACTTCAATTTGCCATTCTATCATTGATGCTCTGACCTAGATAAAAACCTCTGCTGTCAGTTTTCTCAATCATCAACACAGATGAGAATGTGTACTTGAGATAGCCACCCACTGTATGACCTCCATATGAACCAGAGAGTGGAGCCTTCCAGGATCAGACTAAAGCTGTTAAGTCTTCTACAATACTCAGCAGCAGTGTGAACAACCAGGCCGAGGACACCACTTAAGTTTTATCAGAAAGCTAACAGAAAAAGAGTCTCGTATTTCTCGTCTGCTCTCAATAACGCCTGCACCACATCTGAATAAAGTGGGGAAATAACACGGTCAAATATAGCCAAGTTCCAACTTAAAATCCTAGTGTTGTCTCATAGTGTAAGGTTCATACTTTGGTTTGATAAACGGCAATGAAATGCACTAATTTCTCCCAGTCTCATTAGAGCCCCTGTTCCTTGTTGGCTTATGCAGACATGAATGCACAGTACAAGTTTGTGTATACTTTATACTGGAACTCACAGAGTCATCATCCTTCAAAGTGTGTTGAGGGGGAGGGTCATCATCTGACTCCTCTGAAGACTCGGGCTTTCGCCTTTTCTTCTTTCCAATCTTGATGACAATTTTCCTAAGGGAGAGAAAAAGACCCCATGAAAACAATGAAAAACATGTACCAAATACACAATTTTTACTCTGCTTTAGGCATATTTTAGCTGGACAAATGCCCTAATGGTACAATCCAGAGGCTTCTGATTAGTGTTTTCTGCCTTTTCGTGCTTGATTCTACACTGTGAAATTAATCTACATTTATTTTCAAAACATTGTTAAAAATCTTGTTTATCTCACAAATGTGTCCTTGTCTAGAGTTCTTAAATGTGAAATTATAAAAAAAATATCTACCCAATAAACTTGTTCAAGAGTATGAAGTCCTGCTAAACATTCTACAATCTGTTTATCACGCAAGTATAAATATACTACATGGGCAATTTGGCTTGTTCATTGTTTTTGACAATTCTTCATTTAAAGATGCACTTGCATAAACTTTATGGAGTATATTAATGCAAAGTGAATGCATTTTTAAGAGCTCATCACAGAAAGCAAAAACACCTTAAAAGAAGTGACATTTATTTCAGAAGAAACAGGGTTATTTTGAACTAAATCTAAAGTGAGACATTTTAACAGCTTTTAAGTGGGTGGATAAGGAACTACTTCTAACAAAAAGGCTATCATTAATGGCTTCTAAGAGAAGGATGGAAAGACAACCAAAACTATTGGGCTTTAGAGAACACATGAATAGCCCCTTGCAAACATATACATTGAAAAAGAAAAGCATTTGCTGCACTGTATTCCAAAAGGAATAAATGCAGTTAAATGTAAAACTCCAACATACATATAACAACAGCAGTGGAACGATTGTAGAGAATGGCTGCACGTATTAACATGCTCACAATGGACGCTGCCTCAGTTTATACAGCGAGGAATTCGGTGCTTTGTTAAAGCTCCTCCTTAAATGGAAGAGTCACACCAACGTCATTCGATCCTAATTTGGTAAATATTTTTTTCCTCTTTAAAATACCATTCCTAGTTTGTGGGTGATGAAACTCTTACCTTGGTCTAATATACATTTATAGTACCAGAGCTCCAGATATCTTCAGCATCTCAGCAAATATCATTAAACTGCAGAATGACTATATGCAAGCTTTTAATTTTTTGCCAGCATTTCATATTCTAATCCCCTCTCCTCTCTTTCAGTCACATATCATTTCTGTGACCTTTCTCCATATATTCTCTAACCACATATGCAGACACTTCCCATCTTGCACTTCTCCACATGCATAATCTCTTGCTAGCCACAAGTGGTAAATCTTTGGCTTGGTGTGATATTGATAGGAAATATATATCTTCTTCCCTATGAGCTTTCAAACATGTTAAGGGTGTGAGAGGAAAAATATGTGCAACTAGGAAAGCAAAGAAACAAACTGTCAGGATAGCAACTTCAATATTTAAAGCCACTAATTTTGTTGTTTCCGATTTATCATTTTATCCCCCTTACTCCTCCAAGATATTTTATGTCCAATCACAAAAGGGCATGAGTGAGGCATTCCCTTCTTTATTCTTATTCCAGCAACATGTTAATTTAACCGAGGGATAACCACAGCACAGCAAACCAACTGCATTTTCTATACTACTGGGCAACAAATATATCCAAACCCTGTCTAACCTTAAGACTTCTTTAAAAATCTTATCTTCGTATATATTTGTAAGTGTGCATAAATATCATTATAACCCATTTTTTTTCATAGTTAAAATAAAGTAAAAACAAACAAAATAAAATTCCTCGAAAACATATTTTTGACACTTTTTCACGCATTTCACTTTTAATTTCAAAAAATTAATCATCTGAAGCTTATCTACATGGAAAAATACTTGAAGCAACATAGAATTAGTGGTCCGATAGACTAGATACATTTCAGGTGATACAAACACTCATCCACATACCCATTATAATATCTGACTGTGTAAGGTAGAAAATAACAGACTTCCAGCAACACTGAAGAGCTGTCCCCTCAGCTGGCATCCCTGTCCCTGCCCCCCCACCCCTCTCTGGATGATATTACATTTCACAAATCCTCTTGACAATGACACTTTATGGTTGCCATGCAACATGCCCTTGGGAGTGTATTTGGCTATGTGGGTGTTAAATCTTCCTCATGACATTACTTCCTGTGAAAACAACACCAGTACATGGTTACTGACGCTACGAATGGCTAAGATATATGTCAAGTCAGAGTGACACAGTGGAAGAAAAAAGAAAGTTGCCAGCTCTGACGCCAAGAAAAGAAGACAAAAACCAAAACGAAACAACACAAAAACAATACTGATAATAATGATAATAATAAAGTAGCTAAATGGGACTGAACACAATGTTTATCGTTGACTAAATAAAAGCTGGCTGTGATATGGGTCTTGCTGAATAGCAGTGTCACATCACCATTTAGCAGCTCGGCAACTAACAGCACATAACAGGGCTAAAGCATCTCTCTGACCCCCATATGGGAAAACTTGAACTGTGAAGCAAGATACTTGAGGACTGTAGAAACATCAATTGAGCAGACAGTGAAGACAGAAAATACGGATGCCGGTGTGGTACATTTGTATCGACATCTGCTGCATGTGTGCATGGCATTTACGAGAGTCACGTGATTTACATAGATGCCATCGTAATGAAAAATAGATTCTACACTTGCACACACAAAAAACAAAACCCACATCTTAGTGATGGTAACATCCTGTTCCAACGCTTATGTGGCTGATACACAGGACCACCCAAAGATTTACTAACATCAGTACTAATGCACATTCTCCCTTTGACTGGATAGCCTTCCCACAAGCTGAAATATGGTAACTCAAATGACAGGGAATAAACTCAGACTTTGAAGTCAACCCCTTACTGACAAAAAGTGGTACAAAAGCAGACTCTTCTGGGTAGTAGTTAGTTCTCCCTGATGCAAAGAACTTTAAAAGATCAGCATGAAAACCACTGAATTACAAAAATTCTATCCATTCTCCTAAGTACTCAAAATGCCTAACTGCCTGACAAGGCAAAGAGACAGCTGTAAAAAGAGCATTTTTTTATATTGAAGGAAAATGCCAAATTTATGAGAAAGTGAAGACAAGGAAAAACTGTCCGCAACAAAGTCTCTGTGGCATGTGTTAAACAAACAATTACCTTATAATAGCAACAGTCAACCCAATATTGATGCAATTTCCCATATTGAATTTTATCAATTGGGTCAAAACCATTTCAAATTATTAAATTTGTTCTCACTGATGTTTTCCAATCTTGAGCAAAACAAATGACCTTCAGACCAACCCTCCGAAACATTATTCGATGAATAGTTTGTCCATTAAAACCAACTGATATCAGAAGGTGACTTCATAACTTTGGCAACCATATCATGTTTCTTGACATGTGATAACCTCTGTGGTTGCAGAGTACACCACTTCTACTCATTTTTGTTTCCTATATTTGTACTTTATGGTGCATTTCCACCCAGAGTTGCTGGGTGGAAATGTTTGTTCCTGATAAAGATTCTAAATTTTACAAGGCCATGTTCAAAACATAATCCTACATCTTTAATTTGACTACAGTTGCCCCTGATCTGACATTACTCTGTATCACTGATGATAGGCTATCACAAGCTTTTTCCTGAGAGTAATAATCTAGTTGCTCGGCTTTCTTGGCTGCTTTTCCCCCATTGTGCCAAATAACCCCATCCCTTGTCCCCCAGTGTTGTCCTGTCCTACTTGGCATGCCGCCAGTGAGAGTGTATGAGTGAGGGTTTGATTTTAATAGAATCAAGATCTGATGGTGCTTTGCCAGCCAAAACTGCAATGAGGCATTTCAGCATGTCAGAGGAACAGTATTCACCTATTAGATAGCCTACCTCAGAAAATTATGATTTTGAGTGAATGAATTATACTCAAAAATGCCGTTAAGTATGCTGCGTGTTTGTGTGCGTTTCTTATCCTGAGGGGCTTATTGACACAGCAGTGCAGGTCGTTCTCAGGAAATCCCCCTTCTTATGAATGGAAGGCTATAATCTCAGTACCACATAGCAAACAACTGGAAACAGTAGCAGCAGCAGCTCTATCAAGCACCCTCTAAAACACAAATACTATATCAGCGCAGAGCACATGGCCTCATGGGATTTCTGCTTTATACAGCAAACATAATTTTTTTTTTTTTTTAAATTAAAAACGGGTAGTAGCCTCTCTCTCTTCCACACAGATACACGCGCGCACACACACACACACACACACACACATATAAGAACATCTGAGTTTGCATTAAGACATGCACAGACCCCCAGAATGTTTATATATCACATGCCTGCACATGTGAACATGCACAAAAATGCACCCTGCAAGGGATTAACTAGGAAAACAATTAAAAAAAACAGCTTTAGCTTTCCCTAATGAAAAAAGTGAGGGAGAAGAGATTAGACAGCTAGCAGGCAAGCATTGAAATATGAACAGCTATACGCTGCAGCACATACACTAGACTTAAACCTCCATTTTCTATCATGTAATTGATCTCACAAGCACCATTTTGTTTGATATTTTCCTACTACCCTGCTGCTTTGTAGTATCAGCATATTTATAACATGCCTGCTCACAGGAAGCATTGGATGCACAGCTTTGAGCATGCTGATTGAACCAAATTTATATTAGGAAAAAAAATGTAAAGAGGAGGGGGAGGGTGGAACAAAAAGAGCAGCACACTGCTTTCATCTGATAATTATTTGAGGGTATTTTTCAGCAGGTAGGCTGCACAGAAAAGCACATTCCAGCCTACAGAGAGCCGTGATCGGTCAAGCCTATCCAGTAAAATAACCACCTCCTCTCCTTAGAGTAGATAATGTTGGTTAATATTTAAATTCATAAAATTCTGGCTGAAAAGCGAAAAAAAAATCTATCAGTGCCTTATTCCTGTTTATTAAGATTAGGTGTATTTACACAATATTAAAAACAGGATATGCAGGTCCTATGGTGACCCTGAAAAAGTCATCCTGTCCACAACATCTTTTAGGGTCAGTCCATCATGTCACACTGAAAGCAAGTAAAGCTTTTATAATTAAAAATGAACTATTTTACAATGATGGGTTAACTCACTAATCTGTTTAACTATTACGATCTGTCATTTCCAAAGCATACCACAAGCAATTTTATGTATGATATTATGGTATGATATATCTTTGAGGCACAAATATGTGCTTAAGTAAAGCCCTTTTGATTAAAACAAAAAACACCACAAACGAGTGAATCTGAAGATTCAAGATAAACACCTGTAGTACTAACAGTTGAAATGATTCCCCAGGGTTATCGCACCTTATAGCAGCAAAGCACAAGAGCTTCCATGATGATGTGTCTGATTTGCCCAAATGCTGTGGGATCTAATGGTCTATGTTTAAGCTTTGATAAATGTTCAGCAGTCATAGTGATTAAAGTCAATTTAATTATTAAGACTGTTATAAACCAAGTTGAAAATTAGTCTCTATAATTCCCCAATAGCTGATTTTAATGTACCACATCTTGTTTTGCCAAAGTAGGACATCAGTTAGGACTTTAGTGCTGGAAAATTCTTGTTGGGCTATAGTTTCATTAAAAATCCCCAGATAAGAAGAGTCATTTGATACTGAAGCATATTAGCCAAGACAAAGATAACAAATATGTAACATTTGCTCTCCGGTTTGATTTTCCTTGGATATCTGTCATGTCCACCTGTCACAGCGGCTGTTGCATCCATATTTTAATCGGCTGCATTCATTTATTTATTCTCATCAGACAGGCAGATTTTCCATATGATTGTTTGACCCCCCAATTTGCTTTCCGAGCATCTGGTGAGCAAACTATCCGAGTAATCCAGAGGACACTTATTAGGCATTAAACAGAATTGATTCTCCGAGAAACATAGGTAGTGATGACAGTATAGTGGTCTCAGAGAAACAGAGCCTTAAGTATACCGACAATTAGGGTAATGGTCTTATCGTGGGATCCAATTCCCTGCTTAAAGAACAGTCAGGCGATGCGATGGAAGAGTGAGCACATACTCAAACAGCACCAAATACACACAACCTCCAGCTTTCTGAGCACAGCCAAGCACACACCCTCAACAGAGCAGAGCCTGAATTAATGACTTTAGCGGAAGGTTAGTACCTCTGCAGTCGGTATACATTAATATTTTATGTGGAGATCCTTGGTGGTGCATGCATATAAACAGGACTCTCTCCACTATGAATATAGAAAAGAAGCTTCATGTTATAGTCTCAATCACCGCAGTCTTCATCACAAGTGCAACAGATCTACCCCTCACCGTACATATATAAACATACTGCAACTGCATCTGTGTGGAGTAAAAATAGAAACTGTGAATCTTCTTCACAAAAAAAGAAAGAACTAGTAAACAGACTATGCATTATACAACATATCTATAATTAATTGTGTACTCTTGAATGTATGCAAATGTGTGTAGAATTGGACTTTTATTGCCAGACCAAGAGTCAACCCAAAATCCATTTCATCTATAATATGGGTAACTAGACTTCAATTCAACTGTAACTACCCAAGTAGTTGAATGACAAGAAGATCATGACAGGTATGGCACATAAGGGCAAGAGGCCACAGTCAGAAATACAGCCATTCATAGCCTTAATGCAAGAACACTATTATGGATAGGCCCTGTGAAGTAGTTCTACAAGTCCATAGTCAAAATGTACAATACAAAAATGAAAATAAACACTGTAACTGTTACAACAGTGCCGTGTCACTTCAGTGTTTTAGCTGGTATGTTTGTTCTGTTAGGCTGGAAAGTTTTCTCCTTTCTGTCTTTCATCAACAAGTAGTCACTCCCTGTGCATTTGCAATAATGAATTTAATTCATTACTGTTTAGAAAAAAGTTAAGTCAAAAAGTGGGTGTTGAAAATGGCATTTATGACAAAATCAGGCCATCCAGTGCTCAGGGCAATAGGTTTTACTTTTTATGTTTATGATTAGAGTGCTGTGAGACTGTGGCGGATCGTGTTTTGACTTTGTGATTCAAGGTCTACACCTGCCTGTCTCAGTGAAACTGGACTTGCTGGATTTAGGTGAATGCACATTCTATTCCTGTAAGTGTCTTTGTTTATATCAACATGGCCATCAAGAGTCACAGTTATTTTAGTTTTGAGTTTTCAAGCAGCATCATTAAGTGTAGCTCTTGAAAAAGATCCGCTCCAATTTGTCTGTTCTTTATTTGCTAATTAGCAAAGTAAAAGCTCCATTAGCCTCAAGATTTTCTTAGCTATGAATCTTCACACCTCAGAGGAAACATTCACACACTCCTACAAACCTCTTGTCATATACAGACAGCTATACGTCACTGCCGTGTTCGCACCAAAGTCTTTTGCATTTTAACAGCTTAACATATTTAAGAGCAATTTTAATTTAGCTTAAATCACAAAATATGAGGTTCATTAATTAAGGCATAGTAATGTTATGTAATGTTTAGCAAAATCTAAAGCAAAGCAGTCAAACTAATTTGAAATGTCATGCACTTTATAAAGTTCTCTCTAAAGAAAACAGTATGGTCATTCTAGTCAGATGACCGGTCCAACATCTGACCTGAATACATTTCATTTTTCAAAATGGCTGGAATGCATGAAGAAATGGGTGCTATAAAATGTGGTCCATATCACTGACTGTATTTTGGTCTGACTGTTTTTTGTTTTTTAAAACAATATTTACCCCAGGTATGGTTGCTTGAGTTACTTAGCTCATTAGCTTATAACAACAATGACTGTTATCTGTGACACATTTAAATGACAGACTGCAAACACATTGTTAGCTGTCCTTTAAGGCCATCAAGTCTTAGATTGCATTTGATTACATACTGATGGTTTTAAAACTGTGTCTCAACGGATGCAAGGTGGTTAGAAGAGTAAAAGATCTGGGTGTGCACTCTCTAACCGATATGAGTGAAGCTTCCTGATCTTAAAAGTCAAAGATAAATAACAAGTTCAAACAACGCTTTCATTTTAAGATCACACCTGAGCTTGTTCAAAAATTCAATCACATCCACAAACCTCATGGAGCTCATCATGGAGCTGAGACATGACTTAATGTGAACACCAACAGACACCTACCTCTAACTAAACCTGAAAGTGTAGGCAGACTGTATCACAATGACTGATGCCTCCATCATCTCACTGTTCTCCCAAACATTAGCACTTCCACAACTTTGTCATTATCACACACAGGACATGTGAAATTCATTATGTGCTACAGCTTTTCTCCCTCAGCATACCTCATCTAATTATTAATCAAGGCCGCAACCAGCCAGATATTCAGTTTGACCATTTCCAGCCACTCTCACACTAGGTCTCAAATGTGGGTGCTGCTTTAAAACTAATAGCGATTTTTTTCTAGCTGTACAATGTGATATATTTAAACATTCCCCCATTCCTTCAGTTCCCTGCCTCTGCATTCACATCTGCACCAGCTGATATCTTAACAGGCTGCGCTGGGTGTGGCTTAGAGCTACATACTGCTTATAGCAGTTAAAAACGGGGGGATGGGAGGCAGATTAAGGTATCTTTACATCAGCACTACTCACCAAAACATACTAAGCAGCACTGTCCTGCATGTAAATGCAGTCTTTGTGTGCTCCTCCCATGTCTATGCTGATGACTGAGCCTGGTTTATTGTTATGGCGTGCAGTAAAGTCTGTTGAACTTTGAGCTTCCATCTTGGCAACCACAGGCAGAAAATAAATGTAAAAATGTACCAATAAAAATCAACCGATACACAAGAAGCTAAAATCAGTCAAATGCTGCTGCTTTATTGATGCAAATAGCAAGAAGACATTACCTATAAGTCAGAAAAAGACAAAGTGCATGTATAGTAACATTAATTCAAGTTTAAACTTACTGAGCTGTAACTTGGGCACTTGAAAAAAATGTTGTTTTTTTCCCTATTGAACTCTTTTTAAACTGGCTCTTGAATCACACATTTAGAACAGTCATCGTAAATATGTAATAGTTTCAAACTCTAAACTATCCCTTTAAATTCCTAAGCTTCAGTGGGAACTATTAGAAAAGTGGATGTGGATGAAGTGAAGAGCCTCAACATAAACTTGACTTTTACTGAATGCAAGCTATGTGTTAAACCATTTTCCAGTAGTGACAAAACAGTGATCAATAATGTTAACATGATTTTCACTACATAATCTATAGAAAATACATTAGCTGACATAAGCTTTCCAATATGTAAGATTTGGTCCTGTAACTTTTCATTTAATATGAATCTCTGTCTCAATGTATTGTTTATCCTATTTACATATTAAAGTGAAAAAAATCCTAATTTGAATTCTGAAACGCTGAAGCTACGATTTCTTTGTCTTCTATAATGACAATGAAGTATAATGACAGATCAGTGGCACATGTTACTTGCTCATACGGGCTCAGGAAATGCCGCTGTTACTTAAGCATGAGTTGAGTTAAAAGAAATGAGATCAAAGCAATGCTTAGTGGATTATTTTTGCCAAACCAACAGCGCACTGCAGCAGTTTATAGATGAGCATTAATGGTTGTGACTACATACCCGATTTTGGCCTTCTGCTTAGGCTTGGACGAGGGTACAATACAAGCTTTCCTGCAGGCCTTCTCCTTGGACCGTGCCTTCCCATTTCCTTTGTGCTCATGATCACGGTGGGCTTTGTACTGCGAAGAAGAGCTGGGGAAGCTCTCTGGGCTCATAACCCTTGGGATGTTTTTCTCCCCTCTTTGCCGAGCCTTTGCAATAGCCTCTGATATTATCCTATTGGCCTTCTCCTGCTTGTCCTGTGGAGTTGACTCCATCTGATGATGCGTCCTCCGTGGAACCCTCTTCTCTGATGAGGAGCTGGATGAAGATGAAGAGGAAGATGAAGAGGATGATGACGAGGATGAGCTGCTCTTCATTGGGGGACTGAGGACCCGTATCTGACTTCCGGGACCATTAGCGTTCTTTCGAGGCTATGGTCAAAGAGAAAAATAAACAGAAACATAGTGAGCATGGTACTGTAAAAGGCGTTTCATAAACAGCAGTGATGTCATCTAGCCTTCGAAACAAAAAGCTGCACCTTAGAAAAATCTAGTGATGCAAAGATCTTTAAAAAGAAAAAGCTTAACAACAAAACAAATGTCCAAATACTAGCTTCAAAACACTGACTCACAAAAAATAAATAAAAAAATACAAAACAGGAAGAAAAAAACCCCCCAAAACATCAGCCTTAATTTACATAATGCATATAACAGATTACAAAGCCAATGAGGTACAATGTGGATGTACTGATACAGCCTGCAGCCATTTACAGGTTATGCATTTCTACTTATATAGGTGTGATGTCACTAGGTTTGGTAACAAACAAATTTTTTTTTAAAAGAAAAAAAGAAGATATTGTTCAAAACATCTTCCTGTTTTGTAACACCATAAGCATGTATTTAAAAAAAACAAGCCATTAATACCACTACTTGTATTTATAGCTGCATTCAGCATGTGGATCCACTATAGTCACACAGCTCAGCTAACACAATCGAATTATTGTTTCCTTCATAGAATATCGTGGAAGCACAGTGCGATGCCATTTTACTGTACAGTAAGCAGCTGAATGTAATAATGAATGAAACAAGGTCTAAAACAAGGAAGAAACTAAATGTTAAAATCCAGCCTTCTATGAATTTGCAACATACTAGGGTGCATTCGTGTGATTGATGAAAATATCACTCATTCAGAAAAACAGAACCTTCTAAAGGCTGTGTGAAGCACTCCGGCAGCAGAGCTTGTTGCTGTCCCCATCGCAAAAGCTGGGGGTGGGGGGTGGACCTGCCATGCTCTGCATGATGCTCACTTTAACTCTACTAGTAGACACTGAGCTTGATGAAAGGCCAATGTTTCCTCCAAGAATTCATTTAGATCAAGGGCAGAAGACCCTCTGTCTGAACCCTGAAACCATGTGACATCAAAAGTCAAATGAAATTCTTTTGGCTCAAGTAAGCTTTTCAAACAGAGGGTTAAACACTGGTTCAATGTAGAAGGTCACAGTGAGCCTCGCAGACATAAATAATCTAGCCTGCCTGATACATGATAATATGTGCATAATAGATGGCGTGACTGCGGTTATGACTATACAAGCACCCTGTGGTGGGCTTTAAGCCCAGCAGAGAGGGAACCCATAAATGGATGACCTAATCTAAAAATGTGTTGCGTATGCCTACATGGCCCAGGCGCGGCTGGTTGCTTTTTTTCCACACTGCTAGCTAAATAAAGAGAATTAGCTTGAACCTCACTGACAAAGTGGGGGAGGGAACTGAATAACTAGCAATTCATTTGGAAGAAGTGGGGAGAAAAAAAATACACACATACACACAAAAGCTGCATTATGATTTTCACGTGTGCCACGCCGCTGAGGCTATTAGGAGGAAATTTACCAGATCATGCTGGAATGTTCTCATTTAAGTTATTGGTGAAAAGAAAGAAAAAAGAAAGAGAGAGACAGAGGGAGGAGTAGAAAGTAATGTTTAAGAGCGGAAGAACATGAACGCACATGAAAGAGGTAGGAAAGAGGAAGACTAAATATGAAAACAGGTTTCTATCAGAAAGGCAGCGCAAGGGAGAGAGAGAGAAAAGATAAAATGCACCAAAAGTGAGAGCACTGCAGCTGTGTAATACATCTATAAATAACTGAAATTACAGCCTGCCAGCACTGCAGTGATTTCAATCTCTCTAGCAGCACGCAGTCCCATGAAAACGGCAGGGACTATTACAGCTAATGAAAAGGTAGAGTAAGCTCCATTTGGGCCGGACACCTTTCCCTCGCTCCCACCCTCTCATTTCCACATGTAGTGAGGTCTCTGGTGACTGACAGGCTCAACTCATAGAGGGCACAAACACATGCGCGCACACGCACACACGCACACACGCACACACGCACACACACACACACGCACACACACACACACACACACACACACACACACACACACGATACACTGTACATAAACTACAGAACAGGGCAGCAGAATTCAACTGAGAATGAAAAGTGATGTATGATTAGACAGTGGGGATGGGGAAAATACTGTACATCCAGTAAACCATGCTAAGGTCCAGCACAGCAAAGCAAATGAATATAGAGGGAAAGGGGGAAAAAAGCAGCAATGAGTTCAAGATGGCGGCAGTGCAGCATGAGCCAGTAGCAGAGGAGGTTGTTCAGTTCCTGCCGGCCCCTCCTCCTCCCCCTTGTCCCTCCTCCCTCCCAGCTCTCAGCACAGCTCACTTACCCTTCCTCTTGGCCTCTTCACTGTAGACATGGTGTTTTTTTTCCCTTCCTCTTTCCTCCCCCTCTCCAACCGGCTAACAAAAGCCTTGCCCTTTCGCTGGGTTTCTTCTCTCTCCGTTGCTCACTCACACTTTCTGTTACAAACACACTCACTCTCTCCTTTTCGTTTGTCTCTCACTCTTCCTTGAGCCGTGTGTCCCCCCCTCCCCTCCCTCTCTCCTCGTTTGCCTCCCCTCCTCCTTCCCGGTCAGCTCTTCTCCTCGGGCAGTGCAAGAGCGCCGGATCTGTTCGTCTCCTCCTCCCCCAGCAGGCAGGGCTCAAGAGGAGCGCATGGGAGCTCACTCTCTCTCCTCTCTCTCTCCCACTCGCTCTTTCTCTCTCACCCTCGCCTGTCTCTTCACAGGGTGATGGGGGAGCAGCGCTGTTGGCGGTAGAGGAGGTGCGTGGCAGTCCAGGAAGCTCTCATTCTGCTGCTGTGTGCTGCTTTACTGTCGTCCGGCTTCACCCAAGTCTCCCTCACTCACTCTCTCTCTGTGCGTGTGTCAGAGTTGCCTTCCTCTCTCCTCCCCTCTCATTGATTCCTCTTTTTGCCTGCCTTTCGTGAGTGCTCTCAGTGCCTCTCTGAGCCTTCACCCTCTTGTTTCTTGTTCTTTCTTGCTCTTCCCGCTTAGCCGTTTCTCTTTTTGTGCCTCTCCTCGTCTTCTTCACCAGCTGGGATAAGGTAGGTTACTCCTTTTATTACACACAAAAGCCTTTTTTGTGTTATCTTGCTCGCTTGTTTGGCTGATTGTTTTTTCCTCCTTTCTCCCCCACTTATCTTTTTCCTCGTTCTCCCTCGCTGCCCTCCCCTCTCCTTGGCTCGGGCGTGTGTGGCGAGCTCGAGACTCTGGCAGGCAGAGCGGCGGAAAATGAAAGCACAAAGCAGCAAAATGCATCAGCATGAATATTAGAGATGTCGTTAAAACCCAGACTCGTTTTTCTCTCCCTCTCTCTCTCTCTCTCTCTCTTACTCACTCTCTCTCTCTCTCGCTCTTTGTAAGGAAGTAGGCCAGCAGATGGTGCTAGCAGTTATTACATTAACTTTCACAACTTAACCCCCAAAGTACTGGATTTCTCCCACGCCACAGATTGTCAACATCGTAGCTTTTCACTTCCTCATATTGGTTACTGATAGTGATATGTTGATTTATAAATAGAACAGCAGATTCCAAGAGAGATAGAAGAACAAACAGAAAAACAAATTTCCAAAGGCTAAAAATAAATTTCTCATACAAGCAGAGTATAACAGACTTTCAACTTCCTAATTAAATCTGGCGCACACAGCCTACACTGTCTCCAGCGGTGAATTCAAACACTTTTACCGGGTCAAGGCCAGGTCACCCTGCTACGAGTCTTGGGGGAGGGGTGACCAAGAGTGGAAACTGGGATGTGTCCAAGACATGGAGCTCTTCCTGTGAACCACAAACTCTTTGAGCAAGAAGGCCTTTCAGGAAACTCCTGACAGCACGATGTAGGGGCCATGTGCACAGCCTGGCACATGGTATTGGGAATTATTTAGACACAGGCTGGCTTGACGCCAGGTACAATACCCCCCAACGACTGGGTTAGGCCTGAGCTACTGACGGACGCCATCAGCTGTTTTTAGTCTGTGTTTACTGTGCAAAACAAGGTAAACCAATATCCTTCCCACACAACACAAAGTCAATTTCAAATGCAGCTGCACACAACAGAGTTTGTTGTCTGTCCAGTTCAATTCAAGGAGGGATACACTTTTCATGCCGTTTCTAAAAAAAAGTTATTCTAATGGCCAAATCTAAGACACCAAGAAACTAAAGAACTAAATGGTTGCATTCATGGGATGAATAATTACCACAATTCAAAACATGAACAGCTTTTGAAACACATGCCATCTGACCGGTCAGGGTGACACAAGCTGCATGGCTGCTGTGAAGACATTAGTAAATAAAACAGAGTAAGACATCATCCTAGGAAGCAAGGAGTCAGACTTTCAGGCAGGAACACATCCCATATAGTGTTACTTTATATATAACTTATTATATTATTAAATGCCGATCCTCCTCACATGTGTTGAGAGTTTATGGTGTGAAATGTGTGGGGTAGTGTGTTGAGGTTACAATACAATATGGCTTTACACTCCATGTTGTACACATATTCTAACAGCCTTATTCAAAATCTGTATGTGTGTAAATGGGGGTGCTGTTATAGCAGTGGCTCTCACTGCTATAATTCTCACACCATCTCCCTCTGGTTTGCTCTTAAAGCTCTATATTGTCTTTTCTACAGAGATCATAGCCATGTGTGCACAGCAATATTCCTTTCTAAGTGTTTGCAGCAGCGTGCCTTGTATCAACCTGCCAAGTCAGGCCTTGGAGTTTGGACTTTAAAGCAGACCACATGCTTGCTGCGAGCAGAGCAACAGCATTTTCTCCAAGCTAAACAAATCTATTGTCAGATAATGTCCACCAGGCTACAGTCCCCAAGGATGACTCAACAACACACACACACTCACACTCACATTGTAATGAGTCCACAGTCATATATTGCATAGTCATATATTCAGTCCGCCCTAGACAAACATAAAAATAAATAAAAATACAGTCTCCTCACAGTCCTCATTAAACTGCAACAGTGAAAACATAAAAAAAATGTGTCATTCATTACTTTAACTGCCACAGGTTTACACAAGTATGCAATTTTGTACATCCCACAATGGTTTATCTTCAGGAAAAAAAAACATCAAGTATTTGAAGAATAAAATAACCTGGTACAAGCCTCTAGAGAGTCGGAATAATGCCTCATTTAAAACCAGATTCAGTAACTATGTTGCTTTTAATGAAATGTTTTTTCTACCCGGACAAGATTTTAAAAAATGAAGGGGAAAAAAGAGTATAGCAGTCAACAACGTACACATGCTTCAATGGTCACATGGCATGAAGCCACAGCTCCTTGGCAACTAGACAGTTAATATGCAAACAAGCCTGGCAACTCTGTACAAGGGGAGTGGCTTCCTTTTAGGACAGATGAGGGAGGGGAAAGGAAGAGGGGAGGGAAGTAGAGAAGGGGAGGGGAGTAGCAGAGCTGGTAAAAGGAAGCGGGTGGAAAAAAAAAATGTGTGTGCGCATAGAGAAGCAGCGTGGCTGCAGAGGCACAGGTGTCTGTCTCTGAACACTCCATTACTTCCTCATCAAAGGGTCTGTATTAGTGCGCCACTGCTCTCATTTCTTGCCTGAACCACCATGAGAGTCTCCACCAACTCACCATTAAGAAAATGGAGAGCTCAGAGCTAGCAATGCACTGGCTGTAAATGACAAGATGGCTAGCACCCACGAGGCACTAGAGCCAAAAGCCAGCTGTTACTCTCATATCCCAAAAATTAATTCCTTATCCAGCTCAAATGCAATGACACCAAGTGTCAGTGACAACACTGTGCGGGATGGAAAAAAAGGCTGCACTGGAATAGACAATGCACACACTTCACATTTTTAAATGTTATTTAAGAATTTTGAAATTTGAACAGGTGATTGATAAAACACTACTTGTTTCATATAATGAGGTTTTCACTGGTGAATAAGTTTACTGCCGTGTTCTCAAGCCATAAAATACACACAAAATCAAGGACAGCTATTCTGTAGTAGAGACTCAACTGTGTGATTTTGTTTTGTCTTCAGTGACCAATGCTAGATCCAATCTATCCTTGCCATGATTCTGAATTAGACATGCTATGATGAAAATGGATGGTGTCCTGTTTAACCATTTTTCTTTTTAGCCAAAAAAAAAAAGAAAGTTTAAACAGGCCTCAACAATATAATGATTTATGCATTTCTTGGAAAACAAAGCCAGCCTTCAAAATTTAATAAGAATCAATTCACAATATTCTACTATATCTATCTACTATTTTCATTTCATTTTGTAGCACAGAAGTAGATAGTCCACTTAAGTTGCAAGTGAATGAACACATAAAATCACCTGTAGTGAATTCACCAAATAGTTACCTGCCTTCTTGTGCTAAAAGTATGGTCCTGTGATTTGTCCATTTGCGCATCTATTTGTTTATGGAGAGCCTAAGAGTTTTCAAACAATGCAAACGTACACTTGTGCAGTCCTCCAAAATCCCAACTGCTCATTGCTGGATATGGATGACATGCATTGCATTTAACAGAACAAGTAAGGGAGTGATAGTGGCATTTACCTGGAATGGAAAAAGCACAACCCCCCCCCCCCCCCCCCCATAAAACTCCAAAGTTAAAAAAATAAAAGTATGAAAGTAGAAACCTAGTTGCAGTGGACTCATTTTGTTGCTTTAAACACTGTTTCATTTCAGCTCTTTGTATGTTTATAACTTCGCTTTTCTGGCTGATGGACCAACAATAGCACAAGCAAGAGTAGCCCACAAACCGGTTTTACCACATACTTCTGATACTGCCCCTATCTGATGATTTATGCTTTCTACAGGTAGATGGGCAGTTTGTAGCTGCCCATAGACAGCTAACACACTGCCAATGCACTACAATCACATGTGCACAATGAAACATGACATGGACCTTTTAACTAGGGAGCTCACAGAGTAAAGACCACTTGATGACTGTTTGAGCTGAACCTGTCATTTGTGTTCTTACCTACACCTCAATCTGGAAAAATTCTGGATGACCATGACTGTTTAACTTCAGCCAGGTTGTATATGTTTTGAAAGGAGATGGGCAGGTTATTCATTCACCTACCTTCTAGTTTATCAAACAGAACAACAGAAATTGTTTTGCAAATATTTAAACTTAAAAAACAAACAAAAACAAAACATTGATACCCATTTTGGCTTTCTCCAAAAGAAAAAAAAAAACAAACAAACACCAGAACTGCTATTTTTCACAAGGACTTTCTAAGCTGGGTTTAATATACTTAAGATCAAAATGTATTTTTCTTTTTCATATGGTGAAATTTAAGAGGGAAATTGAGAGACCTCACTTAAGTTGCTGCCTAAACTATTTGTTCAGTTGTTCTTATATTCTGAGTCACCCCCTAAACATTTAAACCAGGAAGAAGCCAGCTTTGAATATTTTTAATAAACTTTAAATTAGACATAGTTTTTCTCTGTCTTCTGCAAGTGTGAAAGGTGTTAAACCATCAAAATGCTTGTAATGTAGGTGTTTTTAAAAAGGTGATGCTGCAGCTAGAAATAACAATTGGTCACATGGGAGTTGTTCAGGCCACTTTCATCTTACTATTAGTTCAAAACATTTTGTATAATACAGATAATTATAATGCTGCATCCACTGGGTTAACCATTCAATAAACCCAACACACCCAAAAGAAGTGAATGAGCATGAAAACTGTACTAGCCTCAGAAGAAACAACACTGTCAGCACACTATGCATTGTGTGTGCACATGTATGCATCTGTGAAGATAATCATAGATAACGTGCAAGTAAACCAGGATCTCAAAGCCGAAAAGGAAAAAAACCAAACACAATGCCCCGTTTTCTTTCCTCCATCCTTTAACAAACAAACATTCTCCAACAGACTGCATGATCTTTACATCAGGGTTATTTCAGTACAAATACAACACTAAGTGTACTGGATACAGTTAACTAACAGGTCCAGCAAATTGAAGGACAGGCTTTACAAACGTAATCATGCTGCACTCCTTAGAAGCACAACAACAGATCCAACAGGCTTTCATAAAGAAAGCCTATATGCTTGTGTTTGTGCAATGCACTATTTGACTTCTTCCTTTATTTAAACAAGTTCAGCGCTGAAAGACATTCCTAATTCCAACAAAAAGCCTTTTGGGCACAGATGTGATATAGGTATAGTATGCTGGATGTAATCATCTAGCTATGTCAGTATTAAACACTAGGGGGTGACTGTGAGGAGACAAAGCAGGAATGCAAGTTATAGAGAAAAGATGTCTACAGCCACCTTATGTGATTCACATCCAAGTACGAGTCCAGAGTAAATGTCAGGCCTTTGTCTAAATTCCACTAATAAAGCAAAAGAGAAAAAAAGAGGAAATATGCAACAACCCACACCATCATGACAGTGATTTTACATTAAACAGCATTGTTTTTAACTCCTGAAGTACTATGACAAATGGGTAAATATTTGAAACTGTTTCTCTCTTTGACTTACTACCCACTTAACCAAATAAAACTGAAGCACTGTCTGCCCCTCAGCAGTGTTCCTAAAGTTACTAATTAAACTAAAGCCATGTGAATAGCAATAACGTCTTTCATTATGCTGACGACTAGATTTAAAATCATATTTTGTTAATTAACATACTGAGGAAAATAAACTCAGGCCTCTGTTTTGTGTTTGCTTTGCTTATGATGCTCATTTTCCCAGTGATTCCAAAAAATGAAAAATTTTAAAAAATTAACAGCCATGACTTGGGTTTGGGACTTGGTCAGAATACATAGTATGGTCTAGTCTGGGCTCTTTGACAACCAGGGCCAATGACTGAGAAGAGAGAGAGCAATTCTAAGTAGGGCATTTGCCCCTCTTGCATCTTTAAGTGTCAGCTCAGAGGGCAGACACTCAGTGAGATTTAAGATGATATTTCAAGGACTAGCACTGCTTGCATGCACGAATGAGTAGGAGTCAAAATGAAAGCAAGAGACCATCCATCCAGAGAGGGACAACTCTCACAATTAGTAGCTGACAAACACTTTACATACCAGCAGTGCAACTGAGGAACCTCACTTCTGAGTACTGGTTAATATAATTAGTATACTTTATTCTTGACATTCAAAACAAATCTGTGTATAATGTCTTATCACACATAAACATCCCCACACACTCGGTCTTATCTCTGTGGAAGTGCTACCTAGTTGTATATCACTTTCAAACAGAGGAGAGGACCCTATCCTAGACAGAATATAAAACACAAAGTCATTGTGACAACGCCAGTTAGGGAAGTCCTGTCATGAAGGGTCAGTTTTGACTATTGCCATCTTGTTGCTTTGAAACTGGACTTTTCAAGCAAGAAGTGTAACTGACTAAGAAACTGATGGATGGTGCATCATAATTTATATGAACTTTCTCAGTCTTGCCACCCCCTATTTATACATCACAGTTTAAGTGTAGGGAGAGTTTGGAAACTCATCTATTCCCTACAAAATCTGTTTTTATGTTGAATCAAAAAAGCTATTTGAGCTACTTGTATTGTAATATTTTTGATTCACATGCATTCTCCCAAATATATTTCTGTAGAGGGTCTACTGTTAGTCTCAAATGCGAGTAAAGGCTTATGCTGCCCAAGATAACTAACATTGCCTCCCTGCTGTATTTTCCGATCCACATCAGCCTCTTTACTTCACTTTAATGTGGAAAAAAACCCTACTAACAAGGGAAAAAATCATTAGGGATGACTGAGTTTGCATTTTTCAAGGTAAACTCATAACTCTTATTGGTGGTAACCCCATCACTGATCATCACAGCTGGCCAATCAACACTGTTTTTCCTTTCAACTCTGATGAATCCTGAGCTCTGTACTCTTTAAAAACATCTGTAGCCATGACATTGATTCATCATCAGAACAAAACCAGAGAATGCAGGAGGACCTCTCTATCTGTTATCTTGATTTAAATTAAAGCTTAATGTAAAAGTCTGTTTGCAGAGATACTCAGTTATTTTCTTTCCTCAACTTATTTCCCCCCTACCTCACTGGGCGTGTTTGCAAATGAAAGACTCCAAAGTGTGGTGGGGAAGAGAGACAAGACAAGCTATTTAATACTCATAGCAACAGAATGAACAGAACAAGTTAGAACTTTAAGCATAAAGGAAAAAAAAAAGCAGCAGCAAATTCAATGACTTAACAGTTTTAACTTTGTAGGTGATATCCACAAATGTACGCCCACTAATTATGGTAGGCTCGTTATGGTCATTCAACACCGTATATGCACAAATCTCTCCTGCTGGTATAGCCTTACATGTCAGGCTGGAATTAGAAAATAAATCCAATTGTGTCTCTTTATTTCGCTAGCAGTCAAGCTAGTTGGATAGCTTTGCTGTGTGTTTGAGCCACACAGTACACAAACATGGAGATTGGACAGTGCCACCTTTGCATAACTTGTCCCAGCACAAGTGGTTTCACTTACTGGCAATCTCACAGGAGGGCAACAAGACCGATTCAGAAGATTGCCCAACCCTACCATATTCATACAGTGGAGACTTGTCAATCACAATGTAGGCCCACTCTAAAGGATACCCTTCGTTACTGTACTTTTTCACTATCAACTGAAATGATAAAGTAATAAACATCATAACAATCATAGATCAACTGAGCAGTAGGGTGGTTTCCATTTTCATTTGTAAACTCCTACTTCTACAAATGGACATCCAGATGAGTTACCTGGTCATGAGAAAGAATGCATGTTAAAGGAATCAGTCTGTCTGTCCTTTATATGTAGTCCATGGTCCATTCTCAGGGCTATGTGCTCATTCTAAAGTCAAATTTCATGGGACTTTGTTCATGCTGGAAGACTCCACTAAGGCAGAAACAATTTAATATGGGTACCAATCTGAATTGCTTTCTTAAAAATTGTGAAACAGGACATTTGCCTCGGTGGAGGATGTGCTTTGAAAGTGCCCTTCTAGAGGTTTTTTGTGTTAGTGTGTGCTGTGGTTGTTCTGAGTAATGATGTGGTGCTCTCTGAATCAGAGATGGCACAGCAGGTCAGACACCAGGCAGTGAAGTGGAACTGAACTGTGCAAAACAAGCAAGCCGGATGATGCCATTCATTAATGGGAACATCGGTGCAAACTGAAGAGTGGAGCCGAGAGGAGGTCCCTTAGGATGCAAGAGAGAGAGAGAGAGAAGGAGAGAGAGAGGGAGCCAGACAGAGACAGAAGGAGAGGGAGGGAGGATGGGAGGGATGAGGTGGAAGAGAACTCAGCAAAGGGCTTACTGCCAGACCTTTACAGCTCCTTCATTATTGAAGCAGTGCAAAGGCAGAGCAGGGCCAGTGCCTGCGTAAGGAGGAACACACATAGAGGCAACCACGTACATTCATGCACAAGAAGCACAGTGCGGGTGTGTAGTCAACCTACAGCCTTCAAGATTTGATGAAGTGAGGACTTTTTTTCCCCCCAGCTTTGATTTCTACCTTCTCCTGTGTGCATGGCAGATATCTATGAAACGAAGAGAGCGAGAGTGCAGAGCAAAAGCGTTTTCACCGCAAAAATGGAAAAAAAGGAAAAGAATTACCTTAGTTGCATCTTAACTTTATATTAAGATAATGACATTTTAACAGTTAAATCCAAATTATAGATCATTTTTATGACATGTCTCATAAGCTGCAACATAAAACTGAGTTGTTGGTTGTTGTTTTTGTTTTTTTTCAAACTAATATGCAATCTGAGCTAAAGGTAAAGAAGGTAAAAGAGCATGGTGAGGTCTAACAAGATCGGGTTGTCACCCCCAAGCCAACTGAGGCATAACGTGATTCACACCTCATCAGGGGTTCCCTGTTGACTAATTTACTAGTCAATTAAACATGAAAGAAAAAATACACTCAAATTGAGAACAATGAAAAAGGAGGGGAAACTGTATCCAAACAAACGTGGTTACACACTGCTCCTGTCGAGTTGCTATGTGCCAATTTACTCACTCATTTTTTTGGTCAAACTACTGCAGTCATCTGCCTTACTTTACCCCTTACTAGTGGTAGGTGGGTGTGTTACATCTTTGAAATGAACCTTATGTGTAAGTTCAATAAGGAAGATGTGTAATCACACATCTGTGTACTACCCGGATGTTTGGAGGCTAGACAGTGCTTTTCATTACTTCCACTTTCCCAAGCTATCAAGCTCATTGCTGAAATCACTGGTCTGGACCAATCATCTTTCGGCCCACCATCTTCAAGCCAATTGGCCTCCACTTTGTGAACTTTCAATCTCAGTGCTCATCAGCCAGTCTCCCTCAAATTCAAATTCAAATTTTATTTGTCACACACACACAACCATACACAGTATGACATGAGGTGAAATGCTTATAGCTGTGCAATGCCCGACCATTAAATGCCAGTAGGTTTACAGTAAGATATACAATAAAATATACAAATTTACAGGTTTCCTTCGTGTAAACCACCTGCTCCTCATCTCCGCCTCTCTCCCATTACCAAGAGCTTCATCCAAGCCTTCGTCTTCATCACCACCACCAGCATCTAGACCAGGGGTGGGCAATCTCAGTCCACGAGGGCCGGTGTCCCTGCAGGTTTTAGATGTGTCCTCGAACCAACACAGCTGATTTAAATGGCTAAATTAGCTCCTCAACATGTCCTGAAGTTCTCCAGAGGCCTGGTAACGAACTAATCATGTGATTCAGGTGTGTTGACCCAAGGTGAGATCTAAAACCTGCAGGGACACCGGCCCTCGTGGACTGAGATTGCCCACCCCTGATCTAGACTCCAGGGGGTCTTGCCTAAGTCATCACTAGGAATCTGTACAGCTGTGATGGGCCATTAAACTCTAGTTGCCAAATAGCTTAATTCAATCATGACTCGTGTTCAATCCACCCTAATGATCTTTTCTTATTAAACTTAAAGCTAACTGAAGTGAAATTAACAATATGTGATTAGTTTAACCAACTAGCATTTCTGGTGCCAACATTTCATCAGCTAGTCAACTAGTCACACATTTCACTAGTCCCTTGCGGGGACTATATTCCTGGCTTTACTTAAATTGACAAATTTGTCCATCTTTTGTACTAGTATGAAATCACCTTAAGTCAAAGACAGACAGATGTCAGCCACAAATGTCTAAATGTCTAGTGGCAGGGACGAGTTATGGCCAGAGAAGAAGCAGCTTCCCTGCTGATAATGTTAGAGCTGAACCCCAAAATAAACACAGAAATGCAGGGTTTAACACACACTTCATTTCATAGTTATTCAGTTTCAAACAGACTGTCAAATTTTTATCAGTAGAGAACAACATTATGAAATGTTTGGCCACAAAATCTAAACTAAGGCTCTTCAGGTTTGTTTTCCTGATGCATTATTGAACAAAGTACAAGAAACAATAGTTATTTTTGATAAAATTTGTAATTTTAAGACTATTTTGAATATTTTTTATTTTTAATCACAAAATAAAATACAAAAGAGAGTCCAAAATATATATAACTGAGTAAGAAATACTAAAATGAAGTATAAATATATTAAAACTATAGTTAGGTAAATTACTTGACTAAATATACTGGTACCAACCATGCTCTTATTCAGTGGCAACGAAACAAGTTGTATGAATCATATCAACAGTATTTGTACTATATTTTATTTTTACGTTTTTATTCTTTTCCACTATGATCTCGAAATTGTAATACAGATTTATGGTGTGTGAAAAAGTTATTTTATGCTATTTGCATTGCTTCTACAAATAATCCACATATAAATGACAAAAAATAATTTAGCAGTTTTTAAAGGGAGCAAGTTAAAGCAAGTCTTCAATTATGCTTCTGATTTCAGCTTTATTTAAAAAAAAAATCTTGGCTATGGTTGAGTTTAATGATTTCAGAATGTACTTTACAAAAATGTAAATGTATTTTTTAACATACAGTATATGTATTAATTTTACTGGTGTGACCTGGTTGTAATCAAACTGGGCTATAGACACTACAGTACAGCATAACCCCCTTACCTCACTCTAAGACTGCAGACTTACTTTCCTAATGTACTTAAAAGTAAAGTGGGAGGTGCAGCTTCAGCTTCCAGACCCCTCTTCTGTGGAACCAGCTCCCAGGTTGGATTCAGGAGAGAGAGAGACACCTACTCTACTTTTAAGATTAGGCTTAAAACGTTCCTTTTTGATAAAGTTAGGGCTGGATCAGATTACTCTGAATCCTCCCTTAGTTACGCTGCAGTAGGTCTAGGCTACTGGGGACTCCACATGATGCATTGTTTCTTTTTCACTCACTATGTATTTATACACCACTCTGTATTTAATCATTAGTTATTATTAATCTCTGTCTCTCTTTCACAGCGTGTCTTCGTCTTGTCTTCCTCCCCTCATCCCAACCAGCCGCAGCATATGGTCGCCCCTGCCTAAGTTCTGCCGGAGGTTTCTTGCTGTTAAAAGGGAGTTTTTCCCTTCCCATTCTCTCCAAAGTGATTGCTTTAAGGGGGTCAAACAATTGTTGGGGTTTTCTGTTTTCTTTGTCTCTAAGGGAATGGGGTTTTGGGGGGCTAACAGGAAGAGAGAAACTGCATAGAGCATGCAAGACTACAGCTCTGCTTGGTCCCAACTCTACATAGTTATGCATCACACAAACAGCAGGTGCTGCTCTCTCAAACCGATTATTTTCAGTGGTTTTCACAGTACAACAAAGAATGACTGGACCTTGTGGTAACTTAAAATGGGCCTTGGGGTGTTGATGAAGCAGCTAGGTATGATTAACTCAATTGCATCCGCACTTTATATAGCGATATAGCATTGTCCACATAACTGTTTGCATTTGTTAAAACAGGCCCAAGAAAAATCCTGGTGCCAAAAAAGTCCACCAGAGGATTAAATGACTACAGGCCTGTCGTGCTAACATCTGTGGCTGTGAAGTCCTTTGAAAGACTTGTGTTAAGCCACCAGAAGGACATTGCACTGGAAGTTCACCTAGCTTCCACCTGTCAGTGGATCACCAGACCATTAGCACCAGCCTCATCCAGGGATGTGTTCTCTCCGCTGCTCTTCTCTCTCTAGACAAATGAGTGCACCTCAGGAGAACCATATGTGAAACTCCTATAGTTCATCAAGGACACCACTGTCATTGGTCTGATCCAGAAATATGACGTGTCCGCATACAGACAGGAAGTGGATCCCCGCAATCTGAAGTGGTCCTCACATATAGACTCTGTCTGAAAGAAGGCCCAGCAGAAGTTGTACTTCCTGCAGCTACTCAGGAAGTTCAACTTGCCACTGAAGCTGCTGGTCATGTTCTACACTATCATCATCCAATCTGTCCAATGCATGTCAATCACTGTCTGGTTCAGCTCAGCCACAAAGTAGGACAGGGCCAGACTGGAAAGGACAATCATGTCTGCAGAGAGGATCATCGGTGCTGATGTTCCCTCCATCCAGGACCTGTACAGGTCCAGGGCTAGGAGATGTGCAGAAAACAGCGCTACAGGATGTAGAACCTAAAACATTTGCTTTTGACCACAGTTTAGGTAAAAAAAAAAAAAAAGATAACAACGCCCCCCCCCTAAAAAAAAACCCCATCTGCATACGTACAAATAGCAGCTGTTGATATAGCAGGTGTGAAACACCTCCAAACGGCTGAACAAAAGAGAACGGCTTTGATTGAACTGATGGATTGTCTCATTGTCACCAATATGCGATCCAGTTTTTTTAAATCAGTATCAGATCAATATTTGGTTCAAATACTTAATTGGCACATGGCTAATATGGTTAAGTGTGGGGTAACTTACTTAACAGAACTCTGTGCATTTTCCTGTTGTTTCTGGCCATTTAAAAAACAAAAATTAAATTGAAGCTTGATGAAATGAAATTTTAATGGCTGTTTTTTTGTTTTGTTTTCTGGGTTGTTTTTTTTTTAATGGGTTTCAGATATGTTTTTACAGAGTACTGCTCATTTTCCTTTGGAAGGCCAGCACCTCTTTGATGGTGACCAACATTTTTTGTCATATGCAAGAAAAACCCTGGCTCCATGTGGATTACATTTTGTAGGTTTGCTACGGCATGATCAATAAAAAAAAATATACCCAAAAAGACACAAATAAAAGTCAGATTTTCACATTAAAGGCCCAAAATTAAGGTGACTGAAATACTCTTGTCATTTTTTTAATCTTTGCAAAGCCTGTCTGACAACACTGTAGCCTGACTCACTAAACGGGGAGCAATGATTGATTAATGACATACCGGTTTCAACAGTCAACCCTCTTCTGCTAAGGTAAACAGTCAACTGAGTAAGTCAAATGTTGTTAAAAAAAATTAAAAACGAAAAACACACACACAAGCATAACACACAATAAAAGTCTCCACTTACAACGTCTGCATCCATGGCAACTATTTAATGACTTCCTACTGACACAAACCTGTTTGCTGAAGTTACAAATCACTAAGCCAACTGCCGTCTCTCGGGACAATACAATTGACATTTAGTTTGTCAAAGTCAAGCTGTGGTGCAAAAACCACAGACTGGAACAGAATGACAGACTTATGCACTTATTCCAGTCGTATTCACTTTAGATAACTTTCTTTAAGTTTTTAGTCATATTAAGGGTTTGCTTTTATCCTCTCAATTTTCTCACTCATTGTATTAGGTGTAAACACAAGGACAAAGGGGTCATTACACCTCTGCGTCTTTTCTTATTTCATCTGTTGCACCCTACACTGAAATAATTTACAAGTGATTTTTAAGCTGTCCCCCTTGAACTGAATCTTTTCATACTCAGAGACACTGTGGTAGTCCAACCGCCCTTTCTGCCAGTCAAAGGTTAGCGTGAGTTCAAGAAGGTTGCGTCACAACCAAAAAGACATTCCAGTCACATACACACACAAAAAAAAACCCTCCACATTTTGACCGCTGGGCAAACACTCACCCACCCATCACCCCCAAAAATATTCAAAGCCATTTAATCCCTGGAGAAGGAGGCAAAAGAGAGTAGAAAGGAAAGAAAAGCAGCATAAAAGGGCATACTTTAAATTCAGACCTACTGTGCAGTTGAGGCTGGCAGCGTTCCCACATGCTCCTGACACACTCAATCCAAGTACAACTCCCTCCTCCCTCTCAGTTCTCAGCCCCTCCCCCCACTGAACCCTCCCCTTCCGCTCACAGCAAAAGCCGCCTGACTTCCTGTCTACCTCTGACCCTCAGTTATCCCCCGCCCTTATCTGGCAGGCCTCCAAACAGACAGGACAATCAGAGCGGATGAAGCAGACAGAATGCTTCGGAGAGTGAGCAACCAAGACAGAAAGTGAAAGACAGACAGAAGAAGAAATGCACACATACAAAGCTCTGCGTGTCACACTGGAGCAGGTTATTAGAGAAATTGGAAAGTGTGTGAATAAGACAGGCTATCACCATGTGGGCACAGGTTTCTCCAAGTACAAGTGTGTGTGTGTGGCACATGTCGGTTGTGGGGTGACAAACGGGGTGACGCATGGTGTCATGTTTCAGTACTGATTATGGCATTGCTTGCCCAGTCTGGGTGGCTAGAGGTTACATAAACCCCAGAGAGGTCAGGAAGTACTCAAGCTAGCCTGTCACAGAAACAGCAATCCTTTTTACAAGCATGCATGCATATTCAAAGTTGATGACTGGAAATACAACTCAGAGGAAAAGGCTGGGCAGAGAGGGGAAAGCAGCAATACACCAGCGATATAGAAAGCCAGTGGGGAGGTACCTGCTCAGTATCGCTGCTGGGGGGGCCCCCAAATGACTACAGCCACCCGGGCAATCAGTGTCCATCAGTCTCACTTCTCTTTTCTATTCAGCATGAAAGCCGTAGCCTCTAGTGTTATGAAAATTACAAACAGAGTGTAGTAGCATGCCAAAAAAAAATGACAAAGCCATTCATTAACACAACAAAGCTAGCACTCCACACATCCAGGTGCCAAAACAATGACAAATAGGGCCTTATATTTGCCACAACAGAATAAAATGAACTGAAGCTGAAATAACATCACATGGTAAAAACATGACTCCATAAGAAAGCGAGGCTTAATGGCAAAAGTAGTTTTTTCTTATTTCTTTTTTTATAAACTTGCAGCATCAAAATGCCAGTCCCAATCAAATGTGTAAGACCAAAATATGCAATGTAATGTCATATCGGCCTTATGGACTGTCAGTGAGCTGAGTGCCCAGAAATATTTTGGTTTTGAATGGAAATGGGTCCTCAACACCAAAGGCAATACATTCAGTATTGCCTTTTGTTTGGCAAATGTCTGTTTGGCAAATATCTTTCAGTTTGAGTACACTAGGAACAGAAGTTTCAAATAAATGAATTTTCGTTTTTTCCACCCAAATTTAAGCCAGCACACTGGACTGCTCTGAGACGTCAGAAATTAGTCAAGTACAACATTCAACCACTAAAACTATTTTTTCTTTTTGGGTATGCAAGTGAATAACAGTAATTTGGCATCTTAATAAAAAAATAATACTGTGCTTCACTTTTTCCTGCTTTATATAAAACAGTCCATTTTAAAATTAATGGATAGCAACAATATGTATTAAAAATTTTAATTTTGATAAATAGCATTTTGTTAAAAGAGCTTGCACACGTACTGGTGTATTAACCACTACAGAAACATAGAAATTTCATATTTAAGGAATTTGCCAATCTTCTCAGAAGTGGATGCCCAAGGCTCAATGTTTTATCCAGTTTTCTTTCTGATTTTAAATCAGAAAGAAATACTTTTTTTCAATTACTAGTTATTTTTTAGTTTTACTAACTAAAGCACACAAGGTTCACATATTCACATAGTGCTTTTAATACGAACATTTCCTATTACACATATTTACTCCTATGTCTGCATCAAATATGCTGCTTGCAGCCTGTATTATATACATTTACCTTCTTAATATTTTTCTAATATCACAGAATCATCATATCTTCCTTTATAAAATTGGCCGCTTTGCTAATATACACCTATAATGTAGAGCTGTCCTTGTTTGTGACTGGTCATATGCTACCAACTCTGTAGGCTGTGTAGGCTGAACTTGTTTTGTAGTATAAGCCTTGGCTGACCAACACACACAATGAAGCATTTTCAAGTAAAGGTGGTTATCTAGCTAAAAAGCTCTACCTGAGCTTGCTAACTAGTTTAGTCGATAGCTGATGTAAAAACAGGGCTAGACAACATATTGATATTCTTAAAAGAAGAAAAAAGGGAAAAAAAGATGATCATATAACTTATATATCTAAGGAGATATCAATGTTGAGATTTTAGAATCATCTGTCCTTCACAACTAGAATCTCAAAATTCTGAGGGAACAGCTGCCCTGTTTCTTTGTACAATGATAAATAAAGTTAGAAGAAAAAAAAGCAAAAACAAGAGCATGTCCTCGGGGTTGGAAAGGCCACAGTGAATTCAAACCCAGGACCTTCTTGCTGTGAGATGACACGCACCATTGCACCACCTATATAACCAACAATTAATTTTCAATTTGTAGCTCTAAAGGATTACCAAACCCTTAAGTCTTTCCTGCAAAAAAGCCTAAGTCAATAGTATGACTTGCAAAAAATAAACAGAGTGATATGTGTGTGTATTTAGCAGAGTTTCATTTTGCTTTACTGGGTACACTGCCAACATAGACACCAAACATTCAACAACCTATGACACTGGATAAATGTCATTATTTCAAACATGCCTTTATCAAATCAATTCAAATTTCAGTGGCCAGTGTGACTGCATGGTGGATGAATATAAAATGAGTATTCACTGCAGTCTTCTCTTTGTATTACTCAATACAATTTCCTGACAGCACTAGGGATGTCAGAAGACCGATCCTTACAACACAATTTAATATCAAAATCCTGAAAACGTGATGGTACTTGTTTTTCTTTGGCATTGTAAGCAGTGTACTGACTGAGGTGGCTACTCTTCCAGAACTGCAGGGGGAGGCACAAGGCTACAAGTATTCTAGTCTAGCCTTACCTGTTGAAGAAGAAGGAAGCAAAGGCAAAACTAGAAATGGCACAACATATGAAAAATAGTGACTAGTGTAGCGGTCACAATAGCTCTGTTCTGAATCACTGATGAGAAGGGAAGATTCAGCTATAGAAGCACTTTGTGTTTAGAGTAGGGTGGGTTGAGTTGGTGGACCAAGGCATTGATTTAATTGATTCACAAAAGCCAATATCCAAACGATGCTATTTCAGTTTTTGAACAAAGGGACGAAATACTTCCAATTTAGTGAAGACAAGCCTCCAGATTTCCTCAAAGTTTCAATTCACAGTAACGACATCCACAGTATTACCTCTCTAATTTTATCCTGAAATGCTTGTTACTATTTTGTTTAAGACAGCTGAGACTGGTATTCTGAAATCAGCTTTACTCCATATACTAAAATATTTTTCAATGGCTAAAATTAAATGCCTATTCTAACATAATATAACTAACATTAGTAGGCCAGAACAGCACAGTAAGGTGGTGGTTAGCACTGCTGCCTCACAGCATAAAGGACCACACAGTTTGCATGTTCTCCCCTGTGCTTGTGTGGGTTCTCTCAGGGTTCCTCTCACAGTCCAAAGACATGCAATTAGTTGGGTTAAGTTAATTGGTAAATCTAAATTGCCGATAGGTCTGACTATGAGTGTGAATGGTTCTCTGTTTCTCTGTGTACAACCTGACCAGGGTGTACTCTGCCTCTCGCCCTATGGTAGCTGAGATAGGCTCCAGCCACCCCCAAGCAAACAAAGGACTTTGTGTTTAAGTACAACTGAATTTGGCATTGTGAATCATTTAGTTCTATTGGTATTGGTACCAACTACTAAATTTCTAGTACTGTAAAATCCCCAGTCATCACTAGCTCTAGTTTCATTATTGCTTTTACTACTGGATCAAGATGCTGAGAATTAGAGATGAACCCTCAGAATTTTCCCACGCCTAAAAAAATAAATAACAATGTAGTATGATCTAATTGATTATTTACTCAAATTTGCAACTTAGTGTAGAGATGAAATGACCAGAAGAAAGGTACTTTTTAGTTTACCCATGTTTAAGGAACAAACTAAACAATTACCAAATGACCAAAGAAATGAGAATCATCAGAATCAGCCCACTAGCACGGAATACATGTTGACAAATTGATTCATGGAAATAAAGCAAGAGTTCTACACATATCTAGTAGTAGCTGAAATACTGCTGTGGTATAATTTTCTGTCACTGTGACAAAATGTGGTACTATTGCTTTTGGAATAGCAGGAACTATTCCAATGTTGTCTTGAGTACATCTGGCAACCGTTTATGTTTGAGGACTGATTTTTGTCAACACTACATTCGTGCAAAACCAAGTCCAGAAACTTAACAGGTATGTAGCAAAAACCAAAATGGGTGTGGTTCTGTAATAATGCAGAAATTGCTACCAGGTAGGGTGTACCCAGCCTCTCACCCTATGACAGCTGGGATGGGCTGCCCTTCCTCTAAGCGAAAGAGGATAACCAAAGCTATCTCACTGATTTAATGTCAGTATGCTGACAGACATGATATTTGATTTGGTTCCATTGCAAGAAGGTCTCTTGTTTGATTTAAAATTTATTTCAACCGAACTTTGAAATTTTCTAAATATTTAATTATGTAAAAGTTCAGAATCTGAATGAAACCTGTGATAAGTCTTAAATCTTAACCCTGGCAAGTCATTACATCTGTAGCTGACCATTACAAACATTGGAAATCCTAATTAGCCACATTCACTGTGGGGGAGTGAAGAGTGGGCCGCTATCCCCTGATGCCTTGCCTGTTCAGCAAACACACTATCAGCAGGCTCTTCACACATCAGTGCACATGAATAGCACAGTCAGCCTGTAAGCATCAACACAGGGCTGGATGTTGACACAGACAGGGAGAGGCTTGTTCATATGGCTGTGGTTCATGGCCCCATTTCAATCAAGGACCTTTGCAGATGACCAAATGGCCTGTGTGGATGAGCTCTGGTTTAGGCGCAGCACCAGTTTTGTTATCACCTGCTGAATGCTGGGGTATAGATGAGCTACTCAAAACACAAGTTGTGTTTTGGCTCTGGGGCATATATTTGCTTTTTAAAATTGGGGAGACATAATGGACCTGCTGCTAGTAAGAGGTCCCTGTTTACAGAGATTTAAATGAGTCACTCAAACACATACTGTAAAATTGTAGTAATATAAGTGTTTACTACACTAGGGTAAGTGCAGATACAGACAAAGGTGAGGTTGGTACAATATTGCCAAACAACACTTCTGTACTGTTAGTGGTTATGAGATGTTTTGTCAGTAGAGGGCCATGGGAAACACAAGTGCTTTTATGGTTTTAAAAAAGTGCCTATATATAAAGTGTGCCTTAAAAAAATAATTTTCATTGTTATAGTAACAAAAATTCTGAAATCTAACACAAATGTTCTCAAAAGAGAACACAAAAATATGTTTCTATCTACATATGCACATAAAGTGTGCAGAGCATGATGAAAGGTCTGTGGCTTTAGCTGGTGGTCATGTGTCACTCATGGGCGATGGTAGTGCATGGATGCTGCTAAGTTACAAGCCATCTGAGGTCCAGGAACCGCCTGAAGCCTGTTACAGCCAGCTAATGCATTCACCCAACCTCCCCCTCCGCTTCTCTTCTCTCTGTCATGCTCTTCCTCTCTGTCTCTTTCCCTCCCTTTCTTTCCTAAGCTCTCCTTTTTCCATGAGCTGCTGCCCTCTCCATCTCTCAAACCCCCTCCCCCGCTCTGAAGTGCTAACCACTCTCCTTCACCGTGCTCTTTTCCTACCGCTCACTCTCTCACACGTGCACACGCACTCACGCGCAGACACACACAGAAACTGTGGCAGCTACCACAACAGCGTGCAACCTCCCCCACACTCCAGCGAGGCAGTGTGCAAGTGCTTCTGGCTTGCCCTGACCCACATCTTGATATAGCCCTAAGTATGCTTACAGCTAAGTCCTGAAGACTCTCCTGCCACTCTTAGCCTAATCAGGCCTGAGCTGCTGTCAGTGCACTGGCCAGACAGACAGGCCAGGTTGGACTGACCATTATCATTTTCAGATAGCTTTCAGACTGCCCAAGATACACCTTCCCCTTTCCACTGCTGATTGCAGGTTTTCTACTAGGCAAGCACATGTTCTACCTGAGATAGCTAAGCATTATATGAGTGGCCGAATTTTGTGCCATAATATGGAAAGAAGAAAATATTTCTCCATTATTAAAGAAAAAAAATATTTAAAATTGTGAAATTCAACACATCACTGTTTCATTTCATTCAGCTTATTCATTTTCATTCTTGTCACTGACTATAACTTAGAAATGGGTGTTAAGTATGAGGTGTGTGGTTATATATAAAGATCAGTGCAGTGCCTTTAAACAAATGCTTTAGGAACAAAAAGGATGAAATGTGTTACCTTATCTTCACTGTACTCAATGGGTGATGGTTTCCTGTACTCAATTCCCATCTCCTGAGTAGTATCAGTCCAGCCACAGTTAGATTTGTCCTCTTGCTTAAAAGCATGCTCAAGCTGGGGCAGTAGGTCAGGCAGGAGGTCAGGAGGCTCCAGGCCATCCAAGTCTTCATCATGAGCTGCTGATGGTAAAAGGCTGTCTCCCAAAGCTTGGTATCCATTAGTGTTGATAACCCTACAACTCTGAGGCTGCTCAGAAGGCAGGTGGGTGGTGATGTTGGGGTAGGATCGCATAGATTCACCAAACATCTCAGATGACTTGCAGTTTCCCTGGGTTTCTCTGGAGCAACGAATAGCACGGAAAGGACATTCCTCTGCCTGGCTAATTGGGGTCCTAGTGTGCTGCTGACTCAAATGTGCAGTGGCTGAAAACTGGCATGGTGTCCCTGTAAGTTCAGGTATTGTAGAAGTGAGTGGTGCAGTGGTGTTGCTGGGCCTAGACACCGAGGCTGAGGACAAAGATTGCTCATTGAGACTGGGTAATTCTGGCTCCCCAGGATAAGTAGGGTACTGAGTCGGTTGATAAGCTCTGGCAGAACTGACAGAGCATGTGGGCAGGGAATGAACCATAGATGATGAGTGCATGGGAAAGGACAGGTTAGATTCTTCTAGTCCTGTTCTAGGGAAAGCTTGACATTCCCTGACCAACTGGTAGTTACCTTGCTGTGGCTGTGTTTGCAAGCAAGTTGCAGTCATAGAAGCATTCTGACTTTCCAAATAATGCTTACTTGGAAGAGCTCTTGAGTGGAACTGCTGCTCTCTCACAGTTAGTTGGCGCTGAACCTGCTGCTGAGTGTGGTGAATTTGCTGTTGGCTGCTGGACTGGCCTCCCTGGTGAAACGGGAAATTGTGATGCTGCTGCTGCAGGGACACAGTCTGTGTGTTAATTTGTTGGTGCTGGTTTAACAGCTGTTGCTGATGACTTTGCTGTTGTTGCAGCTGCTGCTGTCGCATTCTGTGCTGCTGCTCCTCTTGCTGATAACAGGGATGGTGCTGTGTTTGATGTCTGCCATGAAGTTGCTGGCTTTGTAGTTGTTGCTGTTGATGACAAAGCTGCTGTTGAGGTAAGGCCTGGTACATGTTCCCATTCTGGTCTTGGTTACCCCACATCGGACTGCCACTGTTACAGAAGAGCCCATTGGATTGAGGAACTTGACTCATGGGAGCATTATGGTATGAGCCATGTTGCTCTGTAATCATGCCCTCACTTATGCCCTGAGAACCAGAAAATGCCTGAGCCACATTGGCCTTAATGTCAATGTAATGAACCATTGACTGGCTGTAACTAGGCATAGCTTGTTGGGTAGAAGCTGGTGGCATCATGTCTTGATGCTTCCCAGGGCCAAGAGGCTCCACTTGGAGCGGTTCAAAGTCAGCAGTAAGATTTAGCTCATCCACGAGTGATGGTGCTGAAGCGAAGCCATCGTCATCCAGCCCTTCCAAACCTCCACCAAAGAGGCTGGGGTCATTAAAGAAGTCCATGGTGGAGGCTGGAGGATGACTGGAACCTCTGGAACACCAATGGATCCAAACTGGTCCCCAAATGCCTCTCTTTAGAGCTACAGCATGCCGACTATATAGTTTTCATGCCCTAAAATGGAGAGAAAAAATATAAATTATAATACTTATATCAGGTGATAAAGTTTCAGCTGGTAATCTATGGCCTACATCAGATTTCATTTGGTAAAAAAAAAAGTTACTTATTAGCATAATCAACCTTTAAACACCCGCACAAATAATTTCCAGTTAAAAGATGACACAACAGTTTATCAAGTATATTTTTGTCCACCATATTGAACTTTGTCATCCATTTCATCATCAATGATGCATTCTTTGAGAGCAGTAAAACTGCATGACTCTATCAATCTGACATATAAAAGCACTTATCCAAGTGAAGGCTATGTCATGGTTCTGGAGAAACTTGGTACTGTCAGTTATCTGTCAGCATTGCCTTTCATGTGTGCAGCAAAGCAGCTGGTGCAAACCAACCGCCAGCCACCAGCAGGTGCCTCTTCCTGTACCCCCACCCTTTTCAAATACACACATACGCACAAATGCGCCTCAACCCCCTACCTCCACAACCAATGAAGCTGCCTGCCCTGCTACTGCAGAATGTGTGGGAGGTGCAGACAGCTGATAGAATTTCAACAGCTAAGGACAGAGGCAAAGGAGGCCTTTTAAGCATGCGCATGTGCGTGTTCTGCAACCACAGACCAGCGGAAGATGACAGAAGCCTACCGAGGTCAGTTATTATGCTGACTTAACATGCACACAGGCACACAAATGAACACAGACATCTTTTTCTTGGCATCTTTTTCTTTGGTTATCACAGCATATATTTAAAATAATAGCCATGCTAGCAAATGGTTTAACATAACATTCTACCAGCATAAAAAAAAATATGGTGCTCTCAACTACTGACTGTGTGATTTGTTATCAGAGACACCAGCCTAACATGGATAATATTATACAAAAAAACAACAACAACAGAGCAATATGCACAAGCTGATAAACTAAAAAATGATTCCTAAAAAAGATAAAGTCATAAGTTTGATTTTTCTTGTTTAACTGGCAGTTACCTAGCTGCTGCTGCAGTTTTGTGATGGCTATAAGACAAGCCCACCTAAAAAATCATTTAGACTAAGTGATTCTAACAGCCAACTTCTCTGTATGCAAGTTAAGTTCACCTTAAGGTGAACCAGCATAGGTGGCCTGCTTGGGCCATAGCAACAGAAATGTCTACATGAACTCTCAGAGTTAAACAATTCCACTAGCTACATTACGAGTTTCATAGTGACTTTATAACGTTACTAACATCAAACCTGAGTAATGTGTAATCTCATATATTAACAAACAATTCATAACATTCTCACCACCTCATACCACTGCTTTGCTTTTCGAAAGCAATATTTAAATCTTAAATTAAACATACAGAGAAAGGAAATCTACTTTACTGTACTATCACTACATTTCCTTTTAAGACTCATTGTCGTGCACATTACCACTCTCCCCACTAACCACCAGGTCCCTGCAAAAGTCAATTCACACAGGCATGAAGCAATTCCTGTTTTCACATTAGGCTGTTCTTCAAGCTCAAGACTCTCTCCAGTGCTTTCTCTAGTGATCATTATGTTTATTGGAAAATCATGTGACTGCCATGTAATTACTTGTCAGTTTTAAGTTTCTGTAGATCCCTATCTATATGTAGGTTCCCTATAGCTAAACCAAGCAACTGCTAACCTTCAAACGCCACCCATCTGGCCCCGAGGCATAGACCAGTCCCCTCTGATGCTTTCCAGCTGTTTCCTTCATAATTGTGACGTTGTGAGCACCATCCAGGCACGTGCAACTCATGCCTAATATCAACATGAACTGTGTTTATAAACTGCCCCTGAAGTCTGGGACAGATGTCCGTGTAAAACTAACAAAATTGAAACAATATCAATTTAATTGGAAGTTGACGCAAAAGCTAAGCGCGTATACGAACGCATTTCAGTCCACTTTTAGGAAACTTCCAAGGTTGTTATTGGTAAAGTGGTCCCGTATCTCAGTTGGCGACATGGCAATACATCTGTGGTGTTTTCAAAGCCCTTAAGCGACCATGTTTAAGTAAGACACCGAGCTCACCTCTTGAGTTAATATCATCCTCTTCATCTTCCCTCAGAAATGGCTACAGCCTCTGCGAGCGCGGTGGTTGATAAGCCGACGAGGCGGCAATGTGTTGCGCTACTTTAAGCGCAACTGCTCGGCGAGCGGAAAGAAAATGAACGCACGTGGAACATTTGAGTTTTAGATATAAAACTGTTTGTCGAGGTGCGCACGTGCACTCGAACCGTATAACCTAAGGATTCAAAAGGTGTCGTGACGCTGCTCACAGAAGAAGATAGGGAGGGGGAGGGGGCCGGAGATGGATGGAGAGGTCGTCAATGATTGTGACCGTGATAACAGCCAACTAGTTTATCCTCGCCTGACTTTCGTTTTCATTTCAAATAACCTGTCGAAGTATTGGCACTGTTAACTACATCGGCGTCCACATTCAAGTGCCATGCTGCTTTGAGCCCGGCTGGTCGCTGTCAGTTCAGGACCACCATGACCAAGAAGAACCCACCAAGGAGTACTTTGGAGACACGCGCATTTACATGTAGGCGTCAAACTCTGAGAAAGTACGATGATATTTGCTGCTTTCGATGCGAATTCAAAGAAAACAAACAAGTTTTTGGCTCCTGAACACCCTTGCTTCTACAGGGAAGATACACAGCCAGCTAGGCGGTGTGTCATCAGACAGCTGAGGCGACCCTCATTGACTCACTGTCCGAAATTTGACAGCTACTTGACTGTATGAAACAGAAGCCCACAAGTCCAAACGCGTCTCAGAAAAGTCAACGAAATTAGCGCAGTTTCTTACCTGAAAAGAACCACAAAGCGCAGCTCCAGACGCCAATGAAGACAGAGTGGTATTAGCGAAGTTGTTACTGTGTTGTTAGTTGTACTCCTGCTGGCGACCACGGCACAGCGGCTCTGCTGCTGCTGCTGACGTGACTGTGATAACGCCGCATTTGCATATTAGTAACTCCCTCTGTGATTGGACCGCTGACAATTTGCCAAAATCACTCATTTCCATGTTAAATTAAAAACCGGTTCACCAACTGTGACTACTTTGAGGACGGTGGCGCCAGGGCGTTGCTGATTAAATCATGTCATCGTTTGTAAAGTTGCTGTGTTGACAGAGTGCATAAGATGGCCGCGTCTAAACCGGAGCCAATCCGGAGAGGTTTTATATTCGCACATGTACCCTAGTCTGTCCTCAGTGCGAACGTGACAGGAGCCGGAGATGCTTTCAGCTGTGGGTACATAACGCCATCTGTTGCCAGAGGGAAATACTTCGCTAAAAATAAGTAACTTCAAATTTGAACGTAGTTTTCTTTGATAGAATCATTTCTAGTGTAACAGAAATCGCTACTTTGTATCAGTAACTGTATTGAGTAATTACGTTTGAAATACGTTTCTTGTAATTAGGTTTTCATTAGTTCAGAAGAAACACACACTTGAAAAAATACATAAACAAAACATAGCTTTTAAAAATCCTTTTATTGATTTCAAAGAATACCGTTTCAATTTCAAATCTAAGCAGTCAAGAAATGGTTCCACACATCTGAACTTCTGAAGAGCCCAAATGGCATCATGTAAATTACAATTATTGTTACAACTTTCCCTCTTACAGCAGCTCAAACAAGTTTGGCCACCATACCTGCTGTGCTCATTTCTTTATGGAATTTCTACTGATTTTAAATCTATTTTCCAACAGTATTTGCATATACAGCAATCAAGCCAAATTCCTCTGCTTGAAGACTTCAAGTTTGAACTGACACTGGCCTGAAACTAAAGAATATGAAGCACCCCAGTTTATTACTATCATATTTTGCTGTTCAGAGTGTCCTAAATAACTAAACTTTATCAAAATAAAGGTGTTTGTCTTCCAGACTTCTGTAATTCTAGAGTAACGTCATTTATTTGGGAGTAATTTACAATTATCTACAAAAACAAAAAACAACAAAAAAAACGACATTCTCTTATAGAGCACCAATGCAGATGTCTCTTAAACCTCAGCATAGAATCCATTATTTACACATCAAACCTTTAATAACCAATGATATATATATATAAAACATTCAAAATGATCTCAAATCTGGCAAAATACATAAGCTTACTTACTTAGAATCTTATTTAAAACCATATTTGCCAACTCTGCTTTACATAAATATTAGGAGCAAAGTAAGACAACCGTTTACACAGTGGAAATAAAAAATAACTCATTGTCCAATAAGACACAAATATAAAGCAAATGTCAACCTAACTTGGTAATAGAGGAGGATGTGACAGGGTTTTTTCACCGACACAGCTGTGATTAAACATTCCAAGTCTTACAAATAAACAGTCCTGAGCCAAATTGAACAAGTGGTATTGATCATGCAATCCACTGTACTTACAATAAGAATGAAAATAATTTCTTCCACAGCCTTTTGCAGCTGTATGTCATAACGTAACTAAATATGTGAATGGATAAGAAAACCAAAATGAGAATGCACTTTGATTGCATCTTACCCTAAAGGATGTTGACGCATCCATTTGTCATTGTTGATTTAAATATGATACAAACTTGGTTTCCTTTTTCTAAAACTCTTTGAGGAGAGGCCTACAAAAGCTTTTAAAGCCAAGCAATAAATGTGAAGAGCTAATATAAAGTTGCCAACTACCAAGGTTCCACTTTCACACAGATGGCTGATGCAAGCCTGTGGCATGGAATCTGATGCTTCTGACTCCCTCTAGTGGCCACTATCTTGACATTGCAGGTTCAGCTCTGGGGAGGATTGTCTTCTTTGCTGAAGGGCTGTGTCGAGCCAGGCTTTACCCAAGACAACCCCGATGCCTGAGATGCCTTGTGGTGATCCTCAGGTCGTCTCTAGGGCAACAATAACAAATTAAAAGCTGCATAACAGGAATCACCTGAGAAAACATACAGATTAAACTCTCTCCTGCTTCGAAAGTGCAAAGTTTTAATTTAGCAAAACTTACCTTGTATGTGAACATCCTCTCTTTTGCTTCTTCATGTACAGCTGGGTTCCATGGGGAAAAACTGAAACCAATGGATCAAAGTGGAGAATTGAACACAAGATAATTTTTTTTCCCCCTTTAGAGTTTCAACAAACACACACACTTTTTTCCTTATTGTGGTCAGCACTAGAATGTGAAATGGACAGTTGACCAACCTTATTGCGTAGGGATCATCGATCTTCGGCTGATCAAAAAGATGACTGTTGCATAGTTTCACACTATCTACCACTTTGCTTTTGAACAACTGCACATCCTTCTCATAGCTGGAAAAAAAATAGCCAATGTCAAACTTATTTAGCCAGAAACATCACTTTGCACCGAGTGCTAAAAGACCAGTTTCTTAGTCGAGATTTTAATTATGTTTTTCTATTAATGACTAAATATTTTTTTTTTAACATTTTCAGAGGAAAAATAAAATATACACACACACAACAAGTTCCATTAAGGAAAAAAAAGGCAAAAACCAAGAATGTTAAACTCACAGTACAGCAGCCTCTGGGTTGAGTGGTTCTGTGGTGTTAATCTTGTAAAAAACTGTACGTGCATACATCAGGACTTGCCAGATGTGGTTGTGATTCCGTCTATACACACACAGGTGGATGAAATCAGTAAATGTTTGATTTATTTTAATTCAGTTACATATCGTTTATAGAGAGCCAAAAAAAAAAAAGAAAATCAAAAATTACTGTCGCCCCAAGGTGCTTTATATTGCAGCATAAAGCCCATATAATATTACTTTATGAATTAGTTGGTGTCAGAGAGAAATACTAAGTTTGTTGAAGAAAACTTGCTAGCAAGCAGGTAATTTGTAAGTTAACTCTGCTTCAGGAACAGATGAGTTTTCCTCATCCAAGAGTTAACAAACAGAGCTGTTAGCGACACCTGCATCATGGAAGAGTGCCAAGATGTCTTTAAATGCAAAACTTGTACTACAGTCCATGCCATTGTCAGTCCTTGCTGAATAGCATAATAAACTTGTTTTTACTGCCTTGTGTGTAGTTCAGTTTTTGATAACGTCCAGAAGCACAGCTAGTCATGGCATATAGTTTTTGGATTTGTGTTACTTTTCAGAACCATGTTCTTTGGTGCATCTCTCTCTCTCCCTCTCTCTCATATTTTACACCTGTTCAACTGTATGTTACAGCAAATATCTCAGGCAATCACATGACAGTAAATCAGTCAGGCATGGAAACCTGGTGATGTGCTGAATTTCAAACCAAACATAAGAATGGGAAAGAAAAGTGATTTAAATGACTTTGAATGACTGGGTGGTAGCATGGGTGTGGGCACCAGACAAACTGGTCTGAGTATTTAAGAAAATGCTGATCTACTGGGTTTAAAACACGGTCTGAAAATAGAAAATATCAGCAAGTGGCAGTTCTCTGGCTGAAAATGCCTTGTAGGCACCAGAAGCCAGAGGCAGCCAGTTTCCTTCCAGATGATGAAAAAGTAACAGTTACTCAAATAAGCACTTGTTACAACCAAGGTATGCAAAAGAGCACCTCTGAACCTTAAAGCCTATGGGCTACAGCAGCAGCCCACAGTGAGCTTGGTGATTCATTTAGTTGCTCAAGTTTTTCCAACCCCCCCCCCACCATTTCTTCTACTGCAAAATATAATTTGAGAAAACTAACAAAGCAAAGCACATAAGCAGAAAAATGGTAAACCTACCTCCATTTGGTAAAAGCTCTTCTGACATCAAGCTCTCCAGACACAGGGTCAACAAGTGGATGGAAGACTGGTATGTCAAATACTAATTTCTGAAACAAATTGTTTGCACCATTTTTTTTCCTTAAACCATATTTTATGACAGTTTATGTATACATCATTTATAATGACATACATCTTGCATTTTCCAATGTTTACTCTTTTTAGCTAAATCATACAATCTCACTTTTTGGTAAGGGGCAAAATATCAAACAAGAACATTTTTTAATACTTACAGGACACTCCCCATCTGGATAATTGTCAGGAATATACACAGTGAACTTGAAGACACCATCCTGGTACAAGCCATGTCTGATGAATATGACACCAAACCACACTAGACAGTGAGAGATGCCATTTTACAATCACTTATCACTTTTTTTTCTTTCCCCTGATATGTAAAAAGTGATTAATTGCATGAACTTTTAAAAGTGGAATCCTTACTTAGTGCAGACTTGTAGGATGGCTGGACATAAATTCCAGGGAGCTTCTGCTTTATCACTAATGTGCTGCAGGTCACAAGAAAAATCAGAAGAAGGGAAACCAAATAAAAACAATTTAAGTGATACTGTGAAACTAGTTTAATACAAAACGTATACAGTGGGTATTTTAAAAACAAGGGCTACCAGCATATTGGAGCATGCCAAGAAATTAACAACAAACTGAAATTTAAATTCTGATACTGGACCAATACGTACAACTCAGCCAGCAGAGAGTACTCCAAGTAAAAAGGGCCATAAGAGGCGTGCGTGCCATTGGCAGACTGGATTGGAGTACCCATTGGGGAAGGCTTGGTAATAGGGGCTGCATTCTTAGGAATCGGCGGAAGCTGCTTTCTGCCGAAGGGCATCCGGGCTGGACTGGCCCTCTGCTCCCCATGCCCGCTTTGTTCCTCGTTGTCAGATCTCTGCTGTTCAGGATTGAAAACATGACAGGGATCTTAACACATCAAACATTAAAGCCCATGCTATGTGGGAGGGGGGAAAAAAAATCAGAAGGAACCCCCTGAGTCGAATTTAGATAGTGTATATAAATGCTCAAATGGTAGACCTAAGGACTAATCCAATGGCACAGGGTAGTGACCATGTGCTGTGAGTGACCTCTCAGGTTACACTGCCCATCTGGTTTGTAGCTCGTCAGGGAGCCATGTCTAGACAAGAGCAAGCGTTTTCATGCCTAGCTGTAACTCCATCTTACTGATGATGCAAGGATGATACGAGGAGTTGCGGTGAAGTGTCACAGTGCACTCTGAACACAAAACAGAAGAATGCTGTTTTGAAGGGTAGAATACATCAGGAAGCCATAAGAAACGGTGCAAGAAATGCTTGCAATAAATATTGCTATACACCAAATTTAGGCTGCATAATCACTAAAAAAAAACAAAAACAAAACCTTGACTGTAGAATGTGCTAAAATGTACCTTAGATGAGACAAACAAGGTCACTCACACTGTTTTCGTCCATCCTAAATCCCCTCCCCACCACTGTGGGTGCTGGTGGAAATTTAGTCAAGCAGTAGCAAACTTCACCAAACACCACAACACAGAAAGAGTGGAGACTTTGTTATAATGTAGTTTTAAATCATATGGTTATAGTTAAACGTCACACAATATAAGCATATTTCCCCCAAAATGAGTGGAAAAACCACACCCTTAGGTCGAGTATGAAAATTTTCCAGTTTAACAAGATTTGTTAACAAGATTAACAATATGAAACCAAGTGGGAACAGGTGTGGGAATCAAGGCTGAGAAAAGACAGCTATACATTTTCTCAGTTTGATGTTTGTCCCCTCAAATGTTAAATTATTAGGACTGTCGAAATCAAGTTTTGGCAGACAAGTACAGATTTTATTTTATTTTATTTTTTTTAAATCTTAGGAAGTGCAATCAGCAGAAGTACAACCTTTGTAACCCATAGTAAGCTCTACTATGCTCCAGGTTTAATAGGCAGTCAAAACATTTTATATGCGAAGACTTTAGATAAAACAAACAAAAAAAAAAAACTTACTGCACTGTTAAGTCATCAAAAATCTCCTTTGCAAAGCTCATGACTATCATGTGCAGCACATTTTAGAGAGAGGTTTCCACAGGCTTGTACATATCTGAAAGGCACCTAAGGGCGAGCTTCTGGACACTAAAGTGTTGTATCAATATCAAGTTTGCCATTTTTTCCACAAAAAATACCGAATGGGAATGGCAATGTTTACAGTATGTTTACAGCTTAAAAAAACCAAACAAACAAAAAAACCTCCACGTCGTTTACCTTACGACTTGTATTGGTAGACATGCTCCAGAAGGGGTTTAAGTTCATCACTCATTCAGAGGTTCAGACTGATGTCCCTCTTTTTATGAAGGTCCCACGACAAGTAGTCTCCGGGCCATTCGCTGCCTTGGTGGAAACAGGAAACAAATGCTATAGTTGAGGTCAAACACACACAACCTAAACACGTATCTCAAAAAAAAAAAAAAAAAAAAAATAACAACAATAATACTAATCAAGCATCCCATGCAAATTTAGCTAGCATAGCTACTTGCAACCACAAAGTTAACACTAGGACGGGTTGTTTCGGCTAGCTTAGCTTCGTGCTAACCTAGCTGTTTCATTGAAGACGTTTTAAAGCTTGTGTGTCTAACGTTGTTTGTCAGAGCCGTAACAAATTTTAAACTAATGTTCTGATTTTAACCAAATGTATTGTTAAACTCTCGTCATTTCTGGTACAAGCATGAGCTATCGTGTCATTCACCACAATCTGAGATTACAGTGCTACGTTAGCAAATGTTATGGACCAGGGTGAGGCAGCTGAACGTAACATATTTCTAGTTGACAGCTGGAATTTTGGCAACATAAGCTGTCAAAGCATACGACGAGTTAATTTTACCAGATTTACACCGTCTCATTTGTTTTACTTGACTTACCTAAAGTCAGCTTTAGGTTTAAGGTTACATTTGACGTTGCTAACAAAACCAGTCTTTTAACTGTGGATCTTGCACTTAAGAGAGCTGATTAATTAAACTCACCGTATTTGCTTGAACTGTATAAACGTCCCTTTAAATATTAATAAATGTTAAGGCGTGTCCCACCTTAATTTTCGAAGGAAAGTGCACAGCTGCTCACCATTCCTTTGGTTACCATTCCAGCTAGCTGGCTAACGTAGGTTAGCTAAATAATTTGACAAACACAGAAACCGAGATCAATCTAACAAATGAAGGGCGTTTTGCTGCTCTACAACGCGTCCTTATTGGTTCATAAGGAAACACATCTTAACAGGTGATTTGCTGGTGACTTCGTCACGTGATAGACAGTGTGCCCTTTAACACAGAGCCCACGAATTCAATGGGGACTTGGATGTTTGAAATAATAATAATAAAAAATAAATCCACAAATAAATAGATCTAAAAAAAAATAAAAATCTAGAGAATAATGACATCCAGAAAACCCCAAAAGAGAGCAGTTCCACCAGCACAAATATTACAGTCTTCTATTTATGGTGACTTGAATTCAAAAAAGACATGATGAATTTCAGACAAATACTGCAATGTGAAGAAAATGAAATAAGTTTAATTTAAACATTTGCGAATAATACATCTTAAAAGTCATTGTCTGTAATGTGGATGATTAATTTAATTTCTGTACTCTAAGTAAAAAAGTAAAATAATAATAATTATATATATATATATATATATATATATATATATATTTAGAAAAAAAGCATGTAAAGCAGGCACTTTTATGATAGAGACATTGTAATTTATTTTGTGAATAACTCGATGGATGAAAACATTTGTTTTCCAACCCGTCTTCTCATCATTTTTGGTAAGTGTCGTACAAATAAGGTGAAATGGACCAATTGGAAGCCCAACTCTGTTATATTTTCAACTGATATCAACAAGTTTTCTCATTCAGTTGAAAAATAAGAAGCAGCAAATAGCTTAACATTATCTAATACATTACTGACTAATGTCAACCTCTATCACCCCATGTTTCAATTTATTTTTCTTCTTCATCTCTCAGTGTTATGTTTTACGTATTCCACCCACATTTTACCTTTTTACTGTAAGTCTGTTCATATACTGTTAATATTATTGTTATGTGAGAAAAAGTAGATGTTGATGGAATCAGGTTATTAGACGTTAAACACTTTTTTGAATCATATACAGTGGAAACAGTAAACCAGTGATTATTCAGGGGTTACATGTTGCAGAATTTTGAAATGATTTACCTTTTTTTAATATGAATTTTTCCTGCAATAAACTATGTATGATTATTTTTCTTTTATTATTTAAGAGTATGTGTTCCAACTCCCATTTTAAACTTGTAAGAACAAATCCCCAAGGTTTTTACTTTATATGTAATTTTCCATATTAAAGAGGTTAAATGAACCTCTTGTAGAGGTTCAGCTCTTTTAAAAAACATGTTTGTGTGTGCGTTTAATAGTCAACTTTCTAATGACTATTTTCTCCCTACCTATTTGTTTTTTGTGTATGATGTTTAAAGTTTTAACATATTTTTCACTTTGAATAAGCTACGTTTTAGATTAAATAAATATTAGTGGATCCATGGATCTAGCATTTTAAATAAACATCAAAATACACACTGCGCTGTTGCATTACTTTAATGTTTCGGTGTACTGCATAACAAATTCCCCTGGGGGCAAGATGGATCCAAGCCATGTGTCACACATTTTTTTAAACTTTTGACCATGCTTCATTGACAGTTTACTCTCTTGATTGATTGATTTCTTAATAATTACCCCTAATTATTTTTCTGGGTGAGAGAGGGGAAAAAAACTAATTTAATGCATGGGTGATCGCACTAATTGGGAGAAATGACATTGTCCAAGTTTCAGAGTAAATACAAATTATTGACTCTGTTATTGTTATCTGATTGTATATTGTCCCAAGTACACTTCACTGTCAAAGGTAATTAGTGTACTGCTTCTTTATGGGGCAGCCAACAAGGCAAGGTCACAATCACTACTTTGGCATGTACAAATCAAAGACCACCTCAAAACAAATAAGTTTATGCCTGCTTTGCCTTCATTGACATTGAGATAAACTGTGTGACCCCAACAAGGGTGCAAATATCCACACCACTGCTCCTGTAATGAGTTTTTTGTCTTTGCCATTGATTCTTTATCTAATCAATTATTGTGACCTTGTTTGGTCAAACAAATATACTAATGAATGTAATTAAAACAAGGAGATTGGATTACCTAATTAAATATGTGACCTGTTGGAGCTGGATTTGCTTTTAAATTGAATTTTTTTGTTTAGCTGAAAAGGCCAGAGTCAAATAGCATACCCTCAGTAGCATTCACTTTTTTTTCCTTAAGATATATTTGAGCAGGCGCTTAAACAGATTCTAAGTTTGCCAGGAGATATACAGCAAATCTGGAGTATGCATTTGAATAGGAAGCATCATATTGGCATCAGATCCCTTTATATACATTTGCCAAGTAGATCAGTGATGTAATGGGATATTTCTCTGTCTGATTGTTCCTGTCTAAAAGATTTATACAGTATATAGTGGTTTCAGCAGAATTTTCCAGCTGTGCACTTTTAGATGGAGCCAGAATTTAAATTTAAGATGAAATATGTTCCCTTCTGTCAGTCCATTTCTTCAGAGAATTTTAGGCCCGCTGATTCAGATCTACAATTTGGTTTAAATGACAGTTAAAAATTACAATTGGCAGTCCCTGGTGAAACCTGACTTGACAGCACATAGATAAAAAAAGTGAAAACAGATGACTCCACATCCAGATAATATGTAATAACAATGTTAGTTTGAATAAAGAAAGCCAAATCTAGATTCAAATGTAATATTCATTTTAGAAATATGAACGACTGGGGAGTAAAGGTTAAAAAAAAAGAAGAAAAAAAAAAGACAACATCAACCAAATCCTTCATATAGCAATAGTCTTTCCTTATCCCTGAGGCTATGGCCTGGCTAAAACCTCAATGCAGCAATTATTTGCTGTAATGACTGCAGTTGAAATAAGCCTGGAGATTTTATTAAACCAAATGAGAGAATCATCTGTGTATTATCACCTTGTGATTGACAGTGACAAGTGTTGGGCAGGCTCGGATGTGAGCATGATGAAGAAGCTCTCGGCAAAGCTCTCGATAATGTTACCCCTGATAAAGTTGCCTGAAAAACCTCAGCCAACATACGGGGAGGGAAAGCTCCACGCATATTAATTCCAATTGTCAGATCCCTCCAGTATGTGTGTGGGGGGGGGTTCTAGTCTGGCTGGCAGCCCTGGCTGCCCCTCTATTCACTGACTGGCATTTTACACAACTAATGAAAAAGAAATCCATTGTGCTGATCATATGCATAGATTTCATTCTATAATAATGACGAAATAGAAATATTCATAATAAAAGTAAAGGTCACTCGCTGCTGTGGCTAAGCTTCCTAAGCTGCAACCTTTGCAAGAGCAGTTGTTAGGTTCCAGTGATAAAATAGGAAAGAAAATGGAGAGACGTCAAGTTTTAACCATACAGAAGCCAATATGTGAAACCCTGTGACCAATCCAATCTGCTGCGAACTATATCACTATGACTCGGTCATGTGTTTATCTCTCTTTGCAAAACAACACTGCTGATGTCTTCGGATTGAACCAACAGGCCTGTTTCTTCAGTGTCCAGTGGCAAGGTTAAAAGTCAGATGCACAGTTCTGATTTACATTGTTCTCTCTCTGGAGTGAAGTTTGACAGCTAGTGTATACACACTGCGGATTTGTCTGTCTAGTTAATAAAACACAGGGAAATATTAACAGCCACCTTTCCTCTCTGCAGCACACTCATCCTCCATATGTAGGTCATCTGAGCTCCTACAGGTATATGAGCAGTGGAGCACAGGGGTGGAAGACAAGCATGTCTCTCCTGTGAAGGACATTCAGAAGATTATTATCACCCGCTACCACTTCCTCGCTGAGCCTGTCTTCATATGCATCATACATTGGCATTTATTAGTGCCATGCTCTAAGTACAGGCCATGTTATTGAATTTGAATATCAGCTCCTAGCCACATTCACAGGCCTTGGAAATATATTATATTAAGATGAAGCAATCTCATTTAATAACACACAACTAATAAAAGGAGAACAGATTGGAAATTAAATTTATGAATATTGCTTGGCAGCAGGAGAGATAAAAAAAAAGCCAAGTTGGTCTGTCATATGCAGATATTTCTTTAGCTGTAAGCACAGGTATTGGAAATTTTCTGAGACCCCCCCCACAACCCATGAGTAACATGTTGAGAAATTGTATGAATTGTATGTTTTCTGTTCTTCAGTTTTTGTCTTTGTTTAAAAGTAGAACTACAGGCTACCTTGACCTAACTGGATGGAAGCAGTTTGGACAAATTTTGGAAAATCTTATGCTAAATGCAGGATGGTGTGTTACGCGTGAGCTTGTGTAGCATTAAGTCTCCTAAGTTTTGGTTATCATTATTTTTTCCCTTGTTACATTGTGTGAGCATCTTATGGTTAAAGAGGATTCTTTTAAGCCAGTGACAAAATGTATAAAAAAGGACATGGCCAGCAAGTACAAAAGCCTTTTTCCCTTTTTTCTCTAAAATGTTGAAAAACTGTCTTTCTTCCAAGAGGAGTCATATCAGTCTGTGCCAGAGCCTGGTAGCTCAAATTATAAAATGTCAGTTCTTCACTTTAAAGACTGCGCTTCAAATGAGCCCATAATTTTTCCCTCTTCTGTCATTTATGGGCAACATTCTGTTGGTCAGTGTTTCAGTGCTGCGTATGTGTGCACGTGCATATATCCAGCAGCGTTTTGCCAAGACATCCGACAAGCCCGGTCCATCTGTGTGTAAATGTTGACTCCCAGCGGAGCTGTGACTGTCACTTTTGTCAGCCTAGTGCCAGGCATTGATCGCTACATATATCTTGCTCTGTAGGCTACTTCCAAAACTTCATCAACAGATGCAGCTGCAGAATTGATTAGCAGCGAGTCAATGACCAAATCTCTTAGAAAACATTTTTATTTATGTGTGTGTTTATGTGGATAGCTTAGAGGGCCATTAGTGGGATTACCTTTGAGGCTTGGCTGAACAACAGATGTTCAAGGACAACTCAATCAATTTGACTTACAAGAGGCCGCAGTTGCCGGAAACAAGTGATAGGATTTTGTGTGTGTGGGTGTGTTGGGGGGAACTTGGGGTGAATAAAAACAGTTCACTGTGGTAATGAGCAGGTGCAGTACGCCCATTTTTTAGAGTGAGATCATTGACAGATTTTCTAAGATTACAGCACAAACTTACCAAAAGGAATACCTCTCTAAAAATCTTACAAAAGGTTATTTCTTAAACAAGTTATGTCTTCTTTGACTGCATGCTGTTATTTATAGATATAGGTAAATACACAAATAAATATAAATTCCTAATTTTTATTAAAGTAAGTAAATGTTTAAGACAATAATGTGTTTGGCTTTATGCTAAAAAACCTCATTATTGCTGTCATTTATTATAAGAAATATATAAAGTACAAAATATATGTATTAATTAAATATGAGCCCAAACAAAACTGCATGGGTATAAGTAAAACATTTTCAATATAAGGAGCACCAGCCTCCAGGAAGGCCTGTTTTAATTTGTGTGGAATATTGCATATAATTATACGAGCATCTATACCGAATTCAAATGAATGTTTGATATGGATATTTCTTATTATATTTAAATAATCTCAGTTCGGCACAAAATTGATTATTTCTCAGAGAAGATCGCGTTCTTTCATTCTTTTCAATTTTCCCGTTTCCTCTCATGAATCAAATGGTGAATAAATGTGTTGCAGAGACTCACGATCTGCCTTTCAAGTCCATGCTTATGCTTCCTTATCTGCAAACTTATTAAAATTAAGTCGGAACACAAAATGGTATTTAAAAAGTTTAAGTGAAACAATTTGCATTGGGAGTGTGTGAAAATGCTAATGCATTCTTTCACTAAGCCTCACAATCACTGTCATCCACTTTGAGCTCTGATTGTTTTCCACATGGATGGCTTCATTCATTATTGCAAAATTATAAACATAAAGAATATCTCTGTATTAATATTTCTGCTTTTTGTAAAAGCTCAATCAACCATAATGTCCTAATTTTTTCTCTGTGAACCTCATTTTATATTATCTCACTACTCAAGGAATGGATGTCCCAAAAGGGATTTATTTCATTTATCAGGATTATTGAATTAAATTAAACGAGACACTTACCCCAAGCCAAACAGTGGTACCTTATCCACTTAAAAGGTAGGCCTGCTCTTCACTGCTATTTAGGCAAACACATTAGGCAGCAAATACCTTTTGTTGGCTTAGCTTATGTTACTGCATAATTAATTTGTTCATTAAGCAAAAGTGTTGAAAGTGCTTGAGGTAAGTGGAAATGGTCTAGTATTGAATGGATCTTTAATTAAGGTACTCTACAATGACAGCTACACAACTGACGACATATGCATCATACTTGTTTACAAGCAGAATTAGTAGGGTAAAAGACAATAACTTTAAAACAATGGAAAAGAGTTAGATGGGCTGAATAGGTAAATACACATGTGAACTTTAAAAGAGTATTGATCTGTGCATATGGACAGTATAAGGTGCATGTGCGTCTAAATCAATTTCACAAGCTATCGTTTAATTTTTTAAAAGCTTTTTTGTGTGCAAAAATGTCATTTTTATTACAAAATATTTACCTCAGAAAGGCAAATATCTAAAAGCTGAAGAGTCTGGAGAGGCATTCAAGAAGCCTCCTGTCATACTTGTGCTCAGCAGCAGATGGCAGGCTGTTTCCACTGATGGACTAGATCCTGACGCGAGCACATGCTGAACTTGTGTACCCTGCTGTTGGTTTCCCAGACCTCACTGCTCTTGCCTGTGAAATGCATTCCCATTAAAAAGGCATTTCTAAAGCCAACGCCAGTGCTATAACAATCATCTCCCCAAAGCCAAGCCTCCACACCCGGGAGCACGGCACTGCCACACAGGCAGACATGTGGCGGCTGCCACAAACAAAGGCCCTTACTCTCCTCCCCATTCCTCTTCCCTAAGTCTCCACATGGTTACAGGCCGGCCTGCCAGGGCCAATTACACCCACAGCCCAGTGTGTGAGGTCTCACAGAGACCCCAATCACCACTAACAAGATCAAGGCTAACTCTCTATCACATCACACACACTACAAACACATACACCTGCATATGTGTGTGCAAACACTCTGACGCCTTCGCCTAACCCAGCCTCTCCCTCATTCTCTTCCTCTCTCTTTGGCATGGTCTGAAATTATAACACATTTTGAGTGGCTGTGGAAAGTATATAGCTTTTTTTTTAAGAGCAACAGAAATAACAGGGTGACAATCACTGTGTCAGACGTGGCTGTCTCATTTTACTGTATGTCACCAAGTTCAAGACTTTGTCTTGGTGTCAGTGTAGCATAAATACATCGACATGCTCCACTACACATATCCAGTGCATGAAACATTTGCAGTATATTAAGACTCAAATGGTTAGCTAAAACCAGAAATAGTCAACCAAAGTCATGTATACACAGTAGACCTTAATTTTAGATATGTTTGCTCCTGTAGAAGTTTTCTTTTGTCTTTTTTTGTTTTTTAAATGCACCACATTTCTCCTTTGTACTATTTCTGTTAGGTCTGTGTCACATTTTCCTCAAACAGGACTGATATCTGATATTGTTTTGTCACTGTTGATTACAAGGGCATACATTTTACCCTTCTTATCAGACCTGGCGGATGTGGACAGGGTGGATGGGTGACAGAGAGAGAAACTGTACCCCTGTACCCTGATACAGCCATCAATACCCATGAGGCCGTGTGTCATGCAGCAAGCTGCCTGAACAAAGGTTCACATACCTCCTATGATAGGCTATCTTAGTGAGAGCCCATGCTTCATGTCCTCACACCAAGCACTGATGTGGCAGCTTGCTAAATAATTTGTGCTTCTTTACCGGGGTCATTGGATAGAGAATCTGGCTCTTGAATAATTAATTGAGACATAGTCTAAGCAGCCGACTTCTGTTTCTTCCTAGTTTCAGCCAGATTGTCTGTCTCTGCATTCGCACTGACTTGCTGTCTAATTCATCTGGATCGAAACCTCCATCATAATCATGCTGTAGGCAGACTGGTGTCAGGAGTATCTTGTCCTGAGCATGACCCATTCTTGAAAAAGAAAACCACACACAGCCGCAGAATCTATTTTAATTTTGTGGATAAAAATAAAACAACAGCCTATTACCACCACAGCTTTGTTTAGCTGCATAATTGCTTTTCATTATTCAATGCACAATTGATACCCACAGCGTAGGTTGAAAGAGGCACAGTTGTTGGAGTAAGGCTGGAAATTAGATCTTTTATTGATACCGCTGTGTCTCAGATCTGATTCTTACAAATGCTGAGTGATAAAACTGGAGCCTGATTGTCTGTCTGTCTTTGTGAATACTAATGACACTCTTCGGGCAGACTGATAGAAGCCTAGAGGGTGGTGAAGCTGGCGTGTTACTGGACAGTTCTCATTCAAGTGAGATGTCATAAAGGGTAAACTGCTACAGAAATGATAGCTCTCATTTTAAGGGAGGTTTTAACATTTTGGGGAAATAAGCTTGTTTGCTTTTCTGCAAAAAAAAAAAAAAAATTATGACTCATGTCTGTAAGAAAATATAAGATGACTACAGCAGCCATTTAATTAACACAAGGACTGGAAACAAAAGGGGAATGAGTTGAACTGGCTCTGTGAAGTAGTTGCTGGCCACAGTAACTCATAGTTTTTAACTCATAAATGTAAAGTGCCAAAGATAAAAATACATACAAAAGGAAGAAAACCATAACAAATGTATTTGCAGCATAAAAGTGAAAGCACTCTGTATATACAAACGAAATACTCTGTAATTATTAGATTTTTTTAGTAGAATTACTAAATTTAATAAGTTCACAAAATAACCCCGTTTTTAAATTTTCACACATTTTAGTAAGGCACACACAACAGAATAATGAACGAATAAATAAATAATTTTTACCACCACTGAAGTTTCCTCGAAAAAGGAATTAATGTTTGCAGATAACAGTTCTTCTCTGAATAAATAATGCAGTGTGACTAAAAAAAAATAAAAATTAGACAGCTTTTTAAAAAATGCTCCAAAATGCCCCGAGGGTATCAGCATTGAGCGTGCCTGACCCCAGTGAGAATCTCACTTCGAAATCAGAAATTCGAAATCGCATACTGGGAGTGTCATTATTGGGAAATCAGACACCAATGAGGCATAGTATCACTATTTTGACCTCCAGAACCAAGAGTCTTGTGCATGCATTCCTGAAATACTTTCCCATCACGGCAAATCACACTTAGCTACTCTATCTGTCACTGTGCTCATCACTAATAGTGTCCCACTTATATACTTATAAATTCTCTTTGATTTACTTTCATATATTGTCCTTTTTCTGTTGTTTTGTGGTGTATGACCAAGGCTTGTACCTCGGGATAATTCCACAACACGGCTGTCATGGTGTGTGTCCTTCCAGAGCAAGCGTGAGAGATAGGGCTATAAGTCTGAGGTGTACGGTAAAAAGGACAGTAAGAGATAGAGCTCTTTAGAAAAATACACCAAGACAGGAAGAATGACACTTAGCCCTTAATCATCTCTGTGTCTGCAGGGATCCCCTGTACTTTTGTGTCTATTGCAGATAATGGTCTTTCCTTACTTGACAGCATGTCTTTGCCGAGCTGGAGCTCTGTAACCAATGCTTAAGTGTATCAGGGTGACAAAGCGTTGCTAGATTCGGTGGTGTCACAGCTCATCATGTAGTGACATTGCTGACAGCTGTGGTGTTAAGACAGGGAGGCTGTTGAATGGAGTTAGAATAGATTCTAGTGTACTAGACCCAACTTCCATAACAATGCCTTCCCCAAGGATCATGCTGCATATGCAGTCCAACAACACCAGCTGGAACCACTGGAAGACAGGGAGGGGAAGTAATGGAAATCTGGGAGTGCAAACCAAAATGCTGCTTCAGTTATTGGAACACATGGGTGCTTGTGTTTCAGGATAAAAACCAGAGGCAAAAAGAGTACAAGAATGACAATGTTTTTTGTGGGATTGAGCTCTCACGCGCTAGAGTGGCTAGAGGGCTGTCCAAATATACTGGCTCCTTCCTTCGAAAAACTAAGGAAATAGTCTTAGCCTTCAGATATAACCACACCATCTTGAACGTGTCCAATCCCATCAGTTCTTTTCTATGAGACTGTCAGAGAAGACAAGTCCTTGCCAGGTTCTCTGCTAGTTTTAAGCGACTTCCTGTTTGCTGAAAACGGTACCGACAAATTGTATAATGACAAATGGTGGCCCAAACGTCGTGGGAGCATGTCGTCTCGGGACCTCAAACTCAGTTGCAACTAATTTTGCCTCAACCCCAAAACAAGCAGAACAACATGACAATGACCAGGCTTTGTCTGTTTCTATGCAAAAATGGTCTGTGAGGTTTGGCTTGAAGTGAAGAGAGCTATACTTATACTTATCCGCTTTCAGCTGGACTGTGAAAAGTTTTCTGAATAAGTGTGTTCAACATTACACACGAAAAAGTGCATTTTCTTCTGTCTTTTTACATGTAGCTCATTTTACCCAAGTTGGAGGCCAAGTGTTCAGTTTAGTACCATGATGTGCTTGAGAGACTTTCCTTCTAACTGGATTTCAGTGTTTAGGCTGCTGATTGAGACCCTGGATTAGATTACTGTCATCCTCTATCAGAAGTTAAAACTGAATGAATCCAAATGTTATAGAGTCATGTTGTGAGTCATCTTTACGTCCACACTTATTAAACTATATAGTCCCGCCTGTGATTTAGGATATGCTGGTGTCTTTCACCTCCTTGTGTCTGGTTATCCTGCCTCTTAAAAATGTAAGAATGGGGGAAATAAAGCTGTAGTAAGTGTTGGGGGAAAGGCTTTACAAAAGGTATCTTTATGCAATAATCACCTTATCTTATTTCATGCACAAAGTAGAACTAAAACTCTGGTTATGTTGCTGAGATACAAAGAGTTAATGTCTCCTGCTTCCAACTTAATTAGCGTTGGGTTTTAATGCATCACTTTGTAACTTTTTACAGTAATAACTGATAACCTTTTCACTTAAGTGCTGTCTTGCTAGGTTGTTGAGTATTGAGATCAGTCTTGTTTCCCTGTTTTTAGAGGACATTGTCATTAATTGTTAACTAATCAGAGTGAAGATGATGTCCCAGATTTTCAGATTTATCATATGTTGTATTTTGTCTTGCTTGCTGGCTTGTTAACAATGATGCACACTCAAGAATCATCTTGTTTTGTAGAACAGAACTTTAGTGGTACTTCTTATACCACCTCATCACATATGAGAGGTAGTATCTATCATAGCATAACTTCAGCTTAAATGTTGCCTCATCAACAGCCCTTTTCATTTTTATCGCTCTTTGTTGAATTACTTCCTTCATTCTTATATAGCAGCAATACAACAGTATAAACATTTCCTTAGCACACAGCACAAAGTCCTTCATATCACCAAATGGCCATCTTTAGAAGCTGCAATTGTTTAAATGAGGATCTGTAATGCTGACCGTGTGCTTATGTTTGGTTGCTCACAGTGTCACTGAACTGTAATAAATGTTGTGGTAATCTATTTCATCCCCTGACCATTAGCAGGCTGTGAACACTCTCTAATACCAGTCTAGGCCTCATTTTCCAGGCCTCTGATCGCACCAAGTAGTGGGCACTTAATTCCCTCAATGAAATGGGGCTAGTGATTACCCAGGCAGAGATTTAATATATCACAGAAAATTAGGTTGATTTTAATAAATTACCCATCCCACAGAATAGCAACATATGCTCCCAGTAGAGAGGTGGAGAGGTAAAGGGAGGGTGGCGGTTCTCTGGTGCCAGAGCCAGTTGTTTTAACAGTTAACGTGTATTAAAGAATAGCAGAGGAGGAGATGGGTGGGTCAGCTATGGGGTGTCCCATACCTAAATAAGGGATGTTAGCACTTCCTAGTTGCTTCATGACTTTGGAGTCCTTGTAAACAAGGCCAATTAAAGCTTCTGGTTTTATCTTCAGGCTTCTCATTGGACTCCATCAACCTCCAGATCTAAACGATCTATATTTATAGCTTCCTGGACCTCCCAAAAAGCCACTGGCCCTTCCATTGGCAAACAGCAACTTGTCACACAATGCCTGAGTAAATAAAATATGACTTAGTACATTTTCACCATGTAGCACAGGGTGTATTTTACTTTTATGGCAGCATATTTTGCTCATGATGGAGGGTGAGCGCGAGAGAAGTCGAAATGCCTCTATAAATCATTCCTTGCGTTCTACCTCAAAAATAGTGCTCACATGATGAATGCGAGTTTACTGGAAGCATTTTAACTTTGAACAATGAGTCTGTGTGTGTGCGTCTGTGCGTCTGTGTGTGACAAATCTGGAAGCATTTTATGGTCAGCCGCAGAGGCCTCTGTGATTGGACAAGATATGTCACTCCTGGTCTTAAAAGGCTTTGCACAACTGCGAGGGCATCCGCGAGTCATCCCGACATTTGTGGGATGAGAAATTCCACGGATTCACCACACAGTTCATTTCTATCCAAACTGCTTATTCTATCCGCAGGCCCTTACAGGCACACGATTCAGCTCGGTAATTTGTGAATGTGGTACATAATCAATATCCTTGGATTTCTGAAGCTTCATACTGACTAATCTTAAAATGGATTTGTCATTGTTACTGGAAGATATTGTAGCTCTGAATCACATCACTAACTCTCTAATGTCTGTATGTTATTGTGAGCCAGGCACTCAGGGAACTACAGCTTCTCAACGGTGAACCTCATCATTTTGCTGTCTCAATGAACTGAACAGGATAGAATATTTTCTTGTGGCATATTTTGTGCTTTCACTAGTCCATTTATTCATTATGTTTTGTAAAGACTTTGATTTTACCTCTAGTGGCCATTTATCTACACTTTTCAGGTCAGTGGTTTCCCTTTTGCTCTCTCTTCTACTCATCTAGGATGACTCATGAGTTGTGCTTATGGTATTTGCTTCTTTTGTCTCCTCAAGAAAAACTTAATTTTGATATATATAAATTAGCAACTTAAATGACCAACTTCACAGTTAATTCATGGGGCGACATTAACATTTATTTGACTATATATCTTGAATACATGCCATATGTGTTGACATATGTGTTGCTATTTGATGAATTCAAGATCAGCAAACCAATTTCTGGCTCTTACAAGACAAATTAGCTTGTTGCTAATTGTATTTGGCTATTGTTGACAATATGACTTTCCTGTTTCTTATGTGAGGGCATGAAATGAAAGTTTTGGACCAAAACAATAACGCAGTTTCTTTGTAAGAAATACCTTTTTACATTGCTTATGATCCATCCATAAATCCTTCCATCCATCCATCCAGCAAAAGGTGGAGTAGACAGGTCAAATCTATCAAAGTGCTAACACAGAGAGACAGAAAACTCTTCATAATCTGCATGTATCCAACAGTGTTAACCATTGCACCACCATGTTGTCCTTGTTAACATAATGATATATAAACTATATTAATTAAACAGTTGTTAAACAGTATTCCAGTGTCCAGGGATGTCGTTGGGGCAAAGGTATATGCTTAAACGTTTGTTAACATATTGGAGTAAGGCTTAGTGTAATATACTAAAACGAGTACTGCAAGAGGACATGAGGAAAATACCAAAGATATCATAGCGCTGTAAGATGAATTTTACACATTTAATTCAAAATTGTAGAAACATATTATGAATTGCAGACATGATGAATTATAGATGTGAAAATGACATCAAACAAGTTTCATTTCTTAAATTAAAACTCACTCGCTAGTAATATATTTACACATTCTTGCTAGTGGATGTTTGGGTTTTGTCATAAGCTCTGTGAAACGCAGGGCTTCCAGAATTCGTCATATCACCACATTGCTGCTTCTGTATTTCTCAAACCCATTCCAAACACTCCCCCACTTCCCATTCAAGATAAATATGAAACCAAAAGAAGAAATTCATGCTTGGAGCAAGAGAACTAATCTCCCTCCTGCCTGTTTCACTTCTCTGTGTTTAATTGATAGAAATTGCATGCATCAAAGAAAACGCACACTGAGATTTAATGGGCATAAAATGGACATTAGCATTTTAAAGAGATGGATTAACACATTAATCCGGGCAATTTTCATCCAGCACTTCCAATGAGATCGTCACAGCACACAGGCTCCTAATGGGGCTTAACTGGCTTTTTGCTTTAGTGCTGCTCTTAGGGATAACACCAAAACTTTTAGTTTTTGGAGAAGGGGGAACTGAAGGGGCTTAATTTGTGTGACGGATCTTTCAGAAGTGAGCTTTTACTTCTAAGCGAACAGACGTCCGCATGACACATTACACAAGTTGCAACAGTGCCATGGGTGCACTCTCGTTGTGCGAGGGGAGACGAGAGACGTGAGTTTTAGATGGGGAAATTGCCCGTGCCTAAAAAGCAGTCATCAAAGGACTTGCTGTTGGATGAACATCATGGAGTTGACTTTTCATCCATGCTGAACATATGTGGTTTCGGTCAGGGAGGCACACTGGATTGTTTAGCACAACAACTATACGTACAATAGAAGTAAGTATATGATTTCGCCACTATGTGGTCTTGTTTTATGATCAAACGATGTACAATGTGTGCACCATCCAGCCATATGAAACATATTTGGGATGATTTTCTGTGAATCATATCTACAGATGTGCAATGATTGGAAGTTCCCATACCCGACCCCAAAGGTAGAAGCTGTACTTTACAGCTATGGATTGTTTTTGACATGCAGCTTGTCAAACCATGTGGCTGCTAGCTGGCCCCAAAGGAGTGCTGGCTAGGTTTCACGTGCAAGGGGACAAACTTGTGAAGGATGACGAGTGCACGTGTCCCAAGCTTTTCCCTCACACACATGAATATGAAACATGTTGACACACACGTTGCACCAACACAAGTCATCATCAGTGGCACAAATCTTCCGTGGTGGTGTTTAGACTACACCAAACTCTCTTGATGCAGTGTGTCCTCTACAGTGCTACGTGCTTTCATTTCCATCCCCATACGGCTGCTCCACCCTTTTGTTCAAGTCATTTACACCGCAGTTTATGCACACAGAACATGTAAGCCCGCTGTACCTTCATGCAAAGAGAATGTAATGTAGGTCATCAAACAGAGCCGAGTGGGAGACAGTTGTTGTTTGTGAGCAGTGAGGAAGCCTCCAGAGTAAAGAACTGATGTGAAAGGAAGGGTGTAAAAAAAAAAAAAAAAAACAAGCCAAAAGAAAAAAATACAATGAAGCAAACAAAAGCTTCTTCGACAAACTGTTAAAATGTAGAGTGCGTCTGTTTTGGGTGTTGTCACTAGTGGATAGAGGTATGGAAATGCAGGAACACGGCTTTCTCTCATTCGCTTTCCACCTGTCTCATGCTCTCTGGTGAATAGTTTATGCTACGCACCTTCTATTCACCTCTCCTGTACTTTCCGTCCCATTATCACTCTAACATGAGATTGCACTCAACACAATGTTGGAATTTTTGATAACATGAATAGTGAAACTGAAACACTGTTCTGAATTAATAAACAACACAGTCTGGAGCTTTTAGAGAGGAATCTACCCTTTTCCTGCCTTTTTGCTGTGTTATTAATAAAATAACTTTTTCATTCCCTGCCTGATATCCAGTACCATCTGAGTACTATTAGAGAAAGCTCTCAGCTTCCTGGATGGGAATCAGGGATGGGTGTTTCCTAAAACATGCCCTGACAGGATGCTGTGATTTGAGTAACCCCTGAGTCTGCAACACAGATAACACAGAAAAGACAGACTACCCTCACTCAAGGCAATGTCTTCCCCGTTCTCTCAGCTACCTTTGTGCAAAAGTCTGCACGCACAAGTGCTGTCCTATGAATGTTTGAATTGCACTCTGGCCTATACTGGGACCAGAGAAGATAGATGGCACTCTCATCTAGTGAGAAATCATTTACATGCAATGAACACATACAGAATCCCATAAGTGTATGGCAGTTCTATAGAGCTTTTATCCATAATTTCCCAGTTTCCCAAATACATTTAATTTCATCCACCTTTCATTTCCCCCACATGTTTAGCAGAGACCCCTTTGACCTCCTCTGTGAAAGATAATGCTCACATTCCTGTGGTTACCACTCTGTCACAGGCAGCAGTTTCTTGCCAGACAATAAAACACACAAATATTGTATCCAACATGTCAACAACACCATAAACTCCGATAACCTTTTAACCTCACTCACAATAAGCTATTTTTGTTATCACCTTTTCTAAGCACTCATCAAGGACTCCTGTTGTGCAACCCTAATAACATTTAAACCTCAAAATGGAAATGTTTCACATAGGAAGAGACCTACATGGATTTGATTGCTGAGAGAAAGAAAACTCATAAATATACAGCAAAATGGTCACCCAGGGGCAAAATACAGGCTGCGTTTGAAACACAATCAGAGAAATCTTCTTCTCTCTGTCCTTTGAGAATAATTACACTTACTGTATCTGCTGCTCAGTCTGATTCGTGTTAGCAGTTTGAGAGACAGCCAAGGCACTTGGATGAAAAGGACAGAAATTTATTGCACAATGCTTGTCTTTTCATTTGCCTTGGCCAGGCTTTCGACAGCCTCAAAAAGCTGGTAAGCTCCGATACTTTGAACAGCGTGATAAGGATCAGCCCAAGTGAGACAGACGTTAGACTAAGAAGAATCCAATTTTACATAAGGACTTTCAAAGAAGTGCGACATCTGTAATTGAAAATAGAGTACCCCGATAAAGTGATCAAAGCGGAACGCTTGCAAAGTTAATAAAAATAAATAAAGCTTAAAGTGCATTTCTCTTTACTGACAGAAGGGTTTAAAGATGATGCTATTTCATCCGTAACGCTGAGACCTGCTTTTTAATAAGGATCATAATGAGGGGTTCCCTATCTCAAAAAGAGAGAGAAAAAAAGACCAGGAACAGGACAGAATTTGTTTAGGACATCCGCTCTGTTCGATGTGTACGTGTTCACGTGTATGGCTGTGAGTGCACGGAATAGATCCATTCATTCCTGATGTGGCTCTCAGCAGTCGACAGCTCTGCCAACCGTTGTCATTTTCTGGCAGGCAGATTACTCTTGGGGTGGCATTTTCACAGTTGTCAAGTGAGGATTTAATGGCCAATTATCCTCAGATAAATATATCTCTGCTGAGGAGAGGGAGCCATCGTATGAGTGGGAGACTATCGCTTCTAATTGTGAGCTAAAGAAAGACGAAAACATGTCTGGTCAAAGCCTCCGGAGACTGGCCGACATCCTATATCCCCGCACTGCCACTTCATCATTACCCAAGAAGGCAGTTGGATCCCTTAAAATAAAATCCACTGTACTGTAAATCATGTGTTATGCTTACAGCACAAAGTACACTGTCGTTGTTAAACAGGGTGTCGCCATCCTCACTTTGACCACAGCCTCGCTGTCAATTGCGTTTTCTTTTTTTTGTCACACTGATGTTCAAGACAGAGAAGGAAATTGCTCACTGAGGATACTGTTCAGGCCAGGATGATGACTGAAAAATGGGAATGATGGGTTTATAGAATGAAAACATAGGAAATCAAATTTAGCACCTTGCTGCTGAGATGCAGAGGCAACATTGAGGAAAACACCAAGCAGTTTGAGTGAGATTGACTGTTTTTTATATCATGCTATGTTTTTATTAAGAAACTAAAACCTGTTTAGAGTTCGATACTTTTAATTCTTTGTGAGAATTTTGTTTTTTGGGACCATTTTAAGACAAGAATGTGTAGTTATTGGCTAGCACTGGCAAGCTCGGCTAGAAAAGTGCATCAGGCAGGCAGAGATGGCTGCTAATTAGTGTTAAGTGACCTGCTAAATCGCTTTTCCAACTTTATTATTTCTTAGTTAGCTGCTTAAAAATCCTTTGTAACAGCGTGTGGAATTCTGGGTAACACTGGGAATTTTGGAGCCAGTCTCCTTTGGAGGGACTGCAACTTTTTGGGCATTTCTACGTTAGCCTAATCAGCCCTTGAGGTTGCCACCTGGTAGGACTTAGTCTCTGTAGTCAGTAAGTGTAGCTAATTAGCATATTTGACAAAGTGTTTCCTAGCAATGAAATAAAACTTTAGGCACTTACAGGCCTTTAAAAAAAAAACTTTGGCAGGTGATTGGATGAAGCCTTTTTAATGCCACACATTTGCAGTCAGTAGTCTGCTGATTGGTCTAAACCAGTTATGGCTTGGCTACAAGGACAGTTTGAGCCTGTCAAGATAGATCACCTTCTGATAATAATACCATAAATCTTGCAAGAATCTAGCTGCCAGGCAAGGTATGGTCAAAGCACCCTAACAATAATTTTAAAGCCATTTAGTGGAACCAAAATAAAAGAGATAAGACTTGTAACTTTCTTAATCCCATTCTTCACTGAGATCTGCATCAGTGACTCCGAAAGGGTCATGCTTATATTGGTTTTGACTTATGAACTGAGAAAAGTTTTTTCTTTTTTCTTTTTTTTTTGAAAGAGAGGTGGCAGTGACAGAAACAGGCTGGTTGCAGGCTCCAGTATTACACAGACACACGTCTCTGTTGCTGGCAGGTTAGCGGTGTGTGGATGTCAATGGGGATCGTGGCTAACAGGCTGAGAGGCCTGCACTGACGCCACCTCAGGTTAATGACGGTGACAGTCTCAATCGCCGGGCTGGTGGAGAAGATTTAATGCTTCCCCTTTGGCACCAGGAAGTGCTGATAATGATGGTGGGTGGCATGGAGCGTGTCCCTTCTGACACCAGCAATGATTTAAACTTCTGCAGTTGTGAGCAAGTTCGTATTCACACATACACACTCATAGAAACAGAAGGACTTCCAGTTATTCTGTCCAAACTATGCCCCACCTAACCTATTGACATTTTTTATCATTAGAAAGAAAATCCTTGACAACTGATTAATTAATCAGGTCTGAATTAACATCATAAGTCAGGTCTTGGAACTTTGGTCAGTTGGGTGAAACCTGTAACAAAATATATTAACTGTATAAGACCACATGCTCTTTTCTTTCTTATACAACATGTTCTTTAAACATACTATCTGTACGAATGCCTTATTGAATGGTTCTGCAACATAAAACTAGATTGTACACACTGGCACTGTAGAGAACCAACAGCAACAATATCCCAGATTCTATTGTGACGGCTCTTTTGTATAGATTTAATAGGAGTAACTGGCTTTGTGACAGCAGTCTTGAATTTTTGTGCAGCCTTTTTGTGGTAACAAGCTACATTGCTAATCCGCTATCAGATACAACCATGTGCAATGACCTGTGCTACACATGTCACAATCTAAGCTTGTCAAACCAGGAACCAGACATATTCTATGCATATAGCTCATTATTTTTGGATTGTTACATGCAATTCGGTGGTGTTTAAAAAAAGGCTAATTACAAGTCATCTTTAGGTTGTCACATTGCATGTCAATATAAAGTAAAATTTGACTTATTAAGGGACTTTTCTGTCAATTATTGAACACTGCCTGGCACTGTTATGCTAACATTAGCTAAAGGTACTGTTATTCATTAAGCATGATATTTTGAACTCTCAGTGGTGTGATCGATCCTAATGGCCACTCCCAAAACTAAATGTGTTAGTTATTTGGGAACAGACACAGAAAGCACACTCAAGAAAAGATAAATAGTATTTCTATGAACGTGGCATCATGCAATGATGACATATTTACCTCTAAAAGTATCACCCAGCCTGAAACATTCTGGCACAGGTGATGTGTGAGCTCATCCTACCTGCTGATGCGAAGTAACCAGAGTGTAAATGATCAAAATTAAACTGAACGTTTTCCCTCTCTGTTGCTACATTGTTCACACTTACCATCACTACTTCAGCTCTTTAAATCGAGCCTTTTCTTGTCGTTCCCTGCTATTCACCGTTTCCTCATCTTTCCTGCCTCCACTCTTTATATTTACATTATTGTCATTGACATTGTAATGATTGGTGTGATTATGCATGCAGACGGGGCTGTGAACGGGTGTGTTGACACGGTGTTGACAGGCTGGCACGGTCACATCTCTCCCACTGTCTCAGGTGGGAGCTCTGGTTATGCACAGTCTTCATTTAGATTCGATTACAGTGATGCACGCCTTATGGGTGTCACTTCTCTTCCGCTTCACAATTTAAGGAGAGAGAATGGGCAGTAATTGTGCTACCTGGGTGCTGAAGCCCTGGTGGCAAATCAAGCAGCGGGTGCGTAGTGGCATATTGTCTGGCTGCTGTTCCCCAGCTCATTTATTTGCCTCCAGTTGTCAACGTGGGAATATCACTGTGTGCAAATTAGCTAGCTGGGCCTTCAAGGAGCCACACTGCCTCATCCCGCCCACTCTGCCCGAGTGATGCCTGTTATGTCCAATTACACACTCGGTAGCCATGATTAGCGCATTTAACTAGCAGCACCAGCTTGAGCACCCTTGCACACGCACTCATAAAGGAAATGTACGCGTATGGCACAAACTGACATGCAAAAGATACACAGCCTCATTCGCATCTGCTTCATTACCCACGATCCCGCTCACAGCAAGTATGGTGTAGTGTCTCCTCCGGGTTTTCATCTTCCTTAAGCTTCCTAGGGGCCCTCATGATGTGCACCACAAAGCTGAGAGAAGCTATCCACTCATAAGTGAAAAGCTATATAGATAAAATACATTTTACATACCTTGTCATGCACATTTGCTTATCTTAAAGGCAATGCAGATGAGCACAGATGTCACACTTACAAACAATACTATTATGTGACACATGCCACTTTGACACATATTCCCAAAGTATGGGAATCTGCTGGGAACATAAAGATCACAGTTTCTTCTCTAGTCAACAGAGTGAATTCTCATCTTACCTTCTCCAAAGCCTTTGGGTATTGCATATTGCAAATAGCCTACAGCAGCGCAGCTATGTGGAACAGAATAGAAAAGCACACTGGTTTTGGTTGGTTAAAAATGAAACGTGAGCTCTGTAGCGTTTACTGTCGTACAGTTGTTGTTATTTCAGTCTGTAGATATTTGCGGCACATCCCTCGACATGGTCCGACCAAAGAAGCAGCATTACTCAGGCTCTGGCCACATGTGAGCCGCACATTACGACAAGCTGCGCTGGCCTCTGACCACCCCTGCTCTTAAACTGCGCTGAAAACAAAAGGAGACGGAGGGTTCAAAGTGGTGTCTGTTTTGTGTGTAGTCATGGTGGCCATGGTTGGATGCTTTCATCATATCTCTCAGTGATGCCACAGTGCCTGGAGGGGGTGATGTCACCACAAGGTCAATGTCAAATATGAAAGAGGTAGTCACGGCTGCCAAGGACTTGTGGGGAGAGACAAATTTAACCAGAAGTGTCCTGAGATTGGAGGGAACCAGGCACCATGTGGCACATTTGCCTATGTGCCTCCACATCAGGCCTGCATACTGTCAGCCAACTGTAGGCCTCAAGGTCTGGGGATGCAGATAGTCAACCACATGCTTCCGTTTATGTCTCTGTCACTCTTTGTCTCTTCTCTCGGTCTATCTGGAACGCAGTCAAATGGACAAAGCGCGCTGCGAACAAAGAGAGCATTGGTATCCTCAGTACGACGCTTACTGCTCGGAGCAGCTGTGGAAATGTCAAACAGGGCTGAGATGAGAGAAGTGTTGCGAGTGGGATGAAACTGCTGACACCTCATTTCCTTTCATTCCCAGTTCTGAAGCTACTTTTGTCACAGAATGTTTTATATATGTGTAGGCCCTATCTCTCGTCACTTGTGCTTTTCACCCGACATCAACCATAGAAACACAACACATGCTATCACGCGAACGGCTCCTTGTGAGCCATTTGTTCTGCTGTGGCAGCGTGCTCTTTGTTTGAACCTATACCGTCTGTTTCTCTCAAAATTTACTTTTCAGAGGGAGTACAGAGGGAGACGCTGTTATTCAGACTGGCTGAAGGTTTTTCTGCGCAAGTGTGTTGTGATTGCTGTCTCTACTATCACTATTCTTTTCTTCCTGAAATGTAAATCTCATGTTTTAAAGATTCCTTTAATGGGAATCAAAGTCTAAATATTTCAATACAGCTATTTTATTATTCAGGAGACTCACAGGCATTTCCAGCCATCTGACTGTGAGAAATCCATGTGCCTCACGTCTTAGCGGTGCAGGTACATGGCTTCAGCTGGCAATATTACAAGGATTAGCATGGCATATGAAATATTTAGTGGATTTCTTCTCCCCTCCCTCTAAAACCTAATAAATCAAATGACTGCCAAATGTCATTAAAGTGATGGTCTTTGACTGGGTAGGAGTGAGTCCCTTTTCATATTCAAATTTGGGGTGGAAGAAATGAAAGAGCAGAAAGGTTACTTGGCTTTAGCTGACAACCCCCAGTGCCCCTGATGCTGGTGGGTGAAGACTTGAAGAAGGGCAGATGGAAGGAGGAAGACGGAGTTGCGGGGCACTGTGACAGAGAAAGTATTGTCTGATGTGCCAGCCGGGCGTCATTGTGGCATTGGTCTCCTGTTGGTGCAGGCAGGGTGTCTGGCCTGCTGTTTTGATTAGTCTGAGATTTTTTTTTTCCCCCACTTTCCTTCTCTTTTTTTGGGCGAGGTGTCACCTCGCAGTGGATCACAGGCAGGGGCTAGTGAGACAACCAGCTGTCTCTGTCACCAACTGTCACTGGCATTGTCTATCCTTCCTTACTGGCTGAACAGATGACGGACATTTGAATGGCAGGCACCATTCTGCTCCCCCTCACATCTTCCCCAAACCCAGCATACAGAGGAATCATCGATATTCATCCCCTCGCCCACTCTCAGCCTCCCTTTCTGTGTTTTGAGTCATTCATATGTAAACTCGGAGATAAAACATATGGTGCTAATTTGCAACAAATCAACAGTGACCCAGGCTGACTCTCTACTCCGGATATTCAGTGAGAGTTACTAGACGCCCAGCACCTGTCTGTGTTTGAAGCTTTGCCTTATTCATTACCAAAGTGTGTTGGCAAAGAGTGTCAACAAAGGCACAGCAGGCCTATAATGTGTATTCTTCCCACAAGGTGACATAATGATGTAAATTATCAAAGAAAACTGATTTTGTGTAAGACGCCGAGGTTGTTGTAATTCCATTGGCACTGGTCTCACGAGACGATTTGAAAAGAAAATTATAATAGATACACAAGACACAGTTTGTTATCTTAACTCCAAAGGGAAATCAGCTTCAACGTGAACTCAATGAATGGCAGCTGTCCTCACGTCGACACCTAATCAGGAATGACAACACTGATCTAAGATGGATACAACGAGCCAAACAAACTTTGATTTCATTCCGCTTACATCACTGGAACCACTCGTAAGGTCACAACATAAGGTATCAGATTGGGAGACATCATGAAAAACACAGCTATGTTAAAAGGAAACAGCGTTGACAAAGTTAATATCCATTATGCATCAAATTGATAATGTTAATTTTGAATAAGTCAGAGGTGTGAAATATTTATGTGGAGCTGTCCAAAGTTTTTTTAAGTTCCTTTTCTCTCCTCCTTCTTCTTCTCTTCATGTTGACTTGACTTTCTTCTCCATTAATTATCATGCCCAGGAGGTTTTTCAGTGAGAGGAGCAGCCATCAGGCTGAATCATCTTGACAAGGCGGCATGGCCCAATTACACCAGTGCTCCGCAGGGCTTTGATGTGGCGGAAAAGCAGAGAGATAGGGGCAAATTGCACAGCCATATTATGGTAATGATCTGATTTAATCCTGCCACTAAACTTTATGTAGCTTGTTTAAAGAAGATGCTAACGCTAATTACAGAGGTGCACAGAGGTGCAGGGTGGGATCGGGTGGAGAAGGCTGAGCCGAGGGGCTTGTGGCTGTGGTGCTGCTGCCAGGGCTGGTGGGAGTTTTCCGTCTACAAAGTGCAGCTCATAAATGTTGTAAATGAAAATGAGACAAAGTGGACTTATTTCTGTTTAATTATAGATCCAGCACAGGTGAAAAGGTCAGGAGTACAGGGGGGCATGTGTGTAAGCTCGAAACCTGTTGGGCTACTGTTGTTAATTAACACATCTGAGGATGGGAGGTAGAGTAGTTTTGAGAGAATGGGAAAGAGAATGAGACAAGAGGAAAGGAGGAAAAGGGGAGGGGGTTGTAGAGGGGTGTTACAAGGAACGCACGATAATATCAGCCTGTAATTAACTTGTCAGTTCAATTACAGCCCTTCAGATTGGAATTGTCTTGGGTTATGGCGCCGGGCCCTGTCTGTATGGTTAATTAGTCTGACGAGTAGCCACCGTGCTCCTCTCCGCTCTCCGCACTGTCACGCCTGCAGCAACTTGGTTTATTGTTCCTGATGATTGACTAGCATGGAGCGAAGAGGGGATCAAACTTAAGAGAAGGAGCATGACTGATCAGCAGTAAGAGGTAAGCCGACTTTATACTTTCCCCTATTATATTTTAATGCCTGCTCTTACTTTAAACTCTTTGCTTTCTTTTTTTCATCAGTTATTAATGTCTGCGTAAAATGTATTATGACTCAGAATGTATCTGAAATAAGCTCAAGTTGATGTTATCTTCAAACAGGGGGAGAGACATGAGCGGCAGCATCACTGCTGGCTGGTTAAACCTCACCACTGCTGGCTTGTCCAATAGAAAAGGGTAGACTAACCTTTACGTGAACTCACCTGTAAACCACCCACAAATGCAGATGACATTAAAGGAAAAACTATAAAAAAAAATCAAATCAAAAGAAAAATAAAGCATTACTAATGGAGCCATATTGAAGTTTTCTTAAGATGTTTTTCTTATTTGTCAGACCACAAGCCATTAGTGCCAGTGGAGATATGAAAGCGAATAAAAATATCACACTGACAAATTGCAGACTAGAGAGCAGCCACAAAGCATCCTTGTAGGAACACACTTATCTTTGATACTGTCTGTTATATTATATGTATATATCAATAGCCAGAAAAAAGTAAACATAATTATCTGTTTGCATTATACTGAGAGGGGGGATCAAAGATATTTGGCATTCTTAGATACGTTTTTAAACTTTTTAAATCCAAGTGAAGTGCTATAAATATACATTAGAAAAGATAGTTCCAGTGTCTGGTTTGGTTTGTCCTCTGTGTTACCTCTCCTTCTCAGAAAAGATGAGGACATCTCCTGGGATGCTGAAGGCCTCTTTGTAAAGATTCATCACTTACACAGGCAGTTGTGTGTACTATCACAGCTCGTGGTGTAACTCTTTGAAATCTCAATCTTATGCAGAACTTGCACTTGTGAAGGACTTGTGAAGATGTGTCAGGCATTTTGACACAGGTATAATCCACACTGGGCCAGAGTGGATTGGTGTATTTTGTCAGAGTCTCAGAGGAAACTTTGACAGTTTTTCCTCCACTAGATACTAAATGCATTCATTTATTTCAAGAAACATATCCACAAAGATGCTTAAATTACAGTGCTCAAATAGTCAAATTCAATTAGTGTGCATTTGTGTCTATTTGATTAGCCATTTAGCTGTGTAGTGGGATTCATTTTTAGCAGACGTGCTTATGTGCATTCCACTGCACGATGGTATGCATAGACCAAATGTCAACTGGGTGAGAAGTGGGGCTGATCGAGAAAGGGAGCAGTGTGCAAAATCATCAACGGTGACAAAGGTTTTCATTGTTATAAACACTCAGTTTTAACAGCTGTACAAGCAAGTAGCCTAAAGATCAGCTGTTCTACATATTTTTTTTAAATTTTCCCTGGTAACAGTAAACAGCTACAACATTTAGATGATGGTCTGCAACACTGTGTATAGGCTCAACATAGGATCAACTCCATGCAAATGTCTTTCTTAGTAAAGCAACAATAATTTCACAGGTATCTTTTTTAAACATATTGAATAATGGAAATGAATTATTACTGTTTTACAATACCAACAACTTTGAATTTGAACAAGGGCGAGCTGCAACTGACAAATAACAACCTTTAACTTGAATGGCCAGTGGCATAAAGCCCATGGTGGCTGTAGCTCAGGAGGAACACCAAGGTTGCTGGTTCTCTGGCTGCTCCTCTTTAAACTAACAAAGTGACAAACAAACTCTGCTGTCAAGTAGTGGCATGTTGACAGAGTAATGCAGACACACCAGGGCATGAGTATGAGTGTAGACAATGGCATAGGCCAGGGGTAGGCGACTCCATATCTCGAGTGCCGGTGTCCTGCAGGTTTTAGATGTGTCCTTGATCAATCACAGCTCATTTAAATGGCTAAATGACCTCCTCAGTATTTCTTGAAGTTCTCCAGAGGCCTGGTAATCAAGTAATCATTTGATTCAGGTGTGTAACCCAGGATGAGATCTAAAACCTGCAGGATGCTGGCACTCGAGGCCTGGAGTTGCCTACACCTGGAATAGGCTATGCCATAAGCTCTGCAGAGATTTAGCACCAGGCCTAAATCAAGCTTAAGAGTATGATGTTGTAAGGGCTCTTTGGAGGCCATACCATCTGCTATAATACTTTTTTATCTTGTTGCTCAAGCTGCTTCTTTGTGACTCCACTTGTGTGACTGTATATCTGTGTGGCGGGGCGTGGTCTACAGTGCCGCTGCAGGGGAGGCGGACGCACCTGAGCAGCAGCCGCGATCACGCCTTGCCAGCTTAAAGTGTGAGCTAGCTCCTGAACTCTTGTTGTTGTTGTAGAAGTGTTCAGCTGCTAGCTGGAAAGCTGCAGCTGTGTGTGTAATGTGACAGGACCGGTAAATAAAAGAATAAAGATATTGGAATGCATGGAAACGTCATTCGGTCTGCCGTGGTTCTAATATAATCTGGAGTCAATGGATAAGGAAATTAAAAAAAATTAAAGTGCCAAAAAACTTTGTGCACTGTATATATTTTAGACTAATAAATTCAACAAAAAGAACAGTGACTGACAAAGATACTGCATTCAAGAATTACACTCTGAACTGTGGTAAATCAAATATGCCTTTATAATACAAATTTGGAGTGACCTTGATATGTATATGTAAGTGCCTGTTCTGAAGTATTGGTAGCATGACTAAAATGGCCATTAAAGGGAGAACATTAGTTCTTAAATCCAATTCAAACAGCTGACACATGATTACACATTTCACCATACTTCATCAGTTTGAACTCTCTGCAAAAGATTTACAGATTAATAGACTGCAGTCACTGTGGAGTTGCTGGTGATAAAAAATAGCAGTTACACCCTTGTACAAAAACATTGTTTTTCTGTGAGCATCTGCCATAAGAATATGTCATCCGCTTGAGGTTATGCTGTCCCGGTCACTGAAGAAGTCTTGGCGATGAGGGGCAGGGGTGGTGGTTGCAGAAAGTCATGATGAGGCTTCCTCTCTGCCTTGTTCTCCTACATGTATCTGTCAGCTTGTGGCCTTCAGAAGTCAAGCCCAGAAGGCCCTCTGGGGCTCGTTCTATCTGACACTGTCATTACTGGACAACGTACAAATATTGTGGTTTACAAGACTGAAAACAAAAAGGAATTGTGTTTCTTTTTCTCATTTCAGAGCGGCAGAGAGTGTGATTGTGCACATATTTACTGGAAGAGAAATGATCCATTAAAAAATGGCTGACCTATTAATCAAATCTGGCAACAGCGAGTGAATGAAGAAAGGCTTGTTGAGTCTCAAATCCAAGAAAGGATTTATGATTTTACTGCCTGCCATTGCACACTATGTTTAAAGAGTTCATGGTTTTTCTTTCTCTTTTTTTTTTTGACGATTCTTTTCTACTTTTTTGTTTTATTTGTTTATATCTGTCTCTGCCTTACATTAAAAAAAAAAAAAAAAGCAAGATCAATTTGATAGAGTGATGATAATCAGATTGGTCTGGTTCTGATATAGTAGCATTCGTCCATATGAATCCACCTCACCATAAATGACATCACCAATGTGGAATGCACATTTCATGGATAAGTTGGCATGCAAAACCTCTGCAAGAAGGCAAAATTCAAATGAGCTCTGTTATCAAGCTTCTCCATGGTGACTTGCCACTGGCTGTACTGCTAGCATGGCCATTATCCAATAGCGCAAACCCTTTGATCAGTTATAACCAATACTGTGGCAGCAACACGGGCCAAACTGAGGTTTGTACCATTCTTTTCCATTTCGCAACTTGTTTACAAGATACCGAGGAGCCTCTTCCCTCTTTGTAGCTGTCAGTCTGTTTAATTATCATTAACAGCACAGTTTGGCCCACAACACTTGGGACATGTCTTCAAAATGTGATGAAGACAACACGTTGGAAAATTCTGAAACTGCAAGGGGCTGGGTTAAAAGCCAAAATTAGTCTGACAATTACTTTGTGTTACAGTGCTGTTAAGCCCACGCACAAAAACAAAAGGTACTCAACTGATTAAAGTATTACCCTTTTTTCTACTCCCTGGAAGGATCAAACATAGACGTTCAGCCAGTTTCTTTTAGTGCTGCCATAAAAGTGTCCATTCCCACAAAGACATGTGAGGGAATGATGTGAGAGCTGGAGAAGCACAGTCCCTCATACTGTTTGAAGACCACAGCATCATTATGTGCATGAACCAAATGTGAGCTGCACATGAAATAGTCAATGGCATTTGACCCCCTTTCCATTGGTCCAGTACCTTTAGACGTACTGTCTCGATTAGGATTTGAATGCATTGCTTTTAAATAAAATATTACAATACAGATAGTAAAGGAACAAATCTGGATAAAAATCTTGTTCAAAGATAAGTCTGTTCTCATTTCTTGCTCGTGTAATAGTGTAGTGTACTCATATCAAAAAGTTATCCTAAAGAGAGTAAAAGACAATCATAAAGTTGTCACAGTTCACAAACTGTGCAGAGCTGCTTTATGAGATGACGCCACAAATACCAAATCTGTCTGTTATTGCAAGTGACATTGTCATTATGCACTGACACAGCATCCCTGCTCTAGTGGGGCATAAAAATGTCCTACTAAACCAGCAACATAAACATGCTGATAAATTACATTTATATGCCATCAAGCTGCGACATTTGCTGACACCAAAAATGTTTCTCCAGATCTGCAGAGGCGATGGTTCTCATTATCCAGCTGAGGAGTGAGCACCGCTGAGTTGTTAATGAAAAATACACAGACAGTGACCTTTGTAAAGTCTCCCTGCAAATGACAGAGTTAACAAACTCCAGTCAGGGAGCAGTGAAAACTAGAAGCAGAAGGAGATGGCCTTGCTGCTCAGGATATACTGAAAGAATTCAACATTTAATCTGTCTGAATCGTCAGGTTATCATGTTGGATGGACGATGATGGGGTCAGAAAGGTCACAGTGGTTGCTAACTCATGTGTCTGCTCCAGAAATCACAGCTGCAGAGGGGAAAGAAAAAAAAACAACAAAAAGAAAAAAAAAAACCCTCAGGCCTGAGTTCTGCCCAGGCACCGGGGGAGTTGGAACAAGTCAAAAGACGACAGTTTGATTCCACAACGAGTGTGCAGGAATTTCTATAATAGCTAATGTCTTAATTAGCCCATAAGAAATAATAGAGCCCAGGACTAAAACGCAGCCCGCCAAATCATGACAAAATGGCAGTAATGGTTCACTTGGATTCCTAAAAAACATGCAACTCATTAAGCATTAGGGTAACAGGCTAATTTCCTATTTTGCAGACAAGGTTTTATAGGGCAAAATCAAATGCAAAATGTTATTAAACATAGGTGTGTCCAGCAGACAGCACATAAAAATGATATTTTGTTTCCTTTTATGTATCCAGATATGCAAGCTAGTATTCTTGTGGTATTATTGTACAACTGTAAAGGCGCATTGGAAAACAATTAGAGGATTTACTGCCAAGTATCAAATTAAACCGCCTGTGACCTCTGGGTTCACTCAGTCGTTTTCATAAATCCTTGCTTGGACTGATTTATTGAAAGACCTTAAGACGGGTTACCAGACGAACTGTGAATTTGCTGAGTTGATGATGGCACTGTGTTTTATATACCCCAGCCTATTAGGCTCCTTTGGAGCTTAGCTGATCACTGCTGATGAAAGGGTCAACACAATGACAGTTGCAATATGAGATGCAATCAGCCTTGGTGCCATTAATGCTGAGGTAATCATCCTTTATAGTGGTACCAGTTTATAAAAGATGAACACAGCATTGCCAGCAGACGGTGAAAAAGGATTATTTTGAATGCACTCAACTCTAACAAGACATGGGTGGAACTCACAATACCAGAATAGTATGGATCATGTCAGATGTGTCCTTAATCTCATACAGTACCCTAAAATTGCTTTAAAGCTGTCTTTGTGCTGTCTAGTTTTAATCAAATCCATCCATCTGGAGAACCGAGACACTTCAATAAAACGCTAAACATTATTTTAAAATCTTAGCTGACACATCCTGAGCACCAGTACTGCCTCAGAAAGTTTCACTTTGTTGAGTTGTTCTTTGCTTCACGGCAGGTGCCCTTTCTCACGCTCTCACTGAGACCATATGGGCCCGTCCAGTCTCAGCCTCAGCCTGCAACAGGCTCACTGTTTGCCAAAGCCCTGTCACACCTGAGTACAGAAGATCAAAGAGCCCTGCAGTGCCTACAACCACACAGCTGCTGCACGTGCCAAACTTCCTTCTCTGCTCCACCAGCTTTGCTTTCAGCACATGTGTTTTCAAGGTTGACCACTAATCCTCCATTTATGTGCATTATTCAGTCTCTAGAATTTACTGGAGTGACAGCTCTGGAAACTCTCACTTATGTCATTGTGTCTTCGCTGGTGTTATCCCCTCATGTCAGTTTAATTTTCAGGCTCTTTGTCTGTTTGTTTTTGTTTGTTTGTTTCGCCTTAACTGTGGAAAGCCACATTTTGGGAGTACCATTGAAGCGAGAGCTTCTGCCATCTCCCTCGGCCAAACCATAACCAGTAAGGCATAATTGTCGTTGGGGTTTCCACTTGTAAAACAATGGCTTTGGCCTGTGATAGAGGCAGTTTTTCATACCAGCCAGCTGCAGAGAAGAGTGTTTTCTGTTTAGCACTGAATTAAAACTCCGAATTGGGACTGTCATTAGAGAATTCCACAGGGACTGCTAACGATGCAAAATGCATACTTAAACCAAAGCGAGAGGAACCTCGGGGCCAAATAAATATTCTAGATACAGCCTCGTATCTGAGCAACAAACAAACAAACAAATTAAAAATATCACCGTCTGATTAAAAAGAAAGGGAAAGGATATTGATTAGCACTTGGCTTGCAGACTTTTTTTTTTAATTGTGTCTAACACGTATGGAGGGACAACTTGAAAATAAGCTCATATTTTTTGTCCTCATCCAGCAAACAGTTTTTATGTGATCTTATTGACTTCTGCAGATGCAGGCAATCTCAGTTTACTTTTTTGTTGCCAGGACTGATTTGGAGGAAAAAAAATCACCAGATGTCCCTTTAATGCTCTAAGCCACATTAATTTCCACTGGGAAATCCTTCTTTGTCCTTTTACATCAAGTGAAATGGGGATTTATTTGTACTTTTCTATCCCCTAAATGAAACTAGCCCGAAAGAATATTATCAACTGTGTATGTAGCTCTAAATTAAGCATATTGTGCTTTGTCTTATGTTGTAGTAATGTGAGAGTAGTTTACATTGCAGTGTTTCTACTAGAAGGAATAGATACCTGATAACAGTGTGAAGATTGGATGCTAGCATTTTAAACATTTTTGACATCTGCACTTAAACACAGCAAAAATATATCCTCATATATCCTAAGGACATGAGATAATCAGCTTTTGTATTCATGTTGCACAGACACTTTAAAGAAATGAACTTTTTCATATAATCCAAACATATTCATTGCAGTGGCAATGGTAAGACTGTTTATGTAACTGTGTAACGGAGAAATACTCCAATTACAACAATAGTGTACTTATTGTCACATGTAAAATGTGGAAACAATGACAATCCTCACTCGATCTGTGCCCGGCATTTTTTATCAGATGCGGATGTATGTTTTGAATAAACTACGGTTCACTGAAAAAAGCCGCTTGCTCGCATAACTGATATTCACTGTACCATTACCGAGATGCAAGCAAGGCCACGCTTTTATTTTATGATGCAGATGTTTATCAGAAATGAGTCACAGCTCCTTGGCACTAAAAAGCTGCACTGTGATGTACCGCCGTTATTGTCTGACTGCCAGATGCGGCGGTCTCAATTTAATGATTTCATGACAACTGTTAAATCTTGGTGAAGCCGCAGTGTTAGCATATCCCCGAGGTCAGACGTGGACCATCGCTCCAGAGTTTTCCGTAAAGAGTCGCATTCAAGATGTTGCAGTTTACTCTTGAAACGAGATATCTACTATTTGAATGAAATAATGCCTAACTGTGATTTACTTGCCCACAGCCCTGACAGCAGGATGTTTAGGATGGACTGTTTTGGAAAAGGACTGGTTGTGGAGAAAGTAACAGACAGTATGGTATGAATGCCATTCTTTGGATTAAAATATAAAATCAACTTCAGGTTAGACTAAGTGCCACAGCAGTATTGGCTTTTTTAAAACAATTTAATTATCTTGCCCTTACTTGTAAGAAAACCCAGTTGAGAACATATGCTCCTCACTGACTTACAGCTGATCACTTAAAGGCTTCAAAGAATAGTTCTTCAACAGTTTTGAAAAATAACTAAAAAGCAGCATGGTCACTTTTCCGGGCCATTATTGGCAAGCCGTGCTGAGCCTGCTAAATCAAATGATGTACTATAAATCTGCAGGGTGCATATATTCTAGAGCACGTATCAATTCAAATACCACAAACCTGGCTGACAGATAGTATTTAGAAAATTAATGCTGCTTGTAAAACATGGAGATGAAAAATGAGCATATGGTATGTTTTTTGTGGCGTCTTAATTAAACATTCTTGACCCAAACCCGAAGAGAGAAAAAAAGATTTAAATCTCTTGTTGCTTTAATTTAAAGACATGTAATGCAGTAATTTTAACCGTGGATTTTACATTCCCAATAAGCAGAGATATTTTGAGAGAGACTTTATTGCCCTTTTTTATGAAAATAATGTTCACATACATTGCAATATCTGGAACCACAAGCAGGCCTTCAAATACTGGATGGGTGTCAGCCCAACAAAATTCCAAACTAGTATTCTTACAGTGCTGTTTTCCATCAAAAACTCATGCAGATGTTCAGAGTGAAAAGCAACTTTTTCAAGAACTGAGGATAAGTAAGCAAAACCAGTGCTGCTGAGAATGTTAGCAGACATGAATTGTATGTGTTGTCAAATGACATACTGCTTGTGTTCCTAAGAGATGTGGCTTGTCAGCTAAGCTGTGAAAGGGTGGGAAGGGATGTACCAATAGGAACCAGAAGGTTTAGGGGTCATTTGTAAAGTAGTGACAACATGCCACTCACCAAATCAGCTTTAGTCTCTCTAATGTAAAAATTAACCATTCTCTTTATGCCGACCACAGCGGATTTGAGAGTTGCTGGGCTACACGGCTGTGCGCTGCTTCCTTCATAATTCAATAAGGATCAGTTTCACTACAGAGAGCACTGGCGTCAAGGAAGGGAAATCTTTAGAGCAAATACAAAGCAGAATGAAGTGCAAATGCTGAAGCTCGCCGAAAGGTTTCGATTTTGGTTGTCATGCGCTCCGTGTTAGGCTGGGGTTGAGAGCATTTGGTCCGTCGCCTAATGTGTTCGTGTTGGCACTCTTCTTCTCACCCGAATGAGTGCCAGATGTCTTTTTTTCTGATCTGAAGGGCTTGAATCACAGTGGCTCGGCAGGCCCTTACGCTGCTCCAGCAACCACCAGCAATGTACACGCTAACTGGCACCATTTAATGAGTCACAATTGCTTCAAAGTGAAATTACATCCATTTAAACCTGTCTTACACATCACACAAAGAAAAAAGTGTCTACCTTCAATTTATAGCCGAATGAAAACCACAAAGACAAAAGTGGGACATGTGCAAGTTATTATAGATCCATTCTATTCTCAATGATGAGAGCAGCATGTACAAAATGGGAGAGGGAGGGGTGGCATAATCTCTGCCCGACATATTTGTATGATACCAGACTTTGAAATGGAAAAATCAAAGCAAAGCTTTTTGGAACAAAAAGTGAACTCTCTTGCTGTCTCTTCACGACCAGGCATGGACTATAATCATCATTTTAGCTATTGGTTCAGGCCATCAAAGGCTGTGTGCTCCATTACTATATCATAGGTGATCACAGGAAAGTCAGAAGACATGTTCGGTGAATAAAAGCAGGCTAGGAAAAAGTACAGTCTGAGCTGCTGACAGAGTACAAAGAGGGCAGATTGTTTTGGCATGTAAAACCTAGGCTCACATATAAGTGAATATAGGGCTATAAAGACTTAATACAACACTGGGGAGTTATGGAAAAAGTCGGTGCACGGCCTATACTTTGAGGCGCAGGGCTACCATGTCCCAACAGCTGTCCACAGCTGTGTGGGTGGCTGAAACAGTGGCAATGGCACTCACACTGACATTGGATTTATCCAGCGTGCTTGTCGGAGCCAGAACACAGAAATATACAGCTATGGTACTGTCAATAGCCAACATGCTTGGGTGTGTGTGCGGTGGCAGGCCATTGAGCCAGTGTCAAAGACATTTCCCAGAGGCAGACAACAACACGCTATGAGAATTTCTATTAATAACAACACCACAGCAAACATGTGAGGAGACCAGCTGGTTCAGGGAGAACCAATGAAATAATTCATTAAACACCAAAATGCATCGTAAAAATGAAACAAAAAGACTCAACAGTGTCTATCTTTAGCCATCTAATTTTGGTGCCCCCACCAACAATGTAGGGCTTTGACACAAATAACATTTCGTGCTCTCAACAAAGCTATCTCAGTTCAGTTTGACCATGTGGCTCCTCTCTGACAAAGGAAACAGGCTAATAAATGTGCTGCTATGCCTTTGATACGACTTATGGTTTCTTAAGTCTTGCCGCACTCTCATGTCAAGCAGTTTGGCAAATGAGCTGACTCGAAGTCTGTAGCTGAACCTTAATGTCTTCCACCCCTCTAGTGTGCAGTGCGGCCTCAAACACCCTGGAAAAGAAGAGAAAGAGCAGGGGGAAGTAACACCTGGTTCCCTGGAGCCCCATTGAGGAAGTTGGATGGGAATAGTCTGTGCGGTGCCACCCTGAATGGCCCGTGTGCCGCTCGGCTGCGGCATGAGGGATGTTGAAGTGTGTTACCAGAACAACCAGCTGAGCAGATGATCTGAGGCAAGAAGCACTTAGCAATGACATTTAAACATCTAGGTGAGAGGTGGGGTAACATGGGGGAATGGGTTTGTGTGTGTCTGAAAGAATGTGTTTTGATTGTGTGTCAGGACTAGCAGGGTGAAATCAGGTAACCTGTCACTAATAAATCGTTGCGTCCCAAGCATATGCTTTACAGACAGCCCATCTTTCTCTGGCAGTTGTTGTAAAACTATCAGCCACAAGAAGAAAAGTCCAGCCAACACGTTTTCTGAAACACACGCATATGACATGCAAGTTGAAATATTTGATCATGAAGGTGGTACCATTACACACACATGGAAGCACACGCTGGACTTGGCGCATCAACTTCACAAGACGTGCTCCTCTCCCACTGCGTTAAAAGTGGAACCACACAGAGCTGCGGCCCCTATCTGCACATCTGGAGGCGCTGCTGCAGGAGGCCGCAGTCTCCTCCTCCTGCACAGTCCTCATAATCCTCAACCCTTATTATGAATCCCATCTCACTGTGTCCGTAATTATTCCACACATGCTTATGCAACAAAGCAGTAGCCAAGCCAAATGACAAACAGACCAAAGCTATAAATTAAGACCTATTTCTTATTTTAATGGCTTGCACTCTCATAATGTTTGCCACTAATTCTGTGCTGCAAAAAGTGGCAACAGTGCACTTTTCTCTGTGCATCACTCATTAACACGAAGTATCTAAGCAACACAGCAAATATAGCGTGCGGTGAGAATGGAAGAAAAAAAAAAAACATTAGTTGCCCCTTTGTAAATCAATTTCTCCAGTGCGTTTAAATAATCTGGCGGATTTAAAGTCACAGCAATATTGTTTTAATTAGTGTCGTGAATCTTCATGCACAGAATCAGTCATCTCGCTTAAGACCAGAATTTAGAATATGAGCCAAAAGAAAAACATTTCTTTGGGTAAGTGGCACTATAAATCCCTATCAAGTGTCAAGCACTTTTTCAATTATGTTCAATCACAGAACACCACATAAATCCTCCAAATCTCTCTATTATACCAGCTCAGTTCATGGTATCATGCATAGATTCTGCTGTAAAAAGGAGAATTTACCCTGTCAGGTAAGAATGTTGTGAGTCTAAACCTATCTTTCTTTTTTTTAAAAAAAAAAAAAGAAGAAGAAAGAAATCACTTGAAAATCTGTACCAGTTTATCTCTTTATAACAAAAACGTGAGAAAAGTTCTTTCCCAGCCCAAGGCTTGCCATTGAGCCATACCTTGCACTCACTTAATCAAGCAGGCATGTGGCATGATGTGGCAACTGCCTGGGTGCATAAGTACATGTCTTGTGGTTTACTCTGGTTTAAGACAGGATGGATGTGGCACTAGTGGCAGCCTGTCTCAACTTGTTCCTGGTTTGTTTGTTTTGACAGTCAGCTAAGACCCCATGGGCAGGCCCTCTCATTGCCTGGGTTGATCCAAAAACATAAAACATTGATTTTATTATTTTAGAGAAAGAAATAGAAGCCACATTATCCTCATATGGAATCCTTAATATGGAAAGATGCTGCCCAGAGAAATGTATTTCAAAAAATCTCATTTAATTTGTTTTAATTTTTTTTTTTTTATCCCCATCCTTCTGGCTTTTTAGAAAAGAACCGAGACACTTCACGGCACACCATATGTATGAGCATTAATCAAATGTTCATGGGCCTTGCCTTTAGTACCCATTTCACAATATAACAAATGTTCCTCCGAGCAGCACATCTGTAGAGGATGTCAATAAAGGACTTTGAAATGTACACCAACGCCAACACTCAGTAGACAAGAAAAGGGGGCTTTGAAACAGCTCCTACTTGAGGTGCTCACTGAAAGGAAGACCAGCGGGGTATTGAAAAGGCGTCCGTTTCCCCAACTTTTTTCTATATGTAAATCCACATTCCCCTCGGGTTCCGTTTCTCAGCGAGGTATCTATATATGGAGCCACTTTATTATGGACAAATCCTCTTTAATGTTCTTGTCGGTGGAAGAACAGCTGGAGCAGAGATAAAAATGAGGAAGCAATCTGCACCAGCTGTTGAAGTATTAATACAAAAATTAACTACTGTGTGTTGGTTAATTGCTTTCTGCTTAATGTGCTTTCAAAAGCCTTGATTCCTCTTTTCTGTTACACAATTGCAACTGCGGCGGGATATCAAGAGGCCTGTGAAATTAAAGATTCCATTTAAAGGAGCAGCCCTCCTTACCCCCATTCTTCTCACGGCTCAGCGGTCATAATGGACTCATGTGTTGAATAACCAAAATGGTCACATTAGACACCTGCTACTGTGGTCTTGGTAGATACAGATAGGGAACTCTTTCAGACTGCAGCAAACACAAGTGCCGCTCATCCGTCAAGAGCTCATGCAAACATTTCCATAAGTGAGACTGTAAGTTTATCATGCTCCACTCTGTCCCATTCCAGCAATCACACGCCCACACAGCCGGCTGAGTGACGACGAGTGATTTCAAACAGCACAGCTGGTATATTCGCTTTAACTGCCATGCGTTTTATTTGCATTATTATCTGTTGCCACCTCACTCCTCAGATCCACACTGACTGAGGCCACATGGAAGCAATTTAGAACGACGTGTCCCTTTACAGAAAACAAAGAGAATTTTTTTTTTCTCGGTTTAAGGAGTCACAGCTCTCCTCCTCTGGGGCCCATACATGCACGGGTCGTCTCTCCAGCACATTTAATTCCATGCTGTAAAAACATTAATCAGAGCCAGATGAAGTGGGGAGAAATCTAAAGTGTTACGGTTTTATGGATAATTTGAGGTTATTTATGCAGGATAAATAAGAAAATAATGAGCCCCAGTCAGATGTGCAGAGGACAGTGTTTGTTGTTTGGACATTCATTTGCTACAATTACTCCACTAATTAATTAGTCTTATAATAGATAGATAGATAGATAGATAGATAGATAGATAGATAGATAGATAGATAGATAGATAGATAGATAGATAGATAGATAGATAGATAGATAGATAGATAGATAGATAGATAGATAGATAGATAGATAGATAGAGATTTTGACAAATAGAAAAACTATCTTAACTCAATTTCTTTTCCCGTTGTTGTCCATTAGATGGCTTACTTGTACCACAAACTCCCAGCATATCTGAGGGGCTCATAGTTCATGATTAGGCTGACGTGGTCCACGTCTTCCAGGAAAACAATGTTGGATTAGAGAGCAGTGTGACATATGAGAGGTCAGAAAGAGGGCTGCCACTGCAGAGCAAGAAGCCAACAGACAATGAAGTGGCAAGCCAATTTAATACACATTATTTCACTTCCAAACCCCGATATCTAAAAAAAAATCAGAAAGCACAATTAATGAACGGCTCTTTTGCTTTGAAACATTTGTTAATACATGCGAGGATGTGCAGCAATCAATAAAAAAGTACTGTTTTTACCATTTTCACTTGGAATAAAAATTTGCAAAGAAGAAAATACAAATAAGAATTTTTAAAAGTGCATTAAGCAATATTAAAGAATGCGAGTTCAGGTATGGGACAATCCATGAGTAGTCCTGTTGGAAGGATACAGGAACATAGAAGAGGAAGGCAGGGGTAGATGGGTGCCAAATAAATAAACTGAATAAAAATCAATTTTGTATATTCATCCCAATAGGATGATTATAGAGATGATAAGAGAGCACAGAAGCATAACCTCATCATCCAGCCAAAGTTATATATGGAAAATTCCCCTCCTCCTCTCTGCTTTGATATTGCATGTGTTGTGAACATGGAGTCTGTTTCTCTGTTCAAGCAGCACCACCTCGAACTGTCATTAAAGCGCATGTCCTCAGGTGGAAAATGACTTCTGTGGGGGAGCTTCTCCAATGATAACATGGATTTGCTCTAAAATACGTTGCTTTTCTCAGAGCATCATGAATAAGTAAACGTTTACGAAAAACCTTTTGCATTTTCACCATCGTTCCTAATGCTTTTGCTTTCAAGATGCATATTGGGGCATGCATAAAACATCCTTTCCCCCCACCTCTTTGCTGCCACAATGAATGATGGAAGAAACTTGTGCACACCAAAACCTCTTCATCGCAAAAAGAAAACAGATGAACAAACACAACAAGTAAGTCTAAAAGTGTCCTAGGCGTAACGCCTAGGCCAAAAATTACATGTCTCTACCTTTCCATTTAGCCATGCATGCATGGCTACAGGGCTTCAGTAGAGTTTACTTTGGTTAAATGAACTTCATGTGATCTTTCAATTCATCCGGTTGTCACTGTTGCGTTGGAAAACAGGCTTTAATTTTGGCTCTGGCATTGATAAGTTTTTCACTTAGCATTGAGAGGATTAAATCAATTATGTTGATTCTGTATTTACTGCTTGCATGCCCACAGTCGTTTGTAATTAGCTTATTGCTTTTGATCTGATGTAATGTGATGAAATGCCTGGAAGCAGCTCTGGGAGCCTGCTTGGCTGGAGCGACTGGGGTGGGCGCCACTTCCAGGTCCCCACTGAAGCACATCCGATTGTCAAGGCAAGCAGGGAGGTGGGGACTGGGGGACCTGGGCGACTCGCGTGAGCAGCCGCAGACAGAGAGGCAGGGGGATCGGTGTCTGAGAGGAGGGAGGGACCACCCGCTGAGAAGGCAGCATCCTCCAACCCTCATTACCCTCAGAGGCCTTTCCTTCACATGCATGTGTAATTACACCCCACCCTGCCCCACCCCACTCCCACGAAACCTCTCACAACACCTGATACCCACAGGTAGAGCACCACAGGGGGGCCTTTGCAATGATAGGCCTCCAAGGCCTGAGGGCCCGCTTAGAGTGACTACCATTCAAGTCTGGCCACCCACATCAATCAAAGACCCATAACACAGAGACTGATCATCTGTTTTGGAAAGAAAGAGCTGTTTATTCATGGAAAGCTAATTGTTGTTTCTAGCCACTGTTGTGCATCCAAGACTGTGCTACAAAGCACAAAGGATGCAGGATTGGATTTTAAAAAGTCCAATATATTTGGAGTTGCCTGAAGGATTGGTTGTTGCCTGACAGTTTAGTAACAGGCAATCCTTTTTAAGATAATTCTGTCAACCTTCTGGTGAGCAGACGGATGAAGTCTTTGGCTTAAATAATACAAGAATAGGCTGGACCGCAGTTAAATGCAGTTTCAAGTGCTGCCCATCTTTCCTCAAAAGGGAACAGCTCCAACATGACTTCCATTCAAAGTACCCCGATAGAACCCCTCCTAAAGCTCCCCTTCACTTCCCCCTTTTCTTTTCTTTTTTTCAGAAACTGGTAAAATAGACCAATGGTGCTCTGCAGACTGTTCTGTTTATGAAAGAGGTCAGGGTGCCACATATGGCCAGCGTGTTAAAATACACATGGCTCCTGCCGCGGCTGCTAAAAATGTATTGCGGCTGTCTGTACATGCAGGAATAAAATAAACTCTGAATGTTTCAGCAAGCAGTGCTGAGAATTTAATGATTGAGTATTTGAAACTATGGTCAGATTTGTACATGAAAAAGCAGGAAAAAAAACACACGTCTTTAAAAGTCCAAAGATATTGGGTTAGACGTCAGCAATATACAGAGTTGTTTGACTTGGCAGGAAGGGACGCACAGATTTGCCTGGGATAAGTGTGTGTCACACGCCATCTGAGAGGATAGCAGGGCCGCAGTAAGCCGTAGGAAACTAGCGGTGAAACTAAACACATGCAATGACAGCCACAGGCAGTTAATGTGAGCCAAGGAGTCTTAACTCCCAAAAGACTGGCCTGAGGCGAGAGAGAGCAGGGCTACTGATAAGTGGAATAAAGAGCAGAAAATATGAATACCATCTCCTTCAAAGCAAACCATTATACACCACTAAATTCTGATTATTTTCAGGAGGATTCTGGTGCTTATTTCTCTTGGCTGCATGAAGCTCTTCTTTGGCTCTGCAACAGATTTGTGGCTCTATATTTCACCTCACCAGCAAATATACTCTGTGCTAAATAAGACAGAGGTTAGCGAATGCACTGCAGATTGTGTGAGCATTAAAAGCAATGCTTCTTGTGGGTTTTGGGATCATCACACCATCAATAAACCCTCCTCAGGCACCAAAGGCAAACTGTCTAAAACAGAAGTGTACAACTTCTGCATGCGCCAGCAAATGTGGAGAGAAGGTCATCAAGAGATCATGGCATGTTGCGGGGTGTTGTTCTTGTTTTTATGGCAACAACTCCTTGAGAGTGGGTGCAACATTTGAAATTTGTTAGATAGCTAGTTTGATTCCAGCAACAGGCAATTTATTTGTCACTGAAGACATGCAGTGAGCACCTACCTGCTCCAGCTGGCAGCCACTTCCAGAACACCAAATTCATATTCCTAATTAGATTATGCGATTAAAGAGTTCATTATTTTATAAAAATATTAAACCAGTAAAACTGCGCAGACAGAAAAAAACAAAGGCTCTGACAGTATTTGAGGCGCCACTAAGTGTGAGCAGAAGTTCAAGGGGGCATCGCTGGGTGCAGTGCTGGGTGTTGCTCCCTGACGCCCTGTCTTTACGAGATCAAGTCTGGTTTTGTGTAATCTGCTGTGACCTGTGGCAGGATGACTGTGTCCATCTCTCAGCGCTGTGATCCTTCCTTACACCTAGCAGTTGTGGGCAATAACCAACTATAATTCCATCTCCTGCTGGGCAATGAAAAACCTCCCCCACTGCTCTTTGTTTTTTTCCAGTTGCAAGGTCATGTGCTAAGCAAAGCATTGTGGGAAGAGAGGGGTGACCGAGGTGGTGGAGGAGGCGGAGGAGGAGGAAAAGTTTAGGGGTGTGGGGGCTTGCTCATAAAAAAAAAGAATAAAAACATGTGTAATGAGAAAACATGTGGTGTGTAACTATTGGAAGTCATCAACAACAGAAAATACTAATTAAAGTGCAGGATGGGGAAAAAAACTGAAGCTGTCTTTTCGTGGCTGGGAGACCACTGTCATCATGTCTCAGGAATTAGGCAAACATATGCTGGTCTGCTGCTGTTGAAACCGAGGCGCCTCGCTCAGGCTGCGGTTTGGGAACATGAAAGGCTTTGTGGGATGAGCAGGAGGACTGGCCCTAATTCAGGGCCTCATTGCCAGGGAAGCTGGCAGCAAACTCCGATTGTGGGACAGGGAAAAGAATTTGGTTACATATTCCAGCAAGGACCGCAGCTCCAAACAAACCGAAGCAACAGGCTGCTGAGCAAACCATTCTGTCCACATTCGAACCCCCTTTCTTGCTGCTGCTCTAGGGAGGGGGGACTCTCTCCCACCTGACTGAACCTCAGAGGAAGCTGAGGAGGTCGAACATGGAGAACAGGAATGTATTAGGTCAGGCCCAAAGCTGAACTTGAAGCTCTGCTGTCCTGCTGAGATCCAGTCCCATGCAGGGCTCAGGATGCTGGCAGCAGACTCTCTTATTTGGATTGAGTGTTTGGAAAACAAAGCTGCCTTTGTGTTGTTTTATTGCAACCAATTAACTCCTAAACTCGATAGCTATCTCTCAGAGGATGCACAGAGGTCAGCCTGACATGTGCACGGGAAGCAGTGAAGGGGCAACAGTTAACAGGTCCTAATAATCCAGCTTTCACTGGCTTGAACGCAGCATGCCTTCAGTGTAACCTGATCATTTTAGCAAATTGGATAAAACTCTTTTGCTTCTATCTTTTCACAGCCGTTGCAGTGTGTATCCACAGGGCAAGCCCATCTTGATTGCTTTCCAATAAGGAGACATTTTCTGGCATTTTCAGACAGGCAGGGATTAGATTAATCATGTCTCCGTTCAGGGTACATATGATTATGGTTGACTGTTTACAAGTTTTCTCAGATGTGCTCTCTGTGCCAGGACATGGTGGTAGAGCCTGAAACTCATTCACGCATGTGGTGGTCTTGTTTTAGACCGAGCAGCAGTGAAAAATCATTCACTTTTTGACAGTGGAAAATACAGATGTGAGGCAACATTGGATTTGCACCTCCTTGTTAGAATTTATTTAACTTCTTGGAGTTCCAGCTGGTATGTTAAAGTGATTTATTACCAAGCAGTGATTTGAAATTTTATTGGTTAAGTCCAAGCAGGTTAACGCAAATGCAAAAATAGATTGCTTTCATCGACGTCTATGTTCTTTTGCTTGCCAAGAGAGCACGCTTTAGTGACAATATCATGCCCAACCAGTGGGAGGCAGCACAGACTGGAGGATAATGCACACGCATGTGTGCACGCGCGCACGCACGCACGCACGGGCATACACACATGGGCACACATGCACCGACTTGCATGCATGTGTACAGAGAGAGTGAGTCACTGTCACTGGAGCTTTTGAAGGTGACCATATCACACATCTGGGCTGCAGCCCCAAATGGCCGGTGGCGGAGGAGAGGACCAGGATCGTGGCCAGAGCCAGAGGAGCAGTGACATGTGGCATGCAGAGGGGAGAGCAGACCGCATTCAATTTCTGCCTGTAATCTTCCGCCTGGGAGAAATGTTTGGTTATGGTTAAAGGCACTGTTGTTCCACATTTTCATCCACTTCTAATTACAACATAGCTGAGGCTCAGTGGCAGCCAGCGTAACTGTTATTGTTGTTGTTCCTGTTTGTTGACATTACATACTCCTCCTCCACAACGCGCTTGTCACACACACACATTCAGTCACATGCGATTGTGACCAAGTCATTTACACCCATGTGTAACACCACTGCATGTGCACGCACACACACGTGTGCACACACAGGAGCACCCGTGCTGTATTTACAGACTCTAAAACTCAGACACAAACACACATGCTACACATGCAGATTTCACAAACACACAGACACACACACAAAGAAACACACATCCGTCCACAAAGTTATCAACATAGCTGAGTGGTAACCATTGCTGAGCCCAATATAGAGACACAAATCTGTTTGGTGCCACTGGGAGATTAGTAGAAACCACACCAAAAACCAAAAAACACTATGTAGACATTTTGGTGGACAGGGTATCACAACTTGTACATGTGTGAGAGAAGTTCAGTGTGGTCAAAGGATGTGTGAGTCAGTTATATGCCACATACTAACTGTACAATACAAATGAGTTACCGCTAACTAATATGCGACAGATACAAAGGAAGCTGAGTGGTTTAGTGTGATAATTTAACAATATTACACACATAAAATCTTCAGTATGAAGATTTCTTAAAAACTGCTTGAACCACTTTAAAAACATTTGGTTTAACAGTAACAGAAAAAGAGTAAAAAAAAAAAATAATGTGAATATGGCCAAAAAAATTGGAAAGTGTTGCCTAAGTGTATCCATTATACACATTATACGCAACAACAAATCGATGTCTTGATGACGCTGACATGACAAAAGCTGTGAGCCTATCTAAATACACACTGCACAGTACACACCACAATTTCTCGGTCTGTAATTTAATGTTTGCAATTAAAAACTCCTGTGCTGTCTCTCATAATGCATTGCCTTTAAATCAAGAGTTTCCTTCTGCGACAGACTTGTGTCTCCCAGAGGAATTTGCCATTCCAAACCACAGTCTGCAATCCCCACGTTGTTTTCACTCCCAATCACACGCTTTATCTCCAATTGCTGACTAATTACCAAGAGCTGAGGGTTATGGGAAAGGCCCCAAGAATGACAGCCTGATGCTTTTGTGGTTCAGCATTTTGTATCGCTCTTCTTTTTCTTTTTACTGTCTGTCAATTTATCGTGTGTGAAACTAGGGTCAGACATCAGATAGGTCAAGTTGGGGTCAATTTAGTTTCATTTTAATCATAAGTAATCGTAAATGTGCAAAAAAACCCTGAAATATTAACAAAATGTACAAATGCAAAAATCTGTACAGCCTGAAAAAAAATAATTTAATGCTGCATATTAGTAGCTGGGTTTTATATGATATTATTAACTCCAAAATTTGGTCTCACTGTGTCAAGGACACGTAAGCACAGCATTAATCATTCCCATCAGTAGAGGCAATCTTAAATCAAATCATTCACAGTGGTGAAAGTTAACTCACAAAAAATTCATTGTTAATTTAAAACACTTGTAAATTTGTCTAAATGTGGGCACTGGTGGTCAGATTGTGCTTTTAGCTTGACTCATAGTGCTTTATTTTGTAAGATAGCCAATGCAATAATGTAGCAATGAGTCAAAATGTGGCATACATATGTACAGTTAAGCAGTTTTCCACAAGAACTGCATTCTTGTCAGGGTGGAGATCGCTTCCGTTTTAACTCAGAAACAAGGAATCTCGAAAATTCTCCACTGAAGTCTTAAAAATGAAACAGATGAAGTGAAGCGTCATTGATTGGCATTATAAATCATTCTTTTTTTCTCTGCAATGGCGTGGATAAAGTAATCTGATGACATGCCATGCTGACGTTGATGTGCGTGCGAAACACCTGAGGTGACTGACTCATATAGAGACACTGTGCAGTGTGACATGTACGATTCTCCGGAGAGGAAGGAGAAGAAAAAAAGAGGGGGCGCTTAATGCCTCTGTTCACTATGAAGCAGTGAATTATGGAGACAGGGTGTGTCATCTCATTCTCTGCTCCTTTCATCATAATCACCCCCACTATGTTCAGAGAAAAGCTCACTGGAGGCCATCAGCCCTGAACCGCAGCTCAGAACATCACACAAAGATCTACCTACAGTATGTGCTATTTTAGCGATTCACTATAAAGTCAGCTTAGCTAACATCTTAAAGTTGGAGGAATGTACAGTGACTAAAATGTACGGTAGAAGTGGCTGCATTAACGTACACGTGTGAGTTTCTGACCACTGAAGTAGAGACGTGCCTCCTCTGCCGTGCAGCTGTTATCTTCTGCACTAACTGACGACTGACAGGCAGTGCACAAAAACACACACTAAAATGCTAAAAACACGCATCAAAGAAAAGTGTGAGAACTACCTTACATTTTTGGAAATATATAATAATTAAAAGCATTAACGTAGATGTAAGTTAAATGTAAAAATGCTTGGTGTAAAGAATTTTTTAAAAATCTGATCAAAAGTGAAATGAAAATTAAAGTACTGCTCTTAAAGTACTGTTTTTTAAAGCATTGTGTTAAGAGGAAGTGTGCAGCTTTACATTTGAAAATAATACCATTCAAAATACAACAATAACAGAAGATTACGTTTTTAGGTTGTGTCACTATTTTTTTGAAAATATATCCAAAATACATGGATAGGTACAGTGTTTATGCATTAAAAGATATTGATAATTAGAAGCAAAAATATGGTACTCAAAATGCAGTAGAATGACTTGGGTCAAGTGGACAGTATTAAATACAACAGCGTTATTACTGGAAAAAGTGTGAATTTATTTTTCAAGTTTGCAAGGTGGAGCTAATTTCTAAATGCTATAAATGTTGTTAATTTTATAACAGAATCCAAGTGTTTGTTGTAAGACGCGCATCTTAAATGTAACTAGTAAGTTCAGACTGCAGATAAATGCAGGGTACGTATAGTCATGGATTGATGTATATAAGTAGCAGAAGGGACAAAGTAAATATTGTAAAGAGAACTGTACTGCTCCGATCCAGCCATCAAGTAAAGACTGTTTTTCCAATTTTCTGTGTGTGGCACTACCCTTATCAGCAAGTTCTGCCCAAAACTTGGCTACCGTCCCTTACAAAATTGTTGCCTGCTTTTAACATAATTATATTTCTGTTGCTTTGATTCTAGTCCGACGTAATAAAACACTTCTAACTCAAACCCCAAAATCTATCCTCAACTACAATTAAAGTTAAAAGTGCAGTTGTTTTATGATAAGAGCTGCAGGGTCTGTAGCCACCAAGCCTTATACCACCTGCTTCTGATTGGCTAGTGGCATGTTATTTTCCCCTCACACATAACCCAGCATGCACAGGGGTTTATTTATTAGGAATAAAAAAAAAGAAGTCACTAATCTGTGCTCGGTTCAGACAGCGGCCTTCCCCTACACACCAACGCACACACATCTGTGCACCAGCTGAGCAGGGAGCAGTCCCACTGTTAGGCTTTCACATATCAAAGAGCCTGGAGTACTTTGGCACTGCCGGGATAGTTGTTCTTTTTTACAAAAGACAAACAAGCAAAGAGCTTGGGATGCGGTCCAGAGCCGCCTTTGACACAGTGTTGAAATGGGGATTTGGCTCAGTGACACGTGTGATCTAAACGTGTAAAAAAGCTGCGGCCTTCTTTTTTTTAGCATTACCATTTGCTTGTCCGCAGCCTATAGCAAGGCACCGTACGTTCTTTATTAATCTGCTTTAACCATACACCACAAAACAACATAATTTGCAGAATTCTTCAATGACTTTAAACTTCAGCCTGAGGCTGATTTGTGTTAGAGGTGCATGGAAAGTATTACCTCAACTTGTTGAGCAGAGCGCGTGTGTTTCTTCTGTAATGCGTGCTAAACAGATTTTCAGAAGTCAGGACATCACCCCTAACACTGTGACATCATCAAAGCATCTGTAACTATACATGGAGTGCAAGATGATTATTTGACAGGCACTCTAAATTATTCCAGATTCATTAGAAGCGCCCCGAGATACTAATGTTCCAAAAAATACTTTTTTCTTAAAGTATTTCATCAGTGAAAACATGGTGGCAGTAATGAAAATTAGAATATAAACAGCGATGATGAAGCTGAAGGCAATCCTTTTTCCTGTTAAAATGATCTTGAAAGACATCATGTGTAACACTTAGAAACAAATCACAGACATACAATCCGTGTACCGCAGCACAAATACAGAACACTACTTTCAGCAAATGGAAATGAGGTCCATTTGGGATCAAAGCCTCTAATGGGTTTTGGATAACCAGAAGCTGCTGTCAGTTTCTGGCCAAACCAAACAGACATGCAAACACATGTGGCACTGCATCCAAAAGACTTTCAATACTGCTCAGCGTATTATAGCTACATTAGTCTAATCTGCATCTTTCCCCTCCACAAACTTACAAACCTACTGATGAACATCTCTGTCAGAACAGTTGACTTCATGGAAAAAGGACGGCTTTCAGTCTTTTAAATTGCTTTACTGAGTGTAAGCAGTATTTTAATTGGTGAATGAAAACAGTTTGTGTATTTTGTGGACATGCTAGCTTTTTTAGGACATACATACAGCTCAGTGTGTTTCTCCATGATATATAAAAATACAAGACAAAAACTAAAGGAGAAGCAATCTGCAAAAGGCAAAACATAAAATATACCAAATTCTCCATTTAACCCTTGAAGGCAGTCTCGGGAAAGAAATATAAACTGCATGTGTTCTACCATAAACCACCTTGTCATTCAATTTGATGTACAGTAATTAAACATGAAGGCGACTTAAGAAGCTCTGTATAAATAAAGTTGGGTGTGATTTAAACTTTTCAACAGTGTTAAATGTACCTGTCAGCATCAGCACGCTCCATAATTTAGAAACCAGGAGAAATGTGCGTGGATAAATAAACACGTTTCACTGTTCATATCAGTGGTCAGGCTGGCGGGGTTGGGTACCCTTTGGGCTGTCAGATGAATACTTGATTACTTGCCAAACTTGAATCAGTCTCACATTCATCAGTGTCACATTTATTAGTAACAAATGGTTGGAATAATTCAATGAAAACAGAGTACAATACAATAGATCTTTATTAACCCACAAGGAATTTTGATTTACACATGAAAAGACCCTTAGCTGCAATATGTGTGTTGAGTGTGTTTTAACGAACGCTGTCGTATGTGCACCGTATGTGCGTCCTCTACTGAATCCAGAGACCAGTCACAGAACGAGACCTAAACCTGGTAACACTGACTCAAGGGGAAAACATGCACATTAAAGACCAGAAAAGCCCTAATAAAAAGCCTCTAATATAAAACAGTCCCCATCAAAGAAAGCTCTCTCAATATTTGTTGAACTCTTACATATCATATTAATGCCATTTCAGCCATTGTTCACCCTGGCTGCGTTTGATCTGCAGGGCTGCTATAACTCTGGGCTAAGTGGAGTGCTAATGAGAGGAGTTGGCACTTTATAAACACTGTCAAGAGCAGGTGGAGCAAAGGGGTCATGCTGGGCCATTGCGTCCACCTCAGCTGGTCCTATTCAGAGCGACTTATTTTTGTAGGTCTTGGAGCATTTCGACAAATCAGCATATTTCAGGCAGATGTCTTTGTTAAAAGTTAAGTCCAGTGTGGGTCATTGTATCATCATGAACAAATGTGGGATTAATCTACAGAATGGTACTGAGCTATAGGCCAGAGGCTTCTCCAGGGGACAGGTTATGTCTCCAGCTACAAAAGAGATTCCCTCCTGGTGATACGTGAGGCAAGGACACACACAGAGGATGTATGCTTCCGTATAGGGTTTTTATAACATCTTTCAGCTTGACAATGTGCGTGAGATTTAAACAGGGGCTCTTTTGTATGTCAAAACCTCATTTTTAATGGGGCTCTTATAAAAGTGCTCAGTGATCATGGTATTCAAATCACAGCAATAGGAAAGCGCTTCCTCATTTTGGGGTCTGGAAGAGATCCCAGGCAAGGAGGTGTACCACATCTTAAACTAGAGCTGCACGCTCTTTGTGTTTGCTAACCAAAGGGCTCTTTCCTGTGGTGCTGCATGATCATTTATTGAGGCTTAATCAACATGTATTGAATGGTGTATGTACTTTTTGAACCATTTTAAAATCCCCTCTGTGCACTTTAAGCCTCGGCCACAGGGTTGCGAGGGTTTTAACGATTCCTGTCGGTCAAGAAAAGTTCCTGCACTGCTTTTCATACTGGCAACATTGCTCTATTTTCTTTGGAAAGTTAGCTATAGCATATTAACCAAACAGCAGGTGGTACTTAAGTAATTCTGTACCTTTAAGTTTTGCTTTAAACTTCACATATTTTACATCAATGGCTTGCTTCAGGCATTACAATACTTTTTAGCATTTTACTTTAATAAGTAAAGAACATAAAATCATGAAATCAAAAGTGAAAAAAATAACAAGTACAAGTAAAATAATTATATTTCAACAAATTAAAAAAAATAAGCACAGTGCAGCTTAAAATAATATTTACAATACTAACCTTATTTTTTAATCGTTTCAGACAATATGATCTTTCTACAATCAGTGGCCACCACATTACTTACATGGTGCTAGTGCAAACTTAAACTCCTTTTTGAACCCCCTACAAACCATAAGGTGCTTGGAACATTCCTCCCAGATTTTGGTCCATGCTGGCATGATAGCATCATGCAGTTGCTCCAGATTTGTCAATTATTACACCACACTCCAAAGGTACTCTATTATATTGAGATTTTGGTGGTTTCATGTTGTTTACACCAAATTCTGACAGGCAACATTTTCCAATCTTCTTTTGTCCACTTTTGCTGAGCCTGTATAAATTGTAGCCTGAGTTTCTTGTTCCTAGCTGACAGGAGTGGCCTTCTACTGCTATAGTTTCCTTTAAGGTTTTATGTGCTGTACATGCTGAGATGTCCTTATGCACAGCTTTTTTGAAGGGAATGGTTATTTGAGATACTATTGCCCTCCTATCATCTCAAAGCAGTCTAGCCATTCTTCTCTGACCTCTGATATCAACAAGGCTTTTTCTCCCAGAGAACTACCACTCACTGGATATTTTTTTAAATTTTTTTTGGACCCTTCTCTGTAAACCCTAGAGATGGTTGTCTTGAAAACATCCAGTAAATCAGCAGCTCATGAAACACTCAGACAAGCTTGTGTGGCACTAACAAATATGTTACATTTAAAGTCACTTAAATCACCTTTCTTGCCCATTCCATTGCTCAGTTTGAGCAGGTCATCTTGACCATGTCTACATGCCTAAATGCATTTACTTGCGGGCAAGTGACTGGCTAATTAGATATTTGCATTAATGAGCAGTTGACTAGATAAACCAGCTGGTGTACGTGCAAAATCCCAGTGACTTGAATGCTCTGGCTTCAGACTGCTCTAAACACTAGATTTCTGAGTGGCTTTTTTTCTTCTCTTACATCTTCAAAATGTCAAAGAAAGGGAATATCCTTAATCGGATCGCCCCTTCGCACATTTGTTGTTGAAACATTCTCTTTGCAAAGGGGTAGTCAATCAGAAAAAAGCTGTCTTAAAGAAAAGGAAGTATAAAGAGATGGGAGACTGTGCCACAGTATGTGGTTTATTTCAAATGCTGAATAATTCAAAGTCCAGGAACAAACATATACAGCTGACCCCTATTTACATACTAATCTGGCAACTATCTTAAAACTTGACAATGCCAATTGCCAACGTGGCCCTTTTTACAGTGTGAACATTTAAAGTTTTTTTTTTTTTTAATACAAGACAAATAACAGGACCATTAGTATAAGAATGAATGGTGGCTCCGGTGGAAATGTAACCACTACACATTACAGACTTTGGAAAATCTACACAGAATTTTTCCCTTGCTATTTAGAGACACGTTTTATGTCCTGTAACTAATAGGCCACCGGGTGTTAGCCACACAGGTACCCTGGTGCTACAAAGAGACTGTACAGGAGTGATGTGGGGGTGGTTCAAAGAAACCAGTCAAAAGCGGTGGAGTGTCTGGAATGGAAAAAGTCAGCAAAAAAAAGAAGAAAAAAACTTTGTTCTCCCTACTCAGAACAAGGATATAATCATTTGTAGGAATCCAGCACATAACCTAAATAATACATTTCAGGTTTTGATATAACTATTACTGCCTGTGAAAAGCTCTTTGATGTAAATTGAAACCACTGGGCAGCAATCTGCTTTACAGCACTGACAAATAACAGTTTCCTAAGGCTAAGGTTAGCAAGCAGAGAAGGCACATACTTGCTCCATATGTTCATTCGATATAAATAAAAATCAAAAATGAGCTTGTCTTCGTGGAGGCAGAACAATGCTGAGGACAGTCCCTAGTTGAAGTTGTGGTGAGTGAAAAATGTTGTTTACAATTTTTAAAAGTACCTTCAGCAGAGGTCCTGTGTGGTGCAGGACAATGCTTGACTGTGTTGTTTTCATTTTTTCCAGTAGTTTGCTTCCTCTCTTTCACACAGAAACCACAACTTGATAACGCAATAATAAAATCTAGGTGGACCATAGAATCTCCTGCAACGGAAAAATATTATTACTCAGAAAGAGGCATGTCCATTGTATTTCTGATTTTTTTTCAGGGCATACAATAGTTTGAAGTCAGGGGAAGAGATGATTGCAGGGCTGTGGGCTCTGGTTTTAATACAGGCCCACCACAATAGTCTCTGTCTTTAGTACATTCTGGCATTGCATTGTCCTCATCGTTTATTCATCCTCAGCTTTTTTAGATGTTAGTTTTATCACAAAAAGGAAAGCTTGTTGAAGGGTCATCCGGAGCTGATGCAATGCATAATAACAGAAAACATACCCCCATTGTGAGTGCAAACACATTGGCCAGATCAGTAAAGAGGGGTATATGATGATAGAAGAAGTTCAAAGTGTTTTTCCCCCCTTCATTCCACATGATACCACATCAAAGAGTGTACAGTGGTGATCTTGCCTTATGTTGAACCCCACAGGTCAGATATAAGTGGAGGGGTGTCTGCTTTAGAGCCTGAGTCTTTGTAGAACAAATGACAGGCATTGTTGAGGAAGGTAATTGGCTTGTCTTTTTGTTAAGAGTCTGTACATTATGATTGCTCACAGATCCTAAAACCTGACCACCAAACTAAAAAAGCCAGAGAAATTTCCACTCTGTCTAAATCACGATGACTGATATTGAGAACATGTGCATGATTGTAAAGACATGTCCTGGTCCAGAACAACTGAAGGTACGTCCAAATAGTGTGAATGCCCTGAGGTGGACACCAAAAAGTGATCTTCATTCAATAAAAAAATATTCATCACTTATGTTTTGAAAGTGAACAGTGCCAGTAAGAGACATTTTTTAAGTGTACGAAAATATGACATTATGTAATGTTTGCATGTCCTTTCTAGCCGTGATCTGCTATTAAACTACATGCTCAGAAATGAAAACCTCAACTATTTAGATGAGTTGAGTATTTATTGAGTTACACCTGCACATGCTCTTGTTTACAAAGGTCATATGGCACTTGTTAAACTTGCCGACCATGAGATAGCGGTTAGTCAGGAAATCAGCTAAAATTGAAACTGTAAGGCTAACTTTGGGCAGAATCCTTATAAACAGATTTGCTGCTGATAAGGTTACTGTTGTTTCCATGTTCTGCCTTGGCCTCTGTAGCTATACAGGTTATTGTGCAGCCAGTATTTGACTTTAACCCCTTCAGCCATTTTCAAATATTCTTGTAGTGATAATTGGTCACTGGTAGAGTACAGTCGCTGTTTGAGCCATCTAACAGTCAGTAATCAAAGAATTATATTATTATTTGTGTTGGGGTGACAATAAGAACCTATGAGTCTGAGGCCTGGTTCTTGGCTGGAAAGGTTTGGATTGCCAACTCCATGCTGGGGAGAGGTCACTGCCCCAAGTGGAGGCTTTCAGATATGTCAGAAAACTGTGTTTGAGTTATGGGAGAGTTGAGTGAGAGATTGGCAGCTGGATTGATGCTGAATTTGCAGATGCTATTCCACTCTATCATCGTGAGGAGAGTGATGATCAATCTACATTTTTACCCTCACCTATAGCCATAAACTGTGGGTAATGACAAAAAAATAAGATCACATAGTCAAGTGGCTTCCTGTGAATAATGTCTGGGTGATAAGTTTAGTCACTCTTCCACATGGAAAGGAGCCAGTTGAGGTTGTTTGGGCATCTGACAAGAAAGCCTCTTGGACGTCTCCTAGGCAAGTTGTTTTGTGTATATTCAATGTAGGGCAAACGTAGAACACACTGGAGAGATTATGTAACTTGGCTGGCTTGGAAATGCCTCAGTAGCCCCCTGGAAGAGCTGGATGCAGTGGCTAGGAAGAGGGAGGTCTGGGCATCTCTCCTTGGATTGCTGCCTTCACTATCCAGATCCAGATGGATGGAAAAAAACAAACAAATGTGCCTTTTATGTTCACTTGTGCAGGAGTCACCTGAAATCAGTGTGTCCAGAAGTATGTACGTTTTGAGTAGTGGAAAAATGCATACTACTTTGAATGTGTTGCAAGTTGAGTAAGTATGGTATCAAGTATTGCTAAGCATTTGCAAAGGCATGTTACTATAAAGCTAGTAGTAAAAGCCCAAAAATGCTTAATGGGACTACATGTTGCCCCCACTTAAATGGACAAAGTTTGATATTTAATGTTACAGAAACCCAGAGATGAATCGGTTCCTTGTATCTTACATAGCAAAGTTTAGATTACTTTTTTCTTTGGGCTGGTTTTTGTTAACTTTGGTGCTATCTTTGTGATATTACTTAAGTAGCAAAACAAAGATCTTCTGTATATCCTCATTAAGAACTCTGAGAAGTGTGGTAAGGACTTAAATTGCAAGTCACAAATGCATAACAACAGTAGTACAGATTGCAACTTTCAGAGTGTTACTAATGTTTACATGCACTGATGCCATCTTGGATTGTTAAGTCAGGGTTGGTGGGGAGAGTCTACCTTTCCAAGACACGATGAGCCATTCCAGGAAGTAGGAAATTCTGATTTTTGATGTCAATTTGAACAATTCCACAGGTTTGAGACTAAAAGTCATATCTGTCTTTTATATACAGTCTTTGGGCCCCCCCTCAACTACAAAACTGCAGCCTATTGTGTTCAGAAATTGGTAGAAACAAGACATAAGGTGTTTATTTGTGATTTTCACACTCACTGACAGGCAGAACTTTAAGAGCAAGCTACTCCTGACCCTAGGTGTCAACACAGTGGATCTCACCATATGATATACCTTTAATAAACAACTTGATAGGGTGCACCATACACATGGAGTATAATTCTTAAGTCACAATGAATTTGACACCAATCCACCAATAAGCCAACAGTAACAAAAAAGCTTCTCTGGGAATTATTGGGCAAGGCATGGGGGTCTGTCTGCCATTAATGGCCCTATACATTATGTTCATTCAAAGAGCCAAAAGAGCTGAAAAGTAAGCCAAAAATGTCAAGCAGAAAAACTTTACTTTTTTAAAATGTAAACCATAAAGATGACTGACAGTGGGAATTAGTGAATGATAGTTTGACACATAAAAGGGACATAGTTTAATGATGGAATGGGGTGATGGAGGTTGGATGTAGGCAGGTTTTGACATTGTAAGATCTAAAAGAAATTATTTACAGTGCCGTAAGATTTTTTTTCCATGCAAGTAGCTATAAAAAAAGACTCTAGTCTGACATATGTTTAAAAAATCGTATACATGCATGCACATGGATCTAGTTTTCGCAAAATGGTTCCAAGGATATTTTTCAGACATTTTCCCCATTACAGGACCAGGCCATAGAAGAGGAAATGTAGGTTATAAATAGGAATCAAAAGAACTCCCCCACCGATTATTAGTAAGGGATGCCAGAGAGTGTGGCATCTTTGAAAGTGGGAGAGCTTTTGAGTATTTTACAAGACAGGTGAAAGAAACATGTGTGTTAAATCATCGTACCCGGTTCACTTGGGTCAGCTCTACCATAAAAGAAAAGAGATTACAAAGGAAACTAATGAAGACACTGATCAAAGTCTGTAATGGTAATATGTAGCAGGTGTTTCAGACCTTTGCAATCCGCCCCTGCACTGCCCTCCCGCCGCCAAAGCCACTTCATCCGTGAAACTTTCTCATGTATTTCACGTGTGCTTTGATAGGAACAATGGACAGAACATATTTCAGCACTATTCAAACTATGTTACGAGCAATCTGGTTCAACTCTTGAAAGGCAACTGTGGGTGATATACAAAGGCAGCCACACAGACGCTGTGCGTTTACGGTGCACTTTCATGATTGCTGGCGAGTTGAAAAGGGCTGACGTGGTAAAGGCCCACACCGGCAGGAAAGAAAGCACCTGGATTTGAGACGCATGCAAGAGTTGAAAGAAAGTTGGCTAGACTTGAAGTGGAGCCCGTTCAAAGCATGATTGCTATTTTTACACGTATCGAAGATGAAAGTGGCACTGTGCTTGATTTCAAAAATGAGGAAAGTACATGCAATAGCCTTAATAAAGACCTTAAGATTCTGTTGAGACTTTTAAATAATGATATCAATAATAGAAAAAACTCGGTAAGCAATAAATTAATTAAAAACGACATTTCGACGCTAGTGCAAGCAATACTACTACTAAAAATAACCGAATAGGTCTGTGACTATTGCTTTCGCTTTAAATTATGTCTCTCACATTTTTCCTCTAAATGCCACAGCCATTTTAGGGGCTTAAAACACCGATTTAAAAGCCATTCTGACCGGCCTATGTGCAATATATAGATCTGTACCTGCGCCACACCTGCGTAGTGCAAAGTCTTGAGCGTGCCGAAGCTGCTTCCGCCGCGAGCTCACGCTCGAGCTGGGAATTGTAGTTCTAAATGTTACGCTTTTAAAATCTCCCCAAACAATTTCTCCACAGAAACTCATTTTAAACTGGAAAAATTGAAGCCTGGCGTCTCGTAGAAATGAAATACACGGCTTCACTTGCAGACGCGCTTCCTGACACGAAAATAGCGGGATATGCAGTTTATTCGTGCACTACAACGACCGACGTCGCCCCTAATGAAAGCGAGGCAGTGTAAACACAACTCCAGGAACATGAAAAGATCGGGTGACAGTGAGGGGGAGAAGAGAAGAAAGGTATTGATAGCGTTTTTCTCCGTTAGGTCTGGCATATTTCTAAGCCCTGTCGCTCTTTGAATATCTAATGCTCCGTATGTGATGCTGCTGGCTGCATTTTGAAGGCTACAAAGCCGGGAATGTCAGCGCATACTTCACCTTGCCTGTTTCCTTTATTGTGTTTTCCATTTTTTTCCCCCACCAGTCTACCACAATGAAGAATTACAGTTACGTTAAAATGGTGTTTTGCCACGTAGAGACACTGCCGATGAGAAAATAGAGGTTGCAGAGTAACGCCTCGACATCATCCTACATCAAGTTGAAATACGATATGAATTACAGCAGGCTACACAATTATGAAAAAATAGTGGACATTGCAACTAGTTTAATGCATAGATATCTTTTTTTTTTATTAAAACAAACAAAAGACAGAGTTGAGGCTCAATTTGGGATATTATTCTGGTGTGAAGAATAAACAATGAATCACTTGTATGGCAGCAGCAGCTGTGCAGCTCAGTGCAACAGTAAAAACAAAAGGTAAAGTTAGTGTGAAGTGTAGCCGGGATTTGGCATGCTGCCAGGCCAGCAGTCTCCAGCTGCTTCAGGCTTTACTACAGATGCAGTGGATAATGGTTTGTGCTCTGACATACAGTAGAAATGATAACCTATTGGCTAATGTTGCCACTGCTGTTGTTAAAGAACAACCTGTGCTAATGTGCCAGCTGTAGAACCTGATACTGAAAAAAACAGGATTTAAATAAGGGTCACATGATGTGAGCAGAGATGGGTACCTATGTGTTGTGTGTGCTGATGTGTTGAGCTTTGCAAAAGCTGGAACTTTGCAGTTTGTGGACATTCTAATGGAAGAGAGGAAACTGCTGTGCACTAGGCATCCAGGGCTGCTTCATCACAGTCATTTCTCTTAGCATCTGCCTATCTGCCTGTCTGTTTCTTCTCATATCTCCAGACTTGGACGCCGTCTGCTGTGGCGCATGTGTTTGGATCATGTTAGACAGCAGTGAAACTATGTAGGACGTGGTTCCTCCTGTTTATGAAAGCAGCCATGGCAGCCAGATGAGCGGCTCAGAGAGAAAACTCATTCTAGTTGGCCCTCAGGCAGTCAGGCAGTACTGCACAGACCTAATGGCTTAGCTGTCTTTCTCCTTAGATAAATAAAAGGATGAGCGAGAGAATTTGTAACTGCAAAATTTCTTTAAAACTGTACAGCAGCCAAAGCGAAAGCTGCGTGCGTTTTGAACGGTTTTCACAATATCACTGGTTGTATAAAGACACAGTTATTATGTTAACTAATACCTTGGATATGATGGTTGTCTTATCTAGTAAATGAGTGTGTCTGCAATGGTGCCCAAAGTGAGAGATGCACTGTGATGGGTGCACTGTTATTCCGAGTTGTGGAATGCAAGCCCCAACAGATTAGTGCCAAATGAATACACAGTCTCCTCAGAAAATCCCATCACAACAAGTCAGTATATCATAGACAGGTGGGGTGCCAGGGCTTCTTTCTATATATCTTTTTTTAAATGAAAGAAAACATTTGTCTGAGTCCCCGAGGGGAATTAACCCCACCTAGTCACACCAATTCACATTTATGTCATTTATTTACGTTTTTCATCATTCAGGCTAGTGAACAGACTCACTCATCAGATTTAATTTTGTTTGTATCAGAAAAAAAAAGTTTTTATAGATTTGTACTTTGTCTTAGGTTGTCAAGTAGCTACATTTTCATGAATTTTCTCGTCATACTAATGTTTAACCTCTAATACGCTAATGAATTTAAAACTTTTAAGTATGTTTTATCAGTGTTGTCATCACAGGATAAATTTCCACTCATGCCCTGGCAAGTGTGAAAACAGCACCGACCCTGTCCCTTAACCCGATGTTCTAATGTTGTCTTTGATGCAAGCTTGCCATTTGGACAGCGATGACAAGTATTAAGTGCTGTGGTGAAACAGGAAGTGTGTCTGTGTGCGTGAGCAGCAGGCTAAGTAATGTTCACACAGGGTCACCAGATGTTGTGAGGTCCTGGGCTCAAACCAGCCCATTGCTTAGATCAGCCTCATTGGTTTGTTCTGGTTGTGGCACCTAGTGCAAGCTGTTTAGGGTATTTAATTTCTAAACACCCATTAAAATGGTTTGTGTTTCCCTTGGCGATTCTGTTAAATTAACATCTACTGAAGTAAAAGCTGATTATGTGGCCACACATCCAGACATGGTTAATCAATTTTCCCCCACAAAATGTTAGCTGGTGAATTAGTGTAAAGGAAACGATTTATGGCAACTAATGCCGACGTCCTGTCATGTCAAGCCTGGTGTTTTAGCAAGAGGGGGGTGTCAGATTCAGCGCATTCAGCAGCTTTGCGCTCTGCCGGCCATCTTTTTCTCCCTCTAAACCCAAGCTACATGCTGCTTGCTCTATTAATGAGCCAATAATGGAGAAATAGTGTTAGGTACTGACATAAAACATGGGTATGGATACCTAAGGCAGGGTAGCACATAAGCTCCAGCAGAGCTAGATTTACACCTAGGTCCTGTGTAGAATGGTAGAAAGGGGAACACTCAGTATGGGGGCTCTCACTGCTTCATCAGACCCCCGCTGGTCGAGCTGTGGAAAAGCCAAGGCCCAGAAAAATACGGCTGTGGCAGATAATGATACCATTACACTAATGGAGCTGGCAAATGAAGGAGAACCCAGATGCCTGCTTTATTACCGGAGGGGGTCATTTCCTCGCTGCATTCCTAATGGCCTGAGCACACAGTATTGATCAGGCTATCATGCTGCTAATCCCCTACAGAATTACTTATCGCTGGCTAGGTGTCGATCTACCACATGCCCTGTGCTGGCCTTGCCGTTGGGCGGCTGCTGCATGTCCAGCAGGGACCCACTGGACCGTTCACCCAATCATGATTTAGGGGCAAGTAGGGATGGCGTCTGGGAGGTCTTCAACGATGGACTGGTTAATTCAATGTGTGTAAAAAAGAGGCAAATGAACCTAACAGCTTTCGTTTAATTAAGGAGCAGGCAGTGATGTGGCTCCACCCTTTTTATGGCCCCACTGGACACTGTGGAGCTGGTAAAGCTGTAAGGTTGGGTGTTGTTCTCAGTAATTTGGTTGTGCAGTAAATAAGAACAGGGCTGCAGCAGCAGCAGGATGTGTTTGCCTGGTTTGATTATAAAGATGTCTTTATAATCAAACTTCTTAAAACTTTGTTTTAAGAAGTCTGTGTGCAAATTTGTTTCATTAGGCCAAAGACTTTCCCACTTCTGATTCTGATTAGTGTGAAAAAAAAAAAGTCAATTATTAATGACATTCATTGGTCGAACATGACTGTGAATGGTGAAGCCAGGGTCCATAAACATCAGAAATAAATAGGATGGTCAGGGCTCTTTGCCCAAAGCTTGACCTGTCATATACACGGTCTCTTTATCAGGGCCCTGTGTGTGTTAACATCCTCAGGCCATTGTAAGTGTGGCATCCTAGCATTAGCAGACCCCTCTTGTCACCTCTGGCCTTGGCTAATCAAAGTGTTTACCTTAAGGGTGCGCATTTAGCATTGCTCGTTAGGACTACTCCAGTAGCCATAAAGAGGTATTTATATATTTCCATCTAGAATAACCTGTCGTAGCTAGGGAAACTAGCTATTGATCTAGGTATTTAGTCATTTCTTTCTGCGTGCCCCATCAATATTGTGCAAACATTCGTCCAGGCGTCCATTTGAGAGTTGACCTAAGCCCTGGCCTCCATATTTTGCTCCCATTGGAGTTCAGTGATATACTATTATGAAAAGTAAAATCAATGAATGAATATGAAGTTTGGTGTGTAATATAGCGCAGGCTGGCGGCCCCAGGTCTTTCATTGATCGACTGCGTGAGTGTTGGAGGGGTCTGATTAGACTGCTGCTGAGCTTTTCTTCTACATGTCTTTACACTGTTTTGCCTATTTGATCTTTGCTCATATATTTGTTTGGAGATGTTACAGATCATCATTTTTTTTGTTAAATCAGCCCACACAGAACTGTTCCAAGGATTTATGTCATTATGTGTACTAAAGTTAACCTAAGATAACACGCAAATTAAAAATATTGCTGTTGTGTTACTGATTTAGTTTAAATATTATTTCACTTTAGTCAATTTAAAAAATAATTTTTGAGTGTATTTGCTACTTTCTAATTGTTATTGATAAAGATTATGACCACAGTAATGTGTATGTGGTAGAATGTTAGATTTCACAGATTGTGCATGAATGCTTACAAGTGCAGAAATTCTAAGAATGGCTTACCAAGTTTCTGTTTATTACAAATGAAAAAGTTGGTTAGCATATCATGATCATCGTGAAAAACCCTGGTTAATTTTCCTTCATTTCACCTTTCATCCATTCTATAATAGTAGTCTTTGTTGAATAAACAGCATTTTAAGGGTGCATGATGTCTACATTTGGCTTGCATGTGGAAGGATATCAACTTTTATGGTCCACCGGCACTGTGCCAAGGTATGTGTTTAAATGACTTGATGGGGATTCCTATATATGGTAGAAATTACAGTTTGGTGTTGCTTGAAAATGCAATCCTGCAGTCATACTGAAAGAAGCATCTGCAGAGGTTTCCTCTAACCACTAGCTGCAACCTGCTCATCCAGATTAGTTAGTTGCTACTTGCTGCTAGGTGGTCATAATGTCATTGTCCTTATATATATTTTTTTAATACTGGAGAACAAAATGACTTTCAGTGTGTAAAATTATTCTCCACTGGAAGCAATGAGAGTCATATAGAGAGTGAACCTTTATGAACTGTATACTTCTTTTACATATGGTTCTAATCAAAATTAATAGAACAGTTAATAGTCCACAACTAAGTTTTCTTAGATGTATAAAAAAATCGCTCTCAAACAGCATGCTGCAGAGTGTTAGCTTGTCTTATAGCACAAGCGTCTTTAATAGCAAAAACAGACTAGACAAATGTTGAAAAGAGGCTGGCATTATAATGACTTATAGTGACCGACCAAAAGAAGAACTTTATCTGGAATTTGGAAGGTTTTTGGTTTAAAAAAATGTGACTTTCTTGCTGTCATTTCTGGGTGTGCTGCTTCTTTGCTTTTGTCTTCTCACCCTTTATGAGAAGAGTATGATAGGAATGATGTCAGGCTTAGGGGTTCTGTTTTCTGTCTTGTTAAATTAACAAAGATTTTTACACTGGCAAATACCGGGCTCAGATTTATCATTCCAGCAACTGGGAACCAAGCAGAGGGTTGATGATTGAGGATTATGCAAGGCTAATAGGTGTTTTTCCAACGACAGAATATTTTGTGCCCCAAAGTTTGGAACAATAAGTCAAAATTGAGCTTTTTTTTAAAAAGCCCAACTTCGCAGCTCTGCTGCGGGAACATTAATGGGAGTGAGCCATATGTTGACTATATTTAAATGGCCTAAAAGTATAATAGGCAGCCTATTAAGACAGGAGGACTCTTTACAGCATTGCACAAAATATTTATTTCTTCTTAACAGAACCGGAGAATATTTTATGTATTGACTTGGTTGTGTGTTTTTTTTTTTTATTTTATCCCTATTTCATGATGACATTTGGATGTTTTTATATTCTATAAAGCTTTGACTGAAGCCACTGTTTTAACTATAGTACTGTATACCTATATATTGACTCAGTCATTAGGAAAAGAAAACTGTTAGACTGTTAGAACTGAAAAAAATGTAATGGTGTATTACAGCTATTTGTCATACATATTGTTTGGAAAGTTGATGAGCTGATGCGTTACACCCATATGTATATATACCAATGCTTTGCTTGCTATGCTATCTTTAGTATTTATAACGTAGACGTTTTTTTTCTCCTATGGATGCAGTAACTAGGATTGTCCAAACAGCTCACAACAACTTTGGTGCCTGTCACCCCCTACCAATCACCTCATATTAGTGTTGAGGCATTAGCCAAAGATGTCATCATATTCGAAAACAAGGCTGAGATGTGGATCATGCAAACTGGCCGACTTGGTCAGCCGTCAGTTTCAATGAGATTACATCAACTGTGACCTGCACAAGTAGGGTTCACCTGTCAAGCATGTGGCCTGTCACAAAAGAGACATAGAATAATCAGTTCAATCAATAGATGTTGGTGGCTCATCGGGCTGATGCTGAATAAACATGGGGATGACCCTCTCAACTCATACACAGAGGCTAGAGCCTCCTGGGGGTTCATTAGCCACCCGAGGCTATGATCCAAGCGAGTTGTTATTCTTTGTTTCTGTTTGTTTGGCATTCTGGTGTGTGTGTGTTTGTGCACTTGTACGAATGTGCACTAGGTGTGGGTAGGTGGTTTGGGGTTGGGCGTATCTTTGAATAAATATTGTCTAATAATCATCTCTGTGTGTCGTGGCTGCCCTTGGTGTAACTGCTCGGAGAACATAAGACACAAAGAATCAATAAGCACCATGGAGGCTGGAAAGATTAGCAACTGCGAACGTAATAATGCCTCCTTCCGTCTGCAGTTATTCAGTCTTCAGTGAAAAACATCAGTAATAATCAATGTTACCCAGAATATGTCCTATTGGTACTGGGTGTTACTAATTTTAGCTAACCCCATTAAAAACTGTTTCCCTGTGCAACGCCACCTGCATAGGACAGAGCAGTCTTCATGCTGTTTATTTGTGAATTTATTTTCCTTTACAGTGACTCACCTTTCCAATAAAGTACAAGTACCTACTGCTGGAGTGGTTGCACCACATCTGGTTTCAATGGAAAGTCCAAAACCCTTCATTCACAAAAGCTGCAGGAGACCAGGTTCACAAGGTGCTGTAAATACTAACTGTTAATTTGTACATCATAAGTTCTTTTCCATAAACGTGAGCAATGAAAGTGTGTTAAAATACCTGGCATTTCGCTTGTTTCTTTGTAGAAGCTCAACATAGGAAGTGCCTCCTACAGCCAAAGGCAGATTTCAGCTTTATTCATGTAGTCAGCTGGAGCTGCAGTTAGTCTCCTCTGCTAACCATCTTAAATGGAATACCCTTAGTTATTTTCTGCTTGTACCCAACATAATGATATGTAGTAATTTAGTGTTACTATGGGAAGAGTTTGATGGGAACGATGTCAGGCTTAGGCGTTCTGTTTTCTGTCTTGTTAAATTATCAGACGGTGATAATTTTACGGTGGCAGTTAAAAGTTAAAACAGAAAAAAGACAAATTAATTTTTGTGAAAACACACAAATGGCTTTAAAAATAATTTTTCCATCCTTAGTACATTAGGTTTAGCGCTTCCACCAGAGGATGTTAGTAACTAGAGCAACTTGCAGTCTGGAGTAGCTGTCTGAGTTATCCTGCATTTGCTTTCATGGAGCACTTTGTATTGCTCATTCCAGCATTTACTTGGCATCAAGTCTTTGAGAAGTGTTTGCTCACTTCAGGTGGTCTGTTCATGTCTCAGTGATTCTTTCTCTGAACCCCCGTGTGTTTTTTCTTCATCAGTCTAACTTTTCCTTGCATATGCGAGGGAGCCAACGACAGCTTGACTGGCATGCTGTCAGGCAGGTGATGCCTTTCCAATGGTGGAGCATCAGCCCTTTACTGAGTGCTTGTATGCGTGAGTGTGTGTGTGTGTAGAAAAAGCGGGGGTATTGTCAGGACGTGACCGGCACACTTTGCATGTTCTTCTCGAGACAGGTGCTTCTGGGCGAGCACTGGTGCATGACAGTTGCCTTTCATCGCTGTCTTCTCTACACTTAACCCCTGACCGGCCCTCCCTTCTTCCTCTAGCTGCTCATCCTCTTCTCTTCTTTCCTCCCTCCCTCTCTCCACCACGTCTGACCTCTTCTCACGGCGCCTCCCTCGGCCGTCCTGAGTGATGGACTGCGAAGGCTAGTAGGCGGCTTGCGCTTTGCATGTGGTGGTGGTGGTGTGCTGCGGCAGGCTTGTCACAAGCCTAACACTGTCAGGCCTCGGAAATCCAGCTGTCCAGACCAAACTGCGCACACTCATTTCCACACACTTACACCCACACCGCAACTTTTTGTTCAACAGTCTGTAATTCCATCCACTGGTGCTGTCAAGCACTTGATCAAACGTGCATAAAGAAAGGAGCCCCTTGGCTGAATCCCATCCTATCTCTTCCTATCATAATGTAGGCAGATCTTCCCTCCTCTGCCTGTTTCTTCAACTCTGTTTATTCAGATGAGCCTGACTGGGGGGCAGCGGGTCACATCCACTTGGCTGGCTAAAATGGTCCTGAATTGAGGGTTGTCTCCAGTGAGATGAAGGGAGAAAAAAAAACACAAGAAGGGGTTAGGGAGGGCTGCCGAGCGGTCATGTCAGGGCTGTTTTCAGGGTTGTTTGTGTGCGTGCGTGTGCGTGCATGTGTGTGTGTGCATGTGGCATGGCAGAAGTAGGGGTTAGGGAGTTTGAGGGTTCAGTTGTCAACCCCTGTGTCATGCTTGCCCTGGCCCTGTTATGTAGAGGTCATCTACTGTCATTTGTTTCAGGACTGTTTGAAGTGGAGTGAGCCGCAGAAGCATAAAAAGTAGTCAGCAGAGCGTAAGCTCTCAGGTGCCTCGACGTACCACACTTTAATTTAAAAGTACAAACTCAAACACTGTAGGTGCTAATCCCTTATTAATTTGACATGCCAAAGTTTGTCTTATCCAGTTTGTCTTTTAGAGATTTGTTTTGGGGTTGCACTTTGAACCTCTGTTATTCCTGCATACATTGAAGATGGGGACTGATCCTGATGTTTTCCGTAGCACATAGTTACTGTTATATTTTTTTTGCCTCTTTGTTCTTTGAGCTTTATCATGTTAAGTGAAGTAGGTGGATTAAAGTCATTCTCAAAGCCAACTTTGGAGACGACATACACTAGAAAGACTTTCGTTTTTTTTTTAACAGTTATTTTGTACTTACAAGTTTTTGAAGTTCATCCCAGTGAGTGCGTGTGTGTGCTTGTGTATCTGTGTTTGCATTTTAGGTGCATGTGTGCGTTTCATCTGACATGCATCTCCCACATTCTTCCCACTATGGTAAAAAAAGCAAATGGTTAAGACTCTTTAAATTTGTTGTTTGAGTGTCAGTGAAGACATGAGCACCGCGCACGCCATGAGCTTAATCCAACAACAGCCTGCCTGCCATACTGTACACCCGCTATCTGCGAGTGAGTGGACCCCTTCCGCGCAACCATTGTCATATATAGGGGGCATTGTCACATATGAGATGGACTCATGTAAATGTGGTGACAAGCTAGTGTCTCGGCTGACTGACAGCACAGAGGGATTGGGCTAATCTGAGTGACTGATTTGAGGCATGCGGCAGCTCGGCTGTCCCCATAACTCCTGAGAAATAGACAGCTTCAGCAGAGTTATCTGTGTTTGTAAGTCCTTCTGCTGCACTGGGATGACAATAGGGATTAGTGCCAAGGTTCTTTAAACTGTTTTTTTTTTCTTTTTTCTTTTTTGTGTGTGTGGGGGGGGGGGCTCTTATCGGTGTCTCGGCAGGATGCTGCCGCAGCCAGTTTTCCTTGACTGTCAATTAAAGAGGGGATCATTAACTTCAAGGGTATAAATGTTCTAACACTGGTATTACGTTGGAAAGCTAAGTCGCTGACAGATGTTCCAACTTTAATTCTCCACTTGTTTTTTTGTCCTTTAATTAATTTATGTATCACTATTCGGGTTTTAAATATTTTTTCTCCCTGTCTGCTCTTTGTTAGCCTGTAATCTCAGTTACCATGGTAGTCGCAAAGACGATTGGGCCTTGTCACTCGCCTGTGTTTCTTATGAGGTTCAATCGGCTAATGTATTCAATATCATCCAAACTGAAAGGTAAACAGTATCTAATGGTGCATGTGTTCCTGCACTGCCTCAATACAACCTGAAGTCGCTGGGGGGGAGGAGAACGGTACGTCTGCGCCTAGTTCCCAGGCTTTTCAGGAGGACCCAACTATTTAGAATGGTGCTCGATAAAAACAAGAAGAGCACATCCTGTATCTCTGTACATGTGTGGATCTTTGGGAGGTAAAGGAAAGCAGTGTAATACTTTGGGGTTATCTTTTGGAGGCTTTTATGGCATTTTTGAAGCATGAGTACAGCTGTGGTTGAGATTTTCAGCCAATGCGCTGCAGTGGGATGTAGTGAAGGTATATTGTAGGTTGCTGCATGGAGGAAGAAAGAAAACTAGGGGATACGTTAAGGGAAATGGGAAAGAGAGAGGTGACAGAGACTGCTAATGGGCAAACTCTCTTTATCCACTGCCAGTGCCATCACCGGCACTACCCTGTTCTTTTATGACAGCTCTTTTCCTTTGTTCTCCACGTCGGCCCACTCACTGCTGGGGATTCATGACAAGTTTTCACGGGCTGATCAAACGCTGCGGTGACACCTGATTAGGATATAGCGCGTGTTTACAGTCGTGCATGGCGAGGACACCCCCAGCCCCCACCCCCGTTCTCAGACAACAACGGAGACTTCACCTTGACTAATTAAATTTGCACCTGCAATGCCAGCTGTGACAGCCACTGGAGGGCTACATTTATTTATGTCACTCCTTGCATACTTCCTGTGACGTTTAGGAGGCTGAGTTTGCACCAGCTCCTCTGTTGACTTGCACTGTGGTTTACTTCAATAGCTATCTTTATTGTGGCTGTATCTGCCCTGATGTTTGGTAAGGCAGGTTTGTCCTCCGTTTTGGAGGATAGGCGATTGTACCTGGAGCTGTGGCTAGTGGAGATGTGGGGGTGAAATGTGTAAAGTCATAAAATTTTAACGTATACAAAGGTGTGAAATCCCTCTGACATATAATAATAATAAAAAAATACTTGCACATTTTGGCAGCATTATTGTAACATTAACAACTTCCAGATATATTTCTGTAAATTTAGATACCACGTTTAATCATGTGGCAAAACAAATATATGGCAGTGTCATGTAGTGTTTGCTGGCATTCTGTGATTTTCTAATTTTAAAAAGACTGAGTGCTGCCTGGTAATTGAATCTGTTTTATCTCTTCTGTTCCTTATATCTCATTTTAAATGGTTTTTGGGTGGCTTGTTTAAAGTAATGTGATTTGTGTATTCCTGGATGAAAAAATACTTATTTAATCATGCAGCAGTGTGCATACATACCATATGTGTGCCTGTAGTGATGATCTGAGTGCGTGCGTGTTTATCTATCTAAATCAGTGTTGAGAGTGCAAAAGGCCACAGCTGAAGTGAGCAGAACATCAGTCACCCAATAGCAGGAGACAGGAGGCTGATAATTTGTGGCTTTGCCCCCTCCTCTCTCTCTTTCTCTCTGTCTCTCTTTATTTCACCCCCCACAACTCTATTCTGCCTCCCCAGCCTCAAATTGACCAGGCTCGACTGCTGGTCATGCTGTATTACATGGGTTAGATGAAGTAATTATTTCTAGGCCACTGACTACAAGCAAGATTAATAGTTTTTGAAACGGCCATAATGGAGGGCTGACCTGCCATGACATAAGCATTATTTCAAGCTCACCTCCACTCTCATCCCTCTCACCTCTGGGCACCGGCAGAGTGTGATTTATACCTGGGCTAATGAGGGGAGGGAACCTTGGAGCCCGGAGCCAACGGCCTACTAGTGTAGTGTTAAGGCATGTTCCCCCAAATGTATGGGCAGTGTGGTCATCTGAGGAAGGGTGGTACAGTGATTGGTTTTTCAACAAATTAAACCATGTGATTAAAATACACTTTTTGCATTCAATTATTTATTTTATTTTATTTTTTCATGAAACTTTAATAATTTGGGTTGTTCTCTGGAAAGCATTGGGCCTCACTGAGATCTTAATTAAAGAACAAATTATTTGCTATTGATGCTGAAGCCCTTTGACCTGTGATTAATTGGTGTGTCCCCCCCAACTCTTGATGATCAGCAGCCTGAAAGATCACAGAACCTGGAAAGTTGTCACTAGGTGGCAGTTGGACATCATATTATCAGATGCACTCTCCTCTTCCCTCTAACACCCTCTTCCTCCCTCACTTCCTCCCTCCCCTCTGGGCTAAGTACACCTCAGATGTCAGGGTGTTTTATTTTTATTGGATGAGGGCAGTGTGTAATGCATTCACCTCCGTTCCAGCCAGCTGTTAAATGCCCCGGAACATGGTCTGTTCAGGCTCCGCCCCGTTAACCCCTCTGATTGCCTGTAATAATTAGCAGAAGTGAACAGTAACTATGACACCTAGTGAGGGTTTGGAACAGCTTGTGACTCCTTGATACACACATGAAAAGGCTTCAGTGACTTGGGTCTGGCCCAGTGTGCCAACATCCCTTTCGACTTGGTGTGTGTGTCTTTTAAGCTTTAATGTTAACCCTTAACTTTAAACACATGCATGCAGTGTGGCATCAGCAATTACATTTTCAAATGGCTGGGTTTGTAAACCTCCAGGATGTTAATCTGTCACTATTCAGGCTACTGGGAAGAGTGAAAAGAGGATTAAGCTATTCAATTCCTGGTAGAATATTTTCCTTTGTTCAGAATGAGTGAAAGAAAAATAAATAAAGAAATAAGGTGGTTTCTCAAGCAAGACAAGTGCTGTCTGCTACATTTCAGGATTTGGCTAATGCCATTATAGCAAACTTATCTGTCCCAGCATTCCAGGAAGACCGACAGACTGTTGTGTAAACAGCCACAAATGATATTCAGCCCATAATTCAATATTAATCTGATAATGCCAGTTTATCTGGGTCAGAAAGTACATTAGAAAGAATTAGACCTGTCCTAGATGTTCTGGTCACATCTGTTTAGAGGCATATGTTTTTCTAGTGGCTTAGATGGTTGTCAGGATTTAAACTTGGGTCATGTGCCTAGCTTGTTAATAATACCGTAATAAAAAAATCTGTATTAACATATAGGTCACCGAATAATTGTTAAGGTTATCCTAGTTTTGCTGCATAGATATGATAGTGGAAAGATGTTTTTCAGTTATTGATGTGTTGTGTGTGAACATGGCATACAGCTAAGTTGGAATAATAATCTTGAGTTGTTTTTGTCAACCAACATACTGTATTAAAGCTTATGGTTAGCATAAGGTTATAATATACCACATCATAATTGTCACAGCTGTCAACCGATCAGGCACAGCACCCCAGTCTTAGCCCCTCGTTTACCCTTTACTTCCTGCCTCTTGGGTCTTATTGCACATCATCTTTATCCCAGATGAAGTACTAGACTCCGTAGTGTCAGGAGATGATCTAATATGGAACCAAAAGGACACAGAGCTGGGAAATCATCGTCATTTGAAGAGGTTGCTTGTCACAGGATGGGTTTGATCAGCCCGTGCTGCGGTACACAGAGCCGGGTCTTTGCACTGTCTAACAGTGGTACTGGATTAGAGACACAAGCCACTTCGACTGTGATCAGTCAGTCACACATGAAGACACGCGGCAGGACTGAAATCCTCCACGCACACTTCATCCAGATCATGTACAGGCTTCTTCGTCAAGCCTACTGTATGGAAATGAGAAGCACTGCTGTTGACAGTGATGGTACATGTCTGTTTTTGTAAAAATACATTTTTGGTGGCTTCATTTTACAACTAACATTATCTACATTAATAAAGGTACTTCCGCAGAGAGGGAGCTACAACACCAGGTTGTGTTTGTCTATACAGCTGCCTGACCTGCCTGAATCCTGCTGATCTCTGACATGTTGAGATGGTGGTAGTGTGTGTGAAGAGTCTGGCTTTACACCCTTTAGACACTGTGTATTGCTAAGTGCTATTGAATTGTTTACTGTCACAAATCACAAACCTTTCAATGACCAGGTGCGTCCACCGTACACCCACTCATCTGTCCATCAGCTGCTCCGCCCTGAGCGATGTGTTGGTCTGCTGGGCTCTGAGGACCGTAGCACTGGTCTTTGGAGCTGGGGATTTTAAACGCTCCACCTGATTATTGATTTCTTCTGCCTCGCCGAGCCAGCCAAGCTTGAGAGAAATGTAGAGAAAGAAAGAAAGCAAGCTGCAAAGGGGAAGGGCAGTCTGGTGGCCTTGGTCCTTTGGTCTTCAGGTCTGTCCTTGACACTGCCTATGGGACAGGCCTGGAGGACACCTCTTGTCCTCACTGTAAGCCCCTACCAGCCCCTCCAGCTAGCTGGCCCTCCCTGTGGGGCATGCTGCACTTTGCACAGCCATATTGACTTTTTGGAAGGGAAGGAAAAGTGTAGCTGGATGGTAAGAGTGTAAGAGGGAGGGAGGGGGAAATGGGAAAATCGAGGGAGCTTTCTAAAGCAGTGACTTCTCCTTGACTGCACCTCTAGACGCGACAACCCTGTTAGAACAACTCAGTGGCCCTGGTGCCCTGCTGAAAACTGCTAATCACAGTCTTTCAATCAATGCTCTCCTGCCTCTCTTCTCTTCCTTCCTCCATCCCTCTCCCTTCCTCATTTTCTCACTCTTTCCCCTGACTTTCCCTTGACTGAACTGGACCCAGCCTGAATACCAAGGGACTGTGTCTGCATTAAAACCGGCCATTCCACATGGAAAACAGCTGACCTCATGAAAGCATGTTGTAATTTGAAGGTGAAAACTAAAAAGCTTTCTCGATCGACATAATCTTAATGGAAACATTAAGGCCCAGCCACAAACCAACAATTAAGGCAAAAAGGCAAATGGCCCTCACGTACCGGTGGAGCTAGCCAATTCATAGACATGGCACATGGTCTCTTGACTGTAAGGCTGCTAGTTAGAATCCTGGTGAGTGTTTAAAACTGAAAATGCCCTTGAACCAGACTTTTTTTTAACCCTCAGTTACCCCAGTGGGAGAACAGAGAAACTGTTTTATTGTCTACCAGAAAACTTTAGATGTACTGAGCAGCTCCTCTGTGTAAAAATCTGTGGGTATGCGAGTGTGAAGCAGCTAGTATGTTTCTGATAAAGAGCATGCTCAGTCAATCTTTCCCGGACAAATAAAAAAAGGTTATGTAAGGCATGCATCGACAGATCTCTTAAATCCCCATCCTCTCTTTCTCTTCTTCCCTCTCCTCTCCTCTCCAGATCTGACACTTGCTAAAGGTCACAGAAACATCTTTTTTCCCCTTTGAGGTGTAGATAAGTGTGAAATAGATGTTGACACCACAGACACATTGAAAAGCACTTAAACAGAGTGGCTATGTGCCAACCTTTCTAAGTCTGGCTTTGTGCATTTGTAAATACTTTTGAATGATTGATCTCTGACACACGTGTATGCATACTCTCCACCTGACAGAATTACACGTACCTTGGGATCTTTGGAAGAGTAACTTTAGGTAAGTATGTGAGTGTGAAAGTATACACATGGCTTGCACAGTTAGCCTAGAACAGGACTTTTGATGTTAAATTTTTATACCTAGTGTGTGTTGCTGTACCTTTTCTCACACATGTGGCATTTTTCAAATGTGACTGGGTTCCAGTAGAGGTGGTCATATTGTGTGTGTGTGTGTGTGTGTGTGTGTGTAAGTGTGTACATCTAATTAATGACTGGCAGTGGTCCCCCACAGCTCTGGTAATGTGCTTAGATCAGTGTTATAAACAGGGCGTGAAAGGTCTGCCCAGCGCCAGCCTTTTAAATGACTGGCCTCTTGTTCAGGTAGATGGATGGAAATGTTCTAATATTAATGATCACGTCCCCTGCTGACCTGTCGCGAGGTGAAATGATCAACGCAGCCTTCAGCTTCCAACGGCAATTAATGGGCCAGAGCCGATCTGTCTGCCATTTGTCATCACTTACTCCACCTGTGCACCCCCGCCGAACACGTGCTAAACATGTCTGTCAATATATACAGAATGTTCACTTCACTGATTTGAAAAAATATGCAATGGTTAATGACATAGCATTTGTTCTCAGTTATTTCTGGACCATTATTTTTCTTCTCCTTAATTTGTTTCTAACCAGAAATGAGAAAACAAAACCAGAAAAAAAAAACCCCAAAAGAAGTCTGATGACTTCAGCATGTCTCAATCCTTTGTTGTGTATCACTGATTATGTTCTTAATAAGTTACTTTGAAGAGACTGTCTTGCATAAAACATGATTTGCAAACGTAAGCTAGACCCACATGTCAAACTGAATCTGTAAACGCATCTCAGGATAATACACATTACCCAGTAAAATTTACATATTAACAAGAAAGTAGCTGAAAGTCGGTTTATTTTAGATGTTTCTGGCAGCATCCTTCTTACTGACCTTTAACTCTCACAGTCCAATTCATATTCATAGGCCAGTCCTCAGCAGGAGTATGGAGACAAGGGGTTACACATTACCAATGCCCTCGCTCTGAGGTCAGCTCTCACACATTCCAGTTACCCATTTACCAGTCTGCCCAGTTAGCCATCACATTAAGTCACCAAACTTCGAGCTGGTGTTCATAAAATAAATGAATACCACAAGTGGCTGTAAACAAAATGTCAGAATGGGGGGGATTTTTTTTCCCCCTGAATTTTGTTTTTATAGCATGCATGATGAAAACAAGAGATGAAAACAAGAGAGGTCATTTTTGTTGCTGTAACTGCTGATGGAGCTTCTTTTTTCATTAATGTATTTGCAGCATGGGCTTTTTTTTTAAATAGATATTGTCTTAAAAAGGCATACAATATGCTTAAACTGAAATAATAAACTATAGCCAGAAGCACAAAAATAGAAGCTCTGTGTTTATGTGTGTGTGCGCATCACCTCGAAAATTCTTACCTGTCAGTGACTCATTTTTTTGTGATGGCACCTAGGTGGCATGTTAGATTTAGTCACTATCACATATCCAAAGATGGTGTAGTCCCTGACCTGCACAGATCTTTGTTAAACAAACTGTGCTACAATTAGCCAAAAGGTCCTTTTTGATTGTATTCAACAGTTACAATTATCTGTATATTTGTACTTAAGTTTTGCCAATTCAAAGCTTTACTAAAGACTTCTACAGCATATATATATATACATCACACATGCAAACACAAATGTCTTGGTGGAGTAGGCACTCCCTGGCCTTCTCTGTGCCCTGTGTCGCTTCACACAAGCTCCCTACATTCTTCGATCCGGTGCCAAATGGACCTGGGCGGAAACGCCTTTCATGTACATGGGTAGGCTGTCTGTTTGAGTCTGACGTTTTATAGCCGACTTGTCAAAGTTGTTGATTCACCATCACTTTTGCAGAAAGGGAACAGTTCTGAAATGGGTGTCTGACAAGTACCGGGAGAACACTGTCTAAACACAGTGCTCTATTATAGAGCTATCTCTCATCACGTCATCCTTGGGTTGCAGAAGGATTGCTTGAGATCCATGGTTTTCTGTTTTGATATTGAAATTCGTGCATTGATAGCAGTACTGCCCTCCTTTGGTTGGTATTAAAGAGTTTGCATATGTTCTTACTGTGCCTGCACCGATTCTTTGTGGTACATGTATGCTAGGTTATCTGGTGATCTATACTGGCTCTACACATGAACGTTAGCCTGAATAGTTGACTGTTACGCTGTGTTAGCCCAGTGATAAACTGGCAACCTGACCTGGGTGAACCCTTCGTCTTGTCCTTTTGTAGCTGAGATAGACACCAGTTCACTGTGACTGTAAATTTGATAAGTAGCTGAGAAAATAGATGAATGGATAAAGCCAAAAAGAATTTCTGTGAACATATCTCAAACAGGGGGACACTTACTGAAACATTTTACTAAACACTGGTGCTTTTACATATCTGTAGTTTATGATGCATCAGCCAAATCTAGACAAGCCCAGTGGAACTCATCTGCCCTCTGTCAGCATTTGTACCAGATACAGTGCTTTCCAGTGGACCTTCAGGGGCAGAAAAGAGGCTGGAGGTGTTTTTATCCTTGCAGCAGTGGAGTTATCTCACTATTTTGAGCTATTGATGCTAAGCGCTGGACATTAATCTACTCTGTGAAGATCGCTTTGAAGAAAGTGTCCGTTGAAGTGTCACAGATGGGAAATAAATTAAATTAATAAATATATGGTACACAGTTTGATATCTCTTATAGGCCAAGATCAAAGCAAACCAATTGAGTTCTATTCTACCTAATATGTTTTGCTGTGATAAACAGTCCGGCTGAGGGAATAATCCCATCAAGGAAGAGAGAGATTAAAAAAAGGAAAAAAAAAATCAGATATATCACTCAGTACAGACGGTTGGCACGGCTACCGTGAAGCATCCGTGTTATTATGGAATTGGTAATCTCGTTTCTTGGGTCTGAGTGGAAACGCAGACCTTTTTTTCCCCGTGATTTTCCTTCTTGAATCAGGTGCAGACACAGAAAAGGGAAGACAGACACAGCGGTTCTCTGATACTGTGAGAGTCCATCTGCTTCAGAGGGCTCTGGTAACTTCTTGTCTTTCGTTTTTTCTCTGGAATTTCTGAGTAGCTTGATGTATTTGACACGTGTGTGACAGACCTGGTTATGTGTGATTGGGCTTGAGGCATGGTGCTCACTACCACAGCTACATGTTTTTCAGAAAAGGCCATGCGCTGTGTGTGTATAAGAGCCACTTTTGCACTTGTGTACACAATGGTGGTTTTGCACTATGAATGAAGCAAAGTGTAATTACATGCGCACATATAAAACAGACGGATGCCACTATATGGATGTGTACAGTAGAGACTCACAGCAGCAGTCAAATAAATACACACACAGGTACACAGCGGCATCCGCACACAACAATAGCCCAGAGCCTCACCTTGATATCTTCAGTTTCTGTCATAAGTTAGAATTTGACACCAATGAATGTGTGTCAGGTTGTCAATTTCTTCCAGCAGCCTTTGAATGCAGTCTGGCCATGAATAGTGCATGTTGTTTTGTTTTTTACATTCCAACTGTCTGCAAGTCTGTTTTTGTTTGTTCCAGAATAACTTGGAAGGCCTGTACACTCATGCGCATCCTTTAAGAAAACTTTCAGCAGGTGTTGTGTTGTTTAGCCTTAGGTAAAGTTTCAGCCCTGAAGGTAAATTCACCAAACTGCGTTAGATCAGATGCCCTCCCATTTCTTCCACCTCTGTGATTGTGTTCTGTTTCCTCCCTGCTGTCTTTAATACGCATTCTTCTTCCACTTGACCTCCTTATGATCCATACCCTTTTTGAGTCTGGACATATATCTTTTTATAACTGCAGTTTATTGTTATGACTGGGACATTTTATTTAGCTCTAAAAGTCAGGGCAAGTTTTTGTTTTTTACATCAGTACCTGTGTTCCTTATGAAGTCTTTGGCATTAGTAGTGGAGAAGTAATGTGAGACTCGTGCTGTAAATGTCTCAGAAATATACACCTGGCTGGTTTTTCTTCAACAATTACAACTGCTTGGTTGTTGATGCACAAGTCATTCATGCAAAGGTTTGAAAGATGTAAAAAAGACAATAGCATGATGGGTACATTTCAGCTTCCTGCTGCAGAGAAGCCATATAGTGACTCTGTGTGTGTGTGTGTGTGTGTGCGTGTGTGCGTGTGTGTGTGTGTGTGTGTGTGTACATGGATGCACCTGTGGGGAATGAATGATGATGTACTGTGCACGCATGCAGGTACACATACCTTCAAACAAGCGCATATGGAAGCAGAAGAAGAGGCAGGTTGGGGAGACTGTTGTGAAATTTATTTGGGTATATATTTTTTATACTAGTTGCCATTGGATTTACAGGTCAGAATGGAATGTGGCCCAATGAAAGGTACTTTGATCCATCCTCCGAGCTGACTGTTTTATTGGAGGAGCTCTGTATGGTGCAGGACATCTTTTATAAGGTTGTGAGGAACCCACCGGCAGCCTTCGCAAAATCATAAAAATGTGAGAAGTCAATGAAAATAACCGGTGACCGGTCATACCTCAGCCAGTTTTGAAAGGATCATTTGTTCAAATGCATTAATTAAAATGGGCTGCATAGCTTGTGGTTCAGTTTGATATGATCATGATTAGATTTTGGTTTTTCTATTACCTTATACTGTATATCTTCATGATGGATTAGTTAGATTTGCTGATTTATAGTTTTTAGTTTTATGTGGTTATCACTTATTTTATTTGTGTAAATTTTTGTCCTCAAACGACGTGCAAACTGTCTCAGAAAAGCTGTATGCTGAGTATATTTGAAGGTTCAGGCTGCTTAGACATTAAATATAAAAATGACAGCAAAACAAAATGAGGCAACCATACTTGCAGCTACTTATCAGTCTGTTTTACTGTGTTGTTTTTTTACAGAGGCGGAGGCTACTGCAGGAGTTGGGAGACCAGAAGATCCCCTTTCTGGCACCCTCAGATCGAGGTTTTCAGCAGCTGGTAAGGCCTACTTCTAGATACTGTTAATGATATTTAGACCTTAACTTTAACAGGACTGCAAAAACATGTCTTCTAACTGCTGCTCTCAAAGTTATTTTTTTTTCTCAGACAAACATGCTTGAAATATAATTCTATTTTTATGTCGTATGTTTCTGCATGTCATGGTCAGCATGTTATGACAACACTGAATTGTGTTTCCTAGTGGGACACCAGTTACTCTGGTCTCGTGCTAAGGAAATCATGCTCACTGCCTGCTGAGCTCCATAGCCGGGTGCAGGCAGCTCTGCTCACCCTCAGAAGGAAGGGATGCCTCCTGAAGGATCTGGTTCGTGTTCGTGACCGAGATGTGTTCACCGCTGTGTCACGTGCCCTGCTGGGCGAACCGGGCCATACATATCGCTATCTGGACACACGGCTCTTTGCCATCCCCTGGCACAGTGAGGACATAGATGTCAAAGGACAAAACTGTTGTGACCCAGATCTGAGAGCTGCCTGCAAGGCATTGTGGGAACTTAACACCTTTTTCTGCACTGATGTGTCTCAGCTGAAAGAAGGAGACAGGCTAACACAATGGGCGAAGGGAGAGGCAGAAGCCAAACAAGGTGAAGAGGGGGACACAGAGTCTAAACACAGTGAAGACTCTAAAAATAGTGAAGGAGGGGACTCAGAGTCCAGGCAGAGTGAGGAGGGGGACACAGAATCCAAGCACAGCGAAGAGTGGGACATTGAGTCAAAACACAGTGAGGAAGGCTGCTCTGGGTCTAAACAGGAAGGGGAGTGGGAGACTGAGTTCAAACACAGCACCGAGGAGGGAGAGTCTTCCCAAGTAAAGCCAGGTGAAACCAGTTTTGCAGCAGCTTCAGAGCATGCTGAAGGAAAATGTCCTGACTGGGGAGTGAAGGCCAGTGGTGGCACAGAGACTGAACCTGTGGGACTAAAGGCCCAGGAGAAACCTGTGGCCGAACTAAAGCACAGCCTATCAGATTACCACATTCAGGACAAAGAGGAGCACGAGAGTGGCCAGGGCTGTTCTCAGCCTAGTCCTCCACAGGTATGCAGCGGTCCAGTAAAGTTCAATGTCACCTTACTCAATTACATGGACCCAGCCGCAATGAGCCAACTCAAAGAGGAGCCGTACTATGGCATGGGGAAAATGGCAGTAGGGTGGCACCACGATGAGAACCTGATCACTCATTCACCAGTGGCTGTTTACAGCTATAGCTGTCATGATGACAAAGGTAAGGGTCAAAGTTAAAATGGTATTTGTCATAACTGTGCTCAGTGGCTTGAACTGCAGTTCAGATTTATAAAATTAACACTTCAGAGGCTTTTACTTAATACTTCAAAACTCTTATCCAAAGTTATCATGATAATCTTTCACATTTTTGGCTTAAAATTAAGATTCCTTTTTCTCTTTCACTTCAATATCCATCTCATTACTTTATCTCAGCTGCTTTATGGTGGATCAGATGCAGCTAACCTTGTGTGTTATGGCCCTACAGCAGCACTGTAGCAGCTGTAGACATGGCCTCTGGTGAAGCAACCATCAGATCCATCTATGCGATAGTGTCAGAGCATTATCAAATGTCATCACCAGTTCACTGCTGACAGCCTTATCACCGACAGTGCGTCGGGAGATCACAGACGTTTGGATCCGAGCTCTTAAACGCGTGCTCAATAGCTTAGTCAAACAAACAAGGCTTATCACATGTGCTGCATCTCATCTAAATCATTTCCTCAAGAAATGATCGATGTGCAATTATCTGATATGGAATAATGAGCCCTGCTTTGATAAGTGATAAGTGTTTCCTAGACTGTACTGTATGAATACGATGTCTCCTAATTATGGAATGCCAACCCTTTCAAGAGCTGATAGCGTTTGCTGGTGGAGTTGAAGGCAAATCTCATTGAGAAAAGAACTTTGCTTTCTAGTGTATGAATAAAAAAACAAACAAAAAAACCCCCATGGAAGGCAATATCGAGTATTACTCCATATTTTATATTTTTATAACTACTTGTTTTCAGTTTTAAAATAGTTTTTTGTACATAATACAGTAAAATGCAAAATCCTTATTTTTTATCATATGGATCACATTAATGACTGATGAAGCTCGTCTTTTTTCATCTCACTTTTTAGAAACCCAACAAACCAGAAGAGTGCTTTTTAGCATAAATTATAAGTAGTGCAGTTAGTCATTAGATCATTACTTGCACTCTCTAAATAGTGGAATGAGAGCAAACTGTGTTTTCCTGTTGCAGATGGAGCTAAAGGTACAGCTGTAGTCCAGCAAAAAAAAAAAAAAAGTACTGTTGAAGGTGGGAGCTTTGCAGTTTTAAGAGCCTTTGTCTCTGTCTTAAAACTGTAATTTTACAGTATTACGCAGGTGCACTGCTAACTTCTCCCACCACACAGCTGGGCTTTCTTCATTGTTGTTTCTTAACCAGAAACACATGCTCAAGAGGTTGGTTTTAATGATATTTTTTTGGGCCATTTCAATTTTGACCTTGCGAACACAAGCTTGAAACACTGTGGCGCAACACCTTTCCGTGCTTGGCAGCTGTCTTTCTAGTTTCAAGTGACCCCACATCTCCAGACTAAGAACAGAAAGGCTGATCATAGCTCTACAGATGTATTTTCAAGTGGATGGCTCTGAGAACTCCCAGAACCGGTGGATTATAAAGGTACTTATTCCAGAGAAGACAGAAACGCAGCACATTAGACAGCTTAGATGTACAGATATTAAACATTTTGCATGATGCATTCATTTGAGATGTCTTTTTCTCACTTCAACTGCCATTTTTTTTTTTTGCTTGGACTAGAGAAATGTAGATTTGGTCTTTTTACACCTGCACAGATCCAAAGGAATCTGCTACAATTGAGTGTTTTCCGGCACAGTGGATGATCTTCCACCATTCCTAAGGCCTTGGGGAGAGCTGTCATTAGCTGGCTCTCAGAGCACAATGGCTGGAAATTAAGTTACTATTTATCCGTGCTGAGCAAAGGAAAAGGCAGCTGTGGGGCAGAGAGGCCCAGAAAGAGTTTAGTATTGATTTTGCTGAAGGGTGTTGGCCAGCCAAGCCAAATCTTGTTTTCTTAGTATGCCATGTAAGAATGGAAGGAGAGAGAGGGACAGGGGAGGCGCTTGCAGCGAATAGGTTCAGAAACAGGAATATCATAGGATACATACTGTCCAATAACACACTCTCACACACTCACTAAACAACATCAGGGGCTTTTATCCAACTATTTCCTCTTGCACAGCATAATGATAGCATAAAGATCCTGTGCTAACAGCCAATATGACCACAGCAACACGTATCATCTTTGCTTGGCTGCTAAGTGATTCTTACTTTCTGTAGACAAAGGCTTACATCTTACATCCATTGTTTGGGTGGTATTGATTTAATCATTGCACTCTTTTTTAATGTGTTAAGCCTTTCTTTAATTTAATTTCATTTAATTTTATTTTCTGGCTACATCATTGGTGATAGATGGCCACTGCTGTAGTATGCTATAGCAGTTTTTCACTGCATTACCCAGATATACAGGCAAAGATGTGACAAAAGTGGATAGAAGTATTATATATTTTTTAAATAGCTTCATAACAAACATGTAATTCCATAAATATTTAAGAGATTAAAATTTAAGGATGCTGCAGTTTTACAATCACTTAAGTCACACTGGGTTAAACTGTCAACCCAAAGCCCCAAATATGAATATAAATGCAAAATGCAAATGTTACAGTGTGCTGGGCTCTGTTTGACTGACAGGTGAGAGCAGTGAGGGAAGCAGCAGTGATAAGGCCTGCTGGAGGATTGGGCTCAAGGTAGCCTGGGACATCCACACACCTGGCCTGATGCTGCCGCTGGAGTCTGGAGACTGCTATTACATGAGAGGTACTGACGTTTGTACATAAACACACTCGGAGCTACACACATGCACATGTAAACATGTTGCTCGCACAGCTTAACCGCATTCGCCACTATGTCTGACTTTGGAGGGAGGAACACTTTCATTACCCCATGTTTTAGTGTTACTTGTCCCCAATGACCCATGCCAGCAGGATGCACTTCACTCTCACTTTTGTGCTCTGTCCTTTTCTTCTAATTCTCTCTGCAGGAAAAACAGAGCTGAGACATGCGTGTTCATGCGTGTGTATGTGCAGAGAGGTTACTTGGCTTGAAAAGTGAGCTTTAAGGTTCCATGAAATTGTGTGCATTAGAGAGGTTAAGAAACCCAAATGTTATTTTTTGAAGTCCTGTGACCCATTCCTGACTATGTCTCTATGGGGAGAACAGACAGCAAGCCACAGGGGTGTAAATCATAGCTTAATGCTTTTGGCTGCAGCAGACACCTCCACCCTCCTCTTTTTGGTCCCATGGGTCTTTCCAAGCTTTCTCATATTTTCTGAGCGCAAGGACATTTATCCACATCACAGCAGAGCTTGTGTTCAGCTGGACAAGAAGTTAGCGCCCCTTATAAAATGGCGGATTTATTATTTTATAGAGGCACTTTGCTTTCTTGAGTATATAAAGGTACAGTTTTAAGGTAGTCCTTATTTCATCTGCATGATGTATTACCATACTTTTTGTATTTTAAATAAGTGACTAATTCATGTAGTTTGGAACTAAGAGTAGAGAAAATAAATATTTTAACTGATATACATCAGAACATACTTAACTCCAACACTGTGCTCAACATTTACATCAAATAAATATAGGTATTTAGACACTGTCATTCCCTCTTTTCTATATATTTTTTAATGCTTCACCAAATGTCTGGAGAGACTTTTTTTTTTTTTTTAAATTGAAAGATTACCATCTCTTTACACCCACAGAACAAGGTGGTATAAATAACTTACTTATGTACTGCACATATGTCACCAATCAGATTTACAACTAGTTACAAACGAAGTAAAGATAATATACAGCAGCTCTTACGTTTATGTTTTTTCTTTTAAACAGTGTGCTTTGATAACAATATTGTTCGTAAGCCTTTAGGCCTCCAATTTCACAATTCTATAGTGGGGGGAAAAAAGAAAAAGAAAAAGCAACTGGTCAAGGCAGATGGCATTCCTCCCTGAGTCTGGTTCTGACGGAGTTTGCTTCCTATTAAAAGGGAGTTTTTTTCTTCTCACTTTCACAAATACTTGCTCTAAGGGCGATGACAACCGTTGTGGATTGCTTTTATATAAATAAAATAAAAATCCAGTTTTTACTCTATCTGCCCCTTCACATCTTTATAAAACACCTGTTTCTAAAACAGGTGTTTTATAAACTAGTTATTCATAGTGTCAGTGGTAAAGTGTAGTTACTGTTTGCCACTACCTTGATAATAGCAGGGTGTTTTCTATAGCTGCACGCACATATGTACCACATGTGTCTGATTTTCCAGTTTAAAGTTGAATCAGATTACCTGTCTACTGTATCAATGTAATTTTAGAACATCGTCAGTCTTTTCAAATGGACCACTAAAAAGTAAGCAATAGGAAGGTTTTAATGAATTCCTGACATTGACTCTTTGAAGATGCTATGTTTTCATCTGAGAGCAACGATGTCTGTACCTAATATTCAGTCTGACAGGGCTTGAAGCCGACCTCTTTTAGCTGGATAAGATTTACAATAGAACAGTCAGTTTCAGGCCAGCTATGATAATAGAGTGATGGGCTGTTGTGCAGACCATTCTAATGGGACTTGACTGTCGCGGATCAGTGGGGATTTATGCTCCACTTGGTGAGTACGCCCTTGAGAGGCCAACTGCTGCACGACGATAGCAGCTCACAGAGTCCTCGGCAGTCTGTGGCTTTGTCGGCCTACCTGATTTAAATGCTTGGCACAATGCACAAACACAGCCATATGGAGAAAAAAACCCCAAACAAACTTAAAATTATTTCGTTCTTCAATAGAAAAGATTTGTTTTATATACAGTATATAATTTTGTGTCCTAAAATACTCATAGAAGTTTTCCGGCACAACATTATTTTTACATACTAAAATCCTAAAACTAAACCAATCGCGAGACAAACAAGTCTTGTAAGACATGCAACACACACACAAACTCTATATTTTGTCACTGAATCTTAAGTTTTTCATGATTTTTTGGGTGGCAACCGACACATGTACGAATAAAAAACTGGATGTTTCACCTCGCCATGTCAAGCACACTCGTGTACACACAGGCAGAGTGGCCAGTGTTAAACCAAGTGTTAAGATATATTGTACCAGTGTTTTGGTGACATACACCGTATGATAAGTAGTTTTGTGGTATTAAAAGAAAACTACAATGGTGTATAACCACAGACACCGTAATGTATTTTCAGCACCATTTGTCGGCGGCTGGCCCTTTTGAACTGCTAATGTCTGAGCTGCTGGAGGCAAATTGAATCACCATCATTTCCACCCAAATGGAATTTCAGTGGTTAAAAAAGAACAATGCAAGTCTTGACACCGGGCCTGTTCAATAATCTGATTTCCAGCTCCCAATGCACAGGGGGACTGGAGAAAAGACTTGACCCAATATATTTAAAAGCCTGCTTCCTGGAAAAGGAGGACAAGTGGCAGCAGGCACAGGGGTTGAAAGAAAGATAAATATTTATTACAGTTATTGAGTTTGCCTCTACTCCCTCCTGATCCCACTGACGCATCAGACGCGCCAAGAAAAGAGCAGATTGATGGAGATAATTTGTTATTGGATATAAACAGTTTTAAAGACGCAGAGTAATTCTGCCCAGAGACCTAATCCTTCACAATCTCATCAGGGTGAAGAAAACACCGGCAAGTTGTTTTGTTTGTCACCATCTTTTTTTTTTCTCCCACCAAACAATAATATCTTCCTCCCAAAGCATTTGGCTGTTTGACTTTCAAATCACAGGCATTAGCCGGTGTACTCTTGCTCAAGGCGGGTGTAAATATGCACATGTGCTGTGAATGACAGCTCTGTCATGGCTAAATTAATTATTGTTATGAGGCAAATAATGGCAGAGCTGAGAAACATCTATACACACAAAGAAACACATGGAGGGATACACAAGAAACAGCAGTAAGGCCTCTTTGTAAAGCTTGTGTGATATTGGACAAATGTTTGTTGGTATGGCTCTTCCATCTTGACAGATTGAGCTCGATCTGGTTTTGTTTGGTAATTAAAATTATACTACGATGCTGCTCACTCTATTTGATTCGTCGGTACTGGACCAAGCGCAATCTGTCTGAGAGTATAAGATGATGTAGTTGTCATGTTTCTTCACTCTCCTTCTTTCCTGTGTTTTCTGTCATAATCTTTTCCTTTTATGCTCCTTTCTATTCTTTATTTTAATTATTAAAAAAACACAACATCAGTATGGGATGAACATTCAGTTCTGGTGTGAGCTCTTGTTTACTCTTCGCTGCTCTTTTGATAACTCTCATTGGTAATGTCGTTGTGTTTTGATAGTTTTCTCTTAACTGTATTTACCAGATGACCTGAACAGTACCCACCAGCACTGTGTCCTAGCTGGAGACACTGCACGCTTCAGCTCCACACACAGAGTGGCTGAGGTGAGAAGTCAGAGAACAGATTATACTCTGTTCTGAATTGCTTCGTAAAATGCTGTATGGTCTACCGACAGCCTCCTTTGGAATTAATAAGGAATGCTGCTATGCTGTTTTATTGAAAGACTCTGTAAAAAGTTAATAAGTAAATAATATTCAACATTGTATGCTGAAGAACTTTGCTGTCCTCTTACAAACCTTTTACTGAGAAATAAAACAGAAAAACGAATGGTCTCTCTCTGCAGGGTATGACGATGTAAGTAAAGCCACTGCAATATATCCAAACATACTACAAAATGTTTTAAAAAAATCATCAGACTGCTAAGGAAAAATGTGCATTCCCTGGCTGGTTAGTGAGTGGTTGCTAGTAGTCACTAGTTGAAATTGGTCTCAAAGATACGATGCTGCACCAAAAACCTTTGTGCAATTCATTGTTGTTTGCTGCAGTCCTGATTGGTGTGGAAACTTGGAAAAGTAGAAGGCAAAACAGAAAACAGAGACTGTTTACTGCAATTAAAACACTTCAAGTAGATCAAATTTACTTTGAAAGCAAATGGTCTGCGGTGCAACACCGTCTTTGAAACAGCCAGCAACCTTCTGTTACAGTCACAGTAGTGAAAACGGCGAATGTGGCGTGATAGGAATTATAGTTACAGTATTCAGTGAATTTGCAGTTTTTTTGCCATTTAAGTGGTTGCTTCAAAGACAGGGACCAGGTCTGCGATCGCTTGCAATAAGTTACCATCTTCCAGGCAACTTTTGTGTGTCATGACTGATAAATTGGCAATACTGCTGCTATCAGTCTGTCATTACTTTGTGAGTAAATGGGTTCACGTTACATGCAATCTGTTTGTGATAGCAAGGCGATTAACTGTGATTAAAACTGTGGCAAAAATAACAAATCTGTTACTGTCTGTTTCAAATCTGTCTACATGTGCAGAAATTAACATTAAAGAGAAATTCACAAGAACTACTTACAGTCCAGCCAGAGCCTTATAGTTTTTAAACAGAAATTCTTCTGCAAATAGTGATGCTGTTGTGCAGGATGAGGTGGGGTGGGGAACATACATAAAATAATGTTAATCTCTGATTCCACAGAGAAGTTAGGCTAGCATGTAGTACCACTTGCCTGACATTGTGTAGGTCCTACTCGTGCTGTCAAAGCACCTATTGCCCATTAGAGAACCAACATCTAGGAAACAGGTTTTCCTTGGCCCAGGATGCCCATAGGATATCCTTTGGGTTTTATTGGTTGGGGTCATGGAATGTGCATGTTCCAGCGAAGCTCATGGACTCACTTGTATTAGGATGTGATCAATTTTTAGGTCATACCAATGCCTTGGGTTCTTACTGATGTTTCTCAAGCTGTTCTTGAGCAATCCAGCTGGGGCAAATTGTCAAGCTGGGGGAGGCTGCTGCCATTAGAAAATGCCCTCAGCATTGGGATGTGTACTTGTTCTGCAACTCTCTGTAGGTACTTCATGTAGAAGCAGTGTCCTTATGAATTTTCCCAACAGAACATTGCACTTTAACAAATAGTTTACCTGTTCTTTCTGTGGTTTTAATATTAGCAAGTAGACAGCTTATTAGTTGGGTAGTTTGACCAGTATATGCATATTTTCTAGGCATGCACCTAGGTTAAATGTATTAAATTTCTCACAAGCACTGCAGTTACGCTCTGTTTGTAACACAGTCTGTGTTGTGCCGATCAGTGTTCCAGTGGAACCCTGACCTACATCCAGTCACGTTGCCAGGAGGCCCTGTCCAACCTGCACACTGACCCCGACACAGGATCCCATAGGCTTGTGGCTCTGCTGCCGGCAACGCTACAGGACTGTGAGGAGATTCACAATGAGGTGGGGAGATGGTGGTGTGTGTTCACATGAATGTGCATATGTATGTACACGTGTGTGTGTGATATGTGTGTTTTGCACATTGGATCATTCTTTGATTTTATTTGCGTTTTTTACATGTAGTTTTAATAGCATTGTTAAGCTAGCGTAGATGAGCTGTATGCACCACATCTGAATCAGTTTTATAAATCTGACTTCACTTTTAGGGCCTTCTGAGACTACTTAATGTGAATATGTGCCAAGAGTTTAGACAATAGAATTCCAGTCTTAAGTTTTAAATACTATTCCTTTACTTTTTTAAAGAGTTCATGGCCCTCCTAGCACAATCTGAATTGTTCCATCTGGTCAAAAAAAACAATTAAGAACCATCTGCAAATATGACAGGATTTTTCAAGACCGTATCACAGAAAGTATTGTGGAAATACAATGAAACCATTATCCGAGATTAATAACAGTTTGTTTATTTATTTATTTTGCTTTTGCATTGTATAGACTTGTGCACCTGTGGATAGAGTCTGGTGAACATACATTTAATGAAGCCCTTTGGTTGACCTTGTGTTCTTTGATGGGACAATCACCCTACGTAACTTTACGTTATCAGTGTGTTATATCTTTCCATGTCAGTCTCCTAATGAGCCAAATGATGTCCAAAACATGACAACAAAAACGGCAAAACACATTCCAACAAAAACTCTGAAAATCTGAAATGAAAAGCAAATATGACAAAGAGGAAAATCGTGTGCTTTAAACCTTTTTTTAAACTTTTTAATCCTGGTGGATTCGGGTTGATTCTATTTTATCTGCATTATGAGACGTGTGTACCATACTGGAAGTAATCTGATAGCAGGTTAAACATCTGTACATGGCAGGATGGACGCTTGCCAGCTTACCACCTTCTACGTACCTTGTTGTCTCTGCTCAGGGAAATGGCTGCAATATGAAATCCAGGTTGTTTTCATTTGTCCTGGCCTGTGATGGATCGTACAGCAATAGCCTCTCCATATGTTTTTCTAAAAGATGGAGTCAGGCCCCTCTCCACTCCTTAACCCCTTTTTATACAGAACAATGAGTGATGCTGGCTTGGGATATGGAGGGATAGAGGGAGGTCAAAAAAGTGGAACACGAGTGGCTGTCTGCAGAGCCACCAGCATACTGTGTTAACTTGCTGCAGGCCAGCAGTTAATATATCACTTCACCTCTCCCTCTTTACACCCTTTGGCCCAAAGTTCACATCCAAGCTGACACTAGCACCCAGACCCCTTAGCAGGATACCATGACAGATGAGTCTGACGTAAGGTTGTTTAAAGGTTGTAGACAATATTAATTATTCAGCAGAGCCAAACAATAGCACTGTCTGGTTTGGGAGAACTGCTGTGCTAGTTGAGTTAGCAACTGCTAGTTTCTTGCTTGTGGCACAGGATTACTAAACATTGGTTTATTCAGGAAAACAGCGCACTATTTATAAAAGAGCAGGTGTGTGTGTGAGTATTTAAGTAAGGAGGGGTACTCTCGGGGGCTCAAGCCTACCCTACCTGGCATTCTCAATGATCGATGTGGCCATTTGTTTGGAGTTGCCCACGAGAGCAGAACACCCACTTAAATGATGTATTGTTGGTGGAGTTATTTATGATCGCGGCCCAGTTTGGCTCTTGGTGGGTGCATATTGCGCAGGTCGTGTTTGACATGGGCGACTGAGGAGTGAACAAGCCTGAGACACGCAGGCAGCCTGACCTGAGCTGTGCCTTATGGGCCTTTCCTTAAAAAGTGCTAAACAGCAAGCTAGCACTGGCTGACATTCCAGGGATATTGTGCAATGTGGTGCAAGGAGGTGGAGGTTGACATTTGTCACAGGGTGTGGGCCCGGTTTGACGAAGATGAAGTAGAGCATCTGCCATTGCTGTCAGCATTTGGGGGTCAGTCGGGATAGCTAATTGAAGTAAAAATTGAATGGAGACAGAGATGGAAATAAAGAAAAATTTCCCACCTGTGTGTTTGGTCCCTCTCACTGTCTCCTTTTAATCTCACCTCCTGTTTTAGGTGGCGGAGGTAGGCTAACACAGCATCACCGCACCTTCCCCATGTGCAGGTTTGGCTTTGAAATGCTAATCCCAGACGCAAATGTCTTGTCTCATTTAAAGCCACTGTGTCACTTCCCAGGTGGGTGTGTGACAGAGTACCCTGAGGGACCCCCTCTAATGATGCTAGTCCCCCCACAGTAAATATTGATGGGGGGTGGGGAGGTTCCCACAAGCTTTGGCAGAAAGTGAACTGTACCGAAGTAGTTGTGTGTGACCTTCTGATGTTCTGTTTTCATGGCCAAAATGTCTCCACAGGCTGCTTCAGTGTTGGCTTTGCTTTGAAACACCTTTCTTAAAAGGGCTTACAATGAGAATGTCAAAGTAATCTTATTAATAAGTACTCAAATCAATTTTTTGTAACAGATCAGTTTATTGTGGTTTGTACTTTTTATCTCTGCTGTTATTTTTACTTGCGTTACCTTTACTGCTTGTTAACATTGTTTCTAATTATTCATCGTATTGGTTGATTTAATGGGTTATTTAATTTCTCTGTGCTTTGGTTTTATTAAAAAAATACTACATTAATAAAATAAATCTATCCATAAAAGGCAACATTTTTGACCATTTCTGAATTTTGCAATGACATGATTTAGGCTTTAGCTTTTGTTTTATTTTTTGAGTATATCATTTATTCGTTTAAAACCCTGCTTTCAAAAAATTTGGGACAGTGTGTAAAATGTCAATTAAAAGAATCGTTTGTTAATTTAAGCCCTGTACTTAACTGAAAAATTACAAAGGTTTCAAACAAAAGTTCTATGATCAATTGTATTACGATTTACCAGCTTGGACAAATCGTCTCTTTCAGGCCTTCAAGTTGTACAAAAATGCTGCGACCAGACGATTAACATGAACAGATTTTAGGATTCGAAGATGACTATTTCTTTTATCTTTAGTCTGAGAGGAAAGAAGTGACAAACACTATTTTGAAGATAGAATGTTATGAGAAAAAGCCTCTATAATTTATGAGTAGTCATTTTAGAAAACCTGACCATTCCTAAGTTTTTTTTTTTTTTTTTTTTTCTACCTGTAGGGTGAAAGTAAAACATATATGGCAATCTGTGCGTTATAACCTAGATTGTGTGCGACTACTCTGGCAAATGTGTGATGAGTGTAAATTGCGTTCCTAGTTGCTCACCGGTAACCAGGCTTATATGTGGGGGAGATCAGGAAAGGTAAACAGAGGACGGCAGAGTGGGATCGATCACACTCTCATCAGTTCTCACCTCAGGGCCCAGCCCAGAAATTGATTGGACCCGCTCAGGGACTACTGTGAAGGTGTGGAAAAAAAAATGTTCCTCATTAAATCGGGGGAAAAAAGGGGCTACTTGGCTTTAACTCCAGAGTTGCCATGGTGGGAGGCCGGTCAACTAATGTGCAGCTAATGTGTAGTTGGTGTGTCCATCACCTGGACAGATGACAGCGACTGCCTCAGGGGAGTCACTAACTCCCCTCTCACTCCCCCACGCCATCTCATAGAAAAACTAGGCCTAACAACCACTCTCTCTTTCGCACACACTTTCGATCTGTCTACCTGAATAGGTGGCATTTAGTCATAGTTCCCTACTTGGTTACTCTCTGCTGGGTAGCTAGCCTCCAAATGCCACATAGCCAGCACTCCTCAGTAGCTTTAGATGGCGTGCTTTGTGGCTTCCTCTGGCCTGCGCAGCGGGGGACTGGCAGCCATGTCAGCTCAAAGTGGAGACACAGGTTGGTTTCTTCTCACTAAAGGACAGGCAGACAATCAGAGGGATAGAAGGATGGACAGACTGTGTGAAAAGGACGTCCGATATCGGCTCGTGTGGCTTTGTTGTGTGTTTGAGCTGTAGTGATCGAAGGGGAGTGGATTTGGATTGTGTTGAAGGGACCATAAAGGATGACATTTCTTTGAAGGGTGGGTTGTATGGAGTGACTGAGAGGCTGCTGAGCAGTGCCACTGGCTGTGTATTCTCCCTGACATGCCCCAGTCCTTGCATGTCATCCCCACTGTGATCAGAGCCTTTTTCCAGGACAGAATCCTCTCAAGTTGTTTGTGTAAATAATTTTTGCCCTTTGTTTTTGGGCGACTGTATGGAAGATGTCTTGCCTCATTTTGCAGAGCAGTAACCACTAAAAAATGTCACCAATTGCAGGATGTTTTAAGTTCAGTGTTCAAACTTTTCAGTGGCCCTTATTAGAAGAGTTCAGGATATTGGGAACTATTAGTTTTTTTTGTTGTTGTAAAAACAAACTCAGTTTAGGGAAACATCCTTTAGACACATATAATCCATGTTAATGCTGCTACTTCTAATAAAGTTAGTTTAATGTAAGAGTCATGTGACTCTTGGTCACATGACTCTTACGAAGCTTCGTAATTTAAAGTGTTTGTTGAATTGCTGCACTCAAAGATGGGAAAATCTAAGAGTTTCAAGAGTGAAAAATTAGAACTAAAGATTGAAGATAATCAACTCTCCTTTTTCACGACAGCTGGTAAATCCTTATATAAGTTACTATAAATGTTGGATTGTGGAAGTTATATGGATTCCAACACTGTGAGGTGTGAAGACAGGACAGGAAAGTTCTTGCTGAATCTATACTTGCTTTTGCCTGTGATACACTTGCAGGTTTAACAATGCAGTACAAGTATAATTCATATTTCTTGATTCTAATTGCGAATATACTTTGAGACAAAACTTTATGCCATATTTTCTGACAGTCTTTTGCTCAGTTGCAGGCCTGTTCAAACTTTTGTGCTAGAGAGAAAGTTACAGTGGATGTCGCTCAAAATAAAACTCAAACGGAAGATGGGTCTCCGTGACTTTTTAGTCAGTGCAGCGTAGTTATATATATGAACGTAATTTGTCAAAGTTGGATGACAATTTTGGATCACCCAAATTATAGTTTTATTTCATGGGAGCGCTCAGCTGGAATAAATGTGCTTTAAACTTGTTTTCGATGACTGTTCATAGCTGTAAAAGAGCTCTGCTTGCCTAATGCTCTGTTAGAAGAACAATAAACAAACTACTTTTCAGAAAAGGAACAATGGCTCTCGTCGTGCTATTTTATATGCGTTTCCATTGTATGAAACTACGTTTTGTGTTGTACAGTTGTCTACGTCAACATGAAATGGAGCGTGCATTGTTTTCAGTGGATGATGCTTTGTAGAATGTTTTGGGGGAGGGAAGCTCAGCGTCTCACATTTACGTTGGTGGCAGTTGGGGCAATCTTTGACATTCACATTTACGTTGGCGATTGTATACGCATTAACAAAGACGCTCACGCATTTATGCAGACAGATACTTGCAAGGGCACAAATGCACTGATGCGCATACAGTTCAGGTACGAACACACAAACACGGAAAGACACACTTGGAAATAGAAAGGCTACACCTGGCTACGTGAAGCATCCGTGCGAGGATTAAATCAGCACTTCAAAAGAGCAGGAAACAAAAACACTCCCAGCGGAGGAGAGGGGAGCGGCTTGGCAGTAAAGACTGTCATCTCCAGACGGAGCAGGAGAGGAGGGGATGGAGGGAAGAGAATGAGGAAAGGAAGGAGAGGGCGGAGTTTTCAGGTGTGCTCAATGGAAGGGGTGTGTGTGTGTGAGCAGACATACAGTAGGCTTGTTTGTGTCTAAATTGTTTTGAGGGTGTGATTGTACTTAAAGACATGACCAATGTTTGTACTATTTGTGGTAGGATGTTTTTTTATTTACGTGTCAAAAATGAGTGAACGTGCTTTGAAACTATTTTGTGACAAACAGAATGTGCAACAATTCAAAGATGGAATTAGCAAGTATGATTTCAAGGGAATGTGTCATTTTCTTCCAGTACAAAATCATGTCCAATTTAATTTCTTACAAGGGACTAAGAATTTTTTTTTGTATTTGTAAAAGCATTCATATAATTTCACACTCTGACAAGTAAATGTATCTAAACAGAAAAGTCAGTGTTCTACTTAGAGATGTACTTAGTGAAAAGAACAGGGAAAGGAATGCATATATAATCTATGTAAACATCAGATGAAAGTTGTCTCTCTGAACAACGTTTTTGTTTTACGTGTATTTGTGTGTGAAGGTGGAGTTTGAGTGGCTGCGGCAGTACTGGTTTCAGGGCCAGCGTTATGCTCGGTTCTGCAGCTGGTGGACCAGACCGATGGAGCAGCTGGAGAAGGACTGGAAGCTCATGGAGACCATGGTGAGACTGCTTAGACACACTGCTAGTCACATGACAGCTTTGCTCTCTGGTTTCCCGACTTTTACTGCATTTGGCATCAACTCATTGTCACACAGATTACTTACTAAGACTTTGATGGTTAAATAAAATCTCAATTTAAGTTTGTAGGCTGTTTACCATAAAATCTTTTTGTGCGAGTTTAGCTTTCTAGGTTTTACACTCATGATATTTCTTTTCTGGGACATAGATGAAAACAGTTAGTAGGTTTAGTTTAAGTATTTTCCTTATATTAAAAATATGTTATAATGTATATTAAAACACTACTACTATTGCTTTATAGGTAATACCCTCAAAATATAGGAATACAAATAAAAATGAGAGCATTTATCCAAAATATGAGGAGTTTCTTTGCTAGTGTAGTAAGTCTGTCACACAAAAATAAGTCTTTCAACTAAATGCTCAACACGCCTCTACTTGTGCTTCTTACACAAACTACACAAGTGATCTGCTGTCCAATAATACCCCTCACTAGAGAGGGTGTGTTTAAAATTACATGGTATATTGTCTATCTTCTTACCATGCCACACTATTAAGGATGTGTCAAGTGTTTAATCGTAGCCTCACAGAATTTTTATGGGAGCGGAACGTGGGTGCGTAGCTATTAGTTAGACACCACTGTAAAGGAATCACTTAGTAATGTCAGACTCATAATTAAGTCACCTTAGTCACAGCTCTGTTCTGTAAATTCTCTGTGTGCCGCAGACATACTCACACTGTAGACACACAGCGCGCAAAGCCACACAGTCATATGCTTGGTCTCGCTTTTGGTATACCCCCACAAGTTCTATGCAGTCCCACTCTCATAGCTGGATTTCAAAGAGTGCGTGCACATGTATGTATATGTGTGTGTGTGTGTTTAACACCCAGACACCAGAAGCAGCAGGGGGCACTCTTGTATCACTGTAGCAGCATCGCAGGGAACGAGAGAGCTGTGCTCCTCTTTTCCTCTGTGCTCTCCCTCGCTCTCTGTCTCTTTATGTCTCTCACCCACTCCTGCTGTCTCTGGGAGCTCTCTGTCTCTGTCAGTGTCGAGCGCTGAGCAGTAATCACATCTAATGCTCAGGCGGGGATAAAGACTGGAGCTGGAGGAGAACAGTGCCGCTGCTGCTCAGCTCTAGTCATAGTCTCTCTTTCCTCCTCTCTCTCACACAGCTGAACAGCCTGGCAGAGGGTGGGTGGGGGTGTTAGTAGACAGGGGCTAAACTCATCTAGAGCTTTACCTCCGTGCCCAGATGAAGTGTGTGATTTGGACCTGTGTTTAGAAAAGGGCATCAGTGAAATGTGAGGTCTTTCTCCCTCTCTGTTCCTGTGTCTCCATGTCTCTCTAATGGGCAAGTGAACCATGTCCACTATGCATTTTAGAAAAAAATATGTGTGACCAAATGTGGATTTCCGCCATGTCGTTGGAACTTAATGTCAGATTTTATGCAATGTGGGGGGGAAAAAAAGTTGTTTTTAGAAAAAATATAAAAAGCTAAATCAACAAAATGCAATAATTAAAATAAGGTAATAATACATGTGTAACAATAAATGCATAGGTATTATAAATATCACAAATTACATTAACACGAGTTTATTAGAACATGAATTTTACAGATTAAATACTTTGGCACAAAATTTAATTAATCACAGTGTCACATCACACAAAAGCAAGTATGTCTTCTGCAGGAATGCATATAGAACCCTTGCAAAAAATAATACACTAGTGAATGCATAAAGGTAATGATTCACTATTGTGATGAAAGACAACATTATTGCTCTTGCCAGCAATATTTACATACATGCATCGACCTCTGATATGCTGATGAAAAGCACTTTATAGATGTGACTTATAGATTTTCCTTTCGGTGGTTTTGAAAGCTGTGGCTTTTCTGCCGTTAGATTAAAACACATTTCTCTAAATTACTTTGAGTTATTTAAATTATGTGGGTTCCCCTCACATTTCTTTATTGCATATATTTTACACTTTGAAGCTGGCAATTGACAGCATAGTATAATTTAGTGAAATACAAGTGACCTACTGTGTGCAGACGCTGTTTACCATTTATTTACTTAGATTTTTCTCTTGCCTGCAGAGTATATATTAATACAGGATTATTTTTGTCAAATTTGATATTACCATGGGTGTTTTAGAATAGCAAATATATGTCTCTTTAAATAGGGTTTATAAAATGACACTGTATTGTTTTATACACTGTGCTGAGCAATAAAGCAGCGCATTGTTTTATCCTGCTAAAACAGCAATACAAACAGCCAGCCTTCCCCTCTTTATTGTCATATTTAGCACACACTGTCGTGGGATGCGCTGGGCTATGTATGCGTTTGTTAGTCTGTATGAAGAATATTGCAATATGGGGTGACTAGCTCCTGTTTATGGATACTGTCTCTCCCTGGGGCTCCCTCTCTGCTCCTCAGCCTGTTGTCATGCAAATGCTCATCCTTCCATTTGAATGACATTCTGATAAAATACATAAATAAATAAATAAAGACCCGAAACAAAACAAGTCCACTCTTTTTGGTGCCTCATGAATTCATGTGGTTCCTTGATAGAAACAAAGAATCCGGCTCTTGAATAATCTTCAAGCATGGCTATGTGAATGAACAGCAAAACTATATTATGTGTGTATGTGGGAAGGTGTGGCTGTACGTAAGGTAAAAGGTTGTTTCGGCAGCATTAACTTAAAGGTTTTACATTCCCCTGTGATCCAGGGTGCCGAAGTCCGTTTAGACCTGGCTCGCAGCCTTGTGTTCCCCCAGGACTCTGCTATCATGGCTATCATACAATAGTGACATTTCCTTAAACTAGCAACAATGAATATCTTCCATCTGAGTGACAATAGACAGAGAGTCTTGGCTTTATGCAGAATATTTTAAATACCGGTGTGGTATTTTTTATCTTTTCTCTTTTCGCTGTGGGGGAGAAGCGACAGCGAGCCCACGAGCATATCTTTTTTCCCTGTCCTGTGTGCGTGTGTGTGTGTGTGTGTGTGTGTGTTTGCGTGTATGTGTGAGCCATTGATGTTAATGTATGCACTCGGCATGACTTTAATTGATTTAGCAGCTCTGCTTGCACAGTACAGCTTTTTCCCTAATTTGTCACTTTCCTGACTTCTGTGGCTGCTCATCTCACAACTTCAAAAGCCACCGGATGCAAAGAGATTTCAATGCACTCCGTCTTCTCTCTCTGTCTCTCTCCCTTTCTTTCTTTCTCTTGTTCTCTCTCGCTCCCGCTACCTTGCTGTATTTCTCTCTTTCTCACACTTTCTCCCTCATTTGACAGAAGAACGAGCCTTGTAGATGGAAATCTTTTCAACACATATCAAGGAAATTAATCTGCTTTCATAATAAACGGGATCCATTCAGTTGAATACATTTGTATACTTCAAGATGTACAAAACAGGAAGTGGTATCGGGGCCATGTCTTCCTCTGCACCGTTCACCCAGCCTGTCAGTCCCTGTTTTTCAATGGTTTGGTCACACACATACAGTATGTGCATATATATATATATATATATATATATACTCTCTTTTTTTTCCTCCCTGTGTCACAAAATTTGCTTTCTTTGATTTATAATGGAGGCTGGCTTTTGCATGCATGTGTATGCTTATGAGCCGAGATGCGCTTGGCGACCATTTCTTTTTCTCCCCTCACTGTAATAGCAGTCTTTGGAAACAATCTGGGCAGCCGAGGAGGGCTGCACTGCAATCATACAGAACCTGGCCTGGTCGCCATCAGTAGCTGATTAGGTTATTGAGCAAACGTGCTGAGGAGGGGTTGGAGAATGAGGGATGCGGGAGAGGGGGAGGTAGAAAAAAAAACTGCTGGTAGTGTGTGTGCGTGTGGGGGGAGCAAGAGTGGAGGGGTCAATGTAAATGTTATTGCTGTGTGAGCTCATTTGATCAAAGTCCTGGAAAGGTTAAGCGAATCCAATCTGGTTTTGTATGGCAGAGTGGAGACACAGGCGCTAGGGAAGAAACCCCCAGGACGGAGAATGGATTATCATATTGGCGCTGAAGTAGCAGGGGCCTCCGACGGACAGTTTACTCTGCCCGTAATGCGTTTAGACAGCAATTGGCCTTAATAACCTTTATTGACTTCAGCGGGTCAGTGCCAAGAATCTAATTATCAAAGTGTATCAATTTCATTGGAGTTTAGAGTTGCACCGCTCAAAATAATTATTTTAAGGTCGGCCCGGGGCAATTAATCCCCTCTCCACTTATTTGATGGCTTTGTAAAACATTATAAATGTTATGGTTTCTGTTGTGCGTTACGCCGTAAATAATTTTAGGGAGCAATTTTTTGTAATGCATTATTTGGAGAGCTTGCCGTGCTGGTCCAGGTGAGAGAAAAAGGCAGTATATTTTAAAAAGCTAGGGGCTAAAGCTGAATCACGTTGCAGATGTTTACCAGCAGTAATTTTTCTCTTTTGCTTGCCGCTTAACTTGCACAGTTAGGCAGAGTTTTATATCCACTTTATATGCACACATGGAACCCAGATTAATTATAAGTGTGAACTAAGCAGTAAACTGCTTAAAGACCATTTTTATTGCTCATTATGAAGCCATTTATTATCTCTTACATTAAATCACACTGGGTTTATGCATCATATTGTTTTGCATTTAAAGCTCCACACTACGTAAATAGGCTTATACGTTTATTATATTCAATTCTGTGCGGTTCTTACGCACAGATAGAGCGTGTGCGAAATGTGTGTCTGCGTGTATGGCTTCAGATTTATTTGTATGTTTCTGTCCGCGTGTCTGTGTGTGTGGGGGGTGCAGTGTGGCCGCAGTGTGTGCGAAGGAAGTAAATGTGCAGCTGCACAGTAGTTTATCCTTCATTGACAGTCAATATGTGCTGTTACCTGGATAGTAGCAGCTGTTTCTCCTTATCGCACAACATAGAGTAGAGGCCTAATCCACACGTTCATAATTGCTTGGCGTTGTTTACCTGCAGCTGTATATAAGCTTGCTTGCTTTGCCCTATTTAAAATGGAGCTGTATAAAAGAGAAATTACTCAGAGATTATTGTTATTATTCATTTAAAGAGGAAATATATGGCTGATAATACATTTTACATCATGCAGCAGCTTGTGTTTGGAAATATAAAATGAAAAGAAGCAGGAAGACACACATGGAGAGAGTGAGGAAAAAGAGTGGGGAGAAATGTAGTGGTGGAAAGGTATTTTGCAATTCTCTTTGAAGTCCCTATTCAACAGGGTAAGCTGAATTTTCGGCAGTGCCTGATAGTGTTTCTGCGTAAATGCTTAAACCCCTTTAGAGAATTTTCATGGGCAGATACGCGGTGGCTTGAAGGGAGCGTTTATGTTACCTGGAGCCAATGCAGCCCGCAGCTTTGTACCTAAAGATGTACAGTAGTATTGAATGGAATCCCACAGAGGTTTGTCTATGACAGAATCTCGCTGCAGCATCGCTGTAAGCCGAAGCGGGGAAAAAAAGAGCTTTGAACAGGTTTAACCTTGTCAGTCTTTTGCTAGGCTCATACACTCGCATTTATATACATGAACACAGACACTGAAGGACAAAAAACACTAGGACAGACATTGATATACACACATACTTAAAAATACGCTGGTGTCCATTTAGAAAAGTTTTTAAAAAGCTTTGTGGTGATATCCGAAATGGCGACTATTGCTACAGTTTTTCATTTTTTATTCCTGAATATATTTCAAAGTTGCTATTATGTAATGCAATATTCAGATATTTTTAATGTTATATAGAAGAATAAAAGTGGCAAACACACAGGTGTGGTAAAATGTCTGCATGGAGCTGCAATCTTGTTGTCAAAGTTCATAGTGTTTCACAACATATTAGTGTGTGACAGTGAACCAAATCTGAATGCAGCTCACTGTTTGATGAATCCCAGTTTAAACTGATTATGAGTCCTCATTTATATGCGTAATTATTTCCCAAAAATAGGATATAGGTAGCTCATTGTAGTCTTCTTGAGGTGGGAAGCTTCATAAAGCTGACCTGAGTAAACTTGCTTCAGGAATGTGGATGACTAAAATTGGAATTTATTACAAGGACTTGCGTACGTGACAATGTGGAAGCTGCAAATGAAACAATGGCGCTTTTTTTTTTTTTTGTCATTGTACCGATGACTGTCAGCAACAGTATTGTGCACGCCCCATCTTTACAATGCGGGGATGGAGAGTTTTATTGACAGCAGTTTGGATAATTTATTTTGTTTGTCTGTGAATTGTGATGTTGACAGTGTTTTTACTGTATCAGTGGGCTCTGAAGGCGGCTTGTCTCGTCTTCTTAGAAAACAAATGAGCACTTTACAGAGACTGATCTGCCTTATCCGCTTAGCAGCTCCCTCAATCCCCACATTTATTTATTTACTTATTTATTTACTTTCTTATTCATTTACTTACCTCTGTATGGATTTGGTTTGATTTCTCTCCTTCTACTCATAGCCACCCCCTCCTCTTCCTCTCTTCATCCTTGGCCCTGATCAGCAAGATAAGCCTTCAGAGGAGGGGAGATAACATCCATTAAAGTGGTAAAGAGGAATTATGGGGCAGCCCAGATTAATCACTGCTCAGCTTAATCGCATTCAGTGCGGACGCTGGGGTTGGCTGCAGGGCCCAGCTTCATGTGTCATACCAACAGAGCGAGAGAGAGGGCGAGGGAGAGATGCAGCGAGGGACTGTGTATTTGTTGAAAAGTGCCTTGATGGGAAAGAAAGTTTAAAAAGATGAAAGAGATTTCAGAGCATCTCACTGAAACCCCCAATCTGTTATAGACATCACTACTAACTAGCACCTGACATAAAATTATTCCAGCACTTTGATTCAGGTGTAATTGTTTACTCTTGCAGGCAATCATGTCAAAATGGTTTAGTAAAAGATATTGGCACAAACACAAGAAAACACTCTGATTTGTAAAAAGCAAAGAAAAAAAATTGTTCAATTTATGTAGTTTTAGGAAAATATTAATCTTTTTGAATATTGAATATATGAAGACAGCTTGTACAATCTTCGCCGCACTCAGAAATAGCAGCATGCATATTGCAATGTGGTGCTGAGCTCTGTAAGCTGCAGAGAACAAAAATAGAGTTCTCATACTCTGAACTTTGTGCACACACTTTTAATAAAATCATTTAAATCTGAATCTAGATCCTCATCAGGTCATGTGGTTGATATCCTTATTATTGTTTATCTACACGTCAGCTCAAATTCATTTCACATTTATTTGTACAGTCTCTAATCAGAGTCTCAGGGGGCTTTATATCGCCCACACATTGTGAAACAATAAATGAAACCAATTAATGAAAATGAAAATGGCCCACCCCAACTATGGATCCTCAATGTGAACAATGGAAAAAAAAAATCCCCTAAGACCCTAACTAAGAACAAAAATGGAACATGTCGTCTTTAGGTTATGACATAGCAGTCTGTTATTTGTTATTATGACACACAAGCGGGGTCAAAAACTACGGAATTAAGCTGATATACACTGTTCATGCAATAAATTAAAAAAGTTTCAGATAACAGTATTTTTTTTTTCATCTCCAAAGCAAGCTTAAATGTAAAGGATCAGAAGTGGTGGAAATTTAATCCATGATCACTTCCTTTGTTTAAGTGTGCAACTAGTACAGGAAAATAACAAGTATTTAATACCTTGGTACCTCGCTAATTCTTCAAAATCACTGGAGCAGCCATCATGTTTGGAGCAGCAATCTGGGTTTTAAAATAAACAGTCCTGTTTAAAAACAATATGTGTGGAGAGGGTGGAGAGAATGATATGATTCTGGTGGGAAGACGCTGTAAAATTGCCTGATTCGCTTGAAGAAACGCAAAGAAAAGGAGAAAATATGGGAAAAGATTGTGGATGATAATTGTATAATTTTTTGGGGGGGGAGTGAAGATGGAGGTGGTTTAGGGAAGTGGAGCAAGGGGGAAAAAATAAGACAGGGTGGTTGTGACTTTTCCTGATGTCTGAGGAAGAAAGTTATAAAGGTAAACAGTGAAGTTGGTATCAGGATCTGTGAGTTAAAGTAAATCAGACAAATGAAAAGCTGATGCTGGAAACTGGAAAAGGCCACGTAAGTCCTGGGAGCATTTTGGGAAGTGCTTTACTGTGCACCTTTCAAAACTGCCATGTTCAGTATGAAGAGGATATCCTAGTAGAGAAAACCTGAGATGTGTGTTTTTGTATTAAACAGCCTAAAAGTGTACCGGTGGTAACAGGTAGCTTTTTTGTGTGTGATTTAACTATCGATCCTGTTTTACATTCATTGGCCATCCTCTTAGGTAACACTAATCTTCCACCCTGCTACCCTTCCCTTGCAGATAGAGTGATCTGATGGGTGGTGTTAAATGGGTGAGATGTAGGACAGTGTAATTAAAGCTAGTCCTTTAGTGGGCCCTGCCTCGCTCTGCTGGGAGTGCCCGATATAGCACTCATTAATTCCTATTTGTGTGTAATGAGAGGGTCATGTTGGATGTAATAAATGGCTCTTTTATTTGGGTGAGAGCGGCAGGGTGGCATCTCCTCCCGGCTAACTGTCTCATAAACACCCTTTAGCCACTCTAATCAGCCTCCCTGGGTGAGGCGTAATCACACATACACATACACGCATAACACAATGGGAGGGAAGATATACTAAATATGTAAAAAAAGAAAATTAAGCATGTTTAGAATGTATTTTTTTAAATACATATTAGAAGTAATTTTTGCATATTCATTTTCCAAAACCCAAAATAATTTAAACATTGTAGACGTTTGGCAGTTTTAAAATGACTTCTTTAGCTATAAATGACCATAGCAATAATCAGAAAAAACACATATTAGATCCAGTCTGTATTTTTTTTTCCCTTTTCACTGCTGCCAGTTGATGGCAATGCATTTGAAAGAACAGATTGTTTTAAAAAGTCCTCTGGGGCTGTTTTCAAATGCTGATCAAAAGGTTCAACACACAACATGTGCAATAATGGTTGGCCGCTGATCAACGAGGGCCACTTTGTTGAAAGATTAAACCAAAAATACAACCAAAAAGCAAACACAAATGTCATAAAAAAGAAGTTTGAACTTGACTGCCTTTTGATATCTGAATACAATGTAAAATAGATTTGCGATTCATGGCAATAATTAGGAACACGATAGGTGCATTTTTAATTCCCTTTACTTAATTAGATGATATCAGTGTAGTCCACAGTTTTTAAGAGCATAGGTGCTTTATTGAACATAAATTGTTGAATGTAAAAGCTCCTACGGTGTCTTTGACTTTCCTGCCAGCTTGAAGTAGACAGAGTCTTATAGAGTATGCAAGTCAATAATCTACTTATATGTCGCTGCTCTATGTGTTTGCCATTTTCGATTACTGTATAGCCATGTGGTATGTATAGAATTGTTTAAGGCATGTGCAGTACCACTCTTATGTATAAGAATGAAGCAGAATACATGCAGACAGGTTATTTACAGACAGTGATGCAAAAGTGAATTTATTGATTACCCATTACATTGAAAAAAAAAACTGGCATGTGTAAAACTAACTTTCCTTCATGGCTGATACTATACAGACCTAACACTTAAATTGTATTTTATGGCAGTGACCTATAATTTTGTAGATCTTAATCTGTTCTACTTAAGATACAGTCATTGTTTCACTATACATCTACCAGTAATTCAAATTTGATGTCAGACTGGACATATAAGAAGCCCTGTTCAGTTTCAGGCAGATTCAGAAACTGAAGAATCACTAGTGTTCAGACTTCTCTTACTCAATCAAAACTTTGTTAGCAGAACATTTCAGCCCCTGCAGGCATATTCCCCCTCTCAAACAAAATTCTTCTATGTGAGCATGTTTAGATGGATGGAAATCCTTTTTATTGGTTTAGCATTTTTGAAGACTTGAAGTATGGTGCTGTGTGTAACGCTGTTACTTCAGGGCTTAGAAAGGCTGGCTTTGGCCCCAGTCAGCAAAAAGCTTTTTACTGGCAGGAGAGTGAGGTGCCGATCACAATCTGCTATCTAGCTAGAATCTAGACTCAGCTTTCATATACTGAAAGAGAGAAAGGGGGTTTCAACAGAACAGAAGGTGCTTGAGTGTCACGCTCATCGCAAATATCTCTGTCCAGCTCTGTCTTCATTGTCCTGAATTAGTCAAAGCGCCTCTCAAAGCTTTCTTGTGATGGATGGATTATGCGTTCTAGCCAGGCCGGTGTGCCGTTTTCACAAGTGCGTGTGTAGCCCCTGCCACAGTGTGCTGGAGAGCTCATTCAGACTAAGAACTATGTGGTTTAGCCATTAAGGCCAACTGGACGGACACTCCTTACCATGGGTCAAAGACAAAAGCCTTGCAAAAAAAAACCCCCAAAAACAGGCCGGTGAATTTTTATGTGATATTTGTGGGCCCATTGGGCTACAACTTGACAACAGATTTGCTTTTCTTCTTGCCACCAAAAGAGATCACCACAAAAGCCCGAGAGTTCTGCTTCATTTGACCCTGTGCAAAGCATATGTCCTTCCATCCTGCTTGTATTCTGTCCATAAGATGGACTGCCGTGGGCCCATAGAAAGCATCCCTGCCCACTTGACTGTGTTACAATGCCTTCAAACAAAACCACTTGTCAGGGGTCTTCCCTTTTTGGGACTGGCTCTATTCCCACTCACCCTTTGTCACTTCAGACATGCTACTCTGATGTTTCAGACACATTTTTCTAATGTTTTACACTCCATATAATCTGCTGTGTGTAGCAAACCCCATTTTACTGGCTGCTATAATTGATGGTAGCTGCGACCTTGCAAAGGTCAATCTGGCAGAAAGGCCTAGGTTTCTGTCACCACGGAGATTGCGAGAACACACACACAAAGCGGGAAATATCTTGTTTTATCAAAAAAATAAATCTTGTTAAGGTTTCAGTTGAATGTTTTAGAGATCTTGGCATAGAAAATAAATTGCGGTAGTCATAATGTGTACTGTATAGAAAACAAAAGGTGCAATATATCAGTCTTTTTTATTGTTATAGGTCTGCAAAAGGATTTAAAATAATTTATTAGGGGTAAATTTCAAGCCTTGAATCCGCTAGTCTGAATGTTTCAATTGTATAAACCGTTAACAGTTGCTCAGATGATTTAAAAAGACATAAATATACAAAATAAAGACTTCCTTAAATTATTCTTGAGTGAACATTTTCATAAAACATTTCTCATTTTATTCACTGGCAACCCCGATCAACAGTGTTGACACCCTTCATTCTTCTCTCTCACTCTCACAGAAGCGCGCGCGCGCGCGCACGCACGCACACACACACACACACACACACACACACACACACACACACACACACACACACCCTATCAACCGATCTTATGTAATGGAAACTGAGTAAATTTCATTTCAGGTATGCCTCAATTTTGAGCCATCTGTAATCGTGTGATGGTAGGCACAAAGCAAGAAAAAAAACCAACATACACACACATACTAACGCACACACACAGTTTTTATGACTTTGAATGTGATGTCACAGGAAAGTGAATGTGGCTTATTTCTTCCTTGGCTAATATAATTTTTCCACCGGTGGAGAGTCCCCTCCAGTGCAAAGTAACTCGCCGGTGGCATGCAGCAAACATACACAGATCCCTTGTCCAGACTGGAACAAGCCCTGCCAGGATCACAGCTCCCCAGTTGTATACATCTGAGACCAGAAACTATCCATTCCTGTGAGCAAGGTGCTCAATGCCTTTTTCCATCAGCGGTCAAAGTGATATTGGTTTCTTGTATTAGAGTAGGGAGGAAGATGAAAGTCTGTCATACTCTCATTTCTAGGGCCTATGAAATCAGGTGTCAGAGCAGCTGAACTTAAACTGTCACAAAAGTCCATGGAGTTTCTGGAGATGTGGAGAAAAGGGTTAAATCTTAAAACCTGAGATATTTGCTAATGTGTTAACCATGCAACGGGAGTGCTATGCTGGATTTGGTGTGGGAAGGGGACAGTAAAAATTAAACAGCTGAGAGAAAAGGAAGTGTGTGTGTTTGTGTGGTTTGTGTGTGTGCGTGTGTGAGCCGTTGATGTTAATGCATTTTTTAAAATAACTTGCGTCAAAGTGATGAGGCTTCCAAGAGAAACTGACAATAAAAAAAAGAAACACTTTTTTATGAACAAGGGAAGGGGACAATATCTGAAAGAAGACAAATGAGAGAGAACAGAAGAGAACACGTAACTTACATCCATGAAAAGGAGAAATGTTGGCATATAGCAAAATTTATATTATGAATTTTGACTTTAAACTGTCTTGTTGTTGTGTGTGTCTGAAAAGGTAGATCTTTGTCCTTTATACAATATTAGTATGTTTCTCAAGTATATTCCCCCGGCACTATTATCAGTTGTAAGTCAGTCATTTTCAGAATTAAAACTAGCAGACCTCTGACTCATTGTCCTGTTGAACAGAAACATTTAGCTTTGCAAGAGTTCCACCACTTTCTGTTAATTATCAACAAAAATATTTAATTTTTTCATCCAGCCATACTCTTCCTCTTATCAAATTTAGTGTTATTAATACCTATTTAGAATTACCTATTATTACCTAATACCTATTATTGTCAATTTAGAATTGACAATAACCTAACCTAATCTTGTACCCGGAGAGGACCCATACCAACAATTATTTTCCTAATTTTCATGTGGAGTATTCAAATATGAGTCACTCAATAAAAAAGCCTTTGAAATGATAGAAATACTATTTAATAGAGACCGGATCTTGTTTAAAGTCCACAGTGATGGCTTAACAGTCACAACCAGTAGGATGGATTACTAGTTATCTCCATTCTTGCCTCCATATGGGCACAGTGAGATGTTGGCAAACAGAAACACTGGGGAGTCTGCTGGCTTTTTGCTGGGCTGTTACACATGCTAGTGGCAAGGAGACCTATGGGGAGGTTGCCAGTATGACAGAGGTGCAGTTAGGCTGGGAGGCACTGTTGTGGCAAATTAACACCAGCCACCAGCCAAATTTCTGGAATGTTTAGTGTTACTTGTGAGTTTGTTTACCTCCTTCCTATTTTAGGTATCTAGTTATCATCTGGATGGTGTTCGAGGCTAGAATTCACCTCTGTCTTTTAAACAAGTTAATAAGGGAGCTCATTTTGGAAGTGAAGCATTTGTGGCCTGCAGACATGAAAGGTTCCCTAAAAGAGAGTGCCAATGAGCTTAAGAGTACTTGGAGTCCCCGGAAAGTCCTGGGATAAAGTCAGCTAAGGCATTTTCATTGGGTGTTAAGAGTTTCTCAGACACTCTGGTGGTCAGCTAGTAGGTCTGGTTTATGGAGTGCAAACTTTCAGTTCTGTATGCATCTTTTTTTTAACCTTCTTGCCTTTCAGCTTCTTAGCTCTTATGTGACCACTGACAGCTCCTCTGTTGCATTATAAAGGATCTAAATCATATTGCTCTATGTGCAGCAACAATCTTCCTATTGTATTATTCTATGTTGAATGAGTGACATGCCCTTATGTGATAGACTAGACAGATGCTTGTTGGTGTTAAGATACAGTCCTGGCTCGAGGTGTTAGTGAGCTGCCCCAGGCTGCCCTCCAGCCAGCCTTCGCTTGGAACACTATCATCACTCTAGCTCTCCACTAACCAAAATATCACCTCAGCTTGGCTGCGTGTTTGTTTATCTTCCCCACCTCTGCACAGGCCCGGAAATGTTTATGCCTAACTTTAGTAAAATAGACAGGGTTGAATATGGGGTCTGGGGACCAATGAAAAGAGTACCAAGGAACGTCTTGTCCTCTCATTCACCTTGTGATGTGGCCTGGTTCAGGGGGACATCTGTGGTCAGCGTCAGGCTGAGAGAGGTGTAGACTGAGGACAGCTACTGTCATCAAGGGGTAAATACAAGAAAAGAGGGGGCTGATTAGTCCTAACACAGACCCAGAGATAAAGGACTGTGATCTGGCTGAGTCTGACTGAGGTTGGGCTTGACCAGTAAACAACCAGCAGGGTGTCTAAATGGCCTGAGGATCAGCCTGGGGCTAAACCTGAAGGCCTCTCTCAGCACCGGGTCTTCTAAACACTAGATCATACATGCACACAGTTATCCATGCAAACAGACATTCACAGATTTTTGTGGGGAAGAGGCTTGCTAACACAGATTTAAATTATAAGAGGCACACCTCTACTCACAAAAATCTACACTGTACTCACAAAAATTTGTAGAGAACAAACAGAAGCTTTCGATACACACTCATAAATATATACACACCCCAACTAAAGCAGAGGTTGTTTAGGTAGTGTTTAGTGGAATTATTGAGTTGGGTGAAAAAAACAAAGATTCACTTGAGTAAAGAGTATGCAACATAATTTAGCATTTTGAAAATAATGTGGCTACGATAGGCTGGACTTGTCCAGGGTGTACCCTGCCTGTGGCCCTATGAAAGCTCCAACACCTGGTAGTTGGAAGCAGAAAAGGATGGATGGATGTGCAGTCTTTCCCTGTTATTCATTTTGATCCAAAGTCAGCTTTGGGAAGAGTTGAAGCAAGCTTAGAAGCACCTTAGAGCAAGTTTCAGATCAACTGTGAATCACTTCTCTTCAGCGTTGTGCTACACGGCCAGCATGGCAATGTGATGTCTACCAGCTGAGATGGTGATACAGTCTGAATACACTTTCTGGCACTTTCTTAGCCTGTCACTCATCCCAGGAGGACAGGGTTTGATCCAAACTGAAAGGCACAGTTTCCATAGGGAGTACAGCCGGCCCTGCCTCCTCCTGGTCACCTTAATCTTTGGTGTCTCCTCCGAGTCAGGTATAATCAGTCACACACCACCACATGTTTTGACACCTGTCCTGTGTGCTGTAGAGAAAGTAAGCATATTACTCCTCTCCTTTGGAAACACACACACACAGAGACAATCAAACGTATCTTCACATGAATTAAGACAGACAGGTGTATTGTCAGAAAGGGATTAAAAAACAGGGAGAGGGGAAAAAATGAAGGTTCCCTTACATAGTGGGTTTTTTGAAAAGAAGGTTGGATGACTGGGGAAGCGAGTGACTGTTAATGGGAAGAAATGAACGTGCTTGACTGGTGGATGTGACAGGAAGAGACTGTTCTTAACAAGGCGTCAGAGTCAGTCAGAGTTACAGATCCATCACTTCTCAGAGGCTTGGCAAAGGAGGGGGGAGACATTTAAGGATATTCAGAGAGGGAGAGAGTCTGTGAAGGGTAGAGAAGAAGAGGGAGACGGTGAGGGGAAAGAGGGATTTGAGTGTGGCTGACAGCACTGCATTTAATTTGGGCTGCCAGATCCTTTTTCATTTGACTCCTTCTCAACCAGCTTAGAGGCTGTGGAGGACTTGGAGGCGAAGGTTTGCAGGGATGTCTCCGATTAGCACTGATGTGCCACGTCACACTTTAAGCCAGCCTGTAATTCATGTTCAACAGGGGGATACTCACACATTACACTGTGCTGTGCAGGACGTGATTAATTGACTCACACTCTAATATTGGGTGTAATTTGCCCATCCTCTGATGTGAAACTGACTTTATACTAGACTTACTGCATGCTGTCATCCTAGGGATGGTATAATTGAGTCTTGGCTCAGAGCTGTGCAATTTCTAAACTAAGGATAGAAGCACAAGCACGCCAGGATTCACTTCAGGTCTTTCTACCCAATTTTGCAGTTTTCTGTTTAGTATTTAGGGTAGAATTTAATAGAGTAAATCACTGTAGTGGGGTTTAAACAACCACTGTTATTTAAGGCACTTTTTAATGGTGCTTCTCTACCTGTCCACTTTCTACTGAAGTGTTCACATTTCTACTGAAGTTTCACATATTTCCATTCAGTTCTATTTTGAACCACCTATTTCCACTTCTGCTGCTGTTTTTTATCCAGACTATGCTTTTCCTGGCTGCAGTGGAGGAGGAAGGCCAAGCAGAAGAAGGAAGGAGGGAGATGGCAGAGATCCTGCTGTCTGCTTTGACAGACAGACACCAGCAAAGACAGACATGGAGAGACAGGTAACACAATATACCACCAACTTTGTTACTTCCATTGATCTTCAAAAAAACAAACATCTGTTGATATGTGGTCTATCAGTTATGAGTCCCTTTTTAAAATGGAAATGCCATCACACTCCAATAATAAAGTTTACTAATTTTCTAAACTGATTTGATCAAATATAAGTAATGCATGCATGTTGCTGTGATTTCCTCAAGATTACACAAACCAAGGTAGAAACCAAACATAATATCTCATTTCACCTCATTTCACTTGCAAACCCAGAGCTATTATTATAGCTCATGTAATGTTGTTGCGGTAGTAAAATGTGTCACTATCTAGTTCTCAGTTAAGAGACTTATTAACTGTGATCACATCATCAAACAAAATAAAAACGAGTTGCAAAAGGTGACACATTAGGCCTACATTGCTTCGATGTGCATTGATCATTCATTTTCAATGAATCGGTGTGAATTCCAGAGATATGCAATGGTGTGGTTGGTGTTGGTTTGAGGTCCTTGGGCCTGGCAGTTATCACAGTTATCACAGTTATCACAATGACCCATGTGTCTTGGATAGGCCCAATCACTTCCTTCCCTCCAGATAAAGAAGGAGAGCACAGGGATTAGAACGTTGGTCATCCATTCAGATAAAGAAGGGCCTCACACATGCACCAGTGTTGTTTTAGCTGTTTGTTTTAGCCATTTACTCTCTCCGCCAGCACATACACGGACACATACAAACACTACATATACACACGACCACTACATTCACATTTGCTATACTCTTTATTGTCTCTTTCAATAGTTTTGACCTCAGAGTTGCATGCGGACAAGAACACATATGTTAGAATAGACATTTCACTAAACCTTAGAGAAAGCAAAGCAGCATTTTCTTTTGAAAACTTCATGTTAAATTCCTGTTGTGCTTACGCCCTCATATTTATAAGGCACTCTATTCTTCTATTCTATGTTTTGCATTGTCCCCTCTAGTTGACCCTTAGATTTGTCCCATCCAGATGAGTCTTGTAAACAGGCTGTTTCCACACACCTTGCTTTGCTGTGTCAACGCCCAGTGCCTTACAACTCTGATGTAGGGCCTGCTCTGATAGTGCATTCCAGCGGCATGTGCTGAAAGCTAGAAACCATCTCGCCACCCCCACCCTCAAGTGAACATCAGAACTGTCCCCTACCATTGCAGTTCTCCCGCACCACCCACAATGCGATGTTACCACCAGCTAACAATGTCTGACCCTACATTTTGCTCAGCCCACCCTAAGATGCTGACAACCAGCATCACTGGCTGGGACAGGAAATGCTCAGCCCTTGTCGGCAGAGCAGACAGACGTTTACTCTATCAGCAGTGAAAGACTGATTAGATTAGTTTTGGTGGAAGGCACATGTCCCACACAATATGTTTGAACTCCAGCTGCTCCTGATACCTCTTCTTCCCCTTACAGACATTCTATGTCTATCCCTAAACTACACCACCCTCTCTTACAAAAAAGCCAGGGGTCATCCTGTCAAGTGGCTGTCAACAGATAGCATTTTCACAAAACTAAACACATAGCTATGCACAATGTTAAGTGGGAAGCACTGGTACTGATAAGCAATTTGATGAGGGTCAGGGATTGTTAGACTTTGTTGAGCATGAAAAAGTTTTAATTTCTTTATGCATACTACTAAGAGGCAAAGTCGTTATTTTGAATTAAAGAAGCACTTTATTACAGAAGACGCAGAGTGAGGGAATTGTAGTGCACTCCAGTCAGATGTATTCAAACCATCATTTATTTTCATAAAAGCATTCACTAAAATAGGACTAAAATTAATTTGCTGATTCATTTTGTTGCTTTTTTATATTTAGCGTTCTAATTAGGTTTCCACACAATATTCAACAGGCAAGCTTTTATCATAACACTGCCTTTTGTTTCCATGGTTTCCATTCAGCACATAATACTTGCAAAAAATATAATGGAAAAAGGAACAAAAAAAAAAAAGAAGCATGATTGATGACTTTTGCTAGAGGCCCATAAACATAAACAAGCAGCGCTGATTGATTAAGTTTCTCACTGACTTTTGTTTCTAAAACACCAGTTAAAGTAGCATTCTTTGCTGTGGAACTTCGGCCTACCAGCTGCCATTGTCTGCCTGCAAGCCATTTTTAGTACAAGCAAGAAGGAAAGAAAGAGGAATTGGAGCCGGTGACCAGTGGTTCTTCACCATTGACTTATAGGCACTCAGAGTGAGTGATGCCTGCTCTCACCGTGCTAGTGGAAGCAGTCCATTCATTCACTCTGAGCCAACGAAGTTATGAGAGCTTTTTTATTCTTATGAGCTTTTCTGGTAACTGGGTTTTCCTGATGCACATGGTGAATTCTTTGATAGATGCTGCCCTCTATGTCCCTTTGGTAAATGCCCCGTGAGTACCCTGGAAATAGATGGATTATTATATGGGTGGGTGACTGTGCCGCAGCAGAGCAGTTCAGTATACCACACAGGAAGTGCAGATTGAAGAGCAAGACGCAACCTCTAGGGAGCACCTCCATTAGGATAGAAAATGGCACATCCCAGTGGCACCAGGAAGGTTTTTGGTTTAACAAAGGTAATGAAGGATCCACACTGGAAGTACATACACAGAAAATTCTTCAGCCTGCAGTCTTCTGCAGTATATTTAGAGAATTGTTTTGTTTTATCTTGCTGTCAATGCTCATTATGCATTTTTAGACGCTGTCTTCAGTCTGTGTGCTTACAGTGTGGCTACTGTTGAGTATCCTGGATGAGGTGACCTCATGCTGACCTTGCAAAACCTAGAGGTCACTGCTCTGGGCATTAGAAAAAATAACAACAACAACAACAACAAAAAGCTTTGTCACAGCCAGCAAGCAAATACTGAAGGGAACAGCTGCGAGTTTTGTACTGACCATGCAAACTGCTGTAGGCTTTGTAAGGTCATTATATGATAATGAAAATCATTACAGAATTACATGGGGGTTTAGGACATGAGAGCAGTAGGGAGGGGAGGGGAGGGCCACATTGGGTTTGATAAATGGACTGTGAAGGTGCCCATCTGGCCCTCTCTATGGCTTTTTCTTCCTGCTCTTTTATCCATTCTTATCCTTTACTACCCCTCTTTCATTCCCCTTCTATGTTCTCCAGTGGGCCAATGTAAAAGCGAGAAGGCCTGAAGTGAAAGATTAACAGAGTGAAAACCTAACTCACCTCTGTGGAGTAGAAAAGAGGAGGGTAGACAGACGGAGGTGTTTATGATCCAAAGCAGGGTTTGTGCCTGACTTGGCAACCCTGTCTTCCCATCTCTGAGTGTGGGCCAGTAGGAGAGTAGGCAGTCATTGACCTTTGGCACTGGAAACAGTTGGACAGCTCAGGATGTGTGAACAGGGTGTAGTTTGGAGGCACTGGGGTGGTAATACATTACAAGGTTTAAAATAGGCCTCTTTATTTATGCTACAGTTGCTGTTCTCCTCGGATTATAGAATGGAGGACAACAAAGACTGAACAAATTTGTTACTGAATCCTTGAAACTGCTGCAAATTAGCAGCATTTTGGATTCATACCAAATGAGAATCTGCAATGATGGACATACACTATATTACACTGCAAAGATTGCTGTGATAATGGACTACATAAATAAATGTGTACAACTAGGTTTTCTCTCTTTTAAACAATTTTTTATGCTTACTATTGTTAAAGTTATACAAGAAACTAGATATTCTCTATTTAGTAGCATTCTTTATATTTAGTTTCTACCTTAGTTCAAAAATAAACTAATTCAAAGTTTAAAAGTAATTTTTGACAAGTGTCCTGTTGTAATTGTGTTCTAGTGACCTCTTGAAAAGGAGCTCATAACACTGTACAGGTTGGGATGGATGTCATTATCATAGCTGTACAATCAGAATTTGTGGCGTAATACATCTGTTGTCCGTGTTTACTACTTTTCTCCAGTGTGCTGAAAGTTAGTGAGGTCTTTATCCTAAGACAAAGGAAACATCAGCTGACATGGCAAGCAGAGTTAAAAGGGCAGAGAAGGAGGTCCACGTGTTCACAGCTGCACTCATCACTCAGCTGTCCAGTTTGACCCATGACCCCGTAGGGTTGTCTCCCAGCCTCTATCGGCTTTATGTTTCCTGCCATTGTCATCCACTGTTGTCCTCACCTGGACAGGCCGCTTCTACACAAAAGGTCCAGTCTGTCATCAAACCCACGGGTCACTCAGGGCCAGCAGGGGCTAGAGAGCTGAAGTTGAAGCTGTGCCCAGCCAGGGATGACCCCAACAGTCTTGTCAGCTACCAGTTGCACCCCTGTAGAGATGCATAGTGACACAGAGAAAGGAGAGAGACCTTCCTCGGCTGGCACTTCATTCTCAGAGTGGTGACATTTCTTTTGTGTTGTCTCTGACAGACCCCGCCCTGATTCCCGTGCTGGGGCGAGAGAGGGAGCTCGGAGACAATGGAGGTCCCTCTGTACCAGATGGGAGTTGGAAAGATTGTCAGTATCGTGTCCATGATAAAGACGAACAGGTCTACTAAAAGTTTTAGAAGTGGTGGCACCACACTGGGGTTGCTCATGACATAGATAACTCACTCAAGTGTTTACAGACACAAGTTCCCATCCATCGATCAAGTCTGCCATGTGTCCATGTGTTATTGTTCTAAAAAATTTGTCATTACATGACTTTTTCATTTGACTTCACAGCCACATGTCTATGATGTGCATGATTTTGGAAAACAGAGATTGTAGGGTGCAGTGCAGAGAAGGTGGCATCAGATCTTAAATAAATAGGTTTAATTAGCGGTGCGGTGGTGATGTTTGTACTGGCATTAAACCAGTGGTCTGGTTTGGGGCAGGTCGGTCCGGGCATGTTGTCAACTGTGCCTGCGTGATGTAAGTTGCAACTCGAGGTGACAGGTTAATCAGATCTCCCAGACAACAGCCCCACATTTACATCTTCATCACTCTCACAACAGTGGTCCTGTTTTGCAAACAGAACAGACAGGGCTGGCCCAGTTTGTTTTCCTTGGCACGTGTTACAAGCCAGTAGTTTTGCTGGGTGCATACTTGTATCTCCTTACCCTAAGGGTTTCTCTCCTGCAGTGGTGGGTAAACACCTGTGTGTGGTGGGCTGAACTCCCAACCCGCAACCGTGTTCTGTACCTTTGTCTGTGTGCCTTTTTCTTTGTACCACCTACTTTTGCCGTCATCTACATCGCTGTGTTTACTTTATTCTGGGCACTGAGGGAGAAAACAAATAAGGACATGTCATCTGCCTCTTTTATCGCCGGCCGGCCTGTAATTAGCGCAAGCGCAGTGGTTTGCCTAAGACTCTGTCATCTAATTTGTCTGTCTTTATCTAAAACATGTCTGTGTGGTCCCTTAGACCAGTTACGTTCGTGCAGCGAGATTGTCTGCGGCCTGGGTGTTTGTGAGGTGTGTGTTTGTGTGCGCTTGATTGTAAATTATGAGTTCTTCTCTCATGCACCCACCCCTGTTAAGCAATCAGTCAGTTATGCATGACATGTCCTGACCTCAGCAGAACCTCACAGCTGCTGTTTCCGTAGTAATCGTCCTCCCATCTTAGTTTGCTCCCAGGCTAGAAAGTACATCAGAGTATGCCTTATTCTTGCATTAATTTGTTTTGAACGAGATGACAGGTGATTGTATTTATTTACCTTCTACTTACGGCATAAACAAATTTTACCCATGTAAATATGCACTTATCTCTATGCTGCGTGTTTCTCATGCGAGTTAGTAATTAGTTGTTAAGGTACATGCTTTCACTCGTTCTGTGGTTTGCTGTGGGAACAGAAGGCTCACATCAGCAGCAGTCAGTATCGCACTCATACTCTCTTTTGTTAAATTCCTCTGCTTATCCTTGACTTGATTCACAAGTACATTAAATTATTTACAGGTTTTAATGAAAACAGTATTTTCATAATTATGCCTTTCACAGTAAGAACTTGGCAAAGAAATGCGGCTTAGAAAGCGGGAAAGAGAGAGTTGAAAATGTCATTAAAAGTCCCACAGCCATTTAAACACACTTGTTGCACAGACAGCTGCCCATTAAAAGCTGCCTTTTTAATATGGAAACAAGATTTGTGTTTGGAATAGACAGTGTGGTAAGGGGTGGGGTAGTTTTGGACCTGTTTTACTGGTAGTCAGGAAAACCAGGACATTCTTTCTGGTCAAACCCAACATCCCATAGAGCTGATAGAGCATGATTGGGTGAGGATGTGTGGCATGCATGTGAAACAAACATTGAGAACATAACATTATGGGAAGATGGAAGTTGTGCTCACAGAAATCACAGTTTTTACTGTGTATCTGCTCTAAATCGAGTTTGTTTTTGAGTACTGTGAAGGTGCTTATTTGGCCCTCTGTACGAACCAGTTTTATTTAAATCAATACGTTAGTTGAAACTGTACCACTGGGAACCATGATAAAGAATAATGGGATGTGGAGGCCTCATTTAACACACAGACAATCTGTTTAACAGATGCTTCTAAGATTTCATTGTGTTTTGGATTTTGTTTATTACAGGCACTTTTTTTGGAGGTTAATTACTTTTGTGCTGCTGTTTAATGCTGGAGTCACAGAGCTAACTGCAGCAATGTATGCAGTATTTAAATAAACACATACATAGATTTTACATGTGTGCACGCCACATGCTCCATCCTTTCCCTTTTTCCCTGATCCCATCTACCATAACCACCCCACCTGGGGAGCCCTCCAGCCCTCCCACTCCTTATACACACATCTTTCTCCCCTTCTCTGTTAATTATAACCTACACTGCTGGAACACTTCATTTCATAGCAAGCATATTGTCTCTTCAAGGCTGGCAGGCAGGTCATAAATTATCCTGAAGGTGAGGATGGAAGTTGGAGGAGATAGTTATGAAAATTTCATCTGTCTGCCGTAGCGGCCGCAGCTGCTCCTGTCACTAGCCGTGTGCTGGAGGAATTACACCGGGTCAGCTTGTGTGTGTATGTGTGTTGGTGTGTTCTTCAGTTTGTGCATATGCATAGGAACATTACCACGTGTGAGCAGTTACAACGTGCACATATATATATGGCACTAATGCATGCACGTCTTTGTCCCTGTGTTTGTGTGTGTGTTGCGTGGCAAATGTGTACAGCAGGTTGGCCAGGTAGGACCTGCCTGTCAGTGAGTGGAACATCTCTGGCGTTCCTGTCACCCCAGGGCCCCCAGCTTTGCCCCGAAGCAGGGAGGCTAGAAGGGGGGACAAGCTAGGAGGGCCGTCCCCAAGCTGTCTGTGTTCATTACTGCTACAAAGACGGGACGTGGCCGGCAGGTGGCCAGACCTTTAGTCCTTACCTACTGTGATCATCTGCTGCTCCACTTTTTTGCATGTCTAGGTGGGTGGGTGTGCAAGCCACTATGCATGCTTGAATGAAAAGATTCAGAAGAAACCTGTAACTTATGAATTCGATTAGAGATGTGCATTTTGTGTTTGACCTATGAAATTGTGTTTGTGTATCTGTGAAAGCACATGGCTAAATGCATGTGCTTACATATCTACAAGTGTACATAAATCGTGCTTACATATCTACAAGTGTACATAAATCATGCTTCTGGAAAATGGGAAGCTGTGCTGCTTTGACACTTTCTTTACGCAGCATAGAGCGCCTCTCTCTCGACAGACAGCGTCTCAAAGTGGCAATTAGTAAGAAAAGAAAAGAAAAACACTGTACAATCCCCTCCATCCCCGCCTATGTCAATCTGCAGTTTCCTGCAAAAATTCTATTAGGGCCAAAGTCCATAGCTGTTAATTACAATTCTAACTAGCTTGCCTCCTGACGAATGGAAGGCTTCAGCAGTGATGTTGGATAAAAGGGATATCAGCGATTTCACTTCCCTGTACAAAGGCAGCTTCTGAAATGGGTCATCAATCCCATAGTGATAAATGTCTTGTGGAGTAATGGCTCTCTTATCAGCTGCGGATTACTGGAGATATTTGTAATTAGTGTAGCCACACAAGTCCCCAACAGATGTTTTTGAGGCGGCACAATATTAAAGCCTTGGTTTAGTGCTAAATGGGAACTTTCTGAAAATAATAGGGATAGTTAGAGCTATTGTATTGTGGCAGGCATAGGTGATTCTCAAGAACTGAGTCAGTGGGAATCTGTGTATGTGCTCTGCTGCACAAAGACATACATTACACACAAATGTGTGAAGCCACGTGTATACACATTCACGCACACACTCATGAGCTGTTAAATACACAGCCTGGGGTCCATCCTTCAGATACTGTGCTCAGTAGTCACATGACTGTGGGAGCCACAGGGCTCCTCTTCTCCTCCTGTTCCTCCTCCTCCTCCTCCAGCCCTAGAGGTAGCCACTGCTACGCCAGGGGGAGTGAACGATTCACTTTTAACTTCCATTTCTCCTGTTTTGGGTCGAGATTCACTCGCTGCCCTGAAGTTTTTTTCTTCTTCCTCCTCTTCCAGCTCTCATGAAATCACAATGTGATGTATTCAGCCTGAGGTGTAGCTCTATTCACAATGCAGTTTGACACTACCAAGCCTTGCTCCCTTCTGTTTTCACAATGTATGTGTACAGATGGCCTACTGACAAGTCTGTACCACTAATAAAATTGTCCTCGCTGTAGTTGACAGATACTCTAGAAAGCCTTTTAATATACACTTGAAAGAAAGGACTCCTGTATTTTGTAGTTATCTGTCTCCTCCTTATGTCTGTATATTAAAATATAGACATTATAGAGAGCCCGTACAAGTACAGCAACCATTCAGGCCTGTTTTCTGTTGCCAAAATATATCCTTATGAACCCAGCCACAGACCTATACACACACATACAGCCTGCACGCCACTGACAGACGTGTAAGCAGATGCAGCCAGAACTGGTAATGGCAGGTGATTATAAGTGGCACACGTGCCAAACTAATTAAACCCCTGGGTTGACAGCAGCATTTGGTAGCACTAGCATTCTGGCATGCTGGCATTAGAATAATTGTAGCAGCAGCACATTTCACCTGCGAGACTGCAGCTAACAGCATCATTTATTTTACAGCAGCCTGCACCGGATGTTTCAACAGAGGCTTGAGTTTCCCTGCTTTACGTTTGACATGTATGGCAACCCCTGCTGCAGATGGGACAGCTTTTCTTAATGCTAGTTGGAGCATATTTGCTCGAGGGTATATGGTATTTATATTTTACACAGTCTTTAAGTGCAAAACAGAAATGAATGAGATGCAAGTACGTCAACACATATTAGAGATGGTATGAATGAAATCAAACTTGGCCCTTAACTACAGCATCTATGGCCTGTCACATATTTTTTACTTCTTTTTTTTTTACCATATGCATTTATTTGGAATAGGCAGCGCACATTTATTTCTGTTCAAACAACCTAACTGTATAACTGTGCACAGATGAGGCCTACACTTACTTGTTTTTTAGGTTTCAAACAGAGAACAGAGTGAAATATAGGCATATATAGGCAAGCTATATCTGTGGATCAAAACTGTTAATGGCACTTCTCGTGCTAAACACACCCTTATGTACCACAATGTTGAACTGACGTCACACCATTTACCCATAAGGCCATCCTTCTTATAGGGAAACGCAAGGTCCATAACAGAAAAATTACTTCTCCTCAGTTTTCAGTTTCTCTTATGAGTTAAGCAAGAGCCCAGCACATGTTTTTACATGGAAGAAAAAATACTCAATTCAAAAAATCTGTGTTAAATTATGGGAATCTTTATTAAATGCTTCAGAGCCATGACTCTCAGGGGTACCTGAAACAAAAAGATGTCAGACATACATATATTAATTTGATTATCAAAGGAGTTGTAAGGGGTAAAAGATGTAAAATGAAAAAGTTTTAAAATATCAAGCTAAGAAATATAGAAGTGATTTGAAAGATGGCAAATTTGTCCAGTCAGGCAGGCTGACCTACCTCTGCATGTCTCCCATTCAAGACACACTACAGCAGGCAGGCAGGAAGGAGACAAGGACAGGAGGATGAATGTCTTAGATTGTTGGGTTCTCAGGTCATCACTTCTCCAGCTGGAGGGCTGGAGCTGTAAGTCTTTCTCACAGAGGTCAGAGCTGTGTCAGGAGGCCAGAAACCGCAACAGGAGGCACACCTGCACACGCTCTGTGCATCTCTGTGTGTACATTTCTGTCTCGCAGGCACATACCTGAATAGTTGAGTAAGAATTTAAGAATACTTTCAGTTCTGTGGAAACTGCGCTGTGTGTTAATGAATTGACTGATTCATCTGATCGCCTTGTTGAGCAGGTGTGGCTAGGCCAGGTGTATACTGCATCACCAGGTGTCTGTGTGTGTTTATGCTCAAGGTGAGAGGTAAACTGATATTGTAACTGTTAGCGTACTTTAGCGAGTTGGGTTATGCAAGGTATTTAAGCATGTATTGTTAGATTTATGGTTTGCAGAGTTGCATATCACAGACTTTCATCTCTACCAAGCCCACATCCAGCTATGCTCTAATATTTGCATGTTGTAAATCACAATGGTGACAAATAGGGTGCATTCCGCTCCTACGCATTTTCCCCAGAGGTTTTGCTGTCGTGTCCACTTGCACGTAATTGCTTCTTTGCCTTACTGCACATATATCACTTGCTGAAACATCACTTACTTTTTTCAGGTTTTATTGCAGCGCCCAGACTGTGTTCACTCTCGAAAGCTACTGTGTTAAGCTTGTTGTAGAAGAAGTGAAAAATCAGCTCTTTGAAGGCACAACGAAGTGGCCGATGGCAGCTGATAGCTGGAGCTTAGTGGATCCTCATTATGTGCTGTAGCAAGCTGATTAAAACATTTGATTTGTTCTTAGTGTGTGTGTAAGTGTGAACTCAGATGCCTGTGTGCATCTCGTGCACGTGCAAGTGTGTTTGTGCGTGTGCGTGCATGGAAGTGTAGCCCTTCAGGCTGCTGCGGTGTGTTATCTGTTTTTTCAACCTTGTCATACTAATTACAGTCCATATTTACTTACATTCTCTTTTTGTTTTCTGCCCTTGATAGGCATCTGTGAGTGCCTCTTTCTAGGCTGTTCTCATTAACAAACTGATGATGTGTGAAAGGTCTATCTTGTGATGATAGTGGGAGCTTTTCCCAAAAAAAGGTCATGATACAAATGTTGTCAGCTTTTCGCAATCACAATGAATAATTTCCTATTATCAGCGATGTTGTGTGGTTTTGCCAGTGAATTTTGGTTGGGGAATACATTGCAAAGTCTATTTTTAAAAATAATTTTAATACAAGGTTCCTGATCTGGAGATTACTATCTAAAGTCCTGTATATGTTTTTATTTTTTATTTAATTATTTATTTATTTTTTCGTCTTGGGCTGTTGAGAGATTCAAAATGACGCACTCAGAGAATTTGAACATTGCTCTCAGCTTATATGGCTTCTGCTGCTCTGTCTAAACACATTTTCTGAGCTGCAATATTTGTACTGGCTTTCAATAAACTATGGCATTAGCAGAGTAGCAGAATGCGTTACTTAAATTAAAGAAGTATTTCTGCTCTTTTGTTTCTTACCTGTGTCGACCCCTGTCAACTTACTGATCACATTCACTGCATGGGTCGCTCACTGCACATCACTCTAAACCTGTCTTCTTAGAAACACTGTTTCTGATTAACCAGACCCTTTAGTTAACTAAACTGGCTACAACAAAATAAAGAACATCATTATGCAAGTGTGCAGTGAGTGTGTTAGAGCGACACAGACAAACTTACAATAGGATTTGTAAATGGTTAAACGGGACAGGATGCTGTGTGAGTATGCATGATGGGGTAAGCAGGGTAAATGGCCGACATCTGAGTTTTATATGGCAGAGGTGGGTGGTATGTTTTTGTGTGAGTGCATGTGGGGGTGCGGGATGAATGGTTTTATATAAGTGTGAGTGACTGATTTCCAGACACAGAGCACAGTGCATCCTGAATGGTTAAATGGCATTTATTCAGCCGGTTAGTCTGGGAAAACATATGGTGCCATTTGGAGGCCCAGACTGGTGCACGCTGTTCTCCTGTAATTAGACTGGCCCAGCAGAGCAGCTACATAACTGCTTCATGATAACCACCCTACTGTAGCCTACAGTGCTGCTGCCACCCAGCCCTGGCTGCAGCACAGGAGCAGCACACCACATTACACATCCTGTTAACACAGTGTTCAACACCAGTGACACCACAGCTTTGGCAGCTGGACATTTATGCTGAGGGCCAGATTTACTGTACATATGTTGGCAAACAAAAATGTGCACTGCACCTTTCATTATGTTTGTGTTTGCAATATGCATGAAATTTGATTGTGTTCTGCTCTTTGGTTGCATTCTTGATACATTTAGGATTTCAGTAAATACATCATATGTAGCAATGTCTATTACTAATAGTTTTAGTTATATTGAAAGATTGAAATAGGGTTAAATAAATGAACTTATAAATAAAAAAGATGTATTCACATGAAAACTATTGCTTATAAAACCTTAAGTCACTGTATATATAAATATCAAATCTATTTGCATGGTCAAACATTTGTATGAGCTCCAATTGAACATTACTCTCCTAGTCAAGTAAATATAGTAGAATCTGCAGTACTGTGCAAAGGTATTGAATCTACCTTTGACCTACACTTTGTTTGTCATTGTCATTTTGTGGCATACCTGAGTAGAGGATTCCCTCTTTCTATATTGTCTTCTTCTTCATCTTTTTTTTTTTTAATTATTCCCCATCCTACAAGGTCTTGGGAGCAGATTGTGGGTTGAATGTGTGGGGTGTGTTGGCAGAGCTGTTGGGTGTCAGCTGGACTGTTGTCACGTTAGGGGGGACAGCCTGGCAGCCCAGTGGGAAGGCTCTTTTAAAGATACACTGCTGGGAATCGAACTGAGCCAGTGCCTGGTCCAAAACATGAACACACACACACCAACACACACTGAGGAGGTTAGTAAGAAAAATGAACGCGTGTGGAGGGGGGTGTCCAAACCTGGGATAATGACGTTTCTTCCCTCATTTATAATATCTGACACCACCAGTCTGTCCTTTCGTCTGCTCACATCAGCATCCTTTCATAAAGACCAGACACATGGATAATTACACATGCAGGGAAAAGGAGCAGTCGATCTGCAGTTTATCTGATGACTACTAGAAACTCCCAAAAAAGTTCATATTAAAGAAGGAATATTTTACAATGTGTGTTTGTTTCATCTCGGCTATAATCAAGTCTCTTTGGCTAAAAGTAGCATTTTTGACATGACACATCTTTAGAAATTGGGGTGCAGCTTCACAGAAACTACTAGTTATTCACATCAGTATTTACATGATACTTGGTGGCATTATAGGACATTTGAGAAGTACGTCAAGAATTACCAATACCCTACTTTACACATTTAAAATCCGCTGTCAAATATGAAACTAGCTCCCATGCAACAAGAACACATATTCCAATTACATACTGTACTGCGTAATGTCTGTGTCCAGATTGGGCTGTCTGTGGCATGCTATTCCCTTGCTCTCTGTTTAGCAAGTACCGCATGTGAGAGGACTGTCGAATTTGCATATGCCGCCATGTATATTTCAGTAGCGTTTAACACACACATCACCGCCAGTGAATTATGCATAGGGCCGGTACAGTGAAGATGCTTGTTTTATGCACTTGTGAAGGAAAATTGAACTGTGTTTTCTTCTGCTCATGACACTCAAGGCCCAGGGCCCATTAAAGTACACAGAGAAGGCAGCATGTAAATGGACTGGTGGTGTACATCCTATTCCCTCAAACAAAAGGGGCCTGGCATCGGGAAAGGCATCCGACAGGTTCTGACGGCTAGTTAATAGGATTCCCACCTCTCCAATGGGACTGACTGAGGTACTGTTGTAGTATTCTTGTAGACCAATGCTTTTCTTTTTATATATGAATGTGCATATGTGTTTGTTAAATGCGGTGCTGTGGTAGAGATGAGTGACTGAATAATTCAAAACTGGCATGTCTCACAAAATGATGCAAACCTGTGCATGGATTGTCAGTGGGTGGAATAGAGTGTTGCAGTAAACACAGCCTAAAAGGGTCTTATGCATTATAGACAAGCCTTTTGAAACTGTTTTCTCATATGCAAATGGAACACAAACAGCTGCAAAGGCTTAATATGAATCTCTCACATCAAATCCAAATGAGGCATAGGGCTGTTTATGTTTATATTGTGTATGCTACTACTAGAAAAGGATGGAGGATGTTTGTCGAAGCACATGAAAGATATAATAAAAGACTCGATGCCACTGCTATCAGTGTTTACTTTAAAGAATGGGTGGTTAGAGCTGTATCTTTTCTACCACACAATAGTTGTTTTCTCATAAGCCTTTTCTGGACTGGTGAATAGACTGCAGAGGATGAGCTTCATTAGATATGTCATTTAAGACACCTATGCTCTCCCACTGCTCTATATTTATCCACTTGCAGGTCTGTAACAGGCCCTCAGGTCAACACATTGTGTCCCTACCTGTCAGCTCAGCAGTGGACGGGACATATGTGGTGGATCGAGACAATATGAAGCCACCTGCTAGTCACCCTTCCTTCTTCTCTCCTTTCCTCTCTGGTTTTCCCCCTCTGTTCTACTTCTTTTTGTCATACCTTGCCACTGCATGCAGTCGTGGCTTTCGTATTACTCTATTTAGCTAAACAAGGGTCTGATAGTAGCCTTGGCTGAGTACCAATGAATCAACTGTTTATTTTTAGTTAGTTCAATTTTACCCACTGCTGTGTGGTAAATGATAGGCCTAGCCTGTAATAAACAATCTCGTAAACAGCTCTGCAGCTCAGCCCCTAATCGCCTTAGGGGCTTGTAAGAGCTTTATAACACATTTATTACCCCTTATAACATGTAGGAGCATCAGGCCTTAACTTAAGCTACATTAGTTGCATTTCTTGACATATATTGACTTTATCTTTAAATTTGTGTTTTGGTCATTCTCATGAAATATCTTGAAAAGCCAAACTGTATATCATTCACCTCTCATATTTTATTTTCTGATTTGTGGCTACCAAAAGACAATAATAACCTGATGTTGTAACATTAAAACCAGAAGAGAAGGGAATAACATTGATTATCTAATTAGCTTGCACTGGTCTGCCTGGAAACCTTAGGTCCTCACATTCATGTGTATTTTACGTTGATGAGCAGTAATCATTATTGCAGACCAACAGATTCTTCCAATGGCAAAGCACCTGATCGCACCAGCCTCCTTAAGCATGACAGTGTACCCTGCCACACAAACTGCTCTAGGAACACAATAAAGAACCCTCCACATTGATTTGGCCTCCACACTGCCTAGGTCCTAAGAAGAACCAAAGATAATTAGCTTAATTATTGTTGTTATTATTGCTGAAAAAAATAGATAAAAATCTTATTAAATGCCATCTAGTTATGGGAGTATGGAATGGGCATAAGGACTTTAAAAAATAAATTTGTATATTTGAAAACTTTGCTTATAATATCAAAAAGTAGATAAATAAGAAATATTGTATTATATATGTAGTATTATTATTATTATTTTAATGTTGTTTTTTTTATTATCTGAGACCAATTTGTCCTTATTCAATAGAAGAGTCCCTTTAGGGTTCTGCTTGATGCATTGTGAAACCAGAGAAAACTGTATTCAATACATTCCTCAATTATATTGCCACTTGGTATTCCGAGTCTGGTAAGAGAAAAGGAGAAACCATTACTTTGTTAGCCAAAAGCACACATCCACTCAGAACAGACGAAAGGGCCAGCATGGGGAATAGAGATATTTGATGTTGAATCTCCCCCTATTTACAGTAGGATGCCTGAATAAACGTGTTCAGAAGCTGGAAAGCAGCATTATGACCCATAACCCCAAGGTATTTGAAATGGAACAGCAGGACTTACTTTGAAAAAGAATAGGAGATGTGCTCTGGGCTCACTGTTTATACCTTGATGTGATTTGGACTGAAATATAAAAAAAAGCCTGTTTATCTGTTCTTTCCCTTTCGTCCATTGCTGAAAATTGCGGGGTTTTGGAAGGGGAGGCTATTCAGATGCGGCACACTACTGGCAGTGGTTTAAGCTGGTAAAATTTATTCAATAAGTATAATTTTAAAATGTTCATGTTGCTTTTCCTGTCATCCATAATCACTATTTAAACCAGACGTGTCAGTGCTGTCCACGTAATCATTTATTTTATTTGAAGGATGTATTAGATAGACCTGGGCCTTGTTACAAGGTCCACATTTTCCATCACATGTGTTCTTTGTGCAGCATTTTCCCATTACAGTTCATAAAACTAATTCTGGGGCTTGGGTATCTACTTTTGGTTTTAGTGTTTTTTTTCTACAAATACCAGTTTCAGCCATTCTTCATTTATACTTTTGTCTGAAAAAGGGTATCAGTCTTTCATGTTTTGGAAAGTCTGATGAGTGTTATTTGCATGGACCTCCTGCATGACGGAGATTTTGGAGATGGCGTGGGGAGAGAAATACAAAATTGCAGAGTAAACCAATACCAGGCTAGTAATGTTGGGAGGATCCCCTTTCAAAGAGTAGAGTTGAATGTGTGCGCCTTATGTTTTTGATCTCTTACTGTACTCATTCCATTCCAGGCACAGTTGTTATCATAGTTGCTGTTGTTTGTATGTTATTTTAGCTTCTTTCCCAAGTAGCTATTTTGCAATTTGGGCAAAAATACAATTAAAGGTCCATCTGTTTTCAATGGTGCTAACGTCACACAGATGGGGTTGTCTATTGAAGCCATACCAGGATCCTGGCAGGTCAGATACTTCAGTAATGAACATGCTAAATATGCGACCAGTCTGATTTCATCATAACAATCCTGCATGGTGCTTGAATGTATAAATATAGTTTTACATTAAGTTAAGCTGTTGCACTTTAGCCTTGGCAGTGGTCTAAAAGAATAACAGGACTTATCCCCTAGTGGTTTAAGTTTCACTTGCAGTTGGGACTTGTCTCATTCATGCTATGCCTATATTTCATGAGAGTGGTGCAGTTACGGTGTTATTGTTGACAAACCAAGATTTATATATGGCCAGAGAAAAATGTCTAGTATTCCTTGTGACAATTTGTCATGCTGAAGCAAAGCAAAAAAGGCCTTGAGCATGCATGAATATGCAATAACATAGTATTTCTGCTAATATTCCTTTAGCTCATCCAAGCAAATTATATCATTTTCATATATTTTGTTTGTTTAGTCTAACACCTCAATCAAATGACAAGGGACGTGTTTTCAATAAAAAAATACCCCTTTTCAGATTGAGTCACTAATATTGCATCACTGAAAAGGCCACAGTACTTTAGAGGCCACTGCAGCTTTGAGAAACTGTGGGATTTATCACATGCTTTCATGTTCACACTCCCCGCATTAGACTAGGATAGAAGGAAAAAAAACAACAAAAACAACAACAAAAATGCTGACACTGTGCTTGCTCAGTTATAAACGTCAACTTCACATTGATCCCTTAAGCTGTTATAGGACTATATCCTTTAGTTAGAGAGTTATATACTGCTTCTTTGAGCTTGTTTCTTGTTGAGCTCTTACAATTAACAGTAATGAGAAGGAACAAAGGAGATCGTTTTTTGTAGTTGTTAGATCCCACGTTCCTACTAAACATTCAGAACAGTAAACAGTGTAATAGATAAGTGTGAGACACTATGGACAGCTTTTGGAAACTATACCACAGCACTCTGTTCTGTCTGTAGGAGAAAGTTATGCATCTGGTCAGATTTTCTAGGTGTAACTGATCACCCACGCTGATGGACTTAATCTTAACTGCAAGTACCTATCTACTTCTCGTTCCTTCCAAGTATGCAAGCACTAACATTTCTAACACAGTTCTTTTACCCTGAAAGAAGCCTGAGGGCTCTGACCAAAACTTGTCTAATATAGGAAAATTGAGCAGCTTTGAACCTTTCTGTTTTTGATAACTACTTGGTATGCTTCCTGGAGGACAACCTGTGGGTTTGGTTTCCCAAGGTTTAATTCCTTTGATTAAATGCCAGGGCAAGATAGCTTGGCACTCAATAGGCCCTTTACCTTCCTCATATCCTCAGTTTCTTGGGCTTTAAAGTACCAATGCTCTCAGCCCCCCCCCTTAGTCCAAAGACTCCTATGCTGATTGTTGTTTTCCAAGTTTACACCAATAACCTCTTTCCTGTACTTTCCCTCGTCCCTCATCCTGTTTTAGGTCAAGATGTCCTCTGTTCCTTTGCTCTGTGTATGCATTATGATTCATAACACAAGCGTGTACGTGGTACAGTACTGCGCCTCCCTCCCTTTCAGTGACCGAATGAAACTGACGGCAGGATCACAGCCTCCACAGATTAGCAATGCTCAGAGGAGGAACACAGTTGCTAGGGTAATTATGATGAGTGTTGGGCTGCCAAATACAGGATAATGCTTGGTCCTTATTATTATACTAGTGGATCAGCTCTACAAAATTGCAGCTAATTAAGGACAGGGTTCTTAGGCTGGCTCATTCAAAACACTTAAATGACCACCATCTACAGTTAAGGTCATGATTGTCTTAGAGCTTTAGGCATTTAGACATCTAAGGAGATGATTTAAAAACTGGACACTGAACTTAGTGATATGTTGTTAGAGCATTTTACTACTTTTTATTAACTTAAGGCTATTTGAACGTGTTTATCTTGCTCAAAACTGGAACATCGCATAATGGCTTATTGTGTCAGGCCCTTTTGTACTGAACTGAATTTGAGAACATTGAATTTCGTGCAGCGATGGCAATGGATAGTTGCTAAATATGTTGTCTTAATTTATATGACCCTGATTGGTGTCAGTCTCAGTCAGACCCCACAGGTTTAGTTCTTGCATAGCTAAAGCATAACTGTGCTGTATCTGTTTAGGTCTTCTGTGTGTTTTCCTTAAATATTTGAAATGTATCATGATCTGGGTTCAAAAAACCCTCAATTTTCAAATAACTGTCTCATGCTTTGATTGGCTCTGTGTTTCTCAAAAGCTTTTGTTATGTATTTCAATTCAGCTGCCCAAAGACAACCGCTGGATTTTGATGGAGATAGAAAACAAGACACCCTCTAAAATTGGCTGACCCCTCCCAGGACTCTGTACCCTCTCTGCCCTCAGCACAGAGATATGAGGGCACTCTGACATACTTCTGAGGCATCTCTTGTTGTTGTTTCTCATGGGTAAAATCTGCCCACTGCTATTCCATGGGAACCCTCCCTGTGCTCACACATGCACACATACACATACACGGAGCCAAAATCAGTCCACTGCGAAATATAGAGCGTTGCAGTTTTCTTTCACACAAATCAAATCCTGTTTACTACTGTCTGAATATCACAGCTCGGATCAGATTAGGATCTTTGCTTACAATTACAAATTTATCACAGTACCTTCATGTTTTGTTTTCAAACGGTTGACCTTACTAACTTTCATGTTGCTTTTCAGGTTAAATATATTGATTCCCACTTCATACTGTAGGTAAGAGTCAGAGAGGAAATAAGAATTATTGTAGAGCTGCTGTTTACAGCAACATATGTTAGTGAGAAAATAATTCTGTGCAAGTACCATATGACAGAAATAGATTTGGCCTTGGGTTGGGTTTTTTTTTTCAGTTGCATTTTAAGTTGCAACACTCAATTTACTCATGATATAGGTTAAGTTCTAGCAAAATATTATTGAAACACTACTGTACCTTATGTCCATTTTAACTTTGGCAAACTATCTAGCCAATGACATGTGAGTAGTGGTAACAAAAAGTCCCTTTTCACTATGTTCATATGCATTTAAGGATAAATGGATTAAGCAGCAGTTCAGAAATACCCACGATTGTAAGTTTCCAACCACACTAGCTCATAAATGCAAATATGGCAAAAATAGGTGTTGTTGGTCACATGTAAGTTTTCCTGTTTGGTTAATCAGTAACTTAACTAGAAGAGTGACCAGCCCACCTTTGAGAATCCTAAAAAGAACTTTCTGCTGGACATTTCAGTTTTTTTCAAATGCTTATCGACAACCAGATTATTTAAAAACCTTAAGTCACACGTAGCCTCACAGTAGTTTCCTCTATATGGCAGTTATCCTGTGCCATGCCATGACTCCCTAACACCAAAGCAATGTCCTATGGCATTTGAATAATGTAGAGGGTTGAGTCATCCATCATGGTAGATAGCTGCGTGACTGCATTCATGTGCTCGTTTGCATATACGCCTGTGTACATAAATATGTGCAGTACTCAAGATGGGCTCCATTACTTTTGCAGCAGGGTATCTCTTAACTCCTATCTTTTTAATTATTTATTTCATGAACAGTATATATATTTTGTTAGGGGTTATTGGGGCATGAATAAGCGTGTGTCACGGCCTTTTCACAATCCCTTATGAGCAAATCCCACCCCCATCCCTGACTTGCCTCCAGCAGGCCCAGCTCAGAGTTCTTCTGATAGCCATGAAGGGATTTGGGCTGGATGGGCAGACCCTGACTGGGCTGATTGCTTTGAATGGCACTGGCTAAGGCTGCCTTTGAAAGCAGGGGTGTTGATGAGCGCCTTCTCAGAAGAGCCTGTGTAGTCACTGCCTCTGGGAGGGACCCTCACTAATACCCCAGCATAAGATATACAGGAAGAGGCAAGGATCACCAGTCACCCCCAGCCATACGCACACACACACTCACACGTAGAATTGCACATACCCACTTGCTTAGACAACAACAGAAAAGTACTTTCAGTGAACTTTTTGACTTTTACTTATGTTGCCCTACTAGTTGATGGATCTGTAAGTCATTCAAACTAGACGATTCAGTAACTAATTTCATACACCCAAGATACAGCAGAGTGAAGTTCTTGATATTATTTAAGTCCTTACTCAGTTTGATGGGCAGCATGCTTGACATCTTTGTATACATGTTGAATTTTGAAACCATACTCCAAGCCGCTTGAAGTGTTGGCAAGAAAGGATTTCCGGAAGGTGTATGTGGGCTCACTTGTTTTGTTCGCTGTTTCACCTTGTCCTTTGGCTCTCATAAAACACCTTGAACATGAGAGAAGACAAATTACAGCTTCAAATGCAGGTGTCCAAGTGCATTTTTATCTCTTAGCAGACCCTGAGGGAACATTACCTATGTTCCACAGGGCTGGCTGTGACATGGGAGCTGTCACCTGTGAGGCCCAGGCTATTGCTCTGAACAGGGTGGCCTTCTTTCTTTGATTGCCCTGTCCCTTCGAGCAAAGAGCTCTGAACTTTGGTTTGGTCTGGACCCAACACCCCTAACCCCAGTTACCCCTTGACTTTCACCTTATTAGTAACAAGAATGTCTAGAATAAGCATACTGATAATTAACATGAAAATGCAGTATAAAGAGAGTCGCGCTCATTAGGATGATTGGTGCAGGCTAGGGCATGAAGACGTATGTGCTTTTGACTACTCCTCTTTACTGAGCTCATATATATATGGAAAAATTCCTAGGTAACGCTTGTTGATGTCAGTAAACCGTGTGTCAGAGTCAGAGTTCAGGATACGTGCTTGTCTTTCACGGCAGTTGAATGGCTTCAGGCGAAACAAGCTCATTTTGTGTGAAAGAGAGAGAGAGAAAGAAGGGGAAAAAGAAGTAGCAGTAAATTACTGATAAGTGACAGAGAGCAGAGCTTATCTTGTGACAGCATCAGAGTGGAATGAAGGTCTGGTGTGTGTAAGTTAACCCTTTGACACATCTTATGGTGAGGCTGAAGGTGAGTGAAACACAGACTTAAAGATGAATAACCATGAAAAAGCATAGAGGGAAATGGGAAAGATGGCAAGAGGGGAGTGGGTGGTGCCCGCAGCACGCCTGGTTTTATTTTCAATTGCAGTTTACGATTTTTCATGGTCATGTCTCCCCTGCCTTTTCAAAATAATCGGCTGTTGGTTTTTGCAAGTCTGGCCGCCTTTCATTTTAGAGGTTTGTTTTTGAAAAGGTTGCTATTATAGCTAAATGGTTTCTCTGCTTCTCTAAACACGGCAAGGCATTAGGCTGGGCTCCGGTTTCAGGGCCTGGCTCTTAATGAGAGACCCAATCACACAGAGGGAAAACACGGATCAGCCCTGCTACACCAGACCGAACCTGTGGTTTACCTCTTGAAACATAACCACACTCCTCTGCTCTGTTTTTCCCCCTTTCTTTTTTCTTCCACCGTCGTTCCCTTCACCTCCTGTCATGATTCTTCTCTTTTACAACCGAACATGATCAAAGTTGATTGCGCAGCTGCAAAAGTCAACACAGATGTGAAAATAAATAGATTAACACAATGGCCCAAACTTGGCCCGACAGTTAGCGTGATGCTAGAATTTAGCCTTCCCTCATATGGAAAGAGAGATTTGTGCAACTTCCAAAGAAGGCCTGAAATGTCATGTAAATATTGGTATAATATTTAGCTACAAATAGAACATGTCTGTCTGTCTGATGCTAATTTGCTCTGAATTTTTCACAAGTATCAGGTGCAGTTCCCTTCACGCTTCAGGGAGAAATACTGGTCTCTTGTTCTCACTGTCTGTGTTTATATTCACCTATTATATAAGTTTAGGTTGTGATTTCTATTACACATTCCATCCTGATGTCACAAAAATGTGCTGGAAAATTATTTCTTAAAAAGTAGCAATGCTACTTCTGAGCACTGCTTTAGAGCTTGTTTGATGCAGGTTTCCTGTGCTAAACTTAGAAACTGCAAGCAATCTGCTAGATTTGGGTGTGCAGATGCTTCTTAGGACAGCAGGGTTAGGTGCAAAGGTAAGGATGCTACTCTGTGGTCTATATGTTGTCTTTTGCTAGCCACATAAATTGTTTGAATGTAAATGCATTTTGTGGAATCTTATACTTTGTTATTTGCATAATTTAACAAATATTGAGAACCCTATGGCTCGCCTCAACTCTTACTTGAGTATACACAGAACTCTGCTGTATTTGCTGTTGAAGTTGTGTGTTCTGCGCTATCGACTCAGAAGACCCTGTCACTTTTCTACTGTAGCTGTGACTCCTGTAAAGCTATAGTGGAAAAGACGATGGAGAAGAAGAAGAAGAGGCAGTCAGCAGTATGCATAGTCTTCTGTCACTCTGACACTCTTCAGTCTCCTTGCAGTGGGGGCTATGATTTATGGACGAGTCTCCATGTTGTAAGAACCTGAGCAGGATCACTCACTTCTCCAAGAAGAGAGATGGGAGAGAGCAGTCTCCTCTGTCCCTGGTGCTCCTTTTACACACCTATCTTAGCTCTTCTTATTTCAGTTTCTGTTTATAGTTTTGATGGATTATAAAAAAGCAATGCCAATACCTCTTCTTTTTTTCTTCTTCTTCTGTTCTCTTCCCTTTTTTCAAAGTGAGTGATTGTTAAACAGTTTATGTATTCTCTTTCTGCCTGTATGTTTATTGGAGGTAGTGAATTAGGTTTGAAACCATCACCGGAGGTTGTTTGAGAAACTTGAAAGGAAGCCCCCATAGCACAGTCCCCCTCCCTCTTTTCTCATCCCCCACCTTCACTCGCTCTCTTTCTCTTTCTTTTTCTGCCTCTCACTCTCTAGCACACAACCTCACACTCTCAGCACAGTTGTCACACAGTGGCGCCGCTATCTGCACATTATTAGTTATTACTTTATCGGCTCCCAAAGCTGTCAGAAGACACCCTCCTGGAATATACAGCAGGCATAAGCCATCAGTCCTCATTACGCTAGACCCGTGTGCAATTTACACCCAGCTGCCTCTCACACACCCATGTCAACATGCTAATGTGTATGTGTTTTGTGTGTGTGTGTGCACTTCTATGCAGATGACAGGGCTGCACACATATGATATGAGCACACCTTTGAGGGAATGCACTCACATGTACGAATGGAGCAAAGCTAATGTGCAACATGATAAAAGCATCCGCCGAGGCCTTTAAGTACGCGTTTGAAGAGAGCTCGGGCTTATGTTTTTTCAAGTTTAGTGCTGCTTCTTTAAACCACAAGGAGGCAGGGACAACATTGAAAAGTGCCGCTCAGGACAGCTCAAGCCCTGTTGAACACGCAGGTGTGCGGTAAAACCCCTGGAGGCACCAGGTACAGAACAGGGCCCAGCAAGTCAGACTGGGTGAGTTACTGCATACCCAAGCAATACGCTGGAAACCAACACAAACGTCATATCACCTGAATAAAGAATCACTTGTGTGTGTGTGTGTAGAAGGTCGAGTTGGGGGGTTGTTAAGATAAAAACGCATCATATCAACATAATGAATTATGTTCTGATTCAGCCCTTGCATATTTTGCCTGAGGTGGCTGTCATGAACAGATGTACAAGTCAGTTTCTCATCATTACTGTTAGTGCTTGAGTATGAAGATTGTGCAAATCAGACCTCCTGCGCCGACATGCCATTGGATGCTTATTACACAGTCCTGTTGCCAGTGAATAATCTCTCTATCGTTTGATCTAGCAAAGTGCCCACATTAGCACTCACTAATTCCCTTGGCTGTGGGTTTGGAGACAGCACACGTTCCTGAGGCTTGCCGTCTCTCTGTAATTGTAAAGGTTGGGCCTCTGGATCCTTTTTTATTCCCACATTGTTTTCCAAAGAGGCATCATTTGGGCACACATACCTATCAGTATTTCAGTAGTCACTTTTATTCTGTTAAGATATGTGGTGGGAGTAATGGAGTTGATAGATATTGTGTAGTGACTGCTTAGGCAGTACTTTCTATAGCTGTCATCAAAACGTGGTAGCCTAGCATCTTATTGAGACATTTTATGTTGGTTGTTCCTTAAACTTTATGTGCAAAAGAAAATTGATCTTATATCCTATATCTCTGTTATGATTGTTTGTTTTAGCTTTTGGAAAGTATATATGATGATTTAATTAATAAATAGTGAATAGTTTTTTTTGTATTAAGCTAGGCAATTAGGAGCGTGTTGACTTGTATTTGGTTATTTGTGGATATACATATTTTGTATAGCCAGAGAATCTGTGTAGCATATTTATGTAGGAAACTTTTTGTACATTTGTTATAAAAAATTATAGAGGACACACTTTTAAGAAGGTCATGAATAGTAATATTGCAGCATGCAAGCCTTTGAAGCAACACTTTCTCCAAATTGGATATTGTGAGAGAGAGACATGTCCCTATTTGTCTACTACTGCATTATCAAGAGAATACAGGAGTATGGATGGCCAGCAGCAACAGGAAGGATTTGCTAAGTTGCTTTTGGATAGCCGAGTCTCCATCCCACATAATGCTAAACACAATTATGCAAACAGTTTTTTCATTGAGAACAACGGAAAATAATGGCTTTAATATATGCCCTTACCTCCAGCGAGTGTTTTGTATGCAAATTAGGTGTGATTTCAGGGATGGAGAGGCGGAGTGTCTCTTGCATCCATCTTTTGTTGCCGGGTGGATTAAGGGAGATCTGTTATGGTTTGTTAACATGAGAGCTTTTGATTCGGATTGAAACGAAACCATGTGTAGAATTAGATTAAAGACAATGTGTGGTGAGTGGCGGCTCAGGCATGTACTGGACCTCACCCACCCGTACGCCAGCGCTCACCACTGTGGTCCCATTGTTTGGCCCGGCTTCTGTTGTGAAGTGGGTTTTTGTCCTGTTTTTGTTCTGTAATGGGCTATAATAACTTATATAAATCACAGTGACTGAGCCGGAGCTCCTCGTTTTGGGCTTGGCATTGATGGAAGGTCTGGTTCTCCAGAGGACTAGTGAGCAGTAAGTCTTGTGCATGGTAAGGGAAAGTTTGAAAGTCAGCAGGCTTTAGGTTTGACAGTGTTGTTTTGTTGTGAAGGGAATCAACCTGAGGTTTTCTTCTGAGAAGGAAGGTCAAATAAAGAAAGAGGAAAGCTTTGATAGTGATCTACAAACAGTGTGTTAGACCAGGACAGGTGAAGATAAAAAAAAATATATATATATATATATATAATAAAAGGAGTCGAATTTGTGTGAAATTCTTCCCTGTCTTTTGCCTCGCCTGAAGGGCTTTATTTTGACACCAAAAAGAAAGCGAGGAAAATATTGCTGCATTACAAAATCAGGCTGTTCTTATTAAAAAGAGTTCAGTAACATTAACAAAAGGAAAGAACATAAATAATGTCGTCTTAAGAACTGTTCTCAAGTGGAAATGAGTGTGTTTTTTGTTGTTAACTGACCTTGGCGATGGTGTGTGTTTGTGATAATGTGTAGAGATGATAAATGAAGGAATGGAGAATTTGTTAGATCCCTCAGTGTGTTCATTGCTAGTCAGTGATGTTTTGTCAATAGGAGGACGCACATCGTCTTGTAAGCTTTGGGCGGTGCATTTACTTGCACTGCTGGGAATTGTCTGTAACCCTGTTTTACATTGAAAATAGCCCAGAGGAAAAGGGGTAAGAGGAGAGAGAGGGGGGGTGCAAAGAGTAACCACTGATTAATTATGCACATCCCTGATTGTGACATGCTATCTGCTGCTATTAATGGCCAAGGATAATCACTCTGGATTGTAATTGCAGCCTTTGACTTCAGAACTGTACTGTGTCCAACATCAATCTTCATGTGAAACCCCACAATTTGGTGAAGAACTTCATTTGAGACTGTTGTTGGGTCTCCAACTTATTTTCAGGAAGAGAAGTGAAGTGTTAAGGAGGAGAGGGGGCAAAAGGGTGGAGGTTGCTTTAAACGGTGTCAGCCATAGACAGGCAAGTTAGAACAGGGCGCTGTGATATTACTGTACACTGCTTGAGGTTATGAAAAATAATTAGAGATCTGTGTGGTAGAAAAAAATGTGTTTTGAGGTATATGAAAGTTTTCACAGCCTTCATTGTTTGAACTTTTAATTCAGCTCTAAATGAGTGTCATTATTCTCTCTCACACATGGTATTATTGTGGAGGAAACTATATGAGAACTTGGGGGAAAAATATCACATTAAAATGTTAAATATGAGTTAATGAGAAAATACTACTCACCAAAGGATTTCGAGGCATCATCAGAACTGCCACAGAAGCGTTTTAGGTACAGTATTTGCTTTGAAATGTATTTCTTTAAATGTAAATGACTGTTGTAAGTCATATTCGTAATAACTCTGCCTATTAGAGGGAAAATATAAATAAGATAAATGGAGAGTTTATTCCCCATTTTATAGAATTTCAGCAGGTTTTTTTCATTACAGACTTAAATCTTGTAAAAAAAAAAAAATAACAAAGTGAAGTTGAGGCTATTTTTTTTTTTTGCCTTGTCCAAAAGCTTCTTTGGCAGTTTGTCTAAAAGCTGAAATGAAACATAGAATGTAATTAGAGGGAAGGGAAACTTTTAAGGGGAATTTCAGGATGCCGAGCAATCAGAGCCATAAAAGCAGATTTTGCTCCCCCATCATAGAGCCTCCTGTCCAGCCAGACAGTATCGGTACACAGTGTGTAATGGGCCTCTTTTCCACCGAAATACACAATGTTTTAGTTTATGTGTGTGTGTGTGCTTTGCTACTGTCACACCTCTGTTATATTAACCTCCTAGTGTGTGTTCCAGATCCAAGGAGAAACCACAATATACAGGCTTTCTTCTTCCAGAAAGACAGAAAAGAGAGCTTGGTGGTGAAGATTTTGCATGGTTTGTGTGCACAAAAATAACAGGTAGAAAAACAGATGGGGGGGAAGACCAGGTATAAGGATGAGGGAGAGTGGACGAGCGAAATGCATGAAAAATAGCATGAAAAAGTCTGTCCTTTGGTTCTTTCAGGCCCACTGGCGAGGCTAAACAAACAGCGAATGCTTTGGAGAGACACATTAACTGTAACTGCCCTTGATCTGGCAGTGTTTAGAGTGCTGTCGGCACGGCTAATAAACACTTCATTTAGTTTTAATGGTGCCGGCGCCTCTACGCAGCCTTCAAAAGTACCCTTTATTTGGGTCATTTACGGCTCTTCCTCGAGGAGCACCCAAGGGACGGCAGATCCAGTCCACATCACTGTCTACTGGAGCACTCCAGGCCTGGGGAAAATTAATAGGGCTATCTGGGAAAAATAAATAAGTGATGGGCTTTACCACTGCCAAACAGCCCAGAGAGCTTATTAAGGCAAAGTGAAGTGAGATTGGGCAGTAGAAAAAGAAATTTTAATATGAATTTTTCACCTTTTTATGTAGGGCAGAGCTAGTTGTTTTCTCAGTTTCATCCTTTTCCCCCTCTTTTATTCCTTTTCCTTGTGCACTCTCTCCTGTCTTCTTCATGTCTCTGTGTTCTTCTTCGACAGTAATTGTAAACACAGCAATTATGGATTGTGCGAGACTTAATTATAGCTTGTGCAGAGCCCTGGGGGGGCTCTGGCGGAATGTTGCAGCTGATAAAAACGCCAGCTCATCAGCACCCCTCCAATGGTGGCAAGCCCCAGTGAGAGTGGACCAAAGGGAGCCGTTCCCCCAGGGCCCTCCCAGTCGAAGGACCAATTAGTATTAGGCGGGAATTAATCTTAACGGGACACAACCACTCAAACAGGTCCTCCCAAGGTGAGGAGGAATTAATGTGGTTGCCTTATTGGTTATTACTGCTGTTGTCGTTTAAGTCGTTCCCCACTCAGCGTATGAGCTTAGAAGTCTCGATAGACCAGATCGCCCTGTAGCAGACATGTGTTCTTCTTCATGTGCCATACCAGGACACGAGTTGGAGGAAGCAGCTAGATTCAAAAACAAAGCAAATCAAATCAGAGGAGAAAATGTGTCATCTAATTTTTTGCTTTTCATCTTTGCTGCAGTTCCATTTATCTTTTTCTGGAAAGTCTTTTTGAGGATGGAAAATTTGACACATCAAAATTCTAATAACTGCATCTAGTAACTGACATCCAAAACTCAGCCCTGTTGTCAGAATTCATCAGGAGGGGGGCACGTATTGTGATCTATGCCCTGTTTCAGTATTGATTTCTGGGGAGCATGGCTCCATTAAGGTCCTGCCCGGGGGTGTGGAAGGGTCAGCAGGGGAAGTTGTGGGCTGCCGTGACCTCAGCTGCAGTTTACAATCGATTAACTCTGACTGGGAAGGGAGAAGGTCCTAGGGAAGTAAGCACAGGGCCCCACACGCGATTAGGCTACATTAGCCCTCTGGTCAGAGCTGTTCCAGAGGTTGCAGTAAGTTAATTAGCACTTTCTTATGATATCAATGATGACAGGGGTAGAGCAGCTAGCATTGATTTAGCTTTACTCTGTTTCAACCTTGGAGACTAAGCACCAAGGTACCGGATACTCCAGTCCTTCCTTTTTTTAATCCAACACAACTGGCCATGTCACTACCAGGAAGCCGTTTGTAAACAACAATCTCTTATAACCACTAATATACTACTAGTAAGGGATTTTGATAGTTTGATACTTATATATGCTAACTAAGAGGACTAGTAGGTGTTTCACCATAACACATTATAATTAATGCATGGAATTACATTTATGGTTTTTGACAGTTTGCCAGGTTTTGCCGAGCAAGCAGGGAGTTACATTTTTTTTACAATAGCCATACAATGACTGGACTGCATGTGGGAAATAAATCTTGAGAAAGAGGTTTTCCACTTTCCACCCCCACACATCTTCCTCATAATGTGTGTGTTTTCATCTGTGACTGTTTATTGTCTGCCCCATCTTTGTCAAAAGAGAGCAAAAAGAGCCATCACTAATTTCTTGTTTTGTCAATTAAAGTGTAAAGGTGTCAGAAGATGATCGTCTTTGTCTCTCTCACTTACCACATAACAAACATCTTCCTGTCTCATCATGTCTCTCCAGTAATCCCTTTGTTGTTTGCCAGCCATTTTCTTTATTTGGCCTCCTACGTTGTTCTTGTCATTCTTCTTTACCGCTCCATCATTCCTTCTTTCTTGCACTGCGTCTTTCACTCTCAGCTGCTGGTCTCACAGTACTCCCTTTGTTAAATGAAAGGTTTGCCAATAGATCAATCAAACTCTTTGTTCTTCCTCCTTTACAGTACACTGCTCTCAATATTGTTTGTTTTACCAGCAGCTAAACTGCGTTACACCTTCTTTTTCTCTTTGTCTGTAATGCTCCATCTCCGCCTGTCTGTTTTTGCTCGAGGCCCAGCCAGGCAAGTGAACAGCGACAGATGAAGAACCTTTTCTGTCAGCAGTGTTGGAGGGAATTAATCATGATTCAGTAAGTGCTCTGATGAGGATTCAAAGATCCTTGTTAGAGATAGAGCCATCAGGTGTGCCTGATCCGTCATATACTGACAGCAGCCTCAGGGGGGACAACGAGCCAAGTATTAAACCCTATTTAGGACCCAGTCCTGCATTCAAGTGCTAGCGGTCATGAGAACATGACTTAGAATGCACCCAAAGCCAACCCACCAAACATGGAAAATGTACATTTGGAATCTAGTTGCAATTTTCAGCATTAACCAGCACAGAGTACCAACCGTGCTCAGGCCGCTGTTGTTTTATTTTTTTTATATGTGACTTTTCTAAAGCCTATGTTGGAAGATTGGCATTGCACAAAAATGCAGCCACGTGATTTGACTTTGACAGCTCAATTTATTGCTTAGTACACTTTGGGAATTTGCTCAACACGTTGTCTAAGCGTAATTAGAATAAGAAGGATTCCTCTATCTGCGGTAACAGCCTCTCCTTTGTTGATTTTACAGTATGTACTTTGCTACAGTCAGAAAAACTTGTCTGATAAATTTAAAAACCTTAAAGTGGCACTGTAATGCGCACACACCTAAAAATGCACATTTACGTACATAAACCATTATTAAAGTTAATGTACAATGTCACTGAGAGACTGACAGACACTAAACAGTGGAATTCCCCTGCAGATTAGCGACTGTACTATTTGTTCATGTCTTCATGTGTCAAGGAAGTGGTTCTTCTTCTTTGTGAATACATAGCGATGTTACAGCTTTGTGAAAAATCTCTGACATGACACACTAATTAGATAGGTGCTTAACCCTGAGGCCACAAAAGGCCAATGGGACAATAGAACGTGCTGATATAAATAATAAATATGTTTGAAATATTGCAAATTATAAGTGGTCTGTTATTGAGGGAGTGTAAGTGAGGTGCTCTTTTTGTATGCACTCAGTTGAAAATTCCTCAGGATGATTTACAACACAGCTGCAAACAGCTTGTTTAATTTGGAAGTCCAAATGAAAGCGTTTGCGGCATATTGGCATATTTTTCTTGTTAAGCAATGTTTAAGGTAGAGATAGACATGGCAGTAATTGCAGGTTTGACTGAGGGTAGGAGTAGAGTTAGCAGACATCAACACTCCCCCTGCTCTGGGAAGAAAATGAGAATAAAAAGATAATGCTGCAGATAAAGCATGAGACTGGTATGTCATTCGGTTAACTATTTCACTGTTGGGGGATTCACATGGATCCGGCTGAAGATACAAAGTAGACTCAAAGTACAATGGGAAACATTTGAGCAGAAGATAAACAAGAACGCGAAAGAAAAAAAAGTAACTGGGACAGAAATTAAGAATGAGGACACATCAGCTCGTAATAGCGGTAGCATAACAAACACAAGCCAAAATTAGTCTCCCACAATAAACTGACAGGGATATAAAAACAAGCCTGCGTACATGTTGTGAGATTATAATGAGGCATTGATTGTTTGTCCTCAATTTCCATTTCAGTTCCCTCTCAAATTGAAGGCAGACACTTGTAAACATCCATACCTATGTCTTTGTTGTTCTCATTATCCTTTCTTTTTACTTTTCCCAAACATGATTGAACTAGAAGATCTAGATTAGAGGGCCAGTGTGACTTCCTGTTTGCAAAAGTACTTCCTGTTTTTTTTGACCATGTTCTAGTCGTCTTTGCTCAGGCTGCTGTTTATCGCCTGTGTGTATGCAACCATCTGAATGTTGGAGCTGAGGTCTTCTGGGATGTTTGTTTGTGCTGTCTTTTATTATGCCATTTTTTTAACTGCCATTGTGGCAAGACAGGAATGTGCCATTGCTTGTTGTAGGCTGCTAGAGGGAGAAGGCCCAATTACCTGGGGTCCCAGTGCCTGGCTGCAGTTGTAGTCGGGCTGTGTGCGTGTTGGGTTTGTTCTGGTGAGCAGCTGTCCCGGGCCCCACTGGCAGTGATGGCAGGGGATGGTTACGGCTACAGCAGTGACAGCGAGAAAAAGGAAAAAGCAGACAGGCTTGTGCGCTGCCTCCTTGGTACTGCTCAGCGGCAAGCACTCCCTGTCTGGCTCCTCACCACTTTTAACGGCTGTCTGATGTTGTAAAATCTTGAATGTGATGCTGCGATTGAAGTAGTATGCATTTCTCCCAGTTTACACAGTATGTGTGGCCAATTAGAGCTGGGGTTATGAGGCTGATGTATGGATTATAGTCTATTATTTCTTCTTCCCTAATGTTGACCATTAACTGCTGTGTCATTAGTTACTTTACCAACTGTGGTGGCAGTCCAGGAAGGCACACAGTCTGTCACACATATTATAATGTGGGTACATGGAATGGGATACAGGAATGTGCTTGCAAAATGGTGACAGTATTCTGAGGGATTTTGGAAAAACCAGAAACCACATTAAATGACTGAAAAGCATAATAGCTAGTGCATCGATTATGTGATTAAACTAACTACGTGTCTCTTAAAACCGTGCTTTGAATTTGTTGAGGATTGCACAGACGCTCAGTTTAACCATGAAACAAATGTATGAATTGTGAGGTTTTCTTAGAGCAGCTGCAGCGTATACAATAGCATCTTGTGTTGTTTCACTGTGACCAGTATTGTGTGTGACGCAGCACTGACTTGCTGTCTGTCTGTCTCATATCCAGTGTGGCGGGCATAGTGAACAGTGTCTAATGGAGCCTCTGATGAATAATGAGTCCATACACTGGTAATGTTCTGTGCCGAGTAACGGCTGCATTGGTTTCTGTCCTGTTAACTCCACTGGTGTAAGATTGATTGTGCTGTGCTCTGCAGTCATACAAAGACACTTCATTGCTTGGCAATGAAAATAAAGCTTCTCCCACTGAAATGAAGAGCAATGGGACTAGGGCCACAGAGGCAGACCAGCACGAGGCCTAGAAACAACTACAGCCCCATGTCACTAGCATGAGTGAGTGACACACCATGAAATAGGCATCGCTCCAATAAGACTAATTTGTTTACACATTGCTTTCTGCTAATTGAGGTGTGGCAGAATTTATTTTTGCCTCAGTTGAAATGAACCTAAGTCACCCTGATTAGGCCACTCACTGTACTTAGAGATCCTCCACCAAGACTCTCCTTCAAATTACACTTGACACTGTGAAGAAACATCTAATAGAAGTGTGTAATGGGCTCTGATGACAAACTACACGGTTGGAAGACCATGTAATCTCCCCGCAATTAATTAAAGTGCGTCCTGTGTATGTGTGTGTTAGCAGTTTTCTTTTTTTAATGCTCCCTTTCTCTCACACCCAACCTAACCAGATGCCACCAAATAACTAAAATAACACTGCCTGTCAACAGTAAAAAATGAAGACCCATACCCTAACAAAGAAAGGTACTTAGAGCTGGCAGGGAGAGGCAGATGCAGGGTTATTTGTGCTCCAGTGCTTCTCAGTGTCCCGGTAAGGGTCCTCCACAGCTCAACATCTGTACCTCCACCCGCCTAATTACCCACAGCACCCCTGCCCAACCGCTTTCTAGTCTGTCACTAACGCAAAGCTCACTGGAGAGAAGGAGGAAAAGCAGAAGGTGAAAATAGCTAGTCTTGCTGGTCTCCAGTGTACATTTACATTGTACAATATTTTGTTTATTCTATTTTTTTAGCATTAAAGACAGTTGGCTATTATTTTTCACTTTGCTACTTTTTTTCCTTTAACAGCTGTATCCATTCTCTTACCTTTAACTGAGCTGTTATCTCATGCTAGTGACCGGAAAAGATTTTTCTCTCAAAGAAGAAATTTGTTCACTCATTCTTTGCTCTCACGTTTTACTTTTCTAATTTATCTTTTTCTTTATTTATTTCCCGCCACAGTATTGATTTAAAGGCAGAGAACAATTAGGTCCATTTTGGGGATAATTCCTCAGTCTTCACTTATTTTTATCAGTAAATGAGAAATTTGCCATGCTTTTTGTAAGTTTTGATGGGAGCTATCAGTTTGGAGTTACTTGTGCCATTGATTTGATTAAAGGCATTACGCATTGTCTAATGAGTTTTACACATGGCTGAGTGGTGAATAATCACCCAGTGATTTCTGACCCAGAACTCCTCTTCACACCTCCTCCTTCCCTCATTTTTCTCACTTTCTCTCTTTCTCACTCCCTTGGAGCAGAGGACCAGACACTTGGTAGTTCACAGAAGAGGTAACGGAAATCAATTGAGACCGTGATTTGAAGAGTTTTCTTTCTTTTTTTTTCTCTTTCCCCCTCCTCTCAAGTCAAATTGATTCCTTTGCTTGCTTGCTTTAATATTCATTTTAGCTAAGTGTTCAGTAAATGTGCAGAGAATATGAATATTAGGTGTCAAGACTTTTTGCATGAGATCAGTTTTGAAAACTATAAATTTCACCCAGCTGAAAATTGTCTGGCAATTAAAGTGTATTGTGTGTAATAAGCAGTGTCTCTATTGGGTGTTTAGCTTTATCGAGCCTGTCTAGAGATGGAACTCATACCTGCTGCTCTGTGAATTGCAGCACATAAAAGATGGACTGAATATGTTCCTGGGGAATATTGCCCTCTCCAAAAGACCAATCCGTCTTGCTTAGGGAGGCAATCTTAGGTGCGGTAGATAAACTAATATTTGTGTATAACCTCAGTCAGACAATACAAATGATCGGATGATTTTTCATCTCCTTATGCATACAGGGAAATATGAAAAATTGAGGTTTAGGAATATTTGCAGGGTCTGTGAGGCGGCTGACTGGGCCGCTGAGTGCCCTGGGCCACGCTCCTCACCAACAACTGCAGAGTGAAGAGTGATGAGAATATTATGCCCGTCTGTTTCCCGTCACTCCCCATCCTCCCCTCCCACCTTCTTCATTCTCTCCTCTCACCACACTAATTCACATGGCCACAAGATGGAGAGAGAGGGAGCGAGCAAAGCAAAATGAGAGATAAGGCAATAGGCTGGCCGCCCCTCTGGCTTGCCGTCTTCAACTTTTGCTGTCTGTCCATCATTCATGATTGACAGTCATACTGACATAGCTCTCTTGGTCCTCTTGCTCTTCTTTATTGTCCCCCCACCCTAAACCAACCTCCCAGCACCACTGCCAGCTCAACCATCGAAACCGTTTCTTCATTTTCTGGGCCTCAGCTCTCCTGCTGCTACAAACACTTCTTATTGGGTTAATTTGCGGATGTTACTGGGCCAAGAGTTCATTATTTTGGGGAGCTGGTGGGCAGATAGGGGCAGAGAAGCATTCCTGGTGTTGACGTTTTGTCGTAAAAAAAGGTCATGTTTGAGGTTGAGGGAAGATGCAGGGTCTTTATCTGTGGGAGAGATGTTCTTAAGCCATTAACCATTCAAAAATCCTCCAAACTAAACTTTGATTTATATTAGATTTATTAAATCCATACGTTGAACAAGTACATGCACCAACCAGCTTCCTTTTATACAAGTTTGTTTTTATAATGAGCAGCCGTTGAGAGCAGAGCAAAAGATGTTTTACCAGTGTCAGTCAAGAAAAGGGCATGTTTTGCTAAGAGACAGAGTGCATTTGGATCCCTTCAAATATAACATCCCAGTGTCTCTCTCTGTACTTTCCCTGCCTTGAAAAATATGCTGAATCCCTAAGAATCCACATGTCAAGTGCAATTCCCCTCACCACCACTCCCTGACATGGAGATGGTGACATTTACCCCAACGCTTCCCTCTCCTCCTCTTCAGGTTTTGAGAGTTTTTATTTTTAGTTTATTGCGTTGCCTCACGCCAAAGCCTCCATGTTTTCCCTTGAAAACCTTTCTGTTTGCTCTCTATATTTCTGCATTATTTGCCTGTGCCCTCTGCTTTTCAATATGTCTTTTTTTTCTCCCCCTTTTTATTTCATTTTCTCCCACCCTCCCACTTTATCCTCTTCCATCCTCCTTCCCTCTACTTTAGCTTTACTGCGGTGAGGAACTTATACCCTCCCCTGTTCATGATAAATCAGGGGTGTGAGCGGCGGTACTCAGTCGGAGGCATCAGTCGCGAGGCTGATGAGATAAGCGGTGCTCATCTCGTGGCCCTGTATGGAGATTTATTGGGTTGGGATAAGCAACAAGCTAGCCATCACTCTCAGCCAAATAGACTCCCCGCCTGCATGTGTTTATTCTTATTGCACTGCCACGACCACTGCCACTGTCAGGGGTGGAGTAGCCCCCGGAGGCCTGCTCTGTGGTAAAGGAAGCCTAGCTCTGCTCTCTGGATCATTACCTTCTATTAGATCACAAAAACAAGGCTCCACACTGGGACTCTGAGTGACACTGATGGCCCAATTTTTCTCTATCGCCAAAGACCACATACAGTAGGCATATATAAAATAAGGTTATAGTTTATATTGGCTCATCATATCTGAGTGCTAATGGTGTTGTCATCCTTTTCTTTTGGATTTCTAAGCTCTTCTTTTGATGCACTTAAGAATTCCTAATGAGGCAATTCCATCTGCCTCAGACAAAAATATATATTAGGTGCTGGGGCAGTTGTCAAGGGGTAGTCAAAGCTTGATGGATGCACACATTCTCTTTTCACTAACAATTGTGTTATCTTTACATTTTTTGGACAGTTTACTAAATTGACTGGCTTTACATGGGCCACTTGTCCACTTTATGCTAAGTCTAATGCATACCTGTGTACGTATAACCAAACTATTTGACCTTTGCACAGAAGAAACCATATAATATTCCTTTTCCCAACAAGATGTTCAGTTTATAACCAAACAAATCCATCCATATGGGAATAACACTATTAGCATTCTTGTCGTTAGAACCTTACTTGACTGTCATGGTATTAGTGTTGCTCATGGTAACAAATGCTATCTAACATTAATAAAAATTGGCTGGATGCCTCCTTATTCCTACATTTTTGCTATTTTCACACACAGCATTTTCTACACATTATCTGTATTTAAGAGCCAAAGAAACCTAGTGCAGTTGGGTTAGATGTTAAACAGTAGTCTTTAACAGTGACACCCACTGAAAGTCTGTGTGATGTGCCATTTCTCCTGAAAACAACATCTCATATTACAAATCACAACTTAGATGGAAAAACAAACAGTAAAAAGGCCCGCTGTGACACTGTACTGACTTCAGAGCAGTGGATTCAAGAGAATACTGAAAGTCATTAATCTGTAATTGCCACATGTGGCCACAGTACCACTGTGTAGCTTAATCACCATCATCTCACTTTAACTCCAGCTGCTGATGACAGCATTAATTTCAGTGGGCGAGAAATCTAACACAACCATTGCCTAGCTGGTGTCAGGGAGCTTCAGGCCAGAAGGTGCACATCAAGCATCTTCTTCCTCTGTCTACTTCCCCCTCCCTGCCACAAAAACATACACTCCACTCACCCAACAAGTTCTCCACAAATTGCTTTTACCCTCCTCACCCCACAAGTGTACACATGAACACACAAATACACGCACAAACTTAGGCCTGGGCAGGGTAGTGGGGGTTAGTTTTTCAGCACTCAGGTTATATTTAATCATGGCTGGCGGATGATGAGGCTTTTCTCTTTATGAAAGGTATTAGAGCAGCACTGTGTTTTCACTCAGCTTTACACTCTGCCCCCATGCTTTTCTTCCCCTGACCTGTGTTACCATGTGCCAGGGAAGAATTTGATAAAGTGACACCAGGCTCCCACTATCTCTACCTTTCTCTCCATCTCCCATCTCTGTCTCACATTCTAATAGTTCGTCTGGCAGCTCTGGACTGTCTCTCATCTCATCAGTGGGGTCACACCTCTGGGCTGCCCTTTTCCCTCTTCACCAGCACTCGCCTTGTCATTTATTTTACTGCTGAAATGGCCAGCAAACCGGCAGGCCTGATTCAATCTCTTACATCCTCAGGCTGATGTACCGGACAGAGTGCGATAGTGCTCGCAGAAATGAAGAGGGGCAGGGTTTAACTGTAGGAACATCAGGCTGTGGTGTCCTGCAACTTTCTGCACTCTGCTCATCCTTTGCTCTTTCCTCACTAACAACAACCTTCAGGGAGGGTTTTCTTGCACTATTCATTGTTAAAACACACACTCCTTGGCCAAGGAATTGCACTCTGACAGAATACTCTAGTATTCAACTTTCCCTTCGCATCCTTATGTGACTTTCCTCAACCCTAGTTGATCTGTACTACTTCTATTTAAGGGCCCTATTCTCTTTGATCGAACTAAAGTTACAGAGAAAAGTGAGAAGCATTGGGGAAGCTCCAGCAGGAGGGTTTACATACCCTTTCAACACTTTGAGAAGAGGGGATGCTCTACATTCTGCTTCATGTTGCACCCAGAGACTCTCCCCACTTCACTAGCATGCATCAGCAGACACTTGGTCATTAGGTAGATTGACAGTGATTGTCTGGCCTGCAGAGCTGAGGCAGCCTCTGCTCGGCTCAGATGCCTTCTTTGAAATGCACACATATAGATTTTGTGTGGGTGAACAGAATTAACAGAAAATGTTACAAGCTCAGGTAATCGATAAAGTGTGAAAGATGTGGCGGACAGTGTGGAAATCACATTTTGGACAGGTTACTACTTCATAATTGATTTGGCTTTAAGCAGCTACCTTTTTTACTTTAAAGCTGGTGGTTAGTGTCTCAGTGCTCCTTTTTCCCTGCACTAAAACGGCAAAAGGTGAAAGGTATGCTGTAGGATGTGATTTTATGCCCAAAGAGAGGAGTGATCAGAGTGTGGTGTTCTGTCTTACAGAACTTTGCCAATTGCTCTTTTCTTTTCAGTTTCTTAGATATTGCCTTATTTTGAGAGGGTGCCGAGACTAGTTTCCTCCTTTGTGTTCTGTGAGAGTTGGGCATGTCAAACTAAACGCTCTAGTATCTTATATCTTTCCTGTTGGATTAAGCTGTTTAGTAGCTGTTTTGACAACTGAGATTGAACTCAGATTGATTTCTATTTTTCCATTAGTTTATCCCTTTTCCATATCAGTTTTCATGTGAGTTTCTTTCTGTTTGCACATTCAGAAACAAATCTTCAGGAGGTTGGGACTGTCCTCTATTATTCATCGGTGGTAATGATGGAGAGGAGCTGGCAGGATCTGTGGACTTATTGATCCTGTCCTCTGGTTTCGTGCCTTACCTCCTGTGGGGGTGGAGGAAAGGAGGTGAGCTTAGCCCCGATGCATATCTCTTCTCAGGAGCTGAGATCTGGCCAACCCTATGTTTCTCTTCCCAGGCACTGAGACCTTGGTGCGTCATTTTTGTCTTGAGAGCCCTGTGTTGCTGTGATTTAGAGATACTAAAGTTTTGTCATGTTATCTGTTATTTCGAAAGGTCTGCTTTCTGTTGCTGTTGTTAATGGATTATTAAACATAAAGCGATTCCCTTTTTTCTATTTGTAAAATATTACACTTTGATTATGAATTAAAGCCCATAACCCCACAGATAGCAGTCATTCAGAAACTGTACAGTTTTAATGATCTCATGAATTGTGTGAGTTTTGGGTATTTTACTGTCTTAATGTGAATTCTTGAATGCATTATATTGGAGCCTTGCAGAGATTTTTGTGTCCTTGTGTTCCGCTGTCCATGTCTATGTATTTCTTCACTAAACCCACTGCCCCAGTATACAATGCAAGCAAGCTAAATTAGGCCAACCTCCTTTTAATACCGTGGAGAGGGGAGAAGCAGCCATTATGAATTATCCTTAATTACAGCCATTTCCTAAACTAATAAAGCCGCTGAATCTTTACTGCAAAGGTTAGTTTACCCAGCATGCATAAAAACCACTGCGTGTGTGTGGGTTCATGTCTGTGTGTGCGCGTATGGGTGCGGGAGAGCTGGATGGCTGGCTGGCAGCACCCATAGTCCCATTAATTTCACGTGGGTTCCCTATCACCAGCCACAGATGCCTATAGACACGTAAATGAGTCTCCAGCGAGTGGCGGGCTGCCTCCGCCAGCCAGCTCGGGCCTAATGGTCTGGAAAGCCAGCGTATGTGACGGAAGGAGATGAGGGCCTTATTTACACTGGCACACATTAGTGGATGGATGCTGATTCACTGATTAACACGTCAGCCTTTCCCACATCCCCCCCTCTCATGCCTCCCTCAGTTCACCTCTTTCCTCTGTACCTTCAAACCTTTATGCTCATAGTTACACACAATAATCTGACTATACAAAAAAATTACTTGCATAGCCTTTTTTTCTTTTTGTTTTTCTTCTTGAAATTTACTACACCATTCACAAGCTCATACCGGTAGGCATCTAGTACATACGCTAAAATACACACACACACACACAACATTGCCACTCTTGGAAATGCATGGTGGCAGGCTGCTGAGAACAGGGAAGCCATCTGTGAATGATGGCTCCTATGGAAAGATAATGTTTCCCATGCAGCACCGAGTGAGGCGCTGATGGAAGAAGATGACTTTTTGAATGGTTAAGTGGGTAAACGTTAGATCATGGCCACAGTGCTCCCATTTGCCTCACTCACCATCAATCCCTCCCTCTCCCCCTTGCTCTGCCTTTCTCTTTTTTCCCGTCTACTAGATTGTTTATTGAAAAAGCATGAGGAGGCCGCCGATAAGAGAGGCAAGGCTAATGCCGTGATTTGTGTCAGTCACGCCGTACAATTTGTTACAATCGCAACACTTATCACAATATAATATGTTTATTCTGGTCAATTAAGTGGCACAGGAAGGCTCCTGCATTTGAAGTGTCACATGCAAGATGGGACGGGGTGAGGGCGATCAAAGGAAATGGAACTAATCTAATTGTACAGCATCTCAAGCTGCTGCCACCTCCGTAGCCCTTGCCATCGCTATTCGGCTTATAAACTGATGCATTTTGAAGAAAAGAAGGAGACACAACTACAGGTTTACAGAAACAGAGGTGGCTAGGTGCTGATCTGTATCTAACGTGTTTGTTGAACAGATAAAGGCAGGTGCTGCACATGTATACAGTCAAACAAAGCAATCTGTTTTGTTTTGGGGGGTTTTTATATCAATTTTTGGCTTCACATATATGCACTTGCTTAGGTGTCATCAAACGTATTTAGACATTCAGTTCAGCACATACAGAGAGACGATGCTTGAAAAGCTAGATTGTAGTGCTTACCATACATATGCTCCGTAAACACAAGAAAGTGCTTGAACTTAGAGCATTTGCATTTAAACACAATCGTACACATCCCTCAGCAAAGAATAGGACATAGATGACATAAATGCAAAGCGTAAAAGTGCAATAAATATATATATATACAAGCACTGTTAATTTAAAATGCAAATACACTCAAAGAATAAATGGTTTATCAGCAGACTTTTTTTCCAGTTATACAACATCATGCACGCACGGTCACACACACAAACACACACACACTCACACACACACCTGGACATGTTTTGGCCTAGTCCAACATGGATCCCAAAAGAGTCACAGTATACATAAAAACAGGCCAGGCAGTGAAGGTGGACTGTGTAGCAAACCAGTGCTTCCATCGATCTGAGAGGGTTCATTAGGTAAGTGCTGACATCACAGATTGATGTCTCTTTAAACCAGTGCCTGCTGAGGAGCTGACAAGGAAAATCACCACTATTGACTCCCTTAGTGGTATTTGTGTGTGTGTCTGTGTATGCGTGTGCCTTCAACGTATTGTGTGATATGTACACGTGCCAGTAAAATGACCATGTGCGTACTAACATTTGGCACACAGCTGTATCTGTTTGTGCCTGTGTGTGAGTGCACAAGTGTGTTTTCCTAGAAGCCACATTACATATCCTTGTCTTTGATGGGCTCCTTGGGTGTAGGTGTTCACCAGTGTTGCCAGTTATACAACCAGCCATGCAGCTAAGGAGCCTGTCAGCCTGTTTCTGCTTTTACGCCACCATGCATCCATTTGCTATCACAGAGTAGGAAAGAGATGGAGTGGAAAATGGAGATAAAGAGGAAAGGAAAGAACGTTGCGTGGAGGAGTCATAGAGGGACTGAACAGAATCTCTCCCCATCTATATTTCATCAGCACAATTAGAAACTCTGTTTGTAATTATGTTGTGCAAGTTTCTGACTAATTTGCAATCCAGTGAAAACCCTGACATGGGGCAGCTTACATTCCATATGAGAGCTAAATGCTGTTTAGTTCAAATTTAGGATTTTGGTTTTTAAATTCTTGTCGAGGAACCAAAAAGTTATCTCTATATATGAACCCAGTTCCCCGAGCCTCTACTTGTCGATTGATTTGAGATGTCGTTTGTATCTGATGCTTTTCTCTAATTAAGATCAGGCTAGAATCAGTGGCATTGAGCGTCTCCACAAACCTATTGATTGGAATGGGGAAAGAGTCGGTGTTTGTGAGGACACAAGTGACAGGAGTGAAACTGCTGGAAACAGCCAAAGCATTAGACACACCAGATTGAGGAGACTGATGGTCCACAGTTTCCCCACTGCTGGTCTTTTTTAGATCACCTCTAGTTCAACTTAAAGTTAAAGTTTTCAAGAAATGTCTGGTGACATGCTGAAGAAGCACAGACAGTAGAATTTTGGTTATGCAACCACAACAGTGAACCTCTACTAATGGAATCATTTTTGACAGCATCAGGCTGATCATCATTTTCAAATTTAATGTTGCATTTGCAACACAGAATGATCTGTTAAGTGATCTGCATCTGTTGTGATACATCAATACTTTGTGGTGAAATGTTAAAGTGGCATTGATGCTTGGATCTCAGTGTCACCTACTCAGCAGTCTTAAGCTCTGATGACGATACAATAAGCATTGCCTCCAATAAACACCACGGTACCACATCTTGTAGCTTTAAATGAGCAATTGATTAGTTCCTTTGAAGAATGATGTAATCTCAGTGTTCTCGTGTCCATTTAAAATGTCTTTAAGTGATATATAGTTAAGGAGAAACAAAAGAAAATCACTTTATCTGGCATTAATAGTATCAATACACAACACGGTGTCTTGAAGGAAGCAAGAAAAAGTGAAACAACTAGAAAAGTTTTCTTGTACTTTATTTTATCATGAGCTGAGCATAATGCAAAGTGTTAGGATTGAAAAATGTGCAGAACTGAAGGCAAGATTCCCTTCTAGGCCATCACCACCAGAGGCACATCGCTATTGGCTGCCTCCAGGAGATTAAAGAGAATAATTGCCAGCTGATTGGCTGTTTAATATTTCATGGACCTTTGATGCACTGGGTGTTTGTATTACCTTTATCAGCAGGCATAATAATAGGATAGGCTTTGACTCACTTAAGTAAAACAGGCTTTTTCACAGTACAGGAATTGCTACTCTTCTTTTGAGCAAAAATGAACACAATAGACTGTCAGTATATTTTTATGGGCTATACAATATGATATATGATCATTTGAACTGATCAATACTATTGGTATCACAGAAAGATATATATATATATATGTATATCTGTCGGCGCATAGGTGTGTGTTTCATATAATTTGTTGATTACGCTTTCTAATAAGTACTGAAGATGCAATGATGGATTTCATCTTACATTGTAACTGCGTATAATATTTATATTTTTCAGTGCTGAATACATAATAAACTGAATACAAAATAAACCTCCAGTGTAATTTATGCACAATATATAACGTCTATAACTACTACAACTATAGCAGTTGTGGTACTGCAGTTGAGAGCACACAAGCTGCAACAACAGTAGAACATTTATAGTACTACTACTGTTTATTTCAGGACTGTTCATATTTTCAGCAATTTAAAATTTGGGAAATCCTTCTGTCTTAACTCTAGACAGTAAAACTACTGTGTTTTACCGGCACTTGCATGAGTATGAGCGTATATGAGAGAGTATATGAGCTAGCTGTGCTAGCTCCTCCCAGATCAGGGACAGCTGCCATTGACGGTCCCATGTTCGTACCTCTGCCTGATGACACTAATCTCTTTCTGTAGGTGACCTACCTCCTCTTTCCAAATCTGTCGGCGCATAGGTGTGTGTGTGTGTGTGTGTTTGTGTTGTGTGATGGTTGCCGCGGATGTCTCCTCTGTGGTTCCGCTTCGGAGGTCCAGGAATGGTGAGCTTCTCATGGTTGTCACTTTGAGGTGTGAGAGCAATCATTTCCTTGGACAACAGTCCCATCCTCATCCCTGCTTCCCGCCTGCTCGGATTAGTTCCTCTTGCTAAGAAAATTTGCATCCAGAATATTTTCTCCTAATTTATTTTTTCACTATATTTCTAGTTTTCTTTTCTTTCTTTTTTTTTCTTCCATCTGTGTCTCTTTCACTGCCCTTCTCTGTTTCCTTTCTCCTTGTTTTCCCCTGGACGCTGTAGAGCATTTTATTACAGTTGTCAGAAGGAGTAACAATTCTATTGTGGGGTGATTACAACAGGGTGTTTTACCCACAGATCACCAGAGCAATTAAAATCTGTAAATAAGGCTACCCATGATGCCTCAGTCCAAACAATGGGGTCCCATAGGAAGTGTTTGTTTGAAGGAGAACAGTGGAAGTGAGTTTCTCTTCCTTTTACTCTCACTCTCTCTCTCTCTGGTTCTTTCCCTCATTAATTAGGATATGCTCCTTCAACCCAACATGACTGTGTCGATGGGCAGCTCTGCACAATCAGTGTGACACATATTTCAGACACAAGATGAAGTTGTTTACTTTTGTGTCAGACCATGCATTGCGCCACTACACTTTTGTTTTGCAGAATGGAAGAGACAATGCAGGCCTAATTGTGCCAGTTACAGCTGTTAGGGAGAGGAAAGAGAAAGACTTGTGCCAGCTACCGTGAAAAGGAAAGTAGGGACTCTCTTGTGCATCTGTGTCTGACACCCGTGCAAACAACACTTACGATAAGGATGTTTTAATGATAACTCTCACAAACTTTTGTTGGATGTCGGTTTTGAGCACTATTTAAGTAATTTGAGAAAATACCAATTGGCAAAAAAAGAATCAGTCTGACTATGACTCTTAAGTTGAAAGTCCCTTAACTCCTGTCATGTCATTTGGCCTGTATTTCTTCCAATCACTTGGCAGTGTATCACAATTGTGCCCTGCCATAGTCAAAGGACAGTTCTGCCAGGTAATGTCATATTATTTCAGTGAACAACTGCATTAGGAATCAAGCTATCCATCAGCACAGAGGGATACTATAATTCCAGTTTAGCCTTTAAACCTGGGTTGCTGTTAACTACCTGGTTCACAGCAGTGCATAAAGTGATGCAAGCACTCTAAATTACTTCTTAATGTTTCTTTTCTTTGTAGAGACAAAAGAGCTCTTTGTAGTTTTGTGGGAAGACATGTGGAACATGTCATGTATTTCGTGTCAGGATGTGTGTGTATCGCTTCCGCAACCACCCCCACCCCACTTCATAAATTACTCACGATTGGAGTTTGGGCAGGTTGGTAAAGGAACCAGATAGATAGAAAGAGGACGACCGTGGGAGTATTGCAGCTCAACACAGCACCATGATGATGCCAGACTCCAGGGGCCTAACCAGAGGCTATATGCCTTATCAAGATCCTGTTTACAGCCAGCCAAAGAAGCTGCCAGCCACCCATTTCCATAATGCTGCCTGCGGTCCTCCGCGGAAACTAATTTATCTGTGCCGGAGATGCACCATGATGTTGCCTGTTCTGTACCCCTCTCACTTTGTATTCTGTATGTTGTGTTTCTTTCTTTTGTTTCTATCTGTTTTTTTCCCTTTCTCATCTTATCCTCACTCCTTATTTACTGTTTCTTTTTCTTCTAACTCTTGATGAACTAATTTTTTCTTGCCCTTCTTCCAGCCACAACCCCTTAATTCTGTCTTTTTCTATCTGTTTGAATCACTTATTGCTACCCAACACAGTATATATAACACATCAGCTTAATTTTTGGTAAGGATAGGCGAAGAATTAAAAGCAAAATCAATAAATAAAAAGAGAATTGCTGCTTAGAGAGATCCAAGAGTCAGTAATTAAACCCATACAAAATTTAACTGAATGGAACTAAATATATGGCACTGCCCGCTTGTGTATTTGTGATCTTCTTTTTACACTCTTGTTATACCCATCTCTGTGTGAGTCTGCCATCTTCAGCTTTCCTCCTTGTACTTTTTTATCATATGTTTGTGCCGATTTTTTTCAGCTTGAGCCACTTGTGTAGTTGCCATGTTCCTGTGCCTGTACATCAGTGAGCATCTGCTCTTTCAACAAGGTCCCTATGGCCTCAAATGTCAGACCAAGCAGCTGCCAGACAAGTGCATTGTGCAGCAGGCTTGTGTTTTGCCTCCTCCTATCCCTCCACTTCATGTTCTGTGATGTTAACTGTGATTGAAAGTAAGTAGGCAGCAGCAACTGGAGGAGGAATGATGAGAAAGGTCTCTGTTTTTAAAGAATTCTGTCCTTGCAGTACTGCACGGCTGTTCTCCGGGGCTTTTGGCCAGGTGGGAGTAGGCGTTATGTTGTGCATTAGGAACAGCTTCCTCTGCCCCCTTGTGTGAAAGACCACTGCAATGGAAAGCCATTTGTAGTTCATCAATGCTGAGGTCCATGTACTATGGATTATCAGGGGACAAACAGCATGTGCACTTGAATCTCATGTGTGCACATGTTTGAATATGGTTCTGTATGCTCTTGTACACGGATTGTTGATTCCCTGCTGTTTATCATAGTATGGATAGTGCAATAATATGTCACTGGATGCCCGTTTCAGAGTATACATTGTTTTGCGTATTTCTTTGTGTGATCAAGTAGTCACAGGATGTGAGCACTGATGCGGAAGAGATGGAGGGTGAAGAGACAAGCAGGTACCCCCCTGGAGGGACCTTGGGGGCAGCAGGCCAGGGGTAGCCCCTCTAGCTCCCTCACAGCACACACTGGTTTGCTCTCAGACACTGCTATTGATTTGTCCACTAGATAAGACCACAGGTTAGCTGCTCTACTAAGTATTGCTCTTTTCACCTCCCTTTGGCTGCAAACAAATCCTGGAGACTGGTTCCATTTGATGTTAGCTGATGTTCCTTTAGACTTATTTTTTCTACCAACACTACTTAACCATGGCATAAAGCAGGTATAAGCCATCACAGCGCACTGTGAGACTCACTCTTGCCCCATAAATGACCCAACCCTAAACTAGCATACTTCTCTATTGTCTTATCCTGAAGCTGTAGGAAGCCATGAGTTCAATTCTGTGGCAGGTCTACAAGCTGTGAGAAAAGGGACTTTAGCTGTCAATCAATCCGCCTTCATTTCAAGATGCCAGAAAGTACAAATTCTGTGTTAATTCAAGCCTAAAGTAGATTAGTCCAAACCGTAAGTTGAAATTGTGCCTGTACTTTGGTATATGTGATCAACATGTGCAGCAAAGTGTAAGGTTTGAACCTGACAGATTTAGATGGGAGCCAAGGCAACTCTTGATCAGCCTAAGACAGTTCATCTCATTGCCAAGTTCTTATGTGATCGGAAGTCAGTCGGCAGCACCTCAGTGCTCACTGACAGATGGATGAATCAAGTCTTCAAAAGGCTTCATCGGTGACACATTAACATGAGCCGAGCTTCCTAGAGGACTCTGAATTCTGAGCTGTCACAGGTGGCAGATGAGATAAAGCTACTATGCCGCTCTGCTTGTTTCGTAACATAACCTAACTCATGTTGAGAAAAAAAAGTTGGCACCTGCTTGACATCAATTAAAAAGCAGTTTGAGATGTGAGGGATGGCTGTTGTAGCATGTCTTGTATTTTTAATTAAAACAACCTCCTCTGAGTCATCATCAGCTTTTCATGTGTCCGAAGTCAGAACAGGTGTGAAGGTAAAACAAAGAACAGTGAAGAAAAGGAACACCACAAGGGTGTGGGTGTAACATAACTTCCCACGCATCGTAAGCTAGTATGTCCTTACAAGACATTGCAACATGCTTTATCATTGTTAATCAGAAAACTGCAGTGTAGGACAACAAAATACCAGCTTGTCATATTGTTTGTTTTTCTTTTGCGCATAGTTACGTGTCATTTATCATGGCAGAGAGCCAGACCTGTTAGTGTGTGGTAAACTGGTTCTCTCTTGGATGAGAAATTGAGGCTGTTACCAGCAGTGTCAGTAGCTGAGGGTTGCATGCAAAATTTAACTGAATGGAACAGGCATCATGAAGGATATCAATAATTTTGAATGGTAAATTTTCAGACTACAAGATATTTTCTGGTGCAGTGGCATAGTTAGAAATGTACTGCCTTTTTCACTCCGATGCATTGCAGCAATTTGTCAAGACATAACAAAAGCTGCCAAAAGTAACAGCTCAGATGCGGTAGTTTGAACACAATTAAAATAATAAAATAATAATGTGACCAGTAGAACCATAAAGCATTTTACTAACCTTTGATCCAATTTTTACTGGACTCTTATTAAATCAGAATCAGAATACTTTATTAATCCCTGAGGAAATTATGTAACAACTGAAACAGAATGCATGCCGATTGACTCATGCGCACAACAAAACTGTTGCACAAAAAATAAGGGAGAAGCACCGAAACTCATAATAGTTTGAATCAAAACTAGAAGCATTTTATACATGACAACCCAAAGTGTCCAAAATTCCAGTACGTCTTAAAAAGCAGCAAAAACAAAACAGAAAACATGGAAGGTACTAAAAAGAAAGAGTTACATCAGTCACTGATACTAACACTACCTAAAATGTGTAATTAATATGATAATTAAATGCAGTCGAAGGATCATGGCAAGTACTGCTGCTAAAAATCATGCCACCCTGCTCGACCCTTTTGTTTAAGGTGTTATCGTATCTACCATCTGCATAGAAATTTATTGATATATTAATCTAATGTAAAACTGTAGAGATGCTACTTATTGAAATATGGAGAATGCTTTTGACCTGCACTCAAAAAACTCTGTTTTAACCTTCCACTTTATATGAGGCTCTTAGCTACTCATAGCTGCAACTTTTTATCTACTTATCAATAGCACTTACCTACAACATGAACGGGGAGGACAGGGACTAATTGTAGGGACAAATGTTCCTGACTGTGGGGTTTGTAGTTGTCTGGGCCTAGTCCAGGCCCTGTTTATCTCAACCTCTGTTGGCAGTCATACACACACCACACGCACTATGCTCTGATTTAACCAGAGGCAAAGCCCTCGCAAACCCTCACTCTTTCTCATCAAAGATTCATAAAGGCAAGGTTCTCAATGATTTTCTGTCTCTTCCCGTATTCACAGCTTGTTGTCCTCACCCTCCCTGTCTCCTGCCAGTCAGACAGCGGAAGTCAGGCGGAATTACAGCTGAAGTGGCCGCTGGCTCCGTGTGTGTGTGCGTGTGTATGTGTGTATACGTGAATGTTGGTGTCTGTGGGTTTATGGCATGTGTGCTTGCACTGGTAGGCGTTAGGTGGAGAAACGGGGTAGCACATGGTCACAAAGGCAAGGACACGGATGGACAGTGGCATGTTGATGTTGTACTAAAAATGTTAGGAGCCCCCATGTTGGGAAAAGAGTTAGTCCCCACCCTCTCTTCTCTTCCCCTCATTCACTCCTTCCGCTGTTCTTTGTCTTCCTTTCCAACCCCTGAGCCCTGTGTGCTGTGGCAGCTTCCACACTGGATCTAAAACTAGCTCAATCAGAGCCCCACTCACCATGCCCAGGGCACACCATCTGTAGCCCTCTGAGTCCTTCCGTGTGTGTGTGTGTGACTATGTCAGTGTGTGTTTACCTCCCTATTTATGTGTGTGTCCATTTGTGCGCAAGCTTAGAAGCATGAGTGTGAGTATGTGTGTCTGCAAACCCAAAGCACCGTGCCTCAGCCTGTTAGTCTTGGTACTTACCAGGCTTAGCCAGATGAGGGCCACTCAGCCTGGATCTAATTCCTTCGACTCTGGCAGCACTTCACTCCTGGCTCTTTTTGCCTCTCAAGTGTGCATCTGCGACCTTGGCTGACATCAGAGAGGGTTAAACTGTGGACTTGGAGATGTGGCCACAGTGATTGAGCTGTAAGCTAGTTTCTGGATCAGAGCTTCCGAACAGCCATCTGGGTGTCTGTGGGGCTCAGAAAGAGGTTATCCCTCTCTTAGACCCCACAGCTGACCCTGGATCAGCTGTGACAGCAGAGAATTTAGTATGAAGCATCCTCGCTGGGATAGGTGGTACACAGTGGGGACGTTTGTGGAGTGAAAAAAATCATTAAGAGGGGAAACTAATAAAGTTGATCTCTGTTACCATGTTAGCCGTAATCCCTGTGCTTTTATTATGAAGAAGTCTGCTCATCACCTTTGATGTCTTTGTGGCAGATAGCCCAACCTGTATTAGCTTCAGCTCTTTTTTTTTCTTTGTAACTGCTTGAACAATGAACATCACATACATATTTCTTTTTTCACACACCAATAAAAGTATGACTAAGGGTTGGGTTCTATGAAACACAGTCCTCAGTTTTGCCGGTGTGGTAGTTATTACACTGTGTACCGATATTGTCAATACAAACAGAATATAATTAAGTACCTGTTAGACCACAAAGCGCTTCTTTTTCAACACCCAGAACACATTTCAATGAGTGATTCACACCATCATGCATCAACTTATCTACATAGACAGGTACTTGAATAGTGCCACCCAGACACATGCACACCATTGTATTGCACTGTGTGAACCTTTTGCATCCTGTTCTGTGCAGTGCCTCAGGGCCTAGCCTGGCTGGTCTTCCAAACAAATTGCTGGCTGTTCACAACGTTTTAAATGCTGAGTCCCTCTAATTACACTATTTACTTAATAGGGTGAAACAAAACTCGTGTTCACGCAGCAGGAGTACCAGGTGATGCAGAAGTTCAAACACCTGGCGAAAAGCACTCCTCTGGCACGGATGCACAGTATACACATGTGCATGCATGAATGCACACACACACTCACATACTGTGATGCAAATACTAGAGGTTTCTTTCATGGTTGGATTAGACACTTTACCAACTTTTGGAATTTTTTTTTTTTGTTCATACTTTCTTGTTTACTGTGGGAAAAAGGCATCTGGAAAAGTGTAGCTCATTAGTTACTGTATACCCAGTCTGACATTTTCGGAATTAGTTCTTCCTCTACTGTAAACAGAGTGAGTAATGCCCATATGGGAATGTGTGCATCATCTCCTACTTTGTGCTACTCCTTTGTTTGTTCATTTTAAAGGTTACACAAAAATGGCATTCTACCTGTTAGATATGTTTACCCAATATAAAAAATCCTGCTTTTAATGCTGTATGCATACAGCATTAAAAACAAGCATTTTGCTGTTTGTTTTTGCAAGAACTTTTCAATGATTGTCACATTATAGCCTATTCCTGGACTAGACCAGTTTATGAGTTTGAAGATTTATGACTGTTTCAGTGGGGCGTGTTTACGATCACTGGTTTGCTGTGCCTATTATGTGATCTCATTATGACAAGCTGTGTCAACATTGATGTGACAGTTTGCATGCAGTTTTAACAAAATGTGATATTTATCCAAATATGTTTCCTGCGCTTGAAAAGTTGCTTGTTTGTTCCCATGCTTTGTTTAAAGAGGATAGCAAAGTCACTTTCTTTTTTTAAAGAACTGGAATATACCCATTTATGAAACCAAATATCTGTTGTGCAACTGTTTGAAAACTTCTATCTCACGGTTGTGCTTTAAACAAAGACTCCAAAACTTAAAAACACATCCCCTAGAGAAAGAAGGATGACTTGTATCTAGGCAATTTAGGTTACAATACACTATAATTAGCTTTGCTAAGTTGACCCTGCCATTGTCACCTGAAAACAGGTGGGAATTGTGCCTAGGCTGAAACAAACTTATCATATGACTGGGGTCAGGTATTGTCCAGTGGCTCAGTTGTATTGCTTTTGAGGCAAGCCTCATTCATCATCAGCTTTATTGCACCATTCAGATGATGCCCACAAGGCACTAACACTTGGCCAAGAGGGAGGGAGCATACAGTGCAGGGTAGGGAGGGATAAGGGTTAAAAATGATTGTTTTACAAGATCACTTTCCGCACAACAAGTTTTCACAGCAATGGTATGCCATTTCTCTGAAAAGCTAAGAGTTACCGCTCCCAATGCCACATTAACCATCTTCCGTATTCCATGACAGCAGATTTATAGCCTTCCAACGGCGAGCTGCGAAAAAGTGCAATTGCTCACAGGCTTGTAACCTCTTTACCCTCGTCATCAAGTCCCCTTGTTGCTCCATTTTCTCTCCTGGGCTTTATAAATAAACAGCATCATCAAGAAAAACTTTTAGTGTCTTTTCACAACCATCTCTAATTGGTTTTGCATGTATACATAGAAATGTTTCAACCTGGTATTTAGCCACGTGTAACTGATTTTGGTCCATGTGTTCAGCTAGGCCAGCATCCCTGCATAGTGTTAGCTTTGTGGTATTACTAAAACTGATCAGAATGAACTTTTTTTCTTTGATTTGCTTTGTATTTTTTACTTTTCTTCCTGTTGAACAATTTTATATCCTGGTACAAGTATGCCACAGCTCCTCTCATTCCTCTCTAGACAACCAGTCAACGTGGAGCATGCAAAACAGATATATAACCTTTATTTCCCTGTTGCTGTCTCTCTAGCTCTCTCTCTCTCTCTCTCACACACACACACACACACACACACACACACACACACACACACACACACACACACACACACACACACACACACACACACATTTTCTCTCTGTGAGGTTCTCTCACAGACATTGACACACAAATGCACACAGCCTTAAGCGGTGATCTGTCTCTTCAACCCTTGCCGGAAAAGAAACGGCCAGGAGGATCCTCTCTGTTTGTCCTAAAACTCCCTTTTTATTGGAACCTGTTTGCATTTGAACAATAGTTGTCTCCTCATAAATTTTGCGCCTGTGTTGACATTAGACCACATTCTATCCCATTGCCTGAGGAGGAGAAAGAGCAGGCCAGGGTGTTTGGTAATTTGTTACACAGTTAAGCACCTAATGGACATCCACCTGGTTTTTGAGAGTAGTAGCTGTAGTTCAGGGGCTTGCCTCTGTTGCACGTCAAGACTGCAATAGTATTTTATTGCTGCCAATTATGAAGTCTGTTTAGAGGCTACCTAACTCTGTGTGTGTTTTTCTGTTACATCTGGTTCTCCCTGCTCTAAATGGGGCAGCCAGCCAAACCACATCAAACAATTAGGGTGTGAAGCAGGTAGAGACTGTGCAGGTATAACAAAACTTCCCTGTTTCTGTTGTTGACTTCAAGTAACTCTACTAAAAGTACATGGGCCGATGAAAGCTCATGGTCCTGTGTTTCCAACTGGCTGGGGATACCAGTAATGAGCCTTATTTGTTTCATGTGGTTTAATGAACAGTCCAGACTGCAGCTGGCAAGAGGGAGACCTCACAGAGTTTGAGGAAGGTACCCATGTTCCCTGGCAGAATCATTGTTCCCAGCACCAGCAGAGCCATTGTGGCACGTGAGTGGGTGGGTGTGTTGAAAGGGCCACGCGGCACCCACTTTATCTCTTGCCCCTCCTTCTTGCTCATGCAATTTTGCGTGGTTTCTGCAACCATTAATTAAAGGGAAAAAGAGTGCATCAGATGTTAGTTTTATTAGCCTAGGCTCCTTAGAGGGAATCAGAATGAAAGGAACATATGTCATGCATTTGATGATGCCCCTCCCTCTCCGTTTCTCTCCCCACAATTGCCCACCTCACACATTCACAAAGTGTACAGTCAGCAGCTGTCTGCAGACACAATAGCATTTGATTGATCCTGAGGAAACGGTTAAGACGCTGCCCTACCCACGCTTTCTTTCTGGCTGGCTGGCTGGCTCACATTTTGCACCACTTTACATTTAACGCTGAATGTGGCAGTGATTGGGATAATAGGATGGTGGTTAGGGATCTAAGGCACTGTTCAGGCTCTAATGAGGACAGCCCTCAGAGCACCCAGGACCTTGGAGTCCTGGGTGGTGTATGTTGAGATCTAAAGCCTGACACTTAACAGGTTGGACGTTGTTCTGAAAATTATGTCCCTGTTATACTGGCCTCTACACAACATCATTAACAGAAAATTTCCAAGAAAAAGTTTGTGCACCCTTTGCATTTTCCAGTTAATTACTTGTAACCTTTATCTGATCTTAATCTAAGCAGTCTTAATGTAATATGTAAACCACTGTGCCAGTAACTTTTAAAAAAGCTGCTTTGAGCCACTTGTTACAATTAAAGAGATGTGATTGATAATATTAGTTGCAGACATGTCCTTCTCTATACAACACATATGGAAAGTTTTCCACATTTTGTTATATTTCAGGATTTAAGAATCATTTTGACGTGGATTAGTTTCTTCTTTTATTCATTAATTTACTAACAGTGTTCCACAATTACATCACAAAAATAAAAATAAGGTTTTTGGAATCTTTTACTAATTTGCTAAAATGAAAGGCTGAAATATCTCATTTCCATTATTAGTACTTGGATAAAGTACTTTTGGTGGTAGCAGCCTCGAGTCTCCTTGCGCATTAAGCTGCAAGCTTAGCAAACCTTTTGTTGGAGGTTTCCACCAATTTTTCTTGAAAGAATTTCTCTAACCAAATTTGATAACATGTTGATTCACAGCCATTCTCAGGTCTCCTCAGAAATATTCCTTTGAGTTCAAGTCCAGTGTTTGGCTTAGACGCCCCAAGACTACTGCAAAGCTTTGTTTATGGAAGACAGTCTTTAGATTTCAACAAGGTTATTCCTGGGGAATAATCTTGTTGTTCATTTTTTCATCCTTGTCTCATTAATAGGTTTACTTAAATCTTTATTCAGGATAAGATTCATACCAAAAAAAGATTGATGTCAGTGGAAAGACAGCAGTGGAAGAAACCACAAAAGAAAGAAACCATAAAAAAGGTTAGAACCACTGCATCACAGCTCAGGTTTGTACAAGACTGCCTTGCTCTTCTAGGGAAATGTGCTGACTGCAGATAAAAAAAAATGTTGGATTTTCTTTTCTTTTTTGTTAGAAAAATGCAGGTACATTCAGATGTTCATTTACCTTTAACAGCCTGTTCCATAACCGATTGCTCAATATGTTTAATAGAGACATGAAAGGTACAACAGCGTATTATTAGTTTAGTCAGATCTTCTGTAATTAGGATTTGGAAGATCACATCACTGTTGATGAGAAATTCTCGTAATTCCAAAGATTTCACAAACTGTCTGTTGCCCTTGCAGCTTGCAAAACACAGCATGTGAATAAATACTGTCTGTCCATATCTCTTAGCCATTATACCGTATCAAATCACATACAAAGACAGATGTGCTTAATCACTCATTTCTTACACAATATTGTATATATAGAATGTAGATGGATAATATACTTCTTTCTTCTCACTCCTTGGGACTTGATTGCATGCCTTACCTTCAGGGGCAGGCTGATTTATGAGACACATGCCTGTTTTTTCATGACTTGTTTGATTGCATTCTCAGCTATCGGGCACATAGGCTGCCAAAACTATAAAAATTCACACCTGCACAGAACTCCTAGTCAGATGAACATCAGGCAAAGCATGGGGAAGCAGGTGATCTGAGGTATGCTGTTTCCCTTGATCATAATCACAATGACATGATTGATTAATGTTCATTGTATCTTTACAAAAGTCTTATTTTTAGGTCCAGTTTGAACATTGCGTAGGGCTTGGCACATACTTTGGTCGTGAATCTCGGTACACCACCCATTCTAATATTGTTCTCTAAGCTTGTGTTTTTCTTTTAGTTGCTAATGATACAAATATGAAAAGTAGGGAAAATATAACTTCACGTTCTCACAAGTTTTAAAAAGATATCTGCCATTGCCTAATCATTTCCTGAATACCCCAAATCAAACATCCCAAGCTGTCTATTCCCATGTCATTACAAATGACCTTCTGTAGAAATAATGCAATAAGTGTTGTCTCCTATCTACATTCTCTGGGTACTTTTTCACTTGGCCTGACACAATTGTGCATTTATCAGTGTAATTGCATGAGTCGGAAGCAGTGATGTTGTCTATTAGGCGGATTTCCATCCTGTTAAGAGCAGAGGGCCTTTTAATGTATGGCCCTGGTTGAGTGTACTGCTACACAATTACACACTGGCCAGAGATTGAGTGGGCTGATGATGCTGTTGATTGGGATGGTGCTGATGGCAGTGATGATATTGGACCACCCTGCACTCTTCTAACAAGCCTTTCAGAGAGCATCTAAGAGGGAAACAACAAAGTGAAACCGAGGTTAATCATTTTATTTACTCCCTTTTTCTCTCCCTCTCGTTCCCCTACCTCTCCTTCTGCCTTTCCTTTCTTTAACCAAGTGATGGAGCTCGGACCATGGAGCGGGGGGGAGGAAATCGATGGGGAGCGCATTACAGTAAAACGTATTGATTAGGAGACCTGCGAGCAGTGTGTTGGTCGCAGAGATGGTGGAATGATGCAATGCTTAAAGGAATTTATCCTTTGACTTTTACATTAACCTTTTATTGACTGCTTTGCCTGTCCATAATTAACACTCACTTTAGCTAAAGTGGTTAGTTTGAGCGCAAAGGGGGCTCCAGCCCTTATTGCAGCAAGGGCCGTGGCGCTCCCACCCCAGCCGCAGTTCAAGTGCACTGTGCTGCATGGAGGGAAAGGCCTCTGTGGAATTGAGGCGATAGAATGCTAGATACCTTTCACATTAGCATACCATTTTAGCGGGGGCCTGCTAGGCTATAAGGTTTCAGGGCAAATTGAAATGAGTGATTGTATTGCCAATCTCTCTTGACCGAGCGCCAGATGGGATAGTTAGGCCCATATCTGTCTGGGGTTAATCCATTGGAACAGCCTGGACTCACAAACACAACCTCTCCCTCCTCCACCCACACCCTCACATGCACATGCACACCTCTTTGTCTTTGACCTTAACTTTAAGGTGGACTGTTCTGCCATGGGAAAGTCTTTTGGTGAGCCTTGTTTGTACGCCACTGCGGCTTAGACAGAATTTCTAGCAAGAGCCCATGAGAGCTTAAAGCACCTCGCTTGATATTGACTTTTTGTTTGGTTCCATTTTAGCAGTCAGGGGACGGTACTCTGTGAACAGTGATAGACTGTGTAAAAGTGCGTGCTGAATTACCTACACTATATTATCTTTGATAGTCTTCCAGTCTCGATATCTTTTATATCTCTGGTAAACCTGGCACCTTCTATTTGCAAGCTAATGTTGCAAGATCTGTTGTCAAATAAATGCAGTATCTCTGTTGAAGTGAGCTACTCAGTTTTTTTTTATGGTATGTAGCCTTTCATTATGAGTCAGGGCAGTAGAGAAGAAGCAAGTGTTTTCTCTCATAGCTCTGGAGCATGAATACTTAATCACACCAAATCAAAAGCCTGGGTTCCCTTGGTCTATGGTGTCCTCAAGCTGATGTCAGCAGAACCACAGTTTGTGTGTGTGTGCGCGTGTGTGCATGCTGTCTGGGTCAGTTTGCACTTGCACACTCTGTAGATACGTATGCCAGCCATGTCCCCCTCCTCCTCCTCCTCCTCCTCCTCCTCCTTCTCTGAAGTGGTGCTTCCTTTAATTCGCACCCTAAATAAATGATGAGAACATTTAAACACACGGCTCGTCGCAAAGCCCCAAGGTCGCCTAATCGTATTATTTATGAAGTGATGTGCTACATAATGGTACTTAGTGCATGTTAACAGATGCTATTATCAGGCCCTGATCCAGAGCACAGAAGATATATTGGACAGTGGATGTTAATGCTGCTCCTCACCACCATAATGCAGGAGATCCTTAAAGGGCTAACCGCACCAAAATGCAGCACTTAGGCAGAGGGCCAGTTAAACATTAAGTGGCTCATGTGAATATATATAACCACAAATTGTGGCAGCCCTCGGTTGTCCCCTAACACTTGAACATTCCCTCATCCCATCCACAACCGATCCTCATATCCTGCTGTTCAGCTCTCTGTGGCCCCTCCTTCAGTCACTAGCCACAAGGTGGTGGTGACTGTGTGCATTTGTCTGTGTTATGGGTTTGTTCGGGGGGTTTTTAGGGTGTGCATAGGGTAAAGAGATATGACAAGACAGACCCTGGCATAATGATTGAATGGAAAAAAGAACTGGCCCCGTTTCTGTAGATAGGAAATCTTAGGTCACTATTCACAAGCACACAAGGACACACTACACACACGCAACATACAAATGCCATCCTCCATCTCTCCCTCTTGCACCTCCAGGTCAGAGGTCACCCTCATCTGTCAAGAAGCAGAGGGAGGGTAGATTTACAATGACAGCAGAGAGCAACACAGAGTCACAGCAGTAAATATTTACACAGGTCTAACAAAAGATGCGGCTAAGGTCTGTAGGGGTTCCAAGCACTGTAGAAATTACAACTAACCTCAGATTATTAATCATACAAAAATCACGCAGTGACATGAAGAGGCAGGATTTCTCACTGCTCTGTCATTATTGCAACAAGAGAGAGTGATGTTCTTGTGAAAGCATCCTGCAGTGTGTGCCTGTATGTTTGTAAGATGAATGGGGCATTAATCATGATACATGATATCATGGTTTCCCATCACCTTAATGCTGTTGCAACACTTCACTGATGTGTCACATCTCTGTTTTTCTCATCTCCATTCAGTTCAAGTTTTACTGGCTTGGGAGTTTCCAAGTATTTCAGTAGTTTCAAACCAAATTGCATACAGATACATCATTTAAATGCCCTCAACAATATCTAGTGAAGAGAAAAACATTTCTTTGTTTATTTGTAATAAAACTGCATGCTGTTTCTTTTGTGGATCATACAGAGACAAACTTACTCTCTCCTGTCCTGGTGGTTCTGCCTGGACAAAGTATTACTGTGAGTCATAAAAACAAAAGGAGGCAGAATACTGTTAAAAAACTTGCCTCCTGGTCAAACTCACAATAGAGATTTTGGCTTTTAAAACAAGTTTAAACAAACACATACATCATTGCCTAAACAACTTGACTTTTTTTTGGAAATTATGCCCTTAAATTGCTCTTCATTGACTAGATAAAAACACGATAGAAAGATCTCTGTTTATCTTTATCTACTAGAGTTCCACCATCATTGACAAGTATTAGTTAGTGTTAGTATTTACTTGTAAACATATATCATAAAACTTTCAGATGAAAGCTTGGTTTTAATGTAGGGTTTTGGCAAGCTGTAGTAGGATTCAATTTAAGTATAAAAAATAAAAACATGAAGAAAGTTTTGTGAGTGGGGTGAGACGTGGCCTTTTGGTGAGGAGTCTCTACCTACTGGCTTTAACGGGAGGGAGGAGTAAATGGGATTTTTTTGTTTCCTGTGTTCTGTCGCCTCAGGTGCCACTCAAGTCTGGCCCAGACATTGCCCCCTGAGGAGGCCCCAGTGGACCGGCCCTTCTGGGGTGTGGATGACCCCAGCATGCCTCTGCCCTTTGATCTGGCTGACATCATTAACAGAGTGGAGTCACTGCTCTGGAGGTGAGTCTAAGATTTGACACGTTGAAATGTGTTTATGTACACACTGAATACATGTATCTGTCTCATGCAGCATAGATCTAGTCGCAGAGGATTCACTTATTCATTCATTACCCAGCTGTGGTCATCTGTGAACAATGCTGTTGTTGTTATTTAATATTAGTTAAATTGTCCAAATGATTAAGTAAACCAAATGACAACGTTAAAATAAATAAATAATTCTAATTGGCGTTGACAGACACTGGTATTTTGGTTTCAGTTTTAAGCTTTGGAATCTCATGCTTTTAAAATGGTATGGATTTGTCACTTCATGCACAACTAGACACCTTACATGTTGTCATACTTTAAATATGTGCACCTGCTCCGCAAGTCGTGTCATAGACCCTTGTAAAAATTGTGAGGAATTCCTTGGAGTTGCTATTTGCAATGGCAAATACATGACATTGGGTGTAATTGGTCTTCCTGTTGGCATGAATCCTAGGTCCTGCTGATTTTGCATGGAGACATCTATAGTCTTTTGTTGACCTGCATCTAAAACACAAGTTAACTTCACATGAGATCTTATGTTCAGTCACAATATCTGATCAAATTTGACCTCTGTCCATTTCTTCTCTTTCTCTGACAGGATGTAAAGATGGATAGAGGAAACAAGGAAGCAAGAAAAAAAAAGACCCACCAGCTTTTCTGAATGATCCCCACATTAGCTGAGGGGACAGACCAGATTGATTTCCTTTTGATTAGGCCATCTACATCACCCCCGACTCCACCCTCCACTACCCCAGCTGACCCCAGCATCTCAGTCACCCCAACTTGGATTGGCTGGAAGGAAACCAACACAGTAGATCAAGAATAGTGCTTCAGTAACATGCTAACAAACGCAATGCTTAGCACCAAGCCACTAGTGTCACAACGGTCTAACAAAACATATATGGAACCCGCATTTCAGTGTTAACATACAACATTGTGTTACTATTTATTATTTCAGTGTACTTTGTTACCTAATCTCATGTAACCCAGACATGCTTTTATCAGTGGATTGTTCTCATTCTCAGTAGTCATAGTACAGTACATACATATATGCTTTCTACTTGTCACACAGTGTTATAATACAGTATAGAATGGTAAGAAAACTCACTTTGCTCACAGGCTATTGCATTCTTCACTTGTGTATAGTGTAACCCTTTTATTGTGTTAAGAAGTGAAATGAGCCAGAAAAGACCAAAGAACGATTATGAGAAGATTGTTATGAATGTCATCCAATGGAGTACATGAAGAATGTGTTGTTAAGTGTTTATGGTGCAGTGGTGTGCTTGTGCCATATTAATGTGTAACTGTGTGCGTGCGTGTGTGTGTGTGTGTGTGCGTGCATAAGAGCGTTCACTCTCCCAAATGTCTACATGAAGGCGTGTGTGTACGAATGTGATAGTGTGTGAGCCTGTAGGCAGCCTGCCAGTTGTTTGTTCTTGAAGATGTGCATATGGAGAAACAGAGACTAGCAGCAGGGCCCCTCTGCTACTGCTCTGATGAAAGGCAGCATTGATAGAATGACCCGGAACACAACCGCCGTTTCTCATAATTACAGCTGTTCAATCGCTTTTAATTACTCTTAAAGTGTGTAGAGCACCACATTCCCCTGTAATGCTGCAGGCCATCTAGAGAGTGAGAGAAAGATCCGGCACTTCTGACAAAATCCACTTTCAAAAAAGCTAAAAAGGGTGGAAAAGGGGGCCGACGTCAAAGCAGTGTAGCAGCCCTCCTCGTTTGATTTCTTTCTCTATCTAGTTCATGATGAAGTAGAGATGCTGTTTACTATTAAAAATGCAGAATGCACTCCTTTTTTTACTTCTGAAGTTTTTTCCAAGATGTTAATGGTTGCCAAACGCTGTTCTTCTTGCTTCTTCTTTTGCTGCGCCTTTGTTGTTTGTTGTTGTCAGAGAGATTTGTTTGTAGATTGGCAGTAGCTTTGACTTGTTTGAATCACTCTGTGCTCCCTGCGCCACAGCTTGTCTGTCTGAAGCAATAGGAATGGCAGTAAATAAAAAAAACAGTGTTTTATCCAATGATCTCCATTCTTCTCATTTTTTTTACATTGCAAATGGACAACAAATATGGTGCACATGTTTCTTCATTCGTGTGTGTGTGAGGTTCAAATGTCGATCGACTGTAGTTTTACTAATATTTTTGACCTTTAAACCTAGCCAATCCATGCAGGCATGTGTGTCACTACCTTCCCACTGGGTTGAAGGTGAGTTACTGAGCTTTGAAGCAGCCACTTTCTAAATACCCAGGATTCCACAGGACAAATAAGGCAGCAATGAGAAAGATCCATAGTGTAATGGTGAAGCTCACTGACAGGAGCATGCACGTTATATGCACAGTTGTCCTACCAGTATTTCCTGATAAGTAAGAAGTTAAAAAATCATATTGAAGATGCTTAGAGTGTGAAAAAGTCCCATTTAGTTTCAGCACAGCACTGTATCCAGAACCTTAAATATAATAAAAACATTTGAATAACAATATAATAAGCCCAATAATTCTCTATAGACAAAAAAAGGAAGCATTTGTGTCAGGTATTTTTATCTGTTTTCCTCTGACTCAAACCTCAAAGGAAATGGTTTGAGTAGCAGTGCAAACATCTTCTACAACAGATTGATTGATGGATTAATTGATTGATTGAGTGATGTCATTCCCTGCAACGAAGTGATGGCTAATATTCTGTATTCCACTCTGAAACCTCAACTCCACACCTTTTACAAGCCGCCATCCCAAAGGTCGCTTATGTTAACTACTTCCTGTAGTGGCTGAGTGACTGAGTGATGGATGAGTGTGGAGCGTTCTCCCCTCAGGGGTCGACTGAAAAAGGTCACCACTTGAAGAGACAATTACACAGCACTGGTAAGAGCCACAGGTATGCATTGTTCTGACCGGGGTCAGCCGCCAGCCAAGCAGCCAAGCCACCGTCAATTAGGCCAACAATAGGCACAGGGAAAGATTAAATAACCAGGTGTGTGGTTGGGAAAGGTATCAGTTTGGGGTCATATCTCAGTCAAATGTTTCAGTGTGTGGCTTGAATAGCTGGGACTGATTGTGGTGTAGTTGAATGATATAAGGGAATGGGTTTGAATTCAAATTTAAAGATGTCTCTATATCCAATTATATAGACACACACACATATATTTATATATGTGTATAAGTGAGAAATCATTCTACCAATGTCTGCGAAGGACTGTTTCTATTAAGAACTAAGGAAATCTGACCTTAACCATGATCTGTTTAGATTACCCTCCGAACAAGTCACAGTCTGTTTGGATGAGGCTTTGTGCATTATCAGTACATGTGCAATGCATGCTAAAAATGTATGTTCAAGAATGAATACATGCGTAAAAATGACTGAACATGAGCCTGTACAAAGAAATAGATGTGTGTAATGTATCTGACCCAGTGTGTTTGTGTGTGTGTCCAAGGTTCCAGGGTGCTGGCTGTCGTTGGAAGCCCTGGGGCCAGAGAAGCAGTAGTAATTGTAGAAGCAGGCTGAAGAGCTGAAGATAGTATCGCAGCTCTGGGGCGGCTGTCAGCAGTGGGAAGGGCCATGCTCATTTGTCACCAACACAGACAAACACCACTCAACACCGACAAAACACTGACTTGATTGACTACATGTGAAGCAACACAAGCCCTAATGTTTTGCAACTGTTAATTGCACTAAAGGTCATAAAAAAGGCAGCCTGGAGAAGATTCACATCAGCATAAATACAAGGCAGCACATGAAAAGACTGTCACTGTAAATTATGACTTTGACTTTATCACCCTCTATTATTTTCCTGATATCCATCTTATTTAGATTTATCAATGAGCATTTCTTGATGGAATTTATATGTTACATGTTACAAAATAAGGTCAAGATAAAATACTAGTGTAAAGTCCCTACTGATGTTCAATTTATATAGCTGGGTCTGTGAAAGAGTGAAAGTACTAAAGTGTAAATATATTAATTTTTAAAGTCTCCTTTCCTTTCTTCTCTCTCCTTTCAGGTCGTGACCAGACCAAACCCAGGCAAAGTGAAGCTGCTAAAATCCGAAGCATCTGATCGTGCAAAGCACCTGTCCTCTCTTTTAGAAGTCTCATCACCACTGACGTGTTCCCAGGCCACAGTTCACTTAGTATTAGAATGAGAGTGAAGTGATGGGTATGCCATGATGCTGATGTTGATGTAGTCTGGGGCCTGGCAGCTGAGCAGCTCTGATGAACAGAGGGTATGTCATGATGAATGTGTGTGTATTTATCTGTGTGTAGATGAAAAGTGCAGAGGCAGTCTTGAGGGAGAGAGAGAGGCCTCGCAGATCAAACAGCAGTCTGATCTAATGTAGAGCATGTTTGTGGGTCGTTGCTGTGGCCCTGGCTCTAGTGACCAGCAGCCCCCCAAATCATCTGTCCTGCAGGACCACAATCTCTTTAGTTCTTCCACTCTCATTTCCAATCTGAAGTGGATGACCCATTTTTTCCTTTCATGCCTCATCTTTACCCGAGTCTTCCTGTACACCTCTGGTTAAGATTTTCACTCACTGTTCAAAGTTATAGTATCACTCAAGAAGCAAGAAGATCAAAAGTATTTATAGACTAAAGTGCCTGTTCCACTATGCGATGCATTTATTTGAAATCACCTGGATTCTTTTAGGGCACCAGTCCAGAGTTGCTTTGGTTGTCAGTGCTCAGCTTTATCTCCTGAATGGTAGTATCATTTCAGCTTCACCTTTAGCTAACTTAAGTTCTTGTTAGTGGTTATTGCGGACAGAACCTAGTGACAAATATTATGTTTGGTATAAATGAAAATATTGCACGTAGCATCATTGCAGACACATCATCCCCCTCCTCACTGTCTCACCGTAGCATGCACTGAGGCCTGTTTCTCCAGAGTGGTACCAAAGCGTCTCCACTCATACCTGTCTCCCTCTCTTGTCGTTGTGAGCCCTGTTAGCACCATGCCATTCATATCAGTGGGATTAAATAGATCGTTTTCCAGCGTTAGCAGCTTCTCCGCCAAGTGGTCTTGATGTCAGGCCAAGTATAATTGAGTCATCTGCATCTCATCTAAAATGGATGAAAGGACTTTTTGATATCGCACTCCCTCTCCCACTCACACACACACATGCAAACACACACACTTTTTTTTTTCTTTCTTTTTTTTCGGGGGTTTAGAGCAAGCAGCAAGCCGCTCCTGTGTACCATCATTTTATAACTATTAATTTTCTCAACGTCCTCTGAGTCACTGTACTCTGTATTACAAAGAACCTTGTAATACACAGCTTTGGCCCGAACTACTAATATAGATTGTTTGAAGCTGTTTGCGCAAATGACCAGTGATATTGTTTTTCTAGAGAGGGTAGTTTCATTTACATGAAAACACAAGATGAAAAGAACCACAACTGGCAATAAATACCTTACAAGAGATGCATTATACTTCGAGGCAGTTGAGGACAAATATGTCATATTGACAATTTTTAAGTTAATTCAGTCTATTTTCAAATACTGCCATGTAGTGCAGCTTTTGTCATATTTAAGATATTGACCATAACAAAACAACAAGCAAATGTCAGACAAATATGTAGATTTTAAAAAAAGATGAAAGAAAAGTCTTGATGATGATGAAGAAGAGAATATTCAAAGTCAATAATAGCAGGCAGAACTATTTGGATTAAAAAAAAATAGAAGTAGGAGCACACTGGCCTTCAAACTTAATTTTTCTATTTCAATTCTGTCATTCTGACTAATGTTTCTCGAGGAGGCAGACAAGACAAAACTGCAAATATTAGGTCATTAGATGTACAAGAGGTGAGAGATTGGAATAAGGAGGGACGAGGAATAGTTAAAAAGGGTAGTAAAGGAAGCAGGAAGGTGTGATGTATTTGACAGGAGAGATGCTCACCTTATCTGTTCCAACCTTGAGAATGAATTGCTGGCCAGCTTCCTTAAACACACACTCAAACACTCAGTGGCACACACACATACACACATATCCCCAACGCCAACACTGCTGCCCCTTGATTGACAGCCCTTCAAATGAGTGTCTGAGTAGCACTATGCTCTGGCCTTCCAAGTAAGTGGGCCGTCAAATTACATCCAGGGGACTGGCTGGCCCCCTCTCCCGTGGCAGAGGAGATCTATTTATTTGTGTGTTTATTTGCTTGGTTTAAATATTTGGTGGGGGAAAAATATTGAATTTTTGTCCCCCGGTCAAAGTCCCCTCATATTTAGTTAATAAAGAGCAGAGGAGGTTGTTTGCCCAGAAAAGTGCAGGATGGGGGACTTTATTTAAGGGAGTCCTCAGAGAGAGCTGGTGACCTTCTTCTCTTGGAGGAGAGGGCTGTGTACACTGTGCTGAGATTCACTCTCTCTGCCTCCACCAGCCATTCTCCAGTCTAGCTGTGTACTCAGACATGTTTTCTTCCCTTACTTTTACCTGCTCTCTGTCAATTTCCATCCATTCCTTCCCTTCTCGCAGGATCTTTGTCTTCTATTTCTCACACATCCTTACCTCACTTTTCCCTCTGCCTGCCTGTCTTTCTATGGAGTCTTGCTCTATTCGAGTGGAGTCTCTCTCTGGATTCCCCAGGCTGCATCCAGGTTAAACTCTTAATTGCCTCGGCAGTAGGTGGTTTAAGGCGCTGGCTCACTACAGCTCAGCCAGTCCCTGTGCAGGGGGCTGCGGGGTGACTGGGGAGGGGTGAGTTGTTCTGTGTTCAATTGTGGTTGGTGTGTGCTGGCAGACAGTGCAGGTAGATGATAAAGACTTATTAATATAGATGATGGAGAGATGATGGAGATGACCTCTGACAGGAGTTCTACAGAGAGCTTTAGCTTCATGTCAGACATAAGACTATCTATCTATCTATCTATCTATCTATCTATCTATCTATCTATCTATCTATCTATCTATCTATACCTCTAGCTTCCTTCATTCCTTTATTCATCCCCCACCATGCTCATCTTGCTAGGTGCTAATGCTTTTTTGTCATTAAAATAAAATCTGCAACATACATGCTCAGCTCAATGCTGCATATCCACTTATACATATGCTGACAGCAGTCAGTTCACAAATAAAGATGTCTTTTTGCTATTACAAACACAGGACTCGGTATACTGTACTGTCTGAGGGCTTCGTAGAGTGAGAAAATTCAGCCTCTGAAGTCAGGCCTGGCTCATTTCATAAGGCTATATTAGCGAGTTAATGCCCCCCATCTCAGGGCTCCACCCCTGCCATTGATTCTTGTTTAAAAGGCTATGGGTAGTCAATACCACCTCCTCATCACCATCTGTCTCTATTTACTAATAAATAAAGTGGAGAGCATTGAGTGTTTTGGCCAGACCTGTAAAAGCATGCATGCTAATGAGCGCTGGGCCTCTGCGACCAAAAGAGGAGGGAGAAGGTGGGGATACTCTGCCTCGCCGCTAACTCTGTCTTCCTGTCTTTGTCTTGATGGCTTTCACAAGGCACAGCACTCCAATCATGGTAATTGCCCGCCGGTCCAGTTGTTGTTTAACATTGCTCATCAGACGAAATGCTGTTTCACTTCAGCTGCATAGATTTTTCTCCTAGGCTTGCTTGTATGTTCATTCGTGGCTTCCCCCCCCCTCTCCAAGTAGTGTGTAGGTCAGCTCTTAAGGTCGTGTCTAGTCATTTGTCAGATGTGGCCAATGAGCACTGCCACACCACACTCTGTCAAACTGATCAATTGCAAATGATACAGATTGGCTAGTTTGGTTGGCCCCCTGTGACTGATTTATTCTAAAAGGCGCTCAGTCTTTTCTATCCATCTTCTCCTTCTTAGTCCTCTACTTTTTGTAATGTCTACATAGGGAAATGTAATGTTTTGTTAATAAAGAAATGTGAAAGAGGGAAACAATCAATATTTGGAATGAAAGAAATTCCTCATGCTAAGACAGGGCTAGCTCAATATACGTCAATGACTCACACTGCCACATAAAAAAATAACATTTTAACAGCAATTTTAATAATTATAATATATTAATATTCTACTATTGCTACTACCACTGTTGCTGCTTCTGCTACTGCTACTGCTACCAATGTTTACGTTATTAATATTTTTAGAAGAAGAAAAATAAGTCATACAAGCATACACATTTACACAAACAGCTTTAGAATCCATTTGGTTTGACACAGATTTCCTGAGTGAAGGAGCGGTGCTGATGTGTGGAGGCTCTCATAGCTCAGCATAACACAGTACTGCTGTGTCAACTGTGACCCCAGTGACCCTGCAGGAGCCAGAGAATGGGTTGCAGTGTCACTCCGCGACACAGGTGAAATGAGGGGTCAAATGTCAGCTGTCCAGTGTGTCAAGCTTGCTGATCAGGAAGTGTAGCCTCTCGCTTCAGGGAGTACACAGGGAGTGTCATGTTTTGGACACATACTCGCACTCTGACATAAATCTTCCATGCTTACATGCCATGAAGCTCACTGTTAAATGAATGTGCAGAAGAAAAATGGTAGGAAATGCCAGAATCTTTGTTTCCTAGCTGCACAAGTAACCGTACGAAAGCTGATTACTAGCACTTGGTTAAAGGTTTGAATTAATGTCATTAATGCAAATTAAAAATGTACCAATGCGACCCTGTAAAATGCTTCAAATTAAACAAATTAAATTTATTTAAAGGTTGCTTTCATAAACAACTGGCTAAAGTAATCTTGCGCAATCTACTAGTGGTACTGATTTGATAAAAGTGTTGTATATTTGAAGTAAATTATCATAACATAGAAAATATTGCGCACTTTTATGAAGCAAAACTTTTGCTTTCTTCCGCTCCAATCAGTTTCATCTAATTGTAGTTCTCACTTCAAAAATCTTTCATTGGAACTTAAAAGCACTTATACTTAAAGTATTCCAATACTTTTCCTCTCACCTGCGGGGCTATCAAACAGAGTCAAAGAGTGCAAAGGTTCATGTTTGTTTGTCCCAACCTTTGCTCTCTATCTGCAGCTCCCTCCCGTTGTAGACACATCCAAATGGGCCCCCTACCTCCGCAGCACTGAGGCACTTCTTCCTTCCATCCTTAACCCAAAGTCTTGGGTTAGAGAGCTCACTGTTGTTCTGAGCCACCCCAGCATCCTGGTATTGCTATGAAGGGAAAACAGCAACGCCACAGTAGAGTTTCCTCCCCTTGTCTCATCTGAAGCAGGCTCTGTTGGCTGTCCGGATCAAACTGGCCCACAGTGTGGTGCCGAATCCTCTCTGCAAACAAGAGGAGGCCCCTGCATTAAAGACTCGCCACGGGAGCACCCATCCTAGAAGTTTTACTTTTCAAACGCCTCAGAGAGGGTAAAATTACAAGGAGAGTTTGTGTGTTCAAATGTGTGTTCACGTATGGTTCAGGCTCTGTTATTTCCTTTACAAAATATATTTAGATTTAGATTTTTTGTATTAGATATCTGACAAATTTTATACTCTTTATCTGCTGAAGACACAATAGATATAATTTATTCTGCAAAACTGTTTCATATATAAGAACCAGTCTAGTATGCTCTTTTTTGAATGCATGTTGTTGCTGTATATTTTTTTTATGATTTGACTTTTTTGTCACGTGTCATTTAAAAGAAAAAGGAATGTCACCCTTGCATTTTATTTTGGATTTGCCGTCTTAACTTTGATATTACACAATAATGCAACAATATTCATCTTTAAGTGTGGAAGTCTCAGGTGGTCTTCGTTCACTGATGTTCACCCCTGCTTTTGACAAAAAACAAGACAGACACTTTTCACTCTTCTATTTCTTTCTTCTTGCTCTTTACCCCTCTCCGCTCTTTACCTTCTCCAACCACTAACTCTGTCCAGGGAGTCATTATTGCTTTGGTAAATATTTCATAGGCCCCAATACCTTTGCACACATCAGCCACCTGCCAGCCGCTTCTCTACTCACACACAAACTATGGATAGACAGACCAAAATGAAAGGCAAGGCAAGGCAAGGCAAGTTTATTTATATAGCACAATTCAACAGCAAGGTGATTCAAAGTGCTTTACAGATACATTAAAAAACAAAAACAAATAAAAAGCAAAAGAAAGTGAAGTGAAAGCAGATGAGGCAGAGCTAGAATGAGAGAAAAGGAGGATTGTGCTCTTTTTTCCTGGCTTGTGTGCATTTACATTTTGAGTGAGCCGAGATATCTGCTCTGTATCCTGGCTTCATAACAGACTGAGTCCTGTCAGAAGATAGAAAGATTCCCTGGATGTTGTCAAATCTATGCCCAACAACATTTTGTTTTCTGAGGTCCTATTTTTTGCCCTAAGCATTATTTTTCACTTGGCACACCAAAAAGTTTTTTTTTTTTTTTTTTATCAGAGATGCTTGTGCTAGAAAAGGAGGGAGATAGAGAAAAGGCAAGAAACAAAAGAATGAGCTGGTGCACACCCAAGAAAAGACACACAGAGAGAGAGAATACTAAGCTTCTCCTTCTGCTGACCTTGAGGAGGCCTGTAAGCTGCACTCATACTCCCTCCCATCTCTTCCTCCTCCTCTCACTTTTCCAGCCCCACCTGTTTACCTTGACTGGGTTAGATAGGGGTCTTGCATCACCTGCAGTGTCCTCTCTTTTCTTTTCTTCTCTTGCCTGTCCTGTGTTGTTCTCCTCACTTTTACGTTAAAAAAAGGCTCAAAAGAAGTAGAGATTCAGAGATGAAATATTCAGCTTGGATATAAGCACTTTAAGTTGTTTCAGAGTGGATACCTTGTTGCCACAGAGCTTTGACTTCATAAATAAATGGTCAACAGTGGCTTCTAAGACTGCCCTGTCTCCTGTATATATATGGCTGACTTGTTCGTGCGCCCGGGGCTAAGCCCTGCCAGCGAGTTCCAGACCTTAAATATGGATAAGCTATGAAACGCCTCTGGACACACTCCTATGTAGTCAGTATACTACTGAATAAAGTTCAGCAGTACACGTGGCAAGAGAACTGGAACAGAAAATGCAGAATCTTCGTTCCATCTTGGGAAAAGCAAGGCTGCTAGTTGTATGGTGGCTGTGCGGAGAATTAAAACTTTCGGTGTGCTTTACATTCAGATTGTATATTTATATCTAGTTCCAACAGGAAGATTTAACGTCCATTCTAATTTCTGCACAGATGGTTGTTGATGAATACGCTGACTCATCAAGTAAATAGATCAAGAAAATTTTGGGCCTTCCTTTGTCACCCCAATTTCTTTAAGTGACCATGCTTTCTGCAAAAGCTCCAAAGCTGATCTTGTTTCTGTTAAGGAAAAAAAGCTTGACGCTTGGTTCTCTTTGAGCTTTCCTATGTAAAAGCTTGTTCTCACATTTGCCTTGCAGTGTTGGATGCGTCTACCAGGAAATGAAATGAGTCCGTAACAAATATTTTGGCTTCTGTTTAACTCTTTGGCAAACAGCAGCTTGCCAACTGCAGCAGTGTTTTGCTTTCCCAGAAGCCCCCTGGGATGGTGACTCCCAGAGCTTCCGGATAAAGGGTGAACAGTTTGTCTTTCTGATTTAAAAAAAGAAAAGAAAAGAAAAAGTATTAAAGAAATGTTTTACAGAGTTGCATAGGTATTAGGATAAGAGGGGCTGAAATAAAGATTTTTCCTTTGTAGATATATATAAGTCCATTCGTATTTCATTTGTGTGACTAGAGATATGGTCTCTGTCTAGCCAGACCATTTAGTCTTGCACCCTAATCTGCAGGTGAAAAGGGGTCTTTTAGCACGATAAAGACGCCCTTGAAGACAAATTTGGCCTCTGGTGGAGCAAGTTGAGCTCAGGTCATGAACAATTTGTGCCTCATTGATTTTGTGTGTGCCTAAGTGTGTGCGTGTGCACATGTCTGAGAGAATATGCAGTGTGCTAACACCCATGAGCCTTGTAACCATAAATCAGCAATAGGAAGTGGTGTGACACAGGCTGCAGGGCCTTGCTGATATGGACTGGAGCTATAATGGACCCCGTTTCAGGTGGAGGAAGACATCAGCTGCACTGATCTTTACTTCCCTGCAGAGCTCTGGAGATTATTACTGTACAAGTAGAAACACTATTCAGGTCACTCAGATGGCAAAAACTTTTCCTTTGGCATTTTCCCCGTACACACACGTCTCTGTACAGTATGCTTGGGCTTGACAGTACTGTACCACTGCATGAATGATGAACTGTATTCATGGTTTGTTCAATGTGTGCAAACAGACAACGGTGCTTGTTATTCTGTCTGTTTGTTGCAGATAGAGCCAGGCTCTTGTTAGCTGTCAGGCCAAGCATCCACAAAGCTGTTCTCTCACTTATTGATGGGGATCCACTAAATTACAGGCTTGAAAAAGGGAGGCAGCATGAAAAAAAAAAAGTTTCCTACAAGCCCCTTATATTTCAGCATTGTGTGTTTGTAAACAAAGAAAAAAGAGAATGAATGTCAAGAAGATCCCAAATGCATTTTTCTTTATTTCACTTTCTTTTTTCTTCTGGCTGTCATTCTTTGGTCAGGCCCTGTCTGGTCTTGCTATTATCCCGAGGCGTTATCACTGTGTAGCTGCCTCTTCAGATCAGGCTTGTGATAAGGGCTAAATAAATGGAATGCTTGGCTAGTGGACATAGGTCAAGCCTTGTTTCGCCCCCTTTTTTTCATGTGTTGTTGTGTTTGTCTGCAGGGGAAGTTGAGGGTGCAGCACGAACGGGCTCTGCAGTCTAATGAACTTATTGATTTCAATTTCAGGGCTGTTCTCTCCCTGCCTGATGTTTTCAAGCTTTCATCCTTTGCTGGACATAAATTAGTAACTCTGTCTCTTGTTTTTTTTTTTTTTTCCCGTTTGCTTAGGCTCAGAGGCAGGTTGCTATCTTAGAAATGCTGTTTTTAAACGTGTTAAAAGCTTCTGTGGTTAGATGGATGCTGTCTCTGTGTGGGTGTTTTCTGTGTGGCTTAGCATACACCTGTTTCTGACAGCGATGGAGCTAAGGAAATGACATAGCTGTGTGTGTGTGTGTTGGTTATTGGGGGTTATTGAAGACGTTGAGTGACTTCTTCCCAGGGGGATCAGGGAGCAGCTGACTACGTCTCTGTGTACGGCATCTACTTGTGTACGTGTGTGTGTCCATGTATACATATGAATCTACTAATCCATATCATGTATCACATGCACAACATGTTTTCCTATGAATTTGTGCACACCTCCAAAGACAGAAGTCCATGCCAACATAAGTGAGTGCAGCACATTCCCAAAAGAAGCCCCGCTCATGGAAAATGAGAGGCCACCGGTGCTGAGACAGGAAGCCTTCTCGACCCAGCAGTAACAAGCACTGTGGGATCCTCCACTCTGGACTCAGTACATCCGATATCCCCCATGATGTCCAAAGGCTAAACAGTTAAAAGGTCCGGTTGCTATATGTAGATGCTCAACACCCTCCACCCCCCACCCCCTGTTCTGAATCTGATACTCTGGGAATCACAATAACAAGGCTGTGAGCTCTGGTCAGTTTTCCAGCGCTACCAATTGGCCTTCTAATAACAGGCGCTAGCTGTGGAGACCCAGAGTGAGACAGATAGAGAGCGTGTGAAAGCGAATTGATGCTGAGTAGCACAGGTTTTAATAGGGCTGTCAGAGTCATATTGTTTATGTCGTGTTCCAGATTAATCCATTCTTCCTTTATGAGCCACTGCAGCCACCATAAATTGCAAGCACGAAGCCGGTCCACTGTTGAGTTACGCCTCGGGGATCAGTGCCACACATGGGCGGAAAATAAATCATTTCCCCTGGATTTAACGCCGGGCAATACCTGGGTCCTTTGTAAATAAAACCATAGATGTTTTTACACCCCCCTGTTTTCTCTCTCCTGCCTCCAGGGCTCTTATTGAATCTCAAAAGGAGAGGGAGGGTGAGACAGAGAGAGAAACATGAGAGAATAAGAGAGAGCAGAGTTGAAGGGGAACTGGGGGAGAAAAAGGGAGGCAAGACAGAGGGAGTAAAGCAGAGGGGAAAGTCAGGAAAGAGATTCCAAGTGGGGAAGGATGAAGAGACACAAATTCAGATAGCTCCACAAAACAGACAAGCAGAGAGAGAGAGGATGTAGATCTTGGCTGGGGGTGATATATGCGTAGAGCGCTGATTCCCGGGTTCTTGGGGTGTGCAGGTTGAGATCTGTCAGACTGTCTAAACACAAGGCCGACTGTAATGCACTGCTCTGGAGCAACGGGCACAGAGCAGACAGCCAGCTTCACCAGCACAACCAGCAGGGTGACCCAGCTCAGTTCCAGCACTGGACATGGGTGTAGCCCATGCTGCCTGTCTTCTTATAGCCTGCTGATATCCTCATACCCTCCAGCCCAGGAGAACAGTGCCAAAACCTGGAGAGACAGAAAGAAGAGAAAGACAGACAGAAAGAAAGACAGAGCAACTTGTTCACCCTGGCCTGTACAGTCTGCCAGTCGGAGGCAGCCAATGAGAATGGGGAATGTGTGCACTGCTCTGTCAGGGCTTCATGAGTTATACATGATGCGCTATGTGAAAATGCTTCCTGTGTACCGTGTGCATCTCTCTTTATCTTTTCTTTTTGCTTTTTTCTTCTTTAACTCCCTTCTTTCCTCATTCACACCATCTTTCTCTACTGTGCTTTCAAGACCTCAAAGTTTGCTTTTCTTTTCAGTGACAAAGTATTCCCTGGTTGTTAAATGTTAATCAATGGCAGGCAGCAGGCTGACATGAGAGGTTCCAGCTTTTGGTGGGGATACTTTGGGACAGCTTGATATCACCTGGGGTAATCCTAAGATCCTCTAGATGTACATGGACCACAGTATGATCAGACCTTCACTGGATCTTAATATGATATTGTCTTTGTTTCCTTTGATAGAGTCAGAATCAAATAATTGCATAAATACAGCCATGGAACAGACCCTATACTAATTCATTCTTAACACAAGCATTTAACCTATCCATTATTCATATCTCCAACAACGCCAGAGGGCAAAAATCAGTGCTCCCATGTATATGCCCAGCTAGAGAAAGGTTGATGCATTATTCAGGGTGTGCCAGGCTAAAGACTGTTCTTCCTGTTCTCAACTGCTGGAAGCAACAATCTTCTCACTAGGACACTGTTCTCTGTCTGTAACTCTGTCCTCTCCCTTGCCTATCTCCATCTTGGTAATATTTATCCTTGGTGTTTATCATCCACGTTCCCTGTGGAATTGCTTTCTTCATTGCTCTGCCCTACACAGAACATGGAGTACATGTTCCTTGGGCCTGTTGTCTCCTCGCTCTCTGTTCTGACTCAGAGAAAAAAAACCTAAAATCTCAGCAGAGAAAGAAGATGAAGGGCCAGGACCAGCCCGGGGGTCCCGGTGAGCTGCTGCACATTGTCCTGGAAAACAGGACTTGGACTAATAAGTTATGAAGACTCTGGAGTGCTTGTTTTGGCTAGAGCAAAACTGCTTTTCCAGGAAAAGAAGTTACACCTAGTTCTTCTTGGTGTACTTTTGAATGCAGCTAGGTACATCTAACAAAGAAAGGCAATGAAAAAAGAAACAGTCCATACTTGCTTTCAACTCAGATCCACAGTAGTCAAGATCAAATGCTAACTTCTGACTTAAAATTAAAGAGTTTAGGTCACTTTGCACAAACTATGAGATTTTGATTCTCTGTAAAATGAGCATGCTGACTTTTTTCAGAAACCCAAAGAGACAAAGTATCAATCAAAATAAAGCAGTTACTTTGTGGGTAAAGGGACAAGGTTGGTCTCATTTCTTATTTAAAATCTGCTCTATAATTTCATCTTTGTAAAACTTAAGTTGCTGCAGGTGTTAGGCAGGAGGAATGATAGCCTTAGGGCTTGGAGCTACCGTGAGGCCCCGCTGAGATTTTCCATCATCCCTACAGTCTGGCAGCAGCTTTTCAAACAGCGCCCCTTCTGAAGTTGCCCTTGGTTCTACATGTGTAGCAGTAATTATGAATGAGGGGGACTAAGATCTGTACAAAACCATCAAACATTTTACAGCTTGCTGCTATTGTAATAAAGATCAATAGACACAGTATCAGTCCTGGTTTTGAAGGAGAGGTGGTGCTGTACATTTTTCCTCACATACTTCCTCTCTTTCTTTCTTTCTTTCTTTCTGTCTCTCTCACTCCCCTCCCCTCCAATTTCTCTTTTCTTTCTCTCTCTTCTCTCTCTCCCCATGCAGAGCTAGTGTTGCACATCCGTTTTAATTGCCGTTTGTATGGTTCTGTGATGTGAGCTGCTAAAAGACACACGTCCTGTAAAAGAGCAGGAGATGGAGTTGAAAAGAGGAAGTTAAACATATTCAGTTCACTGCTGGCTGCTTGTATAACAAAGACCACGGCCAAACTTCAAACTTTACGCACAGCATCTCTCTCTCTCTCTCTCTCTCGTTCACCTGCCCATTCATCTGTCCATCAATCCATTTGTGTGTATGTCAGCATATATGTAACCCAATTGCAATACACGGATAACATAACATAATTAATAAAAGTAAATCATGTGTATATGGATAGATTTGTTCCCATGCGTGTATATATTATATTGTAAATTTAAACCATACACTCTAAGCAAGAAAACCTCATACGCTTAAGAATATTATCACACTTTCAGCAAACCTGGAAGTCGTAGGACAGTAAAAGCAGATTCTATGAGTTGGCTAAGGTTATTTGACCAGAGACAGAAGACATGGAGAAGCTGCAGATCAAACAGTATTCTGTCTGACAGGAGGAGATAAAGAGACTGTCAGCCGTGCCTCAGATCAAAACAACCCCTCACCTCCCTGGCCCACAGCAGCTTCCTGACGTCCAGTGATGCAATTGTAAATCAAAAAGTGGGCAAACTAAGATGAACGTTAAAAGACGAACACAATACCAACACACACCAATATAAAAAAAATGCATAGTTACTCATTGGGTTTTGTTTGTCTGTGCTGCTGTATATGCTTTTTTGGAAAAATTTTGCTGTCCAGTACTCATCAGTAAATATAGCATAAAATTGTTTTTGAAAAATAGCAGTGATGATAATTCAATTCAATTCAATTCAATTCAATTCATACAGCGCAAAATCACAACATCAGTCACCTCAAGGCGCTTTATATTGTAAGGTAGACCCTACAATCATATGGCCCCCTAAGAGCAAGCACTTTGGCGACAGTGGGAAGGCAAAAATCCCTTTTAACAGGAAGAAACCTCTGGCAGAACCAGGCTGAGGGAGGGGCGGCCATCGGGGCGAGAGAAGGAAAACAGGATAAAAGACATGCTGCATGCATGATGACGACGATGAGGATTATTATTATCTGAATATTATTTATGCACGTGTGTCTAAATGTCTTTTTCATTCTCCATGCACATGAGTAAATGTTGGAAATCAGTGCAAGCTTTTGCTGGCGCTGCAAGGTTATCAAGTATATGTTTGGATCAGGGCTGTTTAAAATTCAGTGTTCTTTCTCAAAGGTAAACTACATTACAGATAAAGCAGATGTTTATTTTAGGTCAGGGGAATGTGGACCAGGAGCTTCAAACCCAGGACTCTTAGAAGGCAGGAGACTTCCTTGATTACTTTGAGGCTGGTCCTATAGTGATTTGAACAGAGAATTTAAAGTTATATATTTCCATCATGAAGTACCAGAAAGGGAAATGTTTTTTGGAATGGTCTAAAAAATAGTACCAATCCACCAGTCCACAAATGAGATTGTATTAAAACATGGTTGTATTGTACTGGAACCCATTTCTTAAGGCAAAGTAACTAACATATTTTTGACACATTTGTGAGGAGTGATACTGGTTAGGGTTAGGCACAGTGATATCTAATCAAAGGTCTGCTCAGCTGGGCTAAAATCACATCATCTCCAAACACTATAGGTAATAGCTTCCCTGTAACTCCTGTGTTTACTTGTTTTCCTCTAGTGCCAGCTGATGGTCACTCTGAACTTGCATGACTGAGCATGGTCATGGTCCAGTACAACTTCTGTCAATTGCCAAAATGAAAGCGCATTGTGCCTTGTTGATCTCTAGAACACATTACAGAGGCTGCTCATGTATTGAGACTTTGTGTGATGCTTTTCAGCTGTGATCGGGTGTCGCACAGCAAAAGTCTGACTGATGAGACTTTATCTATGATGCCTCTTTTAGTGTGGAGTTACATTTGCTGCCTTGTCAGTAAGTGATTAATGGATTTAAAAAGACATGATGGCTGGGATATCAAACTGTGTACTGTACAGAGAATATAGATTTTCTGCTGAGCCTGAATGTGTCTGTTTTTGTTGATAAAGACTAAAACATAATCTGCCTCTTATTATATGGATATTTCACTTCCTTTGAAGGGAGCTAAGGATGATTGCTTTGCAGTTTCACTCATTCAAATAATCCTCTACAATTATTGTCCTTGATACTGCACAGCTTTGAGCCACCAATGCATGGAACAAAGGGAATAACAAAAGCAACATACACACAAATAGCGAGTTTGTCAGTCAACAAAAACTACATACCGTCTAGCATAAATGCACTTTCCAGAATTTTTTTTTTAATTTAGCATGGGGAATGAGTTGGGAGCAGCTGTGGCAATCAATAAGGTATGGCATTTAACTGTAAACTTTAAAAGACCCATAATCTGGCAGCATTGTTTTTAATGGCAACATAAACTACTTTCGAGGATAATCATTTTATCTGATAAATTAGGATTTCAAACACTCTTATCAGCTGTGCACTTGCAGTTGTTTTTTAATCCTTCCATTCTGTCTCATTCTTTTTTAATTGATTCTGCAGCACAGAGGCTTTCTTGCAGAGATAATGCACTTATGAGAACAGGTCATGATCCTTAAATGAAGGAATTTCGCTCCTGTGTATTTGCCACGGCGTATTTGCCATCCTTTGCAAGCATCTCCAAACTGCTGGAAAGTACAGATTGACTTTGTTTTTCTACACTTCCACAGCTACATTTCTCACTGTGTGTTTTCAGAGATGTCATGTATGCTCCCATGCGAATGGCCTCAGCGAAGAGCTAGTGGCAATGATGCTTATTTGGAAATGCTTCCATGTATATTCCACCTCAAGGCTTGAACCAAATCTTGTGAATTAGGATCAAAACAGTGTCTACTCCTTTCCCTGTGTCTTTACATAATTTTGTAATGTGAGCTCAGCCAAGCATTGAAAGTGGACCATTCCGATTATCCAGTAATGTTGCAACAGAAGACGTAAAAAAAAATAAAATAAAAACAAGAAGGGTTCCAGTTTCTGGGCTGTGTTGCACTGTGATAACAGCTCATCCAATAAGACCTCCACTCACCTTTTCCTGAGCTTCACAAATACACCACCAGTTCAGCTCCGGGGCCCTCGGAGGAAAGCTGTTTATTCCACATGCTGCTTAAGTAGAGGTCTTGGGGTTGGGGTGGCTATGTAGCGCATGGTGAAGACAAACACAGGTCTATTTAGTCTGGTGGGGAAAACCATGGTAAACAGCATAGAATGGAAACAGCTGGTGATTTTTTTTATGGCTTCTTCTTTCTTTGAAAGAGTCCTGTTTGTACACCATCAGTTTAATCATGTAACAGATTTTTGGTTAACAAATTATGCACAACACAGTCTCTTTTCATTCTGGTCATGGAGGATATTACAATGAAGGCACTTTTTTTTTCCAGATTTCTGTCTGTACACACAGTTGTGTACAGTAATTACCACAATATATAGTGACAGAACAGCTGTTTGTGCTCGAGCTATACCTTGTGTAAACTCTGGATGCAGAAATGCACAAAATGGTTCCAGCTGGGTTGCAATCATGATCACATGACCAATATGTTTAGGATCAATAAATTTAGTTTTCAGTAGACATCGATGTATTGTTTACACATGTTTTATCAGTCATACTGGCCAGAAATGTTGCTTGTAAATTATTTTCCAGACAAGAACAAAGCTGACTTATATAAAAGCCCTAAACAAAGTTAAGTTGTTGATGAATGATACCAAAGAATGATATTAATGTGTCTTGAGGTGGCTGCTGTTGTGATTTGGTGCTCTATAATAAAACTGAATCGAAATTCAATTGAAACACAATGTTGGTCCTTGTGTTTAGCACATATATTAAAGAGCACAACAACCTGTAAAGTTAAATACATATTCAAAAGTTTTAAATAGAGTTTTAATAGCTGTAAACAATGAAATATTCAAATAGAAATTTGTATCAAATTCAAAAAGCTGATGCTTATAAAAAAAGTTTTGGTAATTCCCATACATGCAATGCATTTTTGGAGTATTTGGACTATGCACATGCTTGCATGTGTCATTACAAAGTGGAAATTCCTCTGGAGTGGTATGGGGAATCTCTGTCAGCCATTTGGCCCTTGAATCCCACTTGGTATGGTGACATGAACTCTCTCCTATCCTTCCCACAGGCACCTGTCTAGAGGTCAGGGGTCATCCTGTTAGGGGTAATCCCCACAGTAACCTGACCAGGCCAGTGGGTAGTGGCAACCAAACATGTAATAGTGGACCAGACTGCCCTCCTAATACTCCCACTAATCACATTTTAATTGAATTCCAGTGAACATGTAAAAACCTGGTTCAGTTTTGTTTTTTCATTTTCCTAACAGATGTCCCTGTGATCCCTGTAAAGTGATCTGTGGTGGTGACGTCTTCTGTTTGGTAACACATGAATTGGCTGATCTGGAACGGAGAAAACAGAACCATGTGCTTCTCCTTAGGATGGATCCCATTAGGACTGAGGAGTGGGTGTGTGATTCATGCAGAGCAGAGTTGTGAGAGTTATGATATGTGGAATTTCATTGGAATCCCACATATCTTTTGTCACTTATTATGATTCCAAAAGCCTCAAAGTATCATTATCAAATGAGTTTTTTCCTACTGGAAATATATGTTTTCAGCCTTACATTAAACTGGGTACAATCTCAACATGATCTTTCAGCATGTGCCCACAGCATTTTTTGATCGAGTTTAAACTGTTTGCAGCTACTGATTGATGCATACACTTGTTTTTGTACATATAAGAATTTGCCTTGCACTTTGAGTTTCCATTGTGGAGACAAGCAGACCACGGGGCAAACCATAAAGTCAATGTAAATTTTGGCATCACCGTGAATTCCTTTAAACAATGCCAGTCATTTAGAGTCATTTAAATAAAACTAAAATCAAGACTTTTGCTGCCCCACTCTAGAAAATGCTTTTCTGACTTACAAATCTAATTACAGGATTCCAGTGATTAAAACTACTAGTCATATAAAGCCAAAACTGGTCAACAAAAAGGAGTTCTTTGGAGCAATGTCTGGATGTTATCTATCGTTACAGGAGTCTTTGTGGATGTGCACATAAGTGGGCAAGGCCTGGTTTTACAGCCCCGCAGAGCTCTTTGGTTGACTTTACCATAGAAGTCACCCATACAAACTTTCCAGCATATGTACACTACTTGCATATGCGGCTCCTTGTCTGCTGTATAGACTTTGGTCACAGCATTTCAAAATCAGGAGGGGAACTGATGGTGAGGTCTTGAGGAAATGTCAGTAGAAGAAGATCCATTATTCCAACATATTGTAGGCACAGGAAATTTATTTTAAATCATAGTGCCAATAGATAATCTGAATTTTCAGATTTAGCTATTATCAAAGCACCATATGTACTAGAAGCAGGCAATGATTTCATTCTAACACAGCAATTTTGCCAAAGCTTTGAGGCACCTTTCTAACTTTTGTCTTCTTTGCACTTCTATGCAAGAAGCACCCTGGGTAGCTGCAATGTGCTCTGTGAATTTGTCAGCCACGTGCATACAACCCCACTGCATTTTTCATATGTAATCAAAAATGATTACATATCATCAGTTTTGTGATAACCACTTCTTCTTTTTTTCAATTCACAAGTGAGAGCTATTCAAGTGTTCTATTTTGGTTTACAAAGCATACTGTAAAAGTGGACATTTTCAGGGATCAAAATGCTTTTTCTATTAGCTTCTACCCACATCACAAAACCAGAAGCCTCATGCTAAAAAAGGGGATCCACCAACAGCTCCAGCTCTGATTAACTACCACAACCAGAATAAGTTTTATGTCTGCAGCCCACTTGTCTGTTACTGAGAGCTAAATCGAAAGCCTGCTCTGTTATTAGAGCCAATGTGCTTTTGAGGAAAACAAAATCTGACTGTGAGCTTAAAAAGAGGTTGTCTCATTTGATCATTTATTACACATTTTAAGTGGTTTGGAAATAACCGAGGCCAGCATGGTCTACATCTCTAATTGGTGCTCTTTTTCTCCCATTAGTACATCCAGACTTGTGATCCCACTAAAACAGGCAAGAGAAGAAATAAAATCGTTTCCCCAAACAAAGCGTTTGTCATCAGTTTGCAGTTGCTCTGTTTGCAAGCATGGTTCAGATTTGCTTCTATGTGCAGCTGTCACTGAGCCTGTTGGATGTCCTGGACCCCAAACACACAAACCAGAAGAGATTAGTGTGCCATGTCAACCCACTGCTTCTGCAGATGGCACGGATGCTTTTAGCCTACTCCCTGTAGACAGCCACTCATTGATCTTTCATACTAAACTCCCCACAGCAGGACTCTTGATACTGTTTTATTTATCATTCTGGCATTTACTATCAGGGCCAATAAAGTTTGACATGTGTGGATTTTAACAGTAGGGGGCACTGCGGTTTCTGTACAACATGCTGGGGGTGTGTGTGGGGGGGGTAGATTTATAGCCTGGTAGCCAAACCTGTCACCTACAGTAATACCTCCCATGTCTGTCTTTCTTTCCGTCTGCCTCTAGACCCAATTCCCCAGGTCCAAATCTAACCTATAATTCACTAGTGTTGTCTCTCACCTTGACGTACACCTAGTAAACTTGTAAAACATTCCAGTGGGATTTGCTCCAATTTTAATAACTGAACATTTCAGGCCATGTGGGGGGAAAAGGAGATATCAGTTACTGGTTTTTTAAGGGCCCTGGCACAGGCTCCAGGAACCCTTAAGCTCCAGCCAAGAGACCTCATCCAAAACCAACACAAGGGACAAGAAGGCAATTCTGAAAATGCAGTTTTCAGTTTCTGCACATATTTTCCACGGGTGACACAGTGAAGCTGACCATGATGAAATTTGGTTCTGGCTCCACTCCAGGACATTACCTGCGTGAGTGTCAGGTGATAGCCTCCCTAATTACGCTGGAAGGGAAACAAGAGAATCCTTTTCGTTGAGATTTCACAGAGCCCCCAGCACTAGTAAATGCGTTGCTCCTGTGGTAAAATGTGATCTTTCGGCTAATGAAGGACACGCTTCATTTCCTTAACGGAATCACCTTCTAGTTCTGGCCTCTAGGGGGAGCTTAGCCACTTTTTTCTTGTTTTTACTGCATCGGGCACTGGCAAGAGTTTAGGCGAACCTTTGTGAGCAAGTACTGATTTATGGCCCAGGACTGAGGTGTGCATCTCTCTAGGGGTAATCAGCCTGCCCGGACAGAAGTTTGTGTGAACAGTGGCTCTAAGACATCACTGACACTCTGTCCAACCACTGGACCAAGAACCACTGATTGGAGTCTGCGGTCTGTGGTGTGTGAGTCTCATAGACACACCACAGCAGACTAAAGCTCTTAATCACTGGGTCTTGGTCCAGTCCATGCCCCCATGTTCCAGAGTTGAGTGACGCGCTGCCTGCAGAGCACTCATTAGAATCTATGTTTCACAAGCAGAGCAGGGATAGTAAATCGTTCAGGCCTCAATGTTGTTATAGCTGGCCCTAACAAGCCACTCTCTGTCTACTTTATTTGAGTTAAAAAGTGGATTTCATGTAGGCTTTGGCAACTTTGAGAAATTATGACAAACAATGGAAACTATTGCTGTAAGGGACAAGACCACAACATGTTGAAAACTTGTTCAATATATCAAAGATGCCCTTTATGTTTTCGAGCCCTGTCCTACTTAGAGACTGACAGAAACATCATTTGACAACAAAAACATCCCATTTATGTTTTCAATAACATCAGAAAGAGGAAGTGAACTATGGGAATACTTTTGGGAGGGTGACATGTGATCACTCATCACATGGTCAAGGGCCCTACTCCAGTACTGGGTTAACTGAATTCTCCCTATGGCCCCGCTCTTAAATCAGATCTGCTTTAAGAAAATGCTACATCTAAGGGACATTATCCCATGTCTAACTACCTGGTCTTTTGTTTGCTCATGTTTTCCTTTTCCTCTGTGGTATGGCTGGCTCTGACCGTGTAATAGAGTGCATATTGGCCAAGTGAGGCAGCCTGCTGTGACCAGATCAGATGTGTGCTCCTGATTATGAAACTCCCTTTTAGGCACTGACAGACATGGTAATAAATGTGTCCATAAATTGAATTTGGGGCTTTCGAAAAGGGGCAGGAATATCTAAGGAGCATTTCAGCTGATTGTCTCCAGCCGACATGGCAGCGCTTCAGTGGGATTCTGGGGGGAAAACTGATCCTGCTGTGGTGCAGTTGGAGGGCTGGGTGTGGGGGGTGGTGGCGCAAGGGGGTGCGGGATGGATGTCCAGCCAAGCAAAATAAAGACTGCTTTATTGCTATTCAGAAAATCATTTGATTGAGTTTGCACAGAGAGGAAGACGCAGAAGGGTCTGCAGGAGTGTATATGTATGTTTAAGGTTGTGTGTGTTTCAGTGTTATTGTATTTGTATGTGTGTGTTTGTAAGTTTTCAAGTTCCTTTCCTGCTGAACAAGTTTACAAGTTATTCCGCAAGCTTTAAAGGGATGTATGGCAAACCTAATGTTTCTTAAATGCTACTGTTTACAAAAAAAACCAGTGACACTGAGTGAAGTGGTGTTGACAGCAGAAGTAGGTTAGGGTTCGGACAGAGTCTTTTAAATTTCATTCCTTTCCATCAGTATCCACATCAGTATCTAGCAGTCTGCCAAGAACAGTGCAAGCTTGTGGGTCAAAAATGAATGGATCCAGTGAGGGAGAAAGTTATCTAACAACATAATACAATGTATACATAGGTTTTATACAGCATTTATGTTTCTCATTAAAAAAGCATGGCAATTAAAATCGATGCAAGGAAGCTGAAAGAGAATCAGTAGGCTTTTGATGCAAGTGCAAACTGTTCTGTTAGATATTGAGGAGGCTCCTTTCGATGTGGAGGAACAGCGGCTCTACTCTGAGCCCCTCCCAGATGACTGAACTTCTCACCCTATCTCTAAGGAAGAGGCCAGGGACCCTTCGGAGGAAGCTCATTTCTGCCCCAAGAGCACCAGCAAATCTGAAACAGAATGGCTAAAAAAGAAGAAGAAAATAATCAAGGTTTTCCAATAGCCAAGTCAAAGTCCAGACCTCAAGCCAGTTGAAATCCTGTGGCAGGACCTTAAAAGAGTTGTATATAAACCTACAAACCTCAAAGATCTTAAGTAACATTGTAAAGAAGAGTAGGCCAAAATTCCCCCACAAAGATATGAGAGCCTAAAGTCATAGAAAAAAAAAGATTACTTTAAGTTCTTGAAGTTTTTGCTTCTGGTTCTGTAAGCTACTGAATCATAGCGTGTACTTATTTTTTTCACTTACTGCTTTTGCATTTTGGCTTGTTTTTTGTTAAATAAATAATGACTAAATAATGTATTTACCTAATTTTGAGACCTGGTGAGAATAAGGCACTGTGTCAGTAGCTGCTGAAATGCATATATTTAGCCTGGACAGTCATGAGGGAGGGACGCAACTTCTCAGAGTAGTGTGACACACGTAACTCAGCCACCAAGAGTCACACATCCCTATGTGTTTGCCAGGCCTATCCTTTTGGGCTTGATTTTCAGGGAGATGTGAAGTTACGGGTCTGAAAGGTTCTCTTGGGGCAGAGGGCACCTAAGTCCTAGCCAGAGAACACATAGAAGAAGTCAGAGCCCCATGTTAGTTTGCCAGTCCACTGGCAGTCTAACATGTTGTTGTGAAACTGTTATCCTTCATTATTTATTCACTATAGACATCTGTATTGGTAAAGGAAAGGAGATTCAGGGTGTGATTTTTATCTCAGCCCTCTCACCTTCCCTTTGCTTCTCACTCTACTTCTTTCCCCCCTGACCGTCTAATTTTCCTTTATCTATCTGTCAGTCACTTAGTCTGTCCCATTTCGTCTTGTTCCATCTCTTTCATTCTTCCTCCATCTGTCTATCCTGCCTTTCTTTGAAATGTTATGATTCACTGGCTGTGATCTCTGTGAGCTGTCTCCTTGAAGTCTGTGTGTCTCCTGAGTGCAACCACAGAATGGTACATCACTTATATTCCATGTAATTTCCTGGGTTTTATAAGGTACATTTACTTACCCTACAATGGTGAGGACTGTTCTTTTCTACAGAGTTCAGAGTGTTTGTCTCTTACACCAAGGCCTTGTTCATGGAAACCATTATCTGGTATGGAAATGTGCCAAGATTAGGCTACAAAGTTTGTCTCTTGGCAACGTTTTTAAACTTGGATTAATACAAAGAAAAAAAAATCACAGAGTTTGAATTATAACTTGTCACGATAAAACAAACGTATCATACTTACTTTTTCCAGAAGATAAACTCCAGCATGGTAGTAGCACAAAGGTACAGAGAAATAAACTGATATTTTCTTGTAATGAAAAATACATATTTTAAAGATGCTTTAATAAAAGTATCACATCCAAGCTAATAATTTTACTAACGAAATCAAGGACTGTGCACTGATAGGCTACAGGAAATCCTGTTAGACAACAAAAGGTTTTTTTTTTTTCCATAATTCTCCATTAAAACCTAAACCCATTAAAATACCTCCACCTATGTTACCTTTGCTCTTTGCAACATTGCAGATGGGCTCAATTACACTGTTATTCTTACTTATGCTTCTCTCTCATTCTCTCACTAGCCCCCTCAATAAAAAGAGGCCAATAAATCACTTAGCTGTCTCTGTGGGTTTGGGGTATTGGTGTTGGAGTGAGCTGTCCTACCAGTCCAGCTGAACAGACATGACTCTCAAAGCACCAAAAACCCCTTCCCCACTCCCCTTGCTCAAAAAAACCAACATGGTGAAAATTACATTTTGGTCGAAGTGTCTAATAAATCTTGGCCGAACGGGGCTGTAGAAGTGGAAAAAGGCCTTCCATGGCGGCTACCCTCTCAGTGATGTGGATCCTGTGCTGAGGGAAAGGGGAAGCCACATAAGAGGAGGTTTGTGTTAGCACAGGGTAGATGAGGTGCAAGGGGAGTCAGTGGGAGGATACAAGGCCTAAAGGTTCTTGTGGATTATAGGGAGTGATAACTCTAATGTTGAATGTGTGCGTGTAAGGCGAGCAGCTCTTGAGATTGGTGTTCAGATAACAGAGGCCTATTATGATCTATAATTTCAAAGGCAATGTGGATGTGTTACTTTCAGAGAAGACGAGAGTCCCAAGTTGTTTCTCATGAAGAAAGTATGATGATTTAATCTTGTAACTTAAGAAAACAATTAAGTTTTCCTTTTAAATCAACAGTCTTATGAACTTGTTCGTATTCTTAAGAACCACATATTGTTTTGAGCATAACCTTTAAGAGTGACCCCATTAACAACATCTTTAGGCAGCTGCTCTGGTGTACATCGTTCATATAGTTGCTGGGTATTGCCATTACCTTGCGGCTTATTTCAAATTACTGCAGCAAGCACACATGGTTGATCTCTGCTGGTTTTCCATTTCTGGGGCCTGTTTGATGGGAACAACTTCTGTAATGCCATCAGCAGCCTGTCAAGGCTAATTAAAACACACATCTACAAATCTGCCAGCAATTACTACACTCAGAAACATTTGGTGCCAGTCACAAATTTTAGGTAGAAAAGACTGTGTTTACCATGATAGCTTTTCATTTCACAGAGCATTCCCACAAAAACAAACACTGGTTAGAGCTTTGTTTGATACAGCAGTGTTCATATTTATTTTGCCATTTAAATGTTATAAAAATGTAGGCATTGGGAGACATGATAATGGAATCCAGGTTCTGGCTTTATTTAATTTGTAGCTCTGCTGAGAGTCATCTTATTTTAGATTATAGCCCTGTGTAAACTGTGCTGCTTGTGTTTCTCTGAGTTATATTGTGTAAGAGTGTTGTGTCCCAGTCATCTGGATGTGCTTTGCTGTCCTCAACAGAGCATACTCCTTATCTGAATCACTCCCAACCCACAATCTCATGATCATGCGGTTCATCTACTTTGCCCAATGACAAAAACAGCAAACTGGGTCATTTGTATGCAAATGTAGATATGTAATTTGAAGTTCCCTGTCTTTTGCATACCGTTGATAGCACAGGTGGAAGTGCATCCATGCAAAACTATTTCATATTTCAGATTCATCAGTTGTCATTTAAACTGTGATCACAATAGGCTCTCGTAGGCAGGATTCACTGTATTATTATGGTGAAAGTGTGCTGAGTATTGCTGTACATCGCGGCCAATAAGCACAGACCCACAAGCAAATAAATGTAAATATATGGACACTACCAATAGTTATAACTGACAATTTTGATTTCCTTGATTAGCTTTGCACATTGCAACAAAAGGTTATCACCAAAATGTTTCACTGGTGAATTTTAAGTGTTACTCCTCATGCTTTTTGGTGAAAATTTCACCCCTAAATTACCTGCACTGCATTTTACTGCTGAAAATTCTAGATGCCCAGGCTGGCCTATACTAATTTATACCATTTTTCCATGCTTGTGCCTTAACTTACTTTTGTGATACAAGAGGGACATTTGAGTTTCTTTTTCTAGACATTCCATATTCCAGGCACTTTTAGATAAAACACTTCCAGCTTATAAATGATGTCCCAACATATTTGCATTTTCGATTCCTTTAAAATATATTCACTTATTTCTCTACATCACAGTAGTAGGTATTCACTGCCATTGATGGCTAAAGTAGGTACTTTTGTTAATGGTCACATACTGCGTTACATTTTAGCAGTCTTTTTTGTGCATTTTCCAGCATTATTAGTTCTAAGTAAGTCCCCAGTCCCAGGTGATGGCTGGTTACCAGCCATTAGCTCATCAGGTAGCTCACATGGTCATTTGGTTCAACAAGAGATCTTTAGCATGCAGCTAGCATTCTTGCCATTCTAGATGGTTACAAACCAGCCGTGCTTAGTTCCATACCGTAATGTCAGTTATTCTTACTCTTTCAGCAGTTACCTCCTATAAAATTTAGTTAGTAAGGAGTTATAGGAATTTGTTGATAATTGATGCATTTATTTACTGATTTATTTAAATCCATGTGTCTAGTTGAAGAAGATTTGATTTGTGTATTTACTGGCTAGTGGTTTTTCAAAATGAGCAGTTGTAGATTAGTCATAAATAAATTATTTGACAATGGTATATATATTAAATGGCTGCCTTATTTCAAGATGTATTTTTTCCTTTTTTGATTTGGTGAAATATAATATTATCTGTCAGCTATCATCACTGATTAAAATATTTTAAAGTATGGGGGCCTAACTCATTTTGAATTTGAAATATAGCCCAATGAAACCCATAAATTACAAGAATAAATTTAAGGCATATGTGATATTTTAACAGTCTCAATACCTCTACATTACAAAATTTCATCCCCGATCAATGTGGGTGCATAATTGTGTTGTTAGTGTAACAAAACAGAATTGTTTTAGTTTAAGACATAATTCATATGTATATTGATCAAATGGTAATTCTTTTAAATTCATAAATTTAACTCACTTGATAATTCCTGATTCTGAAACTGGACAGAAATGCCAGTTGCTATTTTTAGGGAACAGTGGAAGCCTGAAGATTATCTCTTGCTGCCACAGGGCAGAGAGGGAGGAACTGGATTATTCTGGCTGTTGAGGAACACCTGTCTGTCACTGGTGGATCTCCTCCTACTAAACCTCAGATGGGTTTTGGGCATAGAAGGCCTCATCATAACTCCCTTCGTCATTCTCTCCATTAAGTCTAATGCTTTTTTTGTTTTTTTTTCTATCTTAACTGTTTCCCCCCATATTCCCTTACCCTGCATGTCTGGCATTCTTTAAGGGGGGCTGGGTGGTGCTGGAGTGGGAGGGTTCAGAAGGGGAAAAGGTACTCGAACAGTTTAGTTGGATGGCCAGCTGTGTACCAGCTGTGTGCCAGTGGAACGCTGAGCAGCGTGGAGAAAGGCCTATTATCTCCCACACGCACACACTCTCTCTCGCCTTTCACATCCTCAAACCGAGGCCCACTGAAATCAGGCAGACAGATTCTGCTAAAACCATCACTCATCCTTATATATGCATGTGGTCTCCTCCTGCACACACCCACTCAAACCCATTTATTCCAAGTAATGTGCACAGAGTTATTTTTCCTTGTCTTTCACTGTTTTTAAACACACACACACACACACACACACACACACACACACACACACACACACACACACACACACACACACACACACAAAGAAGACCCAAGAGCTTCTGTGCCATGTGTCACTGCTTCAGGACTAAACAAGTCATTAGACCATGGGTCGAATCATCCGTACACATGGTCTTATCTGTCGGCTCTCAGTCAGCCAGTCTATTGCACAGCGGCTGGACGCCTCTCACTGCTGGTAGGATATGAGCAATTAGCAAGAAAGACCTTTTAGTTCTGCCAGCTGATTTGTGGCCAGCTTTTGCATATGCCTGTAATTCACTCTGACATTTCATCTCCTCACTTGTCACAGTCTTTATTGTGTATAACCACAATATAAACAATAATGATGAAGTAATAATCAAATCGGAGGCAATATAATCATTTTGTTTTCCCCTGCGCCAATGTCCACTGGTTGAACCTGTGGGAGACAGCTGATAAGTGAACGTTCTTGAGGGGAGTGGAGGTCTCAGGAGAGCAAGTAGAGGCAGTCGGGGGAGTCTTCCCAAGTCAGCCCAGGGGAAATGGATGACAGTTACACTACCCTCTGGCCAATTAACTGTCATTCTAGCTGTTGGTTTAACTTGCTGACCTTACCTCTTCTCTTCTGTTTGTCTTATCATTTCCGGAAAAAAGGGCCTCATCTGTGTATGTAAAGTGGACTGGTGACCTTCAGGGAAGGGGAACAAAGGTCACAGTTCATCCACTGTATATTTCTTTCAAGTGAATGCAAATATGCTGAGAAGTCTTCTGGGAAATTGGGGGTGTAGGAAGAAAGAAGTCCTTTGGGACTGAAAGAGAGCTATCTGTTATTACTTCCAATTACTTCCCAATCTCCTGCTCTATCTACCTGTAAAATGACATTAGATATGCCTGTTCTCATGGTCTTTTTACAGATGAAGTCTGTGCTTCTCAGTGATGAGACTCATGGGAACTCAAGGTCCATATTAGTTGCCCTTAAAGTCATCAGCTGGCTGAACATATTCACAGATCTGAGGAACCAGAGTTAATTTCCTCAAGAATTGCATGGGTTTTGTCTTTCAGAGGAAGTGTTGACATTAGTAGGAGAAAACTGAATGCGGCTACCACGTTTGTCTCTGAGTGAGCGTGGGTTTGAGTCTGATGTATGAATAGGGGTACAGTTCCAGTGAGCGCTGCTGTCTTAGCATGACAACAGAAGGAGGCGGGTCATGCTGGGCCTTCTAGAAGGGAAGACAGTGACAAGGTGCCCACCCCTCTCTATTTGTGAGAGCGCCACTTCATTGTGTCCAGTTCCAGCCAAGGGACAAAACTTAAGAATCTACACAGCTGGGGGTGGCATGGAGCATTCATACTTCACTGAATACTTGACTTGTTCAGACACTTTTCTACCCTGTATCTCACAAGAACCTGCTTCCTACTTCCCATTCTAACTCTAAAAAGAGGGTAAAATTAGGTAGACAGTTTTAGTTTTTATTTCCTAAATTAGGTCTTTAAAGGATTGCTGGAGGAACTCATGTAATTCTTAATTATTAAATGAATACAGCAATAAATATTCCTTATCACATGTTCATTGGTTGGCTGTAATTATGTGATGTATTTTGTGACTCTAAATGCACAGTTCAGTATCTATATGATGTTTAGCACTGCCTCTTAACACTGTGTGTAAAGTCATTTTGTCTTGTGAAGGCATGACTCCATAATCTAAATTATTTCAGTAACAGAAGGAAATCTTAGTTATTATTCTACTTGGCAATTTAGGCGACTCTGGTTGTGACAAACCATCATCTTTAATTTGTCTCTATGATATCTTAAGGCAACTTATTTGAAATACATGAGGGAGATTTCTCAGAACTACACGAGAGAGCTGACTGAGAACAGAATTTGGCTCAAGAATCCTCCTTCAATATGCATTTCGTTACTGTGTCAAAAACAAGGCACCAATCTGTCCACATGGCACAACTGAATCACTCTTTCATTTGCTAATAAATGCTAACGAAACAGCTGCATACAGGAAGGCACACAAACACACATGTGCACGCGTGCGTGCATGCATGCACATGCACACACACACATGTCGTAGCATAGTTATTCCCACTGCTAATTTGCATGGTAGTGCCATTATCTGGCTGTGAGGTGTCACGCTGGACTGGCTGACAATGCACACAACAACAAGTTTATCTAAGCACAAAGAAAGTTGAGAAGAATAGAGTACTTTCTCTGTCTCTTCTTTTCCTCTGCCTTTAGCACATATATTTCAAACTCCCTATGGAGTACGAGGAAGCATGTCACACAGCCTTAAACTGCATGATAGACTGGCAAATCCATTATTTATACCCCTACTAAAACCCACTGTAAACACTCTCTATAAACATATATTTACTGTTTTAGCACTGTGCCTTTCTTAGTCTGTCTCCCGTGTCTCTCATTCTCTGCCTTGTTCACTGACTTTCTGTTTTCATTTTTTCTTAATATAAAATGTGTTTATTTTTACTAAATTTGTTCTAAATTACTGTAACCAAATGTACGACTGCGGTCTTGGCCAGGTCTTCCTTGGAAACAAGATCTGCGCTCTCAGTGGGACTTACTTGGTTAAGTCAAAATAAAATACAAAGGTTGAGCTGCTTGTCAGAATTCATTAATAGTAACGGATATTGGATTCTATGCAGACACATTACTGCAGACTTTCAAGCGTGGTAGATTGTGGAGCGTATCGGTTGAACTGAAGAGAATCAATACCGGGGTTTACAACTTAGACACTGGTAGGCATCATCATTACACAGTGAAGCCCTCTCACCTGCTATTATCGACCTCCCTCTCAGGTTTACATGGCTTGTCTGGTGATGTCATATATGACTGTGTAGGTGTGTCTGGTTTGTAGCAGCAAAGCAAACAGAATCTGTCTGGGTCACGCAGTAATGTGCTGGGATGTGAATAGGCCTATCTGTGATATCCGTGCTTGGATAAATCACTTGTGGTGGGATATTGCAAAATACAGCATGGTGATAAGTTGGAGCAGTCATGTCCAGTGCTGGTAAAGTCTCTCTTGTTCCTGTGTTGTGCTGATAAGTAGGCTCAGCTCTGGGTGGCTAAATAATTTCCTGTACACCATTTACCCCCTTCCTTAACACCTAACACTAGTTCTCCAGAGCAATGATTAACCAGCAAGCTGTTTGATACACATACCTACCACATGCAAGCTTAGACTTACCCAAACACACATTTATGTAGTAGTTTCTTTATATTGAATATTTTGTGTGTTTTTTATTCATTATGTATATTAAAATTACAGGAAAGGCAAGGCACAAGATGGTCAGGTATCGTGGTACCTTGATTTCAGAGTGATCATGTAAGTCACCCTGGGGAGAAAAAAAGGAGAGAACAATTTCTTCTTTTTATTATTATTATTATACATAGAAAATTACAAATTCCTATCATAATACACACAAAAACTGCTATAGTGTATCATATCGCATAAACTAAGTGCAGAATAAAGCAGTCATCACTTAATTTCTGATATACAGTCTGTTAAAGATCTTCCATGAATAATCAGTCAGTTTCATTTAGCCGTAAACTGTTAGCAGGAATCCAAATCAATCCAGCTTCTCATATTACCCAGGAGAGATGTATTAAAGAGGCTCATATTGGCAGGCACAAAAGTGAAAACAGTATATAAAAAGAAGCTCATATCTGCAGTGTGGGGCTCTGATACGGAGGTGATGGATATATTCAGTTTGAGGTTGTGAAAATGAACTCAAACTAAAGGGGATGTGGATCAAAGAGAGGGACAGCGCCAGTGATCATCGTTAGACTTCCTGCACACCCCCGCCCCCTCCTCGCCTTCCTTTACATTACCATTATTAAAAAGGAGAGGACTCTCTTAATAAAGTCTATTAATCACACCGGGGGAGTCGGTTCATCGGTTCACCCTCTCGCGAGGGTCTCTAATCAATCAAGCTTGCTGGTAATGTATTCATGGGAGATGTAAGAAAGGACTTGTTTGACAGTGTTCCAAGGAGGAAGAATTTATTAAGTTCCCTTCAGCAGTCAACCAATCCTAAGGACTCATGAATACACCCCTACCTTACCCCACCCTTGTCTTCTTCGCCTGGTACTGTGAATAAAAGAGCCTTCATAATGTATGAAGTCTGTACAAATATTGGAAACGTCCAAAATATGTCCTCTCATTAACAGTGATGAGTGAAAGCTGGAGTATTGGCATTTGTCAGATACCCTCAGAGTGTAAAGGCACTGTTGTACAAGGCCTCTGCTGTGTCGGGTGATGTAGAGACATCACTCTTATGCGATCCTCTCAAAAGCTGGAGAAAATGTGTCTTATTAGTTCACATGAGGTGGTGAAATTCTGTGCTACACCGCTGACTAATGTACAAAGCTAGGAAAGGACAGGGCTGATGGTTTGCTGGGCCTCTGTTAGTGACGTGTGAGTGGAGAAGGTGTGGAGTGGGGACATCAGGCTGGTAAAATTGTGCAGCTGTTGGAAGCAGCTCTGAGGCCCGGCCTTTTTTTTCAAGCCCACCCCTTTGCTTATCTCCTTGGCCAAGGCTTTACTGGCAGATTAACAGAGTGAAGAAATGTTGGAGTACACATTTTCCCCAGAAACATAAAATAAATTCCTTTAATAATTCAGTAAAAACACTGCTCCTGCAATTTCTTTTTACACAGTTATATAAAGAGTATTCACAAATGTTGGCATACTACGTTTTTTGTGACATTGAAAAAAAAAAGGTTAAGAATATGTACTTACTCGGGCTGAAACATGATTTATAGAAGAGGGGGCATAAAAAAGCTCTTGCTGCTTTTGCTTTGTCCTGAGGAAGAAGTGCAGGAAGGCTATGCTTGGCTTCAAAGCTGCATTTCCATAATTGCCCTGTAACTCGGGCCTGTATGAGGATCTGAAAGGGGCTGAGAAAAGCACAATCTTTCAGCTGGGTGAACGGCAAAAGCCCCGTCGCCTCTCCCTCTGGCCAGTCGCCCTGTTACCCCCTTCCCCACTTGTTGCCTTTCGGATTCAGTGAAAGAATTCCTCTCTCTAACCTCGATCAACAAAAGGCATGAAATCAGTGCCCTCCCTCTCTCCCGCTTCGGGCCTAGAGAATGTCACTCCTTCTGGGCCTTTTGTCCTTTGCACAACCAAGGGAAACACAACAGCCCCTCTCTCCCTGCTCCCTGGCTATTCTTTAACATGTTGCTGTGCACTTTCACTTAGATTCTCAATAATGAATGTGCCATAAAACATGCAGGAGACACAGAAGTCGCATATCATTGAAAGGGCTAAAATTGAGCTCTCCACGTTCTCTCCTCTCAGCTCTAGAGTGCAATTTCTTTTACAAGTTGCTATGGAGTGTTGTGGACTGTAGGCTTGTATGTGAAGGCATGTGGTGTGTGGAACATGTGTTCCTGAGAGCAGATCATCGCTCCTCCTGCAGTCAGCTCAGCGTTTGCAAAAGGGCAGCCCCTCTCATAGACTGGGCAAGCACTGGGTGTGGGCGCGGTCGACAGTGGCTCATAAAAGGATTAGTCCGCCACACAAAGATAGTGGGCTGCCTCTAACCCTGACTAGGTCTACAAAGAAGGTGACATTTGTATGTCTCTGTGGCAGGAGGGGGTGTGGCAGAATGGTCCAGGCTGGGGCTTGAAGGAGGAGGAGGTGGCACTGGTGGTGGAGTTACAATGACAGAAGGGTTGGATGAGGTGAAAACACAAGAGTGACCCTCTTTATTTGCAGCGGCCTCTTCTTTCACATGGCACCTCTGGTCCCCTCCAATGGGTTGCTCTAGTGTTTATTTACTCCATGGTTTCTCCCTATTAACACGCGGCCCTCTGATGGCTCCATTGGCCAGACCCTTTCAGCGTGCACCTTTCCCCAGATCAATGAATGCTTCGAAAGACAGATTAGATTTCCTTTTAATGATTCCATCTTTCTCAGATTTTTTTCCCACTCTAAATGGCTGTTCGAGAGTGCATTACTTGTCTCCTCATGTATGTAGTCCTGTCTTAGCATATCGAGGGCAAAAGCGAGCAGCACTCAGCAGCGAACAATGTAAGCAATTAGATGGGAAATGAAATACAATTTATTTTCACTGTGTCAAATGCATATGTGTTTCCCCGGTCTTTATAATATTTATCAGTTAGTGTATGATTACAAGACAGAGAGCATAATTAAGACAATATTGCCTTATAATATGGGAAATCTCAAATCAGGTTAAGTATTTTTTTTTTATCTATATGCAGCCTAATTACACAAATTTGCCTAAAGAGATCATTTATAATACAAGTTTCTTTAGACCCCTGATTTTGAAAAAAAAAAATCAATGATGTCATATTTGCTTCTACTTTTTCTTTTTCAATTATAACTTCTTGGCTTTTCTTACAGCCTTTTGTTGAGTAGATTAGCCTGCGTTTTGTTGGGGAGTTCAGTACTGCAGAGCTACAGTGTGCCTCACACCCTCTGAGCATTTAACACAGCGTGGACCTTAGAAATAAGAAGAGGAGTCAGTGTTGATTATTGCTCATTAGCCAAGAGAACATCCACTTAATGTGCAAGGAAACGAGTGACACACCATGCCCCACTGGAAATGGTCCCTGTGTAGCTCTGCACAAAATGTTAGCTAATGCATTCCATTTGCTCTTTGTTACCAGGAGCAGGTTGGACACCTTTGGTGACATAAGCAGGCATGATTACTTTGTTTCTGCATAGGCATTTTAATCCCTAATTTCATGCACTGATCAGAGGAGAGGCCCTGAGCTCTAGACATGATCACTGGCCCTTCAGTAGCATTTCAGCTGAATTCTCATGATCAAGAGGAGTCTAGTCATGGGCCCTTAGGAGGAAACATCCTGTGAACTGTGAGGAAATAAGCATCGTTTTTTTATGATAAGGTTCAATGCGTTTACATGGAGCTAGCTGTCCTTGCAGGCAGCCATTTATTTGTGTACTCTTTTTTAAATATATAAACTGATGCAGATCTTCAACAATTGTTTAATTAAATGTATTTCATTCATGGACATTCATTGTCAGGCTTTTTAAAGGTTTAGTTTGTTTTTCATTGTAATATCTTGGAGCATTTCAAATAAACAAAGTTATCCTAGTATTATATAATCGTGAACTTTCAGTCTGAGTGCAATGACGATTTCTTTAATTAAAAAACGAGAAAGAAATAAGATTTTTTTAAGAGATTACATCAATGAGCTGGCTGATGCCTCTTATGAATATGCATCGCGTGGTTAGATGTGGCTCTCAAGAAAGATAATTGATTACACAGGAAGGCAACATGGTGAGAGGGGTTCCAGAGCTGCTAAAGGCTCCGGAGCCGTTCTCTTGGCTAAGTTGTGGTTTGTTTAAAGCACATCCCAAACCTAGAGAGGATACGGCTAGAGCGAATCAGCGCTTTTCGTCTGCTTTTCCTGCCCTGAATGGAATTGAAAGGGTGCATTAAACGATTAGACTCTGACTGGCCAGCTGAATCTGCTATGTGTTACAAAATCTAAAAATATAAACGCAATAATAAATAAAATCCCTTTTAAATGTCAGCATTTGTATTATTTTATTATTAACTGGGATAGTTTGACAGTCTACGCCGATCTCATAAAATAAACTTTAAAAAATTTGTTTGAAATAAATAATGCAAAAATCTTCCTTCCTTAGACTTTCAGAACTTAACAACAATTTGGAGGAAATTGCATAGGTTAATAAAATATATTTTCATTCGTGTGTGTGTGTTTTCTTTCTTCATGTTTAACTAAATAAAAAAAATGTTTACATTTAAAACCAACATCGTAAAAAACAAAAACAAAAAACGGAAAAACAAGCAAAAATACAAATAAATAAATAAAAATAAAACAAAAAAACGAATGGAATTTGTTATAAACCGCATCTCACATATCGCGAAATACTTAAATTGAGGCTATGGCAGTCGTAAAAGGTTAAAAAAACAAACAAGCAAAATCAAATAAAAAAAGGAAGAATTTGATCTATATACCATCCGTAACTGTTTTGTTTATTGCACTTTAAATATGTGGCTCGTGCACGGAAAGGTATGCTGTTTGTCACCTAAAATGGAAATGCCCTTTTTGTTTCATTAAATAATTTGGAACGTTTAGGGCAAAAATTGAATTTTTACATAAAAAGTCACACACACACACACGTTAAAATATTAAAAACAAATGCAGCGCACTCTGAGGAACTGCTGCAAGTGGACGTTCTAAAAATAATACAAAGACTTCAAAACGGGTCTGAAAGGTATTTTCTTGTGACAGAATTATAACTGAAAAATGTTGCTATCGAATTTTAAATCGAACTGATGGATTAATCAGAAATTGATATAAAAAAAAGTGAGCAGTTTAGCTGAATGAGTGTCAGTGCATCAGAACACTGGCGACTGCAAGTGACTGTAGAGGGAGCTCCAACACTAAGTTTACATAAACTTCCTCTGATAAGGGCTCACACATGCAAATGATCACATCACGGGCAAACAAAATAAATGATGTTATTATTAGTCATACGGCCACGATATATTACAATTATACCATAGAGCAGCATAAGCTGTGGAAAATGTATGATATATGTGAAGAGCAAAATCATTACAAATTGAGCATGATGAGATCTGGGAGTTGCACTGCCAAGCCAAAATCCACCTTCAGGATCAATTGAGCCATTATGACCAAGTACCAGCGATGCTTTAACAGTCGTTCATTACTTAAAGTCTCTCGATAGACGATAATTTCTGGTGAAAATGAATGAAAGAATTATTCGAAATATTAATGCGCCCGCTACAGCTCTATAGGGATAATCCCACAACATTAATATCCAAATCTATGCCGCAATACTGGCTAATTAGCCTTAAGTCCCGCCACTATATAAAGTGTGATAAATCCCTCTCGAATATATACTTATCACAGCCACGGAGGATGAAGTCTGTGCCCCGGGCTGTCCACTAACACACATACAAAAAACCAAAGCAATGCATTTCAACATGCAATGCACAGTAACAGCCACCATCAAAAGCAGCTGTCAAAATACCTCGGCCAAGAAAAAAAAAACAATCTTATTGTTTGGTTTTTTTGTTGTTGTTTTTTTTTAAGTTGCAGCAGTTCATTTATTAGCCAAAATATAGACTTTCTTGTACAATTTGGTTCACAAGTATGTACATATTCTTAACTTTATATACAAAACATTTCAACATCAAATCCTCACAGAACTTACAAAAAGAAAGAAAGAAAAAAACTCACAGACTACAGGTTCATAGATTATTACATTAGCAGTTTTACACAGGACATGCTTACAATGTAAGTATACAGAGATGTATTATTCTTATATTACATTCCATATTCAAATTAAAATTAAAGAAGAAAGAGGGTGGGTGAGGGTTTATGGAAAGAGCCAAAAGAACCGTGGCTGGTTCTGAGGTCTAGTTGGTTCTGAGGCCTGAAATACACAGGGGTACAACAAAATGTAACAAAAAATGTAGAAGAAAAACAACAACACTAATAATAGTCTCACGAAGAGTGAAAACATAAAGTGATATAAAAGTGACAATTGCCTTTCAAAAACGAACCTGGAGTGAATTTGCATTGAGCTCATTTGCATGACTGAACAAGTTAGTGTAACATAGGCCTTGAAGAAATAACCCAAGCGCACACAGACACAGAAAAAAATGAAATAAAGCTAATTTGGGTAAATGTGGCATTTTAAACTAAAATGTGATATTGCATTAAATGAAAATTCCCAAATGTCATTAACTGACAGCCTCGTTATCTTTGAACTGCGTGGAAAGCTGTTAAAAACAGCTTTTTCTCTGCATCCAAGGCACTAGATCTCTCTGAAGCTGCAGCAAAGAAAATCAAAATGCGCTAATTGAACTTCCTTTGATCAGAGCTCATCCTGGGTTTATGGGAATATAATGTTAAAACGACGTGATTTAATGGGTTGAGGACTTAATGTAAACCATAATACAGGCGCATGGACCTCAAAATAAAGTAGACGACGTAACAGCAACTCAAGAAATAAAGGGGGCATCTAGTTAAAAAGAGTTTTCACCAATTTCAATGTTTTTTTTCCTTAAACGCTTCCTGATGAGGTTTTTTCTTAACCCTTCTGGACAAGCTGTTACACACACACAGGCACACATCGCACACACTGTATTCTGCTGTAACATTAACACTGGTTATCTGCGTGGCCTAGGCAGAAAAAATATCCATGAACAGGCAAAGAAGGCAAAAGAAGGTCTAAAATAAAATAAATGAAATTAACTAGTGTCTTTGTTTTGTAGTTATTTATACATGCGCGTCTCAGTGACGAGGACATGTACCTGTGACTGAAGTCTCTGAACTATGACTCTTGTCCTCCGTTTGCCTGCTGCTGTAGAGGGCCAGGCCGGTGGCAGTGGCCTGGTTCGCCAGTCCCAGATAATGATTTGAGTTCAGTAAAGCCAGCTGGTGGGCCGAAAAGGCTCGGTTCGTCCAATTCTGGATTTTCCCAACCGGACAAGAAGAGATGAGTCTGTGAGGAGCGATTATGGTCTGAGCGGCCGGCCCTGCGGAGTTGCTGCCGTTCATTTGCGGCGATTTACGTGGATTGTCTGGGGCCGTAGCTGTCTCTGCCAAAGACCAGATTTTTGGTTTTTGGGCTGGGACGGGGTTGTTTTCTGAGGGCGGTGAGCTCACGGATACAGAGTTCAGTTTGAGCTGTTCCCCGTTTGGCTGGGACGTTTTCATGTCCAAAGAGTGGTGACGGTGATTGTGGAAATGCTCTGCTCCTCTCTGTACGTCTTTGCCCTCCTTCCCCACAGCCTTTAGAAACCTCTGGTCGGGCCCTTGTAAATCCTCATAGCCGTCAGAAATCTCAGAGTCACTCCTCCCGTCGAGTTTAATATCTGAATGCAGGTCGTCCTGGTCGTCCAAGTCGTCCTTGTTCTCAATATTTTCCGTGTCGATGTTCTCCAAGTCGATCTCCTCCTCATCCTCTCTCTTGTCCCCCTCCCCCCCTTCGTGATCGCTGGTGTAAACATTTCCTTCTTCATCCGTGCGGTTCCGGGGGGTCCAGGTCATCTTGTTCTCCTTCTTTAGCCTCCTCCGGGCGTTGGCAAACCAGGTGGACACCTGGGTGAGGGTCATTTTGGTGATAATGGCCAGCATGATCTTCTCACCCTTGGTAGGGTAGGGGTTCTTGCGGTGCTCACTCAGCCAGGCCTTCAGGGTGCTGGTGCTCTCCCTGGTGGCGTTTTTGGGTCTGGATGGGTCACCGAATTGATATTGGCCATATGGGTAAAAGGCAGGGTGATGGTGAGCAAACCCGGGGTGCTGGACACCGGGACTGTCTTTCAGTTCATACTGAGCACCCTGTAAAAACAAAGAATCGACGCGTAAGAGGGATTAGACATATTATATCAATACCATCAAGTAGTTTGTGTGGAAATGTTTACATTCCGCAAAATCCTCTCTAGCTATCAAGAAATAAAGACAAAAGTGGGATTCTTAATAAAGTGTAAACAAACTAAAAGATTCAAGTATTTTTGCAGTGGAATTAAATCACCAAGCGCAGATGAAAGGGGGAAAAGTAATTTCTTAGTTTAACAAACACTTCCGAAGTGAAACCTTTACTATTACACACTATTCTCCACCTTTACCTGTAACCTCCCACATTACATTGCATCATTTTTTTCGTTACTATCAGTTTCCGGAATTTATGTGCGAAATGCGCATAAAAGGCATAAAGCGCACTGTTAATGCGTCACTTTGTATCCACTTTTAACCATATTTTACAAACTACTCAGTTACAAAGTTCAACGCGGTGTTCTGAAACTTAAAAGGAATAAAGTTATCCCAGTGTCATGTGTAGCTTACGTTTCGACAAAAAGTTTTTAGATAACTTAAGCGAAAGAAGAACAACTCACCAACTGATTGAAAATTGATATATCGTTTGTGTAGGGGAGAAACGCTCCATAGCCCTGCGCTGCTGCGGCGAAAGGAGATCCATACATAGTCGAGAGGACGTTGGAAAGTGCCCCGGACGGACTGAGCTCTGTCCCGGCTCGGGCATTGCTGGCGATCCCCTGGCGCTCCGGCGGGTATATCGGTCGGATGTACTGATATCCCAGCTGAGGGAAAGACATGGTGGTAGGAAAAGGGAAAAAGGTCTGCTGCAATCACACAAAGCAATGGAATTGCCTCGATATCCACTTTTACAGTGTGAGCATGTGAGCAACAAAAGGTGCAAGCAAGGGAAGTCTATATTTCCTCGGGAACAGCCAGTGTAAACGATCCGGTTGCGCCCCTTATTTCTTCCTCCTCTTCTTCTTTCCACCCTCACTTCCCTATTGATCTGGATGGACTAAGGTCAGGTCCTTACAGATTGCTTTAGATTATTGGGACTCCCTTTCTCAGATTGACATTTTTAGTCGTTTAGAAGCCCCTCCTATTTCTCAAATCTCACCCCACTCATACAAACCACACACCAAACACACTCTCTCTCTCCCTCCCTCCCTCCCTCCCTCCCTCTGTGTCTCTCTCCCTCTCTTTCGGATAAGTGCACTGACGTCGCGAGCTCTTATTTGAATGGGGTTTCAAATCTCATTTTATGGCTCGCCAATCTATTTCATTTGCTATTTGTTCGCGTCTGGCCTAAACCGCAATTTTTGTATTAATTCACACAATTTGACCACGCGGATACACGTAAGCAGTTTGCTGATTAACTTTTTTTGGGATACAGTTTGCTTTTAATATAAAATCACAGAAGAAAGTTTTCTCTGGAGACTCAAACTTGGAGACTCAGCTACGAAAGGGTATCGGTAAAAACTCTAAAATCAGAACGTAAAATTAAGTTTATAACCACTTTTAAGTCGCTTTTTTCATTTTTATTTTTCCTTTTGAATTGACATACACTAAAAAATACTATAACCAATGCAAGGCAGCTAATAACAAGTAGAAAAAATAGTACTTATTAATAACGAATGCGTGTCGGACTAGGGTTCGAGCAATGTGTTTCCAATTACCGGCTTCAAATGCCCCCGGATCACAGGTTACGCACACTTTTTTATTTATCGCTTCATCGCTGCGTGCAAGCTGTGTTTTCTTACACCGATTTGAGGTGTTATGTTCTCTTGGTGGCATGAGACTCGGCGTAAAGTAATTCTTTAATCTGAGACATCAAACGAGTCGCATGAAACTACTTGACATCAAAAGAGACGCTGATGATGGGCGCATTATGCTGTTAATGAAGACTAAGTGTAAAGTAACAACAGTCATAACAAACATTAGAGTGGAAAGATGTTTATTCTGGGACACGACACTACGGGAGAGGGAAATAAATGAAAAAAAAAAATAAAAAGAAAAAGCTAAAAACAAGACCGAATTATTAACAAACAACAACAACAACAACAATAAAACTAATAATATTAATAATCATAATAAAAATAACAATAATAATAATTTTGAACATGATGAGATTGAGTGACTATTCAGTGATTTTAAATAAACACTTTTAATCCACTAAAACGCAAAACGATCATCCGGCCATACTGCACCTTAAAGTAATCCATTTGATAATTTTCATACGACCGGATGTTTCTTGTTACTCGTGCGGATTAAAACAAAACAAGAGAGTCAGAATTGAAATTCCATGAATCAATAAATAAAATGTGTAAGGGGCAACCCTAATCGCCTTTCAATCCGCCTTTGTACCAGCATCTGTTTTGTTAATCATTTGCAAAACAACTACAAAAAGTTGAATTATTATTTCAAACACTTTATTTAAATATGGTATAAATCTTTATGTATTATTGACAGCGAGATAAAATCCCATCAATCTCTTCAGTTTTGATAATGCGATCCGGGTTTCCAAGAACTCTGAACTTGTATAAACCTTTAATCTTCTTTGGAAGCAGATAGTTATCATTGTCTGGGAGGGATAATAACAGCTATAATTTCTTATATAGAGCTACCCATAAGGATACGCCTTGTTTCTGTTAAACTCTGTCCTGAATCTGTGTGTGTTCTTCGCCGACATCCACCACAACCCGGATTATGGGGTTATTAATTACAGCGGCTTTCTGGTGCCATCCGACTGGAATGGTAATCACTACATAGCAGTCAATAGCACGTTCACACTTAACACACACACTCGTGCGCGCAGACACACATCACATCGACCTGCAAACTGAGGGGTCTAGACAGTGAAGTGAGGGCAAAGATAAGTGGAAGGTATAAGGAATACTTTGACGCACAACGGTGTAACAGCAAGAATAAGGTAAAGCTTAAAAATGAAAAAAAAAAAAGCAAGTTCAAACACCATATTGCAGAATGAAAACCATGTGTGTGCGCGGGCGTGTGTGTATGACTAAATGAGAGCGAGCGAGCGACAGAGGAAGGGAGAGAGAGAGCCACCGAGAGAGAGAGAGAGTCGTAATAGCTGAACGTTAGAAGTGAGGATATAAATCCAGAAAGTCCAGCGAGGTGTCTGTCTCCTGCTGTCCGCTAAGCAGCACCCAGAGTCCGGATGGACACGTGTCTCATCCCCGGACTACTTTAACTCGAACCCCCTTTCCCCCTTATCCCTCCACTCACCCGCCACACACACACACACACACACACACACACACACACACACACACACACACACACACACACCAACCCGTTCTCACACACACACACACACACACACACACACACCTCTATACCCACACCGAGGGCTGTGATTTATTGCCTCAAATCAAACACCACGCACTAACTTAACACTTTCTCACCGACCTGGGAACTGGCGTAGCCATAAAAGCATTAAGACGCTGCTCCCTTCTCTCCTAAAAAAAAGAGAGAGTCTTGCTAAACAGTAAACTAACCTCTGCTTGACTTCCGTCTAAACACAAGCAAACACGCGTACTAGGCCAAAGCACAGCGATATACCTGTAAAAGCAGATAATTTTATGCATAATAATAATGTCAGTGTCAATAATAATAATAATAATAATAATAATAATAATAATAATAATAATTGTTTATTTTAAATGCGTTAATACTTGGGGAAGAATGCCGGGAACGCGCTAGAGCCAATTTAATTTGTAAGTGCTGTAAAAAGAGGGCAATCATACACAAGCGACTTGAGGGCTGTTTAGTAGAGAGCTCTTTGACGGTAATTATGCAGATGACACAATTTCACATTCTCATAAGCAAACATACACGGCCTATCGCTCAACAGTAGTTCCTCATGCAATACACAGAGTACCAGCGACACGTCGCAAATGACGAACCGAGGCTCTGCAAAACAGGCGAGATCAAAGGCTTCAAACAGAGGCACTTCAAATTACACATTTGGATCTTTTCCATAACGCCTGGTTGACAGAAAAAAAGAAGAAAAAAACTCTTATTGCACATGGAATCAATTTTAAGGGACCCCTTGCTGATCATCGGTTAATTAGGGTGACGATTGACGATTTTAAAAGAAAATGTAATTAATGAATTAATGACCCTCGGATCATTGTGGTAGTTGAGGAGTGTGTGTGTGTGTGTATGTATTGTGTTTGTTTGTGTGAGAGGCAGAGTTGAGATTTTTTCAGTTGCTTGACAAACCAGTTCCTATCTTGACAAGCATTTCTTGGGGTGTCAACTTCCTCTGGAGTTTCCAGAGTTTGTGAGGACTGACCGGAATTTCACATCTTTGCATGCACAAGTTTTTTTGTTTGCTTGTTTTTTTTTTTTTACTGAACCTGTATACTGTAAATGCAGTATAGGATGAAGTGCAGTGGGGAGATTTATAGCTTTTCTAAAATCATCAATGAAAGCTACTGAGGATATATGCTTGAGTATATGTGACATATATCAGAATGATGAAAATTAGTGGCAAATATAGGAAGTAAGTGTCAGTGTAACTCATAAAAGTGAGTACTGCTATTATCCTACCTTATTACAAAGCAATTATTTTTAGCTGTTGGGAACATAACGGTTGTTAATCGAAAATTTTCCTCAATGGATTCAGACCTAAATTTGTTGGTAACCTAAAAAATAACAGAGCAACACATTCAATCTCCAAATATACTCTTTCAAACTCATGTCCCATTAGGGTGAATAAAGGCCCAATAAATCTTACAGTGTTTAAAGAACAGTGAAGCTTAATCCAATAAATGAATTAGTTTCTAAAATTAATTGTTCTTAGCAGCAGAAGCAAGTGTACTTTGAAAATACATTTAAAGTTTAATTTTTTTTACTGTTAGGATAATTTAAATAGTAGGATTTTAATTACATTACACCAAGCAATCATGCATATTAAATAGATAGCCTAACTTTGATTTGCATTAGTGGCAAAGTAAAGCATTTTGGAACCATTCCTTCTGCTCACACCATTTGGAAACAAATTAATAGTCAATGGAGTGCAACTTATTAAACTGGGTTATGACAGCAGATCAAAGAGTGAATTAATGCATTACCTTGCAAATGTTTTACATCAACTTGTTAACTTTAGGTTGTAGACTAGTGCTAAATTTAAACAGTCATTCAGGCTAAGCACCTGGATTGAGTGAGAGATCCATTTTAGATTCAGGCCCTGAACAGAGCTTTGGACAAGCAGCCAGCAGCTTATAGGGTTTATAAAATGCACAATGTACATAGTCGTATGAACTTAAATATATGAGCTTGTGTAGGGTTCTGAGTACCACACGGACTGCTTGGATTATAGGTTGAGTGTAAATATTTCAAAATACTGTATCAGTACTTGTCTTGGTGTTTTTATGGCACTTTTATATAAATAATGAATGTTTTTCCTACTAGTATATATATTGACTTTGATAATGAATCAGTAACACTATCTTCCACTTATTAAATTTTTATTGTAATATTTTTAATAATAATTGAATATAGTTTATACTTTACTTATGATGCACACATATCTCTCCAAAGTCTCTTTCTGTTTTGTTGGTTTATTTGAGTAGAGACTCAAAATAAAGCAACATGAAGAGGGACAAAACTGTGAGCCTGGGACAAAACTTCATTTTTGTTTTATGTTGATTTGGCTGGACAGTTTAAATGAGCTTTACCTTCCTTTTTCTCTTCTCTTTCTTAACTTTACTTCCATTGCTTTCCTATAGACATAGCCAACTACAATGCAGGCTTTTAACTTTCAGCATTTAGGTAACAAATGCATCTCCACTTATTCCATAAATCTGGAAGGAACTCGACATTTTTTTCCCAACATTATTTGTGTCCAGAGAGCATTAACACTATGAAGTAATCCAATCTCAGAAAAAGGGCTACACTTTCCCATTGAAAATCCAGGCAGCGCATATGGCCCCTAATACAAAAAACCCAAAATGCTATCAGCTGAATATGGATATGCTATCACTCTCTATGTATCATTCCTATTATTACTCCCACATTGAACCTTAGCAGAGAATTTTGGCTTGAACTACTGTATCATAACACAATATTCACACAACAGAGATTCGATATGCTTTGAGCTCCTTTAACAATACTGCACTGAAGGTGAGTTGTAGCTTATTTTTTTTGTTTCCTCCCTGCCCACTCACTCTCACTCCATCTGCTGCAGTTTCCCCCTGTATCAGTAACACAAGGCATTGATTTTACGGTAAAGTCACTTTGTAAAGGGAATGAGTAACTCTGGGCCCCACTATCACTGTATTACACGGGTATGGCCCACGTAACAAGATGAACATTGATTCAGCATTACGGATGATCGATAATGAAATAAGTAACTTCAGGGCCAAATTAAAATGCAAGCTGGCTTGATGCTGCCAGACTCTGTGAGAGGTGACAGCAGGAGAGAGGAAAGTAGAGGGAGGGAGAGGGAAAGGCAGAGAGTCGGAGAGGGGAAAGAAAGACTACAAGCTTGTAGCAAATGAGAGTTCCCTGTATATTGTAATGATGATGTTTTGAAGATGTTAACAGTTATCAAGGCAATGACAATAACCTTGATGTTTACAGTAGCTAATGGTTATTACAAATAGACTTATCTGATAATACTTTTTTGTTTCTTTATTCACAATTATAAGAAAATTACATTTCAATTTTAACAACACACTAGCACCAAGACTGTATAATGTAATTTTTTTCTTTGGGTTTTGTTCAAAATCTAGAGCCTTAATTTAAACATCTCTTTATGGTTTTATTATTTATAAATTAATTCTAGCTTTACTTTATATTTCTGAAGTCAATGAACCAATCTGTGAATTTGTTGGCTTGTTAATTTGAAACACTGAAATATTTGAGAGCCTGTGGATATGTGGCTTAATATTGACCCTGGCATCAGAGAACACTGATGGATAAAATGATCTGTTGCATCTAGCTGATGGTGCTAATTTGAAGACATTCATTTTAACATTTCTTTAATTAGTGTATTTGTCAGACAGTGGCCATTTATTCAAAAAAAGTGCCCTTGTCAGCCTGGAAAGTATCTTAATAAAAACACTTTTAGCTCATCATTCCAGCACTTTTCTTGATCCCTTGATTTTTATAATGCTTTCATAGGGGTCGTACGAAAGATGCATTTTCTCTAAGCTGAAAATTATACAATTTTCCAGAACAATGTTCTGCTTCTCTACTTTTGCAGATTTGGTCTCACGGTCTGTGGAGACAAACCATCATCCATTCATTCACAAAGTGTATATCAACACCAACTATTTACCAAGACTATCCGACAAAAGCACTTATGCAACCCATGCTCTGTCTGTTTCATGAAAGCATAACGTGGTTAGTCTTGATCCAGTGGTAGCCAATGATGCCCTTTTATGGCACCACAGCTCAACACTGTGGCTGGGCTAATGTCAGTTTCTCAGCACTTTTGGCCTACTGAGCCAGACAAAGCCACAGTCTTTCCAGCTGTTGCTGCTGCCGGCTGGGGCTGGAGAAGAGGCAGCTGTACCAACATGGGTCAGAGGAGCCTCCTCATCTCTGTGGTGGCCTGGACCTTGCAGGGGGTATATGATAGATAGTAGATGGCAAGGTGAAGGAACTAAAAGAGGATTTAAAATCCTGATATTACTGCCATGTAACCGAATCTCACCATGATGCAGCAGTGACCGTGTCTAATCAAAGATGGATAGCTGTAGAAGACGTTGAAGTGCCTTTGTGATGATAATACAAGTCTGGAAAAGTTGACCAGCCAGTATCAACCATGCTGATATTGGTCTAATGCCAACATTTACATAAGTAAGCCATGATGAAAGACTAAAGTGTTCAAGGTTACATTACTAAAGTATTAGGAAGTTGTTGTTTTTTTTGTCTTTTGCCTGTACCATGCACCTGATCATCTAAAGGTGCATGGTGCATCTAAAAATTACTTGTCACAGCATAGTAAAATTATGAATTACCATTCTGATTCAGTCATTCTATTTGGGAAATAACATTAAAGAGCCTTATTTAGAATGGTGTTTGTCAATTAGCTAATTTGTCTGGAGGGTAAAACTTATTGACCCCTCATATCAAAATTTACAAGCACTGAACACAAGAGAACCATAAGACTGTTGAGATAAATGGTCATGTTTGAGTTAACTGTATCATGATATTACCCCAGTGAAAACTTTCAACTCATTTGTCTTTGTTTTATAATTAGCAGTTCCTTATTAATTATTTACCAAGTGTAGCAGAATTTTCCATTTTGTTCTTTTTAAGATTCAAATAGGATTCAGTCACCAAGGGAGAACTACAAGGTTATGACAAATTCTTCATCCCATCTAGCAAAAAAAAAAAAAAAAAAAAAAAAAAAGTTACTATCTAATTTAAGAAAGAAGCTGTTACTGGTGATGGAAAAATGACAAGGTTACCTGGAAAGGTTATTTTGTTACAAATGAGCAGCATAAACAGCATGAGAAAATACCTTGTGCTCTCCTTGGCATCTTGGTCCACCATTTAGGAATCCATTTTCCATGAAGTAACATTAGAATATATGAGAACAAATACTGTAATGGTATGATGGTATGTTATGAAGGTTGGCGGGTGTGGACCTTTTATAATCTGTCCTATTGAGTGGCTCAACATGCCAAACGACTGAGGTCAAAGGAGACTTATCCTCAGGAGTCTAGCCCAGATAAAGATTCACAGACCTAAACCAAAGTACTTGTTCTGGGACTTTAAAAAGATATCATTGTGACCCACTGTGTTTAGAACACCAGCTAGGTCTAAGGGAGAACTTGATTTGCATTGTTCTGTTTTAATCAGTGTTGGGGAGTAACGGAATACATGTACCGCCGTTACGTATTTAAAATACAAAATATAAGTAACTGTATTCCGTTACAGTTACCGTTTAAAAAGGTGGTATTCAGAATACAGTTACTTTGTTGAAATGAATGGATTACACGGCGGTATTTTCCTGTTTCATAAGGCTATGCCCTCTTTATTTTTGGTTTCCATGCTGGTGGAAACCCAAACAAAACACGCATTAAGAGGCTCTAATGTCTGTGTCTCAATCTCGCGGCCCATGTCACCTCTACTTGCAGCCCGCATAATGACGTGAAGAAATATTTTTAAAAAATATTCACAAACATTATTTAATATGAAGGCAATAGGCAGAGTGTTACAGACATAGCCCTAAAGAATGTAGCCTCATGGGCAGTGTAGTCCGTGCTGCAGGGAGAATGGACTGCCATCCCTGTTATGTGTCTGCGAGCGAGGGAGAGAGAAAAAGTCGGAAAGTATGAGTTGTCACCGAGCAGAAACGGGAGATGGAAGCGTGTAAATATAATAATAACCACTGCAGCCAAGAAGAGTGCCTGACGAGCCCAGTTGTAAGTAAGCTATTAAGACTCGACTGTACACCGTGTTTGTGTTTTCCTCCGAAACAATAAGTTCATTTGGAGCAGCCTTTCAACGCCTCTCTCTGTCTCTCGCTAGCAAAGTTAACCCAGACAACAAAGTAAAGCTAGTTTTCAGCTACGAGCCCGACATGGAACCCGACTTATTAGAGAGAGGTCCCTTTATGGTTTTATGCCTTTACGGTTCGGAGCCGCGGACCTGTTTTCTATATGAGATCGCTGCAAAAGTACCTAATGTCCACCCTACTGTTACTCATTTTATATTAAGATTTAAAAATCTAGTTGGTATTGCTATGGCGAATAACCTTCAGTGAAAGTAATAAATCACACAGCAATAGTACATTCATGTAGTTGTAAAAAGCATGATAATATATTAAGTAATCCAAAGTATTCAGAATACGTTACTCTCATTGAGTAACGTAACGGAATATGTTACAAAATACATTTTGGGGCATGTATTCTGTAATCTGTTGTGGAATACATTTTAAAAGCAACCTTCCCAACACTGGTTTTAATGCACAATCAAAACTGGTTATAGTTTTGTTAATTTCTAGTTTACAACTCAAAAAGATTAAAGGCTGCCAATTGTATTTAAAATCTGGTACACTTTAGCTCTGTACATTACCTCTAGTGGTGGCCCAGAGAAATATATTGAATTCTCTATGATATCAATTGAACATTGGTCAATATTAGTTCCTTCAGGATCAGAACTGGATATTGGTGCTCAAAGTATTTATTAGCGCTTTCATTTGGAGGTGCCTAACCCTGGCTGGTATCAAGTTACCCACAAAGGTATGCCAAAAACAAATGTTTGGATTTCCACTTCAATTTGCTGTTGATATTCACAGCATCAATAGGATCAATACATACATTTTGGATGATCCCTGATTTTTTAAATGTTTCTTTTTTTTTCTTCTTTTTTTTTTGGCCAAAATGTCACCCGAAATTTTCATACAAGCTTATTCATGAAATTATGTCATCAAATTTCAAAGGAAATCCATGCCCATAAATTGTTTTGATTTTCAACATCCCCTTTGTCTTGCCTTCACTACATTCTGGCCTACCACTGGCATGAAAACTCTAAAAATATCTGTGTTGTCAGTATGTTGTTCACCCAGGCCAACAGTTTCATATTAAGGTGTAATGAACAGTATATTCTCCAAGGTATGCCCAACAAACAAGACCAACAATCCCAAACAAACATGTCTTTTACTCATATTTGGGTGTACATGGAACCCACACAGACATATGCACTAACAGATGTGTGTATGTGTGTACATGAAAGTGTGTTTGTCTGGTGCTATCTCTTGTACAACAAGCACTGGAGCAAGACTGGACCCAGCTGTCAGGTCACTGCTGTCACAACCAATAATGATTACCCTCTCCCTGCTCTTCAATTGCTGCTCCATAACCACCAACGCAGGGGAGATACGCCCCTTTTAGGAGAACAATGCATCCATGAGTGGGCCTCATCATTGCCCACGCCCACTCTTATCAACCCTCTGAGGGCCCACAGACCCCATCTCTGTATGTGTGTGGATATCTGCTAATCTTTGTGTATCTGTCAGATTTTTCCAATAGGCACCGGTGGCCTGACATTCTCTCTATAGACCCAGAATGATTCCAGCCCTTCTGGCACAGGCAGATTATTTACCAGTCAATATATACTGTCTGAAGATTTTTATTTCTTTTCTTTTTTTTAATGATAGTCTGTCACTGCTAAGCCATGAAGACACTTATGTTAAACTTTCATCTCTCTGTCTCTCTCTTACTCTTTTTAAATCCATGACTCAAAAGGACACCAAGTTCAGCATATGTCAAACCTCTACCCACTCTCCAAGCAAACACATTAGTAGACTTAAACGATATGTACATCGCTCATCAGCATCATTTGGTGGGATTGGGCAGCCATTAGACCATATATTAAAGAGGCCTCGTAGCCTGTCATCCTTGCCTGCCCATGTCTAATGAAACGAGTGCCCCAGAGCAGCAGTGGATTAGGAACACAGGCAAGTGAGTATATACTCATGTATATATATGTGTGATTATATATAGGAAAAGTGTCTGCATGCTATTCCCCAGGTCCCTTTAAGCTTCCTGACCAGCAAAGCATTCAAGCCCCGTGTGGCAAGGTGGAAGAGGAAAATCACTAATGCTCTTAGCATCAAACAATAAATCCTGAAGTTATTTGCCACCATGTTTAATTAAATATTTGGAGAAGAAAACCCTGTGATTGATTCCCTTTCTGCATTGATCCAACATTGATTGTACTCTGTTTTGTTGCCCCAGCTGGGTTAATGCTAAATGGTGGCTGAGTTGCTGGAATAAATTGTTAGCAACCACCAGTGCAGAAACAAAAATGAACAGTGTGTTAAGTTGAATGAACATTGGTAGCACTGGAATACTGTTTACATGGCACAAGGTGCTGGTACAGTGCTGCCCTGTGTTAGAAAACACTATTAATACTCAAATCCCTGTAAGTCATTTTAATGTGATATTTGATATTTATATAATGATAATAATGATAATAATGATAATGATAATAATAATAATAA